>NW_027361749.1:13505833-14760000 GCF_039654945.1 Dendrobates tinctorius
CCGTAAAATCCTTTTCTCCGAGACGCTCATTGGGGGACACAGCACCCACCCTACTAGCCAGTTGGTTTTTGCTTATTTTAAGTTATACAAATCCTTATGTAAGGATCAGGGTGGTCCCTTTTCCAGATGTATAATTTCTTGCCTGAATTTAAGGCGCGTTCTCCAACTGCTTATGCACTAAACTGAGTTACGCCCGGTCTGGGGGCGAGGGTGTATGCGGCGGAGGAGGAGCTAACTCTTTTTTTGCATACTTAGTGTCAGCCTCCAGACGGCAGAAGCACACACCCACAGTCTCTGTGTCCCCCAATGAGCGTCTCGGAGAAAAGGATTTTACGGTGAGTACTCACAAAAATCCATGTTTAGCGATGCACCAGCGATCTTGACCGGGTCGTATCGTGGTCGGATTGCTGGTGCATTTCTAAATGTAAAGGGGCCTTAAGTAACACATGCAGGGACAATCAATTTCCATACAGAGGCATCGCGAAGCATTAAAATAGGCTCTGAAGGCAAACTCTCAGAAAGATCTCTAGCCCACCTGGATATTTTAACACCTCATTTACATACTGGAAAAAAACATGGATTTCCCTGGAATAAGGCATCAGATCGCAGATAACCAAGTATCAATTTATTTAGCTTTCTATGACCTACATTTCCATATTGCTGGTTTAGGAGGGTTGATACTTCTGATATAGTCTCTTTAAAACGAGCAACACAAAATATACACATGACAATAAAATTGTATTGTTATTAACAAAATATAAAAAAATTACAAACGTCATAAAAGCCCCATTTAAATTAAATGACTTACCACAATCAGTGCTTTTGTTCTTTGAATTTGCTTTATAAGATATTTATTGAAACCTTTTTGTGAAGCACGAGACAGACGATCTACATCCACAGCATTCAGAGACTTTTCTGAAATAGATAAAGTGAAGAATGATAATTATAATACAACTAGATTTTTTAGCTCATTACCAATGCTAAAAACATATAATAGGCAACTTCTTAAGTGCTGACAATAGAAGAGCTAATGAAAAGAATAACATATATGGATAAAAAATGAATTATATATTGCATATATGTATACATACACATATGCACACTCACAAACACAATACTGTGCAAAGGTTTTAGGCAGGTGTGGAAAAAATGCTGCAAAGTATGAATGCTTTCAAACATAGAAGTGATAATTGTTTCTCCAAACATCTTGGAGAACTAACCACGGATCTTCTGTGGTTGTAGGCTTGTGCAAATTCTCTCTCTTAAAGTAATCCCAGACACGCTTGATGCTGATCTCAGGGCTGTGTGGGGGCCATATCATCACTTCCAGGACTAACTGTTGTTCTTTAGGCTGAAGATAGTTTTTATTGCCATTGCCTGCATGTTTGTGGTCATTGTCGTGCTGCAGTATAAAATTGGAGGCAGTCACACACCTCCCTGATGGTACAGCATGATTGATAAGTATCTGCCAGTATTCCTCAGCATTGAGGACTTCATTAATCCTAATCAAATTCCCCACTTCATTTGCTGAATTGCAGCCCACCATGCTTCTTTGTTGTCTGCAGACACTCATTACTGTACCGCTCTCCAGCTCTTTGTAAAACAAACTGCCTCCCGTCACAGTTCAATATTTCACATTTGCAAACATTAGTGCAGAGCCCCTGCTGCCATTTTCTGCACCCCAGTTCCCATGTTTTCTTCCATAGTTTAATCACTTGCCATTATTTTGATTTTAGAGGTATGGTATTGGGCTGCAGTTCTTCCATGAAGACCCCTTATGCTGGCTCCCACTGGTTGTTCCCAGTTCTGTGCTGCTGACACTGCTGGACAGATTATGATTTTGAAGGGAAGCATACATGATGCAGTTTTCATCTGTAGCACTAAGTTTCCGTGGCCAACCTCTGTGTCTATTGTCCTTACCGTAGCCTATTTCTTGGTGTCCTCAAAGCCGAGAAATATAACCAGATATCTGTCATGCAATACCAATAGAGAGGCATCTAAACGTCTCCAAATTTATTCTGCAGTAGGATGACTGACTCCAAACATACACGGTTATTAAAAAATATATTCAGCATAAAAAACGACAAGAAGTCTTGGAAGTGATCGTCTAGTTCCCACATACAAGATGCTGAGATCAGGACTCTGCCAGAGATTAGATGATGAGAAAAGAGGATTTGCACTAGGCTATATCCATATAAGATCGGTGGTTAGTTATCCATGATGTTTGGAACAACTTAGATGCTGAGATACTTCAAAAACTGTGTGTAAGTGTACCTAGTACATGATCTGTGGTTATAAATAAAATTATTTAAAGACCATTTAGTCTAATTAACAACATCTAAAAAAAATTTGACAGGATCAGTACATCTCACGCATACAAGCCATTTTTTTTTTCTCTGATCTCATCTGGAAGGTTCTCTACTCTTCGCATAAGAACCTCAATCATCTGTGGAAGGTAGAAAAAGTCCATGCCTGCATTAAAGAACCCCAACAAGATAAACTGCCAAGTCAGCGTTAGCACAATACAAATTAGTGATTCCTTGCCTAACTGACTTTGAGGTGCCATAAAGTTGCAGCTTGTGACTTATTTGTGAATTTAAAATAGGTCATTTTGGACATTTCTTGTTTTGTTAAAGGGTCTTTTGAAAATAAATCAGACCACAAGAAGTCTCCTCTCTCCATAGGGAACCCAAGTGATCAGATGTAAGTGTGGGAAAACCTAGTAGTATGTATTTATTTTTTCCATAATCCCACAAAAGGTGAAAAGGGTTGGTTTAACACCAGACAAGACAGGTCTGTGTAACCCCAGACAAGACAGATCTGTGTAATGCCAGACAAGACAGTACCCCCAGAACAAGAAAAGCTATCTCTGGCCAAAAGAGCAGGATCCTGAGCAGACGTCCTCTCTGAATTAAATCAGAATTTCCTAACAAGATATATAAACATTTAAAACATACGAAGAAGAAGGAAGCTGTAATAATCCTATAATTAAAACCTGGGAAAGACCCCTATCAGTCTGATGCCTACAGACCAATCTCACTTCTCTCAACTAACATCAAGTTACTGGGAACAGACTGTCAAAAGTAATTATCAAAGTGATTAATGGCGACCAAACAGGTTTTATGCCAAACAAATCCACATCAGCTAATTTTTGAAACGTCTTTTTTTGGGTTTCCAGCTAAGCTCAGTCTACCGGGTCCAGAGCAGTCTTTTCTCTCGACGCTACCAAAGCGTTTGCCAGCAAAGTGTGGAATTTCCTGTAGGCGGTCTTGAGAGGCATGGGACTGGTGGTAAATTTATTTAGTATATCCAGTTGTTATATTTATCCCCTAGAAGGAAACTGAAGGTAAATGGTCGTATATTAGGGGCGTCTGCGCTGGGGAGCGGAACCAGGCAGGGATGCCCCCTGTCGCCCCTTCTCTTAAGGGCCTGTCACACTAAGAGATATCGCTAGCAATATCGCTATAACTAGTGACGTTATAGCGATATTGCTAGCGATATCGCTGTGTGTGATACTTACCTACGACCCGCTCCCCCGCTGGTTATCGCTGATCGCGCGAGAACGTTTAGGACTGTTTCTCGTCGTCAGCTTCCTGTGGCGCTTCCTGCTGTGAAGACGAGCGACGCGTGGAGCCGGGCGGGAGGACGCAGGATCGCCTGGTGTGACAGGTAAGTAGCGATCCCCGTCCCCAGCGATGTCGCTAGTGAGATCTGCCTGTGTGGCAGCTTACTAGTGACTACTTAGCGATGTACCAGCGATCCTGACCGCGTCATATCGCTGGTCGGGATCGCTGGTACATCGCTAAGTGTGACAGTACCTTTAGCGATTGCCATAAAGCTGTTAGCTTCTGTAATACGCGCCTCTACTGAAATAACCGGCTTCTGTTGTGGGTCACTAGACATGAGGACCTCTTTATATGCAGATAACATGCTTCTATTTTTAGGAAATGTGGTTTCTTCCATTTTTCCAGCAATTAATCTTATTAAAATATTTGAAACTTGATCAAGATTATCAATTAATTAGGATAACTCAGTCATCATGCCCATAGATCCCCTACCGACAGATTTATCCATGGAAAATACTCAGCTGAGGGTAGCAAATACGTTAAATATCTTAAGGGTAGTGGTTACCGCCAGGCCCCAGGCATATTATTCTCTTAACCTGGCTCCCATATTGCTAAAACTCAGAACTAAAATAGAAACTTGGTGGCGACTTCCAGTAATGTCAGTCATCAGGAGAGGCAATTTGATAAAAACGATTCTCATGCCTCAACTTTTATTTCGCCTACATAACACCCCAGTATGGATCCTCACAACCTTCTTTTATAAAATACATAGCTGGTTCAGAGAACTAACATGGAAAAAGAAACAGACCAGAATTAAACTAGAGACCCTGCAGAGGAGACGATAACGGTGGATTTGCTATCCCGAATGCCTGGATCTACTTCTTGACCTCACAAATGCAACAATTTCATAGTTGGAGAAGAACCGAGCACTGTGGAATATGGGGTCAACTAATTAGAGGAGGAACTAACTGGAAACTGCCAATGTCAGTATTAGATATGGGTCCTCCTCGAGAGAATGTCCCAAACTGCCCCACACTAAAACTGATATATAAAGTGTGGGATAGAGGCAAGAATATGCTGGGAATTGGTAAATACACAAACTACACACCTTTATAGTATAACTACAACATGCCAGAGCTCTCCAAGCTAAAAGGCTTCAACAATTGGGAAGATAAGGGTATTTTTCTTTTGTCACAACTCTTAAATGAGGGAACATTTAAAAACTTTGAACAAGTAAGAGCAGGATACGATCTTACTCATAAAATGTTTCATACATTTTTGTAAAAAAAGGTCATGCGAATAATGTACAACTCAGAGCAAGTTTCATTATTATAAATACACATTATGATTGATAAAATTGCTTCTGCAAAGGACACAAAGGGTTTCCCATATATATAAGCAGCTTATGGCAGGATACTTTTCTAAATGTACAATCACAGACAAAGTAAAGTGGGAAAGACATTTGGGTCCCTTATCTAAAGGCCCCGTCTCACTAAGCGACTTACCAGTGATCCCGACACCGATATCAAGGTGTCAGGATCGCTAGTAAGTCGCTATGTGATCGCTGGTGAGCTGTCACACAGACAGCTTCACCAGCGATCAGCACAGCGATGCCGAGCGCCCGGCATCGCTGGCCATCCTGTAAAAAATAGAATCAAAATAAAAAATATAGTTATTCTCACCATCCGACGTCGCGTTCAGTCATCCCGCCTCTCTCTACGCTCCGGTCCCAGTGATCCTTTGCATGAATGACCGCGAGATGTCACGGTCTCGCGGGATAACAAAGTCTCGCGGTCATTCGTGCAAAGGATCACTGGGACCGGAGCGTGGAGAGAGGCGGGATGGCTGAACGGGACGTCGGAAGGTGAGAATAACTATATTTTTTATTTTTTTTTATTATTTTTTACACCTGATCGCTGGTCTCCCGCCTGTCACACACAGCGATGCGAGCTGGCCAGCGGGAGACCAGCGACCAAAGAAATGTCCAGAGGTTTCTTGCAGCGATCAGCGATAACGGCAGGGGGGCCGCTCGCTGATCGCTGTCACACACAGCGATCTCGCTGGTGAGATCGCTGTTACGTCACAAAAGTTGTGACTCAGCAGCGATCTCGCTACCGAGATTGCTTAGTGAGACGGGGCCTTAAGGAACAATGGGAAGAGGTGCTAAATTTAATTCCTAAATTATCTTTGTCTGAATCACAAAGATAGTCCCAAATCTTTCTAATTTATAGAGAATATAAGGGCCCCGTCACACATAGCAATCTCGCTAGCGAGATAGCTGCTGAGTCACAACTTTTGTGACACAACAGCGATCTCACCAGCGAGATCGCTGTGTGTGACAGCGATCAGTGACCGGCCCCCCTGCCGGTATCGCTGGTCGCTGCAAGAAACTTCTGGACATTTTTTTCGTCGCTGATCTCCCGCTGGCCAGCACGGATCGCTACGTGTGACAGGCGGGAGACCAGCGATCAGCTGTAAAATAATAAAAAAAAAAAAAAAAAATATAGTTATTCTCACATTCCGGCGTCCCGCGCAGTCTTCCCGCCTCTCTCCACGCTCCCGGTCCCAGTAATCCTTTGCAAAAATGACCGCGACTTTGCGATCCCGCGAGAACGGACGTCATCGCGGGAATTCTCGCAAAGGATTACTGGGACCGGAGCGTGGAGAGAGGCGGGAATGCTGCGCGGGAAGTCGGAAGGTGAGAATAACTATTTTTTATTTTAATTCTATTTTTGACATGAATATGGCATCAGCACTAACGAACACAGCGATGCCGCGCGCGTGGCGTCGCTGTGCTAATCACTGGTGAAGCTGTCTGTTTGACAGCTCACCAGCGATCACATAGCGACTTACCAGCGATCCTGACACGTTGATATCGTTGTCAGGATCGCTGGTAAGTCGCTATGTGTGACTCCAGCTGAAGACCCCAAGTATCCCATATAAAATTGGTATATGTCACTCTGTGACGGTCTTCAGTAAGGAAGAGGGGCCTCAAAGTGTCCCTGGAGCTGGGGACCCTAACTATCCCTGTCCCAGGAGTACTCTTAAAAGGTAGAGAGGCCAGAGTCTCCTACCTTACTATGATCCCGTAAAAAACCTAATCTGTCCCCTCACCAAACCCAAGAGGCATGGGACACAAATGAAAGGAAAACCAGACACAAAAAAAGGAATAACAGAAAACTGCTATCTTACAAAAGCTCTAACCAATAATAGCAAGGATGATAGGGACAGGAAGGAATAAATTAAAGGGGAAAAGGAACCAGAAGAGAAACACAAACATACAATAGCAAACTACAGAACACACCAACTCCAAACTTCAACTAATTAGCTTTAGCACACTAAATGCCCAGAGTCTGTATACATAGAGGGAGTAAAGGGTAAGTACCGTGTTTCCCCGAAAGTAGGACCCCCCCGAAAGTAAGACAGGGTGGGGGTTACGGGGGGGGTCCTTCAATGTAAGGCCTCCCCCGAATGTAAGGCAGGGTTGGGGGCCGCTGTGAAATGTAAGGCCCTTACCTTTGGGCCGCCGCTGTCCCCCATTGGGTCCCCAGGCTCCAGAGGTGTCCTCAGGTGCAGCTGGGCGGGTCCAGCGCTCATGGGGTTAACTCGCCGTGTTAACCCCGCAATCCGCCCAGCTCAACAGCTCATTGGCCGCCCCTGTTCCCCACGTCACCGCCGGCCCCCGGCTCGAGCACTGATTGGTCCAGCAGCTCGGGCTGTAATTGGCCACCCCAGCCCCACGTCACCGCTGTTTCCCTGCTGATTGGCACAGCGTTCCCTGCAGCACAGGCCTTCCGCACCCACAGCCGCACCGCAGAGGAAAACGTCCAGCATTTAAAAAACAAGTAGGGAAACATGTACTGTATAGGGTGTGGGGCTGTGTGCAGTGGGATACGGCACTGTTATGGGGTGTGGGGCTGTGTGCAGTGGGATACGGCACTGTTATGGGGTGTGGGGCTGTGTGCAGTGGGATACGGCACTGTTATGGGGTGTGGGGCTGTGTGCAGTGGGATACGGCACTGTTATGGGGTGTGGGGCTGTGTGCAGTGGGATACGGCACTGTTATGGGGTATAACAGCATGTTAATAAATGTTAATTTATTGGTTAAAAAGAAATTGTCATTTTTTTTCGGCTAATGTAAGACCTCCCCCGAAAGTAAGACAGGGTGGGACTTTTTGGGGTAAAATTAATGTAAGACAGGGTCTTACTTTCGGGGAAACACGGTAAGCAGTTGCAGCTGAGAACAACCAGGCTGTATGGTCTCAGCCAGCATGGAAAGAGTCCTTAAACCTCTCAGTACTAAAGGAAAAAAATCCACTTAAATTAGGACATGAATCACACCACCTCTAAAGAGGACTGTAATTTATTACCCAACTTAACCGTCTAACTCCAAGTCCTCTAGGGGGACGGGATGCCTACTTTACAGTATAAGAGTGGACAACATGACACTCATCTAATGCACATGAAGTGGGAGTGTGTACACATTGGGAACTATTGGAAGGGGGTAGTTGACTTAATAAAATCTGTGTTCGGAATCCATCTACAGTTGAAACACAAAATCTGCATACTTGATATGTTAGAGGAGGAGCTGGATTTGGATTCCCCTGTAGCTATCTCAGAGTGCTATTTCAAGCTAGAAAACTATTAGCACTACACTGGATAGGGATGTGGAACCATGCGTACCAGGATGGGGATGAGATGGCCATGCATACAAGGATGGGAATGAGATGACCGTGCATACAAGGATGGGGATGAGGAGATCGTGCATACAAGGATGGGGATGAAGAGGCGGTGCATACCAGCATGGGAATGAGGGGACAATGCATACCCGGCATATACTTGAGTCTAAGCTTTACCAGTTTTTCGTGGCAAAATTTGGTGCCTCGGCTTATACTTGGGTCGGCTTATACTCGAGTATATACGTATGTATGTAAATTGTAGTAAGCAAATTATAATACCTATAATGAACGCTAGTATGTACTGGTTTTTATTTGGTTCGCAATGATGTATATGTTTTTTATATGTGCATTTGTTTTATTTAGTTTTGATTGTTTCTAAAAATCAAATTAATAGGTGAATGTATTTTGATATCTTTCACAATAAAAAATGATCTGACTGGAAAAAATAAGCTACGACATGTTACCTTCTCAGGTCAACGAGGATTAAAGGTAATTTATTCTGGGAACTCCAAGCTTTGAACTGGCACCTTGAATCTTATTTTATAGGCAAGTGATACATTGGGTCCAGTATCATCTGCTATTGGAATTTAGAAACTAAAGAAGATCTGTCTAAAATTGTATGGCATGAACCTAATGACACTGCAATGTACAAAAGAGATTTGTAATCGCCAAAGTAAATTTTGCATGATAGCAGCATCTAGTGTCAAATTGTGGTTCTGGAATCCAACGTTTTATTGATTAACCAAATTTTGTGCCATTTCATTAATTCTGTCCAAAGTTGTACCACTTAGTATTAAAAAAAAAAAAATCAATCTTCCACAAAATCGCAACAATCACATAGAACATATTTTGCTTTATATGGGATGAGATACAAAGTGTCAGGCGGGTCACAAAAGGCAGAAATAGAAATTGACACGTAGGAGTATCTTTCGAAAAAAGTCTTACGCTCTAAATCAGGCAATGCAGACAAGTAGCTCAAACTGAGATCTGCACTCAGGTAATAAAATAAATTACCCATATAAAGTGCAATCAAAATAATGCTCATACCTGTGGATGATGCGTCTGTCAAGTAGCCATCTAGAGATGGTAGAATGTCTTTGTAGTACAGCTCCATTGTATCTGGAGGAATTCGAGATGACCATTCTTCAAGTGCATCAAGGCCAGCATCTGCAAGCTGTGGGGAGCTCAAGCCTAATTTAAAGGCAGTCTGTATATAATGAAACATAATGTAATATTCTTGCATATGTATTATAGTCAATTCTAATAATATCTCTGCAATTTATACAAACCAGAAGCAATCTAATGATATAAAATATGCATCTCCATCACTTAAAGGGAACTTGTCACCTGATTCATTCTGCCAAAAAAGTAAGCGTGAATCTGAGCCTGACTGCACAACTTTAAGGATCCATAACGAGAGGACTATCAATCACCAAGGGCAGCGCCGGGAGAAGCTGCCAGGACGGCACTCGACTAGTCTGGTCTCCAGCCAGACTTTAAAGTCAGGGACATTTCAAAGAGCCACAGTTATATCAACAAGAATCAGGCGACTGGTTCCCTTTAATGCGTGTATGCCTAATTGTTGCGCTATGCTATAAGATTTTTATTCTTTTTTCATGCAAGTATTTCACATTCAGATACAAGAAGACTTTATTATCTTCAATTGGGCTTTCAAGAAGTTGTCAATTATGTTTTTAAATAGGTCCATGGTGGTCTAAAATAAATCTATATAATCACTAGACACCCCCCGGATCCTCCTCCAGCAGGAGACATCATGTGACCAGTGCAATTAATCAGCGGCCTTTAAGTGGCTGCAGCAGGGTAGTCTGTGAATAACAATCAGACATTACCGCAGTCACATGATGTCCCCAACCAAATGAGGACGCAAGCAGACTCGAGGGAGACACAGGCTGCGGTACAAAAGAATGGTGAGGGCGAGTGGTATGAGAACATGCTGTTTTGATTCCTATTCCCTTGAATGGTTAAAAAAAACAAAAAAAAACAAGATTACCGGTAAGTGTGAGTACAGTTCTACATAATTATTGTGCAAAATAAAATTCTAATATTATACAACCATACGGTCAGAAAGAAAAAGTTATGGCTTACTTGTAATGATGGGATGTAGGCTTTCATATCAAGCATGATAATATCATGAGGCAGGGAAAGGATTAATTTTAAACAAGATGCTAAAAGCTCATCCTTAAATTGCTTCATCTTGGCGGATACCTAGTTTAAAAATGACATTGGTATTAAAACTGCAAAACATTAATAAAACAAAATATATAGTACAAAAGTAAATAAGAATCAGGGAAACAAGGAGGAACACCTAAAACTTAAAAATGGTCATAAACCAAGGAATTAAAAACTAGAAAAAACAAAAACTGACAATTTTTTTTGTGGAAAAGATGAAACAAGATTAAGCATTACTTGCTGCAAAGTCAAATCAAAAACCATACGCAAATAACTGGAGTTATTTGCAAAGGCTGAAATGGTGAAGATCAAAAAAAAGAAAGAAAAAAAATTTTTCTAAAATCTAAAAGGTATGTTCCCCACAGTGAGTAACCAGCAGCGCTTTCGATGCAGCACATGTCCGCTCCATCCAAAGCGCTGCCGGCTTTTGAACGCAGCTGATTCAGAATGTACTCATTGAACAGTGCAGAATCCCTGCGCCCCACTACATTGTACGGGTGACTTTATCTTGCGGAGGCTGAGCGTCTCCGCAAGATAAATAGACATGCTGCGGTCAGGAAAGACGCGCCCCGCATGTGCATCTACGCAGGAAAGCCGGTGGCGTCCCTGCACACCTAGTGGAGATGAGATTTCTTGAAATCCCATCTACTATGCTGTAACATCTGGACGGTGCATAAGTACGCAGCGTCCAACCCGCAGCGTTTACTGACCATGGGAACATACACTAAGGGGTAAGGTTTCTTCTTGGTGAGAGTGACATGCCAGGTCTGGCACGCCAGTATGAGGAGACTTAAACACTTTGCAAGCTCCTCTGGGGAATTAAATATGCAAATTGTCTCTTCAGAGAGGAAAAGGACTTGAACACTAGTGCCACCTATTGGAAATAGCAATCTTTGCACTGACAAGGGGCAATACCCCAAAATACTGTCTGCAAATTGAGATTCTGATTTGGATTTTATCCTAAGTCGTATTGCAAGGCTCATTAAAGGGTTGATATTGACTTGCAGCATTGCTACTTCCAATAGGTGGCACTAGAGTGCCAGTCCTCTTCCACTCTGAAGAGACAATTTGCATATTTAATTTCCAGAGGAGAATGCAAGGCGTTTAATTCTCCTCATACTCGCATGCCAGACCTGTCATGTCACTCTCCACAAAGAGAAACCTTACCCCTTAGGTCACAGTCTTAAAAGGTAGGGGAGAAAACAAGGGGAACTGCTATCTTGGATCTAATCCTTATAAACAGGGAGGAAATGGTTGAGGAGGTAAAAGTGGCTGGGACCCTAGGAGGTAGCGACCATGCTATTTTAGAATTTTGGATAACTAGAGGAGGAAGACCTGTGAAGACTCAGACGTCAAGGTTAGATTTCATAAAGGCAGATTTTAAGGGATTCAGAAAGAGAATTGGAGGGATCCAATGGCTGGATATCCTTAAAGACAAAAATATACAGGAAGGATGGGAACTCTTGAAAAATAAAATTCTCAAAGCACAATTATTAACAATTCTGAAAAGAGGGAAGAATAGGAAGCATTTAAAGAAACCAGGATGGATGAACACAGAACTTAAGCACATGCTAAAAAGGAAGAAAAAAATGTTTATAAAATGGAAAGAGGGAGGCATATCTAAAGAAGAATATAATGCTGTCTGCAGAACCTGCAGGGCACAAATCAGATAATTAAAGCTGACAATGAATTGAGGCTTGCAAGAGGGGTCAAAAGCAATAATAAAGGATTTTGGGGATATGTCAAAAGTAAAAGAAAAGTCAAAGATGCTATAGGATTTTTACAGGATGAAAATGGTGAAATAGTAAGCCAGGATGATGAGAAGGCTGAACTCATTCCGATTTTGCATCTGTTTTCTCTCAGAAAGGAAATGTAACATCAACTGTTCTTCACTGTCCTATTAAGGGAATAGAAGAATCCATGATATCTATAAACAGAAATATAGTGAGGAAACACTTAGCTAACCTAAATGAATTAAAGTCTCCAGGTCCAGATGAAATTACACCCCAGAGTACTGGAGGAGATAGCAGAAGAAATTTTTGAACCCCTCTCCATAACCTTTGAAAATTCTTGGAGAACAGGAGAAGTCCCAGAAGACTGGAGAAGAGCAAATGTTGTTCCCGTCTTCAAAAAGGGGAAGAAGGTGGACCCAGGTAACTATAGGCCGGTGAGTCTGACTTCTATACCAGGAAAGATCTTTGAACAAATTATTAAACAACATATATGTAAGTACCTAGATAAGAATGAAGTGATTAAACAGAGTCAGCATGGGTTTGTAACTAATAAGTCATGTCAGACCAATTTAATTTCCTTCTATGACAGAATCACTGATTGGGTGGATCAGGGAAATGCTGTAGAAATAGTATATCTTGACTTTAGCAAAGCATTTGACAAAGTATCTCACACAATCCTTATTGAAAAAATGACTAAGTATGGAATGGACAAGGCAACTGTTAGGTGGATTCATAACTGGCTTAGTGATCGGACCCAAAGAGTGGTTGTAAATGGCTGCACATCCAGTTGGAAGAATGTCTCAAGTGGGGTACCACAGGGCTCTGTCCTGGGCCCTGTATTGTTCAACATCTTTATCAACGATTTAGAAGAAGGAATTGAGGGTAAACTGATTAAATTTGCTGATGACACAAAGCTAGGAGGGATAGCTAATACTAGAGAAGAGAGAGAGAGGATTCAAAAAGATATAAATAAACTGGAGCAGTGGGCAACAACTAACAGAATGGTTTTTAACAGGGAAAAATGCAAAGTACTACATCTGGGCAATAAAAATGAAAAAAGCATATACAGAATGGGAGGAATAGGGCTAAGCAACAGCACATGTGAAAAAAGACTTGGGTATACTAATAGATCACAGACTGAATATGAGTCAACAGTGTGATGCAGCAGCAAAAAAGGCAAATGCAATCTAGGATGTATTAACAGAAGTATACAGTCTAGATCACGTGAAGTCATTATTGCCCTCTACTCTTCTTTGGTCAGACCTCATCTGGAATACTGTGTCCAGTTTTGGGCGCCACATTTTAAAAAAGACATCAACAAACTGGAGCAAGTTCAGAAAAGAGCGACCAGAATGGTGACCGGTCTGCAAACCCTGTCTTATGAGGAAAGGTTGCAGGATTTGGGAATGTTTAGCTTGCAAAAGAGAAGACTGAGAGGAGACTTAATAGCGGTCTACAAATATCTCAAGGGCTGTCACATTGTAGAAGGATCCTCTTTATTCTCATTTGCACAAGGAAAGACTAGAAGCAATGGGATGAAACTGAATGGGAGGAGACACAGATTAGATATTAGAAAAAACTTTTTGACAGTTAGAGTGATCAATGAGTGGAACAGACTGCTACGAGAGGTGGTGAGTTCTCCTTCAATAGAAGTCTTCAAACAGAGGCTGGACAGACATCTGTCTGGGATGATTTAGCGAATCCTGCTTTGAGCAGAGGGTTAGACCAGATGGCCCAGGAGGTCCCTTCCAACGCTACGATTCTATGATTCTATGATTCTTAGCCTCTCACTTAGCCAAATCAGATCTCATACTTTGTACTGATGAGGGGCAATACCCCGAAACAGTGTACCTGCAAATTGAGATTCTGATTTGGTTTTTATCCTAAGTCATATGGCAAGGATCATTAAAAGGTTGATATTGACTTGTAGCATTTCTACTTCTAATAGGTGGCACTAGAATTATAATGACTTGTGCTGCAATTCTTAATGAAGCCTACAAATAGAAATCTTTGTATACAGTGACATGCATTTCTCAAATGTAAATCCAGTATCAAAATATTCAGGAGACATAGTGTATATTTAAGTGGAAACACTTCTTAACCACAATAGTTTTTGAAATATGAATACCTTACCTCTTTACCAAATTTCACAAACAATGCAAAGCAAGAAAGCTTTTCTGAATTTTGTGGCCATTTAACAGAGCTTTTTGTATTGACACCCTACAAGAACAAGAAGAGTTTCAAAAATACTAATTTAATATTAAAATTAAAAAAATACAGTGCTAACAACATGTGCCATTAAGATTCACATGCGGGTAGACGTTCAGGAGATTTGTAGCAATCTACTATATAATCATCTAATTCTGTCTGTCTGTCTCTCTGTTTGTAACGGAAATCCCGCATCGCTAATCGCCCGGCCGGCCGCTACCAATCAGCGATAGCCGCGGAGTTCAAACGACGCACGCCACCCCTACCGTCGGGAGATCTGCGGCGCAGGTCATCTCCTGCTGCACGGAGGTTAGCGGCGACGCAGCCGGGAGATGACCAGCGACAGGTGCAGTCGGCCTGCGAATTGCTGAGGGATTTGAACCACGCTTTTCTGATTGGTCGCGCCCGGCGACCAATCAGCGATATTGGTGTGGAATTTAACCCTCACTCACAGCGCAACGTAGTTCACTCAGTTTTACTGAACAAGTTCTGTCAGTCACAGTGCCACATAGTTCAGTCAAGTTTATATTTTACCTGGAAAATCCTGTGTATTCATTGCATTATTTTTAAATCTTCATAAATAAACTACATACATATTCTAGAATACCCGATGCGTTAGAATCAGGCCACCATCTAGTAGTTCATAAACAAAATATGTGAGGGTAAAAGCAATTGACCAGCCTTTAGAAATGAGTGAATTGATTTACAGGACTCTAGTCCAGGGACAGAGTCATTTGTATGTGGTTGATGGATGGGAGCCCTGCATACCGCCTCCTATGTATGTGGCAGCTACGTAGCTGCTGGACCCGATTTGCTTAGCTCTACTAGAGATGCGGAAGGTACAGTTGTATGAAAAAGTGTTTGCCCCCTTCCTGATTTCTTATTCTTTTGCATGTTTGTCACACTTAAATGTTTCAGATCACCAAACAAATTTCAATATTAGACAAAGATAACACAAGTAATCACAAAATGCAGATTTTAAATGTACCGTATACACTCGTGTATAAGCTGACCCGTGTATAAGCCGACCCCCCTAATTTTGCCACAAAAAACTGGGAAAACTTATTGACTCGTGTATAAGCCGAGGGTGGAATCCATAGACTATGCCCCCATATGCTGCTCCATAGTTTATGCCCCCGTATGCTGCTCCATAGACTATGCCCACATATACTGCTCCATAGACTATGCCCCCATATACTGCTCCATAGACTATGCCCCCATATGCTGCCTCATAGAATATGCCCCCCTATGCTGCTCCATAGACTATGCCCCCATATGCTGCCCCATAGAATATGCCCCATATGCTGCTCCATAGAATATGCCCCCATATGCTGCAAAAAAAAAAAAAAGCCATACTAACCTCTCCTGGGTCCATCGCTGCGGTTTGCCGCTTCTTGTGTCAGTGACTGTTCAGCCAGCAGAGGGGCGGTGCGCTTAACCACGTCACCGCGCCCCCTGCTGCCTAAACGTCACTGACACAGGATGCAGCAGAGACAGCGGTGAGCAGCGATGGACCGGGGACAGGTGAATATCGCTATACTCACCCATCCTGCCGCGGTCACTGCAACCTCGCTCTCTTCTCCACTGTCTCCCTTCCTGTCTTCAGCGGTCACATGGTGCAGCTCATAACACTCATGAATATGCGCATATTCATGAGTGGTAATGAGCGGTACCACGTGACCACTGAAGACAGGAAGGGAGACAGTGGAGAAGTGAGCGAGGCTGCAGAGACCGTGGCAGGACAGGTAAGTATGATCTCTGACACCCCCACTCCCCCCCCCCGCCGACCCCCAGGTATATGACCCGTGTATAAGCCGAGAGGGGGACTTTCAGCCCAAAAAAATGGGCTGAGAATCTCGGCTTATACACGAGTATATACGGTAGGTCTTTATTATTAAGGGAAAAAGAAATCCAAACCTACAGGGCCCGGTGTGAAAAAGTGATTTCCCCCTAAACCTAATAACTGGTTGGGACAACCTTAGCACCAACAACTGCAATAAAGTATTTGCGACAACTGGCAACGAGTCTTTTACAATGCTCTGGAGGAATTTTGTCCCATTCATCTTTGCAGAATTCTTGTAATTCAGCCACACTGGAGGGTTTCTTAGCATAAACCACCTTTTTAATGTCATACCACAGCTTCTCAATCGGATGAAGGTCAGGACTTTGACTAGGCCACTCCAAATTCTTAATTTTGTTTTGGATCATTATCCTGCTGCATAACCCAAGTTCGCTTCAGCTTGAGGTCATGAACAGATGAACAGAAATTCTCCTTGAGGATTTTTTGGTAGAAAGCAGAATTCATGGTTCTATTTACCACAGCAAGTCTTCCAGGCCCTGAAGCAGCAAAACAGCCCCAGACCATCACACTAACACCACATTATTTTATTGCTGGTCTGATGTTCCTTTTCTGAAATGCTGTGCTACTTCTACGTCAGATGTAATAGGATATACATTTTCCAAAAAGTTCACCTTTTGTCTAGTCAGTTCACAGAGTATTCTCCCAAATGTCTTGGGGATTATTAAGATGTTTTATGGCAAAACTGAGACAATCTTTTTGGTTCTTATTGCTCAGCAGTGATTTTCGCCTTGGAACTTTGCCAGGCAGGACATTTTTGCCCAGTCTCTTTCTTATGGTGGGAGTCATGAACACTGACCTTAACGGACACAAGTGAGGTCTATGAATGCTATTGTGGAGTCTTTTGTGACCTCTTGGATGAGCCGTTGCAGCGCTCTTGGGCTAATTTAGGTTGGCTATCCACTCCTGGAAAGGTTCACCACTGTTTCATGCTTTCATCATTTGTGGATAATGGCTTTCACTGTGCTTCGCTGGAGTCCCAAAGCTTTACAAATGGCTTTATAACATTTTCCAGACTCACAGATCTCAATTATGTTATATTGTTTCCCATTTGTTGCAGAATTTTTTTGGACTGCGGCATGTTGTCTAGCTTTTGAGGACCTTATGGTCTACTTGACTTTGTCAGGCAGGTCCTATTTAAGTGATTTATTGAGAACAGGTGTGACAGTTATCAGACCTGCGTGTGGCTAGGGAATTTGAACTCAGCTTCCCAAAGATGTGATAAACCAAAGTTAATTTAAGTTTTAAGAAGGGTGGGGGGTAATCACTTTTTCACACAGAGCTCTGTAGGCTTGGATTTGTTTTTCCCTTATTAATAAAGACCATTGTTTAAAAACTGCATTTTGTGTTTACTTGTGTTATCTTTGTCTAATATTTAAATTTTTGGGTGACATTTAAAGGGAATCTGTCACCCCATTTTTCGACTATCGGCACCACCATCAGGGGCTTATCTACAGCATTCTGCAATGCTGCAGATAAGCCCCCTGATGTAACCTGAAAGATAAGAAAAATGAGTTATATTATACTCACCCAGGGGCGGTCCGGTTTTGGTCCGATGGGTGTCACGGTCCGGTCCCTCCCATCTTCCAACGGTGACGTCCTCTTCTTTGCTTCCCGTCGTGGCTCCTGCGCAGGTGCACTCTGCCCTGTTGAGGGCAGAGCAGAGTACTGCAGTGCGTAGGCACCAGACCAGATCAGAGAGGTCCGGCGCCTGCACACTGCAGTACTTTACACTTCCCTCAAAAGGGCAGGTAAAGTACGCCTGTGCAGGAGCCGCGACAGGAAGCAAAGAAGAGGACGGCATCATATGAAGAAGGGAGGCGCCGGACCGTGACACCCATTGGACCAAGACCGGACGGCCCCCCGGTGAGTATAATATAACTCGTTTTTCTTATCTTTCAGGTTACATCGGGGCTTATCTACAGTATTACAGAATGCTGTAGATAAGCCCCTGATGGCGGTGGCGGCAGCTGATAGTCCAAAAATGGGGTGACAGATTCCCTTTAAGTGTGACAAACATGGAAAAGAATAGGAAATCAGGAAGGGGGCAAATACTTTTTCACACAACTGTATATCTACCCCAAATACATTAAGTCATTCGAACGACATTAATACATTTAGTCATTCGAAATCACCACCAGCAATTTATGAGCTTTACCTGTGTACATGCATCAAATACATTGTATTTGCTAAGAACAATGACCACTACAATTCCTGTAAAAATGTTCTTGTTTGTTACAGTCGAAACTAAAATAATTTTATAGTAAAACGAAACAAAAGAAAAGGAGAAATTAAACATTAAAACATAGTTTAAAAAATAATTTAAATTACACTTACCTCAAAATATTTCAATTTCTTTGCATTTTTCATTACGATAGACAACAGCCTGTAAAAGCCACTTATCAGGGGTAGCCGTGTAGACTTCAAAACCAATTCATAGCCAAACACATAAACCCAAGGCTCAAAGAATTCCAGTTTTTTGTTTGGTATTACTTCACTACAAGGAGAAAAGAAAAAAAAAAAAAAGATTACAATAAAAACAGAATTCACACTTTATTTCTCGTTATTTCTAAATTTGCTGATTAAAAAATGTAATAGAACCAACCCCCCTCCCTCTCAAAGAATAGCTATCCTAAACTAGACAAAGAAATATTAACACTTTGTAATTAGGTAAATAATCAGTTTTAACATGCCCACTCCTGACAGGTATGGTTTTATCCTTCCCTTTTTCCAAGACCATTACGTTTTTACATTGTTCCAACAATATAGCCTTAAAGGGGTTGTCCCATGAACAAGGTGCATTTTAAACAATTATGGGGGGAGAAGCAGAAAGCACTTATAAGTGAGTACACCAACAAAACATAGAGGCTCACAGCTGCTGCGTTCACACATTTCCCTGCCTGTTTTATCACAGGAGCAAGAGTTTCTGACACGTCTCCAGAACATAAATCAAGTCAGGGAAGTAGGAACACCAGCGGCCGCTGTTGAAATTATTTTTTTCCATCACTGCAAGCCCTGTTTTTCTATGAAACTATACTTCTATCACATATAGCGTACATACTTCCCTGCAGTTCAGTCTTGTCTTTGTATTTATTTTTCTTCAAAATCTAGATTTCCAAAAATTTAGAAAGACTTTATTCCAGTATGGACTGCTATCAATCCCAGAATGCATTGGCACAGCATCACATTGACTACTAGAGCGAATACAATCGTTATCTGCTATAGTAGTGCTCTGATTATCCTCCCCACTATATTCTCCCAAACAAGTTAGTACATTGTAAGTATATCATCAGGGAAGCTAACTGTGATCTTCATTAAAGCGATGGTATCTGTCTAATCATCATCAGTAACTGTAATGGGAGTTTGTTTTCCCGCCTATGAAAGAAGTGTAAGGTATATTTTAAGCACTTTCATAGAAGATGAAGTTATTGTGACTGAGATGGTGACCCCCTTGTGAGAACTGTATGTAATTCCCAATACCAGGTCATTAAAAATTAAGAAATAATAAAAAATACACATTTTGTATTGCTACGTTCTCAGAAGTCATTGCTCCCATAGTTTAATATTAGACTAGTACACAAGCCTCTCGAATTGGAATTCTTGTTCTAATTGTCTACTCTACATACCTTACACCCCCCCAGTCCTACTGCCGTTGCTGCCAAATATTTTTTACTGGTAGCGAACCTGCATGTAGGAACTTCGGATCCCAGCATTTTTGGTTTCAATAACTTAACCTTTATTTAAGAAAGGAAAAAGGAGATTTTTGTGTACTCACCGTAAAATCTCTTTCTCTTAGCCTCTAATTGGGGGACACAGAACCATGGGTGTTATGCTGCTGTCCACTAGGAGGCGACACTATGCATAATCTGAAAAAGTTTAACTTTGGCTCCTCCTCTGCAGTATACACCCCTGGACGGCGTCAGCCTTCTCCACTTTTGTGCAAAAGCATTAGGAGGAACATAACCAAATAACATAACCATGCCTGTAAGAAGGCTACTATGTACGAGCTCAAAGAACAATATGAGAACTCAACCGTAAACAACGGCCCATAAGGGCAACAGGGTGGGAGCTGTGTCCCCCAATTAGAGGCTAAGAGAAAGAGATTTTACGGTGAGTACACAAAAATCTCCTTTACTCTGTCGCCTCATTGGGGACACAGAACCATGGGACGTCCCAAAGCAGTCCCTGGGTGGGAAGCAATGGACGAATATTGTGCTAGCAGGTCCATAAATTTGGGGCACTGCCGCCTGCAGAACCAGTCTACCCAGGCTCAACAACAAGTGTAGGCTAGTCCAAGTGGCCGCCTTACACACTTGTTGTGCCGAAGCCTGGTGCCGAATGGCCCAGGAGGCCCCTACTGCCCGTGTAGAGTGTGCCGTGATACCGGCCGGAAGAGGGGAACTGTTAAGTCGGTAGGCCTCATGTTTGGTGGACTTGATCCACCTGGCAAGGGTAGCCTTGGAAGCCGGCAGTCCCTTGCCACTACCTTCTGGAAGAATGAAGAGGGAATCAGACTTCCGGAAAGGTGCAGTCCTGGACACGTAAATCCGCAATGCTCTGACGAGGTCAAGCGTATGCTGAGCCTTCTCCACTCTATGAACCGGAACCGGGCAAAGGGATGGCTGTGAAATCTCCTCATTGAGGTGAAAGTTGGACACAACCTTCGGAAGGAAGGATGGTACCGTGCGGAGAACCACCTTGTCCTGGTGAAAGGCTAGGAAAGGCCGTCTGCAGGAAAGTGCTGACAATTCCGACACTCTGCGTAACGAGGTGATCGCCACTAGAAAAACCACTTTCTGAGACAGAATGGAGAGTGGAACTCCTCTAAGAGGTTCGAAGGGTGGAGCTTGCAATGCTGTCAGGACCAGATTGAGGTCCCACGTATCCAGCGGACGTTTGTAGGGAGGAACCAATCGGGAAACTCCCTGGATGAAAGTCCTTACTTGCGGTTTAGTAGCAATGCGCTTTTGAAAAAGGACTGAAAGCGCCGACACCTGACTCTTAAGCGAGCCTAAGGATAGCTTGGCGTCTAGACCCGATTGAAGAAAACCTAGTACCTTCGGGAGGGAATAAGGGAGTGGGACTTGTCCATGAGATTCGCACCAAGAAAAGAAAGCTCTCCAGGTATGATAATAGATCTTGGCGGAGGCAGGCTTCCTTGCCCTGATCATACTCGCAATGACTGCCGGTGAAAAACCTGCCTGGGTTAGAATCCAGGTTTCAAGGGCCATGCCGTCAAATTGAGAGCCCCTGAATTCTGATGGAAGAACGGACCTTGAGACAGAAGGTCGTGACGGTCGGGTAGACGCCAGGGGACGTCTGCTGTAAGTTGAACGATGTCGGCGTACCATGTACGTCTGGGCCAGTCTGGAGCGATGAGGATGGTTGGAACTCCCTCTTGCTTGATCTTCCTCACGACCCTGGAGATTAGGGGGAGGGGTGGAAAAATGTACAGGAGTCAGAACTGGGACCAGTCCTGGACCAGGGCATCCGCTCCGAGCGACCGCGGGTCGTGTGTCCTGGCCATGAAATTGGGGACCTTGGTATTGAGATGGGATGCCATTAGGTCCACCTCCAGGGTTCCCCAGCGTTGACAGATCTGGTAAAAAATCTCGGAATGGAGAGACCACTCCCCCGAGTCCATTCCTTGCCTGCTGAGGAAGTCGGCTTCCCAGTTTTCTACACCCGGAATGTGGACCGCAGAAAGTACCGACCTCGTGTCTTCCGCCCAGCGGAGGATATGCGCCACTTCTCTCATCGCTTGGGCGCTGCAGGTCCCGCCTTGGTGGTTCACGTATGCCACAGCCGTGGCATTGTCCGACTGTATCCGTATGTGCGAGGCTGCAAGCAAGTGATGAAAGGCTCTCAGGGCCAAGAGGATGGCCCTGATTTCCAGAATATTGATGGGCAATGTCACTTCCCTCAGTAACCACTTGCCTTGTGCCCTGTGATGTAGGTGCACCGCCCCCCAGCCTGTCAGGCTTGCATCGGTAGTCAGGATCTTCCACTGTCCTGAGAGAAAGGGCTTCCCTCGTGTAAGCGAGGTTGGTTTGAGCCACCAATGCAGGGACCTCCTGGTTGACGACGTCAACCTGAACTCCCTGTCGAGGGAGAAGGGATTCCTGTCCAAAGAGTTGAGTATGGCTAGTTGAAGGACCCTGAGGTGAAACTGGGCAAATGGCACTGCCTCTATTGCTGCTGCCATCCGGCCGAGGACTCTCATGGCAAACCGGAGAGATCGAGGAGGACTGCGAAGGAGTGTACGAACTCCCAGACGGATGGCCAGTGTCTTGTACTTGGGAAGGAGCACCAGGCCCCTGGAGGTGTCGAATAACATTCCCAGGAATGTTAGAGTCTGACTTGGGATAGTTGACGATTTCTGTAGGTTGACTAGCCATCCCAGGCGACTCAGTGTGTCTATTGTGATTGAGACACTGACCTCGCAATCTTTGAAAGTGGGAGACTTGATGAGGAGGTCGTCCAGGTACGGGATGACTAGAATGCCTCTTGAGTGCAGAACGTCCATGGTGGCCGCCATGACTTTGGTGAACGTTCTTGGAGCCGTGGCGAGTCCGAACGGAAGGGCGACAAACTGGTAGTGGTTTTGGTTGACCGCGAACCTGAGAAACCTTTGGTGGGCGGGGGCAATTGGTATGTGCAGATATGCATCTTGTATGTCTATGGAAGCAAGGTATTCTCCGTGCTCCATGGATGCAATGATGGACCGGAGGGACTCCATGCGGAAGTGACGGACCCGTACGTAATTGTTGAGCTGTTTTAGGTCCAGTATGGGTCGGACGCTGCCTCCTTTCTTGGGGACTACGAACAGATTTGAGTAGAACCCTCGGAATCTCTCGTTCGCGGGACTCGGCACCACAACTCCTGCTTGAAGGAGAGAGGAGACCGCTTGGTGGAAAGCACGAGCCTTGTCTGGTGGTGTTGGAGGAATAGAAAGGAAGAACCGGTTCGGTGGAGCAGAAGTGAACTCTATCTTGTATCCGGAAGACACTATTTCCCTGACCCACCTGTCTTCTGTAATAGGCAGCCAGACTTGCTGGAAGAGTAAAAGTCGGCCGCCTACTGGTGGGGTGTCTTCCGGAGTTCGTGAGTCATGATGAAGCGAAGTTCTGAGGTTTTCCTCCCTTGGGTTTCGCTTGGCCTGCTTTCAACTGCCAAGACCTGTCCGGTCGCCGCTGCGTCCGTGGGTTGTCCCTGCGTAGAGAGCAGTTATGGTTTTGCGCTGGGCGCGAGACGGACCAGCCCGAGGAATTCCGAAAGGATCGGAATCGCGTCTGGTTTCTTCGTTTAAACGTGCGTTTCGGTTTTAGTTGAGGGAGAGAGGTACTCTTACCCCCAGTGGCATTGGCTATCATTGTGTCCAGCTTTTCGCCGAAAAGTCTTCCAGTAAGATACGGAAGTCGCGTGAGGGACTTCTTTGAGGCCGCATCCGCTTTCCATTCTCGCAGCCAGAGGATGCGTTGGATCGTGATGGCGTTTGATGCTATTCCCGCTACACCTCTTGCGGAATCCAGGGCTGCATGAAGCATGTAGTCTGCTACCACTGCTATCTGGACCGCTTGGTCCGAGAGCTCGGGATTTGAAGCTTGAAGACCCTCCTGTAGTTTTTTGGCCCAAGCCAGGATGGCGTTGGCCGCCCAAACTGAAGCAAACGCAGGGCCCAGAGAGGCGCCTGCCGCTTCGAAAATAGAACGAGCCATGCGTTCTACTTGCCGGTCTGCTGCGTCCCTGAGTTTTGAGCTATCTGGCAGAGAGAGTAAGGTCTGCGCTGATAGCCTAGAAACCGGGGGGTCCACTTCAGGTGGATCTGTCCATTGTTTGGTGTCTGTCTGTGGGAAGGGGTATTTCGCTTCCAAATATTTGCGATTAGCAAATTTTTTCTAAGGCTGCGCAAACTGTTTGGTAAGTATTTCCTCAAACTCATGGTGATTAGGGAAGACCTTAGGTGGTTTCTGAACACTTTCGAAGCAAATCCTATGTTCTGGGACTTCCGGGGCCGACTCTGGAATTTTTAGCACCCGATGAATTGCAGAGATTATGTCCTCAACTAGCGCTGTATTGCTAGGGGGAGAAGGTACCACGGACCTCTCCGTTTCGTTATCTGAGTCGGAGTCACAGATGCCCTCCGAATCCTGTGCCTCACTAAGGTGATCCCTGGAGGGCGACCTGGGGCAGGGGTCTTCTGTGGTGGGGGATCTTTGTGGTAAATTGCACTGTCTGTCTGTGACAGGGGACTGCCTAGGAGACCTGGAATGACGCTGTCTCTCCCTGGGGGGGACGACCTTGTGCTATAGGCCGACTCAGGTGATCGAGACCTGTGGGTCCGCTTACGTCTGTGAGAGTCGGAAGCAGCATGTTCCTGAGACAAGCTGTCCGTTTGCTGTGTAACGTCCATAGCCGGGGCCCGACTCTGCAGAGCTTGCAGCAATGCGGCAGTTAGGTTGTCTATGGACTGTGTCATAGACTGTGACATCTGAGTTGCCCATTCCGGCGTGGCCTGTGACACTGAAGCGTCAGTAGGGACTCCCTGGGGTTCTGACCCAGAGTTCTGGATGCAGTCCCGGCAGTGCAGATACGTGCTACCACTAGGGAGCGTGGCTTTGCAGGCTGTGCAGAATGCATAGAAACATTCCTGCCTGGTTCTCTTCCTTGAGCCCGGCATAGTGCACAGAGGCTGGCTATCAGGGATCGTACAGGGGTGGCTACGCAGAGGGAACCCACAGAGGGCCTTCTAGGAAATGTGGATTCACAGCTGAGTAATGAAAACCCAGCTGTGAGCTTACCCCACCGGTGTGCCCCTAGGTCCAGCGCCGACAGATCCTAGTTCTGTGCCCCCCGGAGACCGCTGTGATGCTCCTCTCCTCGATCTCATCCAAAAAAAATGGCCACCGGGACTCTGAGGAGAGGGAGGAGGGGGCGGAGAGCTGAAAAGGGCGCGCTGGGCTTGTAAAAACGTGCCCTTTCTGCCTCAATCCGCCCCTTCTATGACACTCCAGCGTGTCATTTTAGTCATCCGGGGGGCGGGGAAAAGGCGGCGGCTTCGGCTAGGCCGAAGCCGCGGTCTAGATTAGAGGCCTGATGCCCAGGAGGGCTCCAGAGCGGCGCTGTAGTCCGGGAGGGGGTCGGATTTGCACCGGACCTCCCCGGAATGGGCGACTGGCTAACGGTGGGGGCAGCAGGGCTAGCGGTACCTGTGTGGGGGTCCCTGGAGCACCATGGAGCCACTGCTGCTGCAGAGGCAGGGGAGCAGAAAGCCATGTCTCTGCTGTGCCACGTCTGCCTGCACCCTCCCCTGGCCCCAGCAGGATCCCACAGCTGGGGTGGGGTCCCTGGTGCAGAATGCTGTCTGTACTCCGACCCTACCTGCGGCGTCTCAACCTAATGCCCCCTGCGGGGGATTAGGGAGGGTGCATCTGTCACCGTCAGGGGGTCTTCATCCTTGCCTCAACCTCAATCCAGACCCTGAAGGGGGTTGGGGAAGGAGGGGGGGTCTCAACTTCGGACCAGTACCCGAGGGACTGGGGAAGGAGCGACATGGGGAACCGCCATCTCCACTTCAACTGGGCACCCCTAAAAAGGGGGCCAAGGAAGGAGCCATGCCGGGAGTCTCGCTGGAGACCCACTTTTCTTCATCTGTTCCGACGAAAGGAAAAAAAGAAAAAAAGGTGTGCCTCCTTGCGACACTAAGCAAAAACTGGAGAAGGCTGACGCCGTCCAGGGGTGTATACTGCAGAGGAGGAGCCAAAGTTAATCTTTTTCAGATTATGCATAGTGTCGCCTCCTAGTGGACAGCAGCATAACACCCATGGTTCTGTGTCCCCCAATGAGGCGACAGAGTAAGTAAGTTTTGCAACTGTTTGACTAGCACCCTCTTTATTTAGGGTTAAGCTTTTTTTGTCACGGGTGGGAGAATTTTAAACCAAAAATTGGTTAAAGGGGTATTCCCATCTCCAAGATCCTATCCCAACATGTATTAGGTGTAATAATATTAACATTAGCAAATACCTCCAATTAGAGCTGTAGCATAGTTTTTCTCATTCGCTATGTATCCTTCCTCATGTGCAGGCATTGCAGGACCTTAGGTTTCCATGGTTA
This sequence comes from Dendrobates tinctorius, assembly GCF_039654945.1. NCBI lineage: Eukaryota > Metazoa > Chordata > Amphibia > Anura > Dendrobatidae > Dendrobates > Dendrobates tinctorius. Next base: position 13,532,181 of record NW_027361749.1, read on the forward strand.
CGACCACGGAAATGGTTGAGGAGGTAAAAGTGGCTGGGACCCTAGGAGGTAGCGACCATGCTATTTTAGAATTTTGGATAACTAGAGGAGGAAGACCTGTGAAGACTCAGACGTCAAGGTTAGATTTCAGAAAGGCAGATTTTAAGGGATTCAGAAAGAGAATTGGAGGGATCCAATGGCTGGATATCCTTAAGGACAAAAATGTCCAGGAAGCATGGGAAATCTTGAAAAATGAAATTCTCAAAGCACAATTTTTAACAATTCCGAAAAGAGGGAAGAATAGGAAGCATTTAAGGAAACCAGGATGGATGAACACAGAACTTTTTAAGCACATGCTAAAAAGGAAGAAAGAAATGTTTATAAAATGGAAAGAGGGAGGCATATCTAAAGAAAAATACAATGCTGTCTGCAGAACCTGCAGGGCATGAATTAGATTTTCTAAAGATGACAATGAATTGAGGCTTGCAAGAGACGTCAAAAGCAATAATAAAGGATTTTGGGGATATGTCAAAAGTACAAGAAAAGTCAAAGATGCTATAGGATTTCTACAGGATGAAAATGATGAAATGGTAAGACAGGATGTTGAGAAGGCTGAACTTTTAAATTCCTATTTTGCATCTGTTTTCCCTCAGAAAGGAAATGCAACATCAACTATTCTTCACTGTCCTATTAAGGGAATAGAAGAATCCAGGATAACGATAAACAGAAATATAGTGAGGAAACACTTAGCTAACCTAAATGAATTCAAGTCTCCAGGTCCAGATGAATTACACCCCAGAGTACTGGAGGAGATAGCAGAATAAAATTTTGAACCGCTCTCCATAATCTTTGAAAATTCGTGGAGAACAGGAGAAGTCCCAGAAGACTGGAGAAGAGCAAATGTTGTTCCCGTCTTCAAAAAGGGGAAGAAGGTGGACCCAGGCAACTATAGGCCGGTGAGTCTGACTTCTATACCAGGAAAGATCTTTGAACAAATTATTAAACAACATGTATGTCAGTACCTGGATAAGAATGAAGTGATTAAACAGAGTCAGCATGGGTTTGTAACTAATAAGTCATGTCAGACTAACTTAATTTCCTTCTATGACAGAATCACTGATTGGGTGGATCAGGGAAATGCTGTAGATATAGTATTTCTTGACTTCAGCAAAGCATTTGACAAAGTATCCCACACAATCCTTATTGAAAAAATGACTAAGTATGGAATGGACAAGGCAACTGTTAGGTGGATTCATAACTGGCATAGTGATCGGACCCACAGAGTGGTCGTAAATGGCTGCACATCCAATTGGAAGAATGTCTCAAGTAGGGTACCACAGGGCTCTGTCCTGGGCCCTGTATTGTTCAACATCGTTATCAACGATTTAGATGAAGGAATTGAGGGTAAACGGATTAAATTTGCTGATGACACAAAGCTAGGAGGGATAGTTAATACTAGAGAAGAGAGAGAAGATACAAAAAGATATAAATAAACTGGAGCAGTGGGCAGCAACTAACAGAATGGTTTTTAACAGGGAAAAATGCAAAGTACTACATCTGGGCAATAAAAATGAAAAAAGCATATACAGAATGGGAGGAATAGGGCTAAGCAACAGCACATGTGAAAAAAGACTTGGGTATACTAATAGATCACAGACTGAATATGAGTCAACAGTGTGATGCAACAGCAAAAAAGGCAAATGCAATTCTAGGATGTATTAACAGAAGCATACAGTCTAGATCACGTGAAGTCATTATTGCCCTCTACTCCTCTTTGGTCAGACCTCATCTGAAATACTGTGTCCAGTTTTGGGCGCCACATTTTAAAAAAAGACATCAACAAACTGGTGCAAGTTCCGAAAAGAGCGACCAGAATGGTGACCGGTCTGCAAACCCTGTCTTATGAGGAAAGGTTGCAGGATTTGGGAATGTTTAGCCTGCAAAAGAGAAGACTGAGAGGAGACTTAATAACTGTCTACAAATATCTCAAGGGCTGTCACATTGCAGAAGGATCAACTTTATTCTCATTTGCACAAGGAAAGACTAGAAGCAATGGGATGAAACTGAATGGGAGGAGACACAGATTAGATGTCAGAAAAAACTTTTTGACAGTTAGAGTGATCAATGAGTGGAACAGGCTACCACGAGAGGTGGTGAGTTCTCCTTCAATATAAGTCTTCAAACAGAGGCTGGACAGATATCTGTGTGGGATGATTCAGCGAATCCTGCTTTGAGCAGGGGGTTGGACCAGATGGCCCAGGAGGTCCCTTCCAACTCTACGATTCTATGATTCTATGATATAGTGACAGTTACCTAATTGCTAGTGGTCGTAAAGATAGATGCCTAAACTACTGCAATGCCTTCAAATGATGAAAAAGTCATAGCAAATCAGAATAACTATTCTACACTTCTAATTTGGGATAGGATCTTGGAGATGGGAATACCTCTCTAAGTTTCTTAAAAAAAAGTTTGGAAACTAATTAAATTAAACGTTATACTTTTGTCCAAAGTGTATGCTAAACCCAAACATATAACAAGCAATGAAAGTGGCAGGGTAATAGAAAAAAAACAATATCATGGATAAGAATTTGGTTGCCGCTAGCAGTAGCTTTAACATCACCAGTAGTGCTGGCTGCACCATTCCAGCAGTACTACCAAATTGCAAGTCACATTCGGGGCCCTCTACAAACTCTAGCGAGGAGGCAGCAGAGAGTATAATGGAGTATATACCCCTTTGCTCATCTAAGTCACAGCAGGAAAATGTAGCCTCCATCAGTAACCCCATCAGCTGAGCGTTCTGCTCAGTCCACCTCCTCCACCAGAACGGTTAATGTTATGGATAGCAAAATTTTCCAAACAGTCAATGACACCCGTTTCTACTTTTCTGCAAAGTCCTTCAACCAACAGCCCCATGGGGTAAAGGAATTTACTACATCAGAAAAATATCTTTCAGTAGATATTTTGGAAGACACGAACAGCTTTTGTTTTCAAAAGACAGTGCCGGAGGAGATGGACAACATGATTGATTCTAATGCCAATCTGTGTGAGTCGAGGTGACTCGACACTGTCCATGGTAGAAGTACTCTGAGCTAGGACACACCTCGGTGTGGGAATCAGGGTACGGGAAGGGCCCAAGAAGCCCACCTTCCCTCTTGTGTGACAATCTCATGTCAATAGCACCATTAGAAATATATTTAAAGTAAATCTCCACTGCAGGGAGAAAATGAACTTTATTTGTCCCGGCAGCATTCGGGTTTTAGTCATGGGGGCAGCGGGGGTTCAGTCACTGCTCTGAGTATAGAGAGCGGCGGCTGTAACCACGCCCCAGCACTGACTGAGAGCCGGCCCTGCTGGTACACTGGCTCTGCTGATGGTGATAGGGGTGTAGCAGCTGCTCTGTATACTCGGGGCGGTCATTGAGCCTGCGCCATTGCTGCCTCCATGACTGATAACCAAATGCTGTTGGGGAGAATAAGGTTCATTTTCGCTCCGCAGAGTTCGGCTAAGTGCCGGCACCGGGCGGGCTAGTAACGCTAGTAATCTGAAGATTAACCCCATATCTGCAGCATAACTTTTTTTCTGGCGACAGGTTCCCCTTAATTACAAAATTGCTATCGTGTTCAATACTTATGTCAACCGCTGTATTATGTACAGTGCTACTAAATAAGTCAGTGCTATAAAACATAGTGCATAATAAACCAATCGCTGACACTGCAGCCTTGCATCCTGAATGATTATTCCGTTAAGCCAGAAGTTAAAGGGAATCTGTCACCACTTTTTTGGGCTACCAGGTAAAAAGATCATTCAATTTAGTGTCAGCTATGCATTACACAAGTACTTTTGATAGCCCTTGACTCCCAGCGTATAATCCATAAATACCTTTTTTATTCCTCTCGCGCTGTATGTTAATATGATCGGTCCGGTCAGATGGTCGTGGCTTATTTTCAGTCTCCCCCCTCCTTGGCTTGATGTACGTATTCCTTTCTGTGAATATCACAGATCGCGTAGAGTTTCCGTGCATGCACATTCAAATGGCCTCTCGCGCGTGCGCAGTATACTTTGCCCAACTTTGGGCAAAGCATAAAATCATTATTGCGCATGCGCTGGCATACACCATGGCTTTCTATGGCCCGGAAGTATACAACTTGACGTATGCATATTGTGCACGTGCGAGAGGCCATTTGAATGCGCCTGTGTGAAAACTCTACGCAATCGCAGAAATTCACTGAAAGGAATGCGTAGGGCAATCTGAGGGGGGGGAGGGGACTGAAAATAAGCCACATCGGACCGGACTGACCATATTAACATACAGCATGGGAGGCATAAAAAAGGTATTTATGGATCATAAGAGAGGAGTCAAGGGGTATCAAAAGTACATGTGTAATGCATAGCTGACACTAAATGGAATTATATTTTTACCTGGTAGCCCAAAAAAGTGATTCCCTTTAAAAAGCAGAGAATTAGAGAGTGATGTCATGTTATTAATTTCGACATGAAGTTTATATAAAATTTACCTGCAGAAGTCAACCAGATTAACAAATGCTGTAAAATCTTTTGGCTTTGTAGGATAAAGGTTAGCCGCTGGATCTGATGTGGCTATTACTAAATAGCTGAGTTGATCCTCCAGATCCTGAAATGTATTAGAAGATTGTATTTGGCACACTTGGTTTTGTCATACACAGGGAAAACAATTACTGATTATCTCATACAGAGGTCTCACAATCTGGTCTAGGTTGCTCCCTTCTTTATCCTCCCACTGGCACTGTAAAGTTAAAACTGCCCTGACATAACAGATTTGGTGGAGCTGTGGCAAACTGAAATATATTGCGTCATACCAGGGACTTCAGGGAATAGCATGGCTCAGATGGCTCTAAGCGATCCCGACAACGATACGACCTGGTAAGGATCGCTGGTGCATCGCTACATGGTCATTAGTAAGCTGCCAAACAGGCAGATCTCTTCAACGACGCACCAGCGATCCCCACAACGATACGACATGGTAAGGATCGCTGGTGCGTTGTCACACAGCAGCTATTCTGAATGATTCCAGCCTGCGTCCCTGAGTTCTACGTCGCCAACGAGGTCGCTCGTCGGCATCAAACACAGTGATGCATGCTGGCTAGCGGGACGATGAAAAAATGGCCCAGGACATTTGAGCACGATCAGCGATATCCAGTGCGGGGGGGGGGGGGTCACCGCTATTTGTCACATGTAGCGAGATCGCTGTTGCGTCACAAAATCGGTGAAGCATCAGCGATCTCGCTAGCGCTCTCGGTATGTGAGACGGGGCATAACTCTCAGTCATTACAGGTCCACCCGCAAGTAATATTTTCCTTGCTATCTTCTATTTTTCATGTTTTCCTCAGACTAAGTGGTCCACGGAAAAAAATCTGAGACATGCCCGATTTGGATCCAAGTGTCAGATCAAAACTGGCAAGGATTGGACCACAATTGAATGCTATCCAACTGCATACCGATTTTCAATAAGTGACAGAATGGAGAGGGTGGACAACCTATTTTTATTCTCGCTCTCTCCACGTCTGAGAAAAACTGATGCCATGCTGATCAAAGTCGGATCAGAATAGTCGGTCCGCAGAAAACATGAACGTGTGCAAAGCCACATAGAATACCGTAGGTCCGAGTGCTATCCAGTTGTCTGTACGCGCCCTTACAGTTACTGCAGCAAATCTTTGCAGCTCCCACCATAGTCACGACATGATCTGTGTGCAGTTGCGACTTTCTTGAACGCAATGTAGGACCCTATTGCTGAGAACTGATGTGAGAGATAAAGGGTGTATGGTGCTATGGAATAAGTTGCTACTATATGAGTTTTTGTATTAAACAAGTACTTCCAACCTCTAAAATACAAAACAGGTTAAAGGCTAAAGTGCCCCTAAATGCAAATTCTCACCTCTTGCCCAGATTCTTGCTTTTGCAACGATAGATCCAATTTCTCAATAATTTTGAGGATGGATTTAATAAGTTCGTCGTACAGCAGTCGACTCAGAGACTGAAGTGGTGAGGTTACATGTGGTAAGATTTCATCAGAAAATATGGATTCCTAGAAGAATAAGGAAAGAAAATGCAGCAGTGTAAAATGTGTGCATTTTTAATACTAGGCGACCACCCCCTCCATGAATTGGTAGGTTTTGAAATGGTTGCTCCATCAGTATTTTGCACCTGTGCTGCCTCCACCTTTATCATGGGGGTCTGCTGCATCCTGCTAGTGCATTGCTAACCTGACCTGGTGTTGGTAAGGCTGTTTTTCTTCAACTTATGTCCTTCTGTAAGCTATTACAATTTTCAGCTGTACTTGAGATATTACCTTTCTTTTCTTAACAGCTCATAGCCTTGGAGGCCGACCACTGCTGCTTGGCTGAACATGCACAGTGCTTACAAGCTATATTCTATTGAGGTTTAAAGTGCTGTTTTGATGCTGGTCAGGATCCCAGGAGCGTGATGTTACCGCCTATCCAAAACCCGGCCAGCTTCAGTGTAGTACCTAATAATTAGACAGAAATGGTGGTCGGTCTCCTAGGCAACAAGCTGTAAACAAAAGGAAAGTTGTTAATACCTTAAGAGCAGCTGCAAATAAGCAGTAAACTGTAAAAGTGCTTGTTTTTACAGGCATTCTGCAACAATATCTATGAATATGGGAATAACCTTTTAAAGGAGTTGTCCATTCACACCATATTGATGACCCATGTGCTAAGGTCATCAATTTGAGATTGGGGAGGTCTGTCACCCGGTCTCCTATATCAATCAGCTGATAACAGCTTCATTAGCAGTCAGATGTAAAGATGTGGAAAGGAGCTGCAGAGCACGGCTCCATCCGATGTTTAACGGCCGCTGCCAGGTACTGCAGAACGGCTGCTGTTCAAAAAAAAATAGCAACTGCCTCCCACTGTTCTCATAATGATGACAATCCCTTTAAGACAGAATAAACTAAACTGAAAAGACACAGCATAAAAGAAAAGACATTCTATGCAAGGGATGAGTATGGAAAAGAAAGTGAATGAATTTAGTCTCATAATGCATAGGGGGAGCAGAGAGGTGCCATCATGTCTGCAGGCCTGTCCTAGCATTGGACTGCAATAAGCCTGCTTTCACACAGCTCTCCGGAAGTAGTCTCAGCCCTTCAGGATAAGGGTTTCATTTAGTAACTAGATGCTATCGCATCGGGAGGGCAGTAACATCACGATGGGGGCAGCTTTGTGGCGCTGGGGGTGGTGGCCCACCCACTTCCGTGTAGTTACAACCGGCAGGAAAGACTGTGTTTTGCGGCCTGTGCTGAAGATGGTGTGTGGCGCCACCAGAGGGTGGCCGCACCCAATCTCCAGCAAAGGCCTCAAGCCGCGATCTACTGCTGGCTGTGACTGCACAGAGGTGGGTGGGCAGGCAGCGGCGGGATCCGGCGCGTGTAGTCAGGCGGTGCGTCCTGGCGGGGGTCCGGCGGCAGCATCCCTCTTATTACTACCCCCTCATTACACCCTCTCATTATACCCCCTTCATTACACCCCTCTCGTTACACCCCTTTCACAGCCTCATGATCGCAGTGGCGGCCTGGATCTGAGCGGCAGCTGGGATCCGAGAAGCGGCTGGGATCCAAGCAGCGGCCGGGATCCCAGTAGCGGTCGGGATCGCAGTGGCGTTTGGGATCGCAGCGGCAGCCTGGATCCGAGCGGCAGCTGGGATCCCAGCGGTGGTTGGGATCACAGCGGCGGTTGGGATCACAGCGGCGTTCGGGATCACAGCGGCGGCCTGGATCTGAGCGGCGTTCGGGATCGCAGGTGCAAACTGGATCCGAGCGGCATCACTTGGGTGTTCCAAAATGGCGGTCGGTGTACTTCCGGTGCGGCGCGGTGGATTGTGGAATTCGGGGACATCCAGACGGAAGTGGATGACGGACAATATAAGGCAATTCTATATACAGATGTTGAATATTCTATACATGTCAATACCATAAATTGAGAATATATGGGGCACTGCTGTAGTTATGATCTATGCCATAAAACAAGAGACCATATCATGGCCCAGGCCTGCACCCTCTACGTGCAGCCTCAAGAAACCCAAGAGGCAAGGTGGCGAGATCGGAGGTCCTACAAGGGATATCATAGGTATTTGGCCTCTCCTCCTTAAAATAAAATCCACCTGATAGATAAGAGAAGGGAAGTATACTTTGCTTCTGTTGCCCAGTATATTGGTTTGGATTATACCATTGATAACAAATGAGCTTTACTGAGTTTCGAACACTACAAGGCCTGAGAACTGTCCTAAATGTACAGTAAAGACAGTACAGAGGTTTCATGAAATGGGGCTTCACAGATCTGTACTGGTAAGGAGGAAGGCAGTGCTATTCAATAGACGTCCTATCATAGCAGTACAAGATATGTAGAGAAAGCAAACCTGTGAAACAAAAGTTTGGAAAGTTATATTAACAGAAACACGTCTGTCTGCAAAATCCTTTAATAGTTTTTTTGCCACAGTTATAAAAATGGGATTTAACGGTCAAGGATGTCTTCATTGCAGATCTATAACATTGCATTATTTATTTTGTTAACTAATGAATGATAACACAGATAGGATGACAATAAATCAGGCATGAACTATTAAAACCATGAAATGTATTAATACATAAAAGCAGCAAGGAATACCTTTAGCTGATCACAGTTCAAAAGATTACGGAAGAGATCAAGATATTCTTTGAAAGTAGGAACTTTCCACTTTCCAGCACGGACCTCACCAGACGCTGATGGCTCATCAGAGCGGTCTGTCCTGTACCCATCCTAAAACAAAAGCAAAGTCAGTGATAGCAGCACATGAAGCAAGTAAACGGGTCTTCACTGCACATATTAATATACAGTGAGAACCTCAGGAGTGGAGAGGTCAGACAGGACGGGTATAAGAGCCGGCTCAGTAACAGGAGAAACAAAATACATATGCACAGACAGCACACTAGCAGAACAAACTGACTAGGAACCAAGGTTTGGGCAAGGAGTGGTGGGAGGAGCTGCCTGTATAGTGCCTGCTGGCACGGTATAGGCCGGAGAACCTAAACTCTGCAGGACGCAGAAGGGTTAACAATTCCTGCAGAGACCGGCCAAGCCCCCCAAGGCAAAATTGAAGCAACATGCTGTTGCAGCAGTGCAGAAGAGTGCTGCAAGAGGCAAAAGTCAGTGAGCCCGCCTGACGTGAGGAAAAGCCACGTGGTGACCATGGTGAGTAGGGCGGCGCTGAGGAGGCATGAGAGTATCCGCCGTCACTGCATTCCTCTGTTCAGTCAACCTGACAGGACACCGAGTGAAGCAGGACCACGTCAGTGCGCCTGTCTCATTCTTCACACAGCCCGTCCTACTGCGTGTCTTCAGAAATCTAGGAAAGGCTGTACAATGATATAGATACATTGCTCGGAGAACCCCTTTAAGTCAAATGTGTGGGGTTTTTTAAATATATTTTTATTAGGTTTTTATGAAAATTACAATCATGTCTTAACATGGTATGCATCCAAAAAAGGTACAATAAGATATTACAGTATTATCCTTCCATAAGCGATAGCAATTTACATGACAAGTTTCTTAGAGCTAGTGGTTTCAAATCTTCATGCCAAAGCAATTATCTGTATTTATCCTACTGCTGTATCTCGTAAAATAGTGAACCAATGCTTACTTACCTATACAACAACTATTGAACATTAGTATAGATAAACATTTATGGAAAGTAAAGGGGGGTTCGAGGGGGAGTGGGGGAAGGGACGATGGTACTCTTTAATTTCAAGGATGGGTAATGGTATTGGGGGTTAATGAGTGCCAATTCCGTGACACCTAGCAGGCAGAGCTTTGGTAACTGGTTATAGTTTGATGGGTTTTGGAGTGGAGATCTGACCGACACTAATCCACTGCCTCAGACTCCCGGTTTATTGCCTTAAGATCTTCAGCAGACTCTCTATATGATACCCACGGTGCCCATATTACCCTAAATTTATCTCTCGAAAAATGAGTGTAAGCTCCAATTTCTTCTATATAATAAATCTGATCTACCTTTTGGATCCACTCAATAACACTCGGGCAGTTCTGAGATCTCCATTTCGTGGGGATGATTAATTTGGCCGCTGCTAATATGAACAGAAGCAGTGAGTTATGTTTGATCTCAGGACTGTCACTTGACCAATTTAAAAAGATGAGGCGTAGATGGGGGGGTTTGGAAACTTTGCACACTATGATTATAATTTTCAAGACGATATCCCAAAACGGTTTTATTTTATCGCATGACCGCCAAATATGCAGAAACGTCCCGTTCTCTTTAGTACATCTCCAGCGGGTTGGGGATACATTGGGGCACCATGCATGCATCTTTACTGGGGTGTTGAACCATCTTATAATGGTCTTATACGAATTTTCTTGGACTCTTACACATCTGGATGGGCCAAACAAATTTTTACATATGTGCTCAACCTCCCAGTCCTGTAGTTTAATGTCAAGTTCTTTCTCCCATGCTGAAACATAGGCCCGTTTAATAGGTAGCGAATCTGTTAGAAGAATTTGGTATAATTTTGCTAAAATTCCTTTGGGATGTTTGTGTTGGGTTATTAATGATTCAAAAGTTGTTACTTCTCTAATTGGGAGTCCGGTTTGTAAGTACGAATTAACCGCTTTTTTAAGCCTATTGTAGCGGCGAAAATTAATATGTTGGCTTGGGAATTTATTTTGTATTTCTGGAAGTGGTAATAATGTACCCTCTATAACAATATTATTGAAGTCTTCTTTGAATGAGTGCAGCGAGTCTGTGGACTTACTTTTAATTTGGTCCAAATATAGCCCCGGTAGATCCATTACTCTAACTAGAGGTGATGGGAGGCATTAATAAAGTGGAATTCTTCATCCATGTAAGTATTATATTCCTAGAGACGGCATTAGGGATTTCTATTTTTCGGATAAATTCTTTTGGTGCATGGAGCATGGTAGAGATTGGAGTAGGTATTGAGTCATCTGCTATTTTTGTCCATAACTTATGTTTATGGTTTCTTGCCCATTCTACTAACAAAGAGAGTGTCGCTGCTGTATGGTATTTCTGTGGATCTGGTACTCCCATACCCCCCTTTATTCTAGGTCTTGAGCCTCCCCAGATGTATTTCCCAAATATAGATCTTGCTCTTTGAAAGAATGTGTCAGGAATTTTAATAGGTAGCAGTCTCGATATGTAACTAAACTTTGGTAGAATTTTTTAGTAAATTTTTACGTCCCATCCAAGAGACAAAAGGCGCCTTCCACGACTTAATTTGTTCTAGCGTAGTGCTAAGAAGAGGGACAAATGTGTGTTTTGTTGTCACTTCATCAAGGGGCGCATAGCTCTCAAATGTTAAAAGGGTGTTTTAAATGGTGATGGACCAGTAGGAATGCATTTAGAATTAATGGGCTCATATATTGATTTTTAGTACCACCGCCTATTAGATTCATATTGGTTACAAGCAGACCTGTGGTTTTGGTCATTTTATTGGTGGTTGCTTTGGATTATTTTACTTTCTTTGCAAAGAAGCTCCAGAAAAGTATCCAATATGTTTCATTAATGGAAAACTGCATTTTGGTACTGCACATGAAAAACTGCACCCACAAAGATGTGCTAAAATGAAAAAATAAGGCACATACTAAGTGCCACAGTTTTGCACTATGCTTTATAAATATGTCATTAAATCTTATTCACTACAGTGGTGTAACATCTGACCCAACATCCAGCCAAATGTAACTACATATTAAAATAAATCATATTGCAAACATTTACCTGTACAAAGCTGAGCGGCTTGGAACAGACTCTGATCAATCCTTGATGCACTGTAAGAAATATATTAAAATATTATATTGATATATTAATCACTTATGGCCATTATGATATGGGACCACTTGGCATTTAAAATGTTAACTATACAAAAAATTAAGAACTTACAGGGGTTTTCCACTACTGTCTGTTCCTGACAGTGATGTGCCTTGATGTGTTACATGCACGCTGTATCCAATGATTGGCCGCTCTTTAGCTGCAGCTCAACAATCTTCCGTCAGAGCGGGCGTGCGGTCTGATAAAATGGTGAAGACTGCAGCAGAATGTGACACAACAAGGCACGTCACTGCTGGGAATACGAGCACCAACATCGCTGGAACGGTGCGGCTGCAGGAGGTTACAGTAAACGGTTTCTATTTCAATGAGGGTCCTGAATCAATTAAGCTGAGGTGGCTCAGTAGTGGACAACCCCTTTAAAGTGGAAAAGAAGTTATCACCTATCCACAGGACCCCAATCAATTGCCAGGATAGGGCACGAATTTAGCAGCAGCGCAGATGCTTGACCAACCCTTTCATTCTCTCTGGGACTGTCGCGAGCCTTCATAGCTTTCTCCAGCAGCTCCATAGAGGAACAATGGACGGTTAGTTGAACATGTGCCTATGCTCATGTTGCTTTTTAATTCAGTTTTGTCTATGAAATGGCGACAGTATGAACGTGCTCTTACACATTACACATATACAGTGGGGCAAAAAAGTATTTAGTCAGTCAGCAATAGTGCAAGTTCCACCACTTAAAAAGATGAGAGGCGTCTGTAATTTACATCATAGGTAGACCTCAACTATGGGAGACAAACTGAGAAAAAAAAATCCAGAAAATCACATTGTCTGTTTTTTTTTCATTTTATTTGCATATTATGGTGGAAAATAAGTATTTGGTCAGAAACAAGCAAACAAGATTTCTGGCTCTCACAGACCTGTAACTTCTTCTTTAAGAGTCTCCTCTTTCCTCCACTCATTACCTGTAGTAATGGCACCTGTTTAAACTTGTTATCAGTATAAAAAGACACCTGTGCACACCCTCAAACAGTCTGACTCCAAACTCCACTATGGTGAACACCAAAGAGCTGTCAAAGGACACCAGAAACAAAATTGTAGCCCTGCACCAGGCTGGGAAGACTGAATCTGCAATAGCCAACCAGCTTGGAGTGAAGAAATCAACTGTGGGAGCAATAATTAGAAAATGGAAGACATACAAGACCACTGATAATCTCCCTCGATCTGGTGCTCCACGCAAAATCCCACCCCGTGGGGTCAGAATGATCACAAGAACGGTGAGCAAAAATCCCAGAACCACGCGGGGGGACCTAGTGAATGAACTGCAGAGAGCTGGGACCAATGTAACAAGGCCTACCATAAGTAACACACTACGCCACCATGGACTCAGATCCTGCAGTGCCAGACGTGTCCCACTGCTTAAGCCTGTACATGTCCGGGCCCGTCTGAAGTTTGCTAGAGAGCATTTGGATGATCCAGAGGAGTTTTGGGAGAATGTCCTATGGTCTGATGAAACCAAACTGGAACTGTTTGGTAGAAACACAACTTGTCGCGTTTGGAGGAAAAAGAATACTGAGTTGCATCCATCAAACACCATACCTACTGTAAAGCATGGTGGTGGAAACATCATGCTTTGGGGCTGTTTCTCTGCAAAGGGGCCAGGATGACTGATCCGGGTACATGAAAGAATGAATGGGGCCATGTATCGTGAGATTTTGAGTGCAAACCTCCTTCCATCAGCAAGGGCATTGAAGATGAAACGTGGCTGGGTCTTTCAACATGACAATGATCCAAAGCACACCGCCAGGGCAACGAAGGAGTGGCATCGTAAGAAGCATTTCAAGGTCCTGGAGTGGCCTAGCCAGTCTCCAGATCTCAACCCTATAGAAAACCTTTGGAGGGATTTGAAAGTCCGTGTTGCCAAGTGAAAAGCCAAAAACATCACTGCTCTAGAGATCTGCATGGAGGAATGGGCCAACATACCAACAACAGTGTGTGGCAACCTTGTGAAGACTTGCAGAAAACGTTTGACCTCTGTCATTGCCAACAAAGGATATATCACAAAGTATTGAGATGAAATTTTGTTTCTGACCAAATACTTATTTTCCACCATAATATGCAAATAAAATGAAAAAAAAACAGACAATGTGATTTTCTGGATTTTTTTTTCTCAGTTTGTCTCCCATAGTTGAGGTCTATCTATGATGTAAATTACAGACGCCTCTCATCTTTTTAAGTGGTGGAACTTGCACTATTACTGACTGACTAAATACTTTTTTGCCCCACTGTACAAACTTCTGCTCCGGCTCATGTCTTTGGTTTTGCTGTAGTTTCATTTACGTCGTTCAAACAGGGATGTAGCCCTCTTTTTGCGCTAGGCATTAAAGGGAACATGTTACCTCGTTTTTCCGCAGTAAGTTGCGGCCACTGCCTTTCGGTGCTTATCTACAGCATTTTAGAATGCTGTAGGTAAGCCCTGATCTAACCTGAAAGAGAAGAAAAACAAGTTATATTATACTCACCCGGGGGCGGTCCGGTCTGACGGGCATAGCAGGTCCGGTGCCTCCCATCTTCATGCGATGGCGTCATCTTCCTTGCTTCTTGTCGTGGCTCCTGCGCAGGCATACTGATCTGCCCTGTTGAGGGCAGAGCACAGTACTGCAGTGCGCAGGCGCGGGAAAGGTCAGAGGCCCAGCGCCTGCGCACTGCAGTACTTTGCTCTGCCCTCAACAGGGCAGATCAGTACGCAGCTTCAGTGAACTGTGGTAACCTCGATTAGGTCACCGATGCTCACTGATGCTACACTCATAGCAGCTCATTCATCAGTGGTTCTCAGCCTGGACGGTTGCATCTTGGCACTGTTCAGGCTGAAACCATTTATTCCCAGACATGAATTACGGCATGGGACAGAACGTCGGACAGGTGAGGTATATTGATGTTTTATATTTTTGTTTCATTACAGGAGACGGTGACTTCAAATGGAAGGGGCGTTAGGCAAGTATAACGGTGTTTGTTATTTTTTAAAAAAATGGAAAAGTGTGTCTTTTATTTCAAATAAAGGACTTTATATTTGCTGTACAAATTATAGGATTAGTAATTGATAGGTGTCTTATAGACGCCTCTCCAATATTAATCTGTGGGCTTGATGTCACCAGACAATACAAAGATGACAACCCGACAATTATTACCCCACTTGCCACCGCTACAGGGAAAGTGGGAAGAGCTGGGCCAAGTGCCAGAATTAGCGCATCTAATAGATGTGCCATTTCTGGGTGGCTGTGGGCTGTTTTCAGGCTGGGAGGGGGGTCAACATCCATGGCCTCTTACCAGCCTGATAATACCAGACTCCAGCTGTCTGCTTTAGCTTGGCTGGTTGTCAAAAATTGGGGGGGACTTCACACTTTTTTTTATATTATTTATTTAAATAATTAAAAACATGACATGGGGACCCCTTTATTTTTGATAACCAGCTTTGCTGAAGCTGACTGCTGAGGGTTGCAGCCTGCAGCTGTCTGTTTTACCTGGCAAGTTATCAAAAATACAGGGGAACCCATGGTGTTTTTTTTTTTTTTTTTACTCACAGCACAGGCGGCGGCTGATGAACACTGATCAGCTGCCGCCTGCTCACACGGTTATCACTACAATCCAAGAGAAAGAGGAAGTATGGATAACACTGTAGAAAAACATGCAGTAAGCTAAAAACAGCGTTTATTAAGTCATATAAAAATACATACTCATTGTATGGATCACAAAAGGTATACATAGATACAATGTGCACAATGGAACCACCAGCAGGTGGACATTTATCCCCTATTGAAGAAGCTCACGCGAAACGCGCGTCGGGGAACGGCTGCCACCTACAGGTCAGGTATTCACATTGAGCTGCTATGCATATTTAATTATTTCAGCTGTGCAGTTGCACTTTTCCACATAGCGATATGTTCTTCCCATGGTAGGAGGCTTTCTGACTTTGTGATTCGTTTTCCATGCATTGCCACTAGGCTATTCAATACCTTTACCTTATTGCAGTTTGCACTTAGCACTTTTTGGATCAAGATGGACATACAATTCTCTTACATATTGTCAGCCTTCTTTAGTTCTGCTATGCACTAGCTAGTCTGGGAGGATTTAGCTGGTGGCTTATTATCTACATATGCTACCTGACAGCTCATCCTTTCATAATTATCTCATATCACATGATAAATTATGTTATTGGGGATTTTGTTTAGTATTTACATATTTAAGAAGGGTGCATTTATGTAACTATACATTTTATACTGTCAGTATTGTTTTTCAGGTAATCATTTAGTGCACCAAAATAAAATCATACAATAGTAACACTTTCCCTATACTTTTGTCTATGTGATACCCCTGCTGGTGGTTCCATTGTGCACATTGCATCTATGTATACCTTTTGTGATCCATACAATGAGTATGTATTTTTATATGACTTAATAAACGCTGATTTTAGCTTACTGCATGTTTTTCTACAGTGTTATTCATACTTCCTCTTTCTCTTGGATTGTAGTATATTATAGGAAGCTTTATATAGGCCTTGTTATTTGAGAAACTCACACGGTTATCAGTTGAATATAATGCTCAACATTCTCCACTGCCATCGCTGATGGCCGGCAGAGCAGGGGAGAATGATGCGAGATGTCTTCAGGACCTTGTGCCAGGGAACAGCACTAACTCTACCACTGCTTCCCTGGCGCCAGTACGTGTGGTACTGATGACACAGATGTCATCCGTGTGCGGGACTTTTTTCGGCTGGTGCTGCTGCTAAAAAGCAAACATGTCAGCGTATTTTGCCCACGGACACACGTCTGTAGAAACACACTGACATGTGCACAGACCCATTCCCTTGAATGGATCTACGTGTTTAAGTGTCTCTGGTACGTGTGAAAACTGTCACCACACGTACCGGACACATGACGTCTGAAAGAGCCCTTAAAGAGAGTCTTTCAGCACCAAAAGAGTGTTAAACCCAAGTACAGGAGCTAGGTGTACCCTTGGCGTGGCTGAGCAGTTCAGTGCTACTTTCCACTGGCTTCCATCTACCTCCACCCCACTCTTCTTTGACAGCTATGACTTTACAGGAACGAGAGAAGTGCACAGACAGAAGAAAAAACAAAAGTTGGAAGATTCACAGAACTGTTTGGCCAAGCCAAGGAAGCATCTCGTGCCTGTGCTTGATTTGTACTGACTTCCTTTAAGAAAGTCCGTGTCACACATTCATGGCCGACCTGTTGGTTTTTGCTAAGCCTCAAGCTGCTTTGCCAACCAATGTGTACACCAACATTATGTTTTGGGGTCAAGAGATGCCATGCTTTTTATCAAATGTGGCCTGAAAGCAATTAACTGGTCAGGACTTGTATAATCACCAATTACAATCAATGCTGCACTGTGGTATCTCTCGATTCCCGGGCAAGTGACTATACTGGCACAATCTCTATGCCCCAGGGATCACAGTGAAATAAATGTAAGGCACCAATTGATACTTTTCAGCACCATACATTTACATTAGATATCATAACTTGAAAGAACATTGCTCAAAAACAAAACTAATAAAACAATGACCCAAATGTCTAAAACATTCTGTTAACATGTCTGGGGAATTTTCATAAAACAAAAATGATAAAAAAAATGTTTCTTGATGGCATTTAATTTTTTTTGGGGGGAGAAACTGCGGCTAGCATGAAAAATCATGATAAAAACAAAATACAAAAGTGACTTCGTTCTAAACTCACCTACAGTACTAATCAGGCTCCACAGAACAGGCCCCTTTGCCGCTAAAGACAGAAACACCTTGATGATTGACCGGCTGCAAGAGGACTGCATTTTTGAGCTGTATTGTGGAAATGTTTCTATCTGAACAACCAGGAGACGCTCCAGAACAGGAGTATATATTTCAGGGATCTAGAGGGAGAGCAGAGCATGATTTAGGACATCCGTATGTTTTGTATTATTTTCATAGGTCATTTCTCACCAAGTCATGTTCCATTGGCCATCAAATCAAAAGTGGGACAAGTCAGTGAATTTTACAGATCATTATGTACTGGTCAAAAGAAGTTATCTACTCACAGAGTCCATGTACAGGATGACACTTGCGATTGCCTGCAGGAAGTTTGGTAGCTGATACACGTTGTCTTCCTCCGTCTCCGCCTCTGTGAGATACATTTGCTTGCAACGCTGAATAAGCTCAATGTACATAAAATCCACATCCTTGGCATTTACCGTTTTGCATGGCTTTAAAGCAAAGACATGAATAAATGCAACACACGATATTTTGCAAAAGTCACAAGCCAGTGTGTTTTCACATTACTATGAGGGGTTCATACCGCTGCAAAGAGGCCGTATCCTCGGATAGCAATAGAGAGCTCCTTGTTGGAAGACTCCATCTTCCTGATGATTTTATAAAACTGCTCCATGAAGAACTGTAACTTGTCCTTGTGAGCTTTGGCATCATTAGTAACCAACAACGCTATCTAGGAAACATCAATTACATTACAAATGAAGCAGATTAAAATAGATCAAGTTTTGTGTTTTATACAGGAAATTATTGTAGAATAGTGCTTGGAAGGAAAAAAATGAGTCTGCACAATAAGCCTTTCTTTACATGAGGATTTAAAGGAGTTTTCTCACTTTCGTTCTTCAGGAGTGTACCGCTTCCCTGAATTCTGGTTGTCAGAGATCAGCATGCTCCTAACGATCAGGCTGCTGGTATACTGAGCCGCTGGGTCGGACTGTGCAGTGCCCAATGCTGCTAGTAGAGACAGCTTTGCCTCTGCAGCATAAGGGGACTCTGACGCTGGCTGGATCCAGTGATCTGGCAAACTTCAGAATAGTGATTGGAAGTTTTATGGAAAAGAGCCTGCAAGCGTAATCAATTTGAGAATAGCAAACCTGTTGTGAATTTCAAAAAGTGATTTTTTTTTCACTTCAAGTTGAGAAGTCATTACTTTTTCACTTCCAAAACAGCACACCTGCTTTAGCTCCAGAAAAAAGGGATAATTTCTGGATGACTTGTGATAAACCCATCGCTTCTTAATTTGGCCAAAAATAAACTAAAATTTTGATGCTCCCCAAACAGGTATAAATGTTGCACTTTTCTGTGTGAAAAAGACAGGACTTCTGTTTGGACCACCTGAGTTTGCTAAGACCTTGGGATCACAGAAACTTCAAAAGTTTTGTTGCAAATAGTGATCAGGATCACAAAAAAACATGTTGAGAAAAAAAGACGGACATGAACGCCAAAGATTTAAAAAGAATCAAGAGTGAAGCGACCAAACATTATCCTCCAGATCAGCAACCTTCTTGGAGTGCTCTGAAGTACAAGGTGTGCAGTGCTCAGAGACATGGTCGAGGTAAAGAAGACAAACCAACACTGAACAAGACACAGACGTTTAAATGTCAAGACTGGGCCAAGGAATATCTGAAGACAAATTTTTCAAAGGTTTTAGGAACTGATGAGATGAGAGTGACTCCAGATAGATAGGCCTGCAGCTGTCCATCTGTATTGGGCACAGACCTCCACTTTGCTTCAAACAACAGCAAGGTGGAGGTGGGGTCCTGCTATTATTAAAAATGAGCTAGTTGGGACATTTCTGGGTTGAAGATGGACTCAAAATGAACTCCCAAACCTACTGTTAGTTTTCAAAAGATACTTTCTTCAAGTAGTGGTTCAGGAAAAAGTCTGCACCTTTAAAGAAAACCATGATTTGTATGTAGGACAATGCTCCATCACATCAATCCAAGTCTCCACTGCTCAGCTGCCAGTACAGGCCTTAAAGATGAAAGCATAATAATACGGCCCCTTCCTCATCTGACCTAAATCCTATTAAGAACATGTGGGCCCTCCTTAAATGGGACACTTGTGGTAAAGGAAAATAGTTCCCCCCTCTCTGAACATTGGGAAGCTGTGATTGGTGCTGCCCAAAAAGTTGATTATCAACAGATGAAGAAAATGTATTTTTGTACATGTTGAGTTGTTTGGTAATTATATGGGAAAATTTACATTTTTCATTTAGTTGCCCAATAAGGCCTGTTTCACACTTCAGTTTTTTGTGTCAGTTAACCCCTTCACCCCCAAAGGGTGGTTTGCACGTTCATGACCGGGCCAATTTTTACAATTCTGACCACTGTACCTTTACGAGGTCATAACTCTGGAACGCTTCCATGGATCCCGGTGATTCTGACATTGTTTTCTCGTGACATATTGTACTTCATGTTAGTGGTAAAATTTCATTCAAATAACTTGCGTTTATTTGTGAGAAAAACGGAAATTTGGCGAAAATTTTGAAAATTTCGCAATTTTCCAACTTTGAATTTTTATGCCCTTAAATCACAGAGATACGGCACACAAAAAACTTGATAACTAACATTTCCCACATGTTTACTTTACATCAGCACAATTTTGGAACCAAATTTTTTTTTGTTAGGAAGTTATAAGGGTTAAAAGTTGACCAGCGATTTCTCATTTTAACAACCCCATTTGATTTTTAGGACCACATCACATTTGAGGTCACTTTGAGGGGTCTATATGATAGAAAATACCCAAAAGTGACACCATTCTAAAAACTGCACCCCTTAAGGTGCTCAAAACCACATTCAAGAAGTTTATTAACCCTTTAGGTGCGTCACAGGAATTTTTTTGAATATTTAAAAAAAAAAAGAACATCTAACTTTTTTCACAAAAAAAAAACTTCAGGTTCAATTTTTTTTATTTTACCAAGGGTAGCAGGAGAAATTGGACTGCAAAAGTTATTGTGCAGTTTGTCCTGAGTACGCTCATACCTGATATGTGGGGGGGAACCACTGTTTCGGCGCATAGCAGAGCTCAGAATGGAAGGAGCGCCGTTTGACTTTTTCAATGCAAAATTGGCTGGAATTCAGATCAGATGCCATGTCACGTTTGGAGAGTCCCTGATGTACCTAAACAGTGGAAACCCCCTACAAGTGACCCCATTTTGGAAACTAGACCCCCCAAGGGCTTTACAGAAGTTTATAACGTACAGCGGTACAATTAAAAAATCATATTTTTTCCACAAAAATGATCTTTCACCCTCAATTCTTATTTTTCCAAGGGTAACAGGACCCTAAAAGTTATTGTGCAATTTGTCCTGAGTACGCTGATACCCCACATGTGGGGGTAAACCACTATTTGGGCGCATGGCAGAGCTCGAAAGGGAAGCAGCGCCATTTGACGTTTTTGGCTGGAATTGAGATCGAACACCATGTCGCGATTGGAAAACCCCTAATGTACCAAAACAGTGGAAACCCTCCACAAATGACACCATTTTGGAAACTAGACCCCCTAAGGAACTTATCTAGATGTGTGGTGAGAACTTTGAACCCCCAAGGGCTTCACAGAAGTTTATAACATAAAGCCGTACAATTAAAAAATCATTTTTGCCACAAAAATGATCTTTTCACCCTCAATTCTTATTTTTCCAAGGGTAACAGGACCCTAAAAGTTATTGTGCAATTTGTCCTGAGTACGCTGATACCCCACATGTGGGGGTAAACCACTATTTGGGCGCATGGCAGAGCTCGAAAGGGAAGCAGCGCCATTTGACGTTTTTGGCTGGAATTGAGATCGGACACCATGTCGCGATTGGAAAACCCCTGCTGTACCTAAACAGTGGAAACTCCCCACAAATGACACCATTTTGTAAACTAGACCCCCCAAGGAACTTATCTAGATGTGTGGTGAGCACTTTGAACCCCCCAGTGCTTCACAGAAGTTTATAATGCCCGGGCGTGAAAATAAAAAATTCTTATTTTTTCCACAAACATGATATTTTAGTCACCATTTTTTTATTTTCCCAAGGGTACCAGGAGAAATTGGACCCCAAAAGTTGTTGTCCAATTTGTCCTGAGTATGCTGATACCCCATATGTGGGAGAAAACTACTGTATGGGCACACGTCAGGGCTCGGAAGGGAAGTAGTGACGTTTTGGAATGCAGACTTTGATGGAATGCTCTGCGGGTGTCATGTTGCCTTTGGAGAGCCCCTAATGTACCTAAACAGTGGAAACGAGACCCCCTAAGGAACTTATCTAGATGTGTGGTGAGCACTTTGAACCCCCAAGGGCTTCACAGAAGTTTATAATGCCCAGGCATGAAAATAAAAAAATCGTATTTTTTCCACAAACATGATCAATTAGTCCCCAATTTTTTTATTTTTCCATGGGTAACAGGAGAAATTGGACCCCAAAAGTTGTTGTCCAATTTGTCATGAGTACGCTGACACCCCATATGTGGGAGAAAACTACTGTATGGACACACGTCGGGGCTCGGAAGGGAAGCAGTGACATTTTGGAATGCAGACTTTGATGGAATGGTCTGCGGGTGTCATGTGCGTTTGGAGAGCCCCTGATGTACCTAAACTATTGAAACTACCCACAAGTGACCCCATTTTGGACACTAGGCCCCCCACGGAACTTATCTAGATGTGTGGTGAGCACTTTGAACCCCCAAGTGCTTCACAGAAGTTTATAACGCTCGGACGTGAAAATAAAAAAAAAATTTATTTTCCTAAGGGTAACAGGAGAAATTGGACCCCAAAAATTGTTTTGCAATTTGACCTGAGTAGGCTGATACCCTACATGTGGGGGTAAAACACTGTTTGGGCGCATGGCAGAGCTTGGAAAAGAAGGAGCACTATTTGACTTTTTCAACTCAGAATTGGCTGGAATTGAGATCAGACGCTATGTTGCATTTGGAGAGCCCCTGATGTGCCCAAACAGTGGAAACCCCCAATTCTAACTCCAACCCGAACCCCAACACACCCCTAACCCTAGCCCTAACCCTAGCCCTAACCCTAACGGAAAAAAATACATTTTTTTAGTTTTATTATTTTTCCCTAACTAAGGGGGTGATAACGGGGGGGTTTGATTTACTATTTATGGCAGTTTTTATTTTTGGCAGCTGTCACACGCTAAAAGACGCTTTTTATTGTAAAAATAGTTTTTGCATCACCACATATTGAGAGCTATAATTTTTCCGTATTTTGACCCACCGAGTCATGTAAGGTCTTATTTTTTGCGGGACGAGTTGACGTTTTTCTTGGTACCATTTTCGGGCACGTGACATTTTTTGATCGCTTTTTATTCCGATTTTTGGTACGCAGGATGAACAAAAACCAGCGTTTCATGAATTTCTTTTGGGGGGGTGCGTTTACACCGTTCCGCGTGCGATAAAATTGATAAAGCGGTTTTATTCTTCGGGTCAGTACACTTACAGAGATACCTTATTTAGGTCGTTATTTTATGTTTTGTCGGTTTTATGCAATGAAAACTATTTTATATAAAAAATAATTATTTTTGCATCGCTTTATTCTGTGAGCTATAACTTTTTTATTTTTTCGCTGATGATGCTGTGTGGCGGCTCGTTTTTTGCGGGACAAGATGACGTTTTCAGCGGTACCATGGATATTTATATGCGTCTTTTTGATCGCGCGTTATTACACTTTTTGTTTGGCGGTATGATAATAAATCATTATTTTTTGCTTCGTTTTTTATTTTTTAAGGGGTTCGCTAAAGGGGTTAACTAATGAGACAGTTTTATAGGGCGGGTCGTTACGGACGCGGCGATACCTAATATGTGTACTTTTATTGTTTGTTTTTTTTTATTTCTAAAAAATGGATTTATTTGGGGGAATATTTTTTTTTTTTCTAATTTATTTGGCGATTTTTTAAAATTTATTTTAACACTTTTTTTTATTGTTTTTTTTACTTTATTAAATAGTCCCAGGTGGGACATCACTGTCCTGTGACAGATCGCTGATCTGTCACATCACAGATCGCTGTGACAGATCAGCGATCTGTCACAGGCACTGCAGAAGGCTTCCTCATGCCTGCGCTTTGCAGGCACTGAGGAAGCCAGCTTCCTGCAGGCCCCCGTCGCCATCTTGGATTCGGGGGCCTGCAGGAAAGGAGCCCCCCGCAGCAGCGCTGCACATTGCGCTGCCGTGGGGGGCTCAGGGAAGCACGGAGGGAGCCCCCTCCCTGCCGATGCTTCCATTTAACCCCCGGTACACCGCGATCATGTTTGATCGCGGTGTGCAAGGGGTTAACGTGTAGGGGGCGGTCCGTGACCGCCCCTGACACATTGTGCCGGGTGTCAGCTGTGATAATCAGCTGACACTCGGCCGCGATCAGCGGCGCTCACCACGTGGGCGCCGCTGATCGCAGCAGACGTACTATCCCGTCCATGGGCATAGGGGCCCGGGTCCCATGGATGGGATAGTACGTCTGATGTCAGGAAGGGGTTAAAATCCGCCAAAAAGGCGGAAAAGCGGATACGTTCCAAACTGATGTGAACGGATGGCAGCGGATCCGTTTTTTGACGGATCCGCTGATTGAAGAATTTTAAAGGAACCGCTGCGAGAGAGAATTTTTTTCTTCTCTGGCCGCCAGAAATGATTTCAGGGTTAAATTTACTCCTGACTTCATTCCACCGGGCATGTGCTGTATAAAAATGCGGATCCTTCACCACAAAAAACGTTACATGGTCCGTCCAGGAATCTCGGCGGACGCAAAAAAATTGGCAGATCCGCAAAAAAACGGATCCAACGGATGGCCATCCGTCAAGATCCGCCAGTAATGCAAGTCAATGGGGGAAAAAACGGATCCGCCAAAAAAAAATGGCGGATCCGTTTTTTTGCAAAAACGGCGGATTTTGACTGATGGTCAAAAACAGAAGTGTGAAACAGGCCTTATTCTCCATACAAATATTCTTTTAAAAAAGACAAAACCCCACCTTAACTTTCTTGAATATTCAGGTTTATTAGCCTTTTGGATAGACCGACACGAGCAGAACTGTAGTTGTTCAATGATAACAGTGGTCATCAAAAACACTAATTGCTCCCCATTGTGTTGGAGAGGCTGCGGTATGTTGGGGACACTTAGCCACATGTGGTGGTCGTGCTCGAAATTACTAAATTTTTGGGCTAGCCTAGAGGATGTGATAGCTGAGGTAACTGGGATCCGGATGGCCTTACAACCCAGTATGGTTTTATTGCATATCGGTTTGGATGAGATCCCGTATGTGTTGAGAGGAGTGTTCTCACATTTGCTTATAGCCGCTAGACTGGCAGTGGCATCCAAATGGAGAGTGGCCAGCGCTCCGACCATACAATTTGTGATTGACAGGATGAACCTTCATTGCCAATACGAAAGGGCTCTGGTATTATCTGCGTCATTTAAAAAGAACAAGTCCCAGATTTGGGAACCATGGCTTGGTAGCAGTCTCTCCTTCAATCCACCGTGATGATGCTTGTGCTACTTCAATTCAGGGTCTGATATTCCCTGCCCGCGATGAACCCTGCTATGTGTCTAGCTTATATGCCACTTTGATATTCAGGAACCTGCACTTTAGCAGATCAGTTTCTGTTAAGACCTTTGAGCTAAGTAATTTACAGTCGTATACTTAGGTGTACCTACCCCCTTTTCCCCCCTTATTCCTTGCCTCCTACGTTTGAATGTCTGTTTTCTTGATGTATTACAGTCATATGTAAAAGTTTGGGCACCCCTATTAATGTGAACCTTTTTTCTTTATAACAATTTTGGTTTTTGCAACATGTATTTCAGTTTCATATATCTAATAACTGATGGACTCAGTTATATTTCTGGATTCAAATGAGGTTTATTGTACTAACAGAAAATATGCAATCTGCATTTAAACAAAATTTGACCGGTGCAAAAGTATGGGCACCCTTATCATTTTCTTGATTTGAACACTCCTAACTACTTTTTACTGACTTCCTGAAGCACTAAATTGGTTTTGTAACCTCATTGAGCTTTGAACTTCATAGCCAGGTGTATCAAATCATGAGAAAAGGTATTTAAAGTGGCCACTTGCAAGTAGTTCTCCTATTTGATTCTCCTATGAAGAGTGGCATCATAGGCTCCTCAAAACAACTCTCAAATGATCTGAAAACAAAGATTATTCAACATAGCTTTTCAGGGGAAGGATACAAAACATGGATTTTTGTGAGTACTCACCGTAAAATCCTTTTCTCCGAGACGCTCATTGGGGGACACAGAGACTGTGGGTGTGTGCTACTGCCGTCTGGAGGCTGACACTAGGCATACAAAAAACAAGTTAGCTCCTCCTCCACCGCATACACCCTCGCCCCTATAGTGGGCGGAAACCAGTTTAGTGCAAAAGCAGTAGGAGGACATACAAAAATTAGCCTTAATGCAATAAATCATATGTCTGAAAAAAGGGATCACCCTGTCTTAAACAAGAAAATATGTTAAATAATAAGTATGAGCCAACCGGCTATCAGGGTGGGTGCTGTGTCCCCCAATGAGCGTCTCGGAGAAAAGGATTTTACGGTGAGTACTCACAAAAATCCATGTTTCTCCTTCGTCTCATTGGGGGACACAGAGACTGTGGGATGTCCTAAAGCAGTCCCTGGGTGGGATAACACTCACCGATCCAAGCCGCATGCTTTCCTGTTTAAAGGTGTGCCACTGCTGCTTGGAGAATTTTTCTGCCCAGGCTCGCATCTGACGAAGCCTGAGTATGCACACTGTAATGTTTACAAAAAGTGTGCAGGCTGGCCCAGGTTGCTGCCTTGCATACCTGTTCTGCCGAAGCCTGGTGCCGAAGCGCCCACGAGGCGCCCACTGCCCGAGTAGAGTGCGCCCTTACTCCAGCCGGAACTGGCGTGCCTCTAATACGGTAAGCCTCCTGAATGGTTAGGCGAATCCATCTAGCTATGGTTGACCGTGAGGCTGCGAGGCCCTTCCTGCGCCCTTCGGGGATCACAAACAACGAATCCGTCTGGCGGAAAGGTGCTGCCCTCGACACGTATCTCCTGAGAGCTTTTACCAGATCCAATGTGTGGAGCGCCTTTTCCACCCTGTGAACTGGCGCTGGACAGAAAGAAGGCAGCACAATGTCCTCATTAATATGGAACGAGGACACCACCTTTGGTAAAAAAGGTGGCGGAGGCCTAAGGACTACCTTGTCCTTAAAAAAGGTCAGGAAAGGGGCTCTACAAGATAACGCTCCCAACTCCGATACTCGCCTAATGGATGTTATGGCTACCAGGAACACAACCTTTCTGGATAGATATGCCAATGAAACATCCTGTAGTGGCTCAAACGGAGCCTCCTGTAGTACAGACAGGACCAGATTAAGATCCCAGGCCTCCAATGGTGCTCTGAAGGGAGGTACTAAATGAACGACCCCCTGCAGGAACGTTTTGACCTGCAAATTGGTAGCGATCTTTCGCTGAAACAGGACCGACAGGGCCGATATCTGTCTTCTAAGGGAACTTGGCGCCAAACCTGCGTCTAGGCCAGACTGAAGGAAAGCCAGTATGTTGGGCACAGAGAAGGACAATGGCGGAACCCCGTGTTCCCGACACCACTGGAAGAAAACCTTCCAAGTGCTATAATAGATCCTTGCCGAGGCTGGCTTTCGGGCCCTTACCATTGTCGCGACTACCTCGCGCCCAAACCCCGCCTGGGTCAGCACCCAAGATTCAATGGCCACGCCGTCAAACGCAGGGCCCCCAAGTTCGGGTGGCAGATCGGTCCCTGGGACAGTAAATCTGGTCGTTCCGGTAGCCGCCATGGTACGTCTGCGATGAGCTGTACCAGATCCGCGTACCATGCCCGTCGGGGCCAATCCGGGGCCAGCAGAATTGCCAGAACCCACTCTGTCTTGATCTTCCTGATAACCCTGGGGAGAAGTGGCAGCGGCGGGAACAAGTATGGGAGCCGAAATTAGTTCCAGGGTATCACCAATGTGTCCGCTGCGACTGCTTGCGGATCCTGAGACCAGGCGACAAACACGCCAACTTTGGCGTTCTTCCTGGAGGCCATCAAGTCCACGTCTGGTGTTCCCCAGCGCTGGCAAATCTGCTGGAACACCTCGGGATGTAGTGACCACTCCCCGGCCGTGATGTCCTGGCGGCTTAGGAAATCCGCTGCCCAATTCTCGACGCCTGGAATGTAAACCGCTGAGATCATCGAGTGGCTCCTCTCGGCCCAGTGGAGCACATGTCCCACCTCGCGCATGGTTGCCCTGCTGCGTGTGTCCCCCTGGTGATTCACGTACGCCACTACTGTGGCGTTGTCCGACTGAATCCGAATCGGGTATCCTGCTATCACGTGTTGGAACTGCTGCAAGGCCAACCGTATTGCTCGAATCTCCAACAGATTGATAGGGAGACGAGCTTCCTGAGGCGACCACTGCCCCTGTGCCGTGTGGTGGCGGAAGACTGCCCCCCAACCGGAGAGACTCGCATCGGTCGTGATCACTAACCAATGATCCGGAGGAAAGGGCTTTCCCTGCAGAAGCGACCGATCGCGTGTCCACCATTGAAGAGTCTGTCGGACCTGAGAGGACAACCTGCACGGGTGATCGAGTGAGAACGGGCTCCTGTCCCAAGCCGCTAACAGGGCATGCTGCAGGGGGCGGAGATGAAACTGAGCAAACGGGATTGCTTCCATCGCTGCCACCATCCTGCCTAGGACCCCCATCCCGAATAGGATAGTATGGAGGCCTGGCTGTTGAAGTCTTCGAGCTCCCTGTCGGAGTGCCCGAGCCTTGTCCTGAGGGAGAATTACCAATCCCTGGGAGGTATCGAATATCATTCCTAGGAAAACAATCCTCTGGGCCGGCGTGAGGAATGATTTCTTCCTGTTGATCATCCATCCTAGACGAGACAAGGTATCTAGTGTGATGGTGACACTCTCCTCGCACGCTGGACGGGACGGGCCCTTTACCAGAAGGTCGTCCAGGTATGGCAACACCACAATGCCCCGGGAATGAAGAGCGGCCATGGCGACCGCCATCACCTTCGTGAATATTCTGGGGGCCGTGGCCAAACCGAAAGGCAGCGCCACAAACTGGAAGTGCCGTCCCTCGACCGCAAACCGTAGGAATCTCTGATGCGGGGGAAAAATAGGGATGTGTAAATAAGCATCCTGAACATCGATTGAGGCCAGGTATTCTCCCTTCTCCATGGAGGATATAACTGACCGGAGGGACTCCATGCGAAAATGCCTGACCCTGATGAACTTGTTTACTAGCTTTAGGTCCAGAACCGGCCTTACCGCTCCATCCTTTTTGGGCACTGCGAACAGGTTGGAATAAAACCCTTGGGTTCTTTCGCTCCTTGGCACCAGAACGATGACCCCTTTGTGCTGCAGCACTTCGATGGCCCCCCCGTAATGCCTCTGCCCGAGACCTTGACTTGGGAAGCCGGGAGGGAAAAAATCGTATTGGCGGACGTTTTATAAACTCTATCTTGTACCCGGAAGATATCAGCTCCGTCACCCATGCGTCGCGTGCCAACGCAGCCCATATGTGACAGAACCGGTGCAGACGACCGCCAATCCTGCTGTCCTCGGGTACCGCACTTCTCGAGTCATTTTGTAGAGGGCCTCTGGGACCTGGCCCCCCTTGATCTGGGCGGACGCCCTCGCATCCTACCCAGCGGGTTGGTCCTGTAGGTGACCTGACGCTCTTTGTCATGGTTATAGCGCGCAGGAGCGGGGGTACTGGCCATTGCCGTCCACGCGGGGGCGCAAAATGCCCGAAAACGCGCCTGAGGCTGACGAAATGGCGTCCTTGTTTTCTGTTGTGGGAGAAAACTACTTTGACCCCCTGTTGCGTCCGAAATGAGTCTATCCAATTCTTCCCCAAATAGTCGGTTACCCTGAAAGGGCAGGGAAGTCAAGGATTTTTTAGACACCGAATCAGCCCGCCACAGTCTTAACCACAAGGCTCTCCTAATGGCGATTGCATTTGCTGCTGCAAGTGCTGCGCTATTAGCTGCATCCAAGGATGCATTAATTAGATAGTCACCCGCCATTGCGATCTGGCTTGTTATCTCGGCCACCTCTGCTGGCAACTCCCTATCCTGCAGGATCTCATTTAAAGAGTCCGACCAGGACATCATGGCTTTGGCTACCCATGTTGCCGCAAAGGAAGGGAAGAGCGCTGATCCTGATGCTTCGTACACCGAGCGCGCTAATCCCTCTATGAGCCGATCCGTGGGGTCCTTGATGGCCGAACCACTAGGCACTGATAACAGGGATCTTGAGGCCAGGCGGGATACCGGGGGATCCACCCCCGGAGACTCTGCCCATTTTTTACAGAGCTCTGGCGCAAATGGATATCTTGATCCTAGCGTCTTCTGTCCCGAAAAACGCTTGTCTGGCCGTTCTCGGTGCCGCTGCACCATATCCTCGAACTCAGGATGAGTGCTGAACACTCTCCGCGGCTTCCGGGCCTTTTTAAAAGACACCTTATGCCCTGCGGTTAGGGTGACCTCATCATCAATACCCAGAGTCTGGTTGACAGCCTCAATGAGACTGTCCACCGTCTCCCGGCACCCTGGGGTGTCCAGGTCCAAGGATTCTTCCACATCCTCTACTGAGCTCTGCTCGCTCCCTGAAAGGGGTGACGGCGAGCGTGATGCCACACTCGCAGATGCTGAAGCACCGGAGGGGCCTGGCGACACAGTATGGGTTCTCTTCCTATGTGCCTGCCTAGAGAGTGCGGCCCCTGCAGGCCGGCGGCTCATGTGAGGAGGCAGAACCCTCCCAACCAGGCGAGCCGTCATCTCTACCCCTATCCGGGGCCTGAAGGGTCTCAATTGCCTTTGTTAATGATACCATAGACCGAGAGAGGGATACCGCCCACTCTGGGGGTTCCGGACCCCTGGGCTCTGCTGCGGGGGAGGGCTCCTGGGCGCGTTCGGTCTCACAGGTTTCACATAATTTACTGGTCTGCGCTCGTGGGAATCTAACCCCACAGGAAACGCATGCGGCATAGAAGGATGTGTGCGTTTTACCTTTTCCAGACATACTGCTGGAAAAGGCCAGAAAAATAAATAGATAGATTCTTATATATATATATATATATATATATATATATATATATATATATATATATATATATATATATGTGTGTATGTATATATATATATATATATATATTGTGGTGTAGTTACCACTATGTCAGCTAGGGGGCGCTGTGTGGGTGTCCCAGGACGGGTGTACAGGCACATTCAGTGTGGTAACAGGAGCAGGGTCCTAAATGACCATTATGGGTCTCAAGGTGGGTGGCCTTGGGATGCAGGCTCCAGGGTGTATTGATCAGCAGAGGTACTGCTGATCTTTCTGTTACACTGTGTCAGGGAAGCCTGTGTGTGTCTATACAACCTTTAGTGATGTCATAGCCATGTGATCACCTGTGGGTGTGGTTACAGGGCTATGTAATTGAGGTGTTTGGCACATGTGAGAGAGTGTGAGAGTGAG
The DNA here is from genome assembly GCF_039654945.1 of Dendrobates tinctorius. Classification (NCBI taxonomy): domain Eukaryota; kingdom Metazoa; phylum Chordata; class Amphibia; order Anura; family Dendrobatidae; genus Dendrobates; species Dendrobates tinctorius. The sequence continues at coordinate 13,563,275 of NW_027361749.1, forward strand.
TCTGTCTGAGTGTGGACAGACTTCCATGTGTCCAGGTGGGACACTACAGAGAGTGTGAGAGTGAGTCTGTCTGAGTGTGGACAGACTTCCATGTGTCCAGGTGGGACACTACAGAGAGTGTATATGGGGAGGACTACAGCTCCCAGCATGTGCTGAGACTCTCAGTCCAAGTCTGAAGCCACGGACATTTCTGTTCCTTTGCCTGAAGTGAAGGTTACATTTCAGTGTTATGCTGTCTATGGTTTATGGAGTAATAAACCTGGTGAAATTTTAAAGGAACGTGCCTCATGTTTGTCTCCCGCTGCACCTAAGCGAGTCGAATCCCTACAATATATATTTTTTTTATTTTTTTTTTTAAGGAGGGCGAATGCGGAGGAGAGGGGAGCCGTATATGCCCTAGCGTGGCCTTCAGGCCGGGGTCACACTTACCGCTCTGTAAGTCCTTTCCCGGCTCCTGCCGTGGGAGGCCCCTCCAGCTGCGTTGGTGGCGGTCTCCGGGGACTGCCGTGCTTTGTGCGGTAAGCTGCGCTTCCTGCGGCCTACCCCGGACTGCCGTCGGGGACTCCATTTTATCCGGCTCCCGCCCTGCCAGGAGGGGGGCGGCGCCGGAAGTGACGCCGACGGACGCCGCGCTGAGGGCGGGACTTCCGCCCGCGGACCAGGCCGGAGCCACGGCCTAAATTACGATACCCCCCGCCCCGGATCCTGTAACGCCGATACCGGGGACGGGGGGCGCCGAAGCGACGCCGCCTAAGACGCGGCCGGAGCGCTGCCGCCCACTTCCGCCCGCGGCCTAGGCCGAAGCCGCGGGCTAAATTAATGGCGCTACCCACCTGGGGTCCAAACGCCGGGCCCCAGCGACGTCCTCTCCTCCACCTCCTGTGCAGCCACTGCCCGCTCTGCCCCAGGTATTGGGGGGTTTGGGGGGGGGGCCCAGGGCCCTCCGCACCTGCTAGTCTCCTTCTTGGACGGTGCAGGCACCCTAACTCCGTCTGCCCTGTAGGGCGAAGAGAGGGACCGTCCGCCGCCGTGCAGCACCGCCGTCAAGCGTTGGTGGAGCAGTGGGGGCGCACAGACTAGTCTTGTGCCCGTGTGCAAGCCCATGGTTTCCATACCTAGGGGTGGACAGGGCTAAGTCTGGCATAGTGTCCCACGTCGCGGGAGAGGAGACGTGGAGGGACTCTCGCACGTAGTCGCCCGTTGCTGGTTTGGGGAAAATCGGATCCTTTCTATAGGATAGATGTCACTGTGCATCGGTCAACAATACAGAGCATGCATAACGCCTTTTTGTATGACCAAACAACTCAATCTTTGTTTCATCAGTCCACAGGACCTTCTTCCAAAATGTAACTGGCTTGTCCAAATGTGCTTTTGCATACTTCAGGCGACTCTGTTTGTGGCGTGCTTGCAGAAACGGCTTCTTTCGCATCACTCTCCCATACAGCTTCTCCTTGTGCAAAGTGCGCTGTATTGTTGACCGATGCACAGTGACACCATCTGCAGCAAGATGATGCTGCAGGTCTTTGGAGGTGGTCTGTGGATTGTCCTTGACTGTTCTCACCATTCTTCTTCTCTGCCTTTCTGATATTTTTCTTGGCCTGCCACTTCTGGGCTTAACAAGAACTGTACCTGTGTTCTTACATTTCCTTACTATGTTCCTCACAGTGGAAACTGACAGGTTAAATCTCTGAGACAACTTTTTGTATCCTTCCCCTGAAAAGCTATGTTGAATAATCTTTGTTTTCAGATCATTTGAGAGTTGTTTTGAGGAGCCTATGATGCCACTCTTCATAGGAGAATCAAATAGGAGAACTACTTGCAAGTGGCCACTTTAAATACCTTTTCTCATGATTTGATACACCTGGCTATGAAGTTCAAAGCTCAATGAGGTTACAAAACCAATTTAGTGCTTCAGGAAGTCAGTAAAAAGTAGTTAGGAGTGTTCAAATCAAGAAAATGATAAGGGTGCCCATACTTTTGCACCGGTCAAATTTTGTTTAAATGCAGATTGCACATTTTCTGTTAGTACAATAAACCTCATTTGAATCCAGAAATATAACTGAGTCCATCAGTTATTAGATATATGAAACTGAAATACATGTTGCAAAAACCAAAATTGTTATAAAGAAAAAAGGTTAACATTAATAGGGGTGCCCAAACTTTTACATATGACTGTATTAATCTACTCTGCACTGTTTGCGGAATTGATGTGTTTTCATGTTTAACTAAGTAAAATTTCAATAAATATGATTTTGGAAAAAAAAAAAAAAACAGTAATTGCCTAATAATTGCGCACACAGTGTAGAATTAAAAGTTTGAAATACTTTCCTGCATCAGAATTGCTAATGTAGAATGGCGATAATCCAGCCAACAGCCCATCCCTATGTATATGCCCAACCAGAGTATGGAAATGCTGAATAGCGTATAGTCAATCTGGATGCTAAACGCTATATCTGACAAGCCTTCTTGAATATAGAAACTGCTCCTACAGACTAGAAGTAAGGTCAGAGGCTTCTAATGATACTTCACTGCCTAGAAAAAGGACCGTGCAAGGGGATGAAGAGAAAACAAAGGACAACACGCTATCCGAACTCCCATTTAACATGGCAAGACATCAGACTAGGCAGAGAGAGTAGTGCCTAAAGGTGTAAAGCCCCCGTCACACTAAGCAAGATCGCTAGCGAGATCGCTGCTGAGTAACAAGTATTGTGACGCAACAGCGATCTCGCTGTGTGTAACACCTATCAGCAACTGGCCCCCCTGCCGGGTATCGCTGATCGTGCTCTAATGTCCTAGGCCATTTTTGATCATTGGTCTCCCGCTGACCAGCACGCATCACTGCGTGTGCCAGCGGGAGACCATCGATCAGCGAGCTCCCAGCGCTGTAAGCACTTAGTTACCCCCGCTGTTTACCTTGGATACCAGCTCCCAGCACGAGCACGCTGGTATCCAGGGCGCGCTTGTTAGGCCTCTTTCACACTTCCGTTTTTAGTAGTCAGTTAAAATCCGCCAAAATGGCTGAAAGCGGATCCGTTCGTAACTGATACAAACGGATGCCACCGGACCGTTTTTTTGACGGATCCGTTGAATGCAGAATTTTAAAGGAAAGAGAAAGAGAAAGAAAGAGAAAGAGAGAGAGAGAGAGAAAGAGAGAGAGAGAGATTTTTTTTTCCACCGCCAGAAAGGATTTCAGGGTTAAATCCCCGGCTGACTTCTCTCCGGGCATGCGCACTGGAAAAATGCGGATCCTACGGCCAAAAAAACGTTGCAGGGTCCGTCCAGGCATGCCGGCGGACGCAAACATTTTGGCGGATCCACAAAAAAACGGATCCAACGGATGGCCATCCGTCAAGATCCGCCGGTAATGCAATTCTATGGGGAAAAAAACGGATCCGCCAAAAAAAATGGCGGATCCGTTTTTTTCAAAAACTGGCGGATTTTGACTGATGGTCAAAACCGGAAGTGTGAAAGAGGCCTTACCCGCGTCGTCGCTGGTCCTGATCGCTGGTGAGATCTGCCTGTTTGACAGCTCACCAGCGATCATGTAGCGACACACCAGCGATCCTGACCAGGTCATATAGTTGTCGGGTCGCTGGTGCGTCGCTTAGTGTGACGGGGGCTTTAGAAAGATGTTAGAGCATAGGCTTCCCAATCCATAGTAGGTTGCCAAGATGTAGGAGGTGTCAACTCTTCAGCAGTCCTGACTGTGGGATACCCGTGAGCACTGCACCAAAGTGACAGAGCAGCTATCCTATAGTGGTTAGCACTGCAGCGCTGGGGTCCTGAGTTCAAATCCCATCAAGGACAACACCCACAAGGAGTCTGTATGTTCTCTCCGTGTTTGTGTGGGTTTCATTCGGGTTCTCCAGTTTCCTCCCACATTCCAAAGACATACTGATGGAGAATCTAGATTGTGAGCCCCAATGGGGACAGTGCCGATAAAGCACTGTGGAATTAATGGCGCTATATAAGCAAGTAAAAAAAAATTAAAATGGTAGGAAATAGATCTCTCAGATCTGTTAACTGTGACGTACTTGCTTTGAAAATCTATGTCATAAACGCTGGAAAATCCAGATGACACAATGTGCAGTTTATGGGTCCAGCTATAGAGAGTTAGCGCTGAAGTCTATTTGGTCTCTCCCAAAAAGCCTGAAAGCTGCAGCTTGTACGTTCTCAACAGCAGCAGGGAGGATGGACATGGAGTAGCTGTCAATCAGACTAGGTGGACAGAGATTAAGTTAAACTTTCACACAGAATTGAATGCGCTATTTTAACATGGATTCTCAAATTAAGTACATCAGTGTCATCGGGTCCAAGAAATGATTTAACAATGTATGCTGATTGTAACATAGAAACTGTTGACAGGTGAACTTTAAATAAAAAAAAACACATTTGTTCAGCTTCAAAGGGACTTTTTGTTACATTGTGTTGAAAACTGATTGTGGTTCAACCCCATTAAGTACAGTTGCCATACCACAGGGTAAAAAAAGCTGACATACCTGCTTCAGAAAGGAGTCCATAGCATCAAACGCATTTTTCTTCATTTCATGGTTTGAGTGGCCGCACCACTTGGATATTAGTTCAAAAATAATCCGATAGTCTTCAATTAGGTACTTATTAAACTGGGATGCATGTTGCGTAAGAAGATTTAAGGCAGCTGCAATTTATATAAAGTCAACATGCTGATTAATGCAAAATATAGATACATGACCAAATCAAAAGAAGAAAAAGCCAGAAAGTACCGTATTTGAGAAAAAAATTAAAAAGAACATGTGTCCGAAAACCTATAAGTAAATAATAATCAAAAGATCCAACCCAAGACAATACAAATTACATGCATTATTAATTGTATCTTGTAGACTTGAGGTTTTTCTACTCTCCTGAAAAATCCTTCTCAGAATGACTGTATTATTCTGATATTGATACGAGCATTTTAAAAGTCCAGCTATAGAGTGAAAGAGCTCATCAGTCTAGGAATATTTAGGCTATGTACCCACATATGCAGAAAATTCCTGACTAAGGCTGTGTGCACACGCTGCGATTTTTAAGCGTTTTTGCCGCGAAAACACTTAAAAAACACATACAGAACGCACTCCATGCATTCCGCACATGCTGTGCTAATGCTGCGATTTTTTTCCGCGGCGGAATCGCATCACGGAAAAAAACGCAGCATGCTAATTCTTTTTGCGGAATCGCCGCAATTCCAAAAAGAATTGCCGCGATTCCGCACCCATAGGAATGCATGAGATCCGCTTACTTCCCGCATGTGGCTATGCCCACCATGCACAAAGTGAGCGGCTCATGTGTGGATGGTACCCACGGTGTGGAGGAGAGGAGACTGTCCTCCAGGCCCTGGGTACCATATACCTGTAAAAAAAAAAAAAAAAAAAATCAGGTTATATTCACCTTCTGGCGTCTAGCGCAGCCTTCCCAGGCCTCAGCGATGCTCCCATTCCCAGTAATGCCTTGCGGCAAGGACCTGTGATGACGTAGCGATCTCGCGAGACCACTACAGTATCGCGGGACTTTACGTCATCAAAGGTCTCACAAGGCATTACTGGGAACGGGAGCATCGCTGAGGCCTGGGAAGGCTGCGCAGGACATCGGTGAGAATATCACGATTTTTTATTTTTTTTTTATTATTTTTAACATGCTATCTTTTACTATTGATGCCGCATAGGCAGCCTCAATAGTAAAAAGTTGGTCACACTAGTCAAACGCGGGAAAAACGTGAAAAAAAAGTGCAAAAATCGCGGAAAAAGACGCAAAAAACCCGCACGTTTTTCCTGGGAAGAAGTGCTGTTTTTTTCTGCATACGTGGGCACATAGCCTAAAAACCGGACTCCTTCCCAGGAAATGCGCATTTTTTATGCGGTTTTTTTCTGGAGCATCCCCAGTCTCATAGAATATAGCTAGAAATGCGGATTTTTCCACGAAATTAATGAGCATGCTGCGTTTTTTACTGCGATGTGTTTTTTCGCGGAAAAAAATGCATCAATATGCACAAAAAGTGCAGAATTCATTAAAATGAATGGGATGCTTCTTGTAAGCGTTTTTACCGGCTTAAACGCTTACAAAAGAGAAAAACGCTTACGTGTGCACACACCCTTAGTCTCCACTCACCCAACCTGACTGACCGCTGAAGATTGTACTGAGCAGTGTGAGATCGCCACAGCAGCAGGGAGGAGGGACACAGAGGTTGTCAAAATAAAAGATAATCAAATTAAGTAAATATATTTTATAACATATATATAACGTTATAAATATCTTTAATGTGAAAAAGAAAAAGTAGGAAAAAATATACATTATCATTTCTTGTGGGATAAAGCAAGAAATATGTACACGTTATAACCAAACAAATACAATGAAGGAAAAACTCACCTATAGGCACAGCGTATCTCTTCAGGTCAATCTGCAGAAAAGAAAACACACAAATGAAGCACAGAAATTTACAGTGCTTAATTATTACAATAATGACTAATACTGTACCTGAGGATTTATTGCCTTCTTTGTATATTCAAAAATTTCTTTAGAAGTGCTAGGATCTGGGAGGAAAAAATGTGATCTGATGTTACTGTATGAAGGAAATAATAGCATGCATATAACATACAGCTCTGGCAAAAATTAAGAGACCACTGCACAGTTTCATAAAAATAAGCTTCTCTACATGTCGGACGGGCATTCCATTGCCGTGTCAGTTGAATTCCAACCAGAGTACACCTCATTCTACTTAATGTGCTTCTGATTAGGTGATCACCTGAACCAAATGTTATTTAATGAAGGAAAGTATAAAAAACCCTGCTGTGGTGTTCACAATCCTCTTGCAATAGGACAAGCTGGATGGCAAAACAAGTGCTAGTAATATCCCAAAAGTAATAGGAATGAAAAAATAACTTTTAACCATGCCAAAGGAGTTGAAAAGTATTGAGCGAGGAAAAGAAGGGCTCAGTTCTGGCTTTACTAGCAGAGGGATACAGTCAGCGTCATGTATTCTCCATTCTTAAAAATTTCTAACACAGCAGTCCATTACAACAAGGTCAAGCAGCAGACATTGGGGACAACAAAGCTACAGACCAGCAGAGGGCAAAAATGATTCTCCACTGACCAGGATGACTGTCATCTTATTCGAATGTCACTCAGCAGCCACAGGATTACATCAAGTGACCTACAAAAGGAATGGCAAATGGCAGCTGGGGTGAAGTGCACGGCAAGAACAGTTTGTAGCAGGCTCCTAGAGACAGGGCTCAAGTCATGTAAAGGAGAAAAAAGCCTTTCATCAAAGAGAAACAAAGGAGGGCCCGGCTGAAGTTTGCCAAAGACCATAAGGATTGGACCACAGAGGACTGCAGTAAGCTAATCTTCTCTGATTATCTCATTTTCAGCTTTGCCCAACAACTGGTCGTCTATTGATTAGAAGGAGACCTGGAGAGGCGTACAAGCCACAGCGTCTTGCACCCACTGTGAAATTGTGTGGAGGATTGGTGATGATCTGGGGATGCTTCACCAAGGCTGGAATTGGGCAGGTTAATCTTTGGGAAGGACGTATGAATCAAGCCACATACAAGGTTATCCTGGAAAAACAGTTGATTCCTTCTTCTCAGGCAATGTTCCCCAACTCTGAGGACTGGTTTTTCCAACAGGACAATGCGCCATGCTACACAGCTAAGTGAATCAATGTGTGGATGAAGGACCACCACATCAAATCCCTGTCAAGGCCAGCCCAGTCTCCAGACCTGAATCCCATTGAAAACCTCTAGAATGTAATCAAAAGGAAGATGGATAGTCACAAGCCATCAAACAAAGAAGAACTGCTTAAATTTTCGTACCAGGAGTGGCATAAAGTCACACAAAAGCAGTGTGAGAGACTGGTGGAAACCATGCCAAGACGCATGAAAGCTGTGATTAAAAATCATGGTTATTCCACAAAATATTGATTTCTGAACTCTTCCTGAGGTAAAACATTAGTATTGTTGTTTCTAAATGATTATGAACTTGCTTTCTTAGCATTATTTGAGGTCTGCAAGCACTGCATTTTTTTGCTATTTTGACCATTTCTCATTTTCTGAAAATAAATACAAAATTTAGTGCTTGGAAATTCAAGGACATGCTGTCAGTAGTTTATAGAATAAAAGAGCAATTTACATTTTACTCGAATACATACCTATAAAGAAAAAAAATCAGACAAACTGAAAATTTTGCAGTGGTCTCTTAATTTTTGCCAGAGCTGTATATTAAAATCTTTTTTAGCTTTTCAGGACGACTTTTTTTTTTTTTTTTTTTATTTCTACCCGCACTCTCCAATAGACAACTTTTTATTTTTTGCTGATGTTGCTTTACAAGATCTTGTATTTTGAGCGACAAGTAAAAATTTTGGGATGGATATAATTAAACAACTGATTCATCCTAATTGCTTTTATAAATGTCGGTATCCTTATAAAAGAAAAACAAACCAGCAAAAAAACAAAGAAGCAGTGGCATTTTAAAACAGATACCTTTGAGTAGATGTTTTTACCAACTACAGGGATTTATTACATGTTGGACAATATACATGATTAAACATTGAAACTGCAACACCAAATGGCCAATGCAAGAGTTACCATGTCTATGGTAATGAATCTGATTGATGAATTTGACCAGTTCTCCGGTCTAAAAATTAGCTGGCAGAAATCCATGTTGTTAGCTCTAACCAATAGGAGATGGAAAGTAGGGGATGAATTCTGAGGGTTATGAACAGTATCCCACTTTAAATATCTAGGTATAAACATAGCAAGAAATAACACGCAAATCCGTGATTTAAAGATATCATCTCTTTTGTCATACCTGCGGGAGAAAAATAGAATATGAGACGCCCTCCCTCTGTCAGTAGCTGGGAGAATCGATGTCATTAGAGTCATAAAAAGTAACAGGAAAATCAGCACTCACCCGATCCTTCTTTCAAGATGTGGTTTTAATACATAAAAATGGTTACATTGATATTTGCGGATGTGGAGGTGTCAGGGGAGTTGTTTCATGAACAGTGAGACCTGCCGGACTACGGCCATTTCACGTCTTGCTGGCGCTTCTATGGGTCCCCATAGAAATGCCAGCAAGGTGTGGAACGGGGACCCATAGAGTAAGAGACTCTCGAAACGCGCGTCAAGGGGTACATTGTAACAGTTTGGATCCTGGGTAACTATGATTATTCTATAACTAAATATAACTGTATATCCTTTATGATTGTTATGCACTTTATATATTTTGTCTATTTGTCTACCTATTGACCGGTCATGATGTGCAAAGAAATTCATTCAGCTTATAGGTCCCTAATTATTATCATTTTTTTATGTCTCATGATTTTATTCACATGGGTTCCTGTTCCTAAGATGATGATAACCCAGTTTGATGTGTTGGAGCTTTCAGTTGCTTGCACTGTATAATTTTTCCTGGCATATTTTTTAAGCATTTTGCTGTTATTTATTCAGGGATATTATTGCAAGATGTTACATACCATTATTCTTGGACGTAATTTTTCCATCTGCTCAATGTTTGCTTGTTTTTTTCATTTTTTGTTGTGTGTATTGTCATCCCTTTTAAAAATATTTTAAATAAGACTCAATAAAATTTTTATTTTATATGTACCATTTGGAGGATTTTTCTTATGTAGGTTTTTTTCTCATACTACTCAGCTGGCCAACTTCACGTTCTACAACGCTGCATAGCACATAATCATTTGCCTAATTCTGAACACCACCTTGCGCAATGTTGGAATCTTCAGTGTCTATGGGGGGGATCGTGGAGGAACCAGTTCAATACTCACGCTGCTTCTTCCCAATTCACAGTCTTGCCGTTGAATTGTGGAGAGCGAGCAAAAATATTTTTCAATTCAAGGACACAGTAGCTGAGTCCCCCTTATGGAATAACAGTGCTCTTCTGTATTGTTACATTCCCAAGGTGCTCAGTTTTGGTCGAACTTAGGGGTCAAAACACTGGCACAAGTATATATATATATATATATAGGGTCTTCTGGTTTCCTTTGATCAATGTCCACAGCTCTATTAAGTCTACAGTCATGCTTTCTTTAGCTCTGTGCAACTAAGGCATGACCTAAATACCCAGTTCCCAGAAATTGGAAGTTTGCTCTTATCCTCATAGCCCCTGATTGGAATTTTAACGATCCAGGGTCCCAAAGGGTTGATCTCCTTTTTATACACCCAGTTACTAAGCAGGAGATGATGCTCCTCATCACCATTGTTGGTTGAGGCCAAATGGAGGATAGAAATGACCTCGCTATCAGAGGAGGATTGGGAGGTTTTTACCTCCCCACAATATGTTTCACCATCTATTAGTAACAAGCTTGTCCAAATGTATATAGTCCATCAATGGTACCTGACACCTAACTGGTTACATAAAATGGGTAGATCTACCACTGCAGATTGCCATACGTGTGGGGAAAGGGCAGCAGATTCTATACACCGGATGTGGTATTGCCCTCTTACCGAAGACTGTTGGAAGGAGGTCATAGCTATCCTCATAGAGATCATACAACCCCTGTACCAGTCTGCACTAAAGCGGGTTTATTAGGAATCCTTGATGAGACCTGGGGCATCAATCCTCGCAGTCTTCTCAGGGAAACATTGTTTATGGCTCTCAAGGCTATCGCCATGCATGGATGAATAGAAAACCCCGGAAAATTTCGATATAGTAAATACTGCAGCTTCCAATGAGAGGGTGGTATATAAAAATAGAGACTGTCCTGAAAAATTTAATAAGGTATGGAAGCCTTGGTTTGATTCCGCTTTGACTCACAATAGTCCCCAGGCAATGAGGAGCATTCTCTCATGATAAAACATGTGAAATTTGGTGCCTGACATGGGGGGGGTCTTATGGTTATGGTTAAGATATTGGACCCATGGTATGTGAAGGGCATGGTTAAACTTTGCCAGACAGCATTAATGAGCAATGAGTAATTCTGTTTGTTCTTTTGTTTTATGATGTAACCTTGTAAAATTGTACAATCGTCAATAAAACAAGTTTAAAAAAAAATTGCAACAACAAGAAAAAAGTAGTGGAGCTACGGAAATCACAAGATCAAGACATGCTAATGATATGCAAAAGAAAAATTTTTTTTTTTTCCAAACCATGTCAATTTAGTCAGTATCTAGTATGAGCGCCATTTTCAGAAATGTCCATACTTGCACACTTTGGCTGCCATCAATAAGTTTATTAAAGGTTGTCCGAGCAAGGTTCTGCCACGTGCACTTGGGCACACAAGACATCAAGATCCGCTGCTGGCAGCTCTTTTTGCAAATACCAATGACATCCCAGATGTGCTTGATATAACAAGTCTAAACACGCTACAGGCCATGGAAGCACTTTTGGGCCATGCAGGCTGTTCAGAGTAGCAACAGCAACATGTAGCCTAACTGACCTGGAGTGAAGACTAGAGGGGTCCTGCAGCCTTACATTATGCCCCCTCCTGTCCACACCATAATCCCATGTGTAAAATCTGTGTGACATTCCCTCGTAAAGGCCTCTTCATGGCGTTGTCCATGTGGTCTCTAGATAGAGACTGGAGTTTGGAATGAAGCAATGGAAGTCTATCCTCTTCAGCGAGGAGTCTTTTGTCTTGGATGCAATGATAGATAGAGCTTGGTCTGTTGTGTAGGTTCAGGGAATGTCTGAGCAATACCAGGATTTTTGGTACTCACCATAAAATCTGTTTCATTGGGGAATACAGGAAACCATGGGTGTATGCTGCTGCCACTAGGAGGCTGACAATATGCACAAAACAATTAGCTCCTCCCCAGCAGTGTACACCCACCAATTGGTACCAAGTTAATCAGTTAGTAAGAAAGCAGTAGTAGCAACATGTAATGGAAAAATATATGAGAAAAACCACAAAGTCAAACTAACAATAGTAACAATCAACACAGTTGTCAAACATCAGAGGGTGCAGTGTTCCCCAATGAAGGCTCCGAGAAACAGATTTTACGGTGAGTAATCAAAAATCTTGTTTAATCTATTGCTTCATTGGGGGACACAGAAAACCATGGGATGTCCCAAAGCAGTCCCTGTGGAGGGAACAGCACAAACTCCATTCACGTCAGAGAAATAGTGACTGCCGCTTGCAAGATTCTCCTACCTAGGCTGGCATCTGCAGAGGTGTAGGTATGAACTCTGTAGAACTTGGCGAATGTGTGAATAGAAGACCATGTCGTCACTTTGCAAAGCTGTAATTTGGATGCCTGATGGCGAATGGCCCAGGAGGCACCCACCGCTTAGATAGAGTGGGCCTTAATCCCAGGATAAGGTTTTCTGTTCTTAATCCGGTATGCCTCCAAGATACCCGCCTGGATCCAGTGAGAAATTATAGCCTTGTATGGTGGAAAACCTCTACGAGAGCTCTAAGATACAACAAAGAGAATCCATACTCTGGAAGGGGGCAGTCATGGAAAGGTAAACGCGAATCACCCTGACCAGGTTTAATCTGCTCAGAGAACGTTCCACGGGATGAACCGGAGAAGGACAGAAAGAGGGGAGGACCTTATCCTGATGCAAAATAAGAAAGGGGGAGTGACAAGAAAGCACTGCCATATCCGAAATCCGCCTGATGGAACTAATGATCAAGAGAAAAAACACTTTTCAAGATCGAGACAGGGAGACTTCTATGAACAGTTCAAAGGGGGAACTCCTGTGAGCTTCCAGAACCAGGTTGAGGTCCCAGGGATCCACTGGAGGTAGATATGGAGGAGCAGCAAGAGCCACTTCCTGAAGAAAGCTTCACACTCTCAGGTCAGAACCTAAGTTCTTTTGGAAAAGAATAGACAATGCTAACTAAGACTTGGCTCTTCAGCGAGCTGAGAGCAAGCCCTGCATCTAATCCTGCTTGAAGGAAGGTCAGAATAGAAGGAAGAGAGAAGACCATGGGGGCAGTGTGATTTGACTTACACCAACGGAAGAAAGCTTTCCAAGTCCGATAGACCCGAGGCGATGCAGGCTTACAAGCTTAGATCACCGCCTGAATCACTAGGCCGGAAAACCCGGACGATCTTAGAATCACAGTTTCAACAGCGACAGTGTCAAATCAAGCGACTGAGAATTTTGGTGGCAAATGGGACCCTGAGAAAGAAGATATGATTTGTCCGGGAGTCTCCAAGGGGCATCTGATAGAAGATTGAAGACCTCTGCTTATCAGGCCCTCCTGGGCCAATCTGGTGCTATCAGAATGACCAGAACCCCCTCTGCTTTGATTTTCTTCAAAACCCTGGGAAAAAGTGGAGGGAACATATAAGGAAGCACAAACCATGATGAGGGTATTGCCAGAGAGTCGAAGCACACCACAAGAGGATCAAGGGACCTAGAGACGAACTGCGGGACCTTTCTGTTTATCCGGGACACCATATGATACATGTCCGGATTGCCCTACCAGAAACAAATGTGATGAAAGACATCCTGATGTAGAGACCATTCTCCCACCATGAGACCCTAACGACTGAGAAAGTCGGTGGCCCAATTGTCTACGCTGAGGATGTGTACTGCTGATATTGTCGAAACCTTGTTCTCTGACCATATAAGAATCATGGAGACGTCAGCCATGGCCAGAGGACTCAGAGTTCCTCCCTAGTGGTTGAATTGGTAGGCCCCGGAGAAGGTCCTGCTAGCAGAGGAGGAAAAGAAGAATGGCTCTGATCTCAAGAATGTTGATTCACAGCGAAGACTCCTCCAGTGACCAATAACCCTGGACCGTAAGATTGTGAAAGACAGCTCCCCAGCCAAGGAGACTGGCATTCGTTGGACTCACCTGCCAGTACATAGAGAGGAAGGACCGACCCTGACGAATGAGCAGGGAGGACAGCCGCCAGTTTATGGACACCCTGACTAGGGATGAGATCCAAACTGAATGATCCAGGGAGAGAACATATGTGTTTCACTTCGACAGGATGGTCCGCTGAAGGGGCCTGGTGCAAAGCAGAGCAAAAACCACCATGAAGACAGAGGAGCTTGAAGAGTGTGTCCCCCCACTGGATAGCTGCTCTCTTTTCCTCGGGAAGAAAGACTCAACTGAAGGGTGTTGAATTAAAATTAGATGCTGGGTAGGAACTAGAAATGATTTTGCCCTGTTGACTATCCAGCCGAGTAGAGACAGGGTGTCAAGAGTGTGATGGGCAGGATTTCCTGGGCTCGAAAGAAGGATGGGGCCTTGATGAGGATAACATCGAGGTAATGCAGCACCACTAGAACCCTGGTCCGTAGAATGGCCATAACCGCAGCCATTATCTTTGCAAAGACCCTGGATGCGGTTGTCAGACGGTAGGGCAACAAACTGAAATTGGTCATGCTGTACCGAAAAGGGCAGGAATCTCTAATGACTCGGAAAGATCGGGACATGGAGATAGTTGTTTTGGATATCCACCGAACACAGGAACTCTTGAAATTCCATGGAAGAAATTACAAAGATGGACCCTTTTGTTCAGTAACTTGAGATCTAAGAAGTGTCGTACCATCCAGTCCTTCTTTGGAACTACAAAGAGGTTTGAATAGAAACCTATAAAATGTTCCTAAGGTTAAAAAGGAATGATGATGCCTGTTCGGAGGAGCGAGAAAATGGCTGCAAAGAAACTAGAAACCAGGGAGGGATCCCTTGAGGGGCAGGATTCGAAGAAACAGTCTCGGGGCCGTGAAATTAACTCTATTTTGTATCCTGACGATACCACCTCTTTGACCCAGGCGTCCTTGACAAAGGCAAGCCAGCCGTCCCTGAAGAACAGGAGTCATGCGGAGGAGCATCTGCTAGGTCTGCTCCTGGCGGATCTGCCTTGCACATTGCAGGGGCGTCAGGAGGGAGTCGGCTTAAAGTAAGGCCTCCTTTCCTGTAGTGCCCGCAGCCTCTACTGACTGGAAGAATCCTCCACAGGCAAAAAACAGCAAAACGGATGAAAGGGATGAAATTTATGCTGGGGGGTGATCAAAGGCTCCGAGATTTAGCCTGAGGAAGAAGAGATGTCTTTCCCCCGGTGGCTTCCATTATGATCTGGTTTAGTCTGCTTCCAAACAGTCGTGCTCCTTGGAATGACAGACAGGGCAGAGACTCCCTGGAGGACAATTCCATCTGCCATGACTTTAGCCATATGGTTTTGTGGACAGTCACTACATTAATAGACACTTGAGCTGCAGAAGAGGCAGAATCCACTACTTATTTTCCTGCTTGTGAGATCTGGTCTGCAAATTTGGCTAACTCGTCAAGTGCATCTCCCGCAAGGATTCCTTGATGCTTAGCCCATGCAAATATGGACTTTGACACCCACGTGGTGGCAAAAGCAGGGCATAAGGAGGAACCTGCCGCTTCAAAGGCTGACTTGGCAAACTACTCCACGAGTATGTCATTGGGGTCCTTAAGCAATGACACGTTCTTAAAGGGAAAGGACCGTGTTGGTGGAGATTCTGGAAACATGAAGCAAACGGATACAAAATACCGAGCAGATACCCTCTCTGGAAGAAGCTGGTCAGAGTTTCCCTTTCTCTTGAAATGACTCCCTCAAATTCCTTATCGGGAGCAAAGGACACTAGCTGATCGGATGACTATGATGGAGCATCCGTAATATCAAGGGACTGGTTGACCACTACAATAAGATTCTCCACCACGTCTCCCATGTTAGAGACCTGTCAAATCCTGTGGAACTTATTTTTGGACTTCCATGCGCTGCTTGACATAATACACTATTGCAGTTATAATTGAAGATTAATAATTTATTCTTACATCGAAACGCGTTGGGAATAAATTATTAATCTTCAATTATAACTGCAATAGTGTATTATGTCAAGCAGCGCATGGAAGTCCAAAAATAAGTTCCACAGGATTTGATTTATCGGCGGTCCCTTGTTTGACCATTGGACGTGTAGCAGCTGACTACTAATCTCATATGCTTGATCTCTCCTATAGCAGGTGAGTGGATTTCTTATTTTAAAAGTATCATCGGATAAGACCCTATTTGCGCTTCTCTGTTCCTATAGTGTATTATAATGTTAGAGACCTGGTCAGAGTCCAGGTTAGACTTAGCTTCGGAACCCGAGTCTGACTCGATACCGCTCATGCATCTGGGGAGGACAGCTAGGAATAAGCCACCAATCCAGAGGGGCCAGGTGGCGAAGGGGAGTGAGAAGAGTAACTGGAGCGATTCTACTGCCTAGCCCTCTTACGGCCATTGCTGGTATCTGTAGAAGGATATCAGGCATCCGTAAAAGGATATCCGGCATCCGTAGAAGGATATCCGGTATCCGTAGAAGGATATCCGGTATCCGTATAAGGATATCTGGTATCCGTAGAAGGATGTAAGCAAGGGTTATGGGAACCGCCACCATGGGCGGAGGGAGTAACAGGCAATCTGGTCAAGCACGGCTATTAGGGTTTGGAACACCTTGGTTAGCTTTGCAACGTATTGAAAAAGAGAACACGCCCACTCTGGGAAAAGGGGGGACACTCTTTCCGGGAATGGTGAATGACTCCTGGGCATTAAGGACAGAGAAATTGTTATTGCTGCAATCCTGCATTTACAGGAAGAAAAAAAACAAAGTGTAACAACAGTAGCAGAGGCCGGAGGACGAGAACACGTTTCTTTAGAATTAGACATGATGAGAGGTAAGCTCACTAACAAATTCCAGAGGTTAGGGGACAGAAAAAGGGCTTATGCTAAGGAGAGTGTCAGTCTGCAGAGCATAGCTTACCCACAGGAAAGCTGAGGTCGTGCAAGCTAATCCAGGGGTTCTGCAATAATGAGATTCTGAAATACTGGCTGGAGAGGCTCTTGTGATGCTGAATCTGGTGCCGGAAAATGGCGACACAGGGAGGAAGACGCGGTTCTCCTGAGAGCAAAGGACACACAGTTTCCCGTGCCACAGAAGGAGAGGGGGCATGTCCGCTGCAGGTGGGAGAAAAGCCTGTTCAACAAGGAGGACTGAGTGGGTGAAGCCAAGGACCGCGGCTAGGCCACACAGAAGCCAAGGCTTTGAGTAAAAAAAGAGGCCGGAACAGGAAGGGAGTGGCATGGAAACAAACAGGAGAAAAGAGGGCCTAATGACCAGTACACACAACTCCTTATAGAGAGCCCAACAAACATGTACATTGATAGCAAATAAAAAGAGCACCAGTCTAGTGGATCCTGTGGGAACATCAGATCTTGTAGACCCTGTTATCACCTCTGATAAATAATCTTCTGATGACCAATCTCAGAAAACCTGTGGGGAAAACCTGTGGAAAAAGGAGGTACTGCTTCATCCCTGAACAGGTCTCAAATGTAACAGATGTCTAATCCTCAAATTCAGAATGACTGTCTCCTGACGCCATCTGGCTCTGGTGGGCAAGCGGGCAGGAGTATGTTAGAGGCTGGGGTCCTGCCGAACAGACAAATAAGGATACGGGGTGTCAGTCCACCCCGTACTATGTCTCTACGTGGGAAAACAGAGTGACTGTTCACATAGTCCCTCCAAGGGTTAGAAAAGGGCAACCTCTGAAAAAAAAAGGGGGGGGGACGTTACCTAAAACCGAGGTAAATGTGGGTCTAGTGAAAGACTAATGTCTGCCTCCTATTGACACTAAGTTAAACTGATTTACTTGGTGCCAGTTGGTGGATGTACTGTGCTGAGGAGCTAATTTTTTTATGCATAGTGTCAGCCTCCTCTGGATGCTGCAAACACCCATGGTTTCCTGTGTCCTCCAATAAAGCAACAGAGAAAATCTGTGCTGCTTGTTAAAACAACACGACAAAGTTTTCTGGGTGAATCCCTTTAGCCTCGTACAGCAGATATGGAGAAACTCAGCGAAGACCTCCACATGCTTCGCATATTGAGAAAACCAATTTAAGCTACTTATGCTCTAGTACCATACTCCTTCCCTATTACATAAACTTAACTCTAGCATTCCTAATTGCTGTTGGAGGTGTGGTAATACTGGAGGTGACTTACCCCTACTTGCTCTTGTCATGTGCAAGACTTCATAGTTCTTGGGAAGTTGTTAAGACTCTTATCTTTAGGCTATGTACCCACATATGCAGAAAATTCCTAACTAAAAACCGGACTCCTTCACAGGAAATGCACGTTTTTTTCCGCGCGATTATTGCACGTTTTTTATGCGTTTTTTTCCGGAGCATCCCCAGTCTCATAGAATATAGTTAGAAATGCGGATTTTTCCACTAAATTAATGAGCAAGCTGCATTTTTTACCGCAATGCGTTTTTTTTTTTTCGCGGAACAAAAACGCATCAATATGCACAAAAAGTGCGGAATTCATTAAAATGAATGGGATGCTAAGCGTTTTTGCCAGTAAAAACACTTAAAAAACCGCTTACGTGTGCACACACCCTTAAGGTCACTGGCCTTCAGATATCCCTGGATCCCAAATGTTATCTCCTAAATATTCTACCATTTCAGAAAAGTCATTAATCCAAAACAGCTCCTACTACACATGGCCACTTTTGCTAGATGTCTGACATCATGTAAATGGAGGTTGATCCACTTACATAAAATAAATGAATTATACGCACAGACACAAGATGTAGGAAACATGGAATACCTTACACCCCTATTAAATAACACAGTCGAGCACTCTGATGGAGTCTGATCTCTTTTGGACACATATTGGGTACAAAGAGATTGTTAATGTACACAGCTATGAAAACTAGTTTAGGAAGCTCATGCTGAGTTAGAATTGCTCCCTAATTCCACCCCCCCCACACACAATCTTTTTTTTCTGTGTCATTAGCTATGTTCAGTTATAAGATGTGACCCGTTTGGTGTTGAGTTCATCCATTGCTGATGGCAGTTTTCTATGTTGATTTGATATCTATTGAGTGCATCTACTTTGGGTTGTGTCTTTTTCTAAATCTGTAACTTCATTTCTGAAAATTCAATAAAAAGGAGTTCTTAAAAAGAACAAAAAAAAAAAAAAACATGCCTTGTAATCTCTAAGTGGTGCCATACCTTCCTCTACAGATTTTGTAAAGTTAATCAAGAGTGCCGATAACCCTCTCAAACATCCAGCTACCACTGAAAACTTGGGCTGCCTTGTAGATGACGTCATCTAGAAAGAAGCAGTAAAAAAGGAAAAATGAAATACTTCAATACAGAAAATATATATCATATATCAAAATGGATTGGTGATCACTTGACCAAAATATAACCATTTGATAAGCTGTTCAAATATCCTGTACAGAAGCTATACGGTCTTCTAATCTGGCGCTCGAGGAGGGTCCCACACACATTCATCAGAAGAATAACTCCAATAGCACAGATATTCCCCTGGGACAGACGTTACAGCTACACCAGCGCCTTAGGCTGCCGCTTCTCCAGCTCATTTTCCATATATCTGTAATCCATCCGATGAGGGTCCAGATATGTGGACCAAAAACATCTGTATTATTTTGGACAGCATTAAAATTAAAATTTTGCACTTTGGGGGTGCCGAGTTATTCTTCTTCTGAAATATACTACAGTGTTTGTATACATGATAAGACTGCGGACCAAGCTGCACCCAAACCTCAGTTATAGCATGGTGAATCCAACAGAGTAAAAGTCACCACCTATATTAAAAAAAAAAGTTTTTTTCCCCAACAGGTTTTGAAAGTGCACTGCTTTCTTTGTCAGGCCTCACCAACATCACAAGGCATATCAAAATATTAAAATTACCGGCATATCAATATTCAAACTGCAGGCTGAACTATCAAAAGGTCCAACCTCTAAGGCATCACAAGACATTCCCCAATGAAAGGAGTTGTCTGAGCAAATGTTCACAAATACAGTGTACATATAAAGTGTATGTATGCAGGACAGCAGGGACAAGCGGCAGAAAAAACGCCCCATTAGAATCCCTCTATAATGTTTTTAGATCCCTTGGGGAAAAGAAACATGGATGAAACTGTGCACAAACTCTTAATATGAATATTGGAAAGTGTTTATACCAGTACCTGTCCTTTTAATTCTCCCAGATAGGCTCGATAGAGTTTCTCTGAATTGTTCAGCATATCACTAGGTTGCACTTCGCCCAGAATTCCCAGTAGCTCATAAACTTTTTCTAAAACTACAGAACACACAAGATTAGAAGACAAAATATCACATTGACTAAAGATTACAGCAATAAAAGGCCAACTTTGAAAATAGCAGTTTCATCAGCGCACCTTGTCAGTGGTAAATGTATGTGGTATAGCATATACTGTACCACAAACAAGAGGAACAACTTGTAGGTCTTCGACCTGTTTCACACTTCAGTTTTTGTCCATCAGTCAAGATCCGCCGTTTTGCAAAAAAAACGGATCCGCTATTTTGTTTGGCGGATCCGTTTTTTTCCCATTGAGTTGCATTACCGGCGGATCTTGACGGATGGCCATCCGTTTTTTTGCAGATCGGCCAAAATTTTGCCGTCCGCTGACATGCCCGAATGGAGCATGTAACGTTTAAGTCTGTTCTGGCGCCTGGAAAAAAAAAAAAAATCTCTCTCAAAAAAACGGGCGGTGGCATCCGTTCACATCAGTTAGCAACGGATCCGCTTTCTGCCATTTTGGCGGATTTTAACTGACACAAAAAAACTGAAGTGTGAAACAGGCCTTCCTCCAACCAAATCAGTTTCTGTTTTTGATAAACTAGGCAACGCATTCTCACAGGCATCAATGACAGCATGTGAATGATACCGGGGTATAGCCATTAGTGTGCAAGAAAGCCCGGAGTCATATGACTGACTATGAATGCAGAAACAGAAACGTAAGACTGAAACAAGACCACTACTTCACAGGAAAGACAGCGGGCCAGCTATCATAGAAGAGACAGCGGGTCAGCTATCATAGAAGAGACAGCGGGTCAGCTATCATAGAAGAGACAGCGGGCCAGCTATCATAGAAGAGAGAGCGGGTCAGCTATCATAGAAGAGACAGCGGGTCAGCTATCATAGAAGAGACAGCGGGTCAGCTATCATAGAAGAGACAGCGGGTCAGCCATCATAGAAGAGACAGCGGGTCAGCTATCATAGAAGAGACAGCGGGTCAGCTATCATAGAAGAGACAGCGGGTCAGCTATCATAGAAGAGACAGCGGGTCAGCTATCATAGAAGAGACAGCGGGTCAGCTATCAGAGAAGAGACAGCGGGTCAGCTATCAGAGAAGAGACAGCGGGTCAGCTATCAGAAGAGACAGCGGGTCAGCTATCAGAGAAGAGACAGCGGGTCAGCTATCAGAGAAGAGACAGCGGGTCAGCTATCACAAAAGAGACAGCGGGTCAGCTATCAGAGAAGAGACAGCGGGTCAGCTATCAGAGAAGAGACAGCGGGTCAGCTATCAGAGAAGAGAGAGCGGGTCAGCTATCAGAGAAGAGAGAGCGGGTCAGCTATCATAGAAGAGACAGCGGGTCAGCTATCAGAGAAGAGACAGCGGGTCAGCTATCAGAGAAGAGACAGCGGGCCAGCTATCATAGAAGAGACAGCGGGTCAGCTATCATAGAAGAGAGAGCGGGTCAGCTATCATAGAAGAGAGAGCGGGTCAGCTATCATAGAAGAGACAGCGGGTCAGCTATCAGAGAAGAGACAGCGGGTCAGCTATCAGAGAAGAGACAGCGGGTCAGCTATCAGAGAAGAGACAGCGGGTCAGCTATCAGAGAAGAGACAGCGGGTCAGCTATCAGAGAAGAGACAGCGGGTCAGCTATCAGAGAAGAGACAGCGGGTCAGCTATCAGAGAAGAGACAGCGGGTCAGCTATCAGAGAAGAGACAGCGGGTCAGCTATCAGAGAACAGACAGCGGGTCAGCTATCAGAGAACAGACAGCGGGTCAGCTATCAGAGAACAGACAGCGGGTCAGCTATCATAGAAGAGACAGCGGGTCAGCTATCAGAGAAGAGACAGCGGGTCAGCTATCAGAGAAGAGACAGCAGGCCAGCTATCACAGAAGAGACAGCGGGTCAGCTATCAGAGAAGAGACAGCGGGTCAGCTATCATAGAAGAGACAGTGGGTCAGCTATCATTGAAGAGACAGCGGGTCAACTATCATTGAAGAGACAGCAGGTCAGCTATCAAAGAAGAGACAGCGGGTCAGCTATTATAGATGAGGCAGCGGGTCAGCTATCATTGAAGAGACAGCGGGTCAGCTATAGAAAATACAGCGGGTCAGCTATCATAGAAGAGACAGCGGGTCAGCTTTCACAGGAAAGACAGCGGGTCAGCTATCATAGAAGAGACAGCGGGTCAGCTATCATAGAAAAGACAGCGGGTCAGCTATCATAGAAAAGACAGCGGGTCAGCAATCATAGAAGAGACAGGGGGTCAGCTATCACAGAAGAGACAGCGGGTCAGCCATCATAGAAGAAACAGTGGGTCAGCTATCATAGAAGAGACAGCGGGTCAGCAATCATAGAAGAGACAGGGGGTCAGCTATCACAGAAGAGACAGCGGGTCAGCCATCATAGAAGAGACAGTGGGTCAGCTATCATAGACGAGACAGAGGGTCAGCTATCACAGGAAAGACAGCGGGTCAGCTATCATAGAGGAGACAGCGGGTCAGCTATCAAAGAGACAGCGGGTCAGCTATCATAGAAGAGACAGCGGGTCAGCTATCATAGAAGAGACAGCGGGTCAGCTATCATAGAAGAGATAGCGGGTCAGCTATCATAGAAGAGACAGGGGGTCAGGTTTCATAGAAGAGACAGCGGGTCAGCTATCATAGAAGAGACAGCGGGTCAGCTATCACAGAAGAGACAGCGGGTCAGCAATCATAGAAGAGACAGGGGGTCAGCTATCACAGAAGAGACAGCGGGTCAGCCATCATAGAAGAAACAGTGGGTCAGCTATCATAGAAGAGACAGCGGGTCAGCAATCATAGAAGAGACAGGGGGTCAGCTATCACAGAAGAGACAGCGGGTCAGCCATCATAGAAGAGACAGTGGGTCAGCTATCATAGACGAGACAGAGGGTCAGCTATCACAGGAAAGACAGCGGGTCAGCTATCATAGAGGAGACAGCGGGTCAGCTATCAAAGAGACAGCGGGTCAGCTATCATAGAAGAGACAGCGGGTCAGCAATCATAGAAGAGACAGGGGGTCAGCTATCACAGAAGAGACAGCGGGTCAGCCATCATAGAAGAGACAGTGGGTCAGCTATCATAGACGAGACAGAGGGTCAGCTATCACAGGAAAGACAGCGGGTCAGCTATCATAGAGGAGACAGCGGGTCAGCTATCAAAGAGACAGCGGGTCAGCTATCATAGAAGAGACAGCGGGTCAGCTATCATAGAAGAGACAGCGGGTCAGCTATCATAGAAGAGATAGCGGGTCAGCTATCATAGAAGAGACAGGGGGTCAGGTTTCATAGAAGAGACAGCGGGTCAGCTATCATAGAAGAGACAGCGGGTCAGCTATCACAGAAGAGACAGCGGGTCAGCTATCATAGAAGAGACAGCGGGTCAGCTATCATAGAAGAGACAGCGGGTCAGCTATCATAGAAGAGACAGCAGGTCAGCCATCATAGAAGAGACAGCGGGTCAGCCATCATAGAAGAGACAGCGGGTCAGCTATCAGAGAAGAGACAGCGGGTCAGCCATCACAGAAGAGACAGCGGGTCAGCCATCATAGAAGAGACAGCGGGTCAGCTATCATAGAAGAGACAGGGGGTCAGCTATCATAGAAGAGACAGGGGGTCAGCTATTATAGAAGAGACAGTGGGTCAGCCATCATAGAAGAGACAGCTGGTCAGCCATCATAGAAGAGACAGCGGGTCAGCCATCAGAGAAGAGACAGCGGTTCAGCCATCAGAGAAGAGACAGCGGGTCAGCCATCACAGAAGAGACAGCGGTTCAGCCATCAGAGAAGAGACAGCGGGTCAGCCATCATAGAAGAGACAGCGGGTCAGCCATCATAGATGAGACAGCGGGTCAGCTATCATAGAAGAGACAGGGGGTCAGCTATCATAGAAGAGACGGGGTCAGCTATTATAGAAGAGACAGCGGGTCAGCTATAGAAAATACAGCAGGTCAGCTATCATAGAAGAGACAGCGGGTCAGCTATCAAAGAAGAGACAGGGAGTCAGCTATCATAGAAGAGACGGGGTCAGCTATTATAGAAGAGACAGCGGGTCAGCTATAGAAAATACAGCAGGTCAGCTATCGTAGAAGAGACAGGGGGCCAGCTATCATAGAAGAGACAGCGGGGTCAGCCATAGTAGAAGAGACAGCGGGTCAGCCATCATAGAAGAGACAGCGGGTCAGCTATCATAGAAGAGACAGCGGGTCAGCTATCATAGAAGAGACAGCGGGTCAGCTATTATAGAAGAGACAGCGGGTCAGCTATTATAGAAGAGACAGCAGGTCAGCCATCAGAGAAGAGACAGCGGGTCAGCCATCAGAGAAGAGACAGCGGGTCAGCCATCAGAGAAGAGACAGCGGGTCAGCTATCATAGAAGAGACAGCGGGTCAGCTATCAGAGAAGAGACAGCGGGTCAGCTATCAGAGAAGAGACAGCGGGTCAGCTATCAGAAGAGACAGCGGGTCAGCTATCAGAGAAGAGACAGCGGGTCAGCTATCAGAGAAGAGACAGCGGGTCAGCTATCAGAGAAGAGACAGCGGGTCAGCTATCACAAAAGAGACAGCGGGTCAGCTATCAGAG
Organism: Dendrobates tinctorius; assembly: GCF_039654945.1. Classification (NCBI taxonomy): domain Eukaryota; kingdom Metazoa; phylum Chordata; class Amphibia; order Anura; family Dendrobatidae; genus Dendrobates; species Dendrobates tinctorius. The sequence goes on from NW_027361749.1 coordinate 13,587,878, forward strand.
AAGAGACAGCGGGTCAGCTATCAGAGAAGAGACAGCGGGTCAGCTATCAGAGAAGAGACAGCGGGTCAGCTATCAGAGAAGAGACAGCGGGTCAGCTATCAGAGAAGAGACAGCGGGTCAGCTATCAGAGAAGAGACAGCGGGCCAGCTATCATAGAAGAGAGAGCGGGTCAGCTATCATAGAAGAGACAGCGGGTCAGCTATCATAGAAGAGAGAGCGGGTCAGCTATCATAGAAGAGACAGCGGGTCAGCTATCATAGAAGAGACAGCGGGTCAGCTATCAGAGAAGAGACAGCGGGTCAGCTATCAGAGAAGAGACAGCGGGTCAGCTATCAGAGAAGAGACAGCGGGTCAGCTATCAGAGAAGAGACAGCGGGTCAGCTATCAGAGAAGAGACAGCGGGTCAGCTATCAGAGAAGAGACAGCGGGTCAGCTATCAGAGAAGAGACAGCGGGTCAGCTATCAGAGAACAGACAGCGGGTCAGCTATCAGAGAACAGACAGCGGGTCAGCTATCATAGAAGAGACAGCGGGTCAGCTATCAGAGAAGAGACAGCAGGCCAGCTATCACAGAAGAGACAGCGGGTCAGCTATCAGAGAAGAGACAGCGGGTCAGCTATCATAGAAGAGACAGTGGGTCAGCTATCATTGAAGAGACAGCGGGTCAACTATCATTGAAGAGACAGCAGGTCAGCTATCAAAGAAGAGACAGCGGGTCAGCTATCATTGAAGAGACAGCGGGTCAGCTATAGAAAATACAGCGGGTCAGCTATCATAGAAGAGACAGCGGGTCAGCTTTCACAGGAAAGACAGCGGGTCAGCTATCATAGAAGAGACAGCGGGTCAGCTATCATAGAAAAGACAGCGGGTCAGCTATCATAGAAAAGACAGCGGGTCAGCAATCATAGAAGAGACAGGGGGTCAGCTATCACAGAAGAGACAGCGGGTCAGCCATCATAGAAGAGACAGTGGGTCAGCTATCATAGAAGAGACAGCGGGTCAGCAATCATAGAAGAGACAGGGGGTCAGCTATCACAGAAGAGACAGCGGGTCAGCCATCATAGAAGAGACAGTGGGTCAGCTATCATAGACGAGACAGAGGGTCAGCTATCACAGGAAAGACAGCGGGTCAGCTATCATAGAGGAGACAGCGGGTCAGCTATCAAAGAGACAGCGGGTCAGCTATCATAGAAGAGACAGCGGGTCAGCTATCATAGAAGAGACAGCGGGTCAGCTATCATAGAAGAGATAGCGGGTCAGCTATCATAGAAGAGACAGGGGGTCAGGTTTCATAGAAGAGACAGCGGGTCAGCTATCATAGAAGAGACAGCGGGTCAGCTATCACAGAAGAGACAGCGGGTCAGCTATCATAGAAGAGACAGCGGGTCAGCTATCATAGAAGAGACAGCGGGTCAGCTATCATAGAAGAGACAGCAGGTCAGCCATCATAGAAGAGACAGCGGGTCAGCCATCATAGAAGAGACAGCGGGTCAGCTATCAGAGAAGAGACAGCGGGTCAGCCATCACAGAAGAGACAGCGGGTCAGCCATCATAGAAGAGACAGCGGGTCAGCTATCATAGAAGAGACAGGGGGTCAGCTATCATAGAAGAGACAGGGGGTCAGCTATTATAGAAGAGACAGCGGGTCAGCCATCATAGAAGAGACAGCTGGTCAGCCATCATAGAAGAGACAGCGGGTCAGCCATCATAGAAGAGACAGCGGTTCAGCCATCAGAGAAGAGACAGCGGGTCAGCCATCACAGAAGAGACAGGGGTTCAGCCATCATAGAAGAGACAGCGGTTCAGCCATCAGAGAAGAGACAGCGGGTCAGCCATCATAGAAGAGACAGCGGGTCAGCCATCATAGATGAGACAGCGGGTCAGCTATCATAGAAGAGACAGGGGGTCAGCTATCATAGAAGAGACGGGGTCAGCTATTATAGAAGAGACAGCGGGTCAGCTATAGAAAATACAGCAGGTCAGCTATCATAGAAGAGACAGCGGGTCAGCTATCAAAGAAGAGACAGGGAGTCAGCTATCATAGAAGAGACGGGGTCAGCTATTATAGAAGAGACAGCGGGTCAGCTATAGAAAATACAGCAGGTCAGCTATCGTAGAAGAGACAGGGGGCCAGCTATCATAGAAGAGACAGCGGGGTCAGCCATAGTAGAAGAGACAGCGGGTCAGCCATCATAGAAGAGACAGCGGGTCAGCTATCATAGAAGAGACAGCGGGTCAGCTATTATAGAAGAGACAGCGGGTCAGCTATTATAGAAGAGACAGCAGGTCAGCCATCAGAGAAGAGACAGCGGGTCAGCCATCAGAGAAGAGACAGCGGGTCAGCCATCAGAGAAGAGACAGCGGGTCAGCCATCAGAGAAGAGACAGCGGGTCAGCCATCATAGAAGAAACAGTGGGTCAGCTATCATAGAAGAGACAGGGTTCAGCTATCATAGAAGAGACAGCGGGTCAGCCATCATAGAAGAGACAGCGGGTCAGCTATCATAGAAGAGACAGCAGATATTTGTGTTCTGCAAGTTTTTTCAACTTTTTCACCCATAAACAAAACACAGCAAACGACAGAAAATGCAAAGAGCATAGCAGAAAAAGGCAACCTACCAATCCATGGGGGCAGCTGCCTAGTATAAGATGCACATGGATACGGCTGGTATAGGGCGCCAGTCACACACATGTAGTGCACAAGGATTGGTTAACACAATCAGTGTGCATTTTTCATGCCTGGTGACCCTCCGCCCTCCATGATTTGGTAGGGGTGGGAGTGGTGGTTTCATCAGCATTTCGCCCCGGCGCGCCCTCTGCCTTTATCCTGGGGCTGCTGCATTCTGTAGTACTGTAGTTTTGTTGGTAAATATAGCTGCTTTTTTTTCAAACTTTTACCCACAGAGAATTTTTGAAGTTGAGGGGCAAGTCTACATGTGAATGGATCCAAAATTCAATCCATTCACATCTACACAGAAAGTTCCACCACAGGCTTTGAAAATTGCTGAACAAAATAAAGCAAATGCCGTCCGTCACGTGACGGCTCAGTGAGCGGCATGGTTTGGTGTCCTGCTCTTAAGGCCTCATTCAGATATCCGTTTTGCATGTACATGTTGTAGCCGTTTTTTTGTTGTTTTTTTTTTTTCACGGATACAACATGTACCCATTATAATCTATGCTGCTGTTCACATGTCCCTTTTTTCCAGCTCCGGCAGTGAGACATATCAGCTATTTTGAACAGCTGACATCTGCCCACAATAGGTGCGGACTCGCGATCCACCTGCGGTTATTAACCTGTTAAATGCTGCTGTCAAACGCTGACAGCAAAATTTAACGCGTGCGTCCGGCCATTGGGCCGGAAATACACGAACCGCTGGCCACCGTCACGTGATCGGCATAACAACCAGAGATCTCCTTGAGACCTCTATGGTTGTTGATGCAGGATTGCTATGATAGCAATGCAGTAATTCTGCTACATAGAGGCGATCTGAGCATCGCCTCTATGTAGCAGATTTAATCAAGTTGTGGCAGCTTCTAGCCTCCCATGCTATTGAAGCATGCCAAAAGTAAAAAAAAAAAGTTTTAAAAATATAAAAAAAAATAAAAAAAAATTAAAGTTTAAATCACCCCCTTTCGCGCCATTCAAAATAAAACAAAATAAAATCAAAAATACACATATTTGGTATCGCCATGTTCAGAATCACCCAATCAATAAAAAAAAAAAAAAAATAACCTGATCGCTAAACGGTGCAGCGAGAAAAAATCTACACGCCAGAATTACATTTTTTGGGTTGCCGTGACATTGCTTTAAAATGCAATAGCGGGAGATCAAAAGAACATATCTGCACAAATGTATCATTAACCCCTTTACCCCCAAAGGTGGTTTGCATGTTCATGACCGGGCCAATTTTTACAATTCTGACCACTATCCCTTTATGAGTTAATAACTCTGAAACGCTTCCATGGATCCCGGTGATTTTGACACTGTTTTCTTGTGACATATTGTACTTCACGTAAGTGGTAAAATTTCATTGATATAACTTGCATTTATTTGTGAAAAAAACGGAAATTTTCCAACTTTGAATTTTTATGCCCTTAAATAACAGAGATATGTCACACAAAAAACTTAAGTAACATTTCCCACATATTTACTTTACATCAGCACAATTTTGGAACCACAATGTTTTTTTGTTAGGAAGTTATAAGGGTAAGGCTACTTTCACACATCAGTTTTTTGCCGTCAGGCAGGATCCGGCTTTTTTTAGAAAAAACGGATCCGGCATAAATTTTGGAGAACTGTAGAAACGGATCCGGTTTTTTGCTGGATCCGTCTCTGTTCCTGGCGGCTGGCCAATTGGATCTGAGCATGCGCAGACTTAAAAAAACCGGATCCGGTGGCTGGATCCGTCTTTTTCTGGATCCGGCGCATTCCAGCGCCCATAGACTTTCATTGTAGCAAAAAGCTGGAAGCGCCGGATCCGGCGCTTCCGGCTTTTTCGCCGGAGACAAAAAACGTTACAGTAGACGTTTTTTCCAGACGCCGGAATGAGACAAGTTGCCGGATCCGGCAAAAAACGGATGAAACGCAATGCCATCCGGCACGATCCGGCGCTAATGCAAGTCAATGGGGAAAAACCGGATCCGGCATTGCATTTTGCCGGATCCGGTTTTACAAAAAAAAGCTGGATCGCACCTGAAGGCAAAAAACTGATGTGTGAAAGAGGCCTTAAAAGTTAACCAGCGATTTCTCATTTTTACAACACCATTTTATTTTTACGGACCACTTCACATTTGAAGTCACTTTGAGGAGTCTATATGATAGAAAATACTCAAAAGTGACACCATTCTAAAAACTGCACCCCTCAAGGTGCTGAAAACCACATTCAAGAAGTTTATTAACCCTTCAGGTGCTTCACAGGAATTTTTTTGAAAATTTTGATATTTTTGCCCCCAATTTTTTATTTTCCTAAGGGTAACAGGAGAAATTGGACCCCAAAAGTTGTTTTGCAATTTGTCCTGAGTAGGCTGATACCCCATATGTGGGGGTGAAGCACTGTTTGGGCGCATGGGAGAGCTTGGAAGGGAAGGAGCACCATTTGACTTTTTCAACGCAGAATTGGCTGGAATTGAGATCAGACGCCATGTTGCGTTTGGAGAGCACCTGATGTGCCCAAACAGTGGAAACCCCCCAATTCTAACTCCAACCCTAACCCCAACACACCCCTAACCCTAATCTCAGCCCTAACCCTAGCCCTAACGGGAAAATGGAAATGCATACATTTTTTTAAAATTGTATTATTTTTCCCTAACTAAGGGGGTGATAATGGGGGGTTTGATTTACTATTTATGGCGGTTTTTATGTTTGGCAGCTGTCATACGCTAAAATACGCTTTTTATTGTAAAAATAGTTTTTGCATCACCACATTTTGAGACCTATAATTTTTCCATATTTTGACCTACCGAGTCATGTGAGGTCTTATTTTTTGCCTAACGAGTTCACATTTTTATTGGTACCATTTTCGGGCACGTGACATTTTTTGATTGCTTTTTATTCCGATTTTTGGGACGCAGAATGAACAAAAACCAGCATTTCAAGAATTTCTTTTGGGGGGTGCGTTTACACTGTTCTGCGTGCGTACGGTAAAATTGATAAAGCGGCTTTAATCTTCGGGTCAGTACGATTACAGAGATACCTCATTTATGTCATTTTTTATGTTTTGACACTTTTATGCAATGAAAACAATTTTATATAAAAAATTATTATTTTTGCATCGCTTTATTCTGTGAGCTATAACTTCTTATTTATTCGCTGATGACGCTGTGTGGTGGCTCGTTTTTTGCGGGACAAGATGACGTTTTCAGCGGTACCATGGTTATTTCTATCCGTCTTTTTGATCGCACATTATTGCACTTTTTGTTCGCCAGTATGATGATAATAAAGCATTATTTTTTGCTTTGTTTTTTTTTTTTTTTTAAGGGATTCGCTACAGGGATTAACTAATGGGACAGTTTTATATACTAAATATGTGTACTTTTATTGTTTTTTTCTGTTATTTCCAAAAAATGAATTTATTAGGGAATTTTTTTTTTTTTATTTATTTAGCGATTTTTTTTTTTTTTTTTTTATCATAAAGGTTTTTATTGAGTTTTCAGAAAAAATACAAACTTCTCATACAAAAACATCAAGAACAGGAGCAATGAGTAGCAAGAGGTGGAATAACCTCGAGCCATTATTAGAATATCAATCTGGGACATTAAATACCCCTTCCAACAACAACTTGAACATAGAAGCGGGGAGGGGGGGGGGAGGGGGAAGGGGAAGCAGCTCTACATGCATGGCATTCTTAGGCACAATCAATTTATTTATGGTGTAGGTGTCTGTATCTGGGGGAGGGCCGTTGCATAAAGGGAAGTGGCCCACGGATGCCATTGTTTAAAGTCTCACCGTTCTCTTCTCTAGATTGGGGGTCAAGTTGGTTTCGTATAGCCAGTGTAGGTTGGTCCTCTCAATTAGTTCTGTTTTTGTAGGGGGGCTCACCGACCTCCACTTGTATGCCACACAGTACCTGCCGGCTATGAGAATGTGAGAAATGATATTTTTTAAAAGATCCGGGATCCCATCTAGGCCAATGTGTAGCACCGCTAAGGTTGGGTTTGGGGAAAGACGGAGACTAGTAACCTCATGGATTAGATTGAACACCTCCTGCCAGAAGTTAGATAACTTAGGGCAAAACCACCACATATGACACAAGGTGCCCCTGTGGTTGCATCCCCTCCAGCACAAAGGTGACATATGTGGGGAAAAAGAAGCCAGTTTAGTAGGGGAGTTGTACCACCGCAGATGAACCTTTTTTAATTGCTCTATGTGATTGAGACATGAAGAGAATTTGTGGATCCATTTTGAGGCCGCGAACCATTCTTGCGACGGAAGCTGAGAGGCTAGATCTTTTTCCCATTTGAGCATATACGGCAATTGTTTGTCCGGTTCCGGGGAGTTTAGCAGGTTATGGATGTATGAAAGGCCTTTGATTTTGCTATTTTGAAAGAATTTTTTAATTGCGGCGTGGTCGGCTGTTGTGGGAACCGGTAGGTGAGGAGCGGACTGAAGGAAGTGACGTATTTGAAAAAACTGGAATAAACTGTGTCGGGGGAGGTTAAATTTAACACACATTTCTGAGTACGGGAGTAGGACGCCTTCTCTATAGAGATCTGCTAGGGTAATTGGACCTCCAGGTGTCCAGGCGGCAAGATTCAAATTCGGAATGAAGGCTTCCAGCGATCTAAGGGGAAGGCTGGGACCTAGAGCCTGTGACACTGGCTTGCTCCATAAGGACCAAGCTTTCTTTAGAGCTGCTGTGGTGGGTAGAAGATCGCCGGGGGGCGAAGGGGTTAGGAGCAGGGAGTCTATGAATTGTTTAGGGGAGTGGGCCTGTGCCCAGGTGTACTCAATCTGTAACCATCTCAAGTCTGAATCATTCTTCCACCAATCTCGAGCCGGTTCCAGGATAGCAGCTCTGTGATATGTTAGAATATTAGGAATACCCATTCCTCCACCACTGAACGGGGCATGCATACATCTCAGGGCTATTCTAGGTTTTTTCCCAGCCCATATAAATTTACTCATTAGCGAATAAATTTTGGTGAGATACCGTTGCGGAATTGTTAGGGGCAGGCACCGAAGTAGGTAGATAATTTTTGGGAGACAGATCATTTTAAAAGTCTGCATTCTCGCCACCCAAGAGAGCGGGAGAAGAGAAAGGCGAGTAAGTTCTTTATCCAATGAGGTGTGCAGGGTCAGCAGATTTTTCCGGATCACGGAGTGTAGCGGGGCCAGTATAATACCCAGGTAGGGGATTCCCTCGTCTTCCCATTTGAAAGGGTAAAGATGAGAAAGAGTGGCTCTGGTAGAGGCTGGCAAGAAGAGCGGAAAAATTAAGGACTTGGTAATATTAAGCTTGTAATACGAGACTTGAGCGAAGGAGGACAGGATCTCCATTACGTGTTGTAGGGACACCTCTACATTAGTGCATGATAAAATCACGTCATCTGCATATAGACTGACCACATGATTTATACTCCCCACTCGAATCCCCGAGATCCGAGGGCATTCACGGATAGTCTGCGCCAGAGGCTCTATAGCAAGGGCATAGATGATAGGGGAGAGCGGACACCCCTGGCGTGTCCCATTGGTTAATTCAAAACTCCGAGATATAAATCCGGATGCCAGAACTTTAGCGTTAGGGTTAGAGTACAGCGCCATTATGGCATTAAGTATGGGGCCTTTGAAACCAAACTTGGCCAGAACAGATTTCAGATATCCCCAGTGCACCCTGTCGAACGCCTTCTCTGCGTCCAGGGACAGGAATACACTGGGGATTTTCCTCCCCTCAGCCACCGCAATCAGATCCAGCATACGTCTCGTCCCATCTTTCGCCTGCCTCCCCGCCACAAACCCCACTTGATCCGGGGAAATCAGTGATGGAAGAACTTTATGTATTCTAGCTGAGATTATTTTGGCGTACAATTTTAAGTCGCAGTTTAGGAGGGATATTGGCCTGAAGTTTCCTGGTGAAATAGGGGGTTTTCCTGGTTTTGGCAGGGTAGTTATAATGGCCTCTAGATTATTTGGTGAAATATCTGCTGTGGCTCGCCAAGAGGAGAAAAGTCTCAGGAGGAAAGGAGACAGGGTTTCAGTGAATTGCCTATAATAGGAGTTAGTGAGGCCGTCTGGGCCTGGAGCTGAATTTCTTTTGGCTGTGGTCACCGCCTGGCGAACCTCTTCCAGAGAAAAAGGGGAATTTAGTTGCTCCAGCTGTACTGCAGATAACCGAGGAAGATTAATATTGTTTAAGAAGGAATTAATTGCCGTTTGGGTAGGTTTTGGGGCAGTGGGGTCATTTTTAAGGTTGTAGAGAGACTGGTAAAAGTCAGCGAATGCGTTGGCTATTTCCGTTGGGTTGCGTATTGTGGCATTAGAACCCGTCACGAGGTATTCAATTTTATTTTGCATTTCTCGTTTTTTAACCCTCCTGGCTAGTAAGGCACCCGCCCTGTCACCCATCACATAGTACCGCTGTTTGAGGGATCTTAAGTTTTTCTCATAGTCTGCCATCAACACCTGGCGGAGCTGTGTTCTTAGTTTCCTGAGTTCATCAGATGTCGACAAGTTTGGGGCAGATTTATTGTGGGCTTCCAAAAGTACTATGTGGGACAGTAGAGCTTTGTAAGTTGCCTGACGCCTCCTCTTCTCCCTAGTGGCAATTTTGATGAATGATCCCCTAATATAGGCCTTGTGTGCAGACCAAAGCGTTTCCTCTGTTACCTCCTTGTTATCATTAAAGTTAAAAAACTCTGCGAGGTCGGCCTGCAACTCCTCAGAGATTTGTCTACAGGCTAGGAGGGAGTCATTCATGCGCCACCGGGCAAAAACAGGCGCGCGGTTTTGCTCCTGAACTGTCAGGTATATGGGGGCGTGGTCCGACCAAGCTATAAGTCCAATTTTTGAATCTGAGCAATCCATAATAAGTGAGCTATCAACCAAAAAGTAGTCCAATCTGCTGTAAGAGGTGAACCGAGGCGAGAAGAATGTGTAGTCCCTCTCATTTGCATGTTGGTATCTCCATATATCATGGAGATGCCTTTCTGAAATTATTGTGCTCATCTCCTTCCTCTTTACAGCAGTATTGGAGCAATCCAGAGTGCTGGACATTACCATGTTAAAATCCCCGCAGATTATTTGCTTACTCTCTTTAACGGATGAAAGCTTGGAAAGAAACCTCCGCAAAAAGCTGATCTGACCAGAGTTGGGGGCGTAAACGGTTGCAATAGTATACTTAGATCCATTTATGGAGCAATTAATAATGGCGTATCTACCGTCAGGGTCTAAATGTTGTGAATGTAGTGTGAACGCAACAGTATTTTTTACACAAATGAATACTCCAGCCTTTTTTTTTTTTTTCCACAAGACAGCAGTATGAAAGGAAATTTAGCATTATTTAACCTGTGCGAGTCCCCTCGGAGGAGATGAGACTCCTGACCACATATTACATCACATTTGGATTTAACCACTTCCCGCCAAAACATGGATCTCTTGGCTGGCGAGTTCAGACCCCTAACATTTATAGACATACAGTTCAGTACCATTGTACATGAAAAAAAAAGTCTCTTGCCTAGAGCTGCAGGGGGAAAAGGAAGGTTAGGCAGGAAAGAGATAACACTAACAATATTGACATCACTAACATTACTGATGTAGGGAGCATCAGTCCACAAAGAAAAAAGCCCAAAAAAGGGGCCTGCGGTATGGTGGAAATTTACCGCCATGGGGGTTCAGGGTCCTGGTTGAACAGAACCAGCGGACCTTAAAAGTAGCAACTAAGTCTCAGCCGCGACTCAAACATATCACATAACTCACACGACGGACCAATCTTCATTCACTTTATCCTGTTGGGATGATCCTGTAGCTCTTGGAGATCTGGCCGGGAGATTTGCCAAGTTCCATGAGGATAGGAGCTTTGCCAACTGCTGTGGGGAATGGCAGGCGTGGGTATTTCCTGCTCGGAAAAGCAGGATCTTTACAGGGAAACCCCATCTATAGGATATAGCTTCATCCCTGAGAACTTTGGTATAAGGAGCAAATTCCCTCCTTTTTGCCAGGGTTCCTGCAGACAGATCTGGAAAAATGGACAGGTGCCGGAATTGCTCAGACAGAGGGGGTCTCTTTCTCAGGGCTTGCAGCAGGGCTTCTTTGGTCTTGTAAAAGTGCAGGCGAGCTAAAGTGTCCCGAGGGACATCAGCACTGAGGGATTTAGGCTTAGGGACTCTGTGTATTCTGTCCAACAGGAAATCAGTTGCAGTCAGGTCTGGGAGCAGCTCCTGCAGCAAGGAGCCCAGAAAACTCTGTAGCCCCTTGTCTGGTATGGCCTCTGGAATTCCTCTGATTCTTATATTATTTCGGCGGGACCTGTCCTCTAAATCCAAGACCTTGGTATGGAGCTTTTGCACTTGTTCCTCCAGTGCTGCATTGGCATCAATGAGGCTATTGTGTGACTTTGTCAGCTCCCCCATTTTAGATTCAATATGTGCTGTACGGCTGCCTATGGCAGTGATATCTCCCCTCAGCTCAGCCACCATATCTTTCCAATCCTGTTTCTGCATTGTACCTTTGGTAAGCGGTATATCTGCAGCGTCTGTGTCCAAGTCTGGGCCTGCTGTGGATCCCCTCCTGGATGAGCGTGAGGAAGCTGTGGAGGAGGATGCTGCCGCCATTTTCCCTCGCCCCGTGCTGGAGAAGAAGTCTGTAACTTTCGCCGGGGACGGCTTCTTCTGGGATTTTCCCCTTGGCATGCTACGATCCTGGATACCTCCGCAGCACTCCCCCCCCGTGTGCAGAGAGATTGGTGCCGCTGGCGAGCCGCAATGAGCCGATTAGGAGTCGAAGTGGCTGGAGCTCAGCAGCTAAGTGACCGGTGCCATTAGCAAGCAGGCCACGCCCCCTATTTAGCGATTTTTTTATAAATTATTTTTACACTTTTTTTTTTTAAACTTTATTAGATTGTCCCGGGGGGGGGGGGGGGGTATCACTGTCATGTGTCAGATCGCTGATCTGTCACATCACAGAGTGCTGTGACAGATCAGCGATCTGATACAGGCACTGCAGAAGGCTTCCTCATGCCGGCGCTCTGCAGGCAGTGAGGAAGCCGGCTCCCTGCAGGCCCCGCCGCCATATTGGATCCGGGGACCTGCAGGGAAGGAGGCCCCCGCAGCAGCGCTGCACATCGCGCTGCTGCGAGGGTCTTAGGGAAGAATGGAGGGAGCCCCCTCCCTGCCGATGCTTCCCTAAACCCCCGGTACACTGCGATTGTGTTTGATCGCAGTGTGCCAGGGGTTAACGTGCCAGGGGTGGTCCTGAACCGCCCCTGACACATAGTGCCGGGTGGCAGCTGAGATAATCAGCTGACACCCGGCCGCGATCAGCGGCGCTCCCCCCGTGAGCGCCGCTGATCGCTGTGACGTACTATCCCGTCCATGGGCATAGGGGCCCGGGTCCCATGGACAGGATAGTACGTCAGATGTCAGGAAGGGGTTAAAAACGTCAGCTCAGCGTGCAAAAAAATAAGCCTTCACACAACCCGAGATCATGAAAAGTGGAGATGCTACGGGTCTCGGAAAATGGTGCAATTTTTATTGTTTTTTTTAGCAAACTTTGGAAATTTTTTCACCACTTAGACAAAAAAGAACCTAGACATGTTTGGGGTCTATGAACTTGTAATGACCGGGAGAATCATAATGGCCGGTCAATTTTTGCATTTACTGAACCTAGCAAAAAAGCCAGTGTGGGATTGCACTTTTTTATTTACAATTTCTCTACACTTGGAATTTTTTTCCCCATTTTCCAGGACATGACATCGTAAAACCAATGATGTCGTTCAAAAGTACAACTTGTCCCGCAAAAAATAAGCCCTCAATTGGCCATATTGATGGAAAAATAAAAAAGTTATGTCTCTGAGAAGGGGAGCGAAAAACGAAAATGCAAAACCTTAAAAAGCTCCGCTCATGAAGGGGTTGAACATAGACATGTGAATGAGGCCCAAGATGGAACTTAATGTAGGAAATTAAGAAAAAAAAAAAAGGAAAATAGCACAAAATTATATAGTCAGACTAAAGATGGCCATCACCATGTAATTGTCACCTTAGGCTAATTTCATATTAGCTTTTTTTGCGCAGCGCATCGTGCCCAATAGAAACGCATGCAAAAACGCATCACGCGTTTTTGCATGTGTTTGCGTTTTTTATGTGCATTCGTTCTCCAGTGTGTAGACGTTCTTACTCTTAAAACGCATGCGCACACAAACGCAGGCGTATGCACGTCCATGCGCACGCCTGCGTTCCCATAGACTGTAATGCGTTTTCGACGCATTCCGTGAGCAAGCGAATGCTTGCGGGGTTTTTTTTCAATGCGGTTGGACGGACCCAAAAATGCAACAGGTTGCGTCTGGTGCGTCTAGACGCACACCTGAAAAAAAACATGCGCACAAAAACGCAGCCAAACGCATGCAAACGCAAGACCATGCGCACGCCATGTTAAACATAGGTGCGCATGACGCATGTGCACGATGCACTGCGCAAAAAAACGCTAATGTGAAACAAGCCTTACATATTATGTCATGCTCCCCTATTAACAAGTTTGAGTACCTCATCCATTCACAACACGAGTACAGTATATGTTTAGTCAAACTGCTCTAATGAAGAATGACATCCTGTTAGTACCAGTAAGGGTGGCAGCGGATAATGTTACCAGTTACTACAAATATGCATTCTTTTCCAGAATCATTGGAGCAGCCCCAGTTGGAGGAGGTACTGAGTTTACATATCTTGTGTAAGGTCCTCTCTCTATACCTATCTATCTATAAGAATGCATATTTGTAGCAACTGGTACATTATAAGCTGCCACCCTTAGTAGTACTAACAGAAGGTGATTCTTCATTAGAGCAGTTCAAGTAAACATATACTCGTGTTGTGAATGGATGAAATACATACGTATACATACATATATACACACTGATCAAAACAATAAAGGGAACACTTAAACATAATGTAATTAAAAGTCAATCACACTTCTGTGATATTAACCTGTCCAGTTATGAAGCAACACCAATTGTGTATCGATTCTTCCAGCTGTTGTGCAAATGGAACAGAGAACAGGTAGAAATTATAGGCAATTAGCAAAACCACCTCTATAAAGGAGTGGTTCTGCAAGGGGTGACCACAGACCATTTCTCATCCTTTTTAGCTGTTTTGGTCACTTTTGCATTTTCTCGTTGCTCTCACGCTTAGAGGTACTATACAGTGAAATGAGGTGGTGTCTACCGCAGAACTGCGGATGGAACAGCAATATAAGCTGTGACAAGAAGGGTAGCTCAGCTGTGTCTGTCAGCACAGTGTCCAGAGATAGGAGCAGATACTAGTGTGAAGTACAGTATTCATATGTACGGGACATCTTGTTCTTTAGACTCCATTTTTGTGCTTGCGATGCCATTTTGTTGTTTATGAGTTAAATTTTGTAACTTAACTAGATGAAAGTTCACGGCTGTTATGAAACCAGACTGTTCCAGCTTGTACAAGATATGAGATATGAGATGAGACCCTAAAAGAATGTGCTATTGTTCTATATTCTACATCACGCAGCTGGGGACATATTCCGATTTTCTTGCAATACTATTGGCTTAAATATTACGATTCTATTGGTAGCTGTATACTTTGCATAATTAAGCAGAATGCTATGTAATGTGAGATTCAGTAAAGGGGCTCAGTGATCTGCCTCGATCCTCCCGTACAGAGACCAACGTCTCCGTGTGGTCATTCCCAGTTGCTAGCAACGCCCTGTAAATTAATTTGGAAATCACTGGCTCAACCGTGAAGGGTTAATTTAGCCCTACCTCAACACCAGGAGACAGGCCAGAACAACAGGAGACGTGGCTGGGCAGTAGGAGGGCAACCTCTTACTTTGTGCAAGGAGGAACAGGAGTAGCAGTGCCAAAGCCCTGCAAACTGACCTCCAGCAAGCCAATAACATCCATGTGTCTGCTCAAACTATCAGAAACAGACTCCATGCTATGAGGGTCCAACCTTAGGCTAATGCGATTGGCACCTGCAAGAGGACACCAAGATTGGCAGATTCTATATTGGCGCCCTGTGTTCTGAACAGAAGAGAGCAGGTTCACACTGAGCACGTGACAGAGTCTGGAGACGCCATTCAGAACGTTCCGCTAACTGCAACATCCTCCAGCATGACTGGCTTGGAAGTGTTTCAGTAATGGTGTGGGGAGGAATTTGTTTGGAGGACTGCACCTGAGGTAGCCCGACTGCTTTTAGCTACCAGGATGAGATCCTCAGACCCACTTAGAGACCATGTGCAGGTGCACTGGGTCCTGGGTTCCTTCTGATGCATGACAATGCTAGGCCTCATGTGGCTGAAGTGTGTCAGCAGTTCCTGCAAGATAAAGCTTTGATGCTATGGACTGGCCTGCCCATTTACCAGACATGAAGCAGCCCATATGACACATCCTGTCTTGTTCCATCCACAAACACCACGTTGCACCATAGACTGTCCAGGATTTGACCGATTCTTAAATGTGTGAAAACTGTAAAGCGCTGCGGAATATGTTAGCGCTATATAAAAATAAAGATTATTATTAACCCAAATCTGAGAGAACACTCAGGAGAACATCTGCCTCCTCATCAGGAGCATGCACAGGCATTGTAGGGAGGTCATACAGGCAAGTGGAGGTCACATACACTACTGAGCATCCTTTCCTCGTCTTGAGGCATTTCCACTGAAGTTGGATAAGCCTGTAATTTGATTTTCCACTTTCATTTTGAGTATTGTATCAAATCCAGACCTCCATGGGATATTAATTTTGATTTACATTGATCATTTTTATGCTTTATTGTTCTCAACACATTCAACTATGTAATGAATAAAGATCTGCAACTGGAATATTTCTTTCAGTGATATCTAGGATGAGGAATTTTAGTGTTCCTGTTATTTTTGGAGCAGTATATATTGCTTTTTCTCATTGTTGGCTGAAGGGAACAAATGCATCTTTATTACTGGGGCAAGGTGGGGAATTACTTTGTAACAGAGGAACACAGAAGAAAAAAAAAAAATGTCATATGGGACAAACCTGATGATAGATTCCCTTTAAATGATCACCTATTCATGGATGAGATCATCAATATGAGATCAGCGGAGGTCTAGCACCCAGACTAATCAGCTGAAAACTGCTCCAGCAGCAGCTGGAAATAAGGGGCTTATGGTATAGAGCCCAGCAGCCTGCAAATTACTGTTTTTTTAATCTCCCATTCAAGGAAACGCATGTACTTTGCTCTGGCAGTGACTGGAACTGAGCAGTTTTCAGCTGATCGATGGGAGTGCCGGATGTCGGACCACCAAACTTTTATGTCATCAAATGACAAATTTTGGACAATCCCTTTACGATATGAAGATACTGTCTATTATTTTGCGGTTCTTACCAAAGTACTTTATGAAAATCTACATACATTGTAACATGTCTTACCTGTATCTGATAATTTGCTTTTAATACCAAGTTCACCATAAAATTTGTTAAAAATTTCAAAGATTTTAAATTCCTCGATTTTGTAGGACTTCTTGAGGAGTTGCAATAACTGAAATTACATGAAATGAGGTCTTACTTTAGATAAAATGGTCAGAAACAGAAAAAAAAAATATATAGATACACACAAGTTATAGGGTATTTTGTACTTAAAGGAAACAATAATAAAAATGATACCTGGTATTTAGTGATGCAATTGGCCACCTTTAACCCTTTGCGACCGCAGATATGAAATAAAACGGCGGCAGCTAAGGGTACTTATTCCCTCATCACGAATAAGGCTGTAGCGCTTGCCAGAGTCGAAAAATCTCTGGAAAATATGATCAAGTCTGCATTTTCCGGTGCTGGATCACCAAAATGAAAAAGTTTGCCCGCTGTTTCAATGACAAATCTCTCTTCTGACAAGATATACCTGTCAGAGGAGAGAGAAATTATCCCCCATGAGACCCCCCGGTAACCCCGCCATACCCTGGCCAATCTGATCCGTCCCCCAGCCAGGCATCATCATTCTGGAAAGAAAAAAAAAAAAAAAATAGCGGACACATATGTAGTGCGACCGCCGAGAACGGCCAGTCGGTAACCGGCAAAAATAGGGAATATTTCCCACTGGTTCCTTTTGATCACTGCGATAGAACCTATCACAGTGATCAAAGTAAAACAATAAAAAAACAGTAAATCAAATCCCCCCCTTTGTTAGATAAAAAAAATGTGAAAATTATTTTTTTCCATTCTTTGCAGTTGGGGTTTGGGTTGTGGTTCGGGTTAGAATTATTTTTTTTTCTTTTTCAAGCATCGAGTGCTCAGATACGTACAGAGTATCGCAGATGCCTGCATCTTTTGGGGGGCGTCTACCAGCCGCGAAACATGCGGGACAGGGGCTCAAGCATGTCACTGACGCACTCGATGCGAAAAGGAGTAGAAAGCACTTGCGCTCAACACTAATAACTGTTATGGTTAGGACATGGTTATTGTCCTGTTCTCACAGGGTTAACTTTTGCCGGCCTCTCTTTGGATCTGGGAGGGGTATTTTTTACTCACTCCAAACTAGGATTCCCTGTTAGCTATTCTGTTGTTCTGACTGTGTGTCTGACCCCTGGAGTGCGTGTATACTGCATTGCTTGTTTGAGTCCCGTGTATGACTCGGTCTGTCCCCTCACTCTGTACTCCGTCTCTCATTTTGGTACTATTGTATTCTCCGCTTCTGACCTCCTGGCTTGTCTATTGTTACTCCATTACAGTTTGTCCCTATTGTACCGTCCATTGACCGTTCTGGTTTTCTGATCTATTGCTACGTCCTGACTATTCGCTCTGTCTAACCCTTTGGTACTGTCCTGCTATCTCGTGCTTTGACCCGGCTTGATCTGGTTTACGTCCCTGTCTATGCCCCTTGGTAACTTGTCCCGTAGTTACCTTTCTAGGAGTTTCCCTGCAGCTCCTAGCTCTGTGGAGCTTAGGTCACGCCCCCAACAGTCACGTGCTTCAGGTCCTGATAGTCTGAAGCACGCATCGTTACCGCTGCTGCCCCGCTCCACAGGTATCTTTTTTTTTTAATCAGATCTTTTTTATTAAACATTCAGGAATCAATACAGAAAGAATATGACATCTTATATAGCTAGTAAAATTTACATTGAGAGCAAATATTATTTAAAGGGTAAAACTCTTCCTGTGTAAGAATAAATAAAAAGAAGAAATCTCAAAACACAGATATTTGCATAAAATTGAGCCTATAAACAACATGGCTCCACAAATAAACAAAAATCAAAATTATACATCAGTGCCTCATTTCAGCGGGAAAACCATCCCCGCCAGCCGCGCCACTCCGCATCATATTTCGCCCCCCCCCCGCCCCCCACGGATATCAGGTCCAATCCACCCCAGCTCCCTCCCACCGCGCCACTCAAAATCTACTTCGCCACAAAGGGCACTAGACTTTATTTTCACCCCCCAAGCATCCCCTCATCGCAAGCACAACAGCAACTGGTCCAACATCGCATCCCGTACCAGTGCGCCCGAGGGGAGACCCGGTGACTCCATCCATGGCTGCCAAATTTTGTAAAACTTTCTTAATGCATTTCTTTTTAAATAAGCCCCCCTTTCCAATCTGATGACATTATTTAGTTTATTTTTAAGCTCTGACAATGTTGGTGGCATAGGATCCAACCAATGATATGCAAGTATCTTTCTTGCCTGATACAGGATGCGTGCTATTCCCAGGGCCACTGCAGAGTCCGGGTCAACCCCCTCCTCCCACAAATTCAACAAACATAGACGAGGTGACGGTCGTATTGTGATATGGTATACTTGGGCTATGAGTCCCAGGGTCTGCCTCCAGAAATCCCCAATGTGCCCGCACTCCCACATAACATGCATCAAGTGGGCATCATCCTGCCCACACCTAACACATTGTGTATTGGGCCTAAGTCCCATTTTAAATAATAAGCTGGGTGTTTTATATACCCTGTGAATGAGATATATTTGCGAAAGCCGCTGGCACTCAGAAACCGCCATTTTAGGGACCTGTTCTAGAATATCGGACCACTGGTCCTCCGTCACGGGGCCAACGTCCCGTTCCCACTTATTCTTAGCAGCAGTCAGTGGATATGTCTCCAGATGGGCAGGTAATAATCTTTTATATAATTCAGAGATAAGTCCCCTAGAAGACTCAGATGTAAGTAGCATATGTAGTGTTTGATTATGTGTCACTATCACCGGATTTGTCCTTCTCTGTTTTTCCAATGCATGTCTTAGCTGTAAGTACTGATAAAAGAAGACGTGCGGGAGGTGAAATTCTGTTCTCAATTGTTCAAAACTCTTAAGAGTATTATTTTGCAAAATTTGTGACACCAGATAAATCCCTTTATCTTCCCATCTTCCGAACCCCACCAGCTTTTTGATCTCTTGCAAATCCGGATTTCGCCACAATGGCCACAATTCCGTAGGCCCATTTATCTTCAAAAGAGACTTACCCCTATCCCACACCTTGAAAATCATAGCCAACGTGGGGTATCGTGCCCCATTTATCTGCCGTCTTCCCACCTCCAACCGGCACCCTGGATATTTCCATACCGATCCTTCCCTCACAATATCACCACCATTGTCACACGCCCCGTCTCTACCCCAACCCTTAAGATGTTGCATCTGGGAGGCTATAAAGTATATGAATGGGTTTGGCACCGCCAATCCTCCCTCCTCCTTCCCTCGCTGCAGTATCTCCAAGCGAATCCTAGCCTGTTTTTTCTTCCAAATTAATTCCCGGAATAATGTATTTATTTTTGCAAAAAAGTCCCTACAGATCCACACCGGAGAATTATGTATCAAATATAATAATTGTGGCATCATTACCATTTTGATTAAGTTAGATCTACCAATATTCGACAACGGCAGGCGACACCAAGTATGTACTTTTGCTCTAAATCGCTGCAACAGGGGCTCCAGATTCAGAGCCCGAAAATCCTTCGGGGCAGGACTAACAATTATACCCAGATACTTAAACCTCCGAACTACAGGGACCGGTATCTGCAAATCTGAGAAATCCGCCGGGAGAGGGTCTATCGGCATTAAAGCTGATTTGGACCAATTAATCCGAAGACCAGACCTCAGCCCAAATTCTCGAATGACCTCCATTGCCGGCAAAATCGAGGAATGTACCTTATCTAAATATAGAAGTAAATCATCCGCGTACAATGATATCCTCAACTCCACAGTTCCACATCTGAATCCCATTATTTCTCTGGACTTCCGAATTGCAACTGCCAATGGCTCCACCGCAGTAGCAAATAGCAAGGGCGAGAGCGGGCACCCCTGTCTAGTACCTCTCCCAAGAGGAAAAGACTCAGAGACCCTGCCATTAGCCCCAACCTTCGCCACCGGCGAGCCATACAACAGCCTCACCCAATTTATAAATCTGTGTCCAAAGCCCATTTTCCGAAGTACCGCCCACAAAAAACCCCACTCCAAACTATCGAACGCCTTAGCGGCGTCTAAGGACAAAATTGCTCTTCCCCCCAACTCCCCAGAACTATGTTGAATCCCCAAGTATAGTTTCCTAAGGTTCATAGATGTGGCTCTGCCTGGGATAAATCCCGTCTGATCCTTCTGTATAACAGATGAGATAACTCGGGACATCCTATTGGCGAGTACCTTGGCCAATAATTTAACATCTGTTGATAATAGGGAAATCGGGCGATATGAATCCGGAACCTCTGGATCCTTTCCGGGCTTTAATATTAAAACTATCAAAGCTTCCCTCATAGATGGCGGGAGGACCCTCTGCCTTTCAGCCTCTTCAAATACCTTAAGTAGCTTAGGTAGCAGTAAGGGTGCATAGGTTTTGTAAAACTCGCCAGGCAGGCCATCCATTCCTGGAGCCTTTTCATTTTGCATCTGACCAAGCGCCTCCTCCAACTCCTCCAACAGGATGTCCCGATCCAATGAATCCCTATCGCTATCAGCCAATGCAGGGAGAGAGAGAGCATCCAGGTACTGCTCAATCTCAGTCTCCGTGAGACTGCAATCTGATGTGTATAGTCGCATATAATACCTCCTTATCTCACTCACTATGTCCGCACTGTCTGTCACAGGACCACCCGAGTCCGTTTTTAGCCTATTGATATATGAAGATCCGTCCTGTGCTCTAATGACCGTGGCCAATAAATGTCCTACTCCCTCCCCCTCTATAAAATATTTTTGTTTGAGGAAATAACGTTTATTTGCTGCCGCCGACATGAGGTTTTCCCTGAGCGACCCCTGTGCCTTCTCCAAAGCTTTTTTAGTTTCCTCTGTCGGGTTGAGTATCACCGCAGCCTCCGCAACAGACACCTCCTGGATCAGACTCTGGGTGTAGCGTCTATTTTGGCTTTTCCGTGTGCATATTTCTCTAATATATAAGCCCCTGACATAGGCTTTCATGGAATCCCAGACTATGTGTGATGATGCAGAGTACTCATTAAGTTGAAAATATTCTAGAATGGCATCATGCAAAGATCCCCCTATAAGCTGGATCCAGAAGGGATTAAGCTTCCAGATAGGTCTAGATAGGGTGAGGGGGTGTCCCCATGAAAGTGTGACATGTAGCGGCGAGTGATCAGATACACTTCTAGGCAGGTAGGCCACCCCTCGTACATATGGGGTCATGAGTGTATTCCCAATGGCCAGGTCTATCCGTGACATAGCGTGGTGGGAGCTAGAGTAGCAGGAAAACTGTCTGGCTGTGGGGTTTTGGACACGCCAAAGATCTACCATACCCAGCTCCACTAACGTTCTAGCAAATGAGGTTGAGGCTGCATCCTCTGATATGTTTCCCGAATGCAACTTATCCAAATAGGGATGCAAATATGTATTAAAATCTCCTATTAGAAGAGTCGGCGCAGGGGGAAAGGAACCCAAAATAGACAAGATTCTTTTTACTGGTTCGACTGAATAGGGCGGGGGGATGTATATGGCAACCAAAATAAATTGTATACCGTATAACGTGCAAAGCAAACATACAAATCTGCCCCCAGGGTCAACCACTGATTTAGTACATGAGAAGGGGATGGACCTGTGCACCAGCACACTGACACCCCGCGCATGGGTCGAGTACGTGGAATGATATTCATGTGAAACCCATCCCTTTCTTAGCCAATGAATATTATCTTTCACCATGTGGGTCTCAGACATACACAGGATAGCCGGGAGAAATTTCTGCATATTAGTAAATATAGCACATCTCTTATTTGCATCCCCGAGCCCCCTAACATTCCACGCTACAATATTAAGTGATATCGCCATAAGAGCAGACTAAAAAATGAGAAATCGGAACATACTCCACTCCCGAGGGAGAGAGGCAATCTCCACCATCCCTCAGTACAATGAATTGGGCGACACGGCTGACGCACATCACATCCCACAGAACAATTAGGGAATACAACAACAAACGAAAAAAACAAAGGAGGGAGAGGGAGCACTGCACACCAGTGCACAGCGCCCCTACCCCCAAACACAAGTGTAACTTGCACATTTCTCTCAAATAGAGAGAATCAGGGCTAGAAAACTCGCCCAGAGTCCATGCAGGGAGAAGGGTCCACAGCTTGTCACTGTAACGAGTGTCCACAGCAATCCGGTCAGCTCCCGCCCTGAATCCGAAATGGAATGAACAGTAGTAATTATACCAGCATAGAGTCCTAGACAAAAAGGAGTAACAACACCTGGTGGCGAAAAAAGGGAGAACTTCAAGTATTCTTCCTCCTCATGGACCTCTCATTAATATCCAGCCAGGACAGCGCCATTCCCGCCGTATCAAAAAAGTGCGTTTCTCCATTCACATCAATCCGCAGTCTAGCAGGGTACATCATGGAATATGTCACCTGTAAGTCACGTAGGCGTTTTTTAATCTCAATAAATTGCGCCCTTTTACGCTGCACCTCCAGGGAAAAATCAGGGAAAATGGAGACTTTCCTCCCATTAATAGCAAGTTCCTTAATGTCTCTGGATCTGCGCAGGATAGCATCTCTATCTTTAAAGTGTAGGAGCTTAAGCAAGATGGGACGCGGGGGTGCTCCCGGCGGGGGGGCACGCGTAGGGACCCTGTGTGCTCTCTCAATAGTAAAGAATGGGGACAAAACATCTTTACCAAAGGTGTCCATTAGCCATTTTTCAAAAAAGTCAAGTGAGTCAGTCCCCTCCGTCCTCTCCGGAACCCCCACCAGTCGCAGATTACTTCTACGGGAGCGGTTCTCTAAATCATCCACCTTGTTCAGCAGTATTGTAATATTTTGCGTGGCTTTTCCCAGCTCCCGTGTTATTGGTGGCAATTTATCCTCCGTCGCACCAACACGCTCCTCCAGTTCCCCCACCCTGGCAGTCACCCCTCGCAGCTCTTGTTTAATACAGGCCATGTCCTTGGTGACAATCTCCATTTGATTACTTAGAGTGGCCAGTGTGGTATTGCAGGAGTTAATTGCTGCGAGGATTTCTCCCAGTGTGGGCTCAGCAGTCACAGACTCCGGCTGCTCCCCATCCCCCACTCCTTCCTCCTCCAGCACAGGCCCCTGTGTCTACACATGTTGGGCTGAAGGGGGGCCCAGTTTACTCACTGTTCCCTCCCTGGAGAGATGATCCTCCAGCTCCATGCTGCATCCAGCGTCTGCCTCAGTCTGTGCACTGGGCGATCGAGCAGCAGCAGGAGGCACCCTTGCATATCGTTCCAGCCTGCCAGCAGCTCCCATCGCTCCACTACCAGCCGACTTGTTGTTTGCTGGTGCCATCCTGGATGTAGCAGAGGCGCGCCCCGGCGTCTCCTTATCTTTTTTACTGCTGCGGTTCGACATGGCCCAAGGATCCTCCGCCGTCTAAACGCCCAGGGAGATATTGCAGCCCTCCAGGTCAGTGGGACTCGTCAGCAGTGCCGGTAATCAGGATTTATTGTCGGATCCGGGCAGGAGCTCTCTCACTCCACGTCCTCCCTACATGAGGTCCAGGCCACGCCCCCCTCCACAGGTATCTTTGAGCACTGTTTTTGTACTCAGGACACACGCACTGGCTCAGTGAGCAAGTGCAGTGCTGTGTTCCTGACAATAACGACATATTCAATATGATGACCTAACGTTATCAAATTCTATGACTATACTGGGGGTTAAAATTGCTCACTATACCCTTGAATAAAATCCTTGAGGGGTGTGGTTTCCAAAATGAGGAGGGGTTTCTACTGTTTAGTCACATCAGGGGCTCTCCAAACGCGACATGGCGTCCGCTAATTGTTCCAGCATTTCAAAGTCAAATAGAGCTCCTTCCCTTCTGAACCCAGCCGTGTGTCCAAACAGTAGATTTCCCCCATAAATAAGGTATCTGCATATTCAGGAGAAATTGCACAACAAATTTGGAGGTCAATTTTCTACTATTAACCTTGTGAAAATAAAAAAAGTTTGGTTCCAAAGTGAATTTTTTGTGAAAAAAAACGTTCATTTTTTCCTTCCGCATTGCTTTAGTTCTTGTTAAACACCTGAAGGGTTAATAAACTTCTTGAATGGGGTTTTGCGCACCTTGAGGGGTGCAGTATTTAGTATGGTGTCACTTTAGGGTATTTTCTGTCATACAGACGCCTCAAAGTCACTTCAAATGAGATGTGGTCCATAAAAAAATGGTTTTGTAAATTTTGCTTTAACCCCTTCACCCCCAAGGGTGGTTTGCACGTTCATGACCGGGCCAATTTTTACAATTCTGACCACTGTACCTTTATGAGGTCATAACTCTGGAACGCTTCCATGGATCCCGGTGATTCTGACATTGTTTTCTCGTGACATCTTGTACTTCATGTTAGTGGTAAAATTTCATTCAAATAACTTGCGTTTATTTGTGAAAAAAACGGAAATTTGGCAAAAATTTTGAAAATTTCGCAATTTTCCAACTTTGAATTTTTATGCCCTTAAATCACAGAGATACGGCACACAAAAAACTTGATAACTAACATTTCCCACATGTTTACTTTACATCAGCACAATTTTGGAACCCAAATTTTTTTTTGTTAGGAAGTTATAAGGGTTAAAAGTTGACCAGCGATTTCTCATTTTTACAACACCATTTTATTTTTAGGACCACATCACATTTGAAGCCACTTTGAGGGGTCTATATGATAGAAAATACCCAAAAGTGACACCATTCTAAAAACTGCACCCCTTAAGGTGCTCAAAACCACATTCAAGAAGTTTATTAACCCATTAGGTGCGTCACAGGAATTTTTTTGAATATTTAAAAAGAAATGAACATCTAACTTTTTTTCACAAAAAAAATACTTCAGGTTCAATTTTTTTTATTTTACCAAGGGTAACAGGAGAAATTGGACTGCAAAAGTTATTGAGCAATTTGTCCTGAGTACGCTGATACCTGATTTGTGGGGGGGAACGACTGTTTCGGCGCATGGCAGAGCTCAGAATGGAAGGAGCGCCGTTTGACTTTTTCAATGCAAAATTGGCTGGAATTCAGATCGGATGCCATGTCACGTTTGGAGAGTCCCTGATGTACCTAAACAGTGGAAACCCCCTACAAGTGACCCCATTTTGGAAACTAGACCCCCCAAGGAACTTATCTAGATATGTGGTGAGAACTTTGAACCCACAAGGGCTTTACAGAAGTTTATAACGTAGAGCGGTACAATTAAAAAATCATATTTTTTCCACAAAAATGATCTTTTCACCCCAATTTTTATTTTCCCAAGGGTAACAGGACCCTAAAAGTTATTGTGCAATTTGTCCTGAGTATGCTGATACCCCACATGTGGGGGTAAACCACTATTTGGGCGCATGGCAGAGCTCGGAAGGGAAGCAGCGCATTTGACGTTTTAGGCTGGAATTGAGATCGGACACCATGTCACGATTGGAAAACCCCTGATGTACCTAAACAGTGGAAACCCCCAACAAATGACACCATTTTGGAAACTAGACCCCCTAAGGAACTTATCTAGATGTGTGGTGAGAACTTTGAACCCCCAAGGGCTTCACAGAAGTTTATAACAAAGCCGTACAATTAAAAAATCATATTTTTTCCACAAAAATGCTCTTTTCACCCTCAATTCTTATTTTATTTTTCCAAGGGTAACAACACCCTAAAAGTTATTGTGCAATTTCTCCTGAGTACGCTGATACCCCACATGTGGGGGTAAACCACTATTTGGGCGCATGGCAGAGCTCGGAAGGGAAGCAGCACCATTTGACGTTTTTGGCTGGAATTGAGATCGGACACCATGTCGCGATAGGAAAACCCCTGATGTACCTAAACAGTGGAAACCCCCCACAAATGACACCATTTTGTAAACTAGACCCCCCAAGGAACTTATCTAGATGTGTGGTGAGCACTTTGAACCCCCCAGTGCTTCACAGAAGTTTATAACGCCCGGGCGTGAAAATAAAAAATTCGTATTTTTTCCACAAACATGATCTTTTAGTCACCATTTTTTTTATTTTCCCAAGGGTAACAGGAGAACTTGGACCCCAAAAGTTGTTGTCCAATTTGTCCTGAGTATGCTGATACCCCATATGTGGGAGAAAACTACTGTATGGGCACACGTCGGGGCTCGGAAGGGAAGTAGTGACGTTTTGGAATGCAGACATTGATGGAATGGTCTGCGGGTGTCATGTTGCCTTTGGAGAGCCCCTAATGTACCTAAACAGTGGAAACCCCCCACAAATGACCCCATTTTGAAAACTAGACCCCCTAAGGAACTTATCTAGATGTGAGGTGAGCACTTTGAACCCCCAAGGGCTTCACAGAAGTTTATAATGCCAGGGCATGAAAATAAAAAAATCGTATTTTTTCCACAAACATGATCAATTAGTCCCCAATTTTTTTATTTTCCCAAGGGTAACAGGAGAAATTGAACCCCAAAAGTTGTTGTCCAATTTGTCCTGAGTACGCCGACACCCCATATGTGGGAGAAAACTACTGTATGGACACATGTCAGGGCTCGGAAGGGAAGTAGTGACGTTTTGGAATGCAGACTTTGATGGAATGGTCTGCGGGTGTCATGTTGCCTTTGGAGAGCCCCTAATGTACCTAAACAGTGTAAACACCCACAAATGACCCCATTTTGGAAACGAGAACCCCTAAGGAACTTATCTAGATGTGTGGTGAGCACTTTGAACCCCCAAGGGCTTCACAGAAGTTTATAATGCCCGGGCATGAAAATAAAAAAATCGTATTTTTTCCACAAACATGATCAATTAGTCCCCAATTTTTTCATTTTCCCAAGGGTAACAGGAGAAATTGGACCCCAAAAGTTGTTGTCCAATTTGTCATGAGTACGCTGACACCCCATATGTGGGAGAAAACTACTGTATGGACACACGTCAGGGCTCGGAAGGGAAGTAGTGACGTTTTGGAATGCAGACTTTGATGGAATGGTCTGCGGGTGTCATGTGCGTTTGGAGAGCCCCTGATGTACCTAAACTATTGAAACTCCCCACAAGTGACCCCATTTTGGACACTAGATCCCCCCCACGGAACTTATCTAGATGTGTGGTGAGCACTTTGAACCCCCAAGTGCTTCACAGAAGTTTATAACGCTCGGACGTGAAAATAAAAAAAATCATTTTTTTCCACAAAAATGATATTTTTGCCCCCAATTTTTTATTTTCCTAAGGGTAACAGGAGAAATTGGACCCCAAAAATTGTTTTGCAATTTGTCCTGAGTAGGCTGATACCCTACATGTGGGGGTAAAACACTGTTTGGGCGCATGGCAGAGCTTGGAAGGGAAGGAGCACCATATGACCTTTTCAACTCAGAATTGGCTAGAATTGAGATCAGACTCAATGTTGCATTTGGAGAGCCACTGATGTGCCCAAACAGTGGTAACCCCCAATTCTAACTCCAACCCGAACCCCAACACACCCCTAACCCTAATCTCAGCTCTAACCCTAACCCAAGCCCTAACCCTAGCCCTAACCCTAACCCTAACGGAAAAATGGAAATAAATACATTTTTTTTTATTTTATTATTTTTCCCTAACTAAGGGGGTGATAACGGGGGGTTTGATTTACTATTTATGGCGGTTTTTATGTTTGGCAGCTGTCGCACGCTAAAAGACGCTTTTTATTGTAAAAATAGTTTTTGCATCACCTCATATTGAGAGCTATAATTTTTCCGTATTTTGACCAACCGAGTCATGTGAGGTCTTATTTTTTGCGGGACGAGTTGACGTTTTTATCGGTACCATTTTGATCGCTTTTTAGTCCGATTTTTGGGACGCAGAATGAACAAAAACCAGCGTTTCATGAATTTCTTTTGGGGGAGTGCGTTTACACTGTTCCGCGTGCGGTAAAATTGATAAAGCGGTTTTATTCTTCGGGTCAGTACGGTTACAGCGATACCTCATTTAGGTCGTTTTTTTATGTTTTGTCGGTTTTATGCAATGAAAACTATTTTATATAAAAAAATAATTATTTTTGCATCGCTTTATTCTGCGAGCTATAACTTTTTTATTTTTTCGCTGATGATGCTGTGTGGCGGCTCGTTTTTTGCGGGACAAGATGACGTTTTCAGCGGTACCATGGATATTTATATGCGTCTTTTTGATCGCGCGTTATTACACTTTTTGTTTGGCGGTACGATAATAAATCATTATTTTTTGCTTCGTTTTTTATTTTTATTTTTTAAGGGGTTCGCTAAAGGGGTTAACTAATGGGACAGTTTTATAGGGCGGGTCCTTACGGACGCGGCAATACCTAATATGTGTACTTTTATTGTTTTGTTTTTTTTTACTTTCAAAAAAGGAATTTATTGGGGAATATTTTATTTTTTTTTACTAATTTATTTGGCGATTTTTTTAAAAAATTATTTTTACACTTTTTAATTTTTTTTTTTACTTTATTACATAGTCCCAGGTGGGACATCACTGTCCTGTGACAGATCGCTGATCTGTCACTGCGCTTTGCAGGCACTGAGGAAGCCAGCTTCCTGCAGGCCCCCGTCGCCATCTTGGATCCGGGGGCCTGTAGGGAAAGAGTCCCCCGCAGCAGCGCTGCACATTGCGCTGCCGTGGGGGGCTCAGGGAAGCACGGAGGGAGCCCCCTCCCTGCCGATGCTTCCCTTTAACTCCCGGTACACCGCGATCATGTTTTATCGCGTGTGCAAGGGGTTAACGTGTCGGGGGTGGTCCGTGACCGCCCCTGACACATTGTGCCGGGTGTCAGCTGTGATAATCAGCTGACACCCGTCCGCGATCAGCGGCGCGCGCCGCTGATCGCTGAGACGTACTATCCCGTCCATGGGCATAGGGGCCCAGGTCCCATGGACGGGATAGTACGTCGGATGGCAGGAAGGGGTTAAAAAATGAGAAAATCGCTGGTAAACTTTTAACCCTTCTAACTTAACAAAAAAAAAAAAGTTACGTTTCAAACATTGTGGTGATGTAAAGTAGACATGTGGGAAATGTGCGACACATCTGATTTTTTTTTTCCCACAAATAAACGCATGTCATATCGAAGAAAGTTTACCACCAACATGAAGTACAATATGTCATGAAAAAACAAACTCAGAAACAGTGGGATCCATTGAAGCGTTCCAGAGTTATTACCACATAAAGCGACACTTGTCAGAATTGTAAAAAGTGGCCTGGTCATTAAGGGGTTAAATTCACGTGTCAATTAGCCTGGAAGTGCATGGGACTACTACATAACAGGAATATTTTTATGGTTGTACCAGGTTCTACATAGGCATTATTTGTATCCTCTAATCACAGCTGTAAAATCATCCTCCCAGGTTCCCTTTAATAATATTTATACCAGAACCTGTATACTGGAATACCAGTAGAGCAAGGAGATCAAAAGGACTGTCTGCTATGTGCACAAGACATCTGTTTGCAGGCAAATCATACTGTGTCCATATTCAGTTTTTTGTTACTTCTTTAACCTCTTAGTGACGGAGCTAACGTCGACCTTCACCCCTTTGCGACATGCGCCATATACATACGGCGCTGCGGGAGTGCAGCTCCCGCAAATCACCGTATATATAAGGCGCAATGATCGTGCGTGGCGACCATGATCAAATGCAGGTGTCAGCTCTATGAGCTCTATGAAAACCGACACCCTACAGAAACGCCCACGATCAGTACTAGCAATGATCGCCGGCGTTTAACCCATCTGATGCCGCTGTGAATAGTGGCAATGAAATTGCAGGGCATCGCAGAGGGAGGGAGCTTCCTCTATGCTCCCATTAGCAGCACAACGCAATTGCGATCGCGTTGTGCTCATGGTCTTCACGGAGACTCCGGATCAAAAGATGGCCGTGAGGTCACCGAGGGACGGTGGCCTGTCAGCTCTTGCTCAGAGCAAGAGTGGACACGCCTCATTCCCGCCATCTGAGACGCTGATCTAATGTATTGCAATGCAGAACCATTGCAGAGTATTAGATCACAATCTGCGAGTGTACAGCTGATGTCCCATCCTGGGACAAAGTAAAACATTTTAACCCCTTTACCTCCGAGGGTGGCTTGCATGTTAATGACCAATTTTTACAATTCTGACCACTGTTCCTTTCTGAGGTAATAACTCTGAAAGGCTTCCATGGATACCAGTGATTCTGACAGTGTTTTCTCGTGACATATTGTTCTTCATGGTAGTGGTAAAATTTCACTCATATAACTTGCGTTTGCGAAAAAAACGGAAATTAGGCAAAAATTTGGAAAATATTGCAATTTTCCGACTTTGAATTTTCATGCCCCATAAATCACAGAGATATGTTACATAAAATACTTAATAATTAGCATTTCCCACATGTTTACTTTACATCAGCACAATTATGGAACCAAAATTTTATTTTTGCTAAGAAGTTATGAGGGTTAAAAGTTGACCAGCGATTTCTCATTTTGACCACACCATTTTTTTTTTAATTTTTTTTATCAAATGATTTTTATTGAGGAAAGCAAAGAAAATGACATTACATACATATGCATGCAAAAGTATATAGACAGTATTGCTTTTCTTTTTTAAAAGAGAATACAGTAAAACCAAAAACAGATCCCCCTAAACAAACAAAAAGCAGAACCCTTCCCTATCCCCACCCCCCATCATGCTTCCAAAATCTTTGTCCAGGTATTACATGTTGCACACATTCTTACAACCCTAGTATCCTATCTCTGACAAGATCTTCAGAGGCCAGCCCAGGAAAGTCCAACGAGCCCCCCCCAAATATCCTCGTAATGATTCATTGTACCTCTCTTCATGTAAACGCTCCGCTCCATAAGAATTACAAAGTCACAAACTCCTTTCTAGTAGGAGGATTTTCATCTAGCCAGTGCAGTGTAATAGTCTTCCTTGCAACATAAAGCACTCTGGCTATTGCAAGTTTGCCTCATTCATCCGTCACCACCCCCTCCACATAGCCTAAAATGCATGTCAATGGATCTCGAGAAACACTTGTGCCCATCACTTTCTCTATTATATTTAGGACCACTATCCAATATGCCTGCAATCTGGAACAGGACCACAGCATATGGAGGCTGTTGGCTTCTTCCATCGTACACCTCGGACAATTAGAGTCCGCCGTAGTCCGGCCTTTTTCATCTACACAGGGGTCCTGTATACCCTCTGTATGGAGAATAACTGCGATACCCTCCCAGACCCGCTTATAGATATTTTAGGGACATATTGTAGAATCGACTCCCATTGGTGATCCGTTATATCTCCCAAATCCCTCGTCCATTTAGCCATCTTGCCATCATCGGATGTCTATCCAGAAACGTTTCCAACAAGCCCCTGTAAATTAGCGATATAAAACCTTTAGTGCTCCTCTGTGAACCAATTATATTCAGCATACTGTCACTCTATCACAATCGGTGACCTTCTCCACTGTCTATAAAATGCGTGCCGCAACTGCAGTAACTGATAGAACATAGTACGCTCCAAAGGGAACTCTTTCCCGAGTGCTTCAAATGTTTTAAGCGTCCCACCGTTCAGCAGCTGCGACACATACCATATACCTATTCTCCTCCACTGTCCAAAATTCCGTAGGTTTAACAATTCGGTCAACCGTGGGTCATGCCAAATGGATGCATATCTCGTGTATTCCCCTATTCCCCTCCACTGCTTAATTTTTTTCCACAGTCTCTCAAGCAACGCCAATGTTAGAAACCTCCTAGGACTCACCCGAAATCTACCCGCCTGCAAGGCAGCCAACAACGGGCCCCTTCCCACCACATAAGAAATAACCTTCCCCACTGAACTAGTGAAATTGTGATCCCCCCATCCCACCAAGTGCTGGCATTGAGACCCAATGTAATACAGTCAAGGGTTGGGAACAGCCAGGCCCCCATGATCCTTAGGCTGTTGTAACAGTTCTAGCGTAATACACGCACCGCCTCCTTTCCACACCATTTTTTTTAGGGACCACATCACATTTGAAGTCACTCTGAGGGTTTGATATGATTGAAAATACCAAAAAGTGACACCATTCTAAAAACTGCACCCCTGAAGATGCTCAAAACCACATTCAAGACATTAACCCTTCATTTGCTAATGTAAGGACTTGGCCTGCATATCCGTTTCTCTGAAATCCTTGCCTTATGTCTGTCGCTCAGTTTCTGCTTTGCCCTTAGTTTAGTTCATTTTTGCCCTCATCCAAGATGGAGTCACGAGCCTCAACGGGGGCCATCTTATTTCCTGTGTTGATCTCTCTTGTTCCTGTCTGCTCTGTAAAACAGGATTTTTGGGTTGCTTACCGTAAAATCTGTTTCTCGGAGCCTTCATTGGGGGACACAGAGACCTTGGGTGTATGCTGCTGCCACTAGGAGGCTGACACTATGCACAAAAAAAGATAGCTCCTCCTCCGCAGTGTACACCCCACCGACCGGCAGAGAATTCCTCAGTTAGTGAGAAAGCAGTAGGAGAAGTAACAGAATAGGTTGACAACATAAACAACTCAACTGTAACCATTCAACCAAAGTAATAACAGGAGCTGTAAAACATGGGAGGGTGCTGTGTCCCCCAATGAAGGCTCCGAGAAACAGATTTTACGGTAAGCAACCCAAAAATCCTGTTTTCTTGTTCGCCTTATTGGGGGACACAGAGACCTTGGAACGTCCCAAAGCAGTCCCTGGGGTGGGAAACAAACTTCCATCAGGCCAGCGGACTCACCACCGCGGCCTGCAGAATCCGTCTACCTAGGCTGGCGTCCGCCGAAGTGTATGTGTGGACTCTGTAGAATTTCACAAACGTGTGAACCGATGACCATGTTGCAGCTTTGCAAAGCTGCAGTGCGGAAGCTCTGTGGCGCACCGCCCAGGAGGCACCCACTGCTCGAGTAGAGTGGGCCCTGATACCCGGAGGGGCTCCGCGACGCTTAACACGGTAGGCTTCCAGGATAGCCGATCTGATCCAGCGAGCAATGGTGGCTTTTGACGCCGGGTGACCTTTCCGCGCTCCATCAGGGATAATGAAAAGAGACTCTGTCTTTCGCAAGGAAGTTGTCCTAGACAGATAGACTCTTACCGCCCTAACCAGGTCCAGCTTGTTCAAGGACCGCTCTCGGGGATGAGTTGGATTCGGACAAAAGGACGGGAGCACGATATCCTCGTTGAGGTGAAACGAGGACACTACCTTCGGAAGGAACGAGGGCGGAGGCCGCAGAACTACCTTATTCTGGTGGAGAACCAGAAAGGGAGAGCGGCACGAAAGAGCTGCCAATTCCGACACGCGCCGGACGGAGGTGATGGCCACCAGAAAGGCTACCTTCCAAGAAAGGAGAGAAAGGGAAATATCCCTGAGGGGTTCAAAGGGCGGACCTTGCAGAACCTCAAGAACCAGATTAAGATCCCATGGATCCACGGGCGCCCGGTACGGCGGGACCGTGTGAGCCACGCCCTGAAGAAAGGTCTTAACCTGAGGACGGGAAGCCAACGTTTTCTGAAACAGAATGGACAGCGCCGAAACTTGACCCTTCAGGGAACTGAGGGCAAGCCCCGCATCCAATCCTGCCTGAAGAAACGCTAGGACTGAAGGGAGCGAAAAGGACATGGGCGCGACGTCATTGGTCTCACACCATGTGAAATAGGCCTTCCAAGTACGGTAGTAAATCTTGGAAGATGATGGCTTTCTGGCTCGGATCATGGTCTGAATTACGTGGTCGGAAAATCCTGCTCGTTTCAGAACCTCGGTCTCAACAGCCACGCCGTTAAATTGAGCGGCCAAGAATTGGGGTGGCAAATCGGACCCTGAGACAGCAGATCTGTTCTGTCTGGAAGCTTCCAGGGGGCGTCCGCGAGAAGGTTGACAATGTCCGCGAACCAAGACCTTCTGGGCCAATTCGGGGCGATGAGAATGACCGGAAGTCCTTCTGCCTCGATCTTCTTCAACAGCTTGGGAAGAAGAGGCAGAGGAGGGAACAGGTAGGGAAGTTCGAACTGGGACCAAGGAACGGCCAGGGCGTCGGCGCCCACTGCCAGAGGGTCCCGAGACCTGGACACGAATTGTGGGACTTTCCTGTTGAGGCGAGACGCCATGAGGTCTACATCCGGGGTTCCCCACCGAAGGCAGAGCAGATGAAACACTTCCGGATGTAGGGACCATTCTCCCGCCGCGAGACCCTCGCGGCTGAGAAAATCGGCGGCCCAGTTGTCTACGCCGGGAATGTGAACCGCGGAAATTGTCGGGACAGAAATCTCCGCCCAATGAAGAATCTTGGACACCTCCGCCAGGGCTGAAACACTCCGTGTTCCCCCTTGGCGGTTGACATATGCCACCGCTGTGGCGTTGTCTGTCTGAATCCGTATCGGCAGTCCCTTGAGGAGCCTTTCCCAGTGGACCAGAGCAAGATGGATCGCTCGAATCTCCAGAACGTTGATCGGTAGCGCTGATTCCCGATCCGTCCATCGACCCTGAACAGTGTGGTTGCGGAACACAGCACCCCAACCGAGGAGACTGGCATCTGTGGTTACTATCTGCCAGTGAATGGGAAGGAAGGAACGACCCGATAGAATGAGAGGTGACGACAACCACCAGTTGAGAGACCGCTTGATCCGGTAAGAAAGATGGACAGGGCGATCCAGGGACCGAGGCGACCTGTTCCATTTCGACAGAATGGCCTGCTGGAGAGGCCTGGCGTGAAATTGTGCAAAGGGAACTGCCTCTATCGCCGCGACCATCTTTCCCAGGACCCTCATGGCTGTACGGAGGGATGGGAATCGCGAGGTCTGCAGCGATCGTACTTCCTGCTGCAGAGAGAGAATCTTTTCTTGTGGGAGAAAGACCCTTGACCGACGAGTGTCGAACAGAAGACCTAGAAAGACCAGGCGTTGGGTAGGAATCAGACAGGACTTTTTCCTGTTGACGATCCACCCGAAATTGGAAAGAGTGTCCAGGACGATTGACAAACTTTGGTGAGCCTGTTGGAATGAGGGAGCCTTGATCAGAATATCGTCTAGGTACGGGAAAAGAACGAGGCCTCTGACTCTCAACAAAGCCATCAACGCAGCCATGATCTTCGTGAAGACTCTGGGAGCGGTGGCAAGACCGAAGGGCAGTGCGACAAACTGGTAGTGGTGCTGTTGAATCGCAAAGCGCAGGAACTTCTGATGTCCGGAGAAAATTGGAACATGTAAATAGGCATCTTGGATGTCTATTGAGCACATGAATTCCTGCTCCTCCTTGGAGGCGATGACCGAGCGAAGCGACTCCATGCGGAAGTGGCGAAGGCGGACCCTCTTGTTGAGCAGCTTGAGATCCAAGATGGGTCGAACTGCGCCGTCTTTTTTCGGCACTACAAACAGGTTCGAGTAGAACCCCGTGAAGCGCTCCGATTCGGGAACGGGCACAATCACCCCGGAACTGAGGAGAGCGGCGATAGCTGTAGAGAACCCCGGGATCAAGGCTGGATCCTTTGGAGGCCGGGATTCGAAGAAACGATCCCGTGGGAGAGAGACGAACTCTATCTTGTATCCTGAGGATACGACCTCCCTGACCCAGGCGTCCTCCACGGCGGCCAGCCAAACGTCCCTGAAGGAAAGAAGTCGACCTCCCAATTGGAAAGGCCCTTTGCGTGCCCGATGATAGTCATGCTGAAGTAGACCGTCCAGATCTAGATCTGGACGGTCTGCCCTGGGAGGAGTGGGGTCGCCAGGAAGGAGTGGGTCTGAAGGAAACTTTCCTTCTCTCCTGGCGAGCCTGCGGTCTCTGTTGGCTGGAGGAGTTGTCCGCCGTATTGAAACGGCGGAAAGTCCGAAAGGGTCGAAACTGACGCCTTAGTGGGGTCTAATCCTGTCATTAGAATCCTTTAGGGACGCCACGCCTGAAAGCGGGAGAACCGTGTTATTGGATAGCCTGGACACGGGCGGATCGACCGAGGGAGAGGCCGACCAGTTGTCCGTGAGCTCCTTAGCAAATGGGTAGAGTATGCCGAGACGTTTTCCTCTTTGAAAGCGTCTGGTCGGATCCTCTCTTTCCTTGGTAAAAATTTTCCCAAACTGGGAATGGAAAGGAAAAACCCTGGAGGGAGTTTCTGCCCGTCTGAACGAAACCTCCTGATCTGAGGATTTCGCAGGGGAGTCAGCAATATCGAAGGTATGATGGATCGCAGCAATGAGGTCCTGCACTGTGACCTTCATGCTTGCATCCTGGTCTGAATCCAGCTCTAAAATCCCCTCAGATGACCTGTCCGAAAGCGCTTCCCCTGACTCGGGAGAGGAGGCCCGAGAGGGAGACTGGTGAGAAGGGCTATGCGGTGAGATGGGACTAGGAGAGGATTCCGGCTGGGAATCTTGCCTGGGTCTTTTGCGACTACCGCTGGCTGATTCAGATGGAACAATTTGGGACCTGCTTGGCCCTGCTGAAGAGTCCAGGGGCAACTTATTAAGAACGGCCACCAGGGACTGAGACACCCTGGTGAGGTCTGCCACTGATTGAGATAGCGAGGAGGCCCAGCCAGGCATGGGGGGCTCACTCTCACCTGGGGCCGCGGATGGCTCCTGGACGGCGTCAGGCTGAATTGGATTGCTACAATCCAGGCAGAGGGGAGTGGACTGGCCTGAGGGAAGTTTGCGATTGCACGAAGAACATGCAAAGTACTTGACTAAAGTGCAGGGGGGGGCGGTAGAGCGGGTACGATCAGACTTAGACATAGTGAAAAGCTGAGGTAATGCCGGAAGGTTGGGGGACAGAGGGCGGAGAAGGGTCAGTCTGCAGTGCAGAGCTACTCACGGTCCGGTGTCCCCAGAAGCGATGCTCTGCGACCTGTCAATGGATGCAGGTCAGAGCGAAATCCGGCCGACAGACCTCCTGAAAAAACCAGCTGGAAAAGATGCTGTCCAGTGAGGAGCTGGTGCCCGGCTAACAGGCTGGGAAAATGGCGCCGTCCTGAGAAAAAGCGCACCTTAGGAGAGGAGGGAGGGCGGAGCACCTCGCAGGGTTAAAATTCACCGCCCTCTAGCCAATAGCAGGCTGGGCAGGTGAAGGACAGGCGGTGGGAGGGCCTGGGAAGAGCGGGAGAGAAGCCCGCTTAGAAGAAAGAGGCGGGGGGCGTGGCCGCGACGCAGCGGTAGGCCCGAACTGAAGCCGGGGCCTAAATTAGTTGCGGCGGCCGCCTGTCAGCAGGGGGGTCGGCGCGGAGGTCCGAAAAAGTGGGACGCCGCAGTCGCAAGTCGCTCCCAATGGGAAAAAACCCTGTGCTCCCTGTACCCAGAAAGGGGGGAGGGAAGGGGGGGGGATGCCCAGCAACATTGAGCTGCCTATAGCCTTGTGGCGACTGCGAGCGACCGCAGCGCCTACCCCTGTGACCATTGAAGAGGTGACCGTCGGGAATGGGCAGCAGGTAAATAAATATGAAGCCGGGGCCTCATACTCACCTATCCACGATCCGTTACCTGTCTGAAGAAGTCTTGCGTCTCATCCAACCGACAGGCTCTGGTAGGCGAGTGGGAGGGAGACTGGCGACAAGGACCCCTGGAGTCGCTGGCACGTCTTGGTGTCGGCGTCCGTCTGGCTGGTCCTGCCGCGGAGAACTGCAAGGATACGGGGTGGCAGTACACGCCGTACTTGCAGACTCCATGTGGGAGTACAGATGTGACTTTTCACTCTGTATCCCTCCGTAGAACCTGAAAAGGAACGACGCACGACGAGGTAGATATGGGTCTAATAAAAGACCCGTGTCCACCTCCTACTGACACTAAGCTAAACTGAGGAATTCTCTGCCGGTCGGTGGGGTGTACACTGCGGAGGAGGAGCTATCTTTTTTTGTGCATAGTGTCAGCCTCCTAGTGGCAGCAGCATACACCCAAGGTCTCTGTGTCCCCCAATAAGGCGAACGAGAAATAAGGATGCTCTGTATGATTACTCATTGCTTGAGTATACTTGTTCTTGGACTTGTTATCAAGCTGGAAGGACTGCTACCTAGCTCGTCTCTTCATTACCTTGGGATACCCCGCCTGCCTGTGAATCTTGGTCTCATTGTAAAGACTTGTTTCTTCGGATCAGCTCTGCACCCACCTCCGCTTCAAGGACTGTTTCCTGCTAGCAGGCCTGGCCTGCTCTCCAGGTTTCCGGATCTGGCAACTTGGACTTCATACGTCTCCACGGTCTGTACGTTTGCTCACTGCGTTATTATCTTCATCTGCTTTTACCCTGCTGTGTCTTATCTGTAAACCTGATTGATTCTGATAAATACTACAGAACTGAAAACCTATGAGCTCAGGCCTCTTTTCTGATCCACGTCACTGACCTCCATTACACGGAGTATATAAAGTTATAACAGCTTCACTGGAATTTTTGGAATAAAAAAAAATGAACATTTAACTTTTTTTTTTTTTTTTTTACAAAAAATTACTTCAGATCCTTTTTTTTTATTTAACCAAGGGTAACAGGAGTAATTGGTCCCCAAGTTGTTGTGCAAATTGTTCTGAATACGCCGATACCCCATATCTTGGGGTAAACCACTGTTTGGGCGCATGGCAGAAATCGGAAGATAAGGAGAGCCTTTTGACTTTTTCAACGCAAAATCGGCTGGAATTAAGATCGGACGCCATGTTGCATTTGGAGAGCCTCTGATGTGCCAAACCAGTGGAAAGACCCCACAATTGACACCATTTTGGAAACTAGACCCCCTAGGGAACTTATCTCGACGTGTGGTGAGCACTTTGAACCACCAAGTGCTTCACACAAGTTTATAACGTAGAGCCGTAAAAATAAAAAATATTTTTTTCACAAAAATGATCTTTCTGCCCCCATTTTTTAATTTTCTCAAGGGTAACAGAAGAAATTGGAGCCCAAAAGTTATTGTGTAATTTGTCTTCAGTACGCTGATACTCCATATGTGGGGGTAAACCACTGTTGGGCACATGGCAGAGCTCAGAAGGCAAGGAGCGCCAGATTTTACTGTTATGGTTTGAAGGTGCCATGACCCACTGGGAGAGCCCATGAGGTGCCAAAACAGCAGAACCCCCCCATAAGTGACCCCATTTTACAAACAACACCTCTCAATGAATTCATCTAGGGGTGCAGTGATCATATTGCCACCACGGGTGTGTCACAGAATTTTATACAATAGGGCAGTGAGGACAAAATAACTACACTTTTACCACCAAAATTTTGTTTTAGCCAAAGATTTTACATATTCACACAAGAAGTAGGTAAAAACGGCCAAAAAATTTGTCCCACAATTTCTACTGAACGTGGCAATACCCAATATGTGGCTGTACAGAACTACTTAGCCATACGGTGAGACTCGGGATGAACGGAGTGCTATTTGCCTATTCAAGTGAATGGGTCTGTGCACATGTCAGTGTGTTTCCACAGACCATGTGTCCGTGGGCAAAACACTCTGACATGTCCATTTTTTAATATCGCTAGGAACTTTTTGGTGATAATTATATCTTCATATCATCAGACCAGAGAATCTTATTTCTCATAGTCTGGGAGTTCTTCTTGTGCTTTTTAGCAAACTCTATAAAGGCTTTCATAAGTCTGGCACTGAGGAGAGGCTTCCGTAGGGCCACTCTGCCATAAAGGCCCAACTGGTGGAGGGCTGCAGTGATAGTTGACTTTGTGGAACTTTCTTCCATCTCCCTACTGCATCTGTGGAGCTCAGCCACTGTGATCTTGGGGTTCTTCTTTACCTTTCTCACCAAGGCTCTTGTCCCACGATTGCTCAGTTTGGCTGGGCGGCCAGGTCTAAGAAGACTTCTGGTGGTCTCAAATGTCTTCCATTTAAGGATTATGGAGGCCACAGTGCTCTTAGGAACCTTGAGTTCTGCCTCATTATATTGAGTGCCTCCCTCAGGGGTTTAATACGAATCACGTCACTAAGAGATTTAGATGTAAACCCCTATGTAAGTGCTCAGCGTACAGCGCAAGATAAATGTGATACCAAATGTTATGTAAAATTGGGTCATTTGAGAAAGGATTCAGCTTTTCTAGCACTTAGTAGCTCTGTATATGAAGTCCGCAAGCTATTCTAGCAAAATCTGTGCTCCCGAAGGCAAATAGCACCCCTCCGGAGTCTCGCCGTATGGCTAAGCAGTACTGTACAGCCACCTATTGGGTATTTCTACATTCAGCAGGAATTGTAGGTCATTTTTACCCATTTCCCAATATGAAAACGTAAAATCTGGGGATAAAACAAAACTTTGGTGGTAAAAATGTAATTATTTTTTCTTCACTACCCGATGGTATAACATTCTGCAATACACCTGTTGTGTCAATATGATCACTGCAACTCTAGATTAATTTATTGAGAGCTGTAGCTTGCAACATTTGGTCACTTATGGGGGAGAAGGGTTTCTGCTGTTCTGGCACCTCAGAGGCTCTACCAATGTGACATGGCTCCCTCACCCTTCTGAGCACTGTGCCTCAAACTAGTTTTCGACCACAAATGGGGTATTGGTGTACTCAGCAGAAATTGCATAACAATTTATAGGGTCTATCGTCTCCTGTTACCTTTGTGTTTTATTTCTTATTATTCACTTTTTTTATTTTGGAATACATTATTAGCATTTTTGTGCTTTTTTTCTGTTTACTATTGGAGAAATTCTTTATATGGATACACTCTTATTTTTGTCCCTTTTGGAACTTCATATGATATGCACCGTTTCTCTTTTTTCTAACTGTCAGTGCTTCATGAAGTTTTTTTCCCCTCTATTTACCCTCAGCACTATTTCCCTCTTTATGTTTCTATTCATGACATATCTGATAAGTATATATTCTCTGGCGCACGCGGCGCTTCATCCTCTGTGCACTCTGCTAAATGACATGTTTCCCAGTTTTTATCCATTGCGCATGTGTAATCTCCTTCATATCGGGCTTATATGGTTCCTTATGCCTGCTTACTGCGCACGCTCAGCTTTTTGTTTTCTTTGCCGTCTCCATGGAGGCACCAGCGGCGTCTTGTTGCTAGCTAGCTGCGCAAGCGCGGCTGCCACTTCCAGGCACCGTCTCATCGGACACTGGGCTAATTACATTTAATTACATTTTATATTTAAAACACGCTATTTTGACAGATCAGTAAACTCTACCCCTGAGGAAGACACGCGCTCTGGTGGCGATACGCGTGCGGTAGCTCCCACATTACACCGATATGCTGACCGTAGGTTTAACCCTTTATACGCTTAAACCATGAGTTATCATTGCCTCATGTTTGACTGATCTAGCCGGGTTTCATTTTATTTGGTGCACGCACTTATTTGATTTTGGACTGTTTTTAGGTGGCTAGCTTATATGCTATATTTGCAATATGACAGTTTGTTCATCATGCTATGGGTCTTTTTAAGGTGCTTATCTTGCCTGTCAATATACCTTTTATGTGCCTTTTTGTATTTATATTGTGACATTTTCTTCGAATGCAAACCGGGTTTTGTCACCTGCATATTTATTCACTATCTATTATTGTCAGCTTGGTGTAATTGTGTTCTCAAGGGTCCTTATATGGACCTCTGGTGGTTTCATGCGGGCCTTTTTTAGGCTTTTTTAATTGTTTTTGTCTGCTGTCTGTCTATTAAGAGTGTTTTTTCATAATAAAATATATATTTGGCATTATTTGCTTTGATTGTTTGCTACTGTGGGTGATCGTGACTCTCATACACACTGCTTTTTTCTTCTTTGGTGTCTGTTTACATTGTGTGTTGTCACAGATCCCCTTATAATATTTTCTGTAGTGCCCTCTTAGATTTTCTTTCAAATGACTATCTGATTTAAGACGATCCACAGTTTTGTGACTGATACTTACAACATGTGGATTGTAACGTTTTTAGCCTGTGAATGAACATCTGGTATTTTTAAAAAGTTTGTCTCACAAGAGTCATTTACGGCATATCCATATGATGTGCCATGTCTGATAAATTCAGGTCAAACATCTATCTCCACAACTGGGGTGAAGTTCTGCTGACCACTGGCGAGTGAAGAGATAGAAGCACATGTACCAGTTCTCTATTCATTGTTCCGAATACAGTAAAGCAAATACTCTTGGTGATAATTGAAACTTCCAAAGTAAAGACTGAAGAGTGGGTGCAGCGCTGCTACTTCTCTGACTGGTGGTTGTGCGCCAGCTAGAATATGGGTAAGACATTTATGCATATAGATGCGGGTTCCAGAGAGGTGGGATCCACCTCAAACAGACATTTATGATATATTCCAGGGATAAGACGACCCCTTTAAGAAGAATTCTTCATCTTAGGTTTCCTGCTTTCCTATTCTTTTGCATGTTTGTCACACTTAAGTGTTTCAGATCACCAAACAAATTTAAATATTAGACAAAGAGAACACAAGTAAACACAAAATGCAGTTTTTAAATGAAGGTCTTTATTATTAAGGGAAAAAGAAATCTAAACCTATCGGGCCCGGTGTAAAAAAGCTTAACCAAGTAACTGGTTGGGCCACCATTAGCACCAACAACTGTAATTAAGTGCTTTCAATAACTGGCAAAGAGTCTTTTACAATGCTCTGGAGGAATTTTGGCCCACTCATCTTTGAAGAATTGTTGTAATTCAGCCATATGGAGAGTTTACGAGCATGAACCACCTTTTCAAGGTCATTCCACAGCATCTCAACCAGATTAAGGTCAAGACTTTGACTAGGCCACTCCAAAGTCTTAATTTTGTTTTTCTTAAGCCATGCCTACAACCTGCAGTAACCACCAAACTGCTGCATAACCAGCTCTACCCACACCTACTGTATCCTCACCCATCCCTTGTAGATTGTGAGCCCTCGCGGGCAGGGTACTCTCTAATTCTGTAGAAGTCAAGACTTTAATTGTTTATGATTACTGATTTTTTTTTTTTTTTTATCATGTATACCCCTCCACACATGTAAAGCACCCCACACATGTAAGGCTCCCCAAACCATCACTGATTGTGGAAACTTCACACTAGACCTCAAGCAGCTTGGATTTTGTGCCTCTCCAT
Organism: Dendrobates tinctorius; assembly: GCF_039654945.1. NCBI lineage: Eukaryota > Metazoa > Chordata > Amphibia > Anura > Dendrobatidae > Dendrobates > Dendrobates tinctorius. The sequence continues at coordinate 13,630,852 of NW_027361749.1, forward strand.
TCTTCTTCCAGACTCTGGGACCTTGATTTCCAAATGAAATGCAAAATTTACTTTCATCTGAAAACAACACCTTGGACCACTGAACAACAGTCCAGTTCTTTTTCTCCTTGGCCCAGGTAAGACGCTTCTGGCGATGTCTAATGGTCATGAGTGGCTTGACCCACGGAATGCGACACTTGTAGCCCATGTCCTGGATATGTCTGTGTGTGGTGGCTCTTGAAGCAATGACTCCAGCAGCAGTCCACCCCTTGTGAATCTACCTCAAATTTTTGAATGACCTTTTCTTAACAATCCTTTCAAGGCTGCGGTTATCCCAGTTGCTTGTGCACCTTTTTCTACCACACTTTTTCCTTCCACTCAACTTTCCATTAATATGCTTGGATACAGCACTCTGTGAACAGCTAGGTTTCTTTAGCAATTACCTTTTGTGGCTTACCCTCCTTGTGGAGTGTGTCAATGACTGCTTTCTGGACATCTGTCAGTCAGCAGTCTTCTCCATGATTGTGGAGCCTACTGAAACAGACTAAGGGACCTTTTTAAATGCTTAGGAAACCTTTGCAGATGTTTTTTGCTAATTATTCTAATTTACTAAGATAACGACTCGTGTTTTTTTTTGGCTGTAAGCCATAATCATCAACATTAACAGAAATAAACACTTGAAATAGATCCCTCTGTTTGTAATGACTCTATATAATATATGAGTTTCAATTTTTGTATTGAAGAACTGAAATACACTAACTTTTTTATAAATATTCTAGTTTTGTGAGAAGCACCTGTAAGCTCTGAATTACTATCTTTCTCATTTGCTCCAGAATTTCTTTGGCTCGTGGCATGATGTTTAGCTTTTGGGGATCTTTTGGTTCACTTCACTCAGGCAGGTTCTATTTAAGTGATTTCTTGATTGAGAACAGATGTGGCAGTAATGAGGACTTGGGGTGGCTATGGAATTGAACTCTCTTCCCAAAGATATGATAAAACCACAATTAATTTATGTTTTAAGGGGAATGGGGAAATCACTTTTTCACATAGGGACCCTGTAGGTTTGGATTTCTTTTTCCCTTAATAATAAAGTCCTTCATTTAGAAACTGCATTTTGTGTTTGTGCTATCTTTGTGTAATATTTAAATATGTTTGGTGATCATAAACATTTATGTGTGACAAAGATGCGAAAAAAATAGGAAATCGGGAAGGGGGCAGACACTTTTTCACACCACTGTATGTCTGAGGGACTATTTGAAATTTACCATTAATTTTACCATTATATATTACCATTAATTTTACCATTATGTGAACACATTAAGTACTTGGTGCAGAAATTTCTGAATCTCTTGGCTGAAAAACTAATGAAACGAGTGAAATCTGCATCAAAAACGCAGAAAGTATTGACGTACTGCAGATTCAAATTTTAAAAAAAAGTGTTCATGAGACTTCAGGATTCTCACTGCAGTCTGCTTTGCATTTTTCTAGCATAATATAATGAAGATGTGTTGGGTAAAATTGGAAATCCAAAAAAATAGTTGGTTTTCTAGTTTACTAATGTTATTTAAAAAGACCTGACAAACTGACCATGCAGTAAGATTTACCAGTATAACATTAGAGATTAGGAAGAGCTGAACAGTTACCGTATATACTCGAGTACAAGTCGAGTTTTTCAGCCCCCTTTTGGGGCTGAAAAAGACCCCCCTCGACTTATATTCGGGTCACGGTGCCAACTTACCTGGTCCCCGTCATCTCCGCGGTCCCAGTCGTCTCTGCGGTCCCCTGCAGCGTCCTGGCGGCGGCGGCGGGTGATGATTGGGCCACGGCGGCGTTCAAAATCTCTGCGCGCCGCTCTCTCCCGTCCTCCGGCAGTGACGTGCAGGGGGCACGATGACGTGGAAAGCACGCGCCCTCTGCCTGAGTCACTGAAGAGCCGGCGACGCTCAGGAGCAGCTGTCATCAACGTAGGTGAGTATATAGTTTTTTGTTTTTTTTTAAATTCCAGCAGGGGCAGCGGCAGCAACATGATAGGATTACCAGTAATCCTATCACTTTGGGGGCAGCATTACGGTATTTGGGCCACCATTCACTGTGCAGCATTAAGGCTATGTGCACACGTTGCGGATTCCGCTGCGGTTTTTTCCGCGCGGAAACGCAGGTAAAACCACAGGTAAAGTGACCTGCGGTTTTGCTGCGTTTTGGCCTGCGGTTTTGCCCTGCGGTTTCACACCTCTACTATGTTAAAGGTGTGAAACCGCAGCAGAATCCGCAGAAATAATTGACATGCTGCGGAAAAAAAAACGCAGCAAAACCACGCGGAAAAAACCGCAGCGTGAGCACTGCGGTTTTGAAAGCCCATAGGCTAACATGGTAAAGTACCATGTCTGCGGAACTGCTGCGGTTCCGCAGGGCCAAAACCACAGCGGAACCGCAGCGTGTGCACATAGCCTTATGGGGGCATATGTTGTGCAGCGTTATTTGGGCCACCATTCACTGTGCAGCATTTTGGGGGCATACTGTATGTTGTGCAGCATTATTTGGGCCAGCATTCACTGTGCAGCATTTTGGGGGCATACTGTATGTTGTGCAGCATTAAATTTACCAGTATCTTCGGCAATTCCCACCCTAGACTTATACTCGAGTCAATAAGTTTTCCCAGGTTTTTGAGGCAAATTTAGGGGGGTCGACTTATACTCGGATCGACTTATACTCGAGTATATACGGTAGATTGTATTTTGGAGGGTTAAAAGACTCAGTATAATTTGGATTTCAATAATATTGCTGCTCATTCTGGTCCTTTTTAAGTGACTGGCACTTATTTCTATATATGTAAATGACAAAAGACTGACTGGCATTTCCTAGATAGTGTGAACAGGTGCATACTAGGAGCAGCCATCTCCATATACAATAAACAAAAAAAGTTGCACTTTGTAGTGATAAAGCATGTCAATATGAAATATGAATAGCAATACTGCTTCTGGATACTGGTGTATACTGCAGAGGAGGAGCCATAGTTAATCTTTTTCAGATTATGCATAGTGTCGCCTCCTAGTGGACAGCAGCATAACACTCATGGTTCTGTGTCCCCCAACGAGGCGACAGAGTATAGTTGCACTCTGTAGTGCTAAAGCATGTCAATATGAAAAACATGAAATATGAATAGCAATACTGCTTCTGGATACTAGGAAAAAATCCTACCTACCCATAAAATCAGACTTTGAAGAAAGGTATTCACATCTACCCAGAAATTCAGACTTCAGTCTTAGGGAAGTATTCACACTAGACAAGTGCGACCCAGCAGATTTGAGACTGCCTTGTCGGAAGTGCCGGTCAGTCTATTGTCATTTGTATATTAGTTCTCTAACTGAGCACTCTGCCCTTGTGGTAGATTTTAATTGCAACAGGGTCCTGCCTTCCCATAAAATCAGACTTTGAAGAGAGGTATTCACATCTACTCAGAAATTCAGACTTCTGTCTTAGGGAGGTATTCACAGTAGACACGTAGGTTCCCATCAAACCAGAGACCGCCTTGTCGTTGGCTGCTGGGCATGCATTAATTGGCCAAATTATGTGCCAAGCGTCTAATTTTTTTTCTAGTATCCAGAAACAGTATTGCTATTCATATTTCACATTGACATGCTTTAGCACTACAGAGTGCAACGTTTTTTGTTTATTTCTATAAGTATACGCGACTGCTTGGCCCAGAATAAGCAGGGATTTCAATACAGAAAATATAAGTTATGCAGCTGTAAGAATCTCAAGTTGCAGGTTTTCTGCTGCTGAAAAAAAAAAGTCCCATTTATCTGAATGAGTTTGTTTCATATGAATGGGGTGGTTGCAAACATTCTAAGATAAAATCCACAACATGTGGCAGAGGGTCTCTGAACGTAAATGGGTGGTCCTAATCACTGACCAACTGCCTTCCCAGTATAAGTATGCATTCATAGATGGCTGTCAGTCACTGAATCTTTTCCCAAAACCTTTATATCAATCTGTACAGATGTCTGTATGAGGCCAGATGGCAGAATATCTACTGGCAAGAGCCAAGAAATAAAGGTTTTCTCCACTGAACCATGTGTGTACGCGCAGTGTGACATCTAGCCAGAGACTATTCCACCATGTAACAACACTGATCGTTACCTTAATCAGAAGGTCTAGTGCGGCCACTTTGCACTTGGCATACTTTTCTTTTGTGTATACGATGACACATATTTTCTGTTGGGAAAAAAAAACAACATTAAATTAGTTACAGGTTTCCTTTTATAGATCTATGAAAAAAAAATGCCACACATTATCAAATTCTATTTATAAGTCCCACCAATGCCTAACAGATTTATAATGTGGCTCCTGAAATTGCGCCAAGATGTTCACCAATTTGACGGGAAAAATTACCAAGCAGGAGATATGAAAGAAGAAAGAATCGCCAACAGAGGCTGTGGGGCAGATGTAAAAAATTGCACAAAAGTGATGTTCTGGCGAAGTGATAAAACTAACAACAGCATAATGAAAGGTTTGTATTTTTTATAGATCGCATTCTTGAGAATCTGTAGAGGCTGAACCCCATGGACATATAGCCCTACAACTGCAGCCCGATTCAGCATGAACATTCACTGACAGAAGAAAAAAAGGCTTGAAAATGGAGAAATTGTAACACAAAACATGGTTTAAAAAGTATAACTTTTTCATACAGCAATTAAGCTGTACTTATCTACTATATAATCGTCTTATTCGGTCTGTCTGCCTGTCTGTATCTGAAATCCCGCGTCGCTGATTGTTTACAATGGTAAGCTGCACCTGTCGCTGATTGGTCGCGGCCGCCAGTAATGCTTTGGTCCCAGTAATGCTTTGCGTGAAGGGCCGGCGAAAGCGCGACGTCATCAGCGGTGTTTCGCGCAAAGCATTACTGGAACCGGAAGATGCCGGGTGTGTGGAGTGGCGATCGGGGGCCGTTGGAAGGTGAGTATATAACTATTTTTTATTTTAACAGAGACTCTAGAATACCCGATGCGATAGAACCGGGCCACCATCTAGTGTACTTATATCAAGCTGGGCTTTAAGGAAACCTTACAAAATTGGGTAATGTAAAAAATGGCTCATTTCTGAAGAGAATATAATGACAAAGATCGTAGAGTACACGTTATATACACCAAGGATTTTCAACTTTTGTAAGACAAGTATTCTAAAGTATGCAACAGAGCCAGCACGCAACGGTGTGCCCCGTCACCGAGCCAGCACGCAACGGTGTGCCCCGTCACCGAGCCAGCACGCAACGGTGTGCCCCGTCACCGAGCCAGCACGCAACGGTGTGCCCCGTCACCGAGCCAGCACGCAACGGTGTGCCCCGTCACCGAGCCAGCTCGCAACGGTGTGCCCCGTCACCGAGCCAGCTCGCAACGGTGTGCCCCGTCACCGAGCCAGCTCGCAACGGTGTGCCCCGTCACCGAGCCAGCTCGCAACGGTGTGCCCCGTCACCGAGCCAGCACGCAACGGTGTGCCCCGTCACCGAGCAAGCACGCAACGGTGTGCCCCGTCACCGAGCAAGCACACAACGGAGTGCCCAGTCACCGAGCCAGCACGCAACGGTGTGCCCCGTCACTGAGCCAGCACGCAACGGTGTGCCCCGTCACAGAGCCATCACGCAACGGTATCCTACCGTCACAGAGCCAGCATACAACAGTGTCCCCCGACACACAGCCAGCACGAAACGGTATCCCCCGTCACAGAGCCAGCACGAAAAAGTGTCCACCTCACAGAGCCAGCATGCAACAGTGTCCCCCATCACAGGGCCAGCATAACATGGTTCCCCCATAACACAGCCAGGAAGCACCCTTGTCCCCTGAAAGACCAGCATGTCACAATGTACCCCACAACAGTACTAGCACCTCCTCATTACTCATTGGTGTGGATCATTTTAGACATAATCACTTATTTGAAATGCTGGCACTTCAATTATCTATCCAATATGAATTAGAAATAAATACAGGGTATTTTCAGATTTGTTAAAGGGAATCTCTCAACAGGTTTTTACTATTTAATCAGAGAGCAGCATAATCTAGGAGCCGAGAGCCTGACTACAGTGATGTGTTACTTACTAAGTTGTATGACATAGTTTCAATATAATCATTTTTATCAGCAGGAGATTATCACTCCAGGACTGGGTCTCACGTGCAGACCAGTCAGGCTAAACTGTGTAACCCCGCCACACCACTGATTGACAGCCTGCTCACGATGCAGTGTATATTACACAGGAAGCTGCCAGTCAGGGTGTGAGCGGGGGTATACACAGCTCAGAAGTCTTAGCTCTGGTATACTTACATCAGACAAAACAAAAATTCTATCAAAACTGCACCAAGCAGTCCAGTAAGCGATACATCGCTGGAATCGGGGTCTCTGACTATTATGCAGCTATGAGATTCAATAGCTGCTGACAGATTCCCTTTAAATTATGCAAATTATGCACACACCACGTACCCTTAAACTTAGCACTCTGACGTTAATGAGGTGATAAAATAAAGTGTGAAATTTAGCACAGTTCCTTAGAAAGCTATAAGACTTAAGACCTTACCTTAATTTCTAAAGCATATGGCTGTGATTGTTGGCCTAACTTCTCGAGGAAGACGCACAGGAACTTTAATGCTTCTTCCCGACAGTCTCGATACTATAGATGAAAGGAAATTACATTAGAAAACAAGGGTCCACGTTCAGCTGTAAAATCCTGCATCTATAGCCTGCAATAGGATCAGAAGACCCGGGACCACAGGGGAGCACACATCATTGGTGCAACCTGTGCAGCCACAGGGACCCAAAAGGCAAGGGGGCCACCTCTATCTGCAAAGTAGCTGAAATCGTGCATTATGATGAACTACTGCACTGCAAAGGGCCCATATTCTGTTCATGCACAGGGGCCCCCTCCTGTCTGTGAGTGTGCGACCAGACTGTGAATCACAAACCTTTTCACACGGACTGTAAAGTAATACAGAGTTCTTTGTCAATCACACTGAATTGGGCAGCTTTCACCCATCACCCCCCCCCCCAAAAATACAAGCTGTAGGTAACATGTATTGTTCATGATGCATACAGTATCCTGGCAATACCCAGGCAGGATCTGTGGAGCGATCAGCCAATGGTCCCTCCTCCTCACTTTCATGTAAGCAAGGTCTATGTAACTTCTTGACAGTATTCATATGGAGATCAGTGTTTTCACTTTTGCTTATTAAAGGGAACCGGTCACCAGTTTTGTCATATAACAAATAAAACTATCCCCTTATTCAGCACCTGTGCAGCATTCCATAAATGCTTACATAACCCCGACTTCCCCTGTAAAACGTATTTTTCGGACTATAAGACGCACTTTTTTCCTCCAAAAATATGGAGGAGAATGAGGTGGTGCGTCTTATAGTCTGGATGTACCTGCTCTGGCTGTGGTGGGGAGGGGAACAGCATCGGCGGAGTAGCAGGTCACAGGAGGCTGAAGCCGGTGGCTTGCGCTAACTCCTTTGCCCGCTGTTAAAGAGAATGAATATTCACTGCATTCCACACCAATGGGCGGAGGGCAATGAATATTCATTTCTCTTTAATAGTATCTTGGTATGACTGTCCCTCAACCCCCGATACTGGTATGCATGGCCCCATCCTTACAACTGGCCCCCACCCCCATCCTGGTATGCATGGTCCCATCAGAAAACATTAAAAAAACAAACCTCTAAACTTACCTTCCCGACGCTCCCTCGCAGCGTCCTGCTCTTGTGCCAGCAACTGCTTTATGCTTGTAAGCAGCGCATGGCAGGGACGTCACGCGCTGCTCACAAGCAGAGCACAGCTGCTGTAATACTCGTCGGGAATGTGCACACAGAGGGCAGAGAGTATTCATTGCTCTTCAGTAGCGCGCAGTGTCAGCCGGAGCCTTCCTGCTGCTGCCGACAGTCACGTGTGCCGCTTCTTAAGAGAAATGAATATTCTGAATATTCATTTCTCTTAAGTAGCGGCACACGTGTCCGCCAGCAGCTGCAGGAAGCCGGCGGCTGACACTTCATGCTACTGAAGAGCAATGAGTACTCTCTGCCCTCTGTGCTCACATCCCGACGAGTATTACGGCAGCTGTGCTCTGCTTGGAAGGTAAGTTTAGTGGTTTGTTTTTTTAATGTTTTCTGATGGGCCATGCATACCAGGACCGGGATGGGAGCCAATCATACCAGAATAGGGATGGGGCCCTGCATACCAGGCCGAGATGAGAGCCCTGCATACCAGGACGAGAGGAGAGCCCTGCATACCAGGACGAGAGGAGAGCCCTGCATACCAGGACGAGAGGAGAGCCCTGCATACCAGGACGAGAGGAGAGCCCTGCATACCAGGACGAGAGGAGAGCCCTGCATACCAGGACGAGAGGAGAGCCCTGCATACCAGGACGAGAGGAGAGCCCTGCATACCAGGACGAGAGGAGAGCCCTGCATACCAGGACGAGAGGAGAGCCCTGCATACCAGGACGAGAGGAGAGCCCTGCATACCAGGACGAGAGGAGAGCCCTGCATACCAGGACGAGAGGAGAGCCCTGCATACCAGGACGAGAGGAGAGCCCTGCATACCAGGACGAGAGGAGAGCCCTGCATACCAGGACGAGAGGAGAGCCCTGCATACCAGGACGAGAGGAGAGCCCTGCATACCAGGACGAGATGAGAGCCCTGCATACCAGGACGAGATGAGAGCCCTGCATACCAGGACGAGATGAGAGCCCTGCATACCAGGACGAGATGAGAGCCCTGCATACTAGGACGAGATGAGAGCCATGCAAACCAGGATAAGGATGGGGGCCCTGCAAACCAAGATAGGGCTGGGGCCATGCATACTAGTATAGGGATGAGAGCGATCATTCCTGCCAGGATAGGGATGAGGTGGCCATGTGTATCAGGATGGGGATGAGGGGACCATATATACCTGGATAGGGGATATTATGTTGACCACATTTTTTGCTTCAATTTTTTTTTCCCTAATTTCCTCCTCTAAAACCTAGGTGCGTCGTATGGTCCGGTGTGTCTTAATAGTCTGAAGAATATGGTACATTCCAAAAACTTTTTAAAGTTCTCCTGCGCTGTATGGTAATCCGGTCGGTCCATTGAGCATGGTTTCGGTCCTCTCCATCCCTTCCCCCGGCTGTTCAGAGTCCTCCTCCTTTAACAGATGTGGATGATGCTTTGTGTCATCCAGATTGCTGGGCGAAAACGTGCGCCTGCACACAATGCATTGCCCTACTGCGGGCAGAGCAGAAAACATAAGTGCATATGCGCCCGCATTAGGACAAAGCATAGTGCACAGGTGTGAGCATCGATTTATGTGCGCATGGGCAGGATTTTGTCTGGCAATGTGGATGACGCACGGCGTCTTCCGCGTCAATTAAAGAAGGAGGACAGCAAGCAGCAGCTGGGGGAGAGGAATGGAAAGCAGGGCTGTGGAGTCGGTAAGCCACAGTTGCGACTCCGACTCCTGGATTTTATCAGGCTCCGACTCCGGCTCCGACATAAATGGCCAATTCATAACAACAAATTTACTGTTGTAAAATATTAAACATCGTGCTTATTCAGTTTCTCACCATCATATAAGTAATCAGACCACTTAGAGCAAAAACTACATTTATTAGAATACAATTAGAATATAGCAAATAACTTTTATAAACTTTTCTAAACTGTAAGTAAATATGCAATAAACACTTTTATGCAGTTAATAAGAAGAAATCTATAAATTTGTCCTCAGAAAAAGTATTGCCTCTGTCAGATCCTCCATCATGGATGCCCTCAAATCTGATCTAATTATTTTGAGAGCAGAGAACAACCTCTCTACACTAACTTGTGTTGGTGGCAAAGCAGTAACCACTCGGGCAACATCTCTGACAATGTCAGGATACAGAGGAATCGCTTGTTGCACTGTTATTTTTGATGAACGGTCAAATTTCTCAATTTCTTTTAGTGCACATGAAAAATTCTGCTGAAATGTACTGGCTGTGTTCCTTGATGGGGATGACTCTTATATGCGGGAACGCTTTGCACGGTCCTTGTGATCCAAATATTTTTAGAAATTAAATTCTTCATCAGTTGATGATGAGGGTGAAGATGTGGCAGGACGACCAAATTCTTCTTGTTCCTCCTGACTGTTCTGCAGCCCTTTCATCCTTACTGCTATTTCAAACAGAGCTTCTTTTCCTTTACTTAGCTGTTGATCATCTAGAAGAATCCGATGCATTGGGTCTACATAAACAGCTGCCAAAAGAATGTTATTTTGTAATAGTAGCTCCTCTCTCCGTTTCATTGATGTAGCAATGCCACTTGCAATTAACCCTCCTCTTTGGGACAGGCGAAACATCAAGTTCTTCCACTCCTTTAAGAAAATACCTGGAGTTAAGTCCTCTGCTTGTCATTTTTTAGTCACTGTAAATGGGTGCTCTAGCAATTTTTCCAGCTCAGTCACCTGATTTCACTGACTTTCATTTAGCGTCAGTTGAGGGTTAGCCATGTCTACAAGAAAGGTTTTCAGTTCAACCAAGCGCTGAATCATTAAGTACTGCCCCATCGTGTGGCTTGATCAATAATTGCCCCTTTTCCAGCACGTCTCTTCAAAATTGAGTCAACTTTAGGGGTTCTGGCAACAGTAGTCAATTTTCTCACCTTGCCAATCAGTGCAGCAGCATGTCCTTCTTGCAGACTGTCTCTTATAGCCAGCTGTAGCGTATGCACAACACAGCGCATGTGATGAATGAAAGAACATATTGACACAGTTTCAACAAGATCATCTAAACTATCATGTTGCTGTTCATCTGAAGCAACTTCAGTTTGCTCCTCAGTTACAATACTGTGTTCCTCTATTTCAAACATTTCTGTGTCTGTGGACACAGAATGTTCTTCTAGCTGCTGGTCACCATCATTACTCTCATTCATTAGCTTAATAGTACTTATCATATTTGAAGCATTGTCAGTTACGACAGAAAGAACTTGCTCTTTTTTAAGTTCATAGTCTTGCAGAACCTTTTCCACCAAGACCTGGAGAAACTCACTGGTGTGATGAGCTTTGGTGTCTTTTACTGCCAATGTCTTGGTAACTATTTCATTTTTGTCACAAACAAATCGGACATTGATGGCAAAATAGTTCACTCTGTGACGTGTGCAGGCATACATTTTAAGAAACAGAAAGCGTCCCTTGAGAGTTTTTTTAAGTTCTTCCTTTTGTTTAAAAGCTTCTTCGATTACTAATTTTCTAATACTCTCTCTCCAGAGAAACACCAAGCTTGCGGGCCATTTCCCCATTCAGACACATAAAAGCTGGTCGTGAAAATAATGAAATAGGCACACTATCCTTTACAACAAGCTCTATGATCTGTTTTTTTAAATGTATCTACTGTCATTGTCACAGTAACTTTGTCACTGACAAAATATCTTGCAACTGATGGCTGCAAAGTTCTGTGCTCCTTTGTTTGGCTGGAAGAGCTGGGCACTGGTTCATTGGTTTGGATGCAGTCTTTCTCATCCACTGCTTTCAGTACTTCTGGATGAAAGCGCTGTAAATGTCTCTTTAGATTAGAAGCTCTGGTAGGAGCATTTATATCTTTGCCTGAATATGCACTCATCTTGGCTTCACAGCATTTGTTTTCGTCTGGATCATTTGTCATACACTGACAGACATAATGTTTTCTATCTTGAGTGATGGTGAAATGTTCAAATACAGCTGATTTAATGTGATGCTTCTTTGACATTCTCAGGTTTTTAATTCTGCATTCACAATCCAAATGACAATTGTTTTTCCTAAAAACAATTGTACAAAATTATTGCCAGGTCGTACAACTGATATAGTGGTCAGTAATACTGTTATTATTATTCCTCCTCATGTATTCACAGTTAACTGATGCAAAGTTTGTTGAAAGGATAAGGGTACGTGCACACGCTGCGGAATCCGCACGGATTTTGCAAAAACCGCAGATAATCCGCAGGTCCAAAGACCTGCGGATTATCTGCGGTTTTGCCTGCGGTTTGGTCCTGCGGATTCACTATCTCCACAATGGTGGAGATAGGAACCCGCAGCGGTTTCCGCAGAAAGAATTGACATGCAATTCTTTCTGCGGATTCAAAACCGCAGCAAATCTGCGCGGTTTTTTCCGCAGCGTCGGCACAGCGTTTTTTTTTTCCCATTCAAATGAATGGTACTGTACACCGCAGCTAAAACTGCTGCGTGTCCGCAGCGGCCAAAACCGCTGGGGAAACGCAGCGGAATCCGCAGCGTGTGCACACAGCCTAATACTTCTTACAGTCTTCGTCTTCTGAGTAGCAGGCAGCTGTGAGATGCTTGGAAGACGCACACCTAGTATGATCTAGTCTAGAGGAGGGGCTTTACTACTAAGAATTTGCAACACATTTTCTCTTTCAGTTTCATACATTGTAAGTAGGGGGGTTGGGGCAGCATGAGGTTAACCAAGTATAAGATTAGATAAGGGCAGTGGAGAACAGTGACACACAAGAAGTAAGAAATGTCTATCTCCAGCAGAACTGCTTATCACTGTTGTTCATAGTTTGATAGAACATATATATTTGAGTAACATTTATAAAATTCATATGAAAGTTCAATTATGAAATATTAATACTTTTTTTTTAAAGATGGAGTCGGAGTCGGTACATTTCTACCGACTCCGACTCCAACCAAAACTAACTCCGACTCCACGACTCCGACTCCACAGCCCTGATGGAAAGGCCCGAAACCACATCCATCAGACCAACCCGATTACCATACAGCTTGGGAGAACTAAGGTTTTCTGGGGCGTATACAGGGGGTTATATAAGCATTGATGGAATTCAGCACAGGCACTGAATTAGGTGATAGTTTAGTTGTTAATGACAAAACTGGTGCCAGGATCCCTTTAATGTATAACTTAGCCACATTTTGCTTTGACTCCTCACCTCCTTAAAAAGAAAAATGGTTCTCTCTAAGTGGAAAGTTACAATGGCTTATTTTACACCGACTTACTTCTTCCATGGTAAGGGACTTGTGGATAAACAGGAGCAGGCCGTATTCTTTAGAGAAGACCAAGGATGTGTTCAAAGCTAAAAAAGAAACATAAACGTGTTTACAAGTGGCTACAGTTAAAGTAGACTGTAAAGTACTCTATCCTGTAGATAGAAGCAGAAGAGAAATTATTGATCACCGTTTGATGTGGAATTTTCACCAACGGCCCAATAAAAGATCAGCGATTGGGGTTTTTACAAAATCCACCCTCGTGCTGCGTCCCCTGGGGGTAAATACTGCTGCAGGTTTTAGGCACACTTTGTCCTATACATTACAAAGGGTAAAATAAAGTATGTGCCGACATCTGCAGCGTAAACGGATAAAGCGAATTTCAGGTCAATTTTCCGGAAGCGCTAGAAGAAGCACTAGGCAAGAAGCATGTACAGGACATGATTATTGTGAAGAAATAATCCTAGGAAAGCTCAACAATCGCGCAGCCCAAACAGGCGGCTGATCCCCAGATGAACGACCAAACGCTGATTTGTTATGTTATGGAGCAGGAGGAGGTGATCAGATTTAGGCCATGTTTACACGTTCCGATTTGCGAGCAAAGTTTGCAGCCACTGTATGTAGAGTAAGGCCATGTGCACACGATGCAGATTTGCAGCGGTTCCGCAGCGGATTTTACCGCGCAGAAACGTCGCATATCCGCATTGTGATGTACAGTAGCTTTAAAATTAATGTAAAAAAAAAACCGCTGTGCAGACGCTGCTGATTTTTCCGCGCGGTTTTCCCGCGGTACAAAATCCGCAGCATGTTACTTCTTTTGTGCGGTTTTCCATCTCCCCTGTCACCAAATCCGCAGGGGGAAAACCGCAATGGAAAACTGCACAAAAACCGCATGAAAACCGCGTGAAAAATGGAAGAAATCCGCAGGAAAAATGCAGGTCATTTGACCTGCGGTTTTCTTCCATTCTGCACGGAAAAAATCCGCAGGGCTCAAAACTCCGTCTGCACTCAGCCTTAAGACTTCTGAATCATGACAGCATGCGGACCGCTCACATCGGCAATACCGGGAAATCAAGACAGCGCGCGGACCGCTCACATCGGCAATACCAGGAAATCATGACAGCATGCGGACCGTTCATACCAGCAATACCGGGAAATCATGACAGCGTGCGGACCGTTCATACCAGCAATACCGGGAAATCATGACAGCGTGCGGACCGCTCACACCGGCAATACCAGGAAATCATTACAGCGTGCGGACCGTTCACACCGGCAATACCAGGACATCATGACAGCATGCGGACCGCTCACACCGGCAATACCAGGACATCATGACAGCATGCGCACCGCTCACACCGGCAATACCAGGAAATCATGACAGCGCGCGGACCGCTCACATCGGCAATACCAGGAAATCATGACAGCGTGCGGACCGTTCATACCAGCAATACCGGGAAATCATGACAGCGTGCGGACCGTTCATACCAGCAATACCGTGAAATCATGACAGCGTGCAGACCGCTCACACTGGCAATACCAGGACATCATGACAGCGTCCAGACCACTCACACCGGCAATACCGGGAAATCATGGCAGCATGCGGACCGCTCACACCGGCAATACCAGGAAATCATGACAGCGTGCGGACCGCTCACACTGGCAATACCGGGAAATCATGGCAGCGTGCGGACCGCTCACACCGGCAATACCAGGAAATCATGACAGCATGCGGACCGCTCACACCGGCAATACCGGGAAATCATGACAGCATGCGGACCGCTCACACCGGCAATACCGGGAAATCATGACAGCGTGCGGACCGCTCACACCGCCAATACCGGGAAATCATGGCAGCGTGCGGACCGCTCACACCGGCAATACCAGGAAATCATGACAGCATGCGGACCGCTCACACCGGCAATACCGGGAAATCATGACAGCATGCGGACCGCTCACACCGGCAAAACCGGGAAATCATGACAGCGTGCGGACCGCTCACACCGGCAATACCGGGAAATCATGACAGCGTGCGGACCGCTCACACCGGCAATACCGGGAAATCATAACAGCGTGCGGACCGCTCACACCGCCAATACCAGGAAATCATGACAGCATGCGGAGCGCTCACACCGGCAATACCAGGACATCATGACAGCGTGCGGACCACTCACACCGGTAATACCAAAAAATCATGACAGCGTGCGGACCGCTCACACCGGCAATACCAGGACATCATGACAGCATGCGGACCGTTCATACCAGCAATACCAGGAAATCATGACAGCGTGCGGACCGCTCACAACAGCAATACGGGGAAATTATGACAGCGTCCAGACCACTCACACTGGCGATACCAGGAAATCATGACAGCGTGTGGACCACTCGCAACGGCAATACCAGGAAATCATGACAGCGTGAGGTCCGCTCACACCTGCAATACCAGGAAATCACGACAGCGTGCGGACCGCTCACACGGGCAATACCAGGAAATCATGGCAGCATGGGGACCGCTCACACCGGCAATACCAGGACATCATGACAGCATGCAGACCGCTCACATCGGCAATACCAGGAAATCATGGCAGCATGGGGACCGCTCACACCGGCAATACCAGGACATCATGACAGCGTGCGGACCGCTCACACCGGCAATACCAGGAAATCATTACAGCGTGCGGACCGTTCACACCGGCAATACCAGGACATCATGACAGCATGCGGACCGCTCACACCGGCAATACCAGGACATCATGACAGCGCGCGGACCGCTCACATCGGCAATACCAGGAAATCATGACAGCGTGCGGACCGTTCATACCAGCAATACCGGGAAATCATGACAGCGTGCGGACCGTTCATACCAGCAATACCGTGAAATCATGACAGCGTGCAGACCGCTCACACTGGCAATACCAGGACATCATGACAGCGTCCAGACCACTCACACCGGCAATACCGGGAAATCATGGCAGCATGCGGACCGCTCACACCGGCAATACCAGGAAATCATGACAGCGTGCGGACCGCTCACACTGGCAATACCGGGAAATCATGGCAGCGTGCGGACCGCTCACACCGGCAATACCAGGAAATCATGACAGCATGCGGACCGCTCACACCGGCAATACCGGGAAATCATGACAGCATGCGGACCGCTCACACCGGCAATACCGGGAAATCATGACAGCGTGCGGACCGCTCACACCGCCAATACCGGGAAATCATGGCAGCGTGCGGACCGCTCACACCGGCAATACCAGGAAATCATGACAGCATGCGGACCGCTCACACCGGCAATACCGGGAAATCATGACAGCATGCGGACCGCTCACACCGGCAAAACCGGGAAATCATGACAGCGTGCGGACCGCTCACACCGGCAATACCGGGAAATCATGACAGCGTGCGGACCGCTCACACCGGCAATACCGGGAAATCATAACAGCGTGCGGACCGCTCACACCGCCAATACCAGGAAATCATGACAGCATGCGGAGCGCTCACACCGGCAATACCAGGACATCATGACAGCGTGCGGACCACTCACACCGGTAATACCAAAAAATCATGACAGCGTGCGGACCGCTCACACCGGCAATACCAGGACATCATGACAGCATGCGGACCGTTCATACCAGCAATACCAGGAAATCATGACAGCGTGCGGACCGCTCACAACAGCAATACGGGGAAATTATGACAGCGTCCAGACCACTCACACTGGCGATACCAGGAAATCATGACAGCGTGTGGACCACTCGCAACGGCAATACCAGGAAATCATGACAGCGTGAGGTCCGCTCACACCTGCAATACCAGGAAATCACGACAGCGTGCGGACCGCTCACACGGGCAATACCAGGAAATCATGGCAGCATGGGGACCGCTCACACCGGCAATACCAGGACATCATGACAGCATGCAGACCGCTCACATCGGCAATACCAGGAAATCATGGCAGCATGGGGACCGCTCACACAGGCAATACCAGGACATCATGACAGCATGTGGACCACTCACACCGGCAATACCAGGAAATCATGACAGCGTGCGGACCGCTCACACCGGCAATACCAGGACATTATGACAGCATGCGGACCGCTCACATCGGCAATACCAGGAAATCATGACAGCGTGCGGACCGCTCACACCAGCAATACCAGGAAATCATGACAGCATGCGGACCGCTCACACCGGCAATACCAGGAAATCATGACAGCGTGTGGACCGTTCATACCAGCAATACCAGGAAATCATGACAGCGTGCGGACCGCTCACAACAGCAATATGGGGAAATTATGACAGCGTCCAGACCACTCACACTGGTGATACCAGGAAATCATCACAGCGTGTGGACCACTCGCAACGGCAATACCAGGAAATCATGACAGCGTGCAGACCGCTCACACTGGGAATGTAGAGAAATCACAACAGCGTGCGGACAGTTCACACTGGGAAATCATGAGTGTGCAGACTGCTCACACCGGCAAGTCATGAAAGCATTGTGGACCGTTCACACTGCGAAATCATGAGTGTGCGCAAACCGCTCACACCGACAATACCAGGAAATCATGACAGCGTGCGGACTGCTCACACCAGCAATACCAGTAAATCATGACAGTGTGTGGACCAATCATACCAGCAATAACAGGAAATCATGACAGTGTGTGGACCGCTCACACCGGCAATACTGGGAAATCATGACAGTGTATGAACCGCTCACACCGGCAATACTGGGAAATCACGACAGCGTGCGGACCGCTCACACCTGCAATACAAGGAAATCATGACAGTGTGCGGGCCGCTCACACTGGGAATGTAGAGAAATCATAAAAGCGTGCGGACCGTTCACACTGGGAAATCATGACAGTGTGTGGACCGCTCACACCGACAATACCAGGAAATCCCTGTAGTATTAATGTCTTTGCTTTAAGGATAGATCACAAACCTATGGCTCTGAGCCCCTAACAATCCGCCGATTGATGGCGCACAATTATTGGCACAGCTCTGTACATCATGGCCGGCTGTCATTGGTACTGCACGTTTTCTAGGATTCACCACATCAGCTGGGGCCACCAGCACCTTCCACAGCCGTACATCACACATTGGGGCAGATTAGTTGCTCTGGACCCCGAGCAGTTGGCTGATCAGAGTTGTCAGGAGTCAGACCCACCAATCTGGTATTCAAAAGCTTTAATAGAGCCAAATTCAGACATATGTATTCACAGTCTCTGCGAACGCCATAGATCTCCTGACCCAGACCTGACAGAATCATGAAGGCCTCTTAGGCTACTTTCACATTAGCGTGTTTTAGCACAGCGCTTCGTGCGCAATAGAATCGCATGCAAAAAACGCATCAAGTGTTTTGCATGTGTTTGCTTTTTTTAGGCGCATGCTTTTTAACCAGTTTCTAGCCATGTTAACTCTTAAAACGCATGCGATTTTTAAACGCAGGCATGCGGATGTCCATGTGCACACCTGCGTTCCCATAGACTGTGATTTTTTGGCGCATTCCGTGAGCATGCGTTTTTTTGACACAGGTTGGGCGACCAAAAATGCAACAGGTTGCGTCCGGCCAGGCCCGGATTGGCAATATAACCAACCTGGCATTTTCCCGCTGGGCCGCTTTCACGTGGGCCGCGGGCGGCAGCGCCCGAACATCTGGCCGCTTGCCAGCTGCTGCGGCCACTGTGGCTCCTGCCGCCGGCCCTCTGCGGGCACGGCGGTGATAGATTCAAGTTCCTCCCGCACTGCAGGGAGATAAGCCGCCACGCCCCCCCACGCACCCCATCCTCGCCGTAGCATGAGACCCCCTCCCCCCCGCAGCCACTCACAGCGTCGCACTCGCTTGCCTGCTCGCTCTGTTCGCAGGACCTGTGATGAGATCACAGGAGGGGAGGAGTCAGGGGGTCACATGATCAGGAGCCTTTGTCCAGACCCCCGATCATATCACCCCTGACTCTGCCCCTCCTGTGACCTCATCACAGGTCCTGTGCGCTCAGCCTTGCCTCTACCGTCTGCAAGACTCTGCTTTGCTGTTGTCATGGTGCTGGTTGAGGTAAGTATGTGTGGGGTCAGGATTTACAGTGTGGATGTAGCAGAGCTGTGTGTGTACGAGGTGTACGGAGCGGAGCCGTGCGTGTACGAGGTGTACGGAGCGGAGCCGTGCGTGTACGAGGTGTACGGAGCGGAGCCGCGCGTGTACGAGGTGTACGGAGCGGAGCCGCGCGTGTACGAGGTGTACGGAGAGGAGCCGCGCGTGTACGAGGTGTACGGAGAGGAGCCGCGCGTGTACGAGGTGTACGGAGAGGAGCCGCGCGTGTACGAGGTGTACGGAGAGGAGCCGCGCGTGTACGAGGTGTACGGAGAGGAGCCGCGCGTGTACGAGGTGTACGGAGAGGAGCCGCGCGTGTACGAGGTGTACGGAGAGGAGCCGCGCGTGTACGAGGTGTACGGAGAGGAGCCGCGCGTGTACGAGGTGTACGGAGAGGAGCCGCGCGTGTACGAGGTGTACGGAGAGGAGCCGCGCGTGTACGAGGTGTACGGAGAGGAGCCGCGCGTGTACGAGGTGTACGGAGAGGAGCCGCGCGTGTACGAGGTGTACGGAGAGGAGCCGCGCGTGTACGAGGTGTACGGAGAGGAGCCGCGCGTGTACGAGGTGTACGGAGAGGAGCCGCGCGTGTACGAGGTGTACGGAGAGGAGCCGCGCGTGTACGAGGTGTACGGAGAGGAGCCGCGCGTGTACGAGGTGTACGGAGAGGAGCCGCGCGTGTACGAGGTGTACGGAGAGGAGCCGCGCGTGTACGAGGTGTACGGAGAGGAGCCGCGCGTGTACGAGGTGTACGGAGAGGAGCCGCGCGTGTACGAGGTGTACGGAGAGGAGCCGCGCGTGTACGAGGTGTACGGAGAGGAGCCGCGCGTGTACGAGGTGTACGGAGAGGAGCCGCGCGTGTACGGAGAGGAGCCGTGTGTGTACGGAGAGGAGCCGTGTGTGTACGAGGTGTACGGAGAGGAGCCGTGTGTGTACGAGGTGTACGGAGAGGAGCCGTGTGTGTACGAGGTGTACGGAGAGGAGCCGTGTGTGTACGAGGTGTACGGAGAGGAGCCGTGTGTGTACGAGGTGTACGGAGAGGAGCCGTGTGTGTACGAGGTGTACGGAGAGGAGCCGTGTGTGTACGAGGTGTACGGAGAGGAGCCGCGTGTGTACGAGGTGTACGGAGAGGAGCCGCGCGTGTACGAGGTGTACGGAGAGGAGCCGCGCGTGTACGAGGTGTACGGAGAGGAGCCGCGCGTGTACGAGGTGTACGGAGAGGAGCCGCGCGTGTACGAGGTGTACGGAGCGGAGCCGTGTGTGTACGAGGTGGAGCCGTGTGTGTATGAGGTGTACGGAGAGGAGCCGTGTGTGTACGAGGTGGAGCCGCGCGTGTATGAGGTGTACGGAGAGGAGCCGTGTATGAGGTGTACGGAGAGGAGCCGCGCGTGTACGAGGTGTACGGAGAGGAGTCACGCGTGTACAAGGTGGACGGAGTGGAACCGTGTATGTATGGAGTGGAGCCATATGTGTACGGGATGTACGGAGCGGAGCCAAGTGTGTACAAAGCATACAAAGCGGGCTTTTCCCACAGACACAGGAGTACACGGCGGAGCCCCGAGGAGCATTTTAAAACACACACATGACGTTCCACCTGAAGTGATGTGCTGGAAGCTGACCGGAAATGAGATAATTTCTTGAGGAGATTGTGACGGAACCAGGAATGCTTCAGATCCATCACCGTGTCCTCCTCCGACAGCGCAGACAGCAGGATCGCCTTGGAATCGGGGATGTCGGCCATGTGAGCGGATCATGATAGGTCCTGCATCGGGAGGCTCAGGTGGGCACTACAATGGGAGCCGGGCTGCTATAGTATCTTTGTAGAATCTTTCTTTATTTCTTTCTCTCTTTTTCTTTCTTTCTCTGTTCTTTCATTCTCTCTCTGTTCTTTCTTTCTCTCTCTAATCTTTTTTTCTCTCTCTGTTCTTTCTTCCCCTCTTTCTCTCTGTTCTTTCTTTCCTTCTTTCTCTCTCTGTTCTTTCTGTCTCTCTCTGTTCTTTCTTTCTTTCCCCTCTTTCTTTCTCTCTCTGTTCTTTCTCTGTCTCTCACTGTTCTTTCTGTCTCTCACTGTTCTTTCTTTCTTTCCCCTTTCTTTCTCGCTCTCTCTGTTTTCTTTTTTCTCTCTCTGTTTTCTCTCTTCCTTAGTGCCAGTCAGTGTGCCCATAATGCCAGCCACTGTGCCCTCAGTACCAGTCAGTGTGATCAGCAGTGCTAAATGGGTGCGATTAGGTGTGGACATGGGTGTGACTAGTTGTGAAATGGGTGTGGTTGGGCGTGGCCAAAATTTACAGCGGTGCGCTGCGCGCGCCGCAGTCTTTGTCAGTCTTTCCCTTCTTCAAAAGTTGGGAGGTATGATAGGGGCGGCTATGACCAGGGGGTCTGGTTGCCCAATAGAGAGCAGTTCTGCCAGGAATTCTGTAATCATGCATACAAAAGGGGACAGAGCTTTGGGAGGAGTACTGTACCTAAAAGCAATAAATAGGACTGAGCTGAAATACTGGGCACAGCTGTGACTACATGTTATATAGTCGTGTTAATCTCCTCTCACTTCTTGTAAACTACAACTGTACAAAGATATTATATAGTCACCATGTGACTAGTGGGCCTGTGTAACTTCAAATGCCAGGGCTGAATTTTAGTCCCAGTCCGGCCCTGCGTCCGGCGCACACTACAAAAAAACGCATGCGCACGAAAACGCATACAAACGCTAGACCATGCTCCCCCATGTTAAACATAGGGGAGCATGGCGCATGGACGCGCACGGTGTGCTGCGCTAAAAAATGCTAGTGTGAAACCAGCCTTAAGACCAGCCCACGTATCGCGATCAGTCGTCGGACACCTAACGTTAGGTCCTGGTAAAACCCCTTTATATATAATAATGCACCGAGGCCGCAGCGCTTATGGTGTATGGGACTGGAGGGAGCACAGCCTCTGCTAGCTCCTGGCCCCCTCAGGCACCTCTGACACACTCTTGGGATTTGGGGGTCCCAGCACTCAGACCCCAGTGATCAGTAAGCTGTGGGTTATAGAGAAGCGCCCTGACCTGGGACCGGCCATTATGGAGCTACAGAACATGCCTCATACAGTAGCTGCACTTTTTGGGAGAAGAACCTCAGTGACTACAAGACATGAACTGTACCAGTACTCAGGCTGTTGTGGAACTACAACTCCTATCATGACCTGCACTGAGGCTGGACACGTGGGAGTTGTAGTGTCACGACCGGCGATACGCCCTCCCCCGGTCCCGCACGCACCCAGCTCGCTGCTGCCCGGCGCGGAGATCACACACTCCTCTCCCAGGCTCCGTAGGAGGCTCAGCGCCGCCGCACAACTGCCGGGATCCCCGGAGCCGAGGAGGCGGTGTAATTCATGAAGACTGGCCAGGATTCCACTCGCAGACTCAGGGATGGCGGCATCTTCTCCACCGGCATCAGAAGGACCGGCCTCGCAGGACGACATGTCAGCAGCGGCGGGGACTGCTGACCGGGGAGGAAGCGGGAAAGCAGCCACTAAGCTTACACCCGTCACACACGGGGCCGCTAGGGGGCGCGGTGTCCGCACTATCAGCCAATGCAGTACTGCACGGCCCTGTCATCAGGAAGTGAAACTATCCTCTCTGTATTGTGCGACATGTCGGGACAGGCCGGCTATTGTGCAGTGTACAGATTTTGTGACATGTCGAGACAGGCCGACTATTGTACAGTGTACAGATTATATACTTTGTGACATGTCGGGACAGGCCGGCTATTGTGCAGTGTACAGATTTTGTGACATGTCAGGACAGGCCGACTATTGTACAGTGTACAGATTATATACTTTGTGACATGTCGGGACAGGCCGGCTATTGTGCGGTGTACAGATTATATACTTTGTGACATGTCAGGACAGGCCGGCTATTGTGCAGTGTACAGATTATATACTTTGTGACATGTCAGGACAGGCCGACTATTGTACAGTGTACAGATTATATACTGTGCGACATGTCGGGACAAGCCGGCCATTGTGCGGTGTACAGATTATACACTATGTGACATGTCGGGACAGGCCGGCTATTGTGCAGTGTACAGATTATATACTGTACGACATGTCGGGACAGGCCGACTATTGTACAGTGTACAGATTATATACTGTGTGACATGTCAGGACAGGCCGGCTATTGTGCAGTGTACAGATTATATACTTTGTGACATGGCAGGACAGGCCGACTATTGCACAGTGTACAGATTATATACTTTGTGACATGTCGGGACAGGCCGGCTATTGTGCGGTGTACAGATTATATACTTTGTGACATGTCAGGACAGGCCGGCTATTGTGCAGTGTACAGATTATATACTTTGTGACATGTCAGGACAGGCCGACTATTGTACAGTGTACAGATTATATACTGTGCGACATGTCGGGACAAGCCGGCCATTGTGCGGTGTACAGATTATACACTATGTGACATGTCGGGACAGGCCGGCTATTGTACAGTGTACAGATTATATACTGTACGACATGTCGGGACAGGCCGACTATTGTACAGTGTACAGATTATATACTGTACGACATGTCGGGACAGGCCGGCTATTGTGCAGTGTACAGATTATATACTTTGTGACATGTCAGGACAGGCCGGCTATTGTACAGTGTACAGATTATACACTATGTGACATGTCGGGACAGGCCGGCTATTGTACAGTGTACAGATTATATACTGTGCGACATGTTGGGACAGGCCGGCTACTGTGCGGTGTACAGAACAGATTATTTATTGTACGGCATGTCGGGACAGGCCGGCTATTGTGCAGTGTACAGATTATATACTGTGTGACATGTCGGGACAAGCCGGCCATTGTGCGGTGTACAGATTATACACTATGTGACATGTCGGGACAGGCCGGCTATTGTGCAGTGTACAGATTATATACTGTACGACATGTCGGGACAGGCCGACTATTGTACAGTGTACAGATTATATACTGTGTGACATGTCAGGACAGGCCGGCTATTGTGCAGTGTACAGATTATATACTTTGTGACATGGCAGGACAGGCCGACTATTGCACAGTGTACAGATTATATACTTTGTGACATGTCGGGACAGGCCGGCTATTGTGCGGTGTACAGATTATATACTTTGTGACATGTCAGGACAGGCCGGCTATTGTGCAGTGTACAGATTATATACTTTGTGACATGTCAGGACAGGCCGACTATTGTACAGTGTACAGATTATATACTGTGCGACATGTCGGGACAAGCCGGCCATTGTGCGGTGTACAGATTATACACTATGTGACATGTCGGGACAGGCCGGCTATTGTACAGTGTACAGATTATATACTGTACGACATGTCGGGACAGGCCGACTATTGTACAGTGTACAGATTATATACTGTACGACATGTCGGGACAGGTCGGCTATTGTGCAGTGTACAGATTATATACTTTGTGACATGTCAGGACAGGCCGGCTATTGTACAGTGTACAGATTATACACTATGTGACATGTCGGGACAGGCCGGCTATTGTACAGTGTACAGATTATATACTGTGCGACATGTTGGGACAGGCCGGCTACTGTGCGGTGTACAGAACAGATTATTTATTGTACGGCATGTCGGGACAGGCCGGCTATTGTGCAGTGTACAGATTATATACTGTGTGACATGTCGGGACAGGCCGGCCATTGTGCGGTGTACAGATTATACACTATGTGACATGTCGGGACAGGCCGGCTATTGTACAGTGTACAGATTATATACTGTGCGACATGTTGGGACAGGCCGGCTATTGTACAGTGTACAGATTATATACTGTGCGACATGTTGGGACAGGCTGGCTACTGTGCGGTGTACAGAACAGATTATATATTGTACGGCATGTCGGGACAGGCCGGCTATTGTACAGTGTACAGATTATATACTGTGCGACATGTTGGGACAGGCCGGCTATTGTACAGTGTACAGATTATATACTGTGCGACATGTTGGGACAGGCTGGCTACTGTGCGGTGTACAGAACAGATTATATATTGTACGGCATGTCGGGACAGGCCGGCTATTGTACAGTGTACAGATTATATACTGTGCGACATGTTGGGACAGGCTGGCTACTGTGCGGTGTACAGAACAGATTATATATTGTACGGCGTGTCGGGACAGGCCGGCTATTGTACAGTGTACAGATTATACACTATGTGACATGTCAGGACAGGCCGGCTATTGTGCAGTGTACAGATTATATACTGTACGACATGTCGGGACAGGCCGGTGATAGGAACTGAAGGAGTTAAATTGAGTTCTGTCTATGTTGCATTCTCTTGTTTAAAACCTTATCTGTTCTTCGAGGAGATGTCTCAGACATCTCCCTTGTGAACCAAGGTCAAATACCTCTGCTTTTTCGCCTAAATGACTTTCTTTGTCGAAAACAAGTTGTAAAATCATTTGTACTGCGCATGTCTGTAAAATGTTTAAATTCTTTACTATAAAAGACGGAAGCCTAACTGATAAGCCAGAGGCGTCTTGGCAGGCATCCCGAGTGGTATTATACAGCTGGTGTCTGTGTAGTTCTTCTCGACGGAGCTGATTTAATTAGAGACATATGATGCTTCACACCTAAGAACATCGGTCCTTCAGATGAAAGAGTAATCTGAGGGATCCCGACAGTTTCCTGGCGCCCGAAACAGGGACCTGATATAGGCACCTCTCCAAGACTACCCGATCTACAGACCACTCCAGTTACTGATGAAATTGTGAACAGCAGACCTAAACACCTGGCCAGGTAAGAGATCAATTTTTCTCTTCTCTGCTCTTCATAATCTATCATTATAACTAAGGTCCGTATAAAGGGGAATCTAGTAGAGGAGGGGGCCGTAAAATCAGGTCCATATAAGAACTCTGAGGAAATCGGGTGTGACACGCATATGTAATTTCTGCTCGAATGAGAGGTTACTGTAGGTTCTGTGTGTGCACAGCTATTTTTAGAAAAAGAGCTGATGCAAATCAAAATGGGAGAGGTCTGACATTACGGAATATAAGGCTGGGGGAACAGTTCATACTGCGCAGCCCGGACGGACAAGTTTTTCACAATAGACGGTTCCGCACTAGGAATAGAGGAGGTTGTTGAATGGCTACTTTGATTTGAAAGGTTGTGGAAAGTAGAAAAATAAGCTGCACAGTAGGTATTCGTTCAAAGAGTGGTGATATTGCCTAACTGGGTCATGTGACAGCGTCCTTTCGGGGAGGTCACCGCCTAAGCTTAAATCAACACCCTTTACGAATAAACCTTGTGACAGATAAGAGTGTGACCGAATGAGCACAGGACCGTGAAATGAGCCTGTGACAGGATATGACTGAAGAACCCCAGTAGATGGACACTTTATTTACAATCCTGTGTGTTGTGGGAGTATTTCTGTTCGGATGCTACATAGCATATAAGTACACGAAACACGTAGTACACCGAGGAACAGACACTCCATTTAGCCTGTTAGCACCTTAGGAAGAAGGTAACGAGGTATAGTAGAGCCTAGTCTTGAGCTTACCCAATACACCACCTAAGGCAGGGGACTAACAGGAAGACAACAAGAGAGACAGGATAAGAATAAAAGATAAGATGGGGAACAGTCAGGGAAAGATACCTGAAGAAGGAAATCGGTTATGTGATATAATTGAGGATAGATATGGAAGTAGTGCAGCAAAGAACCTGGAAAAAGTATTAATCAAATCCAAAGTGCAAGATAGGCAGGCTGTGTGAATCCTTGTATATATGTCTATGAGAACCTCTGAATAAGATGAGAGATGAGTAATTGAGTATAAAAAAAAAAAAAAAAAAAAATCAGTGAATGAGCACGTATGAATGAATCATCACACATCATTTTTGTGTCAAGAGATTTGTGACCTTTCTAGTTGTGGTGGAATCCCGGACAGATGCGTTATAGATATTTCAAATCTACATCTGAGACTGAATGAATTGAGTAATGATATAGTTCGTGTTATATGTGGCATTACATTGTAAAGTTTCCTGAATGCATTTGGCCAGAAAAAGGGCAAGACATGGTTAATCTCATTATACAGTTATCTGCCCTTACAGTGAAATCCCGTGATTTTGAGTTTCTTTGTAGAAATTGATTTTGATAAGTCTAAAGAACTACAGAATTCTGTGAAGGACGACGCTGCATTCTGATGGGAGGGGTGAAGGATGGCGCTGCGTAGTTTTTCTTCTCCCTTCGCTCTTATCTCTGCTGAGTGTGAGCTGTGCTCAAAATTCTCTGTAATTCTATCAGTAAGGTACACACCCACGGGGAAAGCTAAACTGTCACCCTTCGAGATACTGTTTGGAAGACCACCGAACACAGGGTTGTACTACCCACAGGTCTTAACACTCAATGTGGATAATTTGACAAGTTATGTAATCCAGTTGCAAAAGCATTTAACTCAAATGCATTCTCTAGTTTTCTCTTCCATTCCAGATCCAGATAGTGTGGAAGGAACTCATTGTCTACAACCTGGTGATTACGTATATGTCAAGAAACACTCCAGAAAGACCCTTGAACCCCGATATCAAGGACCTTACCAAGTACTCCTAACAACGCCTACTTCTGTTACGTTGGAAGGACGACCAACCTGGATCCACGCATCGCATTGCAAACTAGCCACAGGAGTTAACAAAGCATAAGAGTGCATAATGTTTTGGTTTGGTTTTGTTGCATTATCTGTAATAATGGTAGCTGCGTGGGACAATCTAAATTCTCCAATGTCCTTGAATAATAAGTTTATACAACATCATGAAAAATTACTGAATGATTGGTCAAATCATTTGCTGGATCTGCACACATTCACCAGTATCAGCCACTAGTATTCCGTTCCTTGTTATTCCTATGCCACCCGAGGAATTATTTGCCTGGACCAGTAGTTCTGATACACTTGCTAATAATGCCACAAATAATGTGAAGTTATGGAACACAACTGTTGGTATACCTATTGTGGGATGGGTAGGATACCCTTGGTGGCAGGGTAATCTTTCAGGAAGTAATACATACCTTCAATATCTGGCATATAAACGGGGGGCTTGGGTACCCAGGAATAGAACTCGATTAACCTACCTGGGGCAAATTCCAATGTATGGCCTACAAGTTAGTTTTAATGTAACTTCCCACTCTACTGATGCCTTCAAACCAATACTGCTAGAAAGAAGGTTGCATAACACGTCCTGGGAGTATTCCAATTTATTTCCCCAGGGCAATAATGAAACTTGTTTTAATATTTCAGGTAATATACCTTGCAACGAGTCATCTGGATATGAGAAAGGAACTCCCACCTGTAGAAATCCCGATGTAGGGTATTGTAGCCCTTTAGGACAACTTCCAAATTGGTGTATGGTTCAGAATGTATCTGCGTTCATAGATTTAGTTCATAGACTGGTATTACAACATTCAGCCCTATGGGACCTACCTAGTGACATGTACTGGGTATGTGGAGACAATGCATATAAATGGTTGCCAGTAGGGGTAAAAGGTGCTTGTACTCTGGGTCGTTTGACTCCAGCTACCTTTGTTATTCCGAATGACCAGTTGAATACTCAGAGCATACCTAAACACACGTTGTACAAAAGAGCTGCTGACAATACACCTCGCCTCTCTGGGAGACCACATATAGTGCAGATGAGTGTGGCCAATAAAATTGTCAGTTCTATTTTTATTTATCCTATGATTACTCAAATGTGGGGTAAATTAGTCAGGGCTACAGATTACTTAGATGACCAAATATGGGATATATTGGATATATTGAACACCACCGTTGCTGTCCAAAATCAGCTCATCATAGCCACTAATCAGCACACCATAGTATTAGATTATTTAACTGCAGCGCAAGGAGGTATGTGTCAAGTCATCGGACCAGCTTGCTGTCATTATATAGATCCCAACAGTAGTTTAAAGTTAAGATCAAAAATAGAGGATGTTCAAAGACTTAGAGAACAGTACGATAAAGACAATGATCGTACTAAGGATAGTTGGTGGTCAGATACATTCTCCTTTCTTAATCCAGCTAATTGGTTTAAGGGTATTGGAGGCTGGATAACTGGGATTATACTAAGTCTATTACGTATTGTTGTTTGTATCTTCGTAATATATGTGCTATTGAAACTTGTTTTTTGGTGTATCTCTGTATGCAAGAAAAGATGTAGAAATAGATAAGGAAGTTTGACTGTAAACAACAAGAATTTAACTATTATTCCTTTGAGTCCTAGATTGACATCTCATTTCTGGCATGAAGGAGCGTACTCTTGCAATGATGGACGTGGCTTCAGTATCTGGGGGATGGAGAAGGTAGAAGACCTGTCTCCCTTGGGCAACCCGTCGGCCTGGGATAGTACCTGGTGAACGAGCCACTATCCGCTGTTGTTGCAGGATCCAGTGTTCCAGATTGTGGAAAATGAAGATGTCAAAGGGGGGAATGATAGGAACTGAAGGAGTTAAATTGAGTTCTGTCTATGTTGCATTCTCTTGTTTAAAACCTTATCTGTTCTTCGAGGAGATGTCTCAGACATCTCCCTTGTGAACCAAGGTCAAATACCTCTGCTTTTTCGCCTAAATGACTTTCTTTGTCGAAAACAAGTTGTAAAATCATTTGTACTGCGCATGTCTGTAAAATGTTTAAATTCTTTACTATAAAAGACGGAAGCCTAACTGATAAGCCAGAGGCGTCTTGGCAGGCATCCCGAGTGGTATTATACAGCTGGTGTCTGTGTAGTTCTTCTCGACGGAGCTGATTTAATTAGAGACATATGATGCTTCACACCTAAGAACATCGGTCCTTCAGATGAAAGAGTAATCTAAGGGATCCCGACACCGGCTATTGTACAGTGTACAGATTATATACTGTGCGACATGTTGGGACAGGCTGGCTACTGTGCGGTGTACAGAACAGATTATATATTGTACGGCTTGTCGGGACAGGCCGGCTATTGTACAGTGTACAGATTATATACTGTACGACTTGTCAGGACAGGCCGGCTATTGTGCAGTGTACAGATTATACACTGTGTGACATGTCAGGACAGGCCGACTATTGTACAGTGTACAGATTATATACTGTGTGACATGTCGGGACAGGCCGGGTATTGTACAGTGTACAGATTATATACTGTGCGACATGTCGGGACAGGCCGGCTATTGTACAGTGTACAGATTATATACTTTGTGACATGTCGGGACAGGCCGGCTATTGTACAGTGTACAGATTATATACTGTGCGACATGTCGGGACAGGCCGACTATTGTACAGTGTACAGATTATATACTGTGCGACATGTTGGGACAGGCTGGCTACTGTGCGGTGTACAGAACAGATTATATATTGTACGGTGTGTCGGGACAGGCCGGCTATTGTACAGTGTACAGATTATACACTATGTGACATGTCAGGACAGGCCGGCTATTGTGCAGTGTACAGATTATATACTGTACGACATGTCGGGACAGGCCGGTGATAGGAACTGAAGGAGTTAAATTGAGTTCTGTCTATGTTGCATTCTCTTGTTTAAAACCTTATCTGTTCTTCGAGGAGATGTCTCAGACATCTCCCTTGTGAACCAAGGTCAAATACCTCTGCTTTTTCGCCTAAATGACTTTCTTTGTCGAAAACAAGTTGTAAAATCATTTGTACTGCGCATGTCTGTAAAATGTTTAAATTCTTTACTATAAAAGACGGAAGCCTAACTGATAAGCCAGAGGCGTCTTGGCAGGCATCCCGAGTGGTATTATACAGCTGGTGTCTGTGTAGTTCTTCTCGACGGAGCTGATTTAATTAGAGACATATGATGCTTCACACCTAAGAACATCGGTCCTTCAGATGAAAGAGTAATCTGAGGGATCCCGACAGTTTCCTGGCGCCCGAAACAGGGACCTGATATAGGCACCTCTCCAAGACTACCCGATCTACAGACCACTCCAGTTACTGATGAAATTGTGAACAGCAGACCTAAACACCTGGCCAGGTAAGAGATCAATTTTTCTCTTCTCTGCTCTTCATAATCTATCATTATAACTAAGGTCCGTATAAAGGGGAATCTAGTAGAGGAGGGGGCCGTAAAATCAGGTCCATATAAGAACTCTGAGGAAATCGGGTGTGACACGCATATGTAATTTCTGCTCGAATGAGAGGTTACTGTAGGTTCTGTGTGTGCACAGCTATTTTTAGAAAAAGAGCTGATGCAAATCAAAATGGGAGAGGTCTGACATTACGGAATATAAGGCTGGGGGAACAGTTCATACTGCGCAGCCCGGACGGACAAGTTTTTCACAATAGACGGTTCCGCACTAGGAATAGAGGAGGTTGTTGAATGGCTACTTTGATTTGAAAGGTTGTGGAAAGTAGAAAAATAAGCTGCACAGTAGGTATTCGTTCAAAGAGTGGTGATATTGCCTAACTGGGTCATGTGACAGCGTCCTTTCGGGGAGGTCACCGCCTAAGCTTAAATCAACACCCTTTACGAATAAACCTTGTGACAGATAAGAGTGTGACCGAATGAGCACAGGACCGTGAAATGAGCCTGTGACAGGATATGACTGAAGAACCCCAGTAGATGGACACTTTATTTACAATCTGTGTGTTGTGGGAGTATTTCTGTTCGGATGCTACATAGCATATAAGTACACGAAACACGTAGTACACCGAGGAACAGACACTCCATTTAGCCTGTTAGCACCTTAGGAAGAAGGTAACGAGGTATAGTAGAGCCTAGTCTTGAGCTTACCCAATACACCACCTAAGGCAGGGGACTAACAGGAAGACAACAAGAGAGACAGGATAAGAATAAAAGATAAGATGGGGAACAGTCAGGGAAAGATACCTGAAGAAGGAAATCGGTTATGTGATATAATTGAGGATAGATATGGAAGTAGTGCAGCAAAGAACCAGGAAAAAGTATTAATCAAATCCAAAGTGCAAGATAGGCAGGCTGTGTGAATCCTTGTATATATGTCTATGAGAACCTCTGAATAAGATGAGAGATGAGTAATTGAGTATAAAAAAAAAAAAAAAAATCAGTGAATGAGCACGTATGAATGAATCATCACACATCATTTTTGTGTCAAGAGATTTGTGACCTTTCTAGTTGTGGTGGAATCCCGGACAGATGCGTTATAGATATTTCAAATCTACATCTGAGACTGAATGAATTGAGTAATGATATAGTTCGTGTTATATGTGGCATTACATTGTAAAGTTTCCTGAATGCATTTGGCCAGAAAAAGGGCAAGACATGGTTAATCTCATTATACAGTTATCTGCCCTTACAGTGAAATCCCGTGATTTTGAGTTTCTTTGTAGAAATTGATTTTGATAAGTCTAAAGAACTACAGAATTCTGTGAAGGACGACGCTGCATTCTGATGGGAGGGGTGAAGGATGGCGCTGCGTATTTTTCTTCTCCCTTCGCTCTTATCTCTGCTGAGTGTGAGCTGTGCTCAAAATTCTCTGTAATTCTATCAGTAAGGTACACACCCACGGGGAAAGCTAAACTGTCACCCTTCGAGATACTGTTTGGAAGACCACCGAACACAGGGTTGTACTACCCACAGGTCTTAACACTCAATGTGGATAATTTGACAAGTTATGTAATCCAGTTGCAAAAGCATTTAACTCAAATGCATTCTCTAGTTTTCTCTTCCATTCCAGATCCAGATAGTGTGGAAGGAACTCATTGTCTACAACCTGGTGATTACGTATATGTCAAGAAACACTCCAGAAAGACCCTTGAACCCCGATATCAAGGACCTTACCAAGTACTCCTAACAACGCCTACTTCTGTTACGTTGGAAGGACGACCAACCTGGATCCACGCATCGCATTGCAAACTAGCCACAGGAGTTAACAAAGCATAAGAGTGCATAATGTTTTGGTTTGGTTTTGTTGCATTATCTGTAATAATGGTAGCTGCGTGGGACAATCTAAATTCTCCAATGTCCTTGAATAATAAGTTTATACAACATCATGAAAAATTACTGAATGATTGGTCAAATCATTTGCTGGATCTGCACACATTCACCAGTATCAGCCACTAGTATTCCGTTCCTTGTTATTCCTATGCCACCCGAGGAATTATTTGCCTGGACCAGTTGTTCTGATACACTTGCTAATAATGCCACAAATAATGTGAAGTTATGGAACACAACTGTTGGTATACCTATTGTGGGATGGGTAGGATACCCTTGGTGGCAGGGTAATCTTTCAGGAAGTAATACATACCTTCAATATCTGGCATATAAACGGGGGGCTTGGGTACCCAGGAATAGAACTCGATTAACCTACCTGGGGCAAATTCCAATGTATGGCCTACAAGTTAGTTTTAATGTAACTTCCCACTCTACTGATGCCTTCAAACCAATACTGCTAGAAAGAAGGTTGCATAACACGTCCTGGGAGTATTCCAATTTATTTCCCCAGGGCAATAATGAAACTTGTTTTAATATTTCAGGTAATATACCTTGCAACGAGTCATCTGGATATGAGAAAGGAACTCCCACCTGTAGAAATCCCGATGTAGGGTATTGTAGCCCTTTAGGACAACTTCCAAATTGGTGTATGGTTCAGAATGTATCTGCGTTCATAGATTTAGTTCATAGACTGGTATTACAACATTCAGCCCTATGGGACCTACCTAGTGACATGTACTGGGTATGTGGAGACAATGCATATAAATGGTTGCCAGTAGGGGTAAAAGGTGCTTGTACTCTGGGTCGTTTGACTCCAGCTACCTTTGTTATTCCGAATGACCAGTTGAATACTCAGAGCATACCTAAACACACGTTGTACAAAAGAGCTGCTGACAATACACCTCGCCTCTCTGGGAGACCACATATAGTGCAGATGAGTGTGGCCAATAAAATTGTCAGTTCTATTTTTATTTATCCTATGATTACTCAAATGTGGGATAAATTAGTCAGGGCTACAGATTACTTAGATGACCAAATATGGGATATATTGGATATATTGAACACCACCGTTGCTGTCCAAAATCAGCTCATCATAGCCACTAATCAGCACACCATAGTATTAGATTATTTAACTGCAGCGCAAGGAGGTATGTGTCAAGTCATCGGACCAGCTTGCTGTCATTATATAGATCCCAACAGTAGTTTAAAGTTAAGATCAAAAATAGAGGATGTTCAAAGACTTAGAGATCAGTACGATAAAGACAATGATCGTACTAAGGATAGTTGGTGGTCAGATACATTCTCCTTTCTTAATCCAGCTAATTGGTTTAAGGGTATTGGAGGCTGGATAACTGGGATTATACTAAGTCTATTACGTATTGTTGTTTGTATCTTCGTAATATATGTGCTATTGAAACTTGTTTTTTGGTGTATCTCTGTATGCAAGAAAAGATGTAGAAATAGATAAGGAAGTTTGACTGTAAACAACAAGAATTTAACTATTATTCCTTTGAGTCCTAGATTGACATCTCATTTCTGGCATGAAGGAGCGTACTCTTGCAATGATGGACGTGGCTTCAGTATCTGGGGGATGGAGAAGGTAGAAGACCTGTCTCCCTTGGGCAACCCGTCGGCCTGGGATAGTACCTGGTGAACGAGCCACTATCCGCTGTTGTTGCAGGATCCAGTGTTCCAGATTGTGGAAAATGAAGATGTCAAAGGGGGGAATGATAGGAACTGAAGGAGTTAAATTGAGTTCTGTCTATGTTGCATTCTCTTGTTTAAAACCTTATCTGTTCTTCGAGGAGATGTCTCAGACATCTCCCTTGTGAACCAAGGTCAAATACCTCTGCTTTTTCGCCTAAATGACTTTCTTTGTCGAAAACAAGTTGTAAAATCATTTGTACTGCGCATGTCTGTAAAATGTTTAAATTCTTTACTATAAAAGACGGAAGCCTAACTGATAAGCCAGAGGCGTCTTGGCAGGCATCCCGAGTGGTATTATACAGCTGGTGTCTGTGTAGTTCTTCTCGACGGAGCTGATTTAATTAGAGACATATGATGCTTCACACCTAAGAACATCGGTCCTTCAGATGAAAGAGTAATCTGAGGGATCCCGACACCGGCTATTGTACAGTGTACAGATTATATACTGTGCGACATGTTGGGACAGGCTGGCTACTGTGCGGTGTACAGAACAGATTATATATTGTACGGCTTGTCGGGACAGGCCGGCTATTGTACAGTGTACAGATTATATACTGTACGACTTGTCAGGACAGGCCGGCTATTGTGCAGTGTACAGATTATACACTGTGTGACATGTCAGGACAGGCCGACTATTGTACAGTGTACAGATTATATACTGTACGACATGTCGGGTCAGGCCGGCTATTGTACAGTGTACAGATTATATACTTTGTGACATGTCAGGACAGGCCGACTATTGTACAGTGTACAGATTATATACTGTGTGACATGTCGGGACAGGCCGGCTATTGTACAGTGTACAGATTATATACTGTGCGACATG
The DNA here is from genome assembly GCF_039654945.1 of Dendrobates tinctorius. Taxonomy (NCBI): domain Eukaryota; kingdom Metazoa; phylum Chordata; class Amphibia; order Anura; family Dendrobatidae; genus Dendrobates; species Dendrobates tinctorius. The sequence goes on from NW_027361749.1 coordinate 13,666,359, forward strand.
TCGGGACAAGCCGGCCATTGTGCGGTGTACAGATTATACACTATGTGACATGTCGGGACAGGCCGGCTATTGTACAGTGTACAGATTATATACTGTACGACATGTCGGGACAGGCCGACTATTGTACAGTGTACAGATTATATACTGTACGACATGTCGGGACAGGCCGGCTATTGTGCAGTGTACAGATTTTGTGACATGTCGAGACAGGCCGACTATTGTGCAGTGTACAGATTATATACTTTGTGACATGTCAGGACAGGCCGGCTATTGTACAGTGTACAGATTATACACTATGTGACATGTCGGGACAGGCCGGCTATTGTACAGTGTACAGATTATATACTGTGCGACATGTTGGGACAGGCCGGCTACTGTGCGGTGTACAGAACAGATTATATATTGTACGGCATGTCGGGACAGGCCGGCTATTGTGCAGTGTACAGATTATATACTGTGCGACATGTCGGGACAGGCCGGCCATTGTGCGGTGTACAGATTATACACTATGTGACATGTCGGGACAGGCCGGCTATTGTACAGTGTACAGATTATATACTGTGTGACATGTCGGGACAGGCCGGCTATTGTACAGTGTACAGATTATATACTGTGCGACATGTTGGGACAGGCCGGCTATTGTACAGTGTACAGATTATATACTGTGCGACATGTTGGGACAGGCTGGCTACTGTGCGGTGTACAGAACAGATTATATATTGTACGGCATGTCGGGACAGGCCGACTATTGTACAGTGTACAGATTATATACTGTACGACATGTCGGGACAGGCCGGCTATTGTACAGTGTACAGATTATACACTTTGTGACATGTCAGGACAGGCCGGCTATTGTGCAGTGTACAGATTATATACTGTACGACATGTCGGGACAGGCCGGCTATTGTACAGTGTACAGATTATATACTTTGTGACATGTCAGGACAGGCCGACTATTGTACAGTGTACAGATTATATACTGTGTGACATGTCGGGACAGGCCGGCTACTGTGCGGTGTACAGAACAGATTATATATTGTACGGCATGTCGGGACAGGCCGGCTATTGTACAGTGTACAGATTATATACTGTACGACATGTCGGGACAGGCCGGCTATTGTACAGTGTACAGATTATACACTATGTGACATGTCAGGACAGGCCGGCTATTGTGCAGTGTACAGATTATATACTGTACGACATGTCGGGACAGGCCGGCTATTGTACAGTGTACAGATTATATACTGTGCGACATGTTGGGACAGGCTGGCTACTGTGCGGTGTACAGAACAGATTATATATTGTACGGCATGTCGGGACAGGCCGGCTATTGTACAGTGTACAGATTATATACTGTACGACTTGTCGGGACAGGCCGGCTATTGTGCAGTGTACAGATTATACACTGTGTGACATGTCAGGACAGGCCGACTATTGTACAGTGTACAGATTATATACTGTACGACATGTCGGGACAGGCCGGCTATTGTACAGTGTACAGATTATATACTTTGTGACATGTCAGGACAGGCCGACTATTGTACAGTGTACAGATTATATACTGTGTGACATGTCGGGACAGGCCGGGTATTGTACAGTGTACAGATTATATACTGTGCGACATGTTGGGACAGGCCGGCTACTGTGCGGTGTACAGAGCAGATTATATATTGTACGGCATGTCGGGACAGGCCGGCTATTGTACAGTGTACAGATTATATACTGTACGACATGTCGGGACAGGCCGGCTATTGTGCAGTGTACAGATTATATACTGTACGACATGTCGGGACAGGCCGGCTATTGTACAGTGTACAGATTATATACTTTGTGACATGTTGGGACAGGCCGGCTATTGTACAGTGTACAGATTATATACTGTGCGACATGTCGGGACAGGCCGACTATTGTACAGTGTACAGATTATATACTTTGTGACATGTCAGGACAGGCCGACTATTGTACAGTGTACAGATTATATACTGTGTGACATGTCGGGACAGGCCGGCTATTGTGCAGTGTACAGATTTTGTGACATGTCGAGACAGGCCGACTATTGTACAGTGTACAGATTATACACTATGTGACATGTCTGGACAGGCCGGCTATTGTACAGTGTACAGATTATATACTGTGTGACATGTCGGGACAGGCCGGCTATTGTACAGTGTACAGATTATATACTGTGTGACATGTTGGGACAGGCCGGCTATTGTATAGTGTACAGATTATATACTGTGTGACATGTCGGGATAGGCCAGCTATTGTACAGTGTACAGATTATAGTAATAATTTTAATAATTTTATTCCTATAGCCCCAACATATTCCGCAGCACTTTACATTTCAGAGGGGACTTGTACAGACAATAGACTTTAAGCATAACAATAATCACATAAATTAGCAGATACCAAGAGGAATGAGGGCCGTACGTGCAAGCTTACAATCTATGAGGAAATAGGGGAGACATGAAAGGTAGATGGTAACAATTGCTTTCATTGTTTTGACCAGCCATTGTGTAAGAAATCGGGTGTTCCTGTGATGCTGCATGAACCGGTTACCAGCCAGAATGTGTGTTAGCGTGGGTGGTCAGGAGCAGGAGCTCCGAGAGTGGACCCTCTGGACCGTGGCACCGAGGGACCCCGGGCGAGCTGCCAGGTGGAACCGACCCCTATACAGGGACCGTTAGGAGCAGGCCCAGGGGTTCGAGTACCACGGTAGCCGGTACCGAGAGGGGCGGCTCAGGATGGACCGGAGTAAGACTGAGACTGGAGTAGGACGGCAGGAGCACTGAAGACAGGACTGGAGTAGGACGGCAGGAACACAAGGCAGGACTGGAGTTAGGACGGCAGGAACAGTGAAGGCAGGACTGGAGTAGGACGGCAGGAACACAAGGCAGGACTGGAGTAGGACGGCAGGAACAGTGAAGGCTGGACTGGAGTAGGACGACAGGAACACGGGTAGCAGGACTGAGAAGCTGCTGTGAGGAGCAGCCGAGACAGGAACTGCAGGAGCAGAGTGTGCACGATGGAGCGAGGCCAGAGTGTCAGGAAACACAACGATCAGGCGCCTCCCTCAGGGGGAAGCGGCCTGATATGGCCCCGTCTGGTCAGCCATTGGTCCAAATGTGCTTCCGGGTCAGGGCACAGCCGGAGCATAAGAAGCAGGAAGGAGGCGCGGCCTATGGCGCATGCGCATAGCATGCAGGGAAGGCATCGGTCGCGGGTCTGTCTCAGGTGACCGCCGCGGCCGTCGGGTGGAGAGAGGCTGCGGCGTGGGAGCGGAGGGTGACTGCGGCGTGGGAGCGGAGGCCGGGTGAGTATGGCGGAGCGGTGTAACAGTACCCCCTCCCCTAAGCCGCCCCCCCCGGAGATTAACAAGAAACCTCTTGAGGATACGGGGAGCATTAATATTCTCCCGAGGCTCCCAGGATCTCTCCTCAGGACCAAAGCCCTTCCAATCAACGAGAAAGAAAGTCCTACCTCTAACCCTTTTCACAGCGAGGATGTCCTGCACTTCAAAAACGTTGTCGGCACCCACCGGCTGAGGACCAAGATCAAGCGAGGAATGGAAACGATTCAGCACCACAGGCTTCAGGAGAGAGACGTGAAAGGTGTTCGGGATCCGGAGCGAAGCAGGCAACCTCAATTTGTAGGCAACTTCGTTAATACGTCCCAGAATTTCAAACGGACCGATGTAGCGTGGACCCAACTTGTAGGAGGGCAGTTTTAGTCGGACGAATTTGGAGGAGAGCCAGACCTTGTCGCCAACACGATACGGAGGAGAATCCAACCTCTTTTTGTCTGCATAGTTCTTCATCTGATCAGCGGATCTCTTGAGTGATGTGTTGGTCTCAGCCCAAATCTTAGAAAATTCCGAGGACAAGGCATTGGCCGCGGGTACCTCAGAGGCAGGGGTTATCGGAAGAGGGACACCAGGATGTCTGCCAAAAACAATGAAAAACGGAGACTTGGCCGAAGACTCACCAGCATGGTTGTTATAAGCGAACTCTGCCCAGGGGAGTAAGCTGACCCAATCGTTCTGGTGGGCGTTAGAGAAGTGGCGTAAGTATCCCGTAAGCGTCTGGTTGGTACGCTCTACTTGTCCGTTGGACTGTGGATGGTAGGCCGAGGAGAAGTCGAGGGAAACGTTCATAAGCTTACAAAGCGAACGCCAGAACTTGGAGGTAAACTGAACCCCTCGGTCAGACACAATGCGTCGAGGTAGTCCATGAAGCCTGAAGACTTGATGAATGAAGATCTCGGCCAGCTCCGGCGCTGAGGGAAGACCGGGCAGAGGGATGAAGTGAGCCATCTTGGAAAAACGATCCACCACCACCAGAATGACTGAGCAGCCCGCAGAGCAGGGTAGGTCGGTGATGAAATCCATGGCGATGTTCTCCCAAGGAACCGTAGGGACAGGCAACGGAAGCAACAAGCCAGACGGAGATCTCCGTGGTACCTTGTTCTTTGCACAGGATGGACAAGAAGCCACAAAATCGAGTACATCTTGGCGAAGTGAGGGCCACCAGTAGTGACGTTTGATAAGATCAAGGGTCTTCTTAGTTCCGGCATGGCCGGCCAGTTTGGAGGTGTGCCCCCATAGAAGAACCTTTTGCTTGAGATTCTCTGGCACAAGCGTCTTGCCAGGCGGAGGAGTAAGCCAGTTCACTGGAGCCACGGTGATGATCCTAGTGGGATCAATGATATGTGACGGTTCCTCCGTGGATTCGTGTGGTTGGAAGACCCTGGACAGGGCGTCGGCTTTGGAATTCTTGCTGCCGGGACGGAATCGGAGCTCGAAATCAAATCGGGCAAAAAATAAAGACCATCTGGCCTGGCGAGGGTTTAGTCTCTGGGCAGACTGGAGATAGGCCAGATTCTTGTGGTCCGAGAAGATGACAAAAGGATGGACAGCTCCTTCCAGGAGGTGGCGCCATTCCTCCAAGGCCAACTTGATGGCCAAAAGTTCCCGGTCACCGATCGAGTAGTTACACTCGGATGGAGAAAAGGCCTTCGAGAAGAAGCCACAAGGGTGCAGGCGACCGGAGGCGGTTCTCTGGGACAGCACCGCCCTGGCACCAGTCGAGGAAGCGTCCACCTCGAGTACAAAAGGTCGATCGCTCTCAGGGCGATGCAGGACCGGAGCCGTGGAGAAAGCCCGTTTTAGGGACAGAAAGGCCTCCTCTGCCTCAGGAGACCAATCCTTGGAAGTAGACCCTTTACGGGTGAGCACAGAAATGGGTCTTGTGATCGCGGAGAAGTGGGAGACAAATTGCCGGTAATAGTTGGCGAACCCGAGGAATCGTTGTATCGCCTTTAATCCGACGGGGCGAGGCCATTTGAGGATGGCAGACAACTTCTCGGGATCCATCCTTAGACCAGCGTCGGAGATAATGTATCCCAGAAATGGCAGAGAGGTCTGTTCGAAGAGACATTTCTCGATCTTTGCATACAGACGGTTCTCCCGAAGACGCTGAAGCACCAGGCGGACACTCTTTCTGTGGGACGAGAGGTCCGGCGAGAAGACGAGGATGTCGTCTAAGTACACGACCACACAGGAGTACAAGAGATCCCGGAAGATCTCGTTGACGAACTCTTGAAAGACTGCAGGAGCATTGCAAAGACCGAAGGGCATGACCAGGTACTCGTAATGGCCATCTCGAGTGTTGAAAGCGGTCTTCCACTCGTCACCTGCACGGATACGGACCAGATTGTAGGCTCCTCTGAGGTCCAGCTTGGTAAAGACCCGAGCCCCTCTGAGACCGTCAAACAGTTCCGGAATGAGTGGAAGAGGGTACCTGTTCTTGATGGTAATCTCATTCAAGCCCCTATAGTCAATGCATGGCCGTAGAGTCCCGTCCTTCTTTTTGACGAAGAAGAACCCGGCTCCCGCGGGCGAAGAGGATTTCCGTAAAAAGCCTTTGGCGAGGTTCTCTTGGACGTACTCGGACATGGCGGTGGTCTCCACGGGAGACAGAGGGTAGATTCTGCCCCTTGGGGGGGTTGAACCAGAAACAAGTTCAATTGGGCAGTCAAACGGCCGGTGTGGAGGGAGGACCTCTGCTTCCTTCTTATCAAAAACATCGGCGTAGGAGCTGTAAGCTGGAGGAAGACCCGGGAGGTCTGGAGGTGACCGTGGAGCGGCCGCCAGGCGGACAGGAGTCAGACAGCGAGCTTGGCACGGGTGCCCCCAGCGGAGTATCTCCCCAGAAGACCAGTCGAGAACAGGCTGATGAGTCCTTAACCATGGAAGACCGAGTAGAATGGCGTGAGAGAGCTTAGGTAAAACGTAAAAGGCTATCTTCTCTCGATGTAAGGCTCCGATTTGCAATTCCACCTCTTCAGTGACCAAGGTGACGGTCACCTGTAGCGGTTTGCCATCCATGGTGGCAATCTGAATTGGGTTAGATAGAGTGACTACAGGAATTTGGTATTTGTCTACCTCTTACGGCCGAATGAAGTTACCCGCTGAGCCCGAATCCACGTAGGCCACCTCGGAACCACGCCTCCCTCCTGAAACCAAAAGCACAGAAATCGTAAGGGGTTGAGAGGAATCATCATCATCACCTAGGAAGGCCTCTCTTACCTGACCTAGGTGGAGTCGTTTCCCTGTCTCTTAGGACAGGTGCGGATATAGTGTGACGAATGACCGCAATAGAGGCACAGACCTTGTACCCGTCTCTCTCTCTGACGTAACTCGGCCAACCTGAGATGATCTATCTGCATGGGCTCACCCGAAGAGAGGGAAGAAGATCCGACTGAACGTGAGCTGGCCGACTGAGCGAAAGGAGGAACTGACCTGGAGGAGCGCCTGTCTCTCACTGACTCCCGAGCGCGCTCCAGGAAGCGCAGGTCAATGCGGGTAGCCAGCGAGATAAGGTCCTCTAAGGTGGACGGGGTATCTCGACCAGCGAGTTCATCCTTTATTTTACTAGAAAGACCGCGCCAGAATGCCCCCACCAAAGCTGCGTTATTCCAGCCGAGCTCAGAGGAAATAGTGCGAAAGCGAATAGCGTACTGTCCGACCGTGAGAGAGCCCTGGTGTAAGTTAAAGAGTGACTCAGTGAGAGAGGCTAACCGGCCCGGCTCATCGAAAACCTTACGAAACGTATCCAGGAAAACCGGGAGACTCGAAATGACCGGGTCGTCACGTTCCCAGAGCGGGTTTACCCAAGAAAGGGCCTCTCCCTCCAGATGGGACATGATGAAGGCCACTTTGGCCCGGTCCGAGGGATATTGCTGCGGCAGCCATTCAAAGTGGAGACTACACTGATTTAAAAACCCCCTACAGAGCTTGGGATCCCCGGTGAAACGAGGCGGCTTGGCGAGGCGGGGCGTCGGATGAGCAGCAGACGCAGGGGGAGGAGTCGGCACTGCAGCGGCAGCCTGGAGGGCCGACAAGCGACTATCAAAGGAGGCCATGTAGGACAAAATGTGGGTTTGAGTATCTTGCTGCTGGCCCAGCTCCTGTTGGAGACTGGCCAGCTGAGTGGCATTTCCAGGATCGGCCACCTGTAAGGCCGACAAACGGGTGTCCATCGACTTCATGATTGACATAATGCGCCCCTGATTCTCCCGTAGGAATAGCAACTCTTTCTGGGTAGCAGCCATAGTACCGGCGGAGTCCATGGCCTGATCGTACTGTTAGCGTGGGTGGTCAGGAGCGGGAGCTCCGAGAGTGGACCCTCTGGACCGTGGCACCGAGGGACCCCGGGCGAGCTGCCAGGTGGAACCGACGCCTATACAGGGACCGTTAGGAGCAGGCCCAGGGGTTCGAGTACCACGGTAGCCGGTACCGAGAGGGGCGGCTCAGGATGGACCGGAGTAAGACTGAGACTGGAGTAGGACGGCAGGAGCACTGAAGACAGGACTGGAGTAGGACGGCAGGAACACAAGGCAGGACTGGAGTTAGGACGGCAGGAACAGTGAAGGCAGGACTGGAGTAGGACGGCAGGAACACAAGGCAGGACTGGAGTAGGACGGCAGGAACAGTGAAGGCTGGACTGGAGTAGGACGACAGGAACACGGGTAGCAGGACTGAGAAGCTGCTGTGAGGAGCAGCCGAGACAGGAACTGCAGGAGCAGAGTGTGCACGATGGAGCGAGGCCAGAGTGTCAGGAAACACAACGATCAGGCGCCTCCCTCAGGGGGAAGCGGCCTGATATGGCCCCGTCTGGTCAGCCATTGGTCCAAATGTGCTTCCGGGTCAGGGCACAGCCGGAGCATAAGAAGCAGGAAGGAGGCGCGGCCGCGGACTATGGCGCATGCGCATAGCATGCAGGGAAGGCATCGGTCGCGGGTCTGTCTCAGGTGACCGCCGCGGCCGTCGGGTGGAGAGAGGCTGCGGCGTGGGAGCGGAGGGCGACTGCGGCGTGGGAGCGGAGGCCGGGTGAGTATGGCGGAGCGGTGTAACAATGTGTAATAGTACAGACACAGAGGGCTATTAAATGCATAAAGCGTATGAGAACATGATACAAGGAATCTGGTTATGGTAAAAATTTTGAATGGCCAACACAGGCAGGGCCGCCATCAGGGCATTACTGCCCTGACTGACGTATGGGCCCGATGATCAAAGGGGGCCCGCATTGGGTCCCGTCTCATCTGCTCACTGGGCCTTAGCGGCAGCATTCTGCAGGTGCAGAAACTGATATAATATAGCACAAAAGTTAGATTAAAATATAACTTTTAATTAACTAGACAAAAAGAAAAAATAATGTGCCGCCATGTGAATGAAAAAGAGGGGGTGATGCTCCGGTTCATATAGGTCACACAAAGAAAAACCAAAGTAGAGCACCTCCTATAGAATGAATGGACTCCTCATGCAGTAGCTGAGTCTTAAATCTATATAGATACAGGATGCACTATATCAGATACTGTATATACAAGAATATTCTAATTTTTGGTCAAAAGAATACAAAAGTGCAGTCCTGAAAACATATATCCATCAATAAGACATCTGTGATATAATTGCCAATACTAATCACTTGGTAGAGAAATTCAAGTAAATGAAAAAGCAGCAATCTCACCGATTAGATGGCTGTGCGGGAGGAAGACGAATCTTGTATCACAAGCAGATCATCAAACGATTCATAGGACCAACATTACCCTGTCAATCCCTATGGAGCTAACAACAATTTATATAAAGGAATTGAGGGTAAACTGATTAAATTTGCTGATGACACAAAGCTAGGAGGGATAGCTAATACTAGAGAAGAGAGAGAGAAGATTAAAAAATATATAAAACTGGAGCAGTGGGCAGCAACTAAAAGAATCATTTTTAACAGGGAAAAATGCAAAGTACTACATCTGGGCAATAAAAATGATAAAAGCATATACAGAATGGGAGGAATAGGGCTAAGCAGCAGCACATGTGAAAAAGACTTGGGTACACTAATAGATCACAGACTGAATATGAGTCAACAGTGTGATGCAGCAGCAAAAAAGGCAAATGCAATTCTAGGATGTATTAACAGAAGCATACAGTCTAGATCACGTGAAGTCATTATTGCCCTCTACTCCTCTTTGGTCAGACCTCATCTGGAATACTGTGTCCACTTTTGGGGGCCACATTTTAAAAAAGACATCAACAAACTGGAGCAAGTTCAGAAAAGAGCGACCAGAATGGTGACAGGTCTGCAAACCCTGTCTTATGAGGAAAGGTTGCAGGATTTGAGAATGTTTAGCTTGCAGAAGAGAAGACTGAGAGGAGTCTTAATAGCTGTCTACAAATATCTCAAGGGCTGTCACATTGTAGAATGATCATCTTTATTCTCATTTGCACAAGGAAAGACTAGAATCAATGGGATGAAACTGAATGGGAGGATACACAGATTAGATATTAGACATTTTTTTTTCACAGTTATAGTGATCAATGAGTGGAACAGGCTGCCACGAGAGGTGGTGAGTTCTCCTTCAATAGAAGTCTTCAAACAGAGGCTAGACAGACATCTGTATGGGATGATTTAGGGAATCCTGCTTTGAGCAGGGGGTTGGACCAGATGGCCCAGGAAGTCCCTTCCAACTCTACGATTCTATAATTCTATGAACAATAGTCTATCCTCAAAACTCCCGCCCTGACAAGGGCAGTCCACAGCTACCCCTGTACTATACATGCCCTGCACTATCCCTAAGGTATTAGTTCCAATGCGTTTCATTCAAACATAATCATCAGGGGACTCCCTTGTAGGAATTAAAGTGCTGTGCTAAATGGAGTCATATGGTCCCTCCACTCTCTATACTTTTCTACAGGTGCAGAAACTGAACCTGCGTCCGAGATGCAGGTTCACTTAAACTCTATTGCCTTGCGGGCCCGCGCTGCAATAGTTAAAAGACGCCAGCCAATCGGAGGCTGGCAGCTGACGTCAGCACGCACGTCGCCGACGTATGATGTCATTGTCATTCGTCTGCGAGTCCTCGCTAAAGTGCTTGGGGTGGACATCAGCGCTGTACCGCGGCCAGGTAAGAAGAAAGTGTTGTTTTTTTTTATTATTGAAAGCAGCAAGCCCGGGGCAGGATGGGAGACATGGAGGCAGAATGGAGACATGGGGGCCGGATGGGAGACACAGGGGAGGATGTAAACACATGGGGCAGGATGGGAGACACGGGGGCAGGATGTGAGACACAGGGCAGGATGGGAGACACGGGGGGTAGGATGGGAGACACGGGGGGGGTAGGATGGGAGGCATGGTGGGGTAGAATAAGAGACACTGGGGCAGGATGTAAACACATGGGACATAATGGAGACGCGGGGCCAGATGGGAGATGTGGGGGCATGATGTAAACACATGGGACATAATGGAGACATGGGGCAGAATGGAGACACGGGACAGAATGGAGACACAGAGCAGAATGGAGACACGGGGGCAGGATGGGAGACATAGGGGCAGGATGTAAACACATGGGACATAATGGAGAAACGGGGCAGAATGGAGACACAGGGGCAGGATCATGGTGCAGGATAGAGACACAATGTGAAGGATCATGGGGCAGAATGGATACTATGGAGACAGATGGGGCAGGATCTTGGGACATATGGGGCAGGATCTTGAGACAGATGGGGCAGGATCTTGGGATAGATGGGGCAGGATGATGGGACAGATGGGGCAGAATGGATACTCATGAGGGCAGGATAGGAGAACATATTTCTGGCCAGTGATGAGATACACGGTGCCAGGATGGGGGATATTATTACCATAGGGGCTAATTAACCCCCAAGGGTGGTTTGCGCTTTCATGACCGGGCCAATTTTTACAATTCTGACCACTGTCCCTTTATGAGGTAATAACTCTGAAACACTTCCATGGATCCCGGTGATTCTGGCCTTGTTTTCTCGTGACATATTGTACTTCATGCTAGTGGTAAAATTTCATTCATATAACTTGCGTTTATTTGTAAAAAAAATTTGACAAAAATTTCGCAATTTTCCAACTTTGAATTTTTATGCCCTTAAATCACAGAGATATGGCACACAAAAAACTTAATAAGTAACATTTCCCACATGTTTACTTTACATCAGCACAATTTTGGAACCAAAATTTTTTTTCTTAGGAAGTTATAAGGGTTAAAAGTTGACCAGCGATTTCTCATTTTTGCAACACCATTTTATTTTTACGGACCACATCACATTTGAAGCCACTTTGAGGCGTCTATATGATAGAAAATACCCAAAAGTGACACCATTCTAAAAACTACACCCCTTAAGGTGCTCAAAACCACATTCAAGAAGTTTATTAACCCTTCAGGTGCTTCACAGGAATTTTTTGAATAAAAAAAAATGAACATTTAACCTTTTCACAAAAAAATACGTAAGGTTCAATTTTTTTTATTTTACCAAGGGTAACAGGAGAAATTGGACTGCAAAAGTTATTGTGCAGTTTGTCCTGAGTACGCTCATACCTGATATGTGGGGGGGAACCACTGTTTCGGCGCATGGCAGAGCTCAGAAGGGAAGGAGCGCCGTTTGACTTTTTCAATGCAAAATTGGCTGAAATTCAGATCGGACGCCATGTCACGTTTGGAGAGCCCCTGATGTACCTAAACAGTGGAAACCTCCCACAAGTGACCCCATTTTGTAAAATAGACCCCCCAAGGAACTTATCTAGATATGTGGTGAGAACTTTGAACCCACAAGGGCTTCACAGAAGTTTATAACGTACAGCAGTACAATTAAAAAATCATATTTTTTCCACAAAATTAATCTTTTCACCCCCAATTTTTATTTTCCCAAGGGTAACAGGACCCTAAAAGTTATTGTGCAATTTGTCCTGAGTACGCTGATACCCCCATATGTGGGTGTAAGCGACTATTTGGGCGCATGGTAGAGCTCAGAAGGGAAGCAGCGCCATATGACTTTTTTGGCTGGAATTGAGATCGGACACCATGTCGCGATTGGAAAACCCCGATGTACCAAAACAGTGGAAACCCCCACAAATGACACCATTTTGGAAACTAGACCCCCCCAAGGAACTTATCTAGATGTGTGGTGAGAACTTTGAACCCCCAAGGGCTTCACAGAAGTTTATAACGTACAGCCGTACAATTAAAAAATCATATTTTTTCCATAAAAATTATCTTTTCACCCTCAATTCTTATTTTTCCAAGGGTATCAGGACCCTAAAAGTTATTGTGCAATATGTCCTGAGTACGCTGATACCCCACATGTCGGGGTAAACCACTATTTGGGAGCATGGCAGAGCTCGGAAGGGAAGCAGCGCCATTTGACGTTTTTGGCTGGAATTGAGATCGGACACCATGTCGCGTTTGGAAAGCCCCTGATGTACCAAAATAGTGAAACCCCCCCCACAAATGACACCATTTTGGAAACTAGACCCCCCCAAGGAACTTATCTAGATGTGTGATGAGCACTTTGAACCCCCAAGTGCTTCACAGAAGTATATAACGCCCGGGCGTGAAAATAAAAAAATCGTATTTTTTCCACAAACATGATCTTTTAGTCACCAATTTTTTTATTTTCCCAAGGGTACTGTTAGGAGTCAGATTTCTTCCTCTGCTATGATGAAATCTAGACCCTTACATTCTGCGGTCTCCTGTGCTTCTGCTGCAGAGGAGATTGCAGAGGAGAGTGCCTTGCGGCAACTCTCTCCAGAGGCTAAGTTCTCTGTTCCCTCTACTGAGCATGCTCATGGGACGAACTCCCATTGGAGTTCGGGAGTCAGGTGCTCAGGTCCTGTGTCGAATCCAATTGGCTCCTCCTGGAGCCTTGGAGATTTCTAGAAGGTCCCGTTTGGTATAAAAAGTGCGCATGGCTGTTCCGCCATGCGCTAGTATTTTTCATACTTGCTGCTGTATGTAAGATGATGGATGCTTGGACTGGTGACTGACTTATTAAGAAACCGCTTCCCTCTGATAATACGTCTGTGTGAGTGTCTGGGCAGCTACCAGTAGCTGCGCTAGCGGCAGCGCGCCTAGGTCCATCTTGCTCAGCAGCTTAGTGTCTGTATTGCGCCAGCGTTATTGTAGCGCCTTGCCAGCGGCTCTGTCCTTGCCGCGCTGCAGTTGCAGCTTAACTTTGCGTTCGCAGTTGCGGCACATTGCACCTTCCTTTACGGTAGGTCTAGAAGGTGTAGTACTGCTGTTTAATGCTACTCCTGTGACCCCTAATACCGTGTTTGCTTCGCTGACAGTCTGTGACCCAGAACAGACTCAGCGTTTTTCTGTATAATTTATGCCTGCAGCTCTGTGAATATAATAGAGCTTGCTCCAGTGCACAGTTGGTGCAGTTTAACCCTGTGCACATTACCGCCATAGTGCTCTGCTTCTTCTAGCAGCGGTTTTTCCATCCACCGCACTGTGGACCCCGAGTGGCAAAGGCACATTATTTGTATTTTTTATTTAGTGTCTTCCGCCACTCCTAACATAATACTAGCGCCAGGGTCTGGCTAGAGATGGCAGAACAGCAGCAACTTCTGCAGTGTGTACGTCAGCTCGAGACTCGCTTGGTCACCCTTGAGAGGTCTCTTGCAGCTGCGCAAGCCACAGACGCTGCTGTTCAGGCACTCACAGATGCGGTAGGCCGTATGTCCATGTCCTCCCCTGTGCCGACAGTTACCCGCCTCCCATTGCCCGGAAAATTCTCTGGGGATGGCGCCTCCTGCAGGGGTTTCATCAGCCAGTGCTCAATACACCTGGAGCTGCTGGCTGCGCAATTCCCTACAGAGTGGGCTAAGGTGGCCTTTATTATCTCCCTACTGTCGGGCAAGGCCTTGGAATGGGCTACGCCTTTATGGGAACGTGGTGACCTCGAGATTCGGACTGCTGCCAACTTGCTAACAGCCATCAAGCAAGTATTTCTCGGTCCCCGGGTCACGCACGATACGTCTCTGCAGTTACTCGCCCTTACTCAGGGGTCACTCTCGGTTAGCCAGTATGCCGTTCGTTTTCGGACACTGGCGTCCGAGTTGGAATGGTCCGACAAAGCTCTTATCCCCGTTTTCTGGCGAGGTTTAGCAGAGCACGTGAAGGATGCTTTCTCCACTAGAGAGATCCCCACCTGCTTGGAGGAGCTAATTTCCGTCTCCTCGCATATCGATCTCCAATTTTCGGAGCGCGGTATGGAGCGGGCTCACTCCAAACGACGAGCGGTCTCGGCTCCTACATTTTTTGCACCTTTCGAGCTGTCTGAGCCAGAGGTTCTACCTCCTGAGCCCATGGAGGTGTCTCGTACCAATCTCAATACAGACTCAGAATCCATTTGCGGTTGTCACCATGTATGTGCGGTTTCTCCGGAAGCCAGCTCCCCGCAATGGTCAGAGTCTGAACGGGTTAAGGAGACCTTTTTCCCTCCTCATCTTAGGGCTCAGGTTCTCTCATGGGCGCATGCGTCCCAAGCGCCTCACCATCGAGGCTACATGCAAATCTCGAAGCTCTTGGCCGGAGCGTATTGGTGGCCTCATAGAGCTCGGGACATCAAAAAATTCGTCCAGGCTTGCACCTCATGTGCTCAGGACAGTCTTCCTAGGCAGAGAGTGGTGGCGGTCGCTGATTCGCAGCGGCGTTCTGTTACCTCGCCTGCTCCTGCCATCTCCAAGGTGTCTCTTTTGAAACCTGGTGATCTTGCTCCCACTGATGCCGTCCAGGTGTCCCGGTTTACTGTAAAACCTACCAGGACACCAAGTTCGCCTTCGGACGAGTTTGAGGGAGGAGGGGGCCCTAGGAGGGGGGGTAATGTTAGGAGTCAGATTTATTCCTCTGCTATGATGAAATCTAGACCCTTACCTTCTGCAGTCTCCTGTGCTTCTTCTGCTGCAGAGGAGATTGCAGAGGAGAGTGCCTTGCGGCAACTCTCTCCAGAGGCTAAGTTCTCTGTTCCCTCTACTGAGCATGCTCATGGGACGAACTCCCATTGGAGTTCGGGAGTCAGGTGCTCAGGTCCTGTGTCGAATCCAATTGGCTCCTCCTGGAGCCTTGGAGATTTCCAGAAGGTCCCGTTTGGTATAAAAAGCGTGCATGGCTGTTCCGCCATGCGCTAGTATTTTTCATACTTGCTGCTGTATGTAAGATGATGGATGCTTGGACTGGTGACTGACTTATTAAGAACCCCTTCCCTCTGATAATACATCTGTGTGAGTGTTTGGGCAGCTACCAGTAGCAGCGCCAGCGCGCCTAGGTCCATCTTGCTCAGCAGCTTAGCGTCTGTATTGCGCCAGCGTTATTGTAGCGCCTTGCCAGCGGCTCTGTCCTTGCCGCACTGCAGTTGCAGCTTAACTTTGCGTTCGCAGTTGCGACGCATTGCACCTTACTTTACGGTAGGTCTAGAAGGTGTAGTACTGCTGTTTAAGGCTACTCCTGTGACTCCTAATACCGAGTTTGCTTCGCTGATAGTCTGTGACCCAGAACAGACTCAGCGTTTTTCTGTATAATTTATGCCTGCAGCTCTGTGAATATAACAGAGCTTGCTCCAGTGCACAGTTGGTGCAGTTTAACCCTGTGCACATTACCGCCATAGTTCTCTGCTTCTAGCAGCGGTTTTTCCATGCACCGCACGGTGGACCCCGAGTGGCGAAGGCACTTTATTTATATTTTTTATTAAGTGTCTTCCGCCACTCCTAACAGGTACCAGGAGAAATTGGACCCCAAAAGTTGTCCAATTTGTCCTGAGTACGCTGATACCCCATATGTGGGAGAAAACTACCGTATGGGCACACGTCAGGGCTCGGAAGGGAAGTAGTGACGTTTTGAAATGCAGACTTTAATGGAATGGTCTGCGGGTGTCATGTTGCTTTTGAAGAGCCCCTGATGTACCTAAACAGTGGAAACCCCCCTCAAGTGACCCCATTTTGGAAACTAGACCCCCTAATTAACTTATCTAGATGTGTGGTGAGCACTTTGAACCCCCCCAGTGCTTCACAGAAGTTTATAACGACCGGGCATGAAAATAAAAAAATCATTTTTTCAACAAACATGATCTTTTAGTCCCCATTTTATTTATTATTTTCCCAAGGGTAACAGGAGAAATTGGACCCCAAAAGTTGTTGTCCAATTTGTCCTGAGTATGCTGATACCTCTTATGTGGGAGAAAACTAATATGGGCACACGTCGGAGCTTGGAAGGAAAGTAGTGACGTTTTGGAATGCAGACTTTGATGGAATGGTCTGCGTGTGTCATGTGCGTTTGGAGAGCCCCTGATGTATCTAAACTATTGAAACTCCCCACAAGTGACCCCATTTTGGAAACTAGACCCCCCCACGGAACTTATCTAGATGTGTGGTGAGCACTTTGAACCCCCAAGTGCTTCACAGGAGTTTATAACGCCTGGGCGTGAAAATAAAAAAATCATTTTTTTCCACAAAAATGATATTTTTGCCCCCAATTTTTTTTTTTCCTAAGGGTAACAAGAGAAATTGGACCCCAAAAGTTGTTTTGCAATTTGTCCTGAGTAGGCTGATACCCCATATGTGGGGGTAAAACATTGTTTGGGCGCTGTGATAAAACACTCCGGGATCGCCTTTGCTGGGGTCAAAGGTCACGTGCATTCAGCATGAAACTCAGGCGCAGAGCTGGGATTCGGGTGTAACTGACCCTGGGTCAGGTTTATTAACGGTGAAAGCAATGCAAAAGGAAATAAAACATAAAACAAATCCTTGCCTGTCCGGCACTAACTAAACAATGGACAACCTAACTACCAACTGGCGGGCTTCTCCCGTCCAGCCAAACCACAGTTGCAGTGGGCACTGCTTCCACTCACGTGTGTCTCTCACACAGACAGGCTCTCTGTGTCCCCAGGCTGAGACACACAACCACCTGGCATCCTTTTATATCCACCTCCCATTATTCATTAGCAAGCAGGTGCGATACTGACCAGACTAGGCCACATAGGAAAGGAATCTGGGCGAGATATACCTGCCCTCATCCACTATTCCCACATGATTCTCACAGCGCATAGGAGAAAATACATTTTCTTTTAATTTTATTATTTTTCCCTAACTAAGGGGGTGTTAACGGGGGTTTGATTTACTATTTATAGTGGTTTTTTATTTTTGGCGGCTGTCGCACGCTAAAAGACGCTTTTTATTGTAAAAATAGTTTTTGCATCACCACATATTGAGAGCTATAATTTTTCCATATTTTGACCCACAGAGTCATGTGAGGTCTTATTTTTTGCAGCACGAGTTGACGTTTTGATTGTTATCATTTTCGGGCACGTGACATCTTTTGATCGCTTTTTATTCCGATTTTTGGGACACAGAATGAACAAAAACCAGCTTTTCATGAATTTCTATTGGGGGTGCGTTTACACCGTTCCGCCTGCGGTAAAATTGATAAAGCGCTTTTATTCTTCGGGTCAGTACGATTACAGCGATACCCCATTTATGTCGTTTTTTATGTTTTAGCGCTTTTATGCAATGAAAACAATTTTATATAAAAAATAATTATTTTTGCATCGCTGTATTCTGCGAGCTATAACTTTATTTTTTTGCTGATGATGCTGTATGGCAGCTCATTTTTTGCAGGACAAGA
This sequence comes from Dendrobates tinctorius, assembly GCF_039654945.1. Classification (NCBI taxonomy): domain Eukaryota; kingdom Metazoa; phylum Chordata; class Amphibia; order Anura; family Dendrobatidae; genus Dendrobates; species Dendrobates tinctorius. Next base: position 13,684,335 of record NW_027361749.1, read on the forward strand.
TGACTGTTGTGAGCTCATCTGTTCATTCATCTTTTGTGTCCGAGGATCTCCCTCTTCTGGTGAAGGAAGGTAGTGAGGCTGATTACCAAACACCTGATCAGGTGGATGGTGACTGGGTAACGGGAACTTCTGACTGGATATAAGGCAGCCGACTCCCTTCTGAGTTGCTGGTGATTTCTCTGCTGGATTCTTGGAGACCAGTCTGATTCCTGCTTCCAAAGATAAGTTTTTGTTCTGCTATTGAACTTATTAGTTTTGGTTTTGTTTACCTTGTTTTTTGGAGTTCAGCCATCCCCGGCCGGGGGTGTGCTGGATTCTTTTTCCTTGATCAGTGTTCTCTTTTGCTCTGCTTCCAGAATATTCTGAGTGCTGATATAGGGTTTGAAGTCTAGTGACTTCAGGGTCCTTTTTGCTTATCAGTTGTGTTGGTAATATTTTTTAGCAGGGTTTTCTCAGATTGCAGACAGCAGCTTTTCTATCCTGTCCTTTTTAGTTAGCTTGGGCCCCATCGTTTGCTCAACCTATCTTTCTATCTGTGTTAGTGTTTTCATCTTGCTTCACCGTCATTATATGTTGGGGGCTGCCTATTGCTTTGGGGTCTGCTCTGGGGCAGTCAGTTTTTCCCTTTTCTCTCTTTAGGCTTATGTAGATCTCCGGCTGTGATGAGGTGTCTAGGTTCACCATAGGAACACTCCACGGCTACTGCTAGTTGTGTGATAGGATTAGGGGTCTGCAATCCGCTAGTTTCCAACCTCTCTGTTTTTCTGGGCTGAGCTTGTGTTTTGTTTTTTCCTCCTCAGTGACTCAATCATAACAGATGACGTTTTCAGCAGTACCATGGATATTTATATGCATCTTTTTGATCGCGCGTTATTGCACTTTTTGTTCGGCGGTATGATAATAAATCATTATTTTTTGCTTAGTTTTTTATTTTTATTATTTAAGGGGTTTGCTAAAGGGGTTAACTAATGGGACAGTTTTATAGGGCGGGTCGTTACGGACGCGGCGATACCAAATATGTGTACTTTTATTGTTTGTTTTATTTCCAAAAAATGAATTTATTAGGGAGTATTTTTTTTAATTTATTTAGCGATTTTTAAAAAATTATTTTTACACTTTTTTTTAACTTTATTACATTATCCCAGGTGGGACATAACTGTCATGTGACAGATCGCTGATCTGTCACAACACAGATCACTGTGACAGATCAGCAATCTGTCACAGGCTTGAACAAGGCTTCCTCCTTGCCTGCGCTTTGCAGGCATGAGGAAGCCAGCTCCCTGCAGGCCCCCCGAAGGTCCGTGACCGCCCCTGACACATTGTGCCGGGTGTCAGCTGTGATAATCGGCTGACACCCGGCCGTGATCAGCGGCGCTCACCACGTGGGTGCCGCTGATCACTGTGACGTACTATTCCGTCCCTGGGGATTAAGTCCCAGGGCACATGGACGGGATAGTACATCACATGACAGAAAGGGGTTAAGGGATATTATTGCTGCAGTGATGTATTTATTTTATTTTTTTGAGGATACTGTTTTAAATGGGGGGCAGTCCTGTTACTGTGCAGAGCAACACTATGTCGCCTTTTTTTTCTTCATCTGGTGTAGTGTAGAAGTTGAGAAAAAATTAAGTAATGTGTTCTGCAAGCGGAGCTCTAGATAACATTTTCTGCAGAGACGAACTGTCAGGAACACCGCACTGCACTTGCTCACTGAGCCAGTGCGTGTGACCTGAGTAAGAGAAACTGTGCTCTAAGATACCCGTGGAGCAGGGCAGCAGCGGTGAAGATGCGTGCTAGACCAACAGGACCTGAAGCACGTGACAGCTGGGGGTGTGGACTAAACTCTAGAGAGCTAGGAGCTGCAGGAAAACTCCTAGAAGGTTAACTACGGGATGAACTTACCAAGGGGCATAGACAGAGACGTAAACAGTTCAGGCCTGGGTCAAAGCACGAGATAGCACGACAGTACCAAAGGATTAGACAGAACGGATAGTCAGGACGTAGCCAAGGAGTCAGAAACCAGAGAAGCAGATACACAGTACAGAATCAAAAGACACAACAGGGGACAGAACCATATAAGCAAGCTAGAAGACAATCACAAGGCACAGGCATACAGGGGTCAAAACACTCGGTCAAAGGCAAAAGATAACTGATGGGGATTGGAGTTTCCCAGGGCTATAAGAAGCTCTCCCTCAACCAAAGAGAGGCCACAATAATTAACCCCAGGCGTGCAGGTCAAAGCCTGCACTGGGCTCAAGACATTAACCCCTGACGTGCAGGTCAAAACCTGGGATCATGACACGAGCCCTGGCTGGAAGACGTGATGGCGGTCTGTGCTGGATGAAGATGAAAAGTGAAGATGAAGGGCTTCACCTAGAGATGTCACTGGTGAGTCAGTGTGTTACCTGTTCACGGACACTATACACTATATACAGAGGTCCTGTGTACAATGTGATCACTGTATTACCTTCACACTCACACTATATACTGAGCTCCTGTGTATATTGTCACTGGTGATCACTGTAGTACCTATACACAGACAGTATATACAGAGTTCCTGTGTACAATGTCACCAGTGATCACTGTATTACCTTTACTCTGACACTATATACAGAGCTCCTGTGTATAATATCATTGATCACTGTATAACCTGTACAATATATACAGTGCTCATGTGTATAATGTCACTGTTAATCACTGTATTACCTGTACACTGATACTGTATACAGAGCTCCTGTGTATAATGTCACTGGTAATCACTATTACCAGTACACAGACACTGCATACTAAGTACAGATCTCCTGTGTATAACGGCACTTAAGGTGATAGTATTGTGGGGTTTTTTTTATTAATGATCTGTATTGTAGTATTCAGTCACCATGTGGTGGTAATATGTGGTCTGGTCATGGTGTGGTGGTATTTGTCCCTTGCTTGTGCTATTATTCGGTCACTGTGGTGGTAATGTGGTCTGGACATGTTGTGGTGGTATTTGTCACTTGTATGTGGTATTATTCGGTCACTGTGGTGGTAATATGTGGTCTGGACATGGTGTGGCGGTATTTATTCCTTGTATGTGATATTATAGGTGTTACGGCATTGAAACACGCTTAAAAAAAATATAAAACGTGTTTGCCGCCTGGGGTCCACCGTGCAGCAGATGGAAAAACCACAGCTAGAAGACACAGAGCACTGTGGCGGTAATGTGCACGGGGTTCTATATCACCCAGGTGCAATCAAGCAGTCTCTGTTAAGTGCACAGAGCTGCTACAGAAAAAATAGAAAAGTAACGATGAGCCTGTTAGTAACACAGGGACTCAGCGACACACATGCGGTAGGCAAAAACCGGAGTAGTTAAAACGTCACTACGTGCGACGCCTACCGTAGTAACAAGTGTGCTGGCGTCGCAACCGCGGACGCAGAAATAAGCTGCAACTGCTGCTCGGCGTGAACAGAGCCGCAAGCAAGGTGCTGCAAGGACGCTGGCGCAATGCAGGACGCTTAGCTGCTACACAAGGTATGGCTGGAGCGCGCTGGCACTAGCGCTGCTACTGGCGGCTGCCCAATCACTCACACAAACGTAATATCAGAGGGAAGGGGTTTCATAATAAGTCATCCACCAGTCCAAGCATACAATACCATACACACAGCAGCAGTATGAAAATACTAGCGCATGGCGGAACAGCCATTCGCACTTTTTATAGTGTACGAGACCTTCCGGAAGTCTCCATAACCCTGAGCTGGACCAATGGAATCAGGAGCAGGACCTGAGCACCTGACTCCTGAGCTCCAATGGGAGGTTGTCCCAGGAGCATGCTCAGAGTATGGAGTGAAGGACTTAGCCTCCGGAGAGAGTTGATGAAAAGCAATCTCTTCTGCAGTGGACGGATAGCAGGAGACTGCAGGATGTAAGGGTCCAGATCTCTGCATAGCCAGGGCAGAAATCTGGCTCCTAACATTACCCCCCCTCCTAGGGCCCCCTCTCCCCTGAACCTTCCGTTCCGCCAGCCTGTGCTTGACAGTGGCACGGGCCTCAGACTCGTCAAAAGGCGAGTCTGATGTGCCGTTAGGTGAAACCGAAAACCAGGATATACAGATGGAATCAGTGGAGGCCAGGTCTCAGAAGGAATGCCCAGGAGATAATGGGAGTGGGAGTTTTAGGAGGACGCCGCCATGTATCGACGACCGTCGCCACACTCCATTCGGGAAAGCTATCCCGGGCACATAACGTGCATGCCCGAATGAATTTTTCTACGTCCCGAGCCCTGTGCGGCCACCAATACAATCTGGCCAGAGACTTCGTGGTCTGCATATAGCCACGGTGGCCGTCCGCATTGGGCGCGTGTGCCCACGAGAGAATTTTAGGCCGCTGGCGAGGGGGAACAAAAGTCTCGCCTACCGACTCACAGACCATTGCGGGGGGGCTGTCTTCCTGGGAAGCAGCGTGTAGGTGGTGGCAACCGCATATGGACCCGTGAGCCGGAGGTGTCTCTGAAATGGCACAAGACACTTCCATGGGCTCGGGAGGTAAAACCTCTGGCTCGGGCAGCTCCAGAGGCTCAAAAAGGTTGGGAGCCGGGGTACCTCTCCGCTTGGAGTGAGCTCGCGCCATCCCGCGCTCCGAAAAACGGAGATCGATACGGGAGGAGATAGAAATTAGCTCCTCCAGAGAGGTAGGGATCTCTCTAGTGGAGAGAGCATCCTTAACATGCCCCGCTAATCCTCTCCAAAAAACAGGGATCAGTGCCTTGTCGGACCACTCCAACTCGGACGCCAGTTTCCGAAAACGAACGGCGTGCTGGCTAACCGAGAGAGACCCCTGAGACAAGACAAGCAACTGTAGAGAGGTGTCATGGGTGACCCGGGGACCGAGAAAAACTTGCCTGATGGCTGTCAGCAAGTGGGCAGCGGTCCGAATCTCGGGATCACCCCGCTCCCATAAAGGCGTAGCCCATTCCAGCGCCTTGCCCGACAGTAGCGATATAATAAAGGCCACCTTGGCCCGTTCAGTAGGGAATTGCGCAGCCAGCAGCTCCAGGTGGATCGAGCACTGGCTGATAAACCCCCTGCTGGAGGCGCCATCCTCAGAATATTTATCGGGCAACGGGAGGCGGGTAACTGTCGGCGCAAGGGTGGACATGGACATCCGCCCGACCGCATCAGTAAGTGCCTTTACAGCAGCATCCGTGGCCTGCGAAGCTGCGAGAGATCTCTCAAGGGTGGTCAAGCGAGTCTCGAGCTGTCGCACACACAGGAGGAGCTGCTGCTGTTCTGTCATCTCTAGCCAGACCCTGGCGCTAGTATTATGTTACGGCGGCGGAACACTCTTAAAAAAATATAAATAAACGTGTTCGCCACCCGGGGTCCACCGTGCGGCAGATGGAAAAACCGCAGCTAGAAGACACAGAGCACTGTGGCGGTAATGTGCATTGGGTTCTATATCACCCAGGTGCAATCAAGCAGTCTCTGTTAAGTGCACAGAGCTGCTACAGAAAAAATAAAAAAGTAAGGATGAGCCTGTTAGTAACACAGGGACTCAGCGACACACATGCGGTAGGCAAAAACCGGAGTAGTTAAAACGTCACTACGTCCGACACCTACCGTAGTAACAGGTGTGCTGGCGTCGCAACCGCGGACGCAGAAATAAGCTGCAACTGCAGCGCGGCGTGAACAGAGCCGCAAGCAAGGCGCTGCAAGGACGCTGGCGCAATGCAGGACGCTTAGCTGCTGCACAAGGTATGGCTGGAGCGCGCTGGCGCTAGCACTGCTACTGGCGGCTGCACAATCACTCACAAACGTAATATCAGAGGGAAGGGGCTTCATAAGTCATCCACCAGTCCAAGCATACAATACCATACACACAGCAGCAGTATGAAAATACTAGCGAATGGCGGAACAGCCATGCGCACTTTTTATAGTGTACGAGACCTTCCGGAAGACTCCATAACCCTGAGCTGGACCAATGGAATCAGGAGCAGGACCTGAGCATCTGACTCCTGAGCTCCAATGGGAGGTTGTCCCAGGAGCATGCTCAGAGTATGGAGTGAAGGACTTAGCCTCCGGAGAGAGTTGCTGAAAAGCAATCTCTTCTGCAATCTCTCCTGCAGTGGACGGATAGCAGGAGACTGCAGAATGTAAGGGTCCAGATCTCTGCATAGCCAGGGCAGAAATCTGACTCCTAACAATAGGTCACTATGTGATGGTAATATGGTGTCTAGTCATGGTGCGGTGGTATTTGTCCCTTTGGATGTGATATTATTGGTCATTTTAAAAATTGAAAAATAAAAATATACCTAAATTGTATTGGATATTTTAACAAATATTTAATAGGTTAGAGTAGAATAGGGCCTGGCCAAAAGAGTCTACCTTGTCATGGTGGCAAAATAAAAGAATCTTTTGGCCAAAACAAGAGCTGCTGGCTATATGTGTGATCTGGTGATGGGAACTGTTAATGTGTGACTGGTGAGAAGTAGAGTTTTTCCAAGAGAGAGCGGTGGGACTGTGGACAGTTCGAGGGGTGGAGGTGGGGTTGAGATGGAGCCTGGGCGGAGTCTCAAGGGGGCCCCGAAATTCCTAGTGGCAGCCCTGAAAAAAAATGCGTTTTTAGTGCATGCTTAAAACTGGGTATTGAGGATTAATCAAATTTTCTTGGGTAGTGCATTCCATACAATTGGCGCAGCACGTGAGAAGTCGGAGATTGGGAGGTTCTGATTATTGAGGATGTTAACCTTAGGTCATTAGCAGAACGGAGGGCATGGGTAGAGTAGTAGACTGAGACCAGGGAAGAGATGTAGGGTGGTACTGAAATTTGGAGTGCTTTGTGGGTGAGAGTGATAAGTTTATATTGAATTCTGGAGTGGATGGGTAACTAGTGCAATGACTGGCACAAGGTAGAGGCATCAGTGTAACTGTTGGTGAGGAATATGATCCTGGCTGCAGCATTCAAGACAGATTGGAGAGGGGAGTGTTTGGTAAGTGGGAGACCGATTAGTAGAGTTACAGTAGTCCAGACAAGAATGAATAAAAGCAGAGTCAAAAGTAAGAAAAGGTCAAATTCTAGAAATGTTTTTGAGGAAATTGAAAGCTCGGAATTAAGTATGACCCCAAGACAACGGGCATGTTGCTGGAGAGTAATGGTGGAACTACACACGGAAGTGGCAATGTCAGACATAGGTAGGTTAGTGGGAGGAAACACAAGGAGTTCAGTTTCAGATAGAGGGAGGACATGATGTTGGAGACAGCGGTAAGACCATCATTGGTGTTTTGTAATAATGCAGGCGTGATGTCAGGAGTAGAGGTGTATAATTGGGTGTCATCAGTATAGAGATGGTACTGGAAACCAAATCTAATTATTTGTCCAATAGGGGAAGGAGGAGCCAGCAAAAGATACAGTGAACGAGCAGTCAGAGAGGTAGGAGGAGAACCAGGAGAGAATGGTGTCCTTGAGGCCAAAGGAGCGGAGCATAGTGAGGAGGAGCTGATGATCCACAGTGTTGAATGCTGCAGAGAGATTTAGGAGAATTAGCATGGAGTAATGACCATTTGATTTAGCTGTTAGTAGATCATTAGAAACTTTAGTGAGGGCAGTTTCAGTAGAGTTTAAAGACCAAAAACTGGATTGTAGAGGGTCGAGAAGAGAGTTATCTGAGAGATAGCAGATAAGACGGGAGTGGACAAACCGTTCCATGAGTTTAGAGATGAAGGGAAGATTAGAGACAGGTCTATACACCATGTTCAAAATTATTGTGCAAATTGGTTTTAAGTGTCATAGCGTTTTTTTTTTTTGCAATGAAACCCATTAATGATATTTTGTCTCAGGGTTCTTTGGATCACTGAAATCAATCTCAGATACCTGTGATAATTAGTTTGCCATGTGAGCCCAATAAAAGGAAGACTAGCTGTTCCACACTATTAAGCAGGCCAGAGTTTTCAAGTAACATGGGAAAAAGGATCTCTCTGCTGCTGAAAAGCATCAAATAGTGCAAAAAACATTAGATATTTCCCAAAAAATTAAGCGTGATCATCGTACCATTAAGAGATTTGTGGCTGATTCTGAGCACAGACGTGTTCATGCTGATAAAAACAGAATGAGGAAGGTTTCTGCCAGGCAAGTTCATCAGATTTAGAGAGCAGCTGCTAAAAAGCCATTACAAAACAGCAAATAGATACAGTATTTGAAGCTGCTGGTGCCTCTGGAGTCCCTCAAACCTCAAGGTGTAGGATCCTTCAAAGGCTTGCTGTGGTGCATAAACCTAATATTCGGCCACCCCTAAACAATGCTCACAAGCAGAAACAGTTGCAGTGGGCCCAGACATACGTGAAGACTAATTTTCACACAGTCTTGTTTACTGATTAGTGTCGAGCAACCATGGATGGTACAGATGGATGGAGTAGTGGATGGTTGGTGGATGGCCACCATGTTCCAACAAGGCTGAGACGTCAGCAAGGAGATGGAGGAGTCAAGTTTTAGGCCGGAATCATGGGGAAACAGCTGGTTAGGGCCCTTTAAGGTTCCTGAAGGTGTGGAAATGACATCTGCAAAGTATATAGAGTTTCTGACTGACAACTTTCTTCCATGGTATAAAAAGCAGAAATGTGCCTTCAGGAGCAAAATCATCTTCATGCATGACAATGCACCATCTCATGCTGCAAAGAATACCTCTGAGTTATTGGCTGCTCTGGGCATAAAAGGAGATAAACTCATGGTGTGGCCACCATCTTCCCCTGACCTCAACCCTATAGAGAACCTTTGGAGTATCATCAAGCAAAAGATCTATGAGGGTGGGAGGCAGTTCACATCAAAACAACAGCTCTGGGAGGCTATTCTGACTTCATGCAAAGAAATACAAGCAGAAACTCTCCAAAAACTCACAAGCTCAATGGATGCAAGTATTGTGAAGGTGATATTGGAGCGCCCCGCGGGGCCTGGGGGTACTCGGTACCGGACCCGGCGACTTCAATGGGGGACAGTGTCATGTCGGCGACCCAGTCCGTGGCCCAGAGGCGTCCAGTAATAAAATAGGGGAAAGTTGCGTGGTATTTATGTGGTAAAAATGAAGATAAAGTTTACAGATGGTTAAACACATGATGCCACCTGTGGTATTCTGGTCAGAGGTGACCAGCGCTGCGGTGTTGTTCCCCTGAGACTGTTGGTGTGTCGCAACTGAGGTGAAAATAGCTCTCCACAGGTACAGCAATAGTCCCAGGGCAAAGATGTTAAATTAATAGTAAAAATGGCTGTGAACGTTGGGGTGCAGAGAAATGAGAGAAGGACACAGAGAGGTGCAGTTTCTTTACCTTTTATTGGCAATTGGTTGCAATCCGGAGTACCACATACAGGTGATGGAATGTGTCCGGCTCGCCTGGAGGCATTCAGGGGATCCACCTTGCCAGGTGGGGATTTAGGACCTTCCTTCTGTGCTTTGTGTGTGGGTCTCCGTTGTTTATAACTATGCTGCGACCCTCAATTGCGTGATGATTTCACTAACCTGTACGGCTGTCAGCATGAGCCTATTCCACGGGTACCGTCCCTTTCACCGTCGGCCCCGGGCTCCTTATCCGCTGGCGTGCCCTCAGGTGTTCAATGTTGCACAGGAATTTACAATTCCCTGTACTTTCAGATCCGGCTATCAGAACATACAGCTCCTGACCACCAAAGACTCTGATGTCCCTTTTCTCCCTATTAGAGCTTCGCTCTGGGGTCTGCTATATGCAGTTTTAGCTTCCCCAGAGCCTCTCCTTCTCTGCTCGTGTCCTCTCCCTCTTCACAGATCAGCTGCCCGTTTTGAACTACTCTCAGATCAGCTCCCTCCTGAACTGACAGGACCTTCCATAAAGATCTTTTTACCTCACGTTTTTTAACTGTCCGTTATTTTCTCTCAGCTTCTCTCGTTTCCATATCAACTCCCTCAGCTCACTTCTAGCTGACTCACCAACCCCATCTGCTGGCCAGAATTTATAAGGCAGCTCCCTTTTCTGACTTGCAGCAGGAATTGTGATTTGATCTAGTTACCTGGCATGGGGGCCCCCCTTCTGCCTCCAAGCATGACTTTACCCATTAGAGGGAGGTAATGTTACTGTGACAACCGGACTCTGGGGTGTCACATTCCCCCCCAGTTAAGCTCAGTACTCCTGGACTGAGGAAAATATAACAAGAATTGTTAACAACAACAATTAGTGCAAATCTACAAAGTCTTAAAAATGTAAAAATGATCAAAAACCAGACAAGAAAAAGAAAACAATAGCACAGTTACTGCAGCGACCAGTCCTTACGCTGCTGTCCAGGAATTGTCTTTGTGCTTGTACCTGGAGTTTGGTTGGTGGGAACCGCCTTAGCCCACTTTGTGTGTCGTCCCTGGGCGTGGCTACAGGGTGCTCTGTAGATGGGCCTGTTTTTCGGCCACGCCGGCGACTTATTTTCAAGGCCTTTTTGGAGTAACTATTTACAAATACAGTTCTGACCACACATAGTCCTGTGGCCCAATTGTTCTTTAACTGGTTATTGCGAATACTTTAAAAAAGGTTCTTACAGTAAGTCTCTGTAGGCTCTCATGCTTAACGGCTACTACTATACATTCTCATTACTTTATTTACGTTACGTAATCTCTGTAATGGGCAGGGATCTGACCTCTAGTACTACGAGTGGATCTACGCAGTATAGGTATTTTTGATGACCTGACCTGTTCTCTGATTTCTACTGTGGGTGCACTAGTCACTACGCTATAAGTAGACTTGTGTAAGATTGGTATTCTAGACTGCCTTCTCTCTACTCCTAGACTCACCATGAGAGTCAGATTCGCTGTTACCAGGGGACAGATTTCCACATTCCTCAGCAGATGTTGTATCTGTTACTGGAGCCATTTCATTTAGAGTCTCTTCTTCATCTGGTGCAGTAGGCTGATGAAAGGTTAGTACTGGTACTACTATTGCCTGATTTACTTGTGTCCACGTCTGAGGAAATTCTCCAAGTATAGTTTGAATCTTTTCTTCCACCTCTACTATGGGTTGTTGAGTGTCTTGGACTTCTTTCTTGTCCTTCAATTGATCAGGGCACATCTTTAGATGATCTCTTGAGACTGCTTCGAAGGTTTCTCCTCCATCTTTGCTGATGATACATACTTTGGTGTAAATAAAATCTGAAGGTATCACGGTGTATGGCTCTGCTTCCCACTGGTCATCCTCTTCGTGACGTTAGTTGGAGCGCCCCGCGGGGCCTGGGGGTACTCGGTACCAGGCCCGTCGACTTCAATGAGGGACGGTGTCGCGGCGGCGGCGACCCGGTCCATGGCCCAGAGGCGTCCAGAAATAAAATAGGGGAAAGTTGTGTGGTATTTATGTGGTAAAAATGAAGATAAGGTTTACAGATGGTTAAACACATGACGCCACCTGTGGTATTCTGGTCAGAGGTGACCAGCGCTGCAGTGTTGTTCCCCTGAGACTGTTGGTGTGTCGCAGCTGAGGTGAAAATAGCTCTCCACAGGTAGAGCAATAGTCCCAGGGCAAAGATGTTAAATTAATAGTAAAAATGGCTGTGAACGTTGGGGTGCAGAGAAATAAGAGAATGACACAGGTGCAGTTTCTTTACCTTTTACTGGCAATTGGTTGCAATCCGGAGTACCACATACAGGTGATGGAATGAGTCCAGCTCGCCTGGAGGCATTCAGGGGATCCACCTTGCCAGGTGGGGATTTAGGGCCTTCCTTCTGCGCTTTGTGTGTGGGTCTCCGCTGTTTATAACTATGCTGCGACCCTCAATTGCGTGATGATTTCACTACCCTGTATGGCTGTCAGCATGAGCCTATTCCACGAGTACCGTCCTTTTCACCATCGCCCCCTGGCTCCTTATCCCCTGCCGTGCCCTCAGGTGTTCAATGTCGCACAGGAATTTACAATTCCCTGTACTTTCAGATCCGGCGATCAGAACATACAGCTCCTGACCTCCAAAGACTCTGACGTCCCTTTTCTCCCTATTAGCGCTTCGCTCTGGGGTCTGCTATATGCAGTTTTAGCTTCCCCAGAGCCTCTCCTTCTCTGCTCGTGTCTTCTCCCTCTTCACAGATCAGCTGCCCGTCTTGAACTCCTCTCAGATCAGCTCCCTCCTGAACTGACTGGACCTTCCAGAAAGATCTTTTTACCTCACGTTTTTTAACTGTCCGTTATTTTCTCTCAGCTGCACTCATTTCCATGACAACTCCCTCAGCTCACTTCTAGCTGACTCACCAACCCCATCTGCTGGCCAGAATTTATAAGGCAGCTCCCTTTTCTGACCTGCAGCAGGAATTGTGATTTAATCTAGTTACCTGGCATGGGGCCCCCCATTGTGCCTCCAAGCATGACTTTACCCATTAGAGCAGGAGTGGGCAATCTTTTTTCTGCCAAGGGCCATTTGGATATTTATGCCATCCTTCGGGGGCCGTACAAACTCCACCCACAAAGTACATCCTGACTCTGGCACTGGTGTCAGAACGTAAATTTTCATTACATGCCCTTCAGTGTTCAGTAGTGAACACTGCATGTGTATGTTCACTGAGGAAGAAGAAATTAATGAGCTGGTGGCAATCAAAATATGACTCCCTGCCAAAATACTGTGGTCCCTGAGAATCTGCCTGGGGGCCGTATTAAAGGTCATCGAGGGCCGTAAATAGCCGTGGGGCCTGAGGTTCCCCACCTCTGCATTAGAGGGAGGTAATGTCACTGTGACAACCGGACTCTGGGGTGCCACATTATCAAAGAAGGGTTCCTATGTTAACATGTAACTTGTCCTGTTAGGATGTTTTGGCGTTAAAGAGCTTTTTTGTTCAGTGAATGCTGCAAATTCCACAAATGAGCATTTTCAGTTCTTTAAAACATATCAAATGTTTAGAAATTCTACTGTGCCTAATAATTTGGAACAGTGCATTTTGAGTTTTTATTCATTTTGGAGACTATACTGTTATCATTGGGAGTTTTTTTCAATAAAATTCGATGTATATGTAGGGGTACGGGCTGAGGGAGGGCGTGCTGTAGTGCTTAGGTGGTGTGACTGGTAGGCGGCGGAGGTGTGCTGTACTCACAGGATTGAGGGGTGACCCGCTTCTTGACGTCGACAGGCACAAGACAGAGACAGGAGATGTATTCAACAGGTTCTGCTTTTATTGGCCACCCTTACGATGACCAGCACAATGCGTGACAGGTATTTCACACTGTTTTCTCTTGCAGACAGGCCCGAGTACCTTCGCTTGTAGACTCTCACTGTCGGAGTGTACGTCGTGGCTCTTCCACTCTGGCTGCCCTAGGCCAATCCACCACGGCGTTTCACCTTACAAATTCCACCAAATACCAGGTCCTCACAGGTCGTCTCTGCCTGTGACCAGTGTCCTTTAGGGTCACCCCCCGTGACCGTTTCCACTGTCAAAAGTCTCTGAGGGGTCTCCTATGTGTAACAGACCCTCCTTCCTTGTGGGCTCCCCTGGCTGACTGAAGTAGTGATGTGTCGGTCGCGAACGATCCGACACAAAGAGCCGGCTCCCTGCTGTGAACTATGGGAGCCGGCACCCCAGTGAGAGTCACTAAAAGCCCCAAATGGCTCTCACTGGGCCTAAAATCCCTATGTTCGGCAGGCGTAACTCCGCCCACTCGGACAAAACTCCACCCACTTAGCAAACTAATTGGTTCATAGAAAGTGGGCGGGGTTTCGGATGCCTGCACATGTAAGCAATAGGGATCCATTTAGGATCCAAAAAGAGCCGGTGTGACAAGCATCAGCTTATGCTGAGTCGATTTTCTTTGAATGAGTGGACCCTCTGGGCCGTGGCACCCACCCACCTAGGGCGAGCTGACCTAGTGAGGAACCACCCCCTATACAGGGAGTGTCAGGGGCAAGACCAAGGGGGTGAGCCACCATGGCTGCTGGACCAGACGGCCGGCTCAGGGAAACAAGACGACGCGAGACGAGACGTTAGTTCAAAGAAACTTAATTTAAGGAAGGCCTCAGGGATAACATCAGGTACAAACATAACCAAAACAGGGACAACATAGCAAGCTGCGTGCAAGAGCACGCCAAAGTCCAAGCATGGTACATCCCGATGGTAGGGGGAGGCACGATGACATCATACTCCGGACAGCAAGCGAAGATCAACCGGGACATCAGGTTCTGAAGCTCTGTAGGCAATCATAAGGATCCGGACATCCGAAAGTCAGCCAGGGTTCCATGAAAGGAAACAAGACAGGGTTAACGACATGATGCGTGTCAACGGACACGCCAGGTTCGAGTTCACAGGACTGAGACCTGCGCATGCCAAGGGGCATGCCAGGGACGGGTACAAGGACGGAGACCTGCGCGTGAGAGGGAATGCCAGGGACGGGTTCAATGGCATCGGAATCCGGGGTGCTGGCATCGACCGACAAGGTCTAGGAAGCAGGCTCCGGACATCAGGCCGCAGTCATCTAGGTCCAGACCTCTGGCAGCGGTCGGCAGATTACGGAATCCGGCAGGCAAACTAGGGTTCAGAGCAGAGAAAAGAGAGCAAAAGACTTTGTGCAAGAGTAGCACGAAAAGGCACAGTGCGAGAACCAGCGTGCGCGCAAGGGAGCACGGAGACCACAGCTGGGAGCACCGGCAGGTGGTACCGACGATGGCATATTCAAGCGGGCACAACTAGAGGCGGCACCGCTGCGGCCACGCAGCCGGAGACCACTGTAGCACTGGACGGGGCACGGCTGAGGCACACAGGCGAGCATGGCTAGAGGCAGCACGGTTGAGGCACAACAGACAGGCACAGGCGACCAGGCACGTGCACGAAGCCACAAGGCAGGGCTAGGCAAAGATACAGGACAGAGACGCGTGCAGAGAGCACGGCAAAGCCTAGTACGAAAAGTGCAAGAGCGCACGAAACATCAGAGGCAAGGCATAGAGTAGTAGACAGGACCCTGCGCACCCAAAGGACATGCCAGGAGCAAGGTACAAGGCGAGGCCTGCACGTACCGAGGGGCACGCCAGGGACAGGGCACAGAACAGAGGCCTGCATGTGTAGACAGACACGACAGGGACAGAGTCTAGCAGCGGAGCGTAGGCCGAAGCCCAGAGCCGGGCCAAGGGAGAATCTTGGGAATAGACAGGGTACAGAGCGGAGGCCTGCACGTGCAGAGAGGCACGCCAGGGACAGGGTACAGAGACGAGGCCTGCACGTGTAGGGAGACACGTCAGGGACAGAGTCGAGGCCTGCTTGCAGGCTCGGACTGGCCCACCGAGGTACCGTTGGATCCCTCGGTGGGCCCCGCCCCCGCCCGACCATGAATGTCACTGAACAAGCCCGCTCGCGGCCCAGCTGCTGGTACCTGTGAATCACAGTCACCTCTCCTAGCATGTCTCTTGCAGCCCCCTCTGCTTATTCCATCTTCAATCTCAGCGATGTTCTATCTTCCTGTATTCAGCGGCCGCTCATTACCTATGCACATAAGTAATGAGCGGCTGATTACATATGCGCATATGTAATGAGCGGCTCAGCTGAACCACGTGGACGCTGAAAGCAGGAAGTAGAACAGCGGTGAGATTGAAGATGGAATAAGCACTGGCCTGGGGCTGCAAGAGACATGCTACAAGAGGTGGTGAGTGCCTCTGTCCCCTCTGTTTCCATTTGCATGACTGATGATCACTTACGGTACCCCATTTGTCTGTTCCAAAAACAGTACAGATATGTGGAAGGTCTGGACAGATGTGAGCACCGCCTAACTTTTCTGTCAGTGCCTGCAACTTACACGCTGCAGAATAACAGACTCCTGTACACCACATAAGCGCCTATTGTCACATCACATCTCATTTATTAGACATACGCATTTTCAGAATACCTAAAGCTGAGAAAGCTGAGCACAATTTATGCTGCCATGGGCAAATATTCAATATGGATCCATGCCCTCTTACCCTAGCTTCACCCTCCTTTTATAACTAATCCCCCGCCTGTTTCAATTTACATATCCTACATAATATGGCGTCACCTAGTCCTGTCCCTGCGCTCTGCCCTGTTCTGTTCCTGTGCTCTGCCCTGTCCTGTCCCTGCGCTCTGCCCTGTCCACTCAGCTGCACTCTGCCCTGTCCCTGCGCTCTGCCCTGTACCCTCAGCTGCACTCTGCCCTGTCACTGCGCTCTGCCCTGTCCCCTCAGCTGCACTCTGCCCTGTCCCCTCAGCTGCACTCTGCCCTGTCCCTGTGCTCTGCCCTGTCCCTGTACTCTGCCCTGTCCCCTCAGCTGCGCTCTGCCCTGTCACTGCGCTCTGCCCTGTCCCCTCAGCTGCGCTCTGCCCTGTCCCCTCAGCTGCGCTCTGCCCTGTCCCTGCGCTCTGCCCTGTCCCCTCAGCTGCGCTCTGCCCTGTCCCCTCAGCTGCGCTCTGCCCTGTCCCCGCGCTCTGCCCTGTCCCAGCGCTCTGCCCTGTCCCCTCAGCTGCACTCTGCCCTGTCCCTGTACTCTGCCCTGTCCCTGTGCTCTGCCCTGTCCCTGCACTCTGCCCTGTCCCCTCAGCTGCGCTCTGCCCTGTCACTGCACTCTGCCCTGTCCCCTCAGCTGCGCTCTGCCCTGTCCCTGCGCTCTGCCCTGTCCCCTCAGCTGCGCTCTGCCCTGTCACTGAGCTCTGCCCTGTCCCCTCAGCTGTGCTCTGCCCTGTCACTGCGCTCTGCCCTGTCCCCTCAGCTGCGCTCTTCCCTGTTCCTGCGCTCTGCCCTGTCCCCTTAGCTGCGCTCTACCCTGTCACTGCGCTCTGCCCTGTCCCCACAGCTGCGCTCTGCCCTGTCCCCTTAGCTGCGCTCTGCCCTGTCCCCTCAGCTGCGCTCTGCCCTGTCCCCTCAGCTGCACTCTGCCCTGTCCCCTCAGCTGCACTCTGCCCTGTCCCTGCACTCTGCGCTGACCCCTCAGCTGCGCTCTGCCCTGTCCCTGCACTCTGCCCTGTCCCCTCAGCTGCGCTCTGCCCTGTCACTGCACTCTGCCCTGTCCCCTCAGCTGCGCTCTGCCTTGTCCCCTCAGCTGCGCTCTACCCTGTCACTGCGCTCTGCCCTGTCCCCTCAGCTGCGCTCTGCCCTGTCCCCTCAGCTGCGCTCTGCCCTTTCCCTGCTGCCGCTCTCTTCTCTTTGGGTATGTGCACACGTTGTGGATTGTGCTGCGGATTTGGCTGAATCCGCAGGTAAAATGACCTGTGCTTTACCTGCAGATTTAGTGCAGATTTTGTGCGGATTTCTCCTGCGTTTTTACACCTGCGTATTCCTATAATGGAATGGGTGTAAAAACGCTGCGGATTCCGTACAAAGAAGTGACATGCTGCAGAAAATAAACCGCAGCAAATCTGCGTAGAATTTTCCGCAGCATGTGCACAGCGGATTTGGTTTTCCATGGGATAACATGGTACTGTACACCGCATGGAAAAATGCTGCGGATTCGCAGCCAAATCTGCAACGTGTGCACATACCCTTCCTCTGCCTGTGCCACCGCTCTCTTCTCTTTCTCTGCCTGTGCCAACGCTCTCTTCTCTGTGCCGCTACGCTCTGCATGCACCTGAGTTTTGTACAGGCCACAATATGTTTTGCGCTGTACACAAGAAATGGCCATCAGTGTCAGTAAAACTTCAAGGAAATCTATCAGCAGAATTCACATTCCAATCTGCCTGCATTAGCGGACCTGATGAGGCTGGTGAACTGACTGCAAATCCATGTCTGGTTGGCTGGATAATCCTGCATGAAGGTTTCGCTGCCTGAATCTCCGCTGGGCGTTTTCTGAGCGCTAGTCGGGTTGTGAAATTCTCATCTTATAAGGTCCCAGGATTATACAATCATTCCTACAAGCCGTGCACCAACCGGAGGAGCACAGGAGGGAGCGCTGAGTAATTACAGGGGGTGGGAGGGTGAATGCACAGGTTACACAGCCTGGAGCTGTAATACTCCTATGTCACCGGGAGCGTTGCTCCTGCAGCTGTACATTCTATCATCCCACAAGGGAGAGCTGGATGTGAACTACGGCTCTGGAAAGTAATACAGCAGGTAGCTCAGGATCAGTAATGAAATGTTATAATTCTGTATGGAGGACTATGTGGTGCCTATAATACTGTATGGAAGACTATGCGGTGCCCGTAATACTGTATGGAGGACTATGCGGTGCCCATAATACTGTATGGAGGACTATGCGGTGCCCATAATACTGTATGGAGGACTATGCGGTGCCCATAATACTGTATGGAGGACTATGTGGTGCCCATAATTCTGTATGGAGGACTATGCAGTACCTATAATACTGTATGGAGGACTATGTGGTGCCCATAATTCTGTATGGAGGACTATGTGGTGCCCATAATTCTGTATGGAGGACTATGTGGTGCCCGTAATACTGTATGGAGGACTATGTGGTGTCCATATTTCTGTATGGAGGCCTATGTGGTGCTCATAATTCTGTATGGAGGACTACATGGTGTCTCATAAATCTGTATGGAGGACTATGTGGTGCCCATAATTTTGTATGGAGAGATACATGGTGTCCCATAATTCTGTATGGAGGCCTATGTGTTGCCCATAATTCTGTATGGAGGACTACAAGGTGTCCCTTAATTCTGTATGGAGGACTATGTGGTGCCCATAATTTTGTTTGGAGAGATACGTGGTGCCCCATAATTCTGTATGGAGGACTATGCGGTGCCCATAATTCTGTATGAAGGACTATGCGGTGCCCATAATACTGTATGTAGGGATATGTGGTGTACTGTATGCTATGCCAGGCCTGCCATTGCCATTAATGATCCCTCTTCTGGATTCTTCTGTTTGGTTCTTGTATGTGCGGTGATGGCGCTGACATCCTTGTGTTCAGACATCTTTTCTCCAAGTCTCTAAATTAAAATGTCCACTATTGTACTAATGTACGGCGAGGGGTTCCGTCGGTCCCCGCAGCTAATCGCACGGGTACCGGGAGGCTTTCGCCGCTAAGACCGGCAGGCAGCAACGCTGCCTGGCTGGTCCGGGCGAATTTTAGCCCCCCCTGTAGATCCGAACGCTTCGATTGGCTGGGCTGTGTAGCATCTACTATGGAACACTTGTTGGGACAAAGTGATCACTATACCCCCTACGTCAATCCTTGGGAGTGTAGATTCCAAAATGGGGTCACTTTTTAACTTCAAAGTAACACAGGTCAGATTTGCAAAAAAAATGGCCTGGGCATTAAGGTGAAAACAGGCCTGCGGCCCTAAAGGATTAAATGAATCGTAGTGCGGAAAGATCTGCAGCATATGAACAACGGTGCAGCTTTTAGTAGAATTAGGATGCTGAAATGATGCAGATTTGGCGTGGGCTAAACGGCAAAAGAACCCATGGTGTAATTCTGCGGTCTCAAAGCCTAAATGTTGAGTTGTACATTACTGCAGGTGGGCCCCTAAAATTCATTCCCTTGGTGGGCCCTACACACCCCAGTCCGACCCTGCCTGCTTGTGTAGGGAGACACGTCAGGGACAGGGTACAGAGAGGGGTACCTGAAGCCACAAAGCAAAGCGAAACAGGAAACACGGAAAGAAACACAGAACAGAATCAGAGCAAACAAGGACTACAAGGCACAGCAGGGCAAAGACAAAACATAACACGAAGGACAAACACTAGACAAGAGACGGAATACGAGCACGGAGTGTGTGCAGAGACGCACTACAGAGCTAGGCGCAAGGGCACAGAATAGAGGGAGCGCCCCACAGACCAAGCAGCCAGGCAGGGACACAATACTCAGGCCCTGAGCATAGGAAGGGGCGGTCTGATATAGGGCATAGCACCACCACTTCCGGGTCAGGACCAGGGAAGAGCTTCCAGTTCAGTTCCTCTAGGATCACAGAGCGCGGTCACATGATCAGGGCTTCAGACCAGCAGAGACGATTGCAGAACCAGACAGTGCAGGATCCTAGGAAAGGTCACATGATCAGGGTTTCAGACATGCAGAAACGTTTGCAGAACCGGACAGTGCAGGATCCTAGGAAAGGTCACATGATCAGGGTTTCAGACATGCAGAAACGACTGCAGAACCGGACAGTGCAGGATCCTAGGAAAGGTCACATGATCAGAGTTTCAGACATGCAGAAACGATTGCAGAACCGGACAGTGCAGGATCCTAGGAAAGGTCACATGATAAGGGTTTCTAGACATGCAGAGACGATTGCAGAACCAGACAGTGCAGGATCCTAGGAAAGGTCACATGATCAGGGTTTCAGACATGCAGAGACGAATGCAGAACCAGCCTATGCTGGAACATAGGAAGGACACATGATCAGGGTTTCTAGACATGACGAGGTGATCACAGAAGGCAGAGCAGAAACACAGGAATCCTGCAGCTCAACAGACATGAGGTGAGTGTGCACACTGGTCTAGGGAACATGCAAGATAGCAGACACGAGATGCGCGTGCACACCGCTCCAGGGGTTCTTGAGGCAAAACAGACATGGCGGACATGACAGCTGGCTCTTTTTGGTGAGCGGAGCCATGAGAGCCATATCACCAAAAAGAGCCGGACTGCCCATCACTAGACTGAAGCTTCTAGAAGCTCACTTCAGTATTAATCCAGTCAGTCCAGGTAGCTCCACCCTCTGTCACTTGACAGTCACCTTCGCCCAATCAGAGCCACCTTGACCTCTGGCAGTTATGTAACCCTCATATGACAGTTACATAACCACTGCCTTCGGTGCTCTCCAGTGACCTCTAATGGGCAGACTGCCACATGACACCTTATGTCAATCTCTCTGTCTCCCACTACAGACAGAGCCGTACCCAGCTCAACCTCCCCACATATACTTTTATTAGACTGACTGTCATTTGCACCGACCACTTAGGAAAATCACAGAAAAATATAATTTGCATAATAATTTGGAAAATGGTGTAGTTAGCACAGTTTTGGTCGAGGGATGGTTTTTAAGTAATGGATGTGTGATGGCATGCTTAAATGAGGAGGGATTTTTGTTAGGTGAGTGGTGAGAGCTGGGGAAATGGACTGGAGGAGATGTGATGGAATGAGGTCAGTGGTGCAAGTGGTAGGGTGAGAAGATGCAAGGAGCCTAATTACTTCTGTGACTGGTTCAAAGTCAGAGAGTGAGCTAGATGCAGTGGGGAAGCAGGAGGGAGGACAGTGCATGGTATGAGGGGATTGAGAGAAAATTTCCTGTCGGATATGGTCAATTTTTTCTTTGAAGTAATTGGCCAGATCGTCAGCGCGAAGATCTGTGGTTGGGGCCTGCACTCTTGGGTTGAGTAGGGAATGAAAGGTGTCAAATAGACATTTATGGTTATTGGATAGTGAGGTGATGAGGGTGTTGGAATAGGTTTGTTTGGAGAGGTGAAGGGCAGTGTTGTTTGTTTTAAACATAAGCTTATAATGGATGAAATCTTCAGGCAGATTTGATTTTCCCCACAGACGTTTGGCCCACCTGAAGCACCGCTGTAGGAATTAGGAAACGTGTTTGCAGCGTGTGCCAGGGTTGTCACCATCTGTGCTGAGTTTTTCTATGTATAGGAGGTGCAGCTTCAGCTAGGGCACTGTGCATTGCTTCATTATAATGTTTCAGTGCAGAGTCAGGCCGGAAGGAGATTGGGGCCAATGATGACTGCAAATTTTTCATAAGTTTCTGGGTGCTAATGGTCCGTATATTTCTGTAAGTATATATATTTCTGTAAGGCCATCTACAACCTGTCTCCTCCATACATCTCTGAACTAATCTCCCGATACCTTCCCTCACGTAATCTCCGATCCTCCCAAGACCTCCTTCTCTCCTCTACACTTATTCACTCCTCACCCAACCGCCTCCAAGACTTCTCCCGAATAGTCCCCATCCTCTGGAATTCTGTGCCCAACACATCCGGCTATCAACCGCACTCGGATCCTTCAGACGGAACCTGAAAACCCACCTCTTCAGGAAAGCCTACAGCCTGCAATCACCCCGCTACCTCCTTACAACTACCGGAGCTACCACCTCACCAACACAGGAGCTGCTGCAACCCCCAACCTACTGTCTCCTTCCCCACGATCCTGAAGCATGTAAGCCCGAAAGGGCAGGGTCCTCTCTCCCCTCTATATCAGTCTGTGATTGTTAGTTTGTTTACTGTAAGTGATATCCGTAATTTGTATGTAACCCCTTCTCATGTACAGCACCATGGAATCAATGGTGCTTTATAAATTAATAATAATAAAAAGTGTGGAAAGTGGGGGTGTCCTGAGCGAGATGGCAGTTCTTAACAAAGAATGATAGAAGATTATGGTCAGAGAGCGGGAGAGGGGAGTTGGTAAAATCATACACTGAGCAAAGCCGGGAGAAGACCAAGTCGAGGGCGTTTCCGTCTTCATGCGTAGGAGAGTAAGGCTGAGTTCACACGTGGCGGTTTTTTCGCGTTTCCGCAGCAGTTTTAACTGCGCGATTTTGACGCGAAAACCCAAAATAAGCATCCCATGCATTCCTATGGGATTCCGCAATGCTGTGCTAATGCTGCGGTTTTTACCGCGGCGGAATCGCTTCTCGGTAAAAAACGCAGCATGGTCATTAATTTCGCGGAATCGCGGCGATCCCGCACCCATAGGAATGCATTGTTCTGCTTACTTTCCGCATGTGGCTGTGCACACCATGCAAAAAGTAGGCAGAACATTTGCGGATGGTACTCACGGTCCGGAGGAGAGGAGACTGTCATGACAAAATATTGTTATTCTCACCTTCCGATGTCCCGTGCAGCCTTCCCGCCTCTCTCCACGCTCCCGGTCCCAGTAAGCCTTTGGGAGCGGTGACATCCGTTCTCGCGGGATCGCGAAGTCTCGCGGTCATTCGCGAGACGTTGCGATCCCGCGAGAACGGACGTCATCGCGAATGACCGCGAGACATTGTGATCCCGCGAGAACGGACGTCATCGCGGTAATTGTCTCAAAGGATTACTGGGACCGGGAGCGTGGAGAGAGGCGGGAAGGCTGCGCGGGACGTCGGAAGGTGAGAATAACAAAAATTTTTTTTTATTATTAATTTTTTACATTCTATCTTTTACTATTGAAGCCGCATAGGCGGCCTCAATAGTAAAAAGTTGGTCACACTCGTCAAACACTATGTTTGACGAGTGTGACCAACCTGTCAATCAGTTCTGCAAGCGATGCTCCAGATCGCTTGGAAAACGCTAGCAATTCTGCAAGCTAATTATGCTTGCAAAATGCTAGTTTTTCTACGGGAAAATCGCGGGAATTTAAAATGCGATTTTCCCGCGGAATGGAATTCCGGAATTCTCACGGTAATTTCCGCTACGTGTGAAACCAGCCTTAGTATGCTGCGAGAGGCTGAAGGAGGAGGTTAGAGATAAAAGGTAAGTAGCAGATGGGGAGAGAGGAAAAGCAATGGGAATGTTAAAGTCTCCCATGATGAGGGTGGGGAATGTCACGTTGCTCAGGGCTGTAGAAAGCCTCCTGTCTCTCCAGCACAGCTCAGGCTGAGGCATTGTGTGCGGCTCAGGGCTGTAGAAAGCCTCCTGTCTCTCCAGCACGGCTCAGGGGCGATGATTTTATTTCGGGCAGACGTTTTGCTTTCAGGTTTCTTCCATTTTTTTTGCAACGTTATCTCTGCATGCTAAGTAATCCAACCCCACCAGGGGGCGCTCACATCTCCAGGTCGCAGTCTGCGCCACATTGTGTTTTATTACCAAGAAAAAAAAACCCGGAAGCCGTGGGGACTGTACCATTATGGCGATAACAGAGGGGCCGTGCGATTTGAATATCTTTCCACAAATAAGTTATGGAAGCGTTACCTGCTATTAATGTTTATGAATGGATATTATAATACTATTATCAGTGTTTGGGGTTCAAACAAAACACATAAGTTGGTAATAATTTATTGTAGAAGCCCTGCTATAGTGGAACATTCCTTCTAGTCAGTGTGGGGAGATGAAAATTCCCGCGAAACTTGTCACGTGACAGTCCTATTGGCGCGAATTCGTCTGGCGGGAGAAGGAGCAGCAGCTGAGAACAACGTGAGCGGCGTGTGACAGTGCGAGAGCTACCGGGAGCGCAGGTGAGAGGCCGGGGGGCACCGGAGCACTACAAGCCCCAGCAGTGACAGCACGGGACGTCTCCTGACGTAGCCTGAAACAAGCCTGAGCTGTAATAAAGTAATGTGGAGTCTGGGGAAGATTAATCCCAAGCTGCTGAGTGTTGGAGGGGGGGTATGCTGGCGGCCCCCGACCCCTTGTGGCGCCCTTCCCTGCTCTGGGTAGTGGGCAGCGCTCATAGTCTGGGTTGTGTGTGTGGAGTGGGGCCTGCTGTCCCCTATAGGCTTCTCCCTGTCTGCGTCCTATCCGCCTGTGCATCGTATTCTCTGCCTGGATCCTGTCCTTGGTGGATAATAAGCCTGGGATGTAACCCCTGTGATCCTGGCTGTAACCCTTCAGATACTGTGATCAGAACCCTTAAGGCCCCGTCACACTAAGCGACTTACCAGAGATCCTGACACCGATATCAAGGTGTCAGGATCGCTAGTAAGTCGATATGTGATCGCTGGTGAGTTGTCACACAGACAGCTTCACCAGCGATCAGCACAGCGATGCAGAGCGCCCGGCATCGCTGGCCATCCTGTAAAAAATAGAATCAAAATAAAAAATATAGTTATTCTCACCTTCCGACGTCCCGTTCAGCCATCCCGCCTCTCTCCACGCTCCGGTCCCAGTGATCCTTTGCACGAATGACCGCGAGATGTCACGGTCTCGCGGGAGCGCGAAGTCTCGCGGTCATTCGTGCAAAGGATCACTGGGACCGGAGCGTGGAGAGAGACAGGATGGCTGAACGGGACGTCGGAAGGTGAGAATAACAATATCTTTTATTTTTTTTATTTTTTACAGCTGATCGCTGGTCTCCCGCCTGTCACACACAGCGATGCGTGCTGGCCAGCGGGAGACCAGCGACCAAAGAAATGTCCAGAGGTTTCTTCCAGCGATACCGGCAGGGGGGCCGCTCGCTGATCACTGTCACACACAGCGATCTCGCTGGTGAGATCGCTGTTACGTCACAAAAGTTGTGACTCAGCAGCGATCTCGCTACCGAGATGGCTTAGTGAGACGGGGCCTTTAGGCTTGTGCTACACATTAGTTACACGCCCATATATTGCTGTGCATCAGAGCACACCGCAGGCAGGTCACAAAGTCTACAGCGGGTTTTTTTCTGCTGCAGCTTGATTGTTGCTGTTCCTCACTTGCTTTGTGGCATAGTGTTCTTTGTCCATGTCGCTGTCAGTCACCGTGAGGCTCCACCTTACGATTTATTCAGACAGGCCCATAATACAGATGTGTACCATCCCAGTAGCAATCATACCGCTCTGCAGATCTGTTCATTTGTGAGTCCTTATAAAAAAAAAAAATAAAATCCTTGTGTCAATTTTTTACAATTATATTTCCACTATTAACCTAGAATACTGTATTTGGTCATGTACATTTTTGAATGTAGCGTTATGAAAACTGATCACACACAAGCAGAAAAGGTGTGCACCTAGATGACTGGATACATTTTTTTTTTAAATAAAACTCTGATGATTTTTCATACGCTTGTTCCAGTAATGTTGTCACTGAGATTCCTGTGACAACATTGTCATATGAGCCCGTATATTATGGTATCCATCAAATTTAGCATATATAATATGCTTTATAGTGGGATGAATGAAAATGGTTAAATAAAACTTTTTTTTTCCTTATTGTTTGTCTGCCAAAAATCAGAACAGAACAACTATTGCAGAGGGGACCAATTTGAATTCCCATTTCTGAACTGGGTGTGGTTGTTTTTTTCTTTTTGAGACCATAAACACCTGCTCTTTTATATAACTGATGCAGTTGATCAATTATTCCATCACTGCATAAAAAGACACGGACTGCACATCCAAAGCTCATACATTGATCTACTGTGGCTAAGCAAAACTGAACATTGAAGTTCTTACATAACATTCTGATCAGACTGTATAAAGCCCAATTCCACATCACTGCAAACCTCATAATGAGTTCCTGACCTTGAAAGGTGTTGCGCCATTTACCGGCCACAGCAATAGGGCACCAGCAGTAAGAGCGACACTGTGCTCCATAGCACCTCAGGTTCACTAAGAGGTTTGATGTGATGGGCAGATATATCATTAATGCAACCTGTGAGGCCGCACAGGTGCTCAAAAGATCAGGGGGCCAGTTTCCACCTCCAAAGCAGGTGGAATTGTACATTATGATGAGCTGTTGTGCTGCTAAGGCTAGTTTCACACTAGCGCTTTTGAGCACAGCGACGGCCTGCGCACGGCCGCCGCTAAGCCCTGCCCCCTGCCGCGCCTCCGCCGGTAGCTCCGCCTACCGGCGCAAGACGCTGCATGCGTCCTGCGTCCCCTATCTTTATCACTGGGGGCGCAGGCCGTGCGCAGTATGCGTTTGGCGACGCATGCGTCCTTTTTTTTTTGAATCAGATCTTTTTTATTAAACATTCAGGAATCAATACAGAAAGAATATGACATCTTATATAGCTAGTAAAATTTACATTGAGAGCAAATATTATTTAAAGGGTAAAACTCTTCCTGTGTAAGAATAAATAAAAAGAAGAAATCTCAAAACACAGATATTTGCATAAAATTGAGCCTATAAACAACATGGCTCCACAAATAAACAAAAATCAAAATTATACATCAGTGCCTCATTTCAGCGGGAAAACCATCCCCGCCAGCCGCGCCACTCCGCATCATATTTCGCCCCCCCCCGCCCCCCACGGATATCAGGTCCAATCCACCCCAGCTCCCTCCCACCGCGCCACTCAAAATCTACTTCGCCACAAAGGGCACTAGACTTTATTTTCACCCCCCAAGCATCCCCTCATCGCAAGCACAACAGCAACTGGTCCAACATCGCATCCCGTACCAGTGCGCCCGAGGGGAGACCCGGTGACTCCATCCATGGCTGCCAAATTTTGTAAAACTTTCTTAATGCATTTCTTTTTAAATAAGCCCCCCTTTCCAATCTGATGACATTATTTAGTTTATTTTTAAGCTCTGACAATGTTGGTGGCATAGGATCCAACCAATGATATGCAAGTATCTTTCTTGCCTGATACAGGATGCGTGCTATTCCCAGGGCCACTGCAGAGTCCGGGTCAACCCCCTCCTCCCACAAATTCAACAAACATAGACGAGGTGACGGTCGTATTGTGATATGGTATACTTGGGCTATGAGTCCCAGGGTCTGCCTCCAGAAATCCCCAATGTGCCCGCACTCCCACATAACATGCATCAAGTGGGCATCATCCTGCCCACACCTAACACATTGTGTATTGGGCCTAAGTCCCATTTTAAATAATAAGCTGGGTGTTTTATATACCCTGTGAATGAGATATATTTGCGAAAGCCGCTGGCACTCAGAAACCGCCATTTTAGGGACCTGTTCTAGAATATCGGACCACTGGTCCTCCGTCAGGGGGCCAACGTCCCGTTCCCACTTATTCTTAGCAGCAGTCAGTGGATATGTCTCCAGATGGGCAGGTAATAATCTTTTATATAATTCAGAGATAAGTCCCCTAGAAGACTCAGATGTAAGTAGCATATGTAGTGTTTGATTATGTGTCACTATCACCGGATTTGTCCTTCTCTGTTTTTCCAATGCATGTCTTAGCTGTAAGTACTGATAAAAGAAGACGTGCGGGAGGTGAAATTCTGTTCTCAATTGTTCAAAACTCTTAAGAGTATTATTTTGCAAAATTTGTGACACCAGATAAATCCCTTTATCTTCCCATCTTCCGAACCCCACCAGCTTTTTGATCTCTTGCAAATCCGGATTTCGCCACAATGGCCACAATTCCGTAGGCCCATTTATCTTCAAAAGAGACTTACCCCTATCCCACACCTTGAAAATCATAGCCAACGTGGGGTATCGTGCCCCATTTATCTGCCGTCTTCCCACCTCCAACCGGCACCCTGGATATTTCCATACCGATCCTTCCCTCACAATATCACCACCATTGTCACACGCCCCGTCTCTACCCCAACCCTTAAGATGTTGCATCTGGGAGGCTATAAAGTATATGAATGGGTTTGGCACCGCCAATCCTCCCTCCTCCTTCCCTCGCTGCAGTATCTCCAAGCGAATCCTAGCCTGTTTTTTCTTCCAAATTAATTCCCGGAATAATGTATTTATTTTTGCAAAAAAGTCCCTACAGATCCACACCGGAGAATTATGTATCAAATATAATAATTGTGGCATCATTACCATTTTGATTAAGTTAGATCTACCAATATTCGACAACGGCAGGCGACACCAAGTATGTACTTTTGCTCTAAATCGCTGCAACAGGGGCTCCAGATTCAGAGCCCGAAAATCCTTCGGGGCAGGACTAACAATTATACCCAGATACCTAAACCTCCGAACTACAGGGACCGGTATCTGCAAATCTGAGAAATCCGCCGGGAGAGGGTCTATCGGCATTAAAGCTGATTTGGACCAATTAATCCGAAGACCAGACCTCAGCCCAAATTCTCGAATGACCTCCATTGCCGGCAAAATCGAGGAATGTACCTTATCTAAATATAGAAGTAAATCATCCGCGTACAATGATATCCTCAACTCCACAGTTCCACATCTGAATCCCATTATTTCTCTGGACTTCCGAATTGCAACTGCCAATGGCTCCACCGCAGTAGCAAATAGCAAGGGCGAGAGCGGGCACCCCTGTCTAGTACCTCTCCCAAGAGGAAAAGACTCAGAGACCCTGCCATTAGCCCCAACCTTCGCCACCGGCGAGCCATACAACAGCCTCACCCAATTTATAAATCTGTGTCCAAAGCCCATTTTCCGAAGTACCGCCCACAAAAAACCCCACTCCAAACTATCGAACGCCTTAGCGGCGTCTAAGGACAAAATTGCTCTTCCCCCCAACTCCCCAGAACTATGTTGAATCCCCAAGTATAGTTTCCTAAGGTTCATAGATGTGGCTCTGCCTGGGATAAATCCCGTCTGATCCTTCTGTATAACAGATGAGATAACTCGGGACATCCTATTGGCGAGTACCTTGGCCAATAATTTAACATCTGTTGATAATAGGGAAATCGGGCGATATGAATCCGGAACCTCTGGATCCTTTCCGGGCTTTAATATTAAAACTATCAAAGCTTCCCTCATAGATGGCGGGAGGACCCTCTGCCTTTCAGCCTCTTCAAATACCTTAAGTAGCTTAGGTAGCAGTAAGGGTGCATAGGTTTTGTAAAACTCGCCAGGCAGGCCATCCATTCCTGGAGCCTTTTCATTTTGCATCTGACCAAGCGCCTCCTCCAACTCCTCCAACAGGATGTCCCGATCCAATGAATCCCTATCGCTATCAGCCAATGCAGGGAGAGAGAGCGCATCCAGGTACTGCTCAATCTCAGTCTCCGTGAGACTGCAATCTGATGTGTATAGTCGCATATAATACCTCCTTATCTCACTCACTATGTCCGCACTGTCTGTCACAGGACCACCCGAGTCCGTTTTTAGCCTATTGATATATGAAGATCCGTCCTGTGCTCTAATGACCGTGGCCAATAAATGTCCTACTCCCTCCCCCTCTATAAAATATTTTTGTTTGAGGAAATAACGTTTATTTGCTGCCGCCGACATGAGGTTTTCCCTGAGCGACCCCTGTGCCTTCTCCAAAGCTTTTTTAGTTTCCTCTGTCGGGTTGAGTATCACCGCAGCCTCCGCAACAGACACCTCCTGGATCAGACTCTGGGTGTAGCGTCTATTTTGGCTTTTCCGTGTGCATATTTCTCTAATATATAAGCCCCTGACATAGGCTTTCATGGAATCCCAGACTATGTGATGATGCAGAGTACTCATTAAGTTGAAAATATTCTAGAATGGCATCATGCAAAGATCCCCCTATAAGCTGGATCCAGAAGGGATTAAGCTTCCAGATAGGTCTAGATAGGGTGAGGGGGTGTCCCCATGAAAGTGTGACATGTAGCGGCGAGTGATCAGATACACTTCTAGGCAGGTAGGCCACCCCTCGTACATATGGGGTCATGAGTGTATTCCCAATGGCCAGGTCTATCCGTGACATAGCGTGGTGGGAGCTAGAGTAGCAGGAAAACTGTCTGGCTGTGGGGTTTCGGACACGCCAAAGATCTACCATACCCAGCTCCACTAACGTTCTAGCAAATGAGGTTGAGGCTGCATCCTCTGATATGTTTCCCGAATGCAACTTATCCAAATAGGGATGCAAATATGTATTAAAATCTCCTATTAGAAGAGTCGGCGCAGGGGGAAAGGAACCCAAAATAGACAAGATTCTTTTTACTGGTTCGACTGAATAGGGCGGGGGGATGTATATGGCAACCAGCATGCGTCCTTTTGACGGTGCGCCGACCTGCGCCAAACGCAACCTGCTGCAGTTTGGTTGCGCCGGCGCACCGTCAAAAAGGCGCATGCGCCGCCAAACGCATACTGCGCACGGCCTGCGCCCCCAGTGATAAAGATAGGGGGACGCATGCAGCGTCATGCGCCGGTAGGCGGAGCTACCGGCGGAGGCATGGCAGGGGCGGGGCTGAAACTAGCCTTAGGGTTCAAATATTGAGCCCTCTTTTGTCTATGTCCGCAGTGTGAGACGTGGATGTCATAGTCTGATCAGAATGTTAAACTAGGAAGCTTGTTTACAGACTTGTACATTTTTACTTAGCCTCAATAGATCAGTGTATGAGTTTTGAATCTACAGTCAGTCTTTTTTTTTTTTTTTTTGTTCTACAGCTTTTATCATTTATCTTGTTTGGACATTTTTTCATTTTAGCAACAAATCACCATATAAATTGAGCCTAAAAGGGGTTGTCCAGTACTAGAACAACCCCTTCTCAATCTAAATGTTTGATGCCAATAAAATAAAAGCTTATGACTCATACTGGATGAGAAATCTGGTGCATTTTTACATTGTCTAGCCTATTTCCAGTATCTTTCACAACATCTTAAGCCAATAACTATAGTTCACTTTTAGTAAATTTCGCAAGATTGACATACCCAAGCCACAACTACTTTTCCAGATACTTTTTAAGCCTGTAAAGTGGCAAAAACCATTAATGTGACATTTGAAGGGAGATAATTCTGGTGTATTTATAGTTGTAACTTTATTTAAAAACACAAAAAAATTTAATTTTTGTGAGCATGAATTTTTGTTTCACTCTTTTCCAGCACCATGTCTTCCCCAACATCCACACCAAGCCGTAGAAGGAACAAGAGGGGACGAGGCAGCAATCCTTCAACTCGTAAGTAATTTTTCCTGCCAGGCCTCCTAATTGTCCAATGCTGCCATTAGTTATATATGACAATTTCTGTATTCTATTGAGGTCTTTTTAGAGGAACATTGTTGTTGTCCTTTAGCAATTAACTTTTACTCCACAGCTTGGAATTTGCAAATGAATTACCGTATATACTCAAGTATAAGCCAAGATTTTCAGCCCATTTTTTTTAGGCTGAAAGTACCCCTCTCGGTATATACTCGAGTCATTGTAGGCGGGGGAGAAGCAGGAGTGGTGGCTGTCACGACATAGTCACCCCCTCCTGGCGCGGTCTCTGCACTTCCTGCTTCTCAGATGGTTTCCTGCCCCGCAGCTATTCCTGTGTTCAGCGGTCACGTGGTAGCACTCATTAAAGTAATGAATATGCACGCCACTGAACTCCCATAGGCGTGCAGCGCATATTCATTACTTTAATGAGCGGTACCACTGAACACTGGAAGGAGCTTACGGTGCTGGAAACCATCGGAGAAGCAAGTGCAGAGAGGCACCAGGAGGGGGTAAGTAGGATGGGGGAAGCCATGGGATATTCACCTGTCCCCAGTGTAACGCAGTCCATTAACGCCGCCATTGAGCCCCATTGTCGGGAGCATCATGACACATGCCGTAAAGCGGCACGCGTTCGCGATGTGCCGTCATTCGGTGACGGAGCCTCGGACGCGGCCTGCAGCGTCTGAGGCTCCGTCACCGCTAGCGCAGATTCATCTGTGCTAGCGGGTATAGCATAATGCGATCGCGTTATGCTATACCGTTAGCAGCCCGTCAACGCTATGGCGCATTGTACAGTAGTTAACCTAATTATCTGACCATGTCTCTCCACGCTCTATTACAAAGCATTAGAGTATTGGAGATGTCTGCCTTATATGGAGGGTAGCTGAAGCAAAAGTTCTGGAAAATCTTGTTTTGGCACCGTGTTCACAATCTGTTCTTAAGTTCTGTGCATTAAATACTATTTTTGCCCTAAGCAAATTATTTAATTTGTGTCCTTAACCCCTTCACGCTATGGCTATTTTCTATGGTTTTTTTTTTTTTCTGTTTCTAAAAGCCCTAACTTTTTATATTTCTGTCAATATAGCCATATAAGGGCTTGTTTTTGTAGAGTACCGTATTTTACGCTTTATAAAGCTGGTTTCACACTAGCGTTTTTTAGCGCTGTGCTTCGTGCGCGTCCATGCGCATGCGTCCTGCGCCCCTATCTTTAACATGGGGGCGCATGGTCTAGCGTATGCACGCGTTCGTATGCGTTTTCGTGTGCATGCGTTTTTTCTCGTTCGCCTTATTGGGGGACACACAGACCATGGGTGTATGCTTTGCTAGGACTGACACTAGGAGGCTGACACTATGCACAAAAAAAGTTAGCTCCTACTCCGCAGTATACACCCCACCGACCTGCACCAATTTCCTCAGTTTAGCTTAGTGTCAGTAGGAGGTGGACACGGGTCTTTCATTAGACCCATATCTACCTCGTCGTGCGTCGTTCCTTTACAGGTTCTACGGAGGGATACAGAGTGAAAAGTCACATCTGTACTCCCACATGGAGTCTGCGAGTACGGCGTGTACTGCCACCCCGTATCCTTGCAGTTCTCTGCGGCAGGACCAGCCAGACGGACGCCGACACCAAGACGTGCCAGCGACTCCAGGGGTCCTTGTCGCCAGTCTCCCTCCCACTCGCCTACCAGAGCCTGTCGGTTGGATGAGACGCAGGACTTCTTCAGTAACGGATCGGGGATGGGTGAGTATAGATTTTTTTTTTTAAAATTTTTATTACCTGGCTGCTCATTCCCGACGGACAGGGGGCCTCTTCAATGGCACAGGGATGCTGTCATGTCGGACGCTGTTCACACCACAGCGTCCGGCAGGCAGAGGTAGTTCCACCTCCAGCCACTATAGCCTCAGTGGCGCCGGCTTGATCTTCAGGCTCTCGGGGGTTAATCCTGCTGGAGACCAGGTTGGAAGGTTAGTCACGCCCACGGTCTTTAAATAGTCATACTGACATATGGGCGTCGCCGATTATAGCTTGTGTTTTCATACCAAGTGGTTCCGGTCTGGAGTGGAGGTGTTGCAGAGAGAGAGATTCGTATCTGGTGTCGTATGATCCGTCGTTATCCTTTCTCCTTCCCATATTTGTGTTTAGTTGTGCCCTGTTCACATTACTGTATATTCCTGTGTGTGTGCGACGCAGTGCAGTTTAAGTTCTCCCTGTCTGTCTTATTTGTGTGGGAGCTTTGGTGGTGTGTCTCCTCACTGGGTGGAGGGTTAAGTGCAGGGCTGAGCAGGAGATAAGGAAAGGGTGGAGGCTCAGGCATTTGCACCTTCAGCAAAAACCCTGGGTTGAGGGTCAGACAGGGTTTCCCCTAGTGAAAGGGACACCACAGGGGCCCCGGGTATTTCTGCCTTAGTTGTCCTAAGCCCCGCGTGACATTATAATCGGCCCACATTTTTTCAGGAGTCCATGGATCCCATGGATTCCATGACCCGCCAGTTGGCGGCGCTGTCCTTACAGGTCTCCGAGTTGAAAGGGGCAGTTCAGCAGCAGGGCCTGGTAGTAGCAAAGGTGCAAACGGCATCTGCAGGTATCGGTGCAGAGCCGAAGTTTCCGCTGCCAGAACGATTTTCAGGCGATCGCAGCAAATTTGTCGTATTTCGGGAGGCCTGCAAATTATACTTCCGCATGCGGCCAATCTCCTCAGGTAATGAGGCCCAGCGAGTAGGGCTGGTGTTGTCATTACTGAGTGGTGACCCCCAAGCATGGGCATTTTCCTTACCAGCTGACTCTGCTACATTTCATTCGGTCGATAATGTTTTTTCTGCCCTCGGGCTCATTTACGATGACCCTGACCGACTGGCTCTAGCGGAATCTAAAATCCGCGCCCTCCGCCAGGGGGAGCGCTTGGCAGAGGACTATTGTTCGGAATTTCGCCGCTGGGCTGTAGACACACAGTGGAATGACCCAGCACTGCGGAGCCAGTTTATTCATGGGGTATCAGGGAGGGTGAAACAAGCCCTCCTGATGTATGAGACTCCGGCATCATTGGAGTCTGCCATGAGTTTGGTGATACGTATTGATCGCCGTTTTCGCCAGGGGGCACAGGAGACGCTACCTCTGGGGGAAAGCAGAGGTGCAGGTGTGGTTGAAGTAGATGAGTCCCCTGAACCTATGCAGATTGCTGGCGTGGCACAGGTTCAGCCTCGCGCTCCGGGATTCCGGAAGCCCGGAGCATGTTTCTACTGTGGTAAAAGAGGTCATTATGTTAACGTTTGCCCGGTACTACCTAAGAGGGTCACATCGGCGGAAAACTGTTAAGCTCAGAGGGTATGGAGGAGACCCAACTGAGCGTATGCATATCCTCCATGATGGTATCTCAATGTATGCTCCCTGCCAAGGTTATTATCGCCGGCAGAGAGCTACCTATATCAGTGTTTGTGGATAGCGGTTCCGCTACCAATCTCATAGATGAGGAGTTTGCACACACCGCCGGGTTTAAGATCGAAAAACTTCCTCACCCCATACAGGTGGTGACCATAAATGCTGTTCCACTCCCTCAAGGGGAGATTACTGAGTTTGTGGCAGAGGTGAAACTCCACATTGGGGTCCTACATTCTGAGTCGGTTACATGTAGGGTCCTCCGTAATCTCCCAGCTCAAATGGTCCTGGGTTTTCCATGGCTGTCCAGGCACAACCCGGTAATTGATTGGAAAACTCAGGACATAGTGCAATGGAGTGGTTTCTGCCAAGACAATTGCTTGGCCACATGTGTGTCCGCCGTGACGCCCAGCCTGCCGGAGGCTTTGCAGGATTTCGCGGATGTTTTCTCTGAGAAGGGTTGCTCAGAACTGCCTCCACATAGAGCCTATGACTGTGCGATTAGGTTAAAACCCGGGGCCAAATTACCTAAGGCCAGGATGTTTAATATTTCTGGTCCTGAGAGGCAAGCTCTGAAAGACTACATCGCGGAGAGTCTGAGCAAAGGACACATCCGGCCTTCGTCCTCGCCTGTAGCCGCGGGGTTTTTCTTCATTAAGAAGAAAGATGGGGAGTTACGCCCGTGTCTGGATTTCCGAGAGTTAAACCAGATTACTATCCGTGATCCCTACCCAATGCCGTTGATCCCGGATTTGTTCAACCAGGTAGCGGGGGCGAAATGGTTTTCCAAGCTGGACCTCAGGGGGGCGTATAACCTCATAAGGGTCCGTCAGGGGGATGAGTGGAAGACGGCGTTTAACACTCCTGAGGGTCATTTTGAGAGTCTGGTTATGCCATTTGGGTTGACCACCGCGCCTGCCGTTTTCCAACATTTTATTAATGATGTATTTGCTCATGTCCTGGGGAGATTTGTGATTGTATACCTGGATGATATCCTCATTTATTCTAGCGATCGGGACACTCATTTGGAGCATGTTAGGCAGGTGTTACAGTTGCTCCGGGAGAACCAGCTCTATGCTAAGCTGGAAAAATGTTTATTTTTTGTCCAGGAGTTGCCCTTTTTGGGATATATTGTGTCCGCAGCCGGTTTTAAAATGGACACCGCTAAGGTGCAAGCAGTGCTGCAATGGGAGAGGCCGGAGAGTCTGAAAGCACTCCAGCGGTTCCTTGGGTTTGCGAATTATTATAGGAAATTTATAAAACACTTTTCGACTGTCGCCAAACCGCTCACGGACATGACAAAAAAAGGGTGCCGATCTGGCGAACTGGCCTGAGGTGGCTATACGTGCATTTGAGCGTCTGAAGAATAGTTTTGCTTCAGCCCCCATTCTGGTGCAACCAGACGTGTCTAAACCTTTTGTGGTAGAGGTTGATGCGTCGGAGGTGGGAGTGGGGGCAGTACTGTCTCAAGGCTCGTCCTTGAGCGAGATGCATCCATGCGCCTACTTCTCCAAGAAGCTGTCGCCGGCCGAACGGAATTATGATATCGGCAACAGGGAGTTGTTGGCCATCAAACTGGCTTTTGAGGAATGGCGACACTTCTTGGAGGGGGCGGCTCACCAGGTCACAGTTATCACCGACCATAAGAATCTGCTCTATCTGGAGTCGGCCAAGCGTCTGTCTCCTAGGCAGGCTCGCTGGGCATTTGTTTTTTACTTGTTTCAATTTTCTTGTGACGTACCGTCCCGGGGCTAAAAACACCAAGGCGGATGCTTTGTCTAGGTGTTTTCCGGGGGGAGAACCTCGGGAAGAGCCGGTACCCATCCTCCAGAAAGGGGTAGTGGTCTCGGCTCTCACGACGGAGGTAGAGGCGGAGATTGCCGAGGCCCAAGAGGAGGTACCACCAGGACTTCCCGCCAACAAATCATTTGTACCCCTGCATCTTCGGCTTAAGGTGTTGAAGGAACACCACGATTCGGTACTGGCTGGTCATCCAGGGGTGAAGGGCACCTTAGAGCTGGTATCGCGTCGTTTCTGGTGGCCCAAAATCCGGCAGGACGTGGTCTCGTACGTGGCAGCTTGCATCACGTGCGCTATGGCTAAGTCACCCCGAACCCGTCCTGCTGGCACGCTACAGCCTCTGGGGATACCCAATAGGCCATGGACAGAAATCTCCATGGATTTTATCACTGACTTGCCAGCCTCGGCAGGGAACACGGTCATCCTGGTGGTGGTTGACCGTTTTTCAAAGATGGCGCATTTTGTGGCGTTGTCTTCTTTGCCCAATGCTAAGACGTTGGCTCAGGTATTTGTGAAGGAGGTGGTCAGACTCCACGGAGTACCATCTGACATAGTATCTGATAGGGGTACGCAATTTGTGGCAAGGTTTTGGAAAGCTTTTTGCTCAAGGTTGGGGATCAAGTTGTCACATTCATCGGCGTTTCATCCACAGTCTAATGGACAAACTGAGCGCATGAACCAAAATCTAGAACAGTATTTACGATGTTTTGTGTCCGACAACCAGGAGGAGTGGTCTACTTTCCTTCCTCTGGCCGAATTCGCGTTAAATAATCACCGCCAAGAGTCATCAGGAGAGTCTCCATTCTTTTGTGTGTACGGTCAACATCCTCAGTTTTGTACCTTACGTCAGGGTGACTCCGGGGGTGTCCCGGAGGAGGATCAGCTAGGAGCCCAATTGTCATCAGTCTGGAGGCGGGTGAAACAGCGTTTGTTGAGCATGAGTGCCAGGTACAAACGGGTGGCTGACAGTAGACGCGTGCCAGGTCCGGACCTGTGTGTGGGTGAATGGGTGTGGTTAGCTACGAAGAACATAAAACTCAAAATTCCATCTTTAAAACTGGGTCCAAGGTTTATTGGGCCTTTTAGGATTTCTGCCATCATTAACCCAGTGGCTTATCGGTTGGAACTTCCTGCGGTGTACAGAATACATAACGTTTTTCACAGGGCTTTATTGAAAAAGGTGGTAGGCTTGGTGGACACGACGCCGATGCCACCTCCAGTCATGGTGGATGGCGATTTAGAGTTCGAGGTCGCCAAGGTAGTGGACTCTCGAGTAGTACGCCGTACTCTTCAGTATTTGGTGCACTGGCGGGGGTATGGTCCGGAGGAGAGGTCTTGGGTTCCAGCCTCAGACATACATGCGGATCGGCTGGTCAGTTCTTTTCACCATCGTCATCCGGACAAGCCGGGTCCTATGAGTCTTGAGGGCCCTGGGGTCCCTCGTAGAAGACGGGGTACTGTCATGTCGGACGCTGTTCACACCACAGCGTCCGGCAGGCAGAGGTAGTTCCACCTCCAGCCACTATAGCCTCAGTGGCGCCGGCTTGATCTTCAGGCTCTCGGGGGTTAATCCTGCTGGAGACCAGGTTGGAAGGTTAGTCACGCCCATGGTCTTTAAATAGTCATACTGGCATATGGGCGTCGCCGATTATAGCTTGTGTTTTCATACCAAGTGGTTCCGGTCTGGAGTGGAGGTGTTGCAGAGAGAGAGATTCGTATCTGGTGTCGTATGATCCGTCGTTATCCTTTCTCCTTCCCATATTTGTGTTTAGTTGTGCCCTGTTCACATTACTGTATATTCCTGTGTGTGTGCGACGCAGTGCAGTTTAAGTTCTCCCTGTCTGTCTTATTTGTGTGGGAGCTTTGGTGGTGTGTCTCCTCACTGGGTGGAGGGTGGAGGGTTAAGTGCAGGGCTGAGCAGGAGATAAGGAAAGGGTGGAGGCTCAGGCATTTGCACCTTCAGCAAAAACCCTGGGTTGAGGGTCAGACAGGGTTTCCCCTAGTGAAAGGGACACCACAGGGGCCCCGGGTATTTATGCCTTAGTTGTCCTAAGCCCCGCGTGACAGATGCGGGCGCTGCGGTCGCATGCAGTCGCCCTACATCTATAGGCACACCATGCTCTTTTTTGCTGGCCCCTTGAGAGCGGCTTGCGGCTGCGGCGTCCCCTTCTTCCGACCTCCGCGCCGACCCCCTGCTGACAGGCGGCCGCCGCAACTAATTTAGGCCCCGGCTTCAGTTCGGGCCTACCGCTGCGTCGCGGCCACGCCCCCCGCCCCTTTCTTCTAAGCGGGCTTCTCTCCCGCTCTTCCCAGGCCCTCCCACCGCCTGTCCTTCACCTGCCCAGCCTGCTATTGGCTAGAGGGCGGTGAATTTTAACCCTGCGATGTGCTCCGCCCTCCCTCCTCTCCTGGACGCACGCTCTTTCTCAGGCAGGCGCCATTTTACCAGCCTGTTAGCCGGACACCAGCTCGTCACCGGATCATCTTCTGCCAGCTGGTTTTTTCGTTCAGGAGGTCTATCGGCCGGATTTCGCTCTGACCTGCATCCACTGACAGGTCGCAGAGCATCGCTTCTGGGGACACAGGACCGTGAGTAGCTCTGCACTGCAGACTGACCCTTCTCCACCCTCTGTCCCCCAACCTTCTGGCATTACCTCAGCTTTTCACTATGTCTACCTCTAAGTCTGATCGTACCCGCTCTACTGCCCCCCCCCTGCACTTTAGTCAAGTTCTTTGCATGTTCTTCGTGCAATCGCAAACTTCCCTCAGGCCAGTCCACTCCCCTCTGCCTGGATTGTAGCAACCCAATTCAGCCTGACGCCGTCCAGGAGCCATCTACGGCTCCAGGTGAGAGTGAACCCCCCCCCATGCCTGGCTGGGCCTCCTCGCTATCTCAATCAGTGGCAGACCTCACCAAGGTGTCTCAGTCCCTGGTGGCCGTTCTTGATAAGTTGCCCCTGGACTCTTCAGCAGGGCCAAGCAGGTCCCAAATTGTTCCATCTGAGTCAGCCAGCGTTAGTCGCAAAAGACCCAGGCAAGATGCCCAGCCGGATTCCTCTCCTAGTCCCATCTCACCGCATAGCCCTTCTCAGCAGCCTCCCTCTCGGGCCTCCTCTCCCGAGTCAGATGAAGTGCTTTCGGACAGGTCATCTGAGGGGATTTTAGAGCTGGATTCAGACCAGGATGCAAACATGAAGGTCACAGTGCAGAACCTCATTGCAGCGATCCATCATACTTTCGATATTCCTGACTCCCCTGAAAAAATCCACAGATCAGGAGGTTTCGTTCAGACGGGCAGAAACTCCCTCCAGGGTTTTTCCTTTCCATTCCGAGTTTGGGAAGATTTTTACCAAGGAAAGAGAGGATCCGACCAGACGCTTTCAAAGAGGAAAACGTCTAGGCGTACTCTACCCATTTGCTAAGGAGCTCACGGACAACTGGTCGGCCTCTCCCTCGGTGGATCCGCCCGTGTCCAGGCTTTCCAATAACACGGTTCTCCCGCTTTCAGGCGTGGCGTCCCTAAAGGATTCTAATGACAGGATTATAGAATCCCTGGCGAAGTCTGCCTTTGAAGCGGCTTCAGCGGCTGTGTGCCCAATCTTTGCTTCATCCTGGGCAGCAAAGGCCATAGCCACGTGGGCAGACGACCTTCGTCAAGGCGTCTTAGATAAGGCGCAACCGGAGCGTTTGGCCGATCTCGCCAATCAGATCTCCCTTGCTGGGGACTATCTTCTTTCCGCTTCCTTGGATGCCGCATCCTGTGCAGTTCAGGCGTCAAGCAACGTAGTTGCAATTCGACGTCCAGTTTGGCTAAAGGCCTGGCAAGCGGACTTGTCTTCTAAAAAGTCCCTCACTAACTTGCCTATTCAGGGGGTGCGCCTCTTTGGGTCCCAATTGGACCAGATTATTAAGGACGCTACCGGAGGCACGAGTTCACTCCTCCCTCAGTCCAATCCTCGCAGACCTCCACTAAGGCGTCAGTTTCGACCCTTTCGGACTTTCCACGGTTTCAATACGGCGGACGACTCCTCTAGCCAACAGAGACCGCAGGCTTGCCAGGAGAGAGAGAAAGTTTCCTTCAGACCCACTCCTTCCTGGCGATCCCACTCTTCTCAGAGCAGACCGTCCAGATCTGGATCTGGACGGTCTACTTCAGCATGACTATCGTCGGACAGGTGAGGGGCCTTTCCAATCGGGAGGCCGATTTCCTTCCTTCAGGGACGTTTGGCTGGCCTCCGTAGAGGACGCTTGGGTCACGGAGGTCGTATCCTCAGGATTCAAGATACAGTTCGTCTCTCTCCCCGGGATCGTTTCTTCGAATCCCGGCCTCCAAAGGATCCAGCCTTGATCCCGGGGTTCTCTATGGCTATCGCCTCTCTCCTCAGACAGCACCACTACCAGCTCGTCGCACTGCCCTTCGGTCTTGCCACCGCTCCCAGACTCTTCACGAAGATCGTGGCTGCGTTGATGGCTTTGTTGAGAGTCAGAGGTCTCGTTCTTTTCCCGTACCTAGACGATATTCTGATCAGGGCTCCCTCATTTCAACAGGCTCACCAAAGTTTGTCAATCGTCCTGGACACTCTTTCCGATTTCGGGTGGATCGTCAACAGGAAAAAGTCCTGTCTGGTTCCTACCCAACGCCTGGTCTTTCTAGGCCTTCTGTTCGACACTTGTCGGTCAAGGGTCTTTCTCCCACAAAAGAAGATTCTCTCTCTGCAGCAGGAAGTACGATTGCTGCAGATCTCACGATTCCCGTCCCTCCGTACAGCCAGGAGGGTCCTGGGAAAGATGGTGGTGGCGATAGAGGCAGTTCCCTTTGCCCAATTTCACACCAGACCTCTCCAGCAGGCCATTCTGTCGAAGTGGAACAGGTCGCCTCGGTCCCTGGATCGCCCTGTTCCTCCTTCTTACCGGATCAAGCGGTCCCTCAACTGGTGGTTGTCGTCACCTCTCATTCTATCGGGTCGATTCTTCCTTCCCATTCGCTGGCAGATGGTAACCACAGATGCCAGTCTCCTCGGTTGGGGTGCAGTGTTCCGAAACCACACTGTTCAGGGTCGATAGTCGGATCGGGAATCAGTACCGATCAACATTCTGGAGATTCGAGCTATCCATCTTGCTCTCGTTCACTGGGAAAGGCTCCTCAAGGGACTGCCAGTACGGATTGAGACAGACATCGCCACAGCGGTGGCATATGTCTACCGCCAAGGGGGAACACGGAGTGTCTCAGCCCTGGCGGAGGGGTCCAAGATTCTTCGTTGGGCGGAGATTTCCGTTCCGACAATTTCCGCGGTGCACATTCCCGGCGTAGACAACTGGGACAACGATTTTCTCAGCCGCAAGGGTCTCGTGGTGGGAGAGTGGTCCCTACATCCGGAAGTGTTTCATCTGCTCTGCCTTCGGTGGGGAACCCCGGATGTAGACCTCATGGCGTCTCGCCTCAACAGGAAAGTCCCACAATTCGTGTCCAGGTCTCGGGGCCCTCTGGCAGTGGGCGCCGACGCCCTGGCCGTTCCTTGGTCCCAGTTCGACCTTCCCTACCTGTTCCCTCCTCTGCCTCTTCTTCCCAACCTGTTGAAAAAGATCAAGGCAGAAGGAATTCCAGTCATTCTCATCGCCCCGAATTGGCCCAGAAGTTCTTGGTTCGCGGACATTGTCAACCTTCTCCCAGACGCCCCCTGGAAGCTTCCAGACAGAACAGATCTGCTGTCTCAGGGACCGATTTGCCACCCCAATTCTCGGCCCCTCAATTTAACGGCGTGGCTGTTGAGACCGAGGTTCTGAAACGGGCAGGATTTTCCGACCCGGTAGTTCAGACCATGATCCGAGCCAGAAAGCCATCATCTTCCAAGATCTACTACCGTACTTGGAAGGTCTGTTTCACTTGGTGTGAGACCAATGACATCGCGCCCATGTCCTTTTCGCTCCCTTCAGTCCTAGTGTTTCTTCAGGCAGGATTGGATGTGGGCCTTGCCCTCAGTTCCCTGAAGGGTCAAGTTTCGGCGCTGTCCATTCTATTTCAGAAAACATTGGCTTCCCGTTCTCAGGTTAAGACCTTTCTTCAGGGCGTGGCTCACACGGTTCCGCCGTAGCGGGCGCCCGTGGATCCATGGGATCTTAATCTGGTTCTTGAGGTTCTGCAAGGTCCTCCCTTTGAACCCCTCAGGGATATTTCCCTTTCTCTCCTTTCTTGGAAGGTAGCCTTTCTGGTGGCCATCATCTCCGTCCGGCGCGTGTCGGAATTGGCAGCTCTTTCGTGCCGCTCCCCTTTTCTGGTACTCCACCAGGATAAGGTAGTTCTGCAGCCTCCGCCCTCTTTCCTGCCGAAGGTGGTGTCCTCGTTTCACCTCAACGAGGATATCGTGCTACCATCCTTTTGTCCGTATCCAACTCATCCCCGAGAGCGGTCCTTGAACAAGCTGGACCTGGTTAGGGCGATAAGAGTCTATCTGTCTAGGACGACTTCCTTGCGAAAGACAGAGTCTCTTCATTATCCCTGATGGGGCACGGAAAGGTCACTCGGCGTCAAAGGCTACTATTGCTCGCTGGATCAGATCGGCAATTTTGGAAGCCTACCGAGTTAAGCGTCGCGGAGCCCCTCCGGGGTTCAGGGCCCACTCTACTCGGGCAGTGGGTGCCTCCTGGGCGGTGCGCCACAGAGCTTCCGCGCTGCAGCTTTGCAAAGCTGCAACATGGTCATTGGTTCACACGTTTGTGAAATTCTAGAGAGTCCACACCTACGCTTCGGCGGACGCCAGCCTAGGTAGACGGATTCTGCAGGCCGCGGTGGTGAGTCCGCTGGCCTGATGGAAGTTTGTTTCCCACCCCAGGGACTGCTTTGGGACGTCCCATGGTCTCTGTGTCCCCCAATAAGGCGAACGAGAAAACAGGATTTTTTGGGTTGCTTACCGTAAAATCTGTTTCTCGGAGCCTTCATTGGGGGACACAGCACCCTCCCATGTTTTACAACTCCTGTTCTTATGTTTGTCGGTTGGTTACAGTTGAGTTGTCTGTTCTGTTTTCATTCTGTTTTGTTACTTCTCCTACTGCTTTCTCACTAACTGAGGAAATTGGTGCCGGTCGGTAGGGTGTATACTGCGGAGGAGGAGCTAACATTTTTTTG
The DNA here is from genome assembly GCF_039654945.1 of Dendrobates tinctorius. NCBI lineage: Eukaryota > Metazoa > Chordata > Amphibia > Anura > Dendrobatidae > Dendrobates > Dendrobates tinctorius. Next base: position 13,727,866 of record NW_027361749.1, read on the forward strand.
TGCATAGTGTCAGCCTCCTAGTGGCAGCAAAGCATACACCCATGGTCTCTGTGTCCCCCAATGAAGGCTCCAAGAAACAGATTTTACGGTAAGCAACCCAATAAATCCTGTTTTTTGGCAGTGTGCGCCTAGGCGCGCCGGAAGCAACCTGTTGCATTTTTGGTCTGTCCGACCTGTCTCAAAAAAAACGCTTGCGCACAGAATGCACAAAAAAATCACATTACAGTCTATGGAAACGCAGGCGTGCGCATGGACATGCGCACGCATGCGTTTTAAGAGTTAACATGGCTAGTAACTGGTGAAAACGCATGTGCCTAAAAAAAGCAAACGCATACAAAACGCATTTTGCGTTTTTTGCATACGATTCTATTGCGCACGAAGCGCAGCGCTAAAAAAAACGCTAGTGTGAAACTATCCTTATACGCACTTTTATTTCCCCCCAAATTAGGGGGGAAATGGGGGTGCATCTTACAAAGCGAATAGTGAAAAAAAATATTTCTTACTGAGGGGCTGGCGACGGCTGCGGAGCGGGCTGGAAGAAGGCAGGGTCACCGGTGGGGCAATGCAGCAGGCCTGGAGCTGGGGGTGTCGGTGCGGTATTCAGCAGTATGCTGGTGGCATAGTGCAGGCCGGTGCCATTGCATTTCCAGTATCGGGCTACGAGTTTCCGGACTTAGCGCCGGTATCTACCGCTTAGGACTTCAAGGAAATGGCCGCCGAACCAGCGCATGCGCAGATGGAACTCTCGGGAGATGAGATTTCAGCACTGAAATCTCATCTCCCGAGATCTCCTTCTGCGCATGTGTTGTCCCCGGCAGCTATTTTCCCGGAGTCTACCGCACAGGAAACCCATGAAACTGCTGGGGCTCCACCAAAGACCGGAGACAAACGCAGCGGCACCAGTGGGCAGCAGCGTCGGACATCCCCCACAGCGCCAGATAGTAGATACCACTGTAGTACCGGAGACACCCACAGTGGCATCGGAACCCCCCCCCCCCATTCCCAGCTTGCGGCCTGCAGCATCGCCCCACTCCTGCCTCCTCCAGCAGCGACCCTGGGACCCCGCTTCACCGCAGCCACCACCCCCAGTAAGCAATAAGACGCATGGATTATAAGAAACGCCACCATTTTATTTAAAAAAAATTTTTTCCCTATTTTCTTTACCCTCAAAATTTGCGGTGTGTCTTATAATGTGAAAAATACGGTTAGTTTTTACTTTTGAATGACACCATTCATCTTATGTAATATACTGGAAAATAGGGACAAAATTACAAATTCGTTAAAATTGCAAAAAAAAGTGCAATATCACAATTGTGTGGGGATTTTTTTTTTGTTTTTAATATTTACCCTATTCACTATATGGTAAAACTCGCCTAGCAAGGTGATTCTCCAGGTTAGTAAAAGTGTGACTATGCAGCTTTTTTAAAACTTGTGTTCACTTCTTGCTGTATTCAGTAATTTCCTTAAGGAACTTGAAGCTGCGATCATCTGGTTGCTTGTGCTATACATAGCAGTTCATCGGCGTGGAGCGACGTACGCCCCCTGCGGCGCATGTTAAATGCTGCTGTCAGAGATTGACAGGGATTTAACAGTCGCAAGCAGAGCGCTACTCCACCCGCGGCTGTTAGAGGCAAATCGCCAGATGCTGGCTTGGCATCAGAGCTGGAATATGACATAAGTTTACGTCATGTCATGAAGGGGTTAAAATTGGTAATCTAATCTAAATGATATTCTGATGTCAAGATTGTTTGAGAAGATTGTAATCAAAAGATCGTGTTGAGCAGCTTTAAAGAGAACCTGTGAGTAGGCTTTTGTATTGTAAAGGCATGGCTTTGACGCTGAAATCAAGAAGATGGATTTCTGTATAAAAAAAAAAACAAAAAAACACTATACTCCTTACCTGGGTCCACTGGTGCGTCTTTGCACTGTTCCCAGTAATTGCTATGGCGCTGAAGTCACATCTGCATCACAGTCAAACCTTGAGCTCGGCTGCTCATAGAGAACACTGGCAAAGCGGCTGAGCTCAGAGATTGGCTGCAGTGCTGTCTGATGTCAGTGCTGCAACCAGGGCCAGACTCCCTGAGCAGCGGTGGAGACTCACTAGTGGACCCAAAGAAGGAGAGTACAGTGCGGTTTAATTTTTATTTTTTTATAAACTGCATCTGGAACCAACAATTATCAGAAAGGGAACAACCTCTTTAATGTCTATTGCTATAGTGCTCTAATATCTGTACATTACTTTATTATACCTAGAGACTTTAGTTTCATTTATTGATGTGTTGTTCGAGGCTTGAGCCATAATGGACAAGAAACAAGATGGTCTGTGGATTAAAATCCTGTGCTGATTTATGTTTGTTTTTCTTATAAGCGCGGAGTGAGGAAGTTCACTCCCCTCCATCACAGAGACGAAGGACCGAGGACTCCACATCAGTTGGTGAACTTCTGCCTATGCCAACGTCACCATCTGGTGATCTCCAAAGTCTCAGTGGGCAAGAGCTTCTTTTCTCCAGCCCGGCCCCATCACGACATTCAAGTATGTCTGTGCTACTGTGCAGTTCTGTATGCACTTCTAAAGTTTGATTTAATCATGTTAGTAAAACCATGTGATTTGTAACATTGCAGTTGTTCAGAGCGAACTTGATTTGAGCTCTCCTCTGACGTATGGAACGCCAAGCTCTAGAGTGGAGGGCACCCCTAGGAGTGGCATACGTGGCACTCCTGCTAGGCAACGACCTGATTTAGGGTCAGCTCGCAAACTCAAGCAGGTGGATTTGCAGTCGGACCAGGTGAGGGGTCATCATGTTTTAGTGATGTTACTATAATGCTTTTTTTTTTTTTTCTGCTTTAATGTAACTTTTCCTCTATTTGCAGCCTGCTGTGGAAGAGCTTGTGACAAATGAACAGTCGATGGAACAAAAGCTAGTGATTTGGGGAACTGATGTGAATGTGATTACATGCAGAGAAAAATTTCAGGTGAGAAAGCACTGAGGACCTTTACCTTAGTTTTCAGCATATTCAGTGTTTCTAGCGTTATGAATAAACCATTTAATCAGAGTAAAGCGCCCCATATACTCAGTCGTTCAGCCAGGAGCTGTCTCCCGATTCCTCCTAAGGGGCCCGTTACACATAGCGATATTGTTAGCAATATCGCTGTAACGTCACCGATTTTGTGACGTAGCAGCGATATTGCTAGCGATATCGCTTTGTCTGATACTTACCTCCGACTGGCTCCCCCGCTGGTTATCGCTGGTCGCGCGAGAACGTCCTGGACCATTTCTCGTCGGCCACTTCCTGCTGGGTTTCCTGTGGCGCCGACGAGCGATGCGTGGACGCGGGCAGGAGGACGTCAGGATCGACGCGTCTGACAGGTAAGTAGCGATCCCCGACCCCTGCTATATCGCTGGTGAGATCTGCCTGTGTGGCAGCTCACTAGCGACCACTTAGCGAGCACCAGCGATCCATATCGTTGTCGGGATCGCTGGTGCACCGCTAAGTGTAACGGTACCCTTACACTGGAGTACTTGCTTTACTGAGCAATCCTATGTTTTCTAAAAGAGAGCTGCTGACACACACTACAGCCAATGGATCACTTATTTATGTTCTGCAACTTGCGAACACAGCCTAACAGGAGTTCAAAAAGCTACTAGATTGTTGCAGTAGAATCCTTGTAATCTATAATAATAAATGCCCTAAGCAGCTTCCGGTTGTAACAACTTCCGTCCAGTTGTAACCGGTGACGTCACCGCACACCTCTTTCCATTTTAACCCTCAACACACACTCCTCTCACCATCACCACTCACGTCCACTCACTCTTTCACTCCACATACGACCCTTTCTCTCACTCCGTCTCTCATACTCACGCCGTCATCGCTGCTGATCCACGATCCCCGACATCTTCCACCGGCGCCATCCTGGATCCAGACGTCCTCCACGCCGGCGACATGTTCTTGCGGCGACGCCATTTTGGATCGGCGAAATCCTGCGATAGTCAAGATGGCGTCGCCGGCGTGGAGGACGTCGGGATCCAAAATGGCGTCGGCGAAATCTCGCGAGATTTCGCCGACGCCATTTTGGATCCCGACCGCATCCACGCCGGCGACATCTTCCTGCGGCGACGCTATTTTGGATCGGTGAAATCCCGCGATACTCAAGATGGCGTCGCCGGCGAGGACGACGTCGGGATCCAAAATGGCGTCGGCGAAAACTCGCGAGATTTCGCCGACGCCATTTTGGATCCCGACGTCGTCCACGCCGGCGACATGTTCTTCCGGCGACGCCATCTTGATTATCGCGGGGTTTCACGATACTCAAGATGGCGTCGCCGCAAGAACATGTCGCCGGCGTGGACAACGTCTGGATCCAGGATGGCGCCGGCGGAAGAAGATGTCGGGGATACTGGAGCAGCGGCGATGACGGCGTGAGTATGAGAGACGGAGTGAGAGAAGGGGTCGTATGTGGAGTGAAAGAGTGAGTGGAGGTGGTGAAAGGTGAGAGGAGTGTGTGTGTTGAGGGTTAATATGGCAAGAGGTGTGATGCTATCGCATCCTCCCGATGCGATAGCATCGGGCCATAATCTAGTGTTTCTATAAAAGGATAATGGAAGGGATTTCTAATAATGAAAGAATTCTTGTATAAAGGTATTGTCCGGTACTGCTGACTTCCATGAGGTGATAGGCGCTGACGACACAGTTACCTGTCAATATGTGTGCATGATCTCTTCATTTTGTTTGCTCTTCCTGGCAGGTATCTGCCATTGCAAAGTTATCAACGTCGATCACCTCCCAATGCAGAAGTGGTATTGCACAGCTCTATCTGTACAGTAGTGTAGATTACCATACTTACTGGTCAGGGTTTCCCTGCTAGGTGAATGTATGAACACCTCGGATGACTAGTGTTTTGACGTTGCTTTAAGTACGTTTGACAGTCCTTAGCTTACTTTAAAAATTTATTTTCGATGTAGACTCAGATTTTTACATAAATGAACACTTAACAATCCATTTTTTTTTTGCAGCGTTTTATCCAGCGTTTTATTGATCCAGCTGCCAAAGAGGAGGATAATGTTGGCTTGGATTTGAATGAGCCTATTTATATGCAACGTCTTGAAGAGGTAAAACTAAGGTGCACTTTTTTGAAGTCTCAAAAGTTTGATAATATTTTAACCTAAACCCCCAATTTTTTTTTTTTTTTTTGTGTGTATAGATCAATGTGGTTGGTGACCCATTCCTAAATATCGATTGTGAGCATCTGAGGACATTTGACCAAGATCTGTATAGACAGCTTGTTTGCTATCCACAGGTAATCAAGCAATAAACAAGTGTTACTAACCGTAAGGTATTATATTTTTAAGTTGGCTATATCCATGTTAATCTTTTTAATGCCTCTTCTGTGTAGCAAAATCAAGTAGGTGGTTAAGGCAGTGTAAAGTTTTTAGTGGCTCCTGCCCATTATAGAAGCCACTTCTGTGCTGGCTCTGACATGCATCTGATTCCAAATTTGCCCAAAAGAATCTAATAGTTTATGGGTTCTGTAGTGCTGTCATTTTACATAGTAATTAAGGTTGAAGGGAGACTTTAAGTCCATCTAGTTCAACCCATCCTATCCTAACTTGCCCTAACATGTTTATCCAGAGGAAGGCAAAAAAAAAAACCCATGTGGCAAACAGTAAGCTTCACATTGGGGAAAAAAATTCCTTCACGACTCCACATACGGCAATCAGGCTAGCTCCCTGGATCAACGCAACACTAAGGAAACTAGTGTATATACCCTGTAATATTATACTTTTCAAGAAAGGCATCCAGTCCCTTCTTAAATTTTAGTAGGGAATCACTCATTACAACATCATATGGCAGAGAGTTCCATAGTCTCACTGCTCTTACAGTAAAGAATCCGCGTCTGTTAGTATGCTTAAACCTTCTTTCCTCCAGACGTAGAGGATGCCCCCTTGTCCCCGTCACAGGTCTAAGAGTAAAAAGATCATTAGATAGGTCTTGGTATTGTCCCTTCATATATTTATACATTGTAATAAGATCACCCGTAAGCCTTCGATTCTCCAAACTAAATAACCCCAAGTGTAATAACCTGTCTTGGTATTGCAGACCCCCCAGTTCCCTAATAACCTTGGTCGCTCTTCTCTGCACCCGCTCCAGTTCAGCTATGTCTTTCTTATACACCGGAGACCAGAACTGTACACAGTATTCAAAGTGTGGTCGCACTAGTGACTTATATAGAGGTAAAATTATGTTCTCCTCCTGAGCATCTATGCTGCCTCTTTTAATGCATCCCATTATTTTATTTGCCTTTGCAGCAGCTTCCTGACACTGGCCACTAAATGTGAGTTTGTCGTCCACCCATACACCCAGGTCTTTTTCAGTGACAGTTTTGCCCAGTGTTTTACAATTAAGCACATAATTATACATCTTGTTCGTTCTACCAAAGTGCATGACCTTACATTTATCCCCTTTAAAGCTCATTTGCCATTTATCAGCCCAAGCTTCTAGTTTACATAAATCCTGGTGTAATATAAAATTGTCCTCCTCTGAATTGATTACCCTGCAGAGTTTAGTGTCATCTGCAAATATTGAAATTCTACTCTCTATGCCCCTTACTAGGTCATTAATAAATATGTTAAAAAGAAGCGGGCCCAAAACTGACCCCTGTGGTACCCCACTGCTAACCGTGACCCATTCCGAGTGTGCTCCATTAATAACCACCCTTTGTTTCCTATCCCTGAGCCAGCTCTTAACCCACCTACACATATTTTCCCCTATCCCCATTGTTCTCATTTTATGTATCAACCTTTTGTGTGGCACTGTATCAAAAGCTTTTGAAAAGTCCATGTACACCACGTCCACTGCATTCCCTTGGTCCAGTCCGGAACTTACCTCTTCATAAAAGCTTATCAGATTAGTCTGACAGGAACGGTCCCTTGTAAACCCATGTTGATATTGGGTCATAAGTTTATTCTTCTCCAGATACTCCAGTATAGTATCTCTTAGAAAACCCTCCAGGATTTTACCCACAGTTGAGGTTAAGCTCACTGGCCTATAATTTCCAAGTTCAGTTTTTGTCCCCTTTTTTGAATATTGGCACCACATTTGCTATACGCCAGTCCTGTGGTACAGACCCTGTTATTATGGAATCTTTAAAGATTAAAAATAATGGTCTATTTATGACTGCTTAATTCCTGCAGTACTCGGGGGTGTTTTGATGGCAAGAACAGCACTGTGTGCTGAAGACTCAGATTATTTGATAGACTCAGTTCCTTTCGTGTCTACCTTTTTTCCCTCATAGATTGTAAGCTTGCGAGCAGGGCCCTTATTCCTCTTGGTATCTGTTATGACCTATGTGATTATTGTTATGCTGTATTGTCTATCGTCTGTACAAGTCCCCTCTGAAATGTAAAGTGCTGCGGAATATGTCGGCGCTATAGAAATAAAATTTATTATTATTATTTAGCAAATACTTTCAGCATATGAAAAAACTATTACGTATTTTTCGGACTATAAGACGCATCGGACCATAAGACGCACCCCAAATTTTCAGAAGGAAAATAGGGAAAAAAATGTGTCAAATGGGGGTCCTTCTTACTGTCCGAATTCCGCTTACCAGGGAAGGGATCCGGCACAGGTGGAGGAGTGGTCACAGGGGTCGTTCGGTGTTCCAGGCTGGTGCGGTGGCCTCTAGGAAATCCCATCCCAAACTGGTGCGGTGGTGGCTCTGTGCTGGGGTGCTAGGGAAGGGGGGCTGTGCTGGGGCACCATGCTGTGCTGGGAAGGGGGGGGCTGTGCTGTGGGCACAGTGCTGTACTGGGGGCACTGTGCTGGGGAGGGGGGCTGTGCTGGGGGGCTGTGGGGTGCCGTGCTGTGGGCTCTGTGCTGGGAAGGGGGGCTGTGGGGCGCTGTGCTGTGGAAGGAGGGCTCTGGGGTGCCGTGCTGGGGGCTCTGTGCTGTACGGGGGGCATTCTGCTGGGGCGCTGTGCTGGGAAGGGGGGCTGTGGGGTGCTGTGCTGGGAAGGGGGGCTGTGGGGTGCCGTGCTGGGGGCTCTGGGGTGCCGTTCTGTGCTGGGGGCTCTGTGCTGTGGCTTGCGGTGCTGTGCTCAGGGGCGCTGTACTCTGGTGCAGGGGCAACGGCTCCGCCGGTATTTTCTCACAGCCCGGAGGCCCCTGCACATCCGTAGCTGCCATGTTGCGGTGGCCTCCGGTCCGGGTACTGCGCATGCTCAGGTACAGATCTCGTCCCGAGATCTCGGGAGATGAGATCTCGGGACGAGATCTCGTTGCCGAGATTTGAATCTTGTCTCCCGAGATCTCGGGATGAGATCTGTACCTGAGCATGCACAGTACCCGGACCGGCGGCCATCTTCCTGGCGTCCATGTTCCCGGAGGCCACTGCAACATAGCAGCTATGGATGTGCGGGGGCCTCCGGGCTGTGAGAAAATGCCGACGGAGCCTCCGCCCCACAGAGAACAGAGAGCCCGCTGCCCCTGCACCGGAGCACAGCCCGCCACCACCACACCACAGAGCCACGCCGCCCCCGCATCAGTGTGAGTACATTGCTAACATAAGACGCACCCCCCACTTTCCCCCAAAATTTTTTGGGGAAAAAAAGTGCATCTTCAGGTCCGAAAAAAACGATAAATAGGATTTCTACCCTTCTATGTATGTTTTGTATGGCAGGATCATGGTTCATCCCTATTTATTTCTTTCTAGGAAGTTATTCCGACCTTTGATATGGCTGTGAACCAGCTTTTCTTTGAGCGTTTTCCTGATTCTATCTTGGAACATCAGATCCAAGTGAGACCTTACAATGCCTTGAAGACTAGAAATATGCGGAGTTTGAATCCTGAAGGTATTGTTTGCAGCAATAAATGTACAGATTTTTGAGAAATCTTGTTTGGCTATTATTCACAAGACCAATTTTCTAATTTTGATGTCAATTTTAAAAACAGACGGCTCACTGAGTCAGAGGGTGATAACCCTATTTTATTTTATTTTTTTTTACTTATGTAACTGATCCAAGAAACTGTTTTTGCGGATTATACTTGTCTAGTCAGCTTTTGCTATCTGTATTTCAGTGACCTGAAAATCTGGAACGGTTGTATGTCCACAATTCATGGTCCCAGTATGTAACTTGGCTATAAGTCTTTTGACACACTCGTACTCATCAGCCTCATAGGCATTTGAGGTTGTGTGGCATATCAATTTTGGACGTGTGACTCCAATCTGCTTTTCATTTTGGTATGACCTTCAGCAAAGTGATTGTGTTTAAACAATACCTTGCCTAACAATGCATTTTACGATAAAATATATTCAGTGTAATCTTTGAGGGTTAACAGGCTTTCAAAATGACACATACTAGTGCATTTTTTTACTTTTATTTTAACTGGTTGTCTTGCTTAATTCAACAACTGCAGTTTAAAAATGGAAGCTAAATTCTTGTTACCATCGATGTTTGTTTTTATGCTAAGTATTAATGACCGTTGTATCAAATGACATCTTAAGGTACTGTCACACTTAGTGATGTACCAGCGATCCCGACCAGCGATATGACGCGGTCAGGATCGCTGGTTCATCGCTAAGTGGTCGCTAGTGAGCTGCCACACAGGCAGATCTCACCAGCGACATCGCAGGTGTCGGGGGTCGCTACTTACGTGTCAGACTAATGACGTGTCAGATGAAGACGTCCTTCCGCCCGCGTCCACGCGTCGCTCGTCGTCACAGCAGGAAGCTGACGACGAGAAACAGTTCAGGACGTTCTCACGCCATCAGCTATAACCAGCGGGGGAGCGGTCGGAGGTAAGTATCACATAGTGATATCGCTAGCAATATCGCTATAACGTCACAAAAACCAGTGACGTTATAGCGATATTGCTAGCGATATCGCTTAGTGTGACAGGCCCTTTAATATAAAAACCTTTTGGCAAAATTCATTTTCTCGTTCGCCTTATTGGGGGACACAGAGACCATGGGTGTATGCTGCTGCCACTAGGAGGCTGACACTATGCACAAAAAAAGGTTAGCTCCTCCTCCGCAGTGTACACCCCACCGACCGGCAGGAAGTTCCTCAGTTTAGCTTAGTGTCAGTAGGAGGTGGACACGGGTCTTTTATTAGACCCCTATCTACCTCGTCGTGCGTCGTTCCTTTAAAGGTTTCGGAGGGATACGGAGTGAACAGTCACATCCGTACTCCCACAAAGAGACTATGAGTACGGCGTGTACTGCCACCCCGTATCCTCATAGGTCTCCGCGGCAGGACCAGGAGCCTCGCACAGGTGCGTGCCAGCTATACGGACGGTCCTTGCCCCCCGCCTCCCACCATCTCGCCTACCAGAGCCTGACGGTTGGACGAGGCGTGGATTCCATAAAGACGACAGACAGCGTGGGATTCTCAGGTACCTTTATTGTGGCCCCCGGCCTGGGTGAGTATGCGGTCTAGCGGTCCCCCGGCGTTTTCATCCTAAGGCGGTCGCCAGGGGACCACGGTAGGGCCTGCGCGCCCGCTTCTCCCCACGGTCGCCGCATCCATGAAGGCCCCTGTTCTTTCGGGCCTTGTTCTGCGCACCCCCCCCCCCCCCCGTTTTTTCTTCATCCCGGCAGGGGTATACAGGGGTCGGGCTGTGGGAAGCAGGGACGCGGCCCGGTGTTGCGGCGCGTCTTCCGCGCCGACCCCCTGCTGACAGGCGGCCGGCGCTATTAATTTAGGCCCCGGCTTCATCTCGGGCCTACCGCTGCGTCGCGGCCACGCCCCCTGCCCCTTTCTTCTAAGCGGGCTTCTCTCCCGCCCGTCCTAGGCCTTCCCAGCCCCCTTGCCTCACACCAGCCTGCTATTGGACAGCGGGCGGTGCTAAGGGGATCTCTGCGACGAGCTCCGCCCTTCTCCCTCTGGCAGTGCGCCCTTTCCCTGGTGGTCGCCATCTTCTCAGCCTGCCAGCCGGACCTCATTCCCTGCCGGATTTCGGTCGCTGGGCCTTTTTTCAGCCGGATTGGCCTGGCCTCATCCTGCAGCCAGATCAGAGAGCGTCGCCCTTGGGGACACCGGACCGTGAGTAGCTCTGCACCTGCAGACTGACACCCTTCTCTGCCTTCTGTCCCCCAACCGGCCGGCACTGCCTCTCTTTTCACTATGTCCAACGCTAAGTCTGATCGTACCCGCTCTGCGTCCAGCCCGACGCCGCTCAGGAGCCATCCATAGCCCCAGGGGCGAGTGAGCCCCCCATGCCGGGTTGGGCCTCCTCTCAATCACAGTCAGTGGCAGACCTCATCAAGGTGTCTCAGTCCCTAGTAGCCGTTCTGGACAAGTTGCCCTTGTGAGCTCCGGCGGGACCCAGCATGTCTCAGGACGTCCCATCTGAGCCAGCCAGCGGCAGTCGCAAGAGGCCCAGGCGGAGTCCTCCCCTCGTCCTACCTCACCCCATAGTCCCCAGCAGTCTCCCTCTCGGGCCTCCTCCCCCGAGTCAGGCGAAGCGCTTTCGGAATCGGAAAGGGTCTTAGAGCTGGATTCGGACCAGGATGCGAACATGAAGGTTACGGTGCAAAACCTCATTGCCGCGATTCACCATACCTTTGACATCGCTGACGCCCCTGCGAAATCCTCAGATCAGGAGGTTTCGTCCAGACGGGCGGAAACACCATCCAGGGTGTTTCCCTTCCATTCTGAGTTTGGAAAGATTTTTACAATGGAGAGAGAGAAGATCCGACCAGACGCTTTCAAAGAGGAAAGCGTCTCGGCGTGCTGTACCCGTTTGCTAAAGAGCTCACGGACAACTGGGCCGCTTCTCCCTCGGTCGACCCTCCCGTGTCCAGACTTTCTAATAATACGGTCCTTCCGCTGTCAGGTGTGGCGTCGCTAAAAGATTCTAATGATGGGATCACAGAATCTCTAGCAAAATCTGCCTTCGAAGCGGCATCAGCAGCGGTATGTCCAGTCTTTGTTTCTTCTTGGGCAGCAAAGGCCATATCCACTTGGGCAGATGACCTTCGGCAGGGCATTCTGGATAAGGCACGACCAGAGCATTTGGCCGATCTCGCCAATCAGATTTCCCATGCGGGGGATTATCTGCTTTCTGCCTCCTTGGATGCCGCATCTTGCGCAGTTCAGGCGTCAAGTAACATCGTGGCAATCCGACGTACAATTTGGCTCAAGGCCTGGCAGGCGGACTTGTCCTCTAAAAAGTCTGACCAATCTGCCTTTTCAGGGAGTGCGTCTCTTCGGATCACAATTGGATCAGATTATTAAGGACGCTACCGGAGGTACGAGTTCTCTTCTCCCCTCCAAGGCGTCAGTTTCGTCCCTTTCGGACTTTCCGCCATTTCAATACGGCGGAAAACCCTTCCAACCAGCAAAGGCCACAGGCACGTCATGAAAGAAAGAAGGTTTCCTTCAGGCCCACTCCGTCCTGGCGGTCCCACTCTTCCCAGGGAAGACCGTCCAGATCTAGATCTGGACGGTCTACGTCCGCATGACTACCATCGGTCTCCTGTGGGTCCCTTCCAATTTGGAGGTCGACTTCTCTTTTTCAGCGACGTCTGGCTCGCCTCAGTAGAGGACGCTTGGGTCAGAGAGGTTGTATCAACAGGATACAAAATAGAGTTCATTTCTCTTCCACAGGATCGTTTCTTACAATCCCGTCCGCCGAGGGATCCGGCCTTGGTCCCGGGGTTCGGTTCGGCCATCGCCTCTCTTCTCAGTTCCGGGGTGATAGTGCCCGTTCCTGAATCGGAACGCTTCACAGGGTTTTATTCAAACCTGTTTGTGGTGCCGAAAAAGGACGGGGCAGTTCGACCCATCTTGGATCTCAAGTTACTCAACAAGAGAGTTCGCCTTCGCCACTTCCGGATGGAGTCAGTTCGCTCGGTAATTGCTTCCATGGAGGAGCAGGAATTCATGGGTTCCATAGACATCCAAGATGCCTATCTACATGTGTCCATATTTCCCGGACATCAGAAGTTCCTGCGGTTTGCGATTCTTCACGAACATTACCAGTTCGTCGCGCTTCCTTTCGGGCTCGCCACCGCTCCCAGAGTCTTCACGAAGATTATGGCGGCGTTGATGGCCTTGTTGAGGATCAGAGGTCTCGTTCTTTTTCCGTACCTCCACGATATCCTGATCAAGGCCCCCTCCTTTCATCAGGCCCGCCTAAGTGTGGCGATCGTTCTAGACACCCTGTCCAGTTTTGGGTGGATCGTCAACCGGGAAAAGTCCTGTCTGGTCCCTACTCAACGCCTTGTGTTTCTGGGCCTTCTGTTCGACACTCGTCGGTCAAGGGTATTTCTCCCACAAGACAAGATTCTTTCCCTGCAGCAGGGCGTGAGATCATTACAGATCACACGATTTCCATCCCTCAGGACAGCCATGAGGGTCCTGGGGAAGATGGTGGCGGCGATAGAGGCAGTTCCCTTTGCCCAATTTCACGCCAGGCCACTCCAGCAGGCCATTTTGTCCAGGTGGAACAGGTCGGCTCTGTCTCTGGATCGTCCGCTTCGCCTTTCCTGCCGGATCAGGCGGTCTCTCAACTGGTGGTTGACGTCTCCCCTCATTCTCTTGGGGCGGTTTTTTCTTCCCGTTCACTGGCAGATTGTCACTACGGACGCCAGCCTCATCAGCTGGGGTGCAGTGTTCCGCAATCACACTGTTCAGGGTCGATGGTCGACTCGGGAATCAGCTCTGCAGATCAATGTCCTAGAGATACGGGCGATCCATCTAGCTCTCGTCCACTGGGAAAGGCGCCTCAAGGGCCTGCCTGTCAGGATTCAGACAGACAATGCCACAGCGGTGGCGTATATCAACCGCCAAGGGGGGACACGGAGTGTCTCAGCCCTTGGGGAAGTGTCCAGAATTCTTCAATGGGCAGAGACCTTTGTTCCATCGGTTTCCGCGGTTCACATTCCCGGCGTGGACAACTGGGCCGCCGATTTCCTCAGCCGCGAGGGTCTCGAGGGTAGACCTCATGGCATCTCGCCTCAAAGGAAAGTCCCACAATTCGTGTCCAGGTCTCGGGACCCTCTGGCAGTGGGCGCCGACGCTCTGGCCGTCCCTTGGTCACAGTTCGTGCTCCCCTACCTGTTCCCTCCTCTGCCTCTTCTTCCCAAGTTGTTGAAGAAAATCAAAGCAGAGGGGATTCCAGTCATCCTCATCGCCCCGAATTGGCCCAGAAGGTCTTGATTCGCAGACATTGTCAACCTTCTCGCGGACGCCCCCTGGAAGCTTCCCGACGGGCACATCTGCTGTCTAAAGGCCCGATTTGCCACCCCAATTCTCGGTCGCTCAATTTAACGGCGTGGCTGTTGAGACCGAGGTTTTGAGACGGGCAGGATTCTCTGATCGGGTAATTCATACCATGATCCGCGCCAGAAAGCCGCCTTCTTCGAAGATCTATTACCGTACTTGGAAAGCCTATTTCTCCTGGTGTGAGGCCAATGACATCGCGCCCTTGGTTTTTTCGCTCCCTTCTATTCTGGCGTTTCTTCAGGCAGGGCTGGATGCGGGGCTTGCTCTCAGTTCCTTGAAGGGTCAAGTTTCGGCACTGTCCATTTTATTTCAGAAAACGCTGGCCTCCCGGGCTCAGGTCAAAACCTTCCTCCAGGGTGTGGCTCACACGGTTCCTCTGTACCGAGCTCCCGTGGATCCTTGGGATCTTAATTTGGTTCTTCAGGTTCTGCAGGGTCCTCCTTTTGAACCTCTCAGGGACGTTTCCCTTTCCCTCCTTTCTTGGAAAGTGGCCTTTCTGGTGGCCATTACCTCCATCCGGCGCGTGTCGGAATTAGCGGTACTTTCTTGCCGCTCTCCTTTTTTGGTCCTTCATCAGGACAAGGTAGTTCTGCGGCCTCCGCCCTCTTTTCTTCCGAAGGTGGTATCTTCGTTTCACCTCAATGAGGACATTGTTCTGCCATCCTTCTGCCCGAGCCCAGCTCACCCTCGGGAGCGGTCTTTCAACAAGCTGGACCTAGTCAGGGCATTGAGAGTCTATCTAGCCCGGACGACTTCCTTGCGGAAGTCAGACTCTCTGTTCATCACCCAGCCTCAAAGGCCACTATTGCGCGCTGGATCAGATCGGCAATTTTGGAGGCATACCGGGTCAAGCATCGAGTGGCCCCTCCAGGGATCAGAGCGCACTCTACCCGGGCGGTGGGTGCCTCCTGGGCGGTGCGCCACAGAGCTTCCGCGCTGCAGCTTTGCAAGGCTGCAACGTGGTCATCGGTTCACACCTTTGTGAAATTCTACAGGGTCCACACTTACGCTTCGGCGGACGCCAGCCTAGGTAGAAGGATTCTGCAGGCTGCGGTGGCGAGTCCACTGGCCTGATGGAAGTTTGTTTCCCACCCCAGGGACTGCTTTGGGACGTCCCATGGTCTCTTGTGTCCCCCAATAAGGCGAACGAGAAAACAGGATTTTTTTGGGTTGCTTACCGTAAAATCTGTTTCTCGGAGCCTTCATTGGGGGACACAGCACCATCCCATGTTCTACAACTCCTGTTCTTATGTTTGTCGGTTTGTTACAGTTGAGTTGTTTGTTCTGTTTTCAATCTATTCTGTTACTTCTCCTACTGCTTTCTCACTAACTGAGGTACTTCCTGCCGGTCGGTGGGGTGTACACTGCGGAGGAGGAGCTAACCTTTTTTTGTGCATAGTGTCAGCCTCCTAGTGGCAGCAGCATACACCCATGGTCTCTGTGTCCCCCAATGAAGGCTCCGAGAAACAGATTTTACGGTAAGCAACCCAAAAAATCCTGTTTTCTCACTGAGTTATAAGGATGTTAGTGATATCAGTTGACACTGGACTTTCTCTTCAAATGCTAATTGAATTTGAATGGGAGTGATTAATATTTTCTACGTTGTTTCTAGATATTGATCAGTTGATCACAATTGGTGGAATGGTCATCAGGACTTCTCAGATTATCCCAGAAATGCAAGAAGCTTTCTTTAAATGTCAAGTATGCTCCTTTAGTACCCGGGTGGAGATTGACAGAGGTCGCATTGCAGAGCCATCTGTCTGCAAACATTGTAACACCACACACAGCATGGCGTTGATTCACAATCGCTCTATGTTTTCAGATAAACAAATGGTATGTATTTTTAATTTTCACTTTGTGAAACATGACTATACACATTTTTATAATTAAAGCTAGATTAGCAAGTAGACCGCATTTAGAAACTTACACCTTTTTAAAAGGGTTGCCCTCTTTATGATGAAAATTGGATTATGCCTTTTACTGATGACATGGATAACCTCTTTAAGTGCAGTAGACAAATTTATTGAATGTTACTGATGGGCCTCATTTATTTAAAAACCAGATGCTCGGACACCTAAATGTTTTTTTACACCTACTTGTTATACTTCCTGCGACATTTTGTTTGAGAGGAGTCTCAAAGGTGACGTCACAGGAGGCAGCCTCTATTGCCCTCCTGAAACAGCATGTCACGGGGCAACGCTGCAACTACTCACTAGTTTCTAGCTTTGCTGCCCTCTCTGAAGACATCCTGGGTGATGGAAGCTGTGGGAGATGTGAGTTCAGCGCTGACACTGCTTTCTATCACCATAGCTTTTGTGAAAGATGACTTTGTCAAGGGGTGGAGATAGATGCAGTGACACCAGTGCCGCACCACAGTTTCTAGCACTAACCTCATACGAATCGTCAGTAGGAAGCGGCACTGGTGTCACTTTCTACTTTTAACACCGCCCCCTGCTGACAACTGGTTTGAGGTTGGTGCTACAAGTTGTGGGTGGTACTGGTGTCTATCTCCACCTCCTGACAATGTCTTTTTCCACAGAAGTTATGGCAGCAGCGGAGACCCAAGCCAAGTTCTAGAGCTGCACTCCTCTCCCACAGCAACAATCACGTCTTCAGAGGGGGCGGCGATGCAAGAAACTAGTGAGAAACTGCAGTGCTGCCCCCCTGTGACGTCCTGTTCCAGGAGGGGTGTTGGACGCTGCGGGTAGTGAGCGCAGCACCAGACTGCTGTGACGAAACATCAAAAAGTACAGTAAAAAAATACCCCACATTTAGATATTAGGTAGATAATGAGAAGTGTAGGGTATTGTGTAATAAAGCAAATTACCAAAGTCGTTCGGGTTTAAGGATGGTTAAATACATTTTGGGTGCCGAATTACCCCTTTAATTGGAAAGCCTCATTCTTTTCTAAATTGCTCTTCTTTCATTGGATGGGTACCCAGCTAGTCAGCATTTGTTTTGGCTTTGTATAATGCATCTGATTTTAGTCTGGCTCATGTTTGATATTGGGATGATTACTTTGTAGATAAAGCTACAAGAGTCTCCAGAGGATATGCCTGCCGGACAGACTCCTCACACTATAATTTTATATGCACACAATGACTTGGTGGATAAGGTGCAGCCTGGAGATCGGGTTAATATAACAGGTAGGTTGGTGTTTATTCACCATTTGTATTTCATGGAAACATTATAAAAGGATTTCCATGCAGTTAGGCTACTTTCACACTAGCGTTTCTTAGCGCTGCGCATCGTGCGCAATAGAAACGCATGTAAAAAACGCATCATGCGTTTTCTTATTTTATGCGCTTGCGTTTTAACCAGTTTCTAGCCATGTTAACTCTTAAAACGCATGTGATTTTAAACGCAGGCGTGCGCATGTCCATGCGCAAGCCAGCGGTCCCATAGACTAATGTGATTTTTATTTTTTATTTTTTTTGCGCATTCCGTGCGCATGTTTTTTTGTTTGTTTTTTTACACCGGTTGGGCGCACAAAAAATGCAACAGGGCGTGCCTAGGCGCACACTACAAAAAGACGCATGCGCACAAAAACGCATGCAAATGCTAGACCATGCGCACCCATATTAAAGATAGGGGCTCAGGACGCATGCGCATGTACGCGCACGATGCGCTGCGCTAAAAAACGCTAGTGTGAAACCAGCCTTATGTCCAAAAAAAATGTAATTGTGTGGTATCGTGCATATATTTCATGTCTGTAGTCTATCGATTATGTAAATGCTACTTTATCGGTCAGTGGTCGATCAAAAGTGCATTATTCACACCAATGGAAGCATTCTTAAATGGTTTTATTTCTATTTTTGTAGAATGTTATGGCTTTTTACATTTTCTTCCTTTTTTGCAGGTATTTACAGAGCTGTTCCCATTCGTGTGAACCCCAAAGTCAGTAATGTCAAGTCTGTATATAAAACACATATTGATGTCATCCATTATCGGAAAACAGACTCCAAACGTCTTCATGGAATTGACGACGAGTCAGAGCAAAAGTTGTTCACCGAGGAGCGAGTGCAGATGTTAAAAGAACTCGCTGCTAAACCTGACGTTTATGAAAGGCTCGCTGCTGCTCTTGCACCTAGCATATATGAGCATGAAGATATCAAAAAGGTATCTATTGTAAACCATTTTGCTTTGAGTTCTATAGCAGGGAAAAATCTATATAACCATATTTGCTTTAATATATAATGTCTAGCATCAGCTGTTTATAAATGGTCTGTACTTCTCAAATGTCATGAATTATCTTTAGTTCTATCTTGTGGGTTTTCATTTTAAAAACTGCTCCCATGATGCAGTGGAACTGACACCACCGGTCCCTATGGACCAGCTTGTTAATGAAAGGCCTTGTATACTGATTGATAACGGAGTTATACATGTACAGAAGCCCCTGTTTGTAGACTAAAATCAGGTCAATGGTGGGTGTACAGGGGAAGAATTAACAGTAAGTATGGTTTCACTTTTCACTTATCATGGGTACCATTGGGGCTTGTGTCTGAAGCTCCCCCTCCCCTGCCACCCACCCCCTGCCCCAAAACTGGGTCCGGACGCATGTCCCCGACAGGCCATAGACTATAATGGTGCCGGCAGAATGAAAATGTGCTCTGTCGTGCTTTCTGGAGGCGGACACTTGGCCTAGTAGACGAGTGCTTCCAGTAGGTGTATACACCTGAAAATGAGGCACAGCAAAGTTCATGTTCGCTCTGCTGTCACCATTATAGTCTATGGCCCTATTGGCACATCTGAATCCTGTTTTGCAGGGGTGGGGGGAGTCGGACGCAAGCTCCGACTGGGCCGACGAACGTGATAAGTGCAATCTGAAAAGCACCCTTACTTCGCTAAAATGCACAAAGAACCAGAATTTTTTTTTTATAATGCTTCTCAAACATCGGCTACTAATATTTGAGCTGTAGTCCTAATATTCTGTTTGTGGCTAGTGTTTTAGGTAATTATATATTACATAGGTCTTTAGAAGTAAAACGGTTAATATATTTAAAGTCTTTAATTTTTATTTACTGTTCAACTTTTCACACTGTCTGTCATTGCAGGGCATTTTGCTGCAGCTTTTCGGGGGCACACGCAAAGATTTCAGTCATACAGGAAGAGGAAATTTCAGAGCGGAAGTTAATATTCTTCTTTGTGGTGATCCTGGCACAAGTAAATCTCAGCTTCTGCAATATGTGTACAACCTCGTTCCTAGAGGGCAGTATACTTCTGGGAAGGGTTCAAGTGCTGTAGGTTTAACGGCCTATGTGATGAAGGATCCAGAGACCAGACAGCTAGTCCTCCAAACGGGAGCCCTCGTGTTAAGTGACAACGGCATTTGTTGCATTGATGAGTTTGACAAAATGAATGAAAGCACTAGATCTGTGCTTCATGAAGTGATGGAACAGCAGACCCTATCAATTGCTAAGGTATGTGTGCACAGGGTACTTTTATTAAGTCTAGTCGTAAAGTAGTTGTCGGCTTAACAATTAAAACGTTTCATGTGCTTTACCTGTTCATGAGTTGTATTTGCATATTAGACTGTTCAACTGTTTTTCCGTTCTGCTTTTTAGGCTGGGATTATCTGTCAGCTAAATGCACGTACATCTGTTCTAGCTGCTGCAAATCCTGTGGAGTCTCAGTGGAATCCTAAAAAAACTACAATAGAAAACATCCAGCTTCCGCACACACTTTTATCAAGGTAAGAATTAATTGACTGCTTGAGATGTTTCATAAGTGTGGTTCCCAAGAGACAAATCTTAACTTTTATTTTTTTATAGGTTTGACCTTATATTCTTGATGTTGGATCCACAAGATGAGACTTATGACCGGCGACTTGCTCACCATCTTGTGGCTTTGTACTACCAGAGTGAGGAGCAGTTAAATGAGGAGCAACTGGATATGGCTGTTTTAAAGGATTACATTGCATATGCTCGCACTTACGTCCATCCTCGACTAAGCGAAGAAGCCAGCCAAGCTCTTATAGAGGTAAAATAGACCACACTAGAACATGTTGCAGTTTATCTTTCTACTTTAAGTAGACTTGCGGTCCATGTGGACCAGTCTGAGATTGGTTTGCTGTTCACCAATATCTAAAATACTTTATCGTGAAGATAATCCTATGAATAGAATATACCTATTGAAATCTGTGGAGACATGAAAATATTGAGCCATCTCATTGCTATTATTAACAGATTGCAACAAGATGATCAACACTTTCGTTTTTGTTGTGCATTACACACGTAGAGATTATAATATTTACTTCTGAAAGACTATTTAAGGCACATTAACAAAACCCTGTAGCATTTTGTTACGGCCATAATTCCCACGTTGACACAATCTCCTGACCCTAACAGCCTCTTATGCTGGAGTCTGGCCTGGAGAACCACAGTCAGACCGGGAATATATACTGTAAGACTATAAAATACACCTATTTTATGATCTGGTAAATGTGCTGTTAAAAGAATTAATGTTAATATAGTAATTTATTCGTAATACATGTGTTTTTTTTGTTAAATAAAAAAGGCTTATGTAGACATGAGAAAAATTGGCAGTGGCCGTGGAATGGTATCCGCTTATCCAAGGCAGTTGGAGTCTCTGATTCGTCTTTCTGAATCTCATGCCAAAGTGCGCTTTTCTAGTAAAGTGGAAACTATTGATGTAGAAGAAGCGAAACGTCTTCATCGTGAAGCTTTAAAACAATCTGCAACAGATCCAAGAACCGGCATTGTAGATATCTCAATTCTTACCACAGGTATAGTAAGCCTTAAGTGTTTCATATTCATCAAAGCTGCTGTTTTGTTTTGTTTTTTCTCCATGGAAGTAATTTCACTATAATTCACACTTTGTGACGTACCTCTTCATAAAAATAGTCACTATTGTTTGATTTAATGATTCCCTAAAGGAACAGCTTTGTGTCTGATGGTATCAGTGATGATGCCAGAGATGCTCCATGTTGCACGATTGTACAGAAAATGTCTTCAGTTCTGACCCGTCAGTTTTCATTTAATGCCAATTGTGCACAACTTGTTTATAAATTCACTGTAACTTCACTTTATTTATCTCAACCAAAAGTCCCCTTAGCATTCAGCCAATGAATGTGTACTGTTTGTGTAGCACCTCTTTAACCCCTTCATGACCCAGCCTATTTTGTCCTTAATGACCTGGCCATTTTTGGCAATATTGACCAGTGTCCCTTTATGAGGTAATAACTCAGGAACGCTTCAACGGATCCTAGAGATTCTCAGATTGTTTTTTCGTGACATATTTGGCTTCATGTTAGTGGTAAACTTACGTCAATAATGTTTTCATTTATTTGTGAAAAAAACGGAAATTTTGAAAATTTCGCAATTTTCACATTTTTAATTTTTATTCCGTTAAACCAGAGAGTTATGTGACACAAAATAGTAAATAAATAACATTTCCCACATGTCTACTTTACATCAGCACAATTTTGGAAAGTTATAAGGGTTAAAAGTTGACCAGCGATTTCTCATTTTTACAACAAAATTTACAAAACCATTTTTTATAGGGACCACCTCACATTTGAAGTCACTTTGAGGGGTCTATATGGCAGAAAATACCCCAGTGACACCATTCTAAAAACTGCACCCCTCAAGCTACTCAAAACTATATTCAAGAAGATTATTAACCCTTCAGGTGCTTCACAGCTACTAAAGCAATGTGGAAGGAAAAAATGAACATTTTAATTTTTCCAATAAAAAATTTCTTTTAGCATCAATTTTTTCATTTTCACACGGGCAACAGGATAAAATGGATCCTAAAATTTGTTGGGCAATTTCTCCTGAGTACACCGATACCTCAAATGTGGTCATAAACCACTGTTTGGGCGCACGGCAGGGCTCAGAAGGGAAGGAGCGTCATTTGACTTTTTGAATGGAAAATATGCTGGAATATTTAGCGGTTGCCATGTCGCGTTTGGAGAGTCCCTGTGCGCCTAAACATTGGAGCTCCCCCACAAGTGACCCCATTTTGGAAACTAGACTCTCCAAGGAACTTATTTAGATGCATAGTGAGCACTTTGAACCGCCAGGTGCTTCACAAATTGATCCATAAAAAAAAGGACTTTTTTTTCACAATTTTCTTTTAGCCTCAGTTTTTTCATTTTCACATGGGCAGTGGGATAAAATGGATCCTAAAATTTGTTGGGCAATTACTCCTGAGTGCACAGATACCTCATATGTGGTCATAAACCACTGTTTGGGCACACGGCAGGGTCCCGAAGGGAAGGAGCACCATTTGACTTTTTGAATGGAAAATTAGCTCCAATCGTTAATGGACACCATGTCGTGTTTGGAGAGCCCCTGTGTGCCTAAACATTAGAGCTCCCCCACAAGTGACCCCATTTTGGAAACTAGACCACCCAAGGAACTTTTCTAGATGTGTGGTGAGGACTTTGAACCCACAAGTGCTTCACAGAAGTTTATGACGCAGAAAAGTGGAAATAAAAAAAATGTTTTTCCTCAAAAATGATTTTTTAGCCCGCTATTTTTTATTTTCACAAGGCTAACAGGAGAAATTGGACCACAAAAGTTGTTGTGTAATTTGTCCTGAGTACACCGATACCCCATATGTCAGGGGAAACCACTGTTTGGGCGCATGGGAGAGCTCAGAAGGGAAGGAGCGCAATTTTGGAATGCAGACTGATGGGATGTTCTGCGGGCATCATGTTGAGTTTGCAGAGCCCCTGATGTGCCTAAACAGTAGAAACCCCCGACAAGTGACCCCATTTTGGAAACTAGACCCCCCCAAGGAGCTTATCTAGATGTGTAGTGAGCACTTTGAACCCCCAAGTGCTTCACAGAAGTTTATAAACACAGAGCCATGAAAATAAAAAATCATTTTTTTTCCTCAAAAATGATTTTTTAGCCCGCTATTTTTTATTTTCACAAGGGTAACAGGATAAATTGGACCCCTAAAGTTGCTGTTCAGTTTGTCCTGAGTACGGTAGCACCCCATATGTGGGAGGGAACCACTGTTTGGGCGCACGGCAGGGCTCAGAAGGGAAGGAGCGCCATTTGACTTTTTGAATGGAAAATTAGCTCCAATCGTTAGCGGACACCATGTCGTGTTTGGAGAGGCCCTGTCTGCCTACACTTTGGAGCTCCCCCACATATCACCCCATTTTGGAAACTAGACCCCCTAAGGAAGTTATCTAGATTCATAGTGAGCACTTTGAACCCCCAGGTGCTTTACAGAAGTGTATAACGCAGAGCTGTGAAAATAAAAATATTTTTTTTCCTCAAAAAATGATTTTTTTAGCTCGCTATTTTTTATTTTCACAATAGTAACAGGAGAAATTGGACCCCAAAAGTTGTTGTCCAGTTTGTCCTGAGTACGCTGGTACCCAATATGTGGGGAGGGACCACTGTTTGGGCACACGTCGGGGCTCAGAAGGGAAGTAGTGATGTTTTGAAATACCGACTTGATGGAATGGTCTGCGGGCGTCATGTTACGTTTGCAGAGCCCCTGATGTGCCTAAACAGTGGAAACCCCCCACAAGTGACCCCATTTTGGAAACTAGACCCCCCAAGGAACTTATCTAGATGTTTGATGAGCACTTTGAACCCCCAAGTGCTTCACCGAAGTTTATAACTCAGAGCCGTGAAAAAAAAAAATCATTTTTTTTCACGAAAATCATTTTTTTAGCCCCCAATTTTTTATTTTCCCATGGGTAACAGGAGAATTTAGACTCCCAAAGTTGCTGTGCAATTTTTCCTGAGTACACTGATACCCCATATGTGGGGGTAAACCACTGTTTGGGCACACGTCGGGGCTCGGAATGGAGAGAGTGCTGTTTGACATTTTGAACGCAAAATTGGCTGGAATAAATCGTGGCGCCATGTCGCGCTCGGAGACCCCGTGATGTGCCTAAACAGTGGAAACCCCTCAATTCTAACTCCAACCCTAACCCCAACACACCCCTAACCCTAATCCCACCCTAATAATAACCCTAACCACAGCCCTAACGCCAACACACCCCTAACCCTAATTCCAGCCCTAACCCTAATTCCAGCCCTAACCCTAATTCCAGCCCTAACCCTAATTCCAGCCCTAAATGGAAAAAAAAATATTTTTTTTATTTTATTATTTGCACCTGGCTATGGGGGTGATAAAAGGGGGGTGTATTTACTTTTTTTTTCATTTTGATCACTGTGAGAGTGTAAATTCATGGGCGCCGCCATCTTGGACAATGGCAGGCGCACTGCGCATGCGCCCGCCATTTTGCAAGATGGCGGCGCCCATGATCCGGACGCCGGGAGCCACGGCGGGACACCGGGAGCACGATCGGAGGTCCTGGGGGCATCGGAAGGTGGAAGGGAGCGATAGACAGGGGAGGGGGAGCAGATGATGACGGCGGCGAACGATCGCCGCCGTCCATCGGTGGCGGGGGCCGATCGGCCCCGCCAGTCGGTGTGTGGGGCGGTCGGGGGTCAGTGTCCAGCCATGTCCGATGCTATTGCAGCATCGGCCATGGCTGGATTGTAATATTTCACCAAATTTCATTGGTGAAATATTACAAATCGCTCTGATTGGCTGTTTCACTTTTAACAGCCAATCAGAGCGATCGTAGGCACGTGGGGGCTAAGCCACGCCCCCAGGGATTAACTCTAGAGTGTCCTTTGTGTGCGGGTCGGGTGACCTTTCAGTGACCCCGGTCACCCGACCCGCAGGGGGGCTATTTATAGCATGACGCCTACGTAGGCGTCATAGGTCGTTTGGGCACGACTTTTCATGACGCCTACGTAGGCGTCATGGGTCGTGAAGGGGGTAATGGCAGAGGGGCAACTGTGAAATTAACTATTCTTCTCACCTGTAATAATATGAATTTTCTAGGAATGAGTGCGACCGCTCGCAAACGCAAAGAGGAACTGGCTCAGGCCCTGAAAAAACTGATCCAGTCTAAGGGCAAAACTCCAGCATTGAAATACCAGCAGTTGTTTGAGGATCTTCGGGGGCAGTCTGATGCGGTAAGTTGATGGTTTCACTTTATCTTTAAATCAGTGTTAACACCTTTGTGACCATGTAGTGTAAATTTGTCATATGCAACAGGCCTCCACTATTCCTGTCTCCTCCTGTAGCAGCGAATGGAGCAAGTTCGAATTACTGTTTGACCATTAAAAATGCCTTTGTCGATAACGCACCCAATCCTACCTCCTATATGTTATATATTGTGCATAGAAAAAGTGCTATACAATAGGTATACTACAGGTCATTGAGGCAAGAGAAGTCCTTTTCAGCGAGTTGGACCGCAAAAGGGTACTTGTATGTATGCATAAATAACAAAGTGGAGGAAATCTTTTGTCCGCAGGAAATGCATTGTCCGCTCAAGGGAAATATTTTACATGTACACTAGACACCATTGTCCCTGCAAGAGAAGTGTTGCTTCTGCGGCAGAAATGACTCTGAAAGAAAACAGAATATTGGAATTTCTATACATCTGATATTAATGAGACAACATTTTCAGCACCGAGGTTAACCAAGGAAAAAGATACATATTTTCTTATAACTTGTGCCAAAAGGCCCCAAAGCCATATGGGCCAGATAACTGCTAACAGCTAGGCCATGTGTAGTCTCTAAGTAAAGATAAAATCCCTATAAAAAATGTGTCTTTACGCTCAAACTTCTGCGGTCATCCGGTGAGGAGTGGTCACATAAGTTGGGATATCATAAAATCGTGAAGGGCTGAGATCAGTCCCCAACCCTGCCCATGTGAGGTCCTCATGGGGAGGGTGTGTGGGTGGTTCTTAGGGGTCTGATAAAAGATCCAGCTGAATTATGATCTGTGTTTGAGTAGAGAGATACATATCGTGTATACAGGGATCCAATTTGTTGAACAGCCTCAAGCGAAGCGCTCCCCTTCTGTTAAACTGAATCTTCTCTATGATCGGTTTAGTAAATTCTTTTGTTAATACCTTTTTCTTTTCTATAACTGTATATTCAGTATTGTTTTGTCCCTCTTGCAAAATCTTTGTATGTTTTTCATAAAACTGCCTCTTTTTGATTAATATTAATATAAAATGTAATAGTTCCTTTTGTTCCGTAACCATGCCTCAAAGCCATACGCTACCTTAAACAGCGTCCGATCGGCTGCAAATGGATTGGTGGTGGCAGCAAGTAGTTTGTAGTTACCGTGGAGTTAGCGTTGATAGTACGGAGGTATATACACAAATTCCATGTGAGGGAATCTGGAGTTGTATATGCCATACGGTCACTGTTCATTTTCCGATAACTGGACTAGTAGTGCGAACAGCCTGCGACCTTCTCCGTTGATTGTTGGCCAATCATGTAATTGTCTGAACAATAGGGGGCAGCAGAGAGCTGCCAAAGATTACAGCAGGGGGGATTCTCGTGACCTTCCCGACTTGAGATATTGTGAATTTGTATGTTTTAAATCTGACACCCCGCAATACTGTTGTGGGGTGTCAAGAAGTTACCTTGGCTGCTGGTGTCTGCTGAAAGCCCCATGGGTGCAATGTTGAATCTCCCATGAAGTCTAGCCCATGGCTGAGCTTCACAAGATAACATCAATTTTCACTATGCTCTGCAGTATATACAGGGTGTGCCATTTATATGGATACACCTGGGTGGGCCATTTATAAAGTTTGATCCAAAATGGCCGCCATGGGCACTACCCATCTTGAAAAGTTTCTCCCCTCCCATATACTAATGTGCCACAAACAGGAAGTTGATATCACCAACCATTCCCATTTTATTTAGGTTTATCCATATAAATGGCCCACCCTGTATTATTAAAATCCTTGCAGGTTCAAGTACCCTGAGGGGACTATAACATTTTGTTTTTGCAAAATATTAAATATAAATTGACCCCACCTTTTTTCCCAGTTAAAACATGATTTGTACTACCATTTCACGTAAAAAAAAATGTTTTGAATTTTTTTTTTCCTCCATTCCAATACTGCATAATGAAAGCCAGTGAGGCAAAACTTAAGAGAAAAGATATTCTGACACTCCCTCTCCACCCCAGGTTTTCACTCAATACATTATATTGTAGTTTTAAATTACACAGTTCAATGTTACAAGTTTTCCTACAAAAAAATCTAATGGCTGTTAATGGAAAAATAGTTGTGACCCTTGAAGGGAGGAAAAAGAGCACAAAAAAGTCATGTCATTTTAAAAACATTAGTCCCCCCATAACATGACTCAAATTTTCCAACTTACTTGCTATAGCCTTATCTCATAAGTCATGTATGAGGCACAATACCCGTCAGGACTGGTCGAATGTGGAAATGTATACATTTTAGCATGAGAACGAGGTCTATGGCTGCACAATATCCTTAATCAGTACTTCTACAAAAGGACATTTTTAGCAATAATCTTCTTAAAATTCAGGTAAGTTTATGTATACTATTGTTGATACTGGACGATCCCCCTGCCACTTCTCTTCCAGTACTGTCCTGGTCCCCCATGCTACTTTTGTGGTTTTTGGTTGCATTAAGTCACATACCCATAGGGCGAATAACTGGCTGCACACTGATTAGTTGCAGTGGTTACATGTCTGTTTGAGAATAGGATATACAGACAGTCTGTGTACAGCCTGTTCTGGCTGTACAGACATTTGACTTCTGCATCCTATCAGTTAGGGAGTGTGCACACGTTGTGGATTCTGCTGCGTTGTACAGTACCCTTTTAGTCTATGGGAAATTAAATCAGCAGTGCACACTGTGGGATTTTCTGCTCGGATTTGCTGCGGTTTCAGGCTGTGTGCCCACGATGCGATTTTTAAGTGTTTTTTCGGCGCGAAAACGTTTAAAAATCGTGTACAGAACGCGCCCCCCCCCCCCATGCATTCCTATGGCATTCCGCACATGCTATGCTAATGCTGCGCTTTTTTCCGCGGCGGAAAAAATCGCAGCATGGTCATTCTTTTGTGCGGAATCGCAAAGAATTGCTGCGATTCCGCACCCATAGGAATGCATGAGAATCGCTTACTTCCCGCATGTGGCTATGCCCACCATGCGGGAAGTTAAGCATCTCATGTGCGGTTGGTACCCACGGTGTGGAGGAGAGGAGACTGTCCTCCAGGCCCTGGGTACCATACCCCTATAAAAAAAAGAATAAAAAATCGGGGTATATTTACCTTCCGACGTCCCGCGCTGCATTCCCGGCCAAAGTGTTCCCAGTAATGCCTTGCGGCAAGGTCCTGTGATGACGTAGTCTCGCGTGACTCTAGCGGTCTCGTGAGATCACTATAGTAACGCGAGACCAACGTCATCACAGGTCTCGCAAGGCATTACTGGGAACGCTGAGGCCCGGGATGGCAGCGCGGGACGTCGGAAGGTAAATATACCCCGATTTTTTTTTTTTATTTTATTTTTTTTTTTTTCATTTTTTTATCATTTTTAACATTTTATCTTTTACTATTGATGCCGCATAGGCGGCCTCAATAGTTAAAAGCTGGTCACACTTGTCAAACACTATGTTTGACGAGTGTGACCAACCTGTCAATCACTTTCCAAGCGATGCTTCAAATCGCTTGGAAAGTGCTTGAGAAAATCGCGGCAAAATTGCGAACAGAATCGCGGTGAAATCGCTCGGAAAAAAACGCGCGATTTCTGGGATGGAGTCCGGTTTTTAGTGTGCGTTTTAACACGCAACGTGGGCACATAGCCTCAAATCCGCAGCATGTCAATTCTTTGTGCGGATTCCGCACCTGCTCCATTGTACAGGTGGCAAACCGCAGTTCTTTTGACCTGCTGATTTACCTGCGAATTTTGCAGAATCTGCAACGTGTGCACACACCCTTATGTTCAGTCATTTTCTGCAGCAGTCATCATAGTCAGAAGAGGAAGTGCCAGGGACCTGCTGAGGTCCTTGTGCCACACTGGAAGAGGGATGTCACGGTATTAGTTAGTAAGGTAAGTATATTTTTAATGGAAGTCACCGAAATCGGAGTGACAGTACACTGATATCTGTAAACAGCAGTTGATGTCCAGTGTGATGTTCCTGTGTTTTTACAATTTGTTTATAACAAACATTTCAAGAATCTATTATTAAACTTTTCCTTTTTTGTGTTTGTGCAGGCGATTACAAAGGACATGTTTGATGAAGCTTTGCATGCTCTGGCAGATGAAGACTATTTAACAGTGACTGGAAAGACTGTTCGCTTGCTGTAAATAAGTATTTCAGCAATAGTGTTTGCTGCTGTTACCTTTTTTTGCTGAAGAAACCACGAACATTTGCGATTGTACTCAGTTATTTTTGCGAGTGTACTGGGTTTATATCTCTGTACATATATTGCCTCTTATGGATCGGTTGATCCATACCATACACAAGAACCAGTTCATTGTGTAACTATTTTAGGTTACTAGGAAAGCCCTGAAGTATTACGGGATAAGTGTATTGTCTTTCAGAATGCAATATTCTTGTAGATGCTATTAAAAAACAAAACCTGAATATGTTACCCTGTAATAAACTTATGCGAATATCTTTTTTTTTTTTTCACTTCTGATTTGTCTGACTTTAGGATGTTAAGTTGTGTACATAAAATTAACACTGTAATAATTACTCCATTAAAGATTTGTCGAGTATTTCAGGGATATACCATAAATACACCATATATAAGGCTTCCTGTATTTATCAATGTGACAAAGTTATTAAAGAGAACCAGTCATCCGAATTACCCATGTTAAACTAAAGGTACATACATAATAGCGCTGTCATACTAAGTTAATAGATACCTTGAGTGAAGAAATCTGCAGCCTGGTTTTTGTTAAATCATAAGTTTTGATTTCCTAATCTTTGTGCATTGGGGTGGGACTTGTAGCTAGGATATTTGGCTCTGCTGCAGCCCCTTCACTGCCTCTGGTGTATTTATCATTTAAATTTACCATCTGCGGGCGACGCCTGTGCAGATTGAGGCTGTGTGCCCATGTAAGCATTTTTTTCGCGTTTTTTAAGCGTTTTACCGGCAAAATGGCTTTAAAAAAAAAAACATCCCATGCATTCTGCACTTTTTGTGCATATTGATAAGTTTTTTTCCGTGAAAAAAAAACTTTGCAGTAAAAAAAACGCAGCATGCTCATTAACTTTGCGGAAAGATTCGCGTTTTTAGCTATTTTCTATGAGACTGGGGACGCGCGGAAAAAAACGCATGAACACTTTTTGCACAAAAACGTGCGGAAACCATGCAAAAAAATGGGCAGAAAAAAATGCTCGTATTCTGGGAAGGAGTCTGGTTTTCATGCAGAAATTTTCTGCATACGTGGGCACATAGCCTGTGCGGTGGGCTTCAGGAAAATTGCGTAGGTGGAGGAGCATGTGCCGATCCACCTTGGTTGGCTTTTAGTAAAGTGGCGGCTAATGCACAGAATGAGATCTCAGCTCATCATTGAGCTGAGATCTAAATCTACGCATGTGCCACCATTTTCCCGTAGCCTGAGCAACCTGCGCAAACGCTCCCTGCAGGTAGGACTGCGCCTGCTCAAAATTTTAATTATTATGAAGATAAATACACAAGCTAGTCGAGGCAGAGCCAAAGACCCCACCCACAGGATTTGGACATATGTGCCAACGGAGCCATAGGCTAAAATGGTGCCTGCGGCGTGAATGTGCACTCTTCCATGCATCATTTTCGAGCGTATATGCTTACTGGAGACAGATGTAGTAGACTGTGTCTGGGTATATGAATGTCAGTTTCCAGTAGGTGTACATGCCCGAAAACGATGCATGATTCGCTCTGTCGGCGCACCACCATAATCTATTCCAGTTTCCAACTCTGAGTAGTTTTCATGAAGGCATTAAAAGGTAACACATTCAACAATTTGAACTGGATCAGCAAGGAGCCTGTAAAGAAAATAAGGTAAAGTTCTTCCAAGTTATACGTGTAAAGCTGCATAAGGGTTGGTCAACAATCTAGATATTTGTATGTACAGATAAAAAGTAGAATGGAGTGAGGGAAACTAGTGGCAAAATGGACCAGATTCTGAGGAGAAATGTAGGAAAATGCGATACTGCTGTCTTTAAAAAAAAAAAAGCAATTTTAGGGCATACTTAACCCCTTCTTAACCCCTTCCCAACAGTCAGTAATAATACATCCTAGTACTTATTGACGCGGGATGTATTACTTCATGGCGATTATGTGTGCACACAGGCATCATTCTCTCAGCAACATTCTCAGTGCAGAGCTGACAGTTTGCAAAGCATGGGGCTGTTGCTGTACCCCCATGCTATCAATACAAGTGATCAGCTTGTTAAAATAAAAAAAGTAATTTAAAAAAAAAATCAAGATATTGTATCCATAATTATTTGTATGAAGCAAATATAAACAATAAAAGTACACATTTGGTATCGCTGTGTCCAGAATGGCCCGACCTATAAAACTGCCCCACTACTTAACCTCTTTAGTGAACACCATAAAAAAGCAAGGCAAAAAACAATGCTTCAGCTCCATCAGTGGAAAAATAAGTTAGAGCTCTCAGAATAGTGATGCATTTTTTTTTTTTTTTATATATAAAATCGTTTTTATTGTGTAAAAGCACCAAAATATAAAGAAATAATAAAATTGTGGTATCGCTGTAATCACACTGACCCAAAGAATTAAAACGGTCTTATCAATTTTACCACTCGGAATGACAAACACCCCCCCCCCCCTCCACCTCCCAAAAAAAATTCCTCAATTGCTGTTTTTTTTTGTTCATTTTGCCTCCCAAAAATCTGAGTAGAAAGCGATCACAAAACGTCATGTCTGAAAATGGTACCAATAAAAGAATCAACTCATTCCGTAAAGAAACAAGCCCTCACATTACTCTGTGGTCCAAAATATGAAAAAATTGTAGCTCTCAAAATATGGTGAAGCAAAAACGTATTTTTTTGCAATACAATGCACCTTTTAGTGTGACAAGTCAAACAAAAAACACTATAAATCTGGTATCGCTGTAATCGCACCGACCCGAAGAATAAAGTAGCCTAATCACTTATACTGCACGAGGAACGTCGTAAAAAAAAATAAAACCAATTCTTCACCTGCTGTTGATTTTTTTTTTTTTTTTATTTTTCATTCTGCGTCCCAAAGATCACAGTAAGGCTCGGGCACATTAATTCCGCTGAGCGCTTGCATCGGGGTTTACTGTGATCCGGCGGAGTCTGTCTTTTTAGGATTGCATAAAAGTGTCATCAGCCACAGTTTTGTGCACTCCTGGAAAGGGACCCTGCTGAAGAGAGGCCAGAAAGAGTCCAGGTTAACTGCTTCCTCATTATAGTGAATGGATCGCACGGGGGGTTTCATTTGAATCACGTCACTAAGAGATTTAGATGGAAACCCCAAAGTAAGTGCTCAGCATAGAGATAAATGTGATCCCAAACGATATGTAAAATGTTCCCAATAAAAGCTTAAATTCAGTCCACAAGAAAAGCAAGTCCCCACTCAGGCCTGTCCTCGGTTAACGGAAATATAGGTGGCTTTCACTTTACTGGTATTACAATGGCTCCAAAATAAATTCAGCAAATTCTCAATTTCCAAATCCAAATGCCCCCTCCCTTCTGTGCCCCACAGTGTACCTAAACCACATTTAGCGTCCACATGTTTGGCATTTCTGAAGCGATGAAAGCCCACCTAACTTACGGGCGCATGTCTCCAGAAGCATGGGCTGGGCATAACATACTAGTCACTACAGCGGCAGTTTGCAATTTTCACTTGGCAGCATTAATTGCTTGTTTTTGGAAAATACCCATGGAGTCCAAATCATCACTACACCTGTAGATAAATTCCCAAAGGGGTTTAATTTCCAAAATGGGGTCACTTGAGGGGGAGATACTGCTCTTCTAGCCATTAAGGACTCTGTAAATGGAGTCCGTAAACTGTTCTAGGAAAATCTGCGCTCCAGAAGGCAAATAACGCTCCCTTCCTCCGAGTCTCTCCTTATGGCTAAGTAGAACTGTACAGCTGCATATGGGCTGTTGCCATGTTCAGTAGAAATTGTGGGACAAATTATGCCATTTTTACCCACTTGTGTGAAAATGTAAAATCTGTGGCCAAAAGAAAACTTTGATGGTAAAAATTTAGATTTTTTTTTTTTTAGATGCCCAAGAGTATAAAATTCGGACACACCTGTGGTGTATTGGTGCACTCAGGTTAAAATGGACTTCAGTTTGTGGTAAAAAAAAATTCCTATTAGCCTTTAGAAAAATTAAAAACTTGGGGCTAAAACCCTTTTAGTGGTAAAAATGTAATTTATTCTTTCTTCACTGTTCCAATGGTATAAAATTCTATCAGGCGCATGTGGTGTTAATATTATCACTGCACCCCTTGATGAATTCCTTGGAGAGTGTAGTTTGTAAAATGAGCTCACATATAAGGGGTTTCTGTTCTGGCACCTCAGGGGCTCTGCCAATGTAACATGAAACCCTCAAACCATTCCAGCAAAATCTGAACTCCAATATGGTGCGTCTTCTCTTCTGAGCTTTGTGCTGTGCCTCGAAAGTAGTATTCCTCCACATAATGGGGTATTGGTGTACTCAGGAGATCAATTGCACTACAAATTGTATGGTGCAGTTTCTTCTGTTACCCTTATGAAAATACAAAATTTTTGGCTAAAATAAGATTTTTGTGGGGAAAATGTGATTTTATTATTTTCACGGCTCAACATTATAAACTGTGAAGCACCTGGGGATTCAAAGTGCGCACCACACATCTAAATACATTCCTTGAGGGGTCTAGTTTCCAAAATGGGGTCACACTTGGGGGTTTCCATGGTTTAGGCACATCAGGGGCTATCCAAATGGGACATGACGCTAATCAGGTAATTCAAAAAGTCAAATAACGCTCCTTCCCTTCTGAGCCCTGCCGTCCCCCCCCAACCAGTTTTCTTCCCCATGTTGGGTATCAACGTATTCAGGAGAAATTGCACAACAAGTTGTATCGTGCAATTTCTCCTGTTCTTATGAAAATGCAACATTTGGAGCTAACCTATTTATGGGGAAAATGTCTTTTTTTTTTTTTTTATTTTCACGGTTCAATGTTATCAACCTCTGAAGCACCTGAGGGTTCAATGTGCTCACCACCTATCTAGATCAGTTCCCTGAAGGGCCTAGTTTCTAAAGTGGTGTCACTTGTGGGGGATTTTCATTATCTAGGCACATCAGGCTCCCAAATGCAATATGGTGTCCGCCAATTGTTACAGCAAATTTTGCATACAAAAAGTCAAACGGCGCGCCTTCCCTTTCGAGCTCTGCCGTGCACCCAAACACTAGTTTTCTCCTTCATATGGGGTATCGGCATGCTCAGGAGACATTGCACAATGAATTTTGGGGTCTATTTTTCCTGTTACCCTTATGAAAATAAAAAAAATTGGATCTCAAGTACATTTTTTGTTAAAGTTAATGTTCATTTTTTTTCCACATTTCAAAAACTCCTGTCAAGCACCTAAATGGTTAACAAAGTTCTTGAATGTGGTTTTGAGCACCTTGAGGGGTGTCACTTTTGGGAATTTTCTATCATATAGACCCCTCAAATTGACTTGAAATGTGAGGTAGTCCCTAAATAAAAAATTTTTTTAACCCTTATAAATTCCTAGCAAAAAAATTTTGGGTCCAAAATTGTGCTGATATAAAGTAGACGTGGTAAATGTTACTTATTAAGTATTTTGTGTGACATATCTCTGTGATTTAAGGGCGTGAAAAATCAAAGTTTGAAAATTGAAAAATTTTCCAAACTTTTGCCAAATTTCCTTTTTTTCACAAATAAACACAAGTCATATAGAAGAAATTATGCCACTATCATGAACTACATTGTCACAAAGAAAAAAAAAAAATCTCAGAATCACCAGGATCTGTTGCAGCGGTCCAGAGTTATTACCTCATAAAGTGACCATGGTCAAAATTGTAAAAATTGGCCTGGTCATTAATGTGCAAACCACCCTCAGGGGTAAAGGGGTTAAAACTGTGCTCAGTGAGAAGTAACCTGATTTCCTCAGGTAGGGCATGCCAAGGATGTGGCGCACCATGAGAGACTGGAGTGAGAGTTTTTGATTATGAAATCTGTTAGTCTTGGTAACACAGGTCTGCAAGGCTAAAATTTAAAAGTAAAAGGTGTTTTTTTTATATACTTTTGATCTCTGAACTTAGTAAAAATATTGAAAAAGTCCCATCACGTAGTTTTTTTCCACAAACACTGACTCCATAGGCTTTTTTTTTTTGCACCATACTTTGACCCCATTTCATGACCTTTGGTGTATGATTTTGGTTAAATTGTCCAAATTTAAGTTTAAGAATGACCGGGCTATGGGCTACCCCCTACTACCATGCTCTATATCATCCACCCACATCGCCAGACCGCTAAAACCAAATATATAATCTATAGAGATAGAGAGCGTTTAGTGGATGAGTGACAGGTATATTCTCTTAACTCAGGGTGACGCACCCGCCACAAATCCAACCACCTGCTATCCCCCATAAATAGTGACAGCGGGGTTGTAGTCGGCGAAGAGGACCCCCCAGCTATTCCATCATCCAATCTCAATTTATCAAAGCAGTTGTTCATGACCATATTGAAGTCTCCCATACAAATAACATCTGCGTCTGGATAATTTAGGGCAAAACTCATTGCCTTCTGAAGAATGGATATACGAGTCGGAGGGGGGTTATAAACACATAGGATTACATATTTCCTGGTATTTATCAATGCATGCACAAAAACAAAGCGACCCTCAGGGTCCCTCCGAGTCTCCCTGGCTTCCCAGCTAACGTCTCTATGTACCAACAGTGAAACCCCTCTCGAATAGCTAGTGTGGAATGCATGAACAGACCATTGTACCCAAGGCTTCTGCACGCACCGAGCTGTATCCCTGGTCAGGTGCGTCTCCACCAAGACCACAATGTGAGAGTGATAATGTCTGATCTGTGAGAAAACTTTAATCATTTTTCGAGGGGTTTTTATACCCCTCACATTCCATGTAATACATATCAACTCAGACCCATGTTTTACTCCACTGAACATGGCGCATAGCATTACCCGGGTAAAATTTAGAGACATCACCTAAAGACTGAAATTGCTGTTGGCTGCGATTTTTACCTAAAAAATACATAGAACCACTATAGAGAAAGAACAAAGTAAATAAACAACAAACAATATGGGAGCAGAGTCCTGTACTCCCATCATGACGCAAACAAGGGGATACCATCACTAAGCTCAGTGTCCGGTATTGTTGGTAACTTGGATTGCTTGCGAACAAAGCTTCAATCAGACTATTAGAAAAGTACTAACCAGCAATAGATATATTAGGATTCCTTTGCAGCAGACCCTTTGCGGGACCGTAGCCACTCAGTCGCCTCCCCTGGATCCGTAAAAAACAAGGTAGAACCCTCGTGGACCACTCGGAGCTGGGCCGGATAGATCATCGAATACATAACGTTCCTCTCCCGGAGACGCCTTTGACTTCGACCGGAAATGATGGCCTGCAGCAGTTGTTCGGACGCCTGCTTAAGGGTTAATTCCTCTTGCTCACTCTCCTCCTCACCCCCAGAAGGGCGACTCTTACGCTGAGCCTGTGAGGGGTTATTTTTAAGGGGTTTTGAAACATCAGAATGGTCTATTCTAGCATACTCTTTCAGTTTTTCAGCTGCTCCCGACCCCTTGGAACGACTGATTTCAATAGCAATATGGCACAGCCAGATATTAAGAGCTGTACACTCCGGAGCCCTCTGATTCAAAGTTATAGACGTAGCAGGGCTATCATATAGTGGCAGCAGAGCCCCAAGAGCAGCACAGATCTGAAGGGTCACGCAGGGAGGCAATGTCCAGCTCCGAGCAGCAAACAAGGGCCCTTATGACCCGGGGGGAGACCCGCAGCGCCTCACAGGGACAGCAGCCAGAGAGGGATCCAAAGCCCTTAAAGTAATAGTGCTGGCAGGCCAGGTGACTTAACAAAGAGGAACGCAGGGCCCAATTTTTCAGAGCACACACCGCTTGTTCCCCACAGATCTTCAGGGTTATGTGCTCACCGTCTGTCAGCACTCCAGCGATGGGAACCAGCGCCGTGTCTCTCACAGGCAGAGCGCGCGCTTCCAAACATGGCCGCCGCCTCGTGCAGGCCCCGCCGGTCGCCCCGGTCTTCACAGCTGTCAGCAGCGTTCTCCCGCGGGGGTCCAGGAGTGCCCCTGAGTCCATAGGGGTCCGAAGACTGGCAAATATGTCGCGGTGGTAAGGGTCCGCAGGTCGGATATCTTCAGGATGCCAGGAGCTCTAAGTGCGTCCTCTCTCCACCGCTACATAGCCACGCCATGATTTTGGTGTCATTAGATTGGTTAGAAATTAATGAACACTGTGCTGCAAGTGGCTGCTGTGAGGAGAGATGATTTTCTTTACCCCTGTTTCCAAAGAGTGTGGTGGAGTGTATAGTATCCAATTATAGCATGTCTTTCATTTTAGCACAGCAGTATAAGAAATGAAAGTTGCACTTTGATTGGTTGTTAGGAGCAGTAAAGAGGTTTTTTTTTTCTTGTCACAGTTCAGAAGTGTGTTAGTGTCCGTCGCAACCAATCAGAGCACAGCTTTCATTTTACCTCAGTAGGATAGGAACTGAAAGCTGCACTGTGGTTACTATGGAGAGCAAGAGTTCATAAAGAGTATGGTGGTGTGCTTACCACAATTCTTTTCAGTAATTAACCCTCCGTCAGGCGCAATATAGATTCTCCTCAGTTCATGCGCAATGTGCCTGACAAGCACAGGTCAGAAAACCACCTATAGTAGCTACATATTTCAATTTCAGGACTATAGAAGTAGTCAGTGACCTTCATAGGAATGTATTAAAAGAGATTACACCAAATCAGATGCAAAAAAAAACATTTATTAACCATAAACTTATTAAAACTAAAAGTACCACTTTTCGGTAGTACCGCCAAATAGGCTCCAGTTATCTTTACTTAACTATTGCTTAAATATAAAATTATGGAAAAAAACTTAAAGGATATTGCACTTAGATGTTACTTAATTATTTTCTACTCATCTTCAGTGGTTTCAATTGCAGCAGAAGCAGCACAGGTACACTTAGAAAAGCAAGGCTGGCAGACGAAAGTTGCATGGGAAAGGCAGATTGATTCTTTACATATTTTGTAGTCATATTTAGAAAGCCTTCTGAAACCAGATACAAATGAGCAGGTAGTACAACTGCGTCTTTTAGAAGGTGGTAGAGTCGGTGTTTGTTCTGGAACGTCCTTGGGACGTCCTTTGTATTTTTATCTTTGCCCAAATAATAAGCTAGATCTGTGTCTGTTTCCTCTGTATCAGTGTCATCACCATCCTGCTCTGTTCCAGAATCAGTGTTACATTCTGCTACCTCATCTTCAGATGAAATGTCACTAGATTCCTCTAAATCCTCAGTTACTGCTGGTTCTTCCTCATCATCTTCTAACAAAAAAATCTTCATTTCTTCTAAATGAAGGGGTTTAGATGAATCATACTGTTTTCTGGCCATTGCAGCAGAAAATCTGAAGCAAGACAGAAAGAGTATGTGTTAGGGCGCAATGTGCCTTAGAAGCCACCCTCCTTTTGTCTAAGAAAACAGTACTTATGTACACTAACTTAGCATTAATCCTTCATAAAACAAGCTAAATACACAATCGTGATGAATAAAAAAAGAAAATACTAACCTTTCAATTTGTGTTGAAATCAGGCGCAATGTGCCTGAGAAGCCAAAGTGTTGATATCTGCTCACTAGAAGGTCTGCTGAGTCACTGTGATATCAGGTTTCACAGAGCCTGTAGAGTCAGGAGATAACTAGGAGGGGTGGGGTTTTCTGATAAGTGGGCAAGGAGAGAGAAGTGAAACTAATTACTGTGTGCCTGTCAGATCTATTGCGCCTGATGGAGGGTTTTAATGGTTGTGGTGGATTAAGCTTCTGTTTTTAATAATGTGATCGAAATGGCTACAACTTGGTGTCATAATTCACCCAACAACTTTTGCTACATTTGCGGTTGTTATGTAGTGAAGGAACATTACGGACTTTGTTATAAAAAATGTATTATGCGCACTATATGCATATAGTGTAAAACTAGGTGATCTGGACAAGTTGTGGGCTTTACATGTAGTGTGTTATGTGTAGAAAAACTATGACAGTGGTCTATAGGGAAGAAAGAGAGCTTTTGTTTTAGCGTCCCTATGATCTGCAGGGAAATGCGAAATCATAAT
Source organism: Dendrobates tinctorius (assembly GCF_039654945.1). NCBI lineage: Eukaryota > Metazoa > Chordata > Amphibia > Anura > Dendrobatidae > Dendrobates > Dendrobates tinctorius. The sequence goes on from NW_027361749.1 coordinate 13,767,250, forward strand.
GATGACTGCTACTTTTGTAACCATCCCTCCCATCAGCAATTCGCCCTGTTCCTCACTGTCCAAGAATACCTGTCCCTTCACCTTCGGAGTAACTTGAAGATACATCAGATTCAGAACATGAAGAGCAGGATTCTGATGAAGACTTTCACGCTAGTCCCAACGAGACACAGCTTTTTTCACAGTTTGAATTAAATGACAGTCAGGGACTTGAACTTTCCTAAACATTCTGCAGAAATTTTAGGCTCCAAATTAGAGGAAAAGAACATCCTAGCTCCTGTTTTTCATGGCACAGAAGCAGAGAAAATAAATTACTTCCATCAGGGGTGGATTAAGGGTAGCCAGGGCCCCGGGCTGTTCAGACTCTGTGGGTCCCCCGGTCATGTGACAGGGTCGGGAAAGTCACTAGTTTTCATGACGCATACAGTGCGTCAAGGGGTGGGAAGGGGTTAAATACTGAGGTAAAAAACTCAGCAAATACACAACATGTGCACTAGGCCTCACAAATACTGAGGTAAAAAACACCAAATACTCGGAGATCCAAGATGGCCGCCGAAGGAATAGGACACGCTCAGCTGAGCTCCTGCTCCATCTGAAGCAATCCTCCACATCCAGCCTCAGAACCGGTGACAAAAGTGTCCCGAGACTACCAAGACCATCAAGCCTTATTGGAGGCTGCCTTATTACTGGACTAGAGCCTGTCTGCTCACTAGCAGAGGAATTTTCCTCCGACACATGTGAGAAGTAAAGGAGCACAGGGCAGGAGCAAGGCCCAGAAGGTCTGGATCTCCCTACAACTAACGCTCACTGCGGGTGGGCTGGAAGGTGAGGAGTCGGAAGAGCGTCGCATGACAGTGGAGAAAGCAGGTACCTGAGAGGGAAGCTCACGGAGCGCTGAGGACCGGGCGCGCTGCAGACGGCGGGAAACAGGAGGCGCGGGACTGGAGTTCCCCTCCGGGAAGCCCGGCGTCCCCCTTCTGTTGCAGCTAATCTAGCCATCCGTAGGCACAACAGCAGATCCTGCTTATTACCCCCTCGATTTCAGAAAGACTGAGGAGACGGCGCTTTCAGGAGGTGGGTGAAGGGTGACACAAGGGGGTGAATGTTTGCCCTGGCAGAGCGGCAAGTTACAAGCGTCGCTGAAACCTGCAAATAGGCTCTGGAGGAGGCCAAATCATTCTAAACTTATTCAGCGCCACAAAGCATAATCACCCCTGCGGTGGGCCCTCTCCCCCCTCAAACGGAGGATACACATAGTGGAGGACGAATATTAGCATAAATCACCTTCTTCCATATATACTAGGGATAATGCCGTATAGGGCAGCTCCCACAGAGCTGTCGGGCGCACTTTTCTGATTACTGGTTCACTCTACCTATATATGTCATGTCTTAGAGACCGAACATTGTGCCCACCGGGGATAAAAGTATATTAAAGTTCCATAGAGACCAGGAGAACCAAGGCTCTTATAAGACACACGGGAGCCAAATTCCCTCTCATAAAATAATGTCCATTGCTGAAGAAATCGCCAAGTAGCTGATAAACAACTATTTTTTCATGTATTAAACCACATTACTATCTGTGCCACTGTAAACTTTAAGGGTATGTGCACACTCTGCGGATTCCGCTGTGGTTCCGGCCGCTGTGAACCCGCAGCAGTTTTAGCTGCGGTGTACAGTACCATTCAAATGAATGGTAAACAAAAACCGCTGTGTAGTCGGTGCGGATAAATCCGCGCAGATTTCCTGCGGTTTTGAAACCGCAGAAAGAATTGACATGTCAATTCTTTCTGTGGAATCCGCAGCGGTTTCCTATCTCCACCATTGTGGAGATGGTGAAACCGCAGGCTAAACCGCAGATAATCCGCAGGTGTTTTGACCTGCGGTTTTATCTGCGGTTTTTGCAAAATCCGTGCTGATTAATCCGCAGCGGATTCTGCAGCGTCTGCACACACCCTAAGAGAAAATTACATGTGATCCCCATCTAGTGGTGCATCCGGGATATTGCAGCTGAGAAATACCTCTGCATTCCTGTCTCTTGTCTACCACAAGATTTCACATTTAACAGTTTCAATTTCTGCCCACGGTCTTCAGTGTTGAAGTGCACTACATTAACAAAAACGGACCATGGTCAAGATTGGAAGATCAACAAACACATACGCCAATAAGGGGACACAGACAACCAAAAAGATGGAAAAATTTATCATAAAACAAAGTGGTCCAAAACAAGGACTGCTGCAGCATAAAGACTCCGGTGATGACCCAGAACTGGATGAATCGCAGGAGGATTCCTCTGATTTAGTGGACTCAGATGAACCAATTTTTAGAAGCTTCATTAAAAATATTTTATCTTCAGCCTTGGCCCCCTTAGCTAAGATTTATCAACAATTAAAAAGGACATTCAGCAGATAGGCGCTAGAGTGGAGGAGCTGGAGGAGACGCAGTCAAAGTTGTCCGCCTTTGCCGGGGAACTAAAATCAGGTCTTCAACAACAGGAGGAACATATTAACTCCCTCTATACAGCAATGGAGGACGTCGAAAACAGGAATAGAAGAAACAATCTAAGGGTCCGAGGTGTGCCTGAAGTGGCTGATCGAGAGGATGTTACAGCTATTCTTCAAGAACTCTTCTTGCCGTTGCTGGACCCGGAGGAGGGAAAGATGTTGATACTTGAGAGAGCACACAGAGCGCTGAAACCTAAGCCTAAAAAAGCAGAATTTCCAAGAGATATAATTTGCAGAATTCTTGACTTCCGCATGAAAGAGAAAATTCTCAAAAAATCAAGGGCAATAACTTTGGAATATAAGGCTATGTGCACACGTAGCGTTTTAAAACACTTACTAAAAACCGGACTCCTTTCCAGAAATCGCGCGTTTTTTTCCGCGTGATTTCACCGCAATTTTATCGCGATTATGATCGCGATTTTGCCGCGATTTTCGCGTGCGATATTCAATCACTTTCCAAGCGATTTGAAGCATCGCTTGGAAAGTGATTGACAGGTTGGTCACACTCGTCAAACATAGTGTTTGACAAGTGTGACCAGGTTTTTACTATTGAGGCCGCCTATGCGGCATCAATAGTAAAAGATAGGATGTTAAAATGCTAAAAAAAAAAAAAAAAAAAAAAAAAATCGGGGTATATTTACCTTCCGGCGTCCCGCGCTGCATTCCCGGGCCTCAGCGTTCCCAGTAATGCCTTGCGAGACCTGTGATGACGTAGTCTCGCGTTGCTATAGCGATCTCGCGAGACCGCTAGAGTCACACGAGACTACGTCATTGCAGGGCCTTGCCGCAAGGCATTACTGGGAACGCTTAGGCCGGGAATGCAACGCGGGACGCCGGAAGGTAAATATACCCCAATTTTTTATTTTTTTATTCTTTTTTTACAGGGGTATGGTACCCAGGGCCTGGAGGACAGTCTCCTCTCCTCCACACCGTGGGTACCAACCGCACATGAGACGCTTAACTTCCCGCATGGTGGGCATAGCCACATGCGGGAAGTAAGCGATTCTCATGCATTCCTATGGGTGCGGAATCGCGGCAATTCTTTGCGATTCCGCACAAAGAATGAGCATGCTGCGATTTTTTCCGCGATGCGATTCCGCCGCGGAAAAAAGCGCAGCATTAGCACAGCATGTGCGGAATGCCATAGGAATGCATGAGGGGGGCGTTCTGTACACGATTTTGAAGCGTTTTCGCGCCAAAAATCGCGGCAAAAACGCTTAAAAATCGCTACGTGTGCACACAGCCTAAAGGTTCAAGAATCCGTGTTTTCCAGGATCTGGCACCATCAACCTTGTCAAAAAGATACTTGTTGAAACCCTTTACAGATGCCCTCAAGCAGAGACAATTTCTCTTCCGCTGGCTTTTTCAATTTGGCATATTTATCACAGCAGATGGCAAGAGTTATACAGCCAAATCATCTTCTGACATCGCCAAAATATGTGCAGAACTAGATATTCAACTTGACCCGCTGCCTGACCTCTGCCTTGCCCGCACCAACTTCAGTCTTCTGGACCTGTCAACACAGGAACCCTGGAGAAGAGCGGACAACCCCAAAGAGCAAAGAAACAGAAAAAGACAAGCTGGAAAGCAACGTACCTCCAGTGATTGAATGGGGGACCCTAGTCCCTTATACATTTTTGCAATAACCTTTTCAGCTGGTCCACAATGACTGCCTTGTTAGAATCATAGAATCATAGAATCGTAAAGTTGGAAGGGACCTCCTGGGCCATCTGGTCCAACCCCCTGCTCAAAGCAGGATTTGCTAAATCATCCCAGTCAGATGTCTGTCCAGCCTCTGTTTGAAGACTTCCATTGAAGGAGAACTCACCACTTCTCGTGGCAGCCTGTTCCACTCATTGATCACTCTAACTGTCAAAAAGTTTTTTCTAATACCTAATCTGTGTCTCCTCCCATTCAGTTTCATCCCATTGCTTATAGTCTTTCCTTGTGCAAATGAGAATAAAGATGATCCTTCTGCAATGTGACAGCCCTTGAGATATTTGTAGACAGCTATTAAGTCTCCTCTCAGTCTTCTCTTTTGCAAGCTAAACATTCCCAAATCCTGCAACCTTTCCTCATAAGACAGGGTTTGCAGACCGGTCACCATTCTGGTCGCTCTTTTCTGAACTTGCTCCAGTTTGTTGATGTCTTTTTTAAAATGTGGTGCCCAAAACTGGACACAATATTCCAGATGAGGTCTGACCAAAGAGGAGTATAGGGAAATAATGACTTCACGTGATCTAGACTGTATGCTTCTGTTAATACATCCTAGAATTGCATTTGCCTTTTTTGCTGCTGCATCACACTGTTGACTCATATTCAGTCTGTGATCTATTATTATACCCAAGTCTTTTTCACATGTGCTGTTGCTTAGCCCTATTCATCCCATTCTGTAAATGCTTTTTTCATTTTTATTGCCCAGATGTAGTACTTTGCATTTTCCCTGTTAAAAACCATTCTGTTAGTTGCTGCCCACTGCTCCAGTTTATTTATATCTTTTTGAATCATCTCTCTCTCTTCTCTAGTATTAGCTATCCCTCCTAGCTTTGTGTCATCAGCAAATTTAATCAGTTTACCCTCAATTCCTTCATCTAAATCATTGATAAAGATGTTGAACAATACAGGGCCCAGGACAGAGCCCTGTGGTACCCCACTTGAGGCATTCTTCCAACTGGATGTGCAGCCATTTACGACCACTCTTTGGGTCCGATCACTAAGCCAGTTATGAATCCACCTAACAGTTGCCTTGTTCATTCCATACTTAGTCATTTTTTCAATAAGGATTGTACGAGATACTTTGTCAAATGCTTTGCTGAAGTCAAGATATACTATATCTACAGCATTTCCTTGATCCACTCAATCAGTGATTCCGTCATAGAAGGAAATTAAGTTAGTCTGACATGACTTATTAGTTTCAAACCCATGCTGACTCTGTTTAATCACTTCATTCTTATCCAGGTACTCACATACATGTTGTTTAATTTTTTGTTCAAAGATCTTTCCTGGTATAGAAGTCAGACTCACCGGCCTATAGTTGCCTGGGTCCACCTTCTTCCCCTTTTTGAAGATAGGAACAACATTTGCTCTTCTCCAGTCTTCTGGGACTTCTCCTGTTCTCCAAGAATTTTCAAAGATTATGGAGAGGGGTTAAAAAATTTCTTCTGCTATCTCCTTCAGTACTCTGGGGTGTAATTCATCTGGACCTGGAGACTTGAATTCATTTAGGTTAGCTAAGTGTTTCCTCACTATTTTTTTGTTTATAGATATCCTGGATTCTTCTATTCCCTTAATAGGACAGTGAAGAACAGTTGATGTTATATTTCCTTTCTGAGAGAAAACAGATGCAAAATAGGAATTTAAAAGTTCGGCCTTCTCAACATCCTGTCTTACCATTTCATCATTTTCATCCTGTAAAAATCCTATAGCATCTTTGACTTTTCTTTTACTTTTGACATATCCCCAAAATCCTTTATTATTGCTTTTGACATCTCTTGCAAGCCTCAATTCATTGTCAGCTTTAGATAATCTGATTTGTGCCCTGCAGGTTCTGCAGACAGCATTATATTCTTCTTTAGATATACCTCCCTCTTTCCATTTTATAAACATTTTTTCTTCCTTTTTAGCATGTGCTTAAGTTCTGTGTTCATCCATTCTGGTTTCCTTAAATGCTTCCTATTCTTCCCTCTTTTCGGAATTGTTAACAATTATGCTTTGAGAATTTCATTTTTCAAGATTTCCCATCCTTCCTGGACATTTTTGTCTTTAAGGATATCCAGCCATTGGAACGATTTGAAAAACTGAAAAATTATCATTTTTTCTTTTGTTACATTCCCCGATGGGTACTATAGTCTTGTTTGTAATTTTGCTTACTACAATGAAAGTTGTTGATGTTGGGCAACAAGCCCCTATCGTTGAACACATGTTAATGTTCTTATCTTTTGTCTTTCTTTCTCTCCCTTCCCCACCTGCCCCTTGTCCATCGGCGAGTCATCTCTCATCTCTATTTGAGTCCCGACGTCCACTAACCTGACATGGCTGACCGAACACAAGAGACGACAATAGCATCATACAACGTAAGAGGTTTGAATGCGCCAATTAAAAGAGCTAAGGTACTGGCACATATCAAGATGCTGAGGACTGACATTGCGCTTCTGCAGGAAACCCACTTCATACCGGAAAAAACCCCATGCTTCGAAAAACATTACTACAACACATTGTTCCACTCGTTCTCCTCTTCCAGAAAGGGGAGGGGAGTGGCAATCGCATTTGCAAAAAACACACCATTTCAATATCTGGATATGCTTCACCACAGGGAGAGTAGATTTATTTTCATAAAGGGGAAGCTGGCACACAAATTGGTCATAATAGGAAGCATCTATGCCCCCAACACAAAATAGGACACCTGGTTCTCCAGAATCATGAGAGAGGCCAGCCAATTCGCAGAAGGCACTTTGATCCTGGGAGGGGACCTTAATGTCCCCCTTGAACCACCAATAGATTCCTCTACCGGGAAATCTAGTGTTCCCAAAAATGCATTAAAATGCATCTGTTCAACCCTACTCTTAAATCAACTGATTGATGCTTGGAGATTTCTTCACCCTACTGTACGAGATTTCTCCCATTTCGCACAGGCACAATCTTCATACAGTAGAATTGACTATCTTTTTATTCCATTTCAGATGTCCTTACATCTGAAAGACTCACAAATAATCCCAAGCGTTCACTCCGACCACTCCATTTTGATAAATAAACTCACAATAGGTCGTAGACCAAACAATAACCCATGGAGGTTGAATGAAGCTTTAATAGCGGATGAACCTACCAGAAATAAATTAAAGGAGAAACTTAGAGAATTCTTTGAGATCAATACAAAAGACAACATTCAATTCTCAACTATTTGGGAGGCTCACAAGGCTGTAATAAGAGGTGAATTGATTTCTATGGTCTCGCATAAAAATAAAATGAGGAAAGAAAAAGCTAACACTCTTTATAAAGAAATCCAAGCTTTAGAACGAGACCATAAAACAACTCTTGCAGAAGAGACAATCACTTAGAGACCTACTAAATAAAGACTCAGTAAAAATCTATACTAGGTGGAAACACAGAGTATTTGCTCATGGAGATAAAATGACAAAATTTATGACATCCATGCTCAGAAAGCGTAAGGCTAAGTCGCTTATCTATACGATAAAGGGTCCGGATGGAGCCAAAATTACAAACGCAGATGAAATAGCTTCTGCCTTCAGTGAGTATTACTCCACTTTGTACGACCGGGAGAAGGCGCAGAACATTTGGAAAAAAGGCGTATCAGCATAAGGGATTTCCTACAAAATATAAATCTCCCTACTCTATCCGAAACACAGCAGCAAGAGCTAATTGCCCCTTTCACAATCAAGGAACTCCAGTCTACCCTATCGGACTGTCCTATGGGCAAGAGCCCGGGCCCAGATGGCCTCCTGGCATCCTACTATAAGGCTGTGTTCACACAGAGCGTTTTTTTAGCAGTTTTTACCGCAGTTAAAACGTCTAAAAATAAGCTTCCCAGTCATTTCTATGCATTTTGCACTTTTTGTGCACACTGATGTGTTTTGTACCGCGAAAAAACCGCATCGCGGTAAAAACCGCAGCATGCTAATTAATTTTGCGGATTTTTCCGCTGTTTTGGCTTCTTCCATGCGGTTTGAAACTGCTGTGGAAAAAAACGCATCAAAACCGCGCAAAAACCGCAGCGGAAAAATAGGTGCGGTTTCTGGAAAGGGATTCAGGTTTTTGAGCAGAAATTTTCTGCAACGTGTGCACTTAGCCTAAGGCTTTCCGGGACCTGTTGTGCCCTTATCTACTGAGGCTGTACAATGATATATTGGGTGGGTTGCCTTTCGCGAGACAGACGCTGGAAGCGCATATCTCCTTAATACATAAAGAGGGTAGAGATCCTGAACTATGCAGCAATTACAGACCGATTTCGTTATTAAATAATGACCTAAAAATTTTTTGCAAAAATGATAGCCACAAGGGTTAGCTTGATCTTAGATACACTTATCTCCCCTGTGCAAGTGGGTTTTGTGAGGGGTAGAGAGGGGAGAGATAACTCCCTGAGGGTGCTGTACCTGATGCAACACGCGCACAACCAACATAGACCTCTAGTTTTAATGGGCACCAACGCAGATAAGGCGTTCGATAGGGTGGACTGGACATTCATGCATGAGACTCTAGCGAGATTTGGATTCCCTACCACAATTATAGACGCCAACTTTCAAATGTACAAATCACCTTCTGCAAAAGTGAGGGTAAATGGGGATTTCTCTCCATCTTTTGAAATTAAAAATGGCACTCGCCAGGGCTGCCCTCTCTCATCAGCTTTGTTTGTCCTAACTATTGAGACGTTAATTCAGAGCATTAGACAGCACCAGCTATAGGAGGTATTAAAATTTCAAACTCGTCCCATGTTGTAGCGGCGTTCACAGACGCCCTTCTCTTACTCTTATCAGACCTGAGAAAGAAATACCGGCGGTGTTGGAAAGGTTTGAGGCATTCGGAGAGTTATCAAACTTTAAAACTAATTTAGAGAAATCTGAGGCGATGGGGATAAATATACAACACACAACTATTCAGAACCTGAAGACTACATTCCCAATAAAATGGAATTCTAAATACATTAAATACCTAGGCATTAAACTGAGCCCACACTGGAACTCCCTTTTCTCACTTAACTTCTTACCCCTTCTTGATAATACACTAGAAGCCATAAAGTTGTGGAAAGCACCCTACATATCCTGGATAGGACGAAAAAATCTTAATAAAGGGTTCATCCTACCCAAGTATAGCTATATAGCTAGAATGTTGCCCATTAAGGTCCCAGACACGTTCAACCATAGGGTCCGATCTCTTTTTGGGAAATATATATGGGGCGGTTTAAAGCCCAGAATAAGTTATAACACACTTGCCCTGTCACGGTCACGTGTGTCTGGACGCAGCGAGTACTGCAAGGCGAACCCATATGACACACGTGACCCTGGATACACCGCTCCAGTGGGGCGAATTTAAATAATAAGACGTGCAGCTGGATACGCCTCCTCCAACAGGCGAATTTAGGTATTACACGTAAATCTGGAAACCCCGCCTCCAGTAAGGCGAATTTAAATAATAAAGGGGGAACCTGGGTAACATTAACAATGGTGGGCCCTGCAAGAGGGAATGGGGAAGTGGAAACCTCCTGTACTCCCCTGAGCCAGTGTCCCTGCACTCCTAACGTTCCCTATGCCGGTTCCGCACCGGGCGACGCACAGGAACCTAAAAACCCTAGTTCGCCCTGAACCTAAACCCTCAATAGGGAACTGGTCGGTGCGGAAACTAATCCCACCACTGCACTAATACAAAAAATGGTGGGGGGAACAAGAGGCACAATAGTGCCATATCACTAGTGACACTTAAAATATGAGCGGTATAATACAGTTCCACTCACCTATTCCAGTTGTGTAACCCACAACTGGCTTGAGAGCATATCACAGTATCAGCTGCTGCAGGACCTCCACCAACCACTCACACGTGGAAAAAACCTTCAGAAAGTTGTGGGAAGCAGGGTATATTGCAGTCCGCGCTAGCCGAGATTCACAAATCACCTGGGATACAAGATGTTGTAGCAGTGTACTCCTTTATTTCCTCCTACGTGTTTCGGCGCCCTTCCTGGCACCTTCCTCAGGGATATTCAAATGAATAAAAAAAGTCATGCATGCTTGAGTCCAGCTCTCAGCAACCAAGTCCCACATGCTGAGTGCAACTCTCTCCATAGTCGTCACTCCACCAAGCCATGCAAGCACTTCCTGCCGACACCATAAACTGTGACTCCACCACGCCATGCCAGCCCTTCTTGCAGACCACATAGCTGCCACTCGTCCCCTCTGGCTGGGCTGCGCAGGACTCATGTTCAGCTCCTTCTTTCACCCAGGCTTCCATGTGAATGACTAACACACAATATCACCAACAGTGATTGAACACACCTGGCTCTCTTTTATAGAGCCTCACACCTGATTTATAATTACATGCACTAAACCAAAGAAACTAAACTGCACTACCACTCACCACCACCGGGGCATCTTAGAATGAACGACACCACGTGTAATAATTCTAATGGCCACCGGGGGCAATCACATCACTTTGGCACCTAGCCAAAGGAAAAAAAGTTCACTTATCCATTTAAACTGTCAGATCCACGCTGGATCATGACAGCCCTACCTAAAACTAAAGGAGGCATGGGAATCCCTGACCCACAAAATTACCATTCTGTTGCAACTCTATCACTACTAATTGACTGGGTGAGAGATAGTAACAATAAACTATGGACAGGGATTGCAAACGAGTCACTAACGGTACCAATCTCCACTGTCCTCCACTCGTCTACGGATTTTGCTAAGAAAGTTCTCACCCCCAACGCAATAACAAAAAATTTGATCAGGACTTGAGTTAGATTCTCCTCTTCACTAATGCCGCTCCCATCACCTTTAATAAAAATAGGAGACCTACCTGGGCTTTATCTGGACCGCCCTTTGGACAAGAGCACAGACTTGTTACATAAAATAAACGAGAGTCTAGATGCATTCATGGAGGATGGCGTGGTCCTTCCTCTGCAGGAGCTGCAAATTAGATTCCCACAATACCATATCAGCTTCCTTCAGTATAATAGACTCAAAAACTCGATCAGATCTTATTTGCAACCTGGACTCCCGCTCAGAGAGTTAACTGCTTTTGAAAAGTTGTTGACTCAGAGGAATAAACCAAGGGGGGTGTTGGGTAAGATTTACCAAATGCTCCTAGCTCACTCGACCTCTGTTAAACGAGCGTTCATATTGAAGTGGGAAAGAGACCTCGAGGTTACATTACAAGATTGGGAGGTTGATAAGATATATAAAAATTCTCATGGTCCATCAGGCTGTTTAAGGGTCCAAGAAAATTCATACAAGGTCCTTACTAGGTGGTACACCACCCCTGACTCAAGAAAGATGTGGCAGCCCAACGCATCCTCTAATTGTTGGAGATGTCTTGGCGAGAAAGGCTCCTTCTTGCACATATGGTGGCAATGCGACAAAATTCAATCGTTTTGGGAGGGGGTAGTTAAAGTCTCGACAAGACTTTGCCAGCTTTAAAACCCTCCATCCCTGAAAATGATCTTTCTGAACTGGTCAAGTGACTTCGAACAAAACAAACACAAAAAGCTTCTCATGCATTTAATAGCAGCAGCTAAAATGCTCATCCCCTTATATTGGCTATCTCAGAACTGCCCTACTCTGTCAGAATGGTTGCACAAAGTAAATCAAATATACTATATAGAAGAAATAATAGCTAGCACCACCTTTAGGCTAGGTAAATTTAGTTCGACCTGGGCACCGTTGATACTCTTCAAAGAAAACGACGAATACATAGAACTGTTAAACTCTCAGTAAATATATTTCAGTTTGCCCTAAATCTGAAGCTACGACGGCAGTTTAGCCAAACTTTTAGGGCAGAATTACCGCTGAATGGACATCCCCCACTGACGGGAATATAGACCCTTTCCCCAGACATTTCCCCCTTTCCCTCTCTCCACCCTCTTCTTCTCTTTTATTTCTGTATTTTCTCTTCAGTTAAAAGTTTGCAATTGGATGCGATTGATGTGCATAATTTACCGGCTGAGCTACGGCAAAGATTATATCTCTGGCTCATGATTATAAGTAGTTGATTATGACTAGATTTCGCCTGTCTTTCTATTTAGAATAATGCTACGAGTTACACTAAATGAGATGATAAGATGTGTATAGAAGGGCTGGCACGGTTATTCATGGAGCTATCGATGCTTTTTGTACTTAATCGCATGTAAGGTTACGATGTATTTTTCTGGTTAAAATAATAAAAAGATGTTTAAAACAAAACAAAAACACCAAATACTCAGTGTGTCCATGAGGCCTCACAAATACTGAGCGAAAAACTCACCAAATACTCAGCGTGTGCATGAGGCCTTATGAATACTGAGGTAAAAGCTCACCAAACACTCAGCGTGTGCACGAGGCCTTACAAATACTGGAAGGCTTCCACCCAACATCTAGTCCTGACTCACCTGTACCTAACATCGAAACCAGCTAATAGTCTGCAATCACCTGCTGACCTGGACCCATGACCTGTCAGGCAAGTTACTTCACATGAGTCACACAGAGGCTTCTGCTTCATGAACTTCCCCAGATAGAAGAAGCAGCCTACAATGTGCAGCCTGTGGCCGGATACACAGGAAGAGACGCTCCTAGTCACAGGCTTTGCCTAACATGGCAGCAGAGGGGTTAACGCCACAGACAAGTCACCGTTTCCACACACACTGGACACGACGCTGCATCTGGCGACAAACAAGCGCACAATGCGCAATGTTAGTCATGTCCCAGATGTTCAGCATGTGGAGGACCAAGGGGGGACAAAAAAGACCCCAGGATTGGAACAGGAGCATGGGAAAGTGGACGGCGGTCGGAGGGGCAGGGTTTATATAGGGGTCGGAGTAAGTAAATTATATATATATATATATATATATATATATATATATATATACACACATATTACTACATGCGGGCAGCGCAAACATGCACAATCAACTGGTCAAAACATTTCTCTCAGTAGGCCAAGAAAGAAATGTGGCAGGAATAAAGTACACCTCATAGTAACTTATGTGTGAGGCAGAGGTGACAAGACCCGCCATCTCTTGCCCACCTTACTAGAGGTGCCCACTGCCCACATATAACAAAGTTGATGGAAACAGATGACTTCCACTATGGTGATTGGTTACCGGCCGTCTGTGTATGGACACCTTCCCAGAGAAAGAGTTAAATCCTGGCTACAATGTAACAATGTTACGACCCCTCAGAGTCACCGGCTACTACTGACCCCAGGACCTCCCCACCACCCACTATGGAGATCCCTGTATAATGCTATTCCACACTGAGGTACCTCCATAACTCGGCTGAGATACACCCTAGAAGAGTAGTATCGCAAGAAGTATCCCAGCCTGAAGTGAGTGAACTTGCAGCTACCGCCCCCCTGAGCAGCACGGAGCATCCAGGTCTTACCTGCACCCCCGGCAGGCCGGGCGGCCCCAGGGACTGACTCATCCTGCTGTACGCCGGATCTGTCTGCACAGCCCTGGCCTTGCGCTCCACAAAGAGGCGGGGATCCCTCCTGCACGCCTGGGCGCCCCTCTCCGTGCCAGTCTGGGAGCAGCAGAGATTTCAGGGGGCAGAGAGTTTGGCAGCAGGAAGAGATTTGCTGTATTGCTGAGCTTGTAATGATGATTTCCAGCTGCGGAGAGGACATGTATGACAGCTAGTGTTTGACGAGTGTGACCAACCTTTTTACTATTGAGGCTGCCTATGCAGCATCAGTAGTAAAAGATATATAATGTTAAAAATAATAATAAAAAAAAAATTGTGATATTCTCACCTTCCGGTGTCCCCCGCAACTTTCCCGATCATCGTGATGCTCCTGGTCCCAGTGATGCCTTGCGCGACAATGACCTCTGATGACGTAGCATCACGTGAGACCGTTACGTCATCACAGGTCATTGTCGCGCAAGGCATCACTGGGAACGGGAGCTGCCGGGAGCATCACTGAGGCCTGGGGACGCCGGAAGGTGAGAATATCAACGATTTTTTATTTTAATTCTTTTTTTTTTTACCAGGAATATGGTACCCAGAGCCTGGAGGACAGTCTCCTCTCCTCCAGACCCTGGGTACCATCCGCACATTTTCTGCAAAAAGAATGAGCCTGCTGCGTATTTTCCCGCGATGCGATTTAGCAACGGAAAAATACGCAGCATTAGCACAGCATGTGCGGAATGCCATTGAATACAATGGCTTGCTTATTTTATGAGTTTAGTTTTCGCGGTGAAAAAATGCAGCAAAAACGCATAAAATACGCGAGAATTTCAGATGTGTGCACACAGCCTAAAGAAACATTAGGCAGCCACTCCCCACCTGCTTACTGCCTCTTCCCCTCTCAAAGCTCCTCCAGGTAACTGGCCCTGCTGTTATGTGCCAGGGGTTACATGGGGGGACATAGGACATCCATTATACTTTGTACACTCCAGCTGACTTTCTGCCACAGCTGACAGGGCACAGCGAGGCTAATGGCTGCCACCAATTACAGGGGCCCAGGGGTGGCGGCAGCATCTGTAAACCCCCCCACCCATGGTGGCGGACCCTGCACCTCAGAAGGGTGCAGACAGGGTGTCCAGCGGTGCCTAGGTGAGTGCATGTGCTGCGTGGCCGCGGCTGCCACTGCTCTCTCCATACCTCCTGCATGCACACTCTTTGGGGTGCCCTGCACAGAGCTGCCAACCTAATGGGCAGCTGTCTGCAGCCCTGGGAGCCCGAACGTGTCCGGAGCAATGCACCAGAGCAGCCCCTGCATCCTGCACTGGTCAGAGGGTGAGAGGTGTGCACCCGACCTGGGAGTGCATCGACCACGGGTACTCACCGATATGGTTGTCTTCGATTGGCTCAATCAGCTCGGCCAGGGTGGTAAATTGGAGTCCACAGCCTCCGAAGCGGCAGGCATTGGAGAAGAAGGAGGCAGCAATGCCTGTCAATCAGTGGCGTAACTACAAAGTTATGTGCCCCAGTGCGAACTTTCAAATGGGGCCCCCCATGCCAAAATACACGCATATCTCCGCTCCGTACACCTCGTACACACGCGGCTCCGCTCCGTACACATTGTACACACGCGGCTCTTCTGCGTACACCTTGTACACACACGGTACACCTCGTACACACGTGGCTCCGCTCCGTACACCTCTTACACCTCGTACATGCACGGCTCCGCTCCGTACACCTTGTACACAAGCGGCTCCTCTTCATACACCTTGTACACACAGCTCCCCTCCGTACACCTCGTACACACGCGGCTCCTCTCCATACACCTTGTACACACGCAGCTCCCCTCCGTACACCTCATACACACGCGGCTCCTCTCCGTACACCTCGTACACACGTGGCTCCGCTCCATACACCTCGTACACACGCGGCTCCTCTCCGTACACCTCGTACACACACGGCTCCGCTCCGTACACCTCATACACACATGGCTCCGCTCCGTACACCTCGTACACACACAGCTCAGCTCCATACACCTCGTACACACACGGCTCTGCTACGTCCAAAATTGTTCACACATAGCTCTGCTACATCCACCCTGTAAACCTCTCCTGACCTCACACAGAAACTTCCCTCATCCAGCACCATGATGACGACGATCAGCACAGCAGAGTTCTGCACACAACGAGGCCACTGATCATGTGACCCCTGACTCCTCCCCTCCTGTGACCTCATCACAGGTCCTGTGTTTACAGAAGATTACAGCCTGCGCCCCTGCCTGTCATCATGGTGTGGTCATTGAGGTCCCGGTCCGGTGGGGCTGAGAGTGGGGAGCTGGACAGAGATGGAGGGAGAGAGGAGGATGGCAGCCGATGCTGGAGGAGGGAGAGATGGAGAGAGCAAGAGGGGGAGGAGGCAGCACAGGCGTCAGGAACAGAGGAGCCAGCTGTATGGAGCAAGTGAGAGGAGGGGCAGCCAGGACAGAGGAGCGACCCGAGCAACCTCCACAGCTGGACGGACAGCTCCAGAGTCCAGACCAGTGGCGGATTATAATTGGGCAATTGATTCTGGGCTGGTGGGCCCCCCCCACACCACTGGGCCCTGGGCTACCGCCCAGATTGACCTCATTATAATCCGCCACTGCCTTACATACTTTTTCAAGATGGTGCTCTAGTGTATTGCAGTGATGTTCCTGGGCTGATGGAAAAATTTAACACTGAGTACAATGTGAGCTATGATTTATGACTATTGATTGATTGGTGACTATTGATTTATTAAGACAAAAAAAAGAGTCTGAAAGCTGTGCTACTGCACAATGGCAGCAAGTATGCTTCAGTGCCTGTAGGACATTCTGTGCACATGAAGGAAAGATATGGGAATTTAGACTTTATTTTCAAATTTTAAGTACGAGGACCAAGGATGGCCAATATGTCGTGATCTGAAAGTTTTCTCTTTGCTCCTTGGGCAGTAAGGAGGATACACAAAGTACCCAGGCTTTTTGTGTGAATGAGATAGGACCCTCATTCGGGGGTTAAAAATTTGGCCAACGAGAACATCTTTGCAACCTGGACTCAAGAATATAGTTGCGGAAAGTTTAGTTGATCCCAGTAATGTTCTCCTGCCACCACTCCACATTAAGCTTGGACTGATGAAGTGGTTTGTGTCAGAAGCAAAACTGAATGAAGGCATTTTTGTGAGTCCACGGGCGGCACGGTGGCTCAGTGGTTAGCACTGCAGCCTTGCAGCGCTGGAGTCCTGGGTTCGAATCCCACCAAGGACAAAATCTGCAAGGAGCTTGTATGTTCTCCCCGTGTTTGTGTGGGTTTCCTCTGGGTACTCCGGTTTCCTCCCACATTCTAAAGACATACTGATAGGGAATTTAGATTGTGAGCCCCATCGGGGACAGTGATGATAATGTGTGCAAACTGTAAAGCGCTGCGGAATATGTTAGCGCTATATAAAAATAAAGATTATTATTATAAATAAAGAGTCCGGATATTCAGAAACTCATAAAGGACGATGTGTTCAAAACGAAAATGAAAGCTGTTGAGAGAAGGGCTTGGAATTCTTTTAAAGAAGTCGTGAAGAAATATCTAGGCAACAAAGATCAAAATTGTAAGTCCACTGTGCAGAACATGCTGAAAAGTTTCAAAGCCTTGTGTTGTCTGATTCATTTAGGCTGTGTACCCACGTTGTGGATTGTATGCGTTTTTGCCGCGTTTTTCACCGCGAAAACGCAAACAGAACGCACCCCATGCATTCCAATGGCATTCCGCACATGCTGTGCTAATGCTGTGTTTTTTTACACGGCGTTATTGCATAGCGGAAAAAAACGCAGCAGGCTCATTATTTTTGTGGAATCGCCGCGATTCCGCACACATAGGAATGCATGAGATCCGCTTACTTTCCGCATGTGGCTCTGCCCACCATGCGCAAAGTGAGTGGATCATGTGTGGATGGTACCCACGGTCTGGAGGAGAGGAGACTGTCCTCCAGGCCCTGGGTACCATATCCCTGTAAAAAAAAGAATTAAAAAATAGGGTTATACTCACCTTCCTGCGTCCCGCGCAGCCTTACCGATGCTCCCGCCAACTCCCGTTCCCAGTAATGCCTTGCGGCAAGGACCTGTGATGACGTAGCGGTCTTGCGAGACCGCTACAGTATCGCGAGACCGCTGCGTCATCAAAGGTCATTTTCGCAAGGCATCGCTGGGAACGGGAGCATCGCTGATGCCTGGGGACGCTGCGCGGGACGCCGGAAGGTGAGAATATCACGATTTTTTATTTTTTTTAAATTATTTTTAACATTCTATCTTTTACTATTGAGGCTGCATAGGCAGCCTCAATAGTAAAAAGTTGGTCACACTTGTCAAACACTATGTTTGACAAGTGTGACCAACCTGTCAATAACATTCCAAGCGATGCTTCAAATTGCTTGGAATGCGCTTGAATTCCGCATGCAAAAATCATGTGAAAGACGCTTGTTTTCCACAAGAAAAATGCATGCGAATTCCATGCGTTTTCCCATGGTGGGAGTTGCGGAAATGCTGCGGAAATTTCCGCAGCATCTCTGCAAAGTGGGTACATAGCCTTAAAGTTACATTTTTAACATTCCCATTTGGACTACTTGCCTGAAAACCATGATGCTGTTAGCACAGAGCAAGGAGAAAGATTTAACCCCTTACCTACAATTGACGTAATATTCCGTCCATGTGACCATGGACCTAATTACCATGGACGGAATATTACGTCATCGCGATCAGCGGCGCCCACGTGGTGAGCGCCGCTGATCGCGGCCGAGTGTCAGCTAATTATCATAGCTGACACCCGGCACAATGTGTCAGGGGCGGTCACGGACCGCCCCCGACACGTTAACCCCTTGCACACCACGATCAAACGCGATCGCGGTGTACCGGGGGTTAAAGGGAAGCATCGGCAGGGAGGGGGCTCCCTCCGTGCTTCCCTGAGCCCCCCACGGCAGCGCAATGTGCAGCGCTGCTGCGGGGGGCTCTTTCCCTACAGGCCCCCGGATCCAAGATGGCGACGGGGGCCTGCAGGGAGCTGACTTCCTCACTGCCTGCAAAGCGCAGGCATGAGGAAGTCTGCAGCAGTGCCTGTGACAGATCGCTGATCTGTCACAGTGATCTGTGATGTGACAGATCAGCGATCTGTCACAGGACAGTGATGTCCCACCTGGGACAAGGTAATAAAGTAAAAAAAAAAAAAAAAAAAGTGTTAAAAATAATTTAAAAAAAATCGCTAAATAAATTAGTAAAAAAAAAAAAAAATATTCCCCAATAAATCCATTTTTTCAAAATAAAAAAACCAAAAACAATAAAAGTACACATATTTGGTATCGCCGCGTCCGTAATGACCTGCCCTGTAAAACTGTCCCATTAGTTAACCCCTTTAGCGAACCCCTTAAAAAATAAAAATAAAAAACGAAGCAAAAAATAATGATTTATTATCATACCACCGAACAAAAAGTGCAATAACGAGCGATCAAAAAGACGCATATAAATATCCATGGTACCGCTGAAAACGTCATCTTGTCCCGCAAAAAACGAGCCACCATACAGCATCATCCGCAAAAAAATAAAAAAGTTATAGCTCGCAGAATAAAGCGATACAAAAATAATTATTTTTTATATAAAATTGTTTTCATTGCAAAAAACCGACAAAACATAAAAAAACGACCTAAATGAGGTATTGCTGTAACCGTACTGACCCGAAGAATAAAAACGCGTAATCAATTTTACCGCACGCGGAACGGTGTAAACACACCCCCCAAAAGAAATTCATGAAACGCTGGTTTTTGTTCATTCTGCGTCCCAAAAATCGGAATAAAAAGTGATCAAAAAATGTCACGTGCCCGAAAATGGTACCAATAAAAACGTCAACTCGTCCCGCAAAAAATAAGACCTCACATGACTCGGTGGGTCAAAATACGGAAAAATTATAGCTCACAATATGTGGTGATGCAAAAACTATTTTTACAATAAAAAGCGTCTTTTAGCGTGCGACAGCCGCCAAACATAAAAACCGCCATAAATTGTAAATCAAACCCCCCGTTATCACCCCCTTAGTTAGGGAAAAATAATAAAACTAAAAGAAAATGTATTTATTTCCATTTTCCCGCTAGGGTTAGGGTTAGGGTAGGGTTAGGGTTAGGGCTAGGGCTAGGGTTAGGGTTAGGGCTAGGGTTAGGGCTAGGGATAGGGTTAGGGCTCAGATTAGGGTTAGGGGTGTGTTGAGGTTAGGGTTGGAGTTATAATTGGGGGTTTCCACTGTTTGGGCACATCAGGTGCTCTCCAAAGGCAACATGGCGTCTGATCTCAATTCCAGCCAATTCTGCGTTGAAAAAGTCAAATGGTGCTCCTTCCCTTCCAAGCTCTGCCATGTGCCCAAACAGTGTTTTACCCCCACATGTAGGGTATCAGCCTACTCAGGACAAATTACAAAACAACTTTTGGGGTCCAATTTCTCCTGTTACCCTTAGGAAAATAAAAAATTGGGGGAAAAAATATAATTTTGCGGAAAAAAATGTTTTTTTTTATTTTCACGCCCAGGCGTTATAAACTTCTGTGAAGCACTTGGGGGTTCAAAGTGCTCTCCACACATCTAGATAAGCTCCGTGGGGGGTCTAGTTTCCAAAATGGGGTCACTTGTGGGGAGTTTCAATAGTTTAGGTACATCAGGGGCTCTCCAAACGCACATGACACCCGCATACCAATCCATCAAAGTCTGCATTCCAAAACGTCACTACTTCCCTTCCGAGCCCCGACGTGTGCCCATACAGTAGTTTTCTCCCACATATGAGGTATCAGCGTACTCAGGACAAATTGGACAACAACTTTTGGGGTCCAATTTCTCCTGTTACCCTTGGGAAAATAAAAAAAATGGGGACTAAAAGATGATGTTTGTTGAAAAAATACGATATTTTTATTTTCACGCCCGGTCGTTATAAACTTCTGTGAAGCACTGGGGGTTCAAAGTGCTCACCACACATCTAGATAAGTTCATTAGGGGGTCTAGTTTCCAAAATGGGGTCACTTGTGGGGGGTTTCCACTGTTTAGGTACATCAGGGGCTCTCCAAACGCACATGACACCCGCAGACCATTCCATCAAAGTCTGCATTCCAAAACGTCACTACTTCCCTTCCGAGCCCCGACGTGTGCCCATACAGTAGTTTTCTCCCACATATGAGGTATCAGCGTACTCAGGACAAATTGGACAACAACTTTTGGGGTCCAATTTCTCCTGTTACCCTTGGGAAAATAAAAAAATGGGGACTAAAAGATCATGTTTGTGGAAAAAATACGATTTTTTTATTTTCACGCCCGGACGTTATAAACTTCAGTGAAGCACTGGGGGGTTCAAAGTGCTCACCACACATCTAGATAAGTTCCTTGGGGGGTCTAGTTTCCAAAATGGTGTCATTTGTGGGGGGTTTCTACTGTTTTGGTACATCAGGGGCATTCCTAACGCGACATGGTGTCCGATCTCAATTCCAGCCAAAAACGTCAAATGGCGCTGCTTCCCTTCCGAGCTCTGCCATGTGCCCAAATAGTGGTTTACACCCACATGTGGGGTATCAGCGTACTCAGGATAAATTGCACAATATCTTTTAGGGTCCTGTTACTTTTGGAAAAATAAGAATTGAGGGTGAAATGATCATTTTTGTGGAAAAAATATGATTTTTTAATTGTACTGCTGTACGTTATAAACTTCTGTGAAGCCCTTGGGGGTTCAAAGTTCTCACCACACATCTAGATAAGTTCCTTGGGGGGTCTAGATTCCAAAATGGTGTCATTTGTGGGGGGTTTCCACTGTTTTGGTACATCAGGGGTTTTCCAATCGCGACATGGTGTCCGATCTCAATTCTAGCCAAAAACGTCAAATGGCGCAGCTTCCCTTCCGAGCTCTGCTATGCGCCCAAATAGTCATTTACACCCACATATGGGGTATCAGCGTACTCAGGACAAATTGCACAATAACTTTTAGGGTCCTGTTAACCTTGGAAAAATAAAAATTGGGGGTGAAAAGATCATTTTTGTGGAAAAAATATGATTTTTTAATTGTACCGCTGTACGTTATAAACTTCTGTGAAGCCCTTGTGGGTTAAAAGTTCTCACCACATATCTAGATAAGTTCCTTGGGGGGTCTAGTTTCCAAAATAGGGTCACTTGGGGGGGTTTCCACTGTTTAGGTACATCAGGGGCTCGCCAAACGTGACATGGCGTCCGATCTGAATTCCAGCAAATTTTGCATTGAAAAAGTCAAACGGCGCTCCTTCCATTCTGAGCTCTGCCATGCGCCGAAACAGTGGTTCCCCCCCACATATCAGGTATCAGCGTACTCAGGACAAATTGCACAATAATGTTTGCAGTCCAACTTCTCCTGTTACCCTTGGTAAAATAAAGAAAATTGAACCTGAAGTATTTTTTTTGTGAAAAAAAGTTAAATGTTCATTTTTTTTTTAATATTCAAAAAAATTCCTGTGACGCACCTAAAGGGTTAATAAACTTCTTGAATGTGGTTTTAAGCACCTTAAGGGGTGCAGTTTTTAGTATGGTGTCACTTTTGGGTATTTTCTATCATATAGACCCCTCAAAGTGGCTTTAAATGTGAAGTGGTCCCTAAAAATAAAATGGTGTTGCAAAAATGAGAAATCGCTGGTCAATTTTTAACCCTTATAACTTCCTAACAAAAAAAAATTTTGGTTCCAAAATTGTGCTGATGTAAAGTAAACATGTGGGAAATGTTATCTATTAAGTTTTTTGTGTGCCGTATCGCTGTGATTTAAGGGCATAAAAATTCAAAGTTGGAAAATTGCGAAATTTTCAAAATTTTCGCCAAATTTCCGTTTTTTTCACAAATAAACACAAGTTATTTGAATGCAATTTTACCACTAACATGAAGTACAATATGTCATGAGAAAACAATGTCAGAATCACCGGGATCCATGAAAGCGTTCCAGAGTTATGACCTCATAAAGGTACAGTGGTCAGAATTGTAAAAATTGGCCCGGGAGTTAACGTGCAAACCACCCTTGGTAGTGAAGGGGTTAAATACCTTTTCTCATGATTTGATACACCTGTCTATGAAGTTCAAAGATCAACGAGGTTACAAAACCAATTTAGTGCTTCAGGAAGTCAGTAAAAAGTAGTTAGGAGTGTTCAAATCAAGAAAATGATAAGGGTGCCCATACTTTGCACCGGTCAAATTTTGTTAAAATGCAAATTGCACATTTTCTGTTAGTACAATAAACCTCATTTGAATCCAGAAATATAACTGAGTCCATCAGTTATTAGATATATGAAACTGAAATAGCTGTTGCAAAAACCAAAATTGTTATAAAGAAAAAAGGTTAACATTAATAGGGGTGCCCAAACTTTAACATATGACTGTATATATGCCATCCATTCTGCTAATATGTCCCTTATCCTTTCTGATGATTTTCTTTAATGTATAGAGAAAAAGTAAACCATTATACTCAGCAGGAGTGAACATCGAAGTATAATGTACTTGTGGCGCCCCTGAAGCTCGGTCGCCACAGAGGTACTGCACCTTCTCCTAAGGTGTAGTGCCCCACCATCCGGGTAAGGTGGGAACTCCTTTCCACACTCCAACACTCGCACCCCACACAATAGGGTAGTTCTGCACAACCACATTGCGGCTTCTTGCTCAGAGGGTAGCAGAGCGCCTTTGGTGGTTCCCTGCTTGGAACGCTGGACGTGCTGGGAGGTGGGTGGAGTTAAGATACATAAAAGAGTGGGACAGTGTAGGATGACAGAGTCAGTCTGACAGAAGGTCTGTCGGGTAGGAAGTCACTCAGACAGGAGTGAGGATCCCTGGAAGAAGGGATGGAGGAAGGAGTGCTGCAGCTGCCTCAGTGATCTGAGCCAGCTGGCACGGGAAAGGAAAAGAAGGAGAAAGACGTAGAACTGAAACCTAAGCTTCCATAAGAAAGAAAGACAAGTACGGAACGAAGGAGTAGAGAGAACAGAGAGGACGTGGGTTAGAAGAGGAACCCTGCCTATAGGTTGTCAGCGCAAGGCCGGGGCCCGGTCCCCGAGGTTGTATGGACACTTATGGTTCTGCAGCAGACACCGGTGGAGTAGTTGGCTGTAAATGCACTACTCCCATCTAAGACCTGGGGCACAACAGCAATTGGATAGAGAGCCAGGACTCAGGAGAAGGGAGTCCCTGAAGCAGGCTACAGCTGTCTGCCGTACAAGTAGAGTTCTTGGGAACATCAGTCAGGAGGAACTCCAGTGTATCTCAGTACTAGGAGATCTTCACACTTTAAGGCGCTATAGAGGAGTCGTTCAGAAAGGTACATGTTGGCGGAGTGTTGGAGGGGAGAATCCTAACTTGCCTGGAGGTTGATTGAGTCTCTGACCCGGAGGACACGGCCCGGAGGCACGCACCTGTGTGTGTACAGCGGACTGTGAGTAAAGCTTTGGAACTACAAGCCCCGGTGTCCTCCATTCATTTGTGAGCTAACACATTCAGCACCGCTACAGCTGGGTACCATTCTCCACACCGCCTGCACCTCTCCTCTTCCATTGCATCCACGCTGCCCTGGAGCTACAGCTTCACCTGTGGGGAGCTACACCATCTAGGCTGCAACACACCACCAGCCCCAGAGGATCTGCATGCAGCGTTGGCCTAACATCCTACTTGCCAAACACCACAGGTGGCATCACAAACTATTCTATTCCATTGACTACATTCCACCATTTACATTCCCCCATTGATTTGGGCGCCCAGGGCCACGGACCGGGTCACCGCTGCTGTGACACATCCTGCTGACACTGGCCCGGTACCGAGTCCCCGCGGCCCTGGGAGGGCGGCCGATACTCCCCATACTCCTCCATATAGTATAATGCACTCCCTATACTCCTTCATACAGTATAATGCCCATACAGTATAATGCCCATAGTCCTCCTTGTGGTATAATGCACCCCATAGTCTTTCAAATAATAAAATGTACCCTCCATAATCCTTCATATAGTATAATTCACATCCCTTCGTCCTCCATGTAGTATAATGCACAGCCCATAGTCATCCATGATGTAGAATAATGCACAGCCCACAGTCATCCATGTAGTATAATGCACAGTCCTTAGTCCTCCATGTAGTATAATGCACAGCCCATAGTCCTACATGTAGTATAATGCACAGCCCATAGTCATCCATGATGTAGAATAATGTACAGTCCATAGTCATCCATGTAGTATAATGCACAGCCCATAGTCATCCGTGATGTAGTGTAATGCACAGCCCATAGTCATCCATGTAGTATAATGCACAGCCCATAGTCATCCATGATGTAGAATAATGTACAGTCCATAGTCTTACATGTATTATAATGCACAGCCCATAGTCATCCATGTAGTATAATGCAGAGTCCATAGTCTTACATGTATTATAATGCACATATTGTATAAGGCCTTCATCCTGGGCCCAATCCTGGTATATGGCCCCCATCCTGGTAATTTCCTTCATTCTGGGCCCAATCCTGGTATATGGCCCATATCATGGGCCCCATCCTGGTATATACCCACAAAAAGACTGACTGGCACTTCCAAGCTAATGTGAACAGATGCCAACTAGGATCAGCTACCTCCATACACAAGTAAAAAAAAAGTTAACGCCCACCATGCGTAAAGTGAGCACTCAATGTGCGGATGGTACCCAGGGTCTCGAGGAGAGGAGACTCTCCTCGAGGCCCTGGGTACCATTATCCTGTAAAACATAGAATAAAAATAAAAAATAGTGATATTCTCACTTTCCGACGGCCGCCGAAGCCTTCCCGCCTGTCCGCCACGCTCCCGGCATCTTCTGGTCCCAGTAATGCTTTGCGCGAATGACCGCTGATCTCGCAAGCGTGATGTCATCTCAGGTCCTTCGCGCAAAGCATTACTGGGACTGGAAGATGCCGGGAGCGTGGAGGACAGGCGGGAAGGCTCCGGCGGCCGGCGGAAGGTGAGAATATCACTATTTTTTATTTTCTTTTATTTTCTTTTACTAATGGTGTTGCATAGGCAGCACTAATAGTAAAAAGTTGGTCACACTTGTCAAGCACTATGCTTGACAAGTGTGACCAACCTGTCAATCACATTTCCAAGCGATGCTTGAAATCGCTTGGAATGCGCAAGCATTCCGCAAGCGAAAAACGCTTGCAAAACGCTTGTTTTTCATGGGAAAATGCATACAAATTCGCATGGAGTTGCAGAAATTTCTGCAGCATTTCTGCAACGTGGGTACATAGCCTGAATGTTAAAACATTTTTTGTGTTACTTTGCAGTCACTGATGTCACAAGACGCTGGCGCAGCTGCCAAGACTAGTACTGGCGGGAGCGACAGCAGTGGGGGATGCACCACCCAAGAAAAAAAAGTACTGTACATCTATTATGATAGACTTAATTTTCTGGCTCCCGTTATGTATCTCAGACCGTAAGAGCATGCATGACACCACATTTGACAACTGCTCTTTTGGTCAAAACTTAGGCTAGGTTCACATTGGCATCTAAGTGCGCACCTAAAAGCGCATGCAAAAACGCATGTAAACGCACACTTTTTTAGACTTATGCGCTTAACACATGCGCATAAAAACGCTGCGTTTGCATGCATTTTTGCATGCGTTTGCGTTTCTATGCACATGTGTTCGATTGGAAAAAAAAATTCCAGAAGAAATTCCATGATAATTTCTGTATATATACCCTAGCAGAGATGAAATCCTCCCATTTTGCTCCTGTATCCTGCGTCAAGATGGATCTTCGGATGGACAGTTTGTACCGCAATCTGGATTTGGCTGTCGGCTTGTTTCTTGCTTTTGCTGTTGTTTGTCATGAAGAACGGAAATATCCTGGTCTCCTCTTGCATCTTGCCTCACAATAGTCTGTAGAGAAGTGAACTAGCAAAGCCCACCCCCTATTTTTATATATCTTTTTTTGGTGGGTGGCTTTAAACAAGTTCCTGGATTTGTTTTACTCAGACAACGTATGCGCACGAGAACGCAATCGAACGCATGTGCTTGCACACATATGCGTTCCCATAGACTGTAATGCATTCTTTTGACGCATTCCGTGCGCAAGCGTGCGCACGTGTTTTTTGACGGAACTTCTGCGCCAGAAAAATGCAACATGTTGCGTTAGCCGTGACCGGGCGCACACGCCCAGACGACACATGCATTCAAAAACGCATGCGAACGCATACATACGCAAGTCCATGCGCTCACAAAGTTAAAGATAGGGCGAATGACGCATGCGCATCGATGCGCCGCAAACACAGCGCACAAAGACGCTAATGTGAAACCGGCCATAAGTTGTTGTTTTTTTATTTTTACTTTGTGCTTAAAATCACAACTGATTCTAACCTTACCGAGAGGTAAACTGCTTCCGACTCAGAGGTCAACATTGATCCCGTTGGAGATGGTGAAGAAGTGGCTGGCCCATCTTCGGCAGCTCCCAACCACCACCACCAGCAGAGCCTTCTGTCCAACAGGAGGAAGAGGAACGGGGCCACAGTAGCAGCCCAACTTTGCCACTGGATACTTCACCCCAGGCTACCGCCATCCCACGCCGTGGCCGGAGCAGAAGGGAGCTTCCAACCACAGGCAACAGGAGGCAAGTGGACAGTGGGGTATTGGACTATTTTGCACTGACTGTCAATGATGATGGGGAGGAAGCTTATGCCCGCAGTCTGGCACGCTACCACCGTCCAATTCCCTGAGAGGTCAGGCTGCGGGCCAGAGGGGCAATTCAAATCCTGATAGATGCCTGCACACCACCAAATAACCCCAACCCGGTATTTTCTTTTTTAGAAAGGTGGCAATTGTCAAGCAGTAACAAAACTGCAAAAGCCAGGAATACCAGAAGTGCAGGCTCAATCAGTTGCTGAGCCACCTCCCCCACATATGCCTACACCACAGCTTCAGCACCCCCCACCCCAACATCGGCCAACACAGGTACAATTTTATGATCCTGCTGCACCTGCCCAATATGGCTACTTGAGCAGACCCACTGTTGGAGGCTGTTCCCAACATGGGTATGCTTGACATGGCCATATTGGAGGATATAAACAAATGGGCCACGCCACGACCCAGGAGTACCAACAGCCATACCATCCACCCCCCTACTATTCTCCCCAACAGGATCCTTCCTTGCTCCTGAATCCTGGCTCAGCATCATCCAGCCCACAGGGTGAAAGTCAGCTTGCCCAACAAAGTAGGCCTATCTAACATGCTGGCCTTCCGCCGTCACCACCACCAACCTACCAGAAATTGTAGGTTAAAATGTTATTGTACCATATATGTTTCAATGTTTTTTATTTCAATATAGGCCTAGTTTTAAAGGCTGAATATGCCATATGCAACAAATATATTTTTTTGGTTAAAATCCAAAATGTTATAGCAATATGAGTGTTTTGTGATGTTCTGACGAAATATATGATGTGTTGATTGACATGTTTGATACATTATTACATAAACACAACACACACTTCAAACATTAACATTACTTTATTTTTGACCCCCTAAAAGAAAAATCACAACATAGAAACTGCATTGTCGTGCCATGGAGTATATCCCTCTGGTGAAACAAAATAATTTGTAAACACATCCCACACTTTTAGTCCAGAAGGCTGACGATGTGCATGAATTACATGTGTAGTAGCCCTGCCATTATTTCCATCCGCCACTTCATCACCATCATTTGATGTAGAATAATGGATTCTGGTGAAGTTGTGAAGTATCATACAGGCTGTAATAATCTTATTCACATTTACTTCACTAAGTTGAAGGGCTGACTGCAGGACCCACCATTTTGCACAAAGAATGCCAAAGGCACACTCCACCAGTCGTCGTGCGCGGGAAAGGCGGAAATTAAAGATTCTGTGCCAGTCGGTGGTCCAGACCTCTACATGGATAGAGTCTCATGACGTGGCGTGTTAATTGAAAGGCCTCATCTTCAACCATCACATAAGGCAACGCTTCCATAGTAGACTGTGGTAGCTGACGTGGGGGTGGGAGGTCCAACTCATTATTGCGCAGCCGCTGACCCATAATGGATGAATTGATGACTCTGGAGTCTCCAGTTCTTCCATAGGCCCTAATATCTACAATTATAAACCTGTATGTGCTGTCGACCAGGGCCAACAGCACTACAGAAAAAACTGTTTATAATTATAATATTGGGAGCCTGAGTTTGGCGGCTTACACAAATGTATTTCCCATCCAGGGCTCCAATACAGTTTGGAAACTGGCACGTTTCTTCAAAGCCACGGGCTGTCCGCAGCCAGTTGTCACGCCGCAGCTGCGGCTCCCCCCCGCGGTCACTATCCCCGCCGCGGTCCCTGGCGGCTCCCACGCCGTGGTCTCGCCTGCCCCGGCCGATCTTCCCGTCCGGCTTACCAGGTGCTCGCTCCCGCTCGGCCTCCTCAGCGTCCATGGACCCGCGCTTTCCCCCGACTTCCTGCTCCTCGCCGGGCGCGCGCTCATACTATAGTCAGGGGCGCGCGCGCTCTCCATTCCCTCTGAGGGTGCGCGCTCTCCTCCGCCTGCTCAGCTAGGGTCATGACCCGGAAGCTCCTGAGCAGTTGCCCTATATCAGGCCGCCTCTTCCTCCACACAGTGCCTGATGACCTTTTGAGCCCTGCTTTGGATCCTGGCCCTCTGTGCGCGCTCCTCCTTCCTACCTGTTCTCACCTAATAGTGTCTCTCCGCTTTTCTCTCCCCTAGGACCCGGATTCCCGAGGTCCTGATCCGTACTGTTCTGGTCTCCTAGTGGTGAATCCAGTCCGTGTCTGCCGCCTGCATTTCCATCCGTGTTCCTGATCTGTCCGCCTCCTGAGGTCCTCTCCTAAGGAGTCCTCCTTCCAGTCTCTCCTGTGTTCTGTAGGGTCCTCTCGGCCCCTTCCTTGGGTACCAGCTGCCGTGGTGTTAGTTACCCGCGGGCCTGCCCCAAACACTCCCTGTATATGGGGTGGTCCACCTGGTCAGCTCGCCCGTGGGAGGTTCGTTGCCACGGTCCAGCGGGTACACTCCAAGAGTACTACCTAAGTCTCACACCAGTCTTGTAGTTTGGGCTCAGGCATGACCGATTGATGCAGTCGGGACCATATTTCGGAGCACGTAGAACGGACAATGCCTGAGATGGTGGATTTCCCAATTAAAAATTCAAGATGAAGAGCCGCATAGGAGTGCCCAGTGCCAGTGGAAGAGAATCTATAAGGGAAGAAAAAAAAAATTACATATCCATGC
Source organism: Dendrobates tinctorius (assembly GCF_039654945.1). Taxonomy (NCBI): domain Eukaryota; kingdom Metazoa; phylum Chordata; class Amphibia; order Anura; family Dendrobatidae; genus Dendrobates; species Dendrobates tinctorius. The sequence goes on from NW_027361749.1 coordinate 13,797,117, forward strand.
TTCAAAAAAAGAGTTTAGGCAATCCTAAAAGTTATGACCAGTACAAAATAAGCCCTGCCTTAATAAAATTAAAAAAAAATCAATGCCTTTGCTCCTATTCAAAGCAGCATATAATGTCAAAGGCTAAATGTGAGAGTAAAAATAAAATGGAAAAAAAAGGAAAATAAAAAACAACAAAAGGAATGGATGAGTGTATTTAACTAACACACAAGTAAAATATATCATCAACATAGAAGATGAATACATACCGTAAAGTAGGTAAAAGGCGCTCCCTCTGTGAAAATACACTTGCGCATATTGGTGTCTTTGAAGGTGATCCCAGGGTGCACAGTCTCCAGCAGAATGTCAAACGTGGGCACGCTCATCTGACAATACTGGAAGGACTTGTCAGGTTGGCTACGTAGAGAAGCATACAGACGGTGGAAATGCCCTTTAGTCAGCCGTCGCCTCATAAGCGGATGTACCCACATTCTTCTCTGCCTCCTCAGATCCACAATCACTGGGTAAGGCTCCCCAAAACGTCGGAACAAAACCCAGTAGAAAAGCACCGGCTCAGTAGTGTTGAAGCCTGTCTGACATGTTTGACACAAAGCAGCAATACGACAACACAAGCACGGACTCTAATGCAAAGATTGGAGGGTGTCACCTGTTGTAGAGCCAATAAATAGGATTGATGATTATGATTTTAATTAATTTCAAGCCATGACCAGTTAAATGTCCATTTTGCAAGTCTGCGAGAAAATAACGGCATACACATGCCATAGGAATGTCACACGGATACTCAGAAGCGAGGAAGTTGCATCCTTGCATTGCAAACGTATTACACATGGATCTCCGTACGGAGAACATTGGTGCGATTCTCGGCCATCAAAATCGGACCGATTTTAAATATGTTAAGTGTGACTCCAGCCTAAGACTGATGTCTGAATTCCTGGGTAGATGTGAACACCTCTCTTCCAAGTCTGATTTTATGGGTAGGTAGGACCCTGCTGCAATTAAAATCCACCTCATGCTGGAGTGCGGAGTGCTCCATCAGAAGGCAATACAATGCTATACAATGACAAAGCGATACAATGACAAAAAGACTGATTGGCACTTCCAAGCTAATGTGAACAGGTGCCAACTAGGAGCAGCTACCTTTATCCTTCATGTTACATTTTAATTTTTTTTTTTTATGATCTTTAATACCATTCTAATCTACCTCAGATTTGTTGTATGTTTGTTTCATGTGCATACAGCATAAAGGTGTGGCCTGCCTTTCCTTGAGCTGGGCATTCTGTTGATATGGTCTCCCATGGCTGTGTGTCCACTAGTTGGGCCCAGTTCTTCTCAGCCCTTATCCACATGCATGTCACTTGACAAACAGTAAGGTTGGTTTTTAATATTAGAGAGGATTGTCCCAATTAAGGTCACCGTAAAGTTGTGGGATTGCTTTTGCATTTTTTTTTATAAAAAAACATGTTAGCACCATATATTATTTTTATGCACTATTGCTATTTATTTATTTACTGCAGGGTATTTAATCATTGTTTCTTTGTATTTTTCTGTTGAGTGGATAGTGTGAATGAGCATTTACACACTGCATGCACACCAGTTTATATTCCAGTTCATACCTTTTGCCAGGCAACGAGAATCGCCTTATCGTGGCTGCCAGGTACACATGAATTGACCAATTTATGCTCCAAGCATTCTCAATTTTTCATATTTCTAGTGCAGTAATGCAATTCATTTTTCGTATTTCATGTTTGCATGCTATAGCACTACAGAGTTCTGCTTTATTTGTTTGATTGCTTATCCACATGCATGTCACTTGACAGACGGTAAGGTTTTTAATATTAGAGTTAGGACTGTCCCAATTACGGTCACTGTGAAGAGGTGGGATGGCTTTTGCATTTTTTTTTATCAAAAAACAAGTTAACTAAGTACCATTTATAATTTTCATGCACTGTGCTATTTATTTACTGCAGGGTACTTAATCATTTATGTTTCTGTCTTTGTTTTTTTTGTTTTAGATACATTTTAGATCATAGAATCATAGAATCATAGAATCATAGAATCGTAGAGTTGGAAGGGACCTCCTGGGCCATCTGGTCCAACCCCCTGCTCAAAGCAGGATTCGCTAAATCATCCCAGTTAGATGTCTGTCCAGCCTCTGTTTGAAGACTTCCATTGAAGGAGAACTCACCACTTCTCGTGGCAGCCTGTTCCACTCATTGATCACTCTAACTGTCAAAAAGTTTTTTCTAATATCTAATCTGTGTCTCCTCCCATTCAGCTTCATCCCATTGCTTCTAGTCTTTCCTTGTGCAAATGAGAATAAAGTTGATCCTTCTACAATGTGACAGCCCTTTAGATATTTGTAGACAGCTATTAAGTCTCCTCTCAGTCTTCTCTTTTGCAAACTAAACATTCCCAAATCCTGCAACCTTTCCTCATAAGACAGGGTTTGCAGACCGGTCACCATTCTGGTCGCTCTTTTCTGAACTTGCTCCAGTTTGTTGATGTCTTTTTTAAAATGTGGTGCCCAAAATTGGACACAATATTCCAGATGAGGTCTGACCAAAGAGGAGTAGAGGGAAATAATTACTTCACGTGATCTAGACTGTATGCTTCTGTTAATACATCCTAGAATTGCATTTGCCTTTTTTGCTGCTGCATCACACTGTTGACTCATATTCAGTCTGTGATCTATTAGTATACCCAAGTCTTTTTCACATGTGCTGTCACTTAGCCCTATTCCTCCCATTCTATATATGCTTTTTTCATTTTTGTTGCCCAGATGTAGTACTTTGCATTTCTCCCTGTTAAAAACCATTCTGTTAGTTGCTGCCCACTTCTCCAGTTTATTTAAATCTTTTTGAATCCTCTCTCTCTCTTCTCTAGTATTAGCTATCCCTCCTATCTTTGTGTCATCAGCAAATTTAATCAGTTTACCCTCAATTCCTTCATCTAAATCGTTGATAAAGATGTTGAACAATACAGGGCCCAGGACGGAGCCCTGTGGTACCCCACTTGAGACATTCTTCCAACTGGATGTGCAGCCATTTACGACCACTCTTTGGGTCTGATCACTAAGCCAGTTATGAATCCACCTAACAGTTGCCTTGTCCATTCCATACTTAGTCATTTTTTCAATAAGGATTGTATGAGAGACTTTGTCAAATGCTTTGCTGAAGTCAAGATATACTATATCTACAGCATTTCCTTGATCCACCCAATCAGTAATACCATCATAGAAGGAAATTAAATTAGTCTGACATGACTTATTAGTTACAAACCCATGCTGACTCTGTTTAATCACTTCATTCTTATCCAGGTATTGACATACATGTTGTTTAATAATTTGTTCAAAGATCTTTCCTGGTATAGAAGTCAGACTCACCGGCCTATAGTTGCCTGGGTCCACCTTCTTCCCCTTTTTGAAGATAGGAACAACATTTGCTCTTCTCCAGTCTTCTGGCACTTCTCCTGTTCTCCAAGAATTTTCAAAGATTATGGAGAGGGGTTCAAAAATTTCTTCTGCTATCTCCTTCAGTACTCTGGGGTGTAATTCATCTGGACCTGGAGACTTGAATACATTTAGGTTAGCTAAGTGTTTCCTCACTATCTTTCTGTTTATAGATATCCTGGATTCTTCTATTCCCTTAATAGGACAGTGAATAACAGTTGATGTTACATTTCCTTTGTGAGAGAAAACAGATGCAAAATAGGAATTTAAAAGTTCAGCCTTCTCAACATCCTGTCTTACCATTTCATCATTTTCATCCTGTAAAAATCCTATAGCATCTTTGACTTTTCTTTTACTTTTGACATATCCCCAAAATCCTTTATTATTGCTTTTGACATCTCTTGCAAGCCTCAATTCATTTTCAGCTTTAGTAATCTGATTTGTGCCTTGCAGGTTCTGCAGACAGCATTATATTCTTCTTTAGATATGCCTCCTTCTTTCCATTTTATAAACATTTTTTGCTTCCTTTTTAGCATGTGCTTAAGTTCTGTGTTCATCCATCCTGGTTTCCTTAAATGCTTCCTATTCTTCCCTCTTTTCGGAATTGTTAACAACTGTGCTTTGAGAATTTCATTTTTCAAGATTTCCCATCCTTCCTGGACATTTTTGTCTTTAAGGATATCCAGCCATTGGATCCCTCCAATTCTCTTTCTGAATCCCTTAAAATCTGCCTTTCTGAAATCTAACCTTGACGTCTGAGTCTTCACAGGTCTTCCGCCTCTAGTTATCCAAAATTCTAAAATAGCATGGTCGCTACCTCCTAGGGTCCCAGCCACTTTTACCTCCTCAACCATTTCCTCCCTGTTTATAAGGATTAGATCCAAGGTAGCAGTTCCCCTTGTTTTCTCCTTTACCTTTTGGAAGATAAAGTTGTCAGCAAGAGAGGATAAGAATTTCCTTGACCTGTTAGTTTTGCCTGAGAGAGATTCCCAACAAATGTCTGGATAGTTGAAATCTCCCATGACAACTATGTCATATTTTTTGGAGAACTTGGCCATTTGATGCATAAAGAGTTCAGTGGTGGTGGTGTGAGATCAGACATCACTTCTGATTTCTAGAATAGTGCCCATTCCCCTGCCATCTGACTTCGGTTAGAGTACCTAATAAAACATCAGGTTGGACACTGACCAAATAGGGGTTGTCTCATGTTTATTCTGCAGGAGCGCATCACTCCTCTGCCTCCCATCATTTTGCCTGCCAGGGGTGGTTTGCTCTTGATGATTGACAGTTCATAGCAACAACATGGCTGAGCTGCTGCAGGACCTATGAGCTTTCTAATACTACTGGCAGAGGGACTTTTGTCTCTGTTGCATCGGAGAACCGCAGAGGCTCTTTAGCTGACCGGATTCCACGTGCAAGCATGTGCTCCTTGCCGTAGGAAGCTGTCAACTAACTGTAATCTATGCAATTTTACGTTCATGTTATGATATGTCTTAGGCCAGGTTCACATAGCGTTTGGCAGTCTGTTTAACGGATTGCGTTACATCGCGGCATTAACGCGATGTAACGTATCTGTTAACGCTGTCATACACTCCCATTACCAGGCGCATTGCTAACGCATGTCATAAGCGGCATGCGTTAGCGATGTGCCCTCATTCTGTGACAGACCCTCGGACGCGGTCTGTGCGATCAGAATATGAGAGTAGCATTAACGCAATCCGTTTAATGCATGCGTTGAACGGACTGCATTAATGCTATGTGAACCTGGCCTTAATCACTGCGCTAAACTCCACACACTTTCCTGCAAAAGTGATGTGCGGTGTGAAAAGTCACTCAGGAAAGCGAATGAGCTCATCAGAAATTACATTAAAATGTTAAATTTGTATAGTGTCTCCACTTGGTATGGCAATAAAAAAAGAACAAACATTGGGCTGTGGAATAAAAGTAGAAATGATTATTCAGCTTGCAGCGTTTAATTCCTGATGTACTCTGTATTTTAAAGAGCGTCCTGAAGGAATCCCAGTGGCCAACTTATTTTCTCTGTGGGAAATTCATAAGACATCTGACAAATAAGTGAAATAAATAAATCTACGTAATGTTAGGGCAACGGCACGTATAGTGGTCAGCGCGCGGTCGACGTACAGTCATAGCAGCAATCAAACAGATAGCAGATACGCCTATTGGTAATAGTTGCATGACTGTGCAAAACTGAAATCCCAACATTGTGAAACTCTCTAGCCTGAATTTTACAATGCGGAAAACATGGAAGATAATATACATAAAATCTGCTCTGATGCAAACCAAGAAGCTCAGTGTATTAATTTGACTTTCTTTAATCCCCTTCAAGTTAACAATTTGTGGTCTCAAAAAGTTGCACAGGTTCAGAACAAAGGGGTCTTGCTCTTTCTGAAAAAGTGCCACACTTCTCCACGGTATGGCACCAATACATCAAAGTGTCGTAAAATACTTTGAAAAATCACAACATTTTTGCACAAAGCAGTGATGTGCAAAAATAGTGACTTTTGGAGTTTGCACTCCAGTATCGGATAAATCGTATTCTCTGCACATTCTTGGATGGATGCAAATAAAATTTATGGTGATACACTCCACAATAGATGAACAAATATATTTTTCTTTTATGCAGCCAACCAAAAACAAATACCATTTCCGCTCTCCTGAGTCTTTTTCATAGTTGCTATGAATGTAAAAATGGCACAGACATGTGGAAAAAATGTGCAGAATATTTACATATACCGTATAAAAATGTATAAAAACATAAACAAGGTGTTGACACGCATCTCAAGACTGGCCTATCAAATGTCTGTCTTAATGAATTGAGACCTGTGTATTGCAAATAGAATACCTTCAGTGCCATCTCTGCATGTTGTCAGTGTAGCAGTGTGACCATCCTTACCCTCTATATTCTACTAAAGAGGCTATTAGAGTATGAATATACAGAGAGGCTGAACAATGTACTTCTACATTATAATTGTGAGACAGGAGCTCTATAATAATCTGTGAGGACAGTTTTTGCCACCATCCACCCACCATTGAGACTTTTGTCTTGTAGAGTCCAAGCAATAAATTTTGGCAACCCGCTTGAAGAACATAAAGATCATTAAGTTGTTAAATTGATCAGTGCAAATAGTGAAAATTGGCTTCTTGTTTCTTCATTGTGCTAGTTACACAGGTATGCAAAATTTGGGTTTGTGAATTTTTTTTTTCAAATCCAATAGCTGATTCTTATGTTTCCAATTAAAAAAAACTCTAATATTTAACCATCACATTGATTTTGCACAAAACGGATGAAATCATGTACAAGCAAGATGAACAAGAAGCATCATTATTGTTGCATAAAATGTACACATTTTATATAAAAATGCATTGAACATTCATTCTGCTACTTCATTGGATTCTTCTCTCTTCAAAGCTTCTGTAACGATAATGTACCTATCATGTATGATTTTCCTTGTTATTACACTTTCCTAGAACGATTCATAGCTGCACAGAGACAAGCGACCCCCCCTCCCTTCCCCCTTGTCACCTGCTGCAGCCGTGACCCCCCAAAGCTTCTGTAACGATAATGTACCTATCATGTATAATTTTCCTTGTTATTACACTTTCCTAGAACGATTCATAGCTGCACATAGACAAGCGACCCCCCCTCCCTTCCCCCTTGTCACCTGCTGCAGCTGTGACCCCCCCGCTCCAGGGGAGATTTCTTCACACACACTCAGTGTAACCTGAGACACCAGTGAGTGATTTTCCTCCTCACAGCAGGGAGCTTCTTTGCATTCCCATGTGCTCTGACTTCCCATAGACAATAATGAGAATCTAATCATTTGGTCATAAAAGATGTGAGGTTGTGATAGAAAGCTGAAAACTACATATCCGGGACGTTCTTCGACTGAACTATTTAGCCTGTGTTTTTCCCAGTTCTAACTTCAACAGAATCCGAGAAGTGGATTCCTGCGCAGCCGGGGCATCCCGATGCTTTGTGTTTGGTTTTGAATGAACATCAGTGACAAGCTGAATAAGATGATACTATGTGCGTTTCTATACGAGGTACCCTCTGTGAGATACGATTATTATAGTTTTCTTAGCCAGATTGTAACTCTGAAAGCAGGGGGACGACTGCCACAACCCATCCCCTTTAGTGATGTCACAAGCCCAGACATATAAGTCTGCAACTAAGCCCCCCCAGTTAGTTGCTGCCTGGACGCTGTTGCTCCAAGACCCCTCAATGCTCCGCCCACCAGAATGGTTTTGCCTGAAATGATCTAAGTAACATGTGAGTGCCTCTTTTCTTCTGTTAATCCTATTTTTTTTATTTGTAATTGCTGTGTACATATTTTAATTGTCTCATTTTGTAAAATCTTTTTATACCTTCTGTAAACACTGCCTACCTTCTTTGGAGTAAATATAAAATTTATTAGTCTCGTATCTCCTTGCTCTATGATGAATTCACGTGCCTAAAAGTTAATTGCGCTGCTAATTTGGGTTGGCTTCGTACCCCTTTATTAATTTTAAATATTAATAGAGAAATCGGAAGCTGGTGGCAGCAAAGTGTGCTCTGGGCTAGCTAGCAGTAATGGAAGGGGATTTATAAGCTGATTGTCTGGCTGCGGCCAGAGCCTTTATAATTCCCTCGCTGCAGCAGCCTAATAGCCAGTGCACAAGTAGCCCATCCGGCTACTAATTATCCTAGGTGCAGTTCCCTGACTGACCTGAAGGTAAGGGGGGCACCGGAGAGTGGCAAGTTCCAAAGTGGAATTGGAAAGTGGGATATACATAAATCCCTGCAGTTCGTGACATATAGCGGAGAGCAGTGGGATAACTCCAATAAGCCCCTGCGGTAAATTGTTAGGTCAAGACTAGCTTGCTGTTTTCATCACATTGTTGGCAGCGGTGGGATAACTAAGATAAGCCCCCCTGCACATGTGATAGCCGTGTGCTGGCCAAAGGTCACACCCCTGACTGTGACAGCTCTTTATACCTTTTCTCTTAAAGAATGCTCGTGGAGGTTCTCTGTGAAGCATCCAGTAGTCCCCCATCATGTTCACGCTCCATCTACCTTGGTATCGCTGTTCCATTTCCTTGATAGCCAGATTAACCCCTTCACTACCAAGGGTGGTTTGCACGTTAACTCCCGGGCCAATTTTTACAATTCTGACCACTGTACCTTTATGAGGTCATAACTCTGGAACGCTTTCATGGATCCCGGTGATTCTGACATTGTTTTCTCATGACATATTGTACTTCATGTTAGTGGTAAAATTGCATTCAAATAACTTGCGTTTATTTGTGAAAAAAACGGAAATTTGTCGAAAATTTTGAAAATTTCGCAATTTTCCAACTTTGAATTTTTATGCCCTTAAATCACAGCGATACGGCACACAAAAAACTTAATACATAACATTTCCCACATGTTTACTTTACATCAGCACAATTTTGGAACCAAAATTTTTTTTTGTTAGGAAGTTATAAGGGTTAAAAATTGACCAGCGATTTCTCATTTTTGCAACACCATTTTATTTTTAGGGACCACTTCACATTTAAAGCCACTTTGAGGGGTCTATATGATAGAAAATACCCAAAAGTGACACCATTCTAAAAACTGCACCCCTTAAGGTGCTTAAAACCACATTCAAGAAGTTTATTAACCCTTTAGGTGCGTCACAGGAATTTTTTGAATATTAAAAAAAAAATGAACATTTAACTTTTTTTCACAAAAAAATACTTCAGGTTCAATTTTCTTTATTTTACCAAGGGTAACAGGAGAAATTGGACTACAAAAGTTATTGTGCAATTTGTCCTGAGTACGCTGATACCTGATATGTGGGGGGGAACCACTGTTTCGGCGCATGGCAGACCTCAGTAGGGAAAGAGCGCCGTTTGACTTTTTCAATGCAAAATTGGCTGGAATTCAGATCGGACGCCATGTCGCGTTTGGAGAGCCCCTGATGTACCTAAACAGTGGAAACCCCCCAAGTGACCCCATTTTGGAAACTAGACCCCCCAAGGAACTTATCTAGATATGTGGTGAGAACTTTGAACCCACAAGGGCTTCACAGAAGTTTATAACGTACAGCGGTACAATTAAAAAATCATATTTTTTCCACAAAAATGATCTTTTCACCCCCAATTTTTATTTTTCCAAGGGTAACAGGACCCTAAAAGTTATTGTGCAATTTGTCCTGAGTACGCTGATACCCCATATGTGGGTGTAAATGACTATTTGGGCGCATAGCAGAGCTCGGAAGGGAAGCTGCGCCATTTGACGTTTTTGGCTAGAATTGAGATCGGACACCATGTCGCGATTGGAAAACCCCTGATGTACCAAAACAGTGGAAACCCCCCACAAATGACACCATTTTGGAAACTAGACCCCCCAAGGAACTTATCTAGATGTGTGGTGAGAACTTTGAACCCCCAAGGGCTTCACAGAAGTTTATAACGTACAGCAGTACAATTAAAAAATCATATTTTTTCCACAAAAATGATCTTTTCACCCTCAATTCTTATTTTTCCAAAAGTAACAGGACCCTAAAAGATATTGTGCAATTTATCCTGAGTACGCTGATACCCCACATGTGGGTGTAAACCACTATTTGGGAGTATGGCAGAGATCGGAAGGGAAGCAGCGCCATTTGACGTTTTTAGCTGGAATTGAGATCGGACACCATGTCGCGTTAGGAAAGCCCCTGATGTACCAAAACAGTAGAAACCCCCCACAAAAGACACCATTTTGGAAACTAGACCCCCCAAGGAACTTATCTAGATGTGTGGTGAGCACTTTGAACCCCCCAGTGCTTCACTGAAGTTTATAACGTCCGGGCGTGAAAATAAAAAAATCGTATTTTTTCCACAAACATGATCTTTTAGTCCCCATTTTTTTATTTTCCCAAGGGTAACAGGAGAAATTGGACCCCAAAAGTTGTTGTCCAATTTGTCCTGAGTACGCTGATACCTCATATGTGGGAGAAAACTACTGTATGGGCACACGTCGGGGCTCGGAAGGGAAGTAGTGACGTTTTGGAATGCAGACTTTGATGGAATGGTCTGCGGGTGTCATGTTGCGTTTGGAGAGCCCCTGATGTACCTAAACAGTGGAAACCCCCCACAAGTGACCCCATTTTGGAAAGTAGACCCCCTAATGAACTTATCTAGATGTGTGGTGAGCACTTTGAACCCCCCAGTGCTTCACAGAAGTTTATAACGACCGGGCGTGAAAATAAAAATATCGTATTTTTTCAACAAACATCATCTTTTAGTCCCCATTTTTTTTATTTTCCCAAGGGTAACAGGAGAAATTGGACCCCAAAAGTTGTTGTCCAATTTGTCCTGAGTACGCTGATACCTCATATGTGGGAGAAAACTACTGTATGGGCACACGTCGGGGCTCGGAAGGGAAGTAGTGACGTTTTGGAATGCAGACTTTGATGGATTGGTATGCGGGTGTCATGTGCGTTTGGAGAGCCCCTGATGTACCTAAACTATTGAAACTCCCCACAAGTGACCCCATTTTGGAAACTAGACCCCCCACGGAGCTTATCTAGATGTGTGGAGAGCACTTTGAACCCCCAAGTGCTTCACAGAAGTTTATAACGCCTGGGCGTGAAAATAAAAAAAACATTTTTTTCCGCAAAATTATATTTTTTCCCCCAATTTTTTATTTTCCTAAGGGTAACAGGAGAAATTGGACCCCAAAAGTTGTTTTGTAATTTGTCCTGAGTAGGCTGATACCCTACATGTGGGGGTAAAACACTGTTTGGGCACATGGCAGAGCTTGGAAGGGATGGAGCACCATTTGACTTTTTCAACGCAGAATTGGCTGGAATTGAGATCAGACGCCATGTTGCCTTTGGAGAGCACCTGATGTGCCCAAACAGTGGAAACCCCCAATTATAACTCCAACCCTAACATCAACACACCCCTAACCCTAATCTGAGCCCTAGCCCTAACCCTAGCCCTAACCCTAACCCTAGCCCTAACCCTAGCCCTAACCCTAGCCCTAGCCCTAGCCCTAACCCTACCCTAACCCTAGCGGGAAAATGGAAATAAATACATTTTCTTTTAGTTTTATTATTTTTCCCTAACTAAGGGGGTGATAACGGGGGGTTTGATTTACGATTTATGGCGGTTTTTATGTTTGGCGGCTGTCGCACGCTAAAAGACGCTTTTTATTGTAAAAATAGTTTTTGCATCACCACATATTGTGAGCTATAATTTTTCCGTATTTTGACCCACCGAGTCATGTGAGGTGTTATTTTTTGCGGGACGAGTTGATGTTTTTATTGGTACCATTTTCGGGCACGTGACATTTTTTGATCGCTTTTTATTCCGATTTTTGGGGAGCAGAATGAACAAAAACCAGCGTTTCATGAATTTCTTTTGGGGGGGTGCGTTTACACCGTTCCGCGTGCGGTAAAATTGATAACGCGTTTTTATTCTTCGGGTCAGTACAGTTACAGCAATACCTCATTTAGGTCTTTTTTTATGTTTTGTCGGTTTTTTGCAATGAAAACAATTTTATATAAAAAATAATTATTTTTGTATCGCTTTATTCTGCGAGCTATAACTTTTTATTTTTTTGCGGATGATGCTATATGGCAGCTCGTTTTTTGCGGGACAAGATGACGTTTTCAGTGGTACCATGCATATTTATATGCGTCTTTTTGATCGCGCGTTATTGCACTTTTTGTTCGGTGGTATGATAATAAATCATTATTTTTTGCTTCGTTTTTTATTTTTTAAGGGGTTCGCTAAAGGGGTTAACTAATGGGACAGTTTTATAGGGCAGGTCATTACGGACGCGGCGATACCAAATATGTGTACTTTTATTGTTTTTGTTTTTTTTTATTTTGAAAAAATGGATTTATTGGGGAATATTTTTTTTTTTTACTAATTTATTTAGCGATTTTTTTTTAATTATTTTTAACACTTTTTTTTTTTTTTTTTTTTACTTTATTACCTTGTCCCAGGTGGGACATCACTGTCCTGTGACAGATCGCTGATCTGTCACATCACAGATCACTGTGACAGATCAGCGATCTGACACAGGCACTGCAGAAGGCTTCCTCAGGCCCCCGAAGGCCCCCGTCGCCATCTTGGATTCGGGGGCCTGGAGGAAAGGAGCCCCCCGCAGCAGCGCTGCACATTGCTCTGCCGTGGGGGGCTCAGGGAAGCACGGAGGGAGCCCCCTCCCTGCCGATGCTTCCCTTTAACCCCCGGTACACCGCGATCGCGTTTGATCGCGGTGTGCAAGGGGTTAACGTGTCGGGGGCGGTCCGTGACCGCCCCTGACACATTGTGCCAGGTGTCAGCTATGATAATTAGCTGACACTCGGCCGCGATCAGCGGCGCTCACCACGTGGGCGCCGCTGATCGCGATGACGTAATATTCCGTCCATGGTAATTAGGTCCATGGTCACATGGACGGAATATTACGTCAATTGTAGGTAAGGGGTTAAGGTGGCCACTTGCAAGTAGTTCTCCTATTTGATTCTCCTATGAAGAGTGGCATCATGGGCTCCTCAAAACAACTCTCAAATGATCTGAAAACAAAGATTATTCAACATAGCTTTTCAAGGGAAGGATGCAAAAAGTTGTCTCAGAGATTTAACCTGTCAGTTTCCACTGTGAGGAACATAGTAAGGAAATGGAAGAACACAGGTACAGTTCTTGTTAAGCCCAGAAGTGGCAGGCCAAGAAAAATATCAGAAAGGCAGAGAAGAAGAATGGTGAGAACAGTCAAGGACAATCCACAGACCACCTCCAAAGACCTGCAGCATCATCTTGCTGCAGATGGTGTCACTGTGCATCGGTCAACAATACAGCGCACTTTGCACAAGGAGAAGCTGTATGGGAGAGTGATGCGAAAGAAGCCGTTTCTGCAAGCACGCCACAAACAGAGTCGCCTGAGGTATGCAAAAGCACATTTGGACAAGCCAGTTACATTTTGGAAGAAGGTCCTGTGGACTGATGAAACAAAGATTGAGTTGTTTGGTCATACAAAAAGGCGTTATGCATGGAAGCTAAAAAACACAGCATTCCAAGAAAAACACTTTCTACCCACAGTAAAATTTGGTGGAGGTTCCATCATGCTTTGGGGCTGTGTGGCCAATGCCGGCACCGGGAATCTTGTTAAAGTTGAGGGTCGCATGGATTCAACTCAGTATCAGCAGATTCTTGACAATAATGTGCAAGAATCAGTGACGAAGTTGAAGTTACGCAGGGGATGGATATTTCAGCAAGACAATGATCCAAAACACCGCTCCAAATCTACTCAGGTATTCATGCAGAGGAACAATTACAATGTTCTGGAATGGCCATCCCAGTCCCCAGACCTAAATATCATTGGACATCTGTGGGATGATTTGAGGCGTGCTGTCCATGCTCGGCGACCATCAAACTTAACTGAACTGGAATTGTTTTGTAAACAGGAATGGTCACAAATACCTTCATCCAGGATCCAGGAACTCATTAATAGCTACAGGAAGCGACTAGAGGCTGTTATTTTTGGAAAAGGAGGATCTACGAAATATTAATGTCACTTTTATGTTGAGGTGCCCATACTTTTGCACCGGTCAAATTTTGTTAAAATGCAGATTGCACATTTTCTGTTAGTACAATAAACCTCATTTGAATCCAGAAATATAACTGAGTCCATCAGTTATTAGATATATGAAACTGAAATAGCTGTTGCAAAAACCAAAATTGTTATAAAGAAAAAAGGTTAACATTAATAGGGGTGCCCAAACTTTAACATATGACTGTACCATAATGAGGGACATATATACAAGGATGTAAGTATATATATCCATATATAAAGCTGATAAAGCTGAGTGTATGTATGTGTGTGCGTGTGTATGTATCAAGCCACGCCCACTCCACATAGCCCTGCCCATTAGTGGCTGGAGAGCGGGGTTGCAGAGGGAAAGTGCGGAACGTGGGTGGAGAGAGAAGCTGCGAGGGAGAGAGCGGGGCTGCAGAGGGATAGAGTGGGATGGCGCGTGGAGAGTGGGGCTGTGGAGGAAGAGAGTGGGGCTGTGGAGGGAGAGTGGGGCTGTGGAGGGAGAGCGGGGCTGTGGAGGGAGAGCGGAACACGGCTCTAGAGCGGGGCTGCAGAGAGATAGAGCGGGACTGTGGAAGGAGGGCGCATGGAGAGCGGGGCTGTGGAAGGAGAGAGCGGGGCTGTTGAGGGAGAGCGTGATGGCAGGTGGAGAGCGGGGCTGTTGAGGGAGAGAGCAGGACGTGGGTGGAGAGAGCAGGACAGCATGTGGAGGACAGGGGCTGCTGAGGAAGAGAGTGGGGCTGCAGAAGGAGAGAGTGTGATGGTGGATGGAGAGCTGGGCTGCGGAGGGAGACAGGCGGGGCTGCGGAGTGAAAATGGGGCTGCTGAGGGAGAGAGCGGGACGGTGGATGTAGAGCGGGCTGCTGAGGCAGAATGTGGGACGGCAGGTGGAGAGCTGGGCTTTGGAGGGAGAGAGCGGGATGACGAGTGGGGCTGCGGAGGGAGAGAGCGGGACGGTGGATGTAGAGCGGGCTGCTGAGGCAGAATGTGGGACGGCAGGTGGAGAGCTGGGCTTTGGAGGGAGAGAGCGGGATGACGAGTGGGGCTGCGGAGGGAGAGAGCGGGACGGCAGTTAGCTGTCCGGGCAACGCTGGGCTCTTCAGACTGCACAGAGATAGAGCGGGACTGCAGTTAGTTAGAATTTATAGAATTTTATAAATTATAGTAACTAACTGCCATCCCACGCTCTCCCTCCAAAGCCCAGCTCTCCATCCACCGTCCCGCTCTCTCCCTCAGAGTCCCATTAGACTCTAGTTACGCCACTGCCTCTGGCCATGACATCGTTCTGAAGTCTGCAGTGGATCCGTGGCACGACGCACATTTTCAGATTTCCCTCTGAGGCGAAATAACGTGGTTTTTATTCACTGTAATGAAATTAGTAAAATATGCTCATATATATCCTGGTCCAAACCCATTAGCTGCATTTCCTAGTCTGGATCTGCAGCATCTGTACATTACATCCTAAAGTGGCTTAAAACATTATTTACCACTAGCATTAAGTATATAATTAAAATAAATAGAAATTACCAAGTGCACAAATTAGGACAAAAATTACTTGGAGAATGCGGGCATCGATCCCGCTACCTCTCGCATGCTAAGCGAGCGCTCTACCATTTGAGCTAATTCCCCACTCTGACTTCTTCTGCTCTGCACTACCTCACACTCCTCAACCCCTCCAATGCAGTGAGCACAGAGAAACCGTGATAACCGCATATATATCATCACACTGTGTCACCGGACACCGCCAGTAGTAAAGCTCCACCGATCACCGCTCTGCTGCGTGAACCGCAGCACTCTGCATAGAAGCCTGCTGACGGAAATGACGCCGCCCGGTGGAGGGCGTAGAGCGTGCTGACATCAGCAGCGTGGGCTCCGGTGCTCGGCGGCGGAGAAGATGGCGGTGAGCGCAGGTTGGTGGTGGATACAGGCTGGAGACGGCTACAAATGCTGACGAACTTTTTATACTTGTCCGTTCCATTGTGGTTTGAGCTGTAGCGGCGCCGCTCTCCGCTCCGTGTCCGCGCAGCCGCCTCTGCTGCTCCCGGGGGCTGCATCATTCATTGCGGAGCTCCGCCATGTCCGCCGCTCTTCCAGACCCGTGCCCGGCCCGCGGGCCACAGAGCTGTATATACAGCGCTACGTATACATCTGTATACACCGCAATATACATCTATATCCACCGGTATATATACCCAGATCTGTATACAGCACTATCTACATCTATATACACCACTATCTACATCTATATACACCAGTATATATACCCAGATCTGTATACAGCACTATATACATCTATATCCACCGGTATATATACCCAGATCTGTATACAGCACTATCTACATCTATATACAGCAGTATATATACACAGATTTGTATACAGCACTATCTACATCTATATACACCAGTATATATACACAGATCTGTATACAGCGCTATCTACATCTATATACACCAGTATATATACCCAGATCTGTATACAGCACTATCTACATCTATATACAGCAGTATATATACACAGATTTGTATACAGCACTATCTACATCTATATACACCAGTATATATACACAGATCTGTATACAGCGCTATCTACATCTATATACACCAGTATATATACACAGATCTGTATACAGTGCTATCTACATCTATATACACCAGTATATATACACAGATCTGTATACAGCGCTATCTACATCTATATACACCAGTATATATACACAGATCTGTATACAGCACTATCTACATCTATATACACCAGTATATATACACAGATCTGTATACAGCGCTATCTACATCTATATACACCAGTATATATACACAGATCTGTATACAGCACTATCTACATCTATATACACCGGTATATATACACAGATCTGTATACAGCACTATCTACATCTATATACACCGGTATATATACACAGATCTGTATACAGTGCTATCTACATCTATATACACCAGTATATATACACAGATCTGTATACAGCACTATCTACATCTATATACACCGGTATATATACACAGATCTGTATACAGCACTATCTACATCTATATACACCGGTATATATACACAGATCTGTATACAGCGCTATCTACATCTATATACACCGGTATATATACACAGATCTGTATACAGTGCTATCTACATCTATATACACCAGTATATATACACAGATCTGTATACAGCACTATCTACATCTATATACACCAGTATATATACACAGATCTGTATACAGCGCTATCTACATCTATATACACCAGTATATATACACAGATCTGTATACAGCACTATCTACATCTATATACACCGGTATATATACACAGATCTGTATACAGTGCTATCTACATCTATATACACCAGTATATATACACAGATCTGTATACAGCACTATCTACATCTATATACACCGGTATATATACACAGATCTGTATACAGCACTATCTACATCTATATACACCGGTATATATACACAGATCTGTATACAGCGCTATCTACATCTATATACACCGGTATATATACACAGATCTGTATACAGTGCTATCTACATCTATATACACCAGTATATATACACAGATCTGTATACAGCACTATCTACATCTATATACACCAGTATATATACACAGATCTGTATACAGCGCTATCTACATCTATATACACCAGTATATATACACAGATCTGTATACAGCGCTATCTACATCTATATACACCAGTATATATACACAGATCTGTATACAGTGCTATCTACATCTATATACACCAGTATATATACACAGATCTGTATACAGCGCTATCTACATCTATATACACCAGTATATATACACAGATCTGTATACAGCACTATCTACATCTATATACACCGGTATATATACACAGATCTGTATACAGTGCTATCTACATCTATATACACCAGTATATATACACAGATCTGTATACAGCACTATCTACATCTATATACACCAGTATATATACACAGATCTGTATACAGCACTATCTACATCTATATACACCGGTATATATACACAGATCTGTATACAGCACTATCTACATCTATATACACCGGTATATATACACAGATCTGTATACAGTGCTATCTACATCTATATACACCAGTATATATACACAGATCTGTATACAGCACTATCTACATCTATATACACCAGTATATATACACAGATCTGTATACAGTGCTATCTACATCTATATACACCAGTATATATACACAGATCTGTATACAGCACTATCTACATCTATATACACCGGTATATATACACAGATCTGTATACAGTGCTATCTACATCTATATACACCAGTATATATACACAGATCTGTATACAGCACTATCTACATCTATATACATCAGTATATATACACAGATCTGTATACAGCACTATCTACATCTATATACACCAGTATATATACACAGATCTGTATACAGCGCTATCTACATCTATATACACCAGTATATATACACAGATCTGTATACACCGCAATATACATCGGTATATATACACAGATCTGTATACAGCACTATCTACATCTATATACAGCAGTATATATACCCAGATCTGTATACACTGCTATATACACCGGTATATATGCACAGATCTGTATATACAGTGCTACGTATACATCTAATAAACCGGTACATATATACAGATCTGTATACACAACTATATACATCTATATACACAGATCTGTACATCTATATACATCTATATACACAGATCTGTATACACCGCAATATACATCTATATACACCGGTATATATACACAGATCTGTATACAGCACTATCTACATCTATATACACCAGTATATATACACAGATCTGTATACAGCGCTATCTACATCTATATACACCAGTATATATACACAGATCTGTATACACCGCAATATACATCTATATACACCGGTATATATACCCAGATCTGTATACAGCACTATCTACATCTATATACAGCAGTATATATACCCAGATCTGTATACACTGCTATATACACCGGTATATATGCACAGATCTGTATACAGCACTATCTACATCTATATACACCAGTATATATACACAGATCTGTATACAGCGCTATCTACATCTATATACACCAGTATATATACACAGATCTGTATACAGCACTATCTACATCTATATACACCAGTATATATACACAGATCTGTATACAGCACTATCTACATCTATATACACCAGTATATATACACAGATCTGTATACACCGCAATATACATCGGTATATATACACAGATCTGTATACAGCACTATCTACATCTATATACAGCAGTATATATACCCAGATCTGTATACAGCACTATCTACATCTATATACACCAGTATATATACACAGATCTGTATACAGCACTATCTACATCTATATACACCAGTATATATACACAGATCTGTATACAGCGCTATCTACATCTATATACACCAGTATATATACACAGATCTGTATACACCGCAATATACATCGGTATATATACACAGATCTGTATACAGCACTATCTACATCTATATACAGCAGTATATATACCCAGATCTGTATACACTGCTATATACACCGGTATATATGCACAGATCTGTATATACAGTGCTACGTATACATCTAATAAACCGGTATATATATACAGATCTGTATACACAACTATATACATCTATATACACAGATCTGTACATCTATATACATCTATATACACAGATCTGTATACACCGCAATATACATCTATATACACCGGTATATATACACAGATCTGTATACAGCACTATCTACATCTATATACACCAGTATATATACACAGATCTGTATACAGCGCTATCTACATCTATATACACCAGTATATATACACAGATCTGTATACACCGCAATATACATCTATATACACCGGTATATATACCCAGATCTGTATACAGCACTATCTACATCTATATACAGCAGTATATATACCCAGATCTGTATACACTGCTATATACACCGGTATATATGCACAGATCTGTATACAGCACTATCTACATCTATATACACCAGTATATATACACAGATCTGTATACAGCGCTATCTACATCTATATACACCAGTATATATACACAGATCTGTATACACCGCAATATACATCTATATACACCGGTATATATACCCAGATCTGTATACAGCACTATCTACATCTATATACAGCAGTATATATACCCAGATCTGTATACAGCACTATCTACATCTATATACAGCAGTATATATACCCAGATCTGTATACAGCACTATCTACATCTATATACACCGGTATATATGCACAGATCTGTATATACAGTGCTACGTATACATCTAATAAACCGGTATATATATACAGATCTGTATACACAACTATATACATCTATATACACAGATCTGTACATCTATATACATCTATATACACAGATCTGTATACACAGCTATATACATCTATATACACAGATCTGTATACACCGCTATATACATCTATATACACAGATCTGTATACACAACTATATACATCTATATACACAGATCTGTATACACTGCTATATACATCTATATACACAGATCTGTATACAGCACTATCTACATCTATATACAGCAGTATATATACCCAGATCTGTATACAGCACTATCTACATCTATATACAGCTGTATATATATACAGAGATCTGAATACAGAGCTATATACATCTATATACAGGGGTATATATACGCAGATCTGTATACACTGCTATATACACCGGTATATATGCACAGATCTGTATATACAGTGCTACGTATACATCTAATAAACCGGTATATATATACAGATCTGTATACACAACTATATACATCTATATACACAGATCTGTACATCTATATACATCTATATACACAGATCTGTATACACAGCTATATACATCTATATACACAGATCTGTATACACAGCTATATACATCTATATACACAGATCTGTATACACAGCTATATACATCTATATACACAGATCTGTATACACAGCTATATACATCTATATACACAGATCTGTATACACCGCTATATACATCTATATACACAGATCTGTATACACTGCTATATACATCTATATACACAGATCTGTATACAGCACTATCTACATCTATATACAGCAGTATATATTCCCAGATCTGTATACAGCACTATCTACATCTATATACAGCTGTATATATATACCGAGATCTTAATACAGAGCTATATACATCTATATACAGGGGTATATATACGCAGATCTGTATACACTGCTATATACACCGCTATATATGCACAGATCTGTATATACAGTGCTACCTATACATCTAATAAACCGGTATATATATACAGATCGGTATACACAACTATATACATCTATATACACAGATCTGTATACACCACTATATACATCTATATACACAGATCTGTATACACAAATATATACATCTATATACACAGATCTGTATACACAGCTATATACATCTATATACACAGATCTGTATACACCACTATATACATTTATATATACAGATCTGTATACACTGCTATATACATCTATATACACAGATCTGTATACAGCACTATATACATCTATATACACAGATCTGTATACACTGCTATATACATCTATATACACAGATCTGTATACACTGCTATATACATTTATATATACAGATCTGTATACACAGCTATATACATCTATATACACAGATTTGTATACAGCACTATATACATCTATATACACAGATCTGTATACACAGCTATATACATCTATATACACAGATCTGTATACACAGCTATATACATCTATATACACAGATCTGTATACACTGCTATATACATCTATATACACAGATCTGTATACACCGCTATATACATCTATATACACAGATCTGTATACATTGCTATATACATCTATATACACAGATCTATATACACCGATCTGTATACACAGCTATATACATCTATATATACAGATCTGTATACACCGCTATATACATCTATATACACAGATCTGTATACACAGCTATATACATCTATATACACAGATCTGTATACACCGCTATATACATCTATATACACAGATCTGTATACACCGCTATATACATCTATATACACAGATCTGTATACACCGCTATATACATCTATATACACAGATCTGTATGCACCGCTATATACACACATCTATATACACAGGCATGTATACACTGCTATATACATCGATGTATATACACAGATCTGTATACAGCGCTACATATACATCTATATACATGGATCTGTATACACAGCTATATACATTTTTACACACAGCTGTATACATCGGTGTATATACACAGATCTGTATACAGCGCTACATATACATCTATATACACAGATCTGTATACACTGCTATATACATCTATATACACAGATCTGTATACACTGCTATATACATCTGTATACACCGCAATATACATCTATATACACAGATCTGTATACAGCGCAATATACATCTATATACACAGATCTGTATACACAGCTATATACATCTATATACACAGATCTGTATACACTGCTATATACATCTATATACACTGATCTGTATACACTGCTATATACACAGATCTGTATGCACAGCTATATACATCTATATACACAGGTATGTATACACTGCTATGTACATCTATATACACAGATCTGTATATACCACTACATCTGTATACACAGCTATATACATCTATATACACAGATCTGTATGCGCTGCTATATACACACACCTATATACATAGGCATGTATACACTGCTATATACATCTATATACACAGATCTGTATACAGCGCTATGTATACATCTATATACAGCGGTATATATACACAGAGCTGTATACAGCGCTATCTACATCTATATACAGCAGTATATATACACAGATCTGTATACAGCTCTATATACACAGATCTGTATACACCGCAATATACATCTATATACACAGATCTGTATACAGCGCAATATACATCTATATACACAGATCTGTATACAGCGCTACGTATACATCTATATACAGCGGTATATATATATACACAGAGCTGTATACAGGGCTATCTACATCTATATACAGCAGTATATATACACAGCTCTGTATACAGCGCTATATACATCTATATACAACGGTATATATACACAGATCTGTATACAGCGCTATATATACGTGTATATATACCCAGAGCTGTATACAACTTTATACACTGGTATATATACACAGATCTGTATATACAGCGCTACGTATACATCTATATACACAGATCTGTATATAGATCGCTATCTACATCTATATACATCGGTGTGTGTATGTATGTATGTATATATATATATATATATATATATATATATATATACAGATCTGTATACAGCGCTACATATTCATCTATATACACCGGTATATATACCCAGAGCTGTATTCAGCACTATCTACATCTATATACAGCTGTATGTATATACCCAGATCTGTATACACCGCAATATACATCTATATACACCGGTATATTATACCCAGATCTATATACAGCACTATCTACATCTATATACAGCTGTATATATATAACCAGATCTGTATACAGAGCTATATACATCTATATACAGGGGTATATATACGCAGATCTGTATACACTGCTATATACACCGGTATATATGCACAGATCTGTATATACAGTGCTACATATACATCTAATAAACCGGTATATATATACAGATCTGTATACACTGCTATATACATCTATATATACACAGATCTGTATATAGCACTACATATACATCTATATACACAGATCTGTATACACTACTATATACATCTATATATACAGATCTGTATACACAGCTATATACATCTATATACACAGATCTATATACACAGCTATATACATCTATATACACAGATCTGTATACACCACTACATACATCTATATACACAGATCTGTATACACTGCTATATACATCTATATATACAGATCTGTATACACAACTATATACATCTATATACACAGATCTGTATGCACCGCTATATACACACATCTGTCTACACAGGCATGTATACACTGCTATATACATCTATATGCACAGATCTGTATACACCACTATACATCTATATATACAGATCTGTATACACTGCTATATACATCGGTGTATATACACAGATCTGTATACAGCGCTACATATACATCTACATACATCTATATACACAGATCTGTATACACCACTATATACATCTATATACACAGATCTGTATACACCGCTATATACATCTATATACAGATCTGTGTATATAGATGTATATACACTGCTATATACACAGATCTGTATACAGCGCTACATATACATCTATATACACAGATCTGTATACAGCACTATATACATCTATATACACAGATTTGTATACACAACTATATACAGGTACATCTATATACACAGATCTGTATACACAGCTATATACATCTATATACACAGATCTGTATACACCGCTATATACATCTATATACACAGCTATATACATCTATATACACAGATCTGTATACACAACTATATACATCTATATACACAGATCTGTATACACTGCTATATACACAGATCTGTATACAGCGCTACATATACATCTATATACACAGATCTGTATACAGCACTATATACATCTATATACACAGATTTGTATACACAACTATATACAGGTACATCTATATACACAGATCTGTATACACAGCTATATACATCTATATACACAGATCTGTATACACCGCTATATACATCTATATACACAGCTATATACATCTATATACACAGATCTGTATACACCACTACATACATCTATATACACAGATCTGTATACACTGCTATATACATCTATATACACAGATCTGTATACACTGCTATATACATCTATATACACAGATCTGTATACACCACTATACATCTATATATACAGATCTGTATACACTGCTATATACATCGGTGTATATACACAGATCTGTATACAGCGCTACATATACATCTACATACATCTATATACACAGATCTGTATACACCACTATATACATCTATATACACAGATCTGTATACACCGCTATATACATCTATATACACAGATCTGTATACACTGCTATATACATCTATATACACAGATCTGTATACACAACTATATACATCTATATACACAGATCTGTATACACAACTATATACATCTATATACACAGATCTGTATACACTGCTATATACACAGATCTGTATACAGCGCTACATATACATCTATATACACAGATCTGTATACAGCACTATATACATCTATATACACAGATTTGTATACACAACTATATACATCTATATACACAGATCTGTATACACAGCTATATACACAGATCTGTATACACCGCTATATACATCTATATATACAGATCTGTATACACAGCTATATACATCTATATACACAGATCTGTATACACCGCTATATACATCTATATACACAGATCTGTATACACTGCTATATACATCTATATACACAGATCTGTATACACAACTATATACATCTATATACACAGATCTGTATACACCACTATACATCTATATATACAGATCTGTATACACTGCTATATACATCGGTGTATATACACAGATCTGTATACAGCGCTACATATACATCTACATACATCTATATACACAGATCTGTATACACCACTATATACATCTATATACACAGATCTGTATACACCGCTATATACATCTATATACACAGATCTGTATACACTGCTATATACATCTATATACACAGATCTGTATACACCGCTATATACATCTATATATACAGATCTGTATACACAACTATATACATCTATATACACAGATCTGTATACACAACTATATACATCTATATACACAGATCTGTATACACTGGTATATACACAGATCTGTATACAGCGCTACATATACATCTATATACACAGATCTGTATACAGCACTATATACATCTATATACACAGATTTGTATACACAACTATATACATCTATATACACAGATCTGTATACACAGCTATATACATCTATATACACAGATCTGTATACACCGCTATATACATCTATATACACAGATCTGTATACACAGCTATATACATCTATATACACAGATCTGTATACACCGCTATATACATCTATATACACAGATCTGTATACACCGCTATATACATCTATATACACAGATCTGTATACACCGCTATATACATCTATATACACAGATCTGTATACACAGCTATATACATCTATATACACAGATCTGTATACACAGCTATATACATCTATATACACAGATCTGTATACACCGCTATATACATCTATATTCACAGATCTGTATACACCGCTATATACATCTATATACACAGATCTGTATACACCGCTATATACATCTATATACACAGATCTGTATACACCGCTATATACATCTATATACACAGATCTGTATACACCGCTATATACATCTATATACACAGATCTGTATACACCGCTATATACATCTATATATACAGATCTGTATACACAGCTATATACATCTATATACACAGATCTGTATACACAACTATATACATCTATATACACAGATCTGTATACACAACTATATACATCTATATACACAGATCTGTATACACCACTATATACATCTATATATACAGATCTGTATACACAGCTATATACATCTATATACACAGATCTGTATACACAACTATATTCATCTATATACACAGATCTGTATACACTGCTATATACATCTATATACACAGATCTGTATACACCACTATATACATCTATATACACAGATCTGTATACACCGCTATATACATCTATATACACAGATCTGTATACACCGCTATATACATCTATATACACAGATCTGTATACACCGCTATATACATCTATATACACAGATCTGTATACACCGCTATATACATCTATATATACAGATCTGTATACACAGCTATATACATCTATATACACAGATCTGTATACACAACTATATACATCTATATACACAGATCTGTATACACAACTATATACATCTATATACACAGATCTGTATACACCACTATATACATCTATATATACAGATCTGTATACACAGCTATATACATCTATATACACAGATCTGTATACACAACTATATACATCTATATACACAGATCTGTATACACAACTATATTCATCTATATACACAGATCTGTATACACTGCTATATACATCTATATACACAGATCTGTATACACCACTATATACATCTATATACACAGATCTGTATACACTGCTATATACATCTATATACACAGATCTGTATACACCACTATATACATCTATATACACAGATCTGTATACACTGCTATATACATCTATATACACAGATCTGTATACACAGCTATATACATCTATATACACAGATCTGTATACACCACTATATACATTTATATATACAGATCTGTATACACTGCTATATACATCTATATACACAGATCTGTATACAGCACTATATACATCTATATACACAGATCTGTATACACTGCTATATACATCTATATACACAGATCTGTATACACTGCTATATACATTTATATATACAGATCTGTATACACAGCTATATACATCTATATACACAGATTTGTATACAGCACTATATACATCTATATACACAGATCTGTATACACAGCTATATACATCTATATACACAGATCTGTATACACAGCTATATACATCTATATACACAGATCTGTATACACTGCTATATACATCTATATACACAGATCTGTATACACCGCTATATACATCTATATACACAGATCTGTATACATTGCTATATACATCTATATACACAGATCTATATACACCGATCTGTATACACAGCTATATACATCTATATATACAGATCTGTATACACCGCTATATACATCTATATACACAGATCTGTATACACAGCTATATACATCTATATACACAGATCTGTATACACCGCTATATACATCTATATACACAGATCTGTATACACCGCTATATACATCTATATACACAGATCTGTATACACCGCTATATACATCTATATACACAGATCTGTATGCACCGCTATATACACACATCTATATACACAGGCATGTATACACTGCTATATACATCGATGTATATACACAGATCTGTATACAGCGCTACATATACATCTATATACATGGATCTGTATACACAGCTATATACATTTTTACACACAGCTGTATACATCGGTGTATATACACAGATCTGTATACAGCGCTACATATACATCTATATACACAGATCTGTATACACTGCTATATACATCTATATACACAGATCTGTATACACTGCTATATACATCTGTATACACCGCAATATACATCTATATACACAGATCTGTATACAGCGCAATATACATCTATATACACAGATCTGTATACACAGCTATATACATCTATATACACAGATCTGTATACACTGCTATATACATCTATATACACTGATCTGTATACACTGCTATATACACAGATCTGTATGCACAGCTATATACATCTATATACACAGGTATGTATACACTGCTATGTACATCTATATACACAGATCTGTATATACCACTACATCTGTATACACAGCTATATACATCTATATACACAGATCTGTATGCGCTGCTATATACACACACCTATATACATAGGCATGTATACACTGCTATATACATCTATATACACAGATCTGTATACAGCGCTATGTATACATCTATATACAGCGGTATATATACACAGAGCTGTATACAGCGCTATCTACATCTATATACAGCAGTATATATACACAGATCTGTATACAGCTCTATATACACAGATCTGTATACACCGCAATATACATCTATATACACAGATCTGTATACAGCGCAATATACATCTATATACACAGATCTGTATACAGCGCTACGTATACATCTATATACAGCGGTATATATATATACACAGAGCTGTATACAGGGCTATCTACATCTATATACAGCAGTATATATACACAGCTCTGTATACAGCGCTATATACATCTATATACAACGGTATATATACACAGATCTGTATACAGCGCTATATATACGTGTATATATACCCAGAGCTGTATACAACTTTATACACTGGTATATATACACAGATCTGTATATACAGCGCTACGTATACATCTATATACACAGATCTGTATATAGATCGCTATCTACATCTATATACATCGGTGTGTGTATGTATGTATGTATATATATATATATATATATATATATATATATACAGATCTGTATACAGCGCTACATATACATCTATATACACCGGTATATATACCCAGAGCTGTATTCAGCACTATCTACATCTATATACAGCTGTATGTATATACCCAGATCTGTATACACCGCAATATACATCTATATACACCGGTATATTATACCCAGATCTATATACAGCACTATCTACATCTATATACAGCTGTATATATATAACCAGATCTGTATACAGAGCTATATACATCTATATACAGGGGTATATATACGCAGATCTGTATACACTGCTATATACACCGGTATATATGCACAGATCTGTATATACAGTGCTACATATACATCTAATAAACCGGTATATATATACAGATCTGTATACACTGCTATATACATCTATATATACACAGATCTGTATATAGCACTACATATACATCTATATACACAGATCTGTATACACTACTATATACATCTATATATACAGATCTGTATACACAGCTATATACATCTATATACACAGATCTATATACACAGCTATATACATCTATATACACAGATCTGTATACACCACTACATACATCTATATACACAGATCTGTATACACTGCTATATACATCTATATATACAGATCTGTATACACAACTATATACATCTATATACACAGATCTGTATGCACCGCTATATACACACATCTGTCTACACAGGCATGTATACACTGCTATATACATCTATATGCACAGATCTGTATACACCACTATACATCTATATATACAGATCTGTATACACTGCTATATACATCGGTGTATATACACAGATCTGTATACAGCGCTACATATACATCTACATACATCTATATACACAGATCTGTATACACCACTATATACATCTATATACACAGATCTGTATACACCGCTATATACATCTATATACAGATCTGTGTATATAGATGTATATACACTGCTATATACACAGATCTGTATACAGCGCTACATATACATCTATATACACAGATCTGTATACAGCACTATATACATCTATATACACAGATTTGTATACACAACTATATACAGGTACATCTATATACACAGATCTGTATACACAGCTATATACATCTATATACACAGATCTGTATACACCGCTATATACATCTATATACACAGCTATATACATCTATATACACAGATCTGTATACACAACTATATACATCTATATACACAGATCTGTATACACTGCTATATACACAGATCTGTATACAGCGCTACATATACATCTATATACACAGATCTGTATACAGCACTATATACATCTATATACACAGATTTGTATACACAACTATATACAGGTACATCTATATACACAGATCTGTATACACAGCTATATACATCTATATACACAGATCTGTATACACCGCTATATACATCTATATACACAGCTATATACATCTATATACACAGATCTGTATACACCACTACATACATCTATATACACAGATCTGTATACACTGCTATATACATCTATATACACAGATCTGTATACACTGCTATATACATCTATATACACAGATCTGTATACACCACTATACATCTATATATACAGATCTGTATACACTGCTATATACATCGGTGTATATACACAGATCTGTATACAGCGCTACATATACATCTACATACATCTATATACACAGATCTGTATACACCACTATATACATCTATATACACAGATCTGTATACACCGCTATATACATCTATATACACAGATCTGTATACACTGCTATATACATCTATATACACAGATCTGTATACACAACTATATACATCTATATACACAGATCTGTATACACAACTATATACATCTATATACACAGATCTGTATACACTGCTATATACACAGATCTGTATACAGCGCTACATATACATCTATATACACAGATCTGTATACAGCACTATATACATCTATATACACAGATTTGTATACACAACTATATACATCTATATACACAGATCTGTATACACAGCTATATACACAGATCTGTATACACCGCTATATACATCTATATATACAGATCTGTATACACAGCTATATACATCTATATACACAGATCTGTATACACCGCTATATACATCTATATACACAGATCTGTATACACTGCTATATACATCTATATACACAGATCTGTATACACAACTATATACATCTATATACACAGATCTGTATACACCACTATACATCTATATATACAGATCTGTATACACTGCTATATACATCGGTGTATATACACAGATCTGTATACAGCGCTACATATACATCTACATACATCTATATACACAGATCTGTATACACCACTATATACATCTATATACACAGATCTGTATACACCGCTATATACATCTATATACACAGATCTGTATACACTGCTATATACATCTATATACACAGATCTGTATACACCGCTATATACATCTATATATACAGATCTGTATACACAACTATATACATCTATATACACAGATCTGTATACACAACTATATACATCTATATACACAGATCTGTATACACTGGTATATACACAGATCTGTATACAGCGCTACATATACATCTATATACACAGATCTGTATACAGCACTATATACATCTATATACACAGATTTGTATACACAACTATATACATCTATATACACAGATCTGTATACACAGCTATATACATCTATATACACAGATCTGTATACACCGCTATATACATCTATATACACAGATCTGTATACACAGCTATATACATCTATATACACAGATCTGTATACACCGCTATATACATCTATATACACAGATCTGTATACACCGCTATATACATCTATATACACAGATCTGTATACACCGCTATATACATCTATATACACAGATCTGTATACACAGCTATATACATCTATATACACAGATCTGTATACACAGCTATATACATCTATATACACAGATCTGTATACACCGCTATATACATCTATATTCACAGATCTGTATACACCGCTATATACATCTATATACACAGATCTGTATACACCGCTATATACATCTATATACACAGATCTGTATACACCGCTATATACATCTATATACACAGATCTGTATACACCGCTATATACATCTATATACACAGATCTGTATACACCGCTATATACATCTATATATACAGATCTGTATACACAGCTATATACATCTATATACACAGATCTGTATACACAACTATATACATCTATATACACAGATCTGTATACACAACTATATACATCTATATACACAGATCTGTATACACCACTATATACATCTATATATACAGATCTGTATACACAGCTATATACATCTATATACACAGATCTGTATACACAACTATATTCATCTATATACACAGATCTGTATACACTGCTATATACATCTATATACACAGATCTGTATACACCACTATATACATCTATATACACAGATCTGTATACACCGCTATATACATCTATATACACAGATCTGTATACACCGCTATATACATCTATATACACAGATCTGTATACACCGCTATATACATCTATATACACAGATCTGTATACACCGCTATATACATCTATATATACAGATCTGTATACACAGCTATATACATCTATATACACAGATCTGTATACACAACTATATACATCTATATACACAGATCTGTATACACAACTATATACATCTATATACACAGATCTGTATACACCACTATATACATCTATATATACAGATCTGTATACACAGCTATATACATCTATATACACAGATCTGTATACACAACTATATACATCTATATACACAGATCTGTATACACAACTATATTCATCTATATACACAGATCTGTATACACTGCTATATACATCTATATACACAGATCTGTATACACCACTATATACATCTATATACACAGATCTGTATACACTGCTATATACATCTATATACACAGATCTGTATACACCACTATATACATCTATATATACAGATCTGTATACACAGCTATATACATCTATATACACAGATCTGTATACACAACTATATACACAGATCTGTATACACAACTATATACACAGATCTGTATACACAACTATATACACAGATCTGTATACACCACTATATACATCTATATATACAGATCTGTATACACAGCTATATACATCTATATACACAGATCTGTATACACAACTATATACATCTATATACACAGATCTGTATACACAACTATATACATCTATATA
Organism: Dendrobates tinctorius; assembly: GCF_039654945.1. Taxonomy (NCBI): domain Eukaryota; kingdom Metazoa; phylum Chordata; class Amphibia; order Anura; family Dendrobatidae; genus Dendrobates; species Dendrobates tinctorius. Next base: position 13,830,677 of record NW_027361749.1, read on the forward strand.
CACAGATACAACGGTATATATACACAGATCTGTATACAGCGCTATATATACGTCTATATACACCGGTATATATACCCAGAGCTGTATACATCTTTATACACTGGTATATATACACAGATCTGTATATACAGCGCTACGTATACATCTATATACACAGATCTGTATATAGATCGCTATCTACATCTATATACATCGGTGTGTGTATGTGTATATATATATATATATATATATATATATATATATATATATATACACACACAGATCTGTATACAGCGCTACATATACATCTATATACACCGGTATATATACCCAGAGCTGTATTCAGCGCTATCTACATCTATATACAGCTGTATGTATATACCCAGATCTGTATACACCGCAATATACATCTATATACACCGGTATATTATACCCAGATCTATATACAGCACTATACATCTATATACAGCTGTGTATATATATAACCAGATCTGTATACAGAGCTATATACATCTATATACAGGGGTATATATACGCAGATCTGTATACACTGCTATATACACCGGTATATATGCACAGATCTGTATATACAGTGCTACATATACATCTAATAAACCGGTATATATATACAGATCTGTATACACTGCTATATACATCTATATATACACAGATCTGTATACAGCACTACATATACATCTATATACACAGATCTGTATACACTACTATATACATCTATATATACAGATCTGTATACACAGCTATATACATCTATATACACAGATCTGTATACACAACTATATACATCTATATGTACAGATCTGTATACACTGCTATATACATCGGTGTATATACACAGATCTGTATACAGCGCTACATATACATCTACATACATCTGTATACACAGATCTGTATACACTGCTATATGCATCTATATACACAGATGTGTATACACCACTATATACATCTATATATACAGATCTGTATACACTGCTCTATACATCGGTGTATATACAGAGATCTGTATACACTGCTATATACATCTATATACACAGATCTGTATACACAGCTATATTCATCTATATACACAGATTTGTATACACTGCTATATACATCGGTGTATATACACAGATCTGTATACAGCGCTACATATACATCTATATACACAGATCTGTATACACAGCTATATTCATCTATATACACAGATCTGTATACACTGCTATATACATCGGTGTATATACACAGATCGGTATACACCGCTTTCTACATCTATATACACAGATCTGTATACATAGATATCTACATCTATATACACAGATCTGTATACATAGCTATCTACATCTACATACACAGATCTGTATACATAGCTATCTACATCTATATACACAGATCTTTATGCACCGCTATATACACACATCTATATATACAGGCATGTATACACTGCCATATACATCGATGTATATACACAGATCTGTATACAGCGCTACATATATATCTATATACATGGATCTGTATACACAGCTATATACATCTATATACACAGATCTGTATACACAGCTATATACATTTTTATACACAGCTGTATACATCGGTGTATATACACAGATCTGTATACAGCGCTACATATACATCTATATACACAGCTATATACACAGATCTGTATACACTGCTATATACATCTGTATACACCGCAATATACATCTATATACACAGATCTGTATACAGCGCAATATACATCTATATACACAGATCTGTATACACAGCTATATACATCTATATACACTGATCTGTATACACTGCTATATACACAGATCTGTATGCACAGCTATATACATCTATATACACAGGGTTGTATACACTGCTATGTACATCTATATACACAGATCTGTATATACCACTACATCTGTATACACAGCTATATACATCTATATACACAGATCTGTATGCGCTGCTATGTACACACATCTATATACACAGGCATGTATACACTGCTATATACATCTATATACACAGATCTGTATACAGCGCAATATACATCTATATACACAGATCTGTATACACAGCTATATACATCTATATACACAGATCTGTATACACAGCTATATACATCTATATACACAGATCTGTATACACTGCTATATACATCTATATACACTGATCTGTATACACTGCTATATACACAGATCTGTATGCACAGCTATATACATCTATGTACACAGGTATGTATACACTGCTATGTACATCTAGATTCAAGATTCAAAGAAGCTTTATTGGCAGGACTAAATACACATTAGTTTTTGCCAAAGCAGGTGTACAGAAGGGAATTGGGATAGGGACTGTAGGAATGTTGGGAAGGGGCTGTAGGAAAGGTGGATGGGGCAGATCCAGGATGGGGCTATAAAAGTCCATGGCATAGGGAAGGTGGATGGGGGCATGGGGGCAGATCCAGGATGAGGCTATAGAAGTCCATGGCATAGGGAAGGCGGATGGGGGATTGGGGCATATCCAGGGTGGGTGCCATAGAAGTCCATGGCAAATCATAGTTCTCTTTCTCGCAGTCTATGGCATTCGCTCACATATTGCGCTGCTATCTCCACTGCTCTCTCTTCTTCCCCCAACAGGATATATGTTTTCTCTTCCTCCTTCATGGTGGTGAAATCCGGGAATAGATGTGAGAGTCTCCTGAAGTGAGTGTCCCTCACTGCTGAGTACTTGGAGCAGTGTAGCAGGAAGTGGGTCTCATCCTCCAGGGCCTCCTGGTCACAGTGTTGGCACAGTCTTTCCTCCCTGGGCTTGTAGCTCTGCCTGTGTCGGCCGGATTCGATGGCCAGACTATGGGAACTGAGTCTATACCGGCTCAGGATCTTGCGGTCTTTGGGGTCCTGGAGTTTCTCCAGGTATGGGGCCAGTCTGTAGTCTCTCTGTAGACTCTGGTACATGGTCAGTTTCTGTGAGCTGATGATGTCGTTCTTCCAGTCACTTACGTACCTCTCCTGGCCTTCGTCTACCATCTTCCTGATTCCGGCTTTTGTCAGGTTGTTGTGATTGGTTTTCTGGTCAGGTTGGGTTTGGGTGGGCTGTTCCGAGGGTCCTGGTTTTTCTGTTTCCCCTACATGTGTCAGGGCTTTATGGTGATGGGAGCTTGGATTGCTCCTACGTAGGTGAGCCCGGAATGGGCTATATCTATATACACAGATCTGTATATACCACTACATCTGTATACACAGCTATATACATCTATATACACAGATCTGTATGCGCTGCTATATACACACATCTATATACACAGGCATGTATACACTGCTATATACATCTATATACACAGATCTGTATACAGCGCTATGTATACATCTATATACAGCGGTATATATACACAGAGCTGTATACAGCGCTATCTACATCTATATACAGCAGTATATATACACAGATCTGTATACACCGCAATATACATCTATATACACAGATCTGTATACAGCGCAATATACATCTATATACACAGATCTGTATACAGCGCTACGTATACATCTATATACAGCGGTATATATATATATATACACAGAGCTGTATACAGGGCTATCAACTTCTATATACAGCTCTGTATACAGCGCTATATACATCTATATACAACGGTATATATACACAGATCTGTATACAGCGCAATATACATCTATATACACAGATCTGTATACAGCGCTACGTATACATCTATATACAGCGGTATATATATATATATACACAGAGCTGTATACAGCGCAATATACATCTATATACACAGCTCTGTATACAGCGCTACGTATACATCTATATACAGCGGTATATATATATACACAGCTGTATACAGCGCAATATACATCTATATACACAGATCTGTATACAGCGCTACGTATACATCTATATACAGCGGGGTATATATATACACAGAGCTGTATACAGCGCAATATACATCTATATACACAGCTCTGTATACAGCGCTATATACATCTATATACAACGGTATATATACACAGATCTGTATACAGCGCTATAAATACGTCTATATACACCGGTATATATACCCAGAGCTGTATACATCTTTATACACTGGTATATATACACAGATCTGTATATACAGCGCTACGTATACATCTATATACACAGATCTGTATATAGATCGCTATCTACATCTATATACATCGGTGTGTGTATGTGTGTATATATATATATATCTATATACAACGCTACATATACATCTATATACACCGGCATATATACACAGATCTGTATACAGCCCTACATATACAGCGCTACGTATACATCTATATACGCCGGTATACATACCCAGATCTGTATACAGCGCTACGTATACATCTATATACAGCTGTATATATACCCAGAGCTGTATACAGAGCTATATACATTTATATACACGGGTATATATACACAGATCTGTATACAGCGCAATATACATCTATATATACACAGATCTGTATACACTGCTATATACATCGGTATATATACATAGATCTGTATATACAGCGCTACATATACAGTACATCTGTTAAACCGGTATATATACACAGATCTGTATACAGCGCAATATATACCTCTGTAGACACCGGTGTATATATACACAGATCTGTATACACTGCTATATACATCTATATACACAGATCTGAATACACAGCTATATACATCTATATACACAGATCTGTATACACTGCTATATACATCGGTGTATATACACAGATCTGTATACACAGCTATATACATCGGTGTATATACACAGATCTGTATACACAGCTATATACATCTGTATACACAGCTATATACATCTATATTCACAGATCTGTATACACAGCTATATACATCTATATACACAGATCTGAATACACAGCTATATACATCTATATACACAGATCTGTATACACAGCTATATACATCGGTGTATATACACAGATCTGTATACACAGCTATATACATCTGTATACACAGCTATATACATCTATATTCACAGATCTGTATACACAGCTATATACATCTATATACACAGATCTGTATGCACCGCTATATACACACATCTGTATACACAGGCATGTATACACTGCTATATACATCTATATACACAGATCTGTATACACCACTATACATCTATATATACAGATCTGTATATTCTGCTATATACATCGGTGTATATACACAGATCTGTATACAGCGCTACATATACATTTATATACACAGATCTGTATACACTGCTATATACATCGGTGTATATACACAGATCTGTATACAGCGCTACATATACATCTACATGCATCTATATACACAGATCTGTATACACTGCTATATACATCTATATACACAGATCTGTATACACTGCTATATACATCTATATACACAGATCTGTATACACTGCTATATACATCTATATACACAGATCTCTATACACTGCTATATACATCTATATACACAGATCTCTATACACTGCTATATACATCGGTGTATATACACAGATCGGTATACACCGCTATATATATCAATATACACAGATCTGTATACATAGCTATATACATCTATATACACAGATCTGTATACACTGCTATATACATCGGTGTATATGCACAGATCTGTATACACAGCTATATACATCGGTGTATATACACACATCTGTATACACAGCTATATACATCTGTATACACAGCTATATACATCTATATTCACAGATCTGTATACACAGCTATATACATCTATATACACAGATCTGTATGCACCGCTATATACACACATCTGTATATATTCCCCGCTTAATTGTAAAGTGCTGCGGAATATGTTGGCGCTATATAAATAAAAATTATTATTATTATTATGTATACACTGCTATATACATCTATATACACAGATCTGTATATACCACTATATACATCTATATATACAGATCTGTATACACTGCTATTTACATCGGTGTATATACACAGATCTGTATACAGCGCTACATATACATCTATATACACAGATCTGTATACACTGCTATATACATCTATATACACAGATCTGTATGCACCGCTATATACACACATCTATATACACAGGCATGTATACACTGCTATATACATCTATATACACAGATCTGTATGCACCGCTATATACATCTATATACACAGATCTGTATGCACCGCTATATACACACATCTATATACACAGGCATGTATACACTGCTATATACATCTCTATACACAGATCTGTATACAGCGCTACATATACATCTATATACACAGATCTGTATACACAGCTATATACATCTATATACCCAGATTTGTATACACCACTATATACACTGTGTTCCAAATTATTATGCAAAAAATATTTCCTCCTATTTTCTCTAAATTACCTATATGAATTGCAGTCATTGTTATTTTCCAGTCATCTACTAGTCTAGTATAATTGCAATGTTTTTGAACAAACTGCCTATGAAAACAGTATATTTTTAAGAATAAGAAACACTCAAAATGCATGTTCCAAATTATTATGCACAGCAGAGTTTTCAACCTTTTTATTTTTATTTTGAACAAAAAAATGGTCAATTGTGAAATAAGCATTATCAGCTTATTACAAAATCAAATCAAACAGTTTTCAAGTCAAAACTTTATTCTAGGTGATGTTACATTTGCACATAGGACCCCTTGTTGGAAAGAAGCTTCTGAACTCTCTCGTCCATTGAATTTGTCAGTTTTTGGATGGTTTGTGCTTCAATTGTTTTGCATGTGGACAGAATACCCTCCCAGAGCTGTTGCTTAGATGTGAACTGCCTCCTGCCATCATAGACACTCCTTTTGATGATGCTCCAGAGGTTCTCAATGGGGTTGAGGTCAGGGGAAGATGGTGGCCACACCATAAGTTTGTCCTCTTTTATGCCCATAGCAGCCAGAGATGCAGATGTGTTATTTGCAGCATGAGACGGTGCATTATCATGCATGAAAATGATCTTGCTGCGGAAAGCACGGTTCTTCCTCTTGAACCATGGCAGGAAGTGCTGTTTTAGAAACTCCACATAGATTATGAAGTTCATCTTTACCCCTTCAGGGATCCTAAAGGGGCAGACAATCTCTCTCCCCATGATTCCAGCCCAAAACATTACTCCACCTCCTCCTTGTTGGCGCCTTAGCCATGTTTTCATGGGGTGTCCATCAAGCAGCCATCCTCCACTCCATCCATCTGGACCATCGAGCGTTGCACGGCACTCATCGGCGAACAAAACAGTTTGGAAGTCAGTCTTCATGTATCGTTTGGCCCACTGGAGCCATTTCTGCTTGTGTGCAGTGGATAGAGGTGGTCGACAGGATGGCTTACGCACAGCTGCAAACCTCTGAAGGATCCTGCATCTTGTTGTTCGGGGGACATTGGAGGCACCAGCAGCTTCAAAAACTTGTCTGCTGCTATGACAAGGCATTTTTGCAGCTGCTCTTTTAACCTGACGCAATTGCCTGTTGGAAAGAGTCCTCAATTTTTCCTTCTCAGCACGCACACGTGTGTGCTGGGAATCGGCTACATACTTCTTGATTGTGCGATGATCACGATGAAGTGTCTTGGCAATGTTGATTGTAGTCATGCCTTGACCTAAATACTCCACAATTTGCTGCTTCTCAGCAGCCGACACATCCTTTTTCTTTCCCATTTTGGCAAAAAATGTAGGCTGCTTAATAATGTGGAACAGCCTTCTTAAGTAGTCTTGCCTTTATTTGGACACACCTGCCAAACTAATTTGCACAGGTATCTGCAATTGCTTTCAGTGATATAAAGAGCCCTGACACACATCACCATCAATGAGTTTAAATGACAAAAACATTCTAACCTTATCACTCCGAAACTCTTTTTGCATAATAATTTGGAACACAGTTTACATCTGTATACACTGCTATATACATCGGTGTATATACACAGATCTGTATACAGCGCTACATATACATCTGTATACACAGTTATATACATCTATATACACAGGCATGTATACACCGCTACATGCATCTACAGTATATACACAGATCTGTATACACCGCTATATACACAGATCTGTATGCACAGCTATATACATCTATATACACAGATCTGTATGCACCGCTATATATGCATCTATATACAAAGGCTTGTATACACTGCTATATACATCTATAAATACACAGATCTATATACACTGCTATATACATCTATACACACAGATCTGTATACACCGCTATATATAGACATCTTTACATCTGTATACATTGGTCTGAATACTTATGACCATGTGATATTGACCATGTGATATTTCAGTTTTTCGTTTTTAATAAATTTGCAAAAATTTCTACATTTCTGTTATTTTCAGTCAAGATGGGGTGCAGAGTGTACATTAATGAAAAAATATGAACTTTTTGGAATTAACAAAGTGGGTGCAATGAAACAAAGAGTGAAAAATTTAAAGGGGTCTGATTACTTTCCGTACCCACTGTATATACACAGATCTGTATACAGCAGTATATATATATCTGTATACACACAGATCTGAATATATATATATATATATATATATATATATATATATATATATATACACACACATACATACAGATCTGTATACATTGCTATATATAGTTGTGCTCAAAAGTTTACATACCCCAGCAGAATTTTTGCTTTCTTGGCCTTTTTTCAGAGAATATGAATGATAACACCAAAACTTTTTCTCCACTCATGGTTAGTGGTTGGGTGGAGCCATTTATTGTCAAACTACTGTGTTTTCTCTTTTTAAATCATGTTGACAACCCAAAACATCCAAATGATCCTGATCAAAAGTTTACATACCCTGGTGTTTTGGCCTCATAACATGCACAGAAGTTGACACAAATGGGTTTGAATAGCTACTAAAGGTAACATCCTCACCTGTGATCTGTTTGCTTGTAATCAGTGTGTGTGCTTAAAACTGAGTGAGTTTCTGGGATCCAGACAGATTCTTGCAACTTTCATCCAGCCACTGACGTTTCTGGATTGTGAGTCATGGGGAAGGCAAAAGAATTGTCATCAGATCTATGGAAAAAGGTAGCTGAACTGTATAAAACAGGAAAGTGATACAAAAAGATATCCAAGGAAGTAATAATGACATTCAGCAGCGTTCAAACTGTGATTAATAAATCAGGGGCTCTTTAAAAACAAAACTACCAACAAAAATTTTGCCCACAACTGCCAGGAAAATTGTTCGGGATGCAAAGAAAAACCCACAAATAACATCAGCTGAAATACTAGACTCTCTGAAAACTAGCGGTGTGGCTGTTTCAAGATGCACAATAAGGAGGCACTTGAAGAAAAATGTGCTGCATAGTTGAGAAGAAAGCCATTACTGCGCAAATGCCACAAAGTATCTCGCCTACAATACGCAAAACAGCACAGACAAGCCTCAAAACTTCTGGAAAAGCTAGTTTGGAGTGATGAGACCAGAATTGAACTTTTTGGCCTCAACCATAAACGTTACATTTGGAGAGAGGTCAACAAGGCCTATGATGAAAGGAACACCATTCCTGCTGTAAAGCATGGAGGTGGATCGCTGATGTTTTGGGGATGTGTGAGTTACAAAAGCACAGGAAACTTGGTCAAAGTTGAAGGAAAGATGTTATCAGCAAATACTGGAAGCAAATTTGCAATCATCAGCCCGGAAGCTGCGCATGAGATGTACTTGGACGTTCCAACAAGACAGCGATCCAAAACACAAGGCCAAGTTGACCTGTCATTGGCTACAGCAGAACAAAGTGAAGGTTCTGGAGTGGCCATCTCAGTCTCCTGACCTCAATATCATTGAGTCACTCTGGGGAGATCTCAAGCTCACAGTTCGTTCTAGACAGCCCAGGAATTTACAGGAACTGGAGTCCTTTTGCCAGGAAGAGTGGGCAGCTTTACCATCTGAGAAAATAATGAACCTCATCCACAACTACCACAAAAAAAACTTCACGCTGTCATTGATGTTAGAGGGGGCAATACACGGTATTAAGAAATGGGGTATGTAAACTTTTGATCTGGGTCATTTGGATGTTTTGGGTTGTCATTATGATTTAAAAATAGAAAGCACAGTAGTTTGACAATAAATGGCTTCACCCAACCAATAACCATGAGTGGAGAATAAGTTTTGATGTTATCATTCATATTGTCTGAAAAAGCCAAAAAAGCAAAAATTCTGCCGGGGTATGTAAACGTTTGAGAAAACACACACACACACGTCTGTACACATATCTACACATATCTATGTAGACAAACAGCCATAGACAACTATCTCTGCACCGCTATGTATACATCTACACACGGTCAAAATTGTTGGTACCCCTCGTTTAATGCCAGAAAAACCCACAATGGTCACAGAAATGACTTGAATCTGACAAAAGTAATGATGAATAAAAAATCTATGAAAATGAACAAATTAAAGTCAGACATTGCTTTTCAACCATGCTTCCACGGAATTAAAAAAAAAAAATAAAACTCATGAAATAGGCCTGGATAGAAATGATGGTACCCTTAACTTAATATTTTGTTGTCACAACCTTTTGAGGCAATCACTGCAGTCAAAAGATTCCTGTAACTGTAAATGAGACTTCTGCATCTCTCGACAGGTATTTTGGCGCACTCCTCAAGAGCAAACTGCTCCAGTTGTCTCGTGTTGAAGGATGCCTTTTCCAGATGGCATGTTTCAGCTCTTTCCAAAGATGCTCAATAGAATTTAGATCAGGGCTCATAGAATAGAATAGTCCAATGTTTTCCTCTTTGCCATTGTTGGGTGTTTTTAGCTGTGTGTTTTGGGTCATTATCCTGACCCATGACCTGCGACTGAGACCAAGCTTTCTGACACTGGGCAACACATTCCTCTCTAGAATCCCTTAATAGACTTGAGATTTAATTGTACTCTGCACAGATTCTAGACACCCTGTGCCAGCTGCAGCAAAGCAGCCCCAGAACATAACAGAGCATCCTCCATGTTTCACAGTAGGGACAGTGTTTTTTCTTTATATGCTTTATTTTTCCGTCTGTGAACATAGAGCTGATGTGCTTTGCCAAAAAGTTCCATTTTTGTCTCATCTGTCCATAGGACATTCTCCCAGAAGCTTTGTGGCTTGTCAACATGTAGTTTGGCAAATTCCAGTCTGGCTTCATGATTTTTTTTCAACAATGGTGTCCTCCTTGGTCGTCTCCCATGAAGTCCACTTTGGTTCATAAGACGGATCGTGCGATCTGACACTGATGTTCCTTGAGCTTGAAGTTCATCTTTAATCTGTTGAGAAGTTTTTCTGGGCTCTTTTGTTACCATTCGTATTATCCGTCTCTTTGATTTGTCATGAATTTTCCTCCTGCGGCCACGTCCAGGGAGGTTGGTTACAGTCCCATGGAGCTTAAATTTCTGAATAATATTTGCAACTGTAGTCATAGGAACATCAAGCTGCTTGGAGATGGTCTTAGAACTTTTACCTTTGACATGTTTGTCTGTAATTTTTTTTCTAATCTCCTGAGACAACTCTTTCCTTCGCTTCTTCTGGCCCATGTTGAGTGTAATACTCACTGTGCTGTTTGGTGACATTGTGTGTATCTGTAGCCCTCTATACAGGCCCACTCATTAATTCCAAGATTGCAGACACCTGTGATGCTAATTAGTGGATACACCTTGATTTAACATGTCCCTTTTAACACTTTATTTTCAGGGGTTCCATCATTTCTGTCCAGGCCTATTTCATGAGTTTTATTTTTTTTTTAATTCTGTGGAAGCATGGTTGAAAAGCAATGTCTGACTTTCATTTGTTCATTTTCATAGATTTTTTTTTATTTATTACTTTTGTCAGATTCAAGTTATTTGTCACCATTGTGTATTTTTCTGTAATTAAACGAGGGGTACAAACAATTTTGACCACGTGTGTATGTACCCAGCAAAATATACACCATTGTACACAGATCTATATACAGAGTTATGTACGATCTATCTAGTTATCTATTTACGCCCACAGCTCGGTATATATATCTATTTGTACAAACAGCCATATACATCTATATACCCTATGCTATGTCTCTTTATATATAGACACCTATTCTCCGTCTCTCTCGGTGTCTCTCTCTCGACCATATGGCAGCACACACAGCTGTGTGAATATCTGTTTGCCCCTTCCTGATTTCCTTTTCATTTGCATGTTTACCACACTTAAAGGGAACCTGTCAGCAAGATTGTGCACAGTAGCCTAAAGACAGTGTCAGATTGGCGCCGTTATACTGATTAAAATGATACCTGGAAGAAGAAATCCGTCTTGTGGTTGTTGTTTAATCTTTATTTGCAGTTTTCAGTTAATGAGATTCTGGTGCTCCGGGGCAGCCTGTGGGGGGCTTTACGTGGTGCTCCGCTTACACATTCATCTGTGTGGCTTAAGATAGGTCACAGATTCCTCAGTGACCTGCCTTCTGACTTAAATACTGCGCTTGCGCACTAAAGATTGTGTTCTTTACAAATAAAATGTAACTTCAGCAAAATGGTGCCGTGGCACCTATGCAGTAGCATCTATCACTTGCCGAGACATGCTACTGTGCATGCGCTGGCACCATTTTGCTGCGTTTTTTTTAAATTTATTTAAAACTTAAATTAACTGTGGTTTATCACATCTTGGGAAGCTAGCCACAACCAGGCCAGAAAACATCTTGATGATCCCTAAGACTTTTGGGAGAATGCTGTGCACTGACGAGCAAAAGTTGAACTTTTTGGAAGGTGTATGTCCCATTACATCTGGAGTAGAAGTAACAAAGTATTTCAGAAAATGAACATCCATCAGACCAACAGTAAACGCTGGTGGTGGTAGTGTGATGATCTGGGGCTGTTTTGCTGCTTTAAGACCTGGATGACTTGTGGTAAATGGGAACCATGAATTCTGCTGTCTACCAAAAAATCCCGAAGGAGATTCTGTCTCTCTGTTTGTGACCTCAAGCTGAAGCGCACTTGGGTTATGCAGCAGGACAATGATCTAAAACACATCAGCAGTCCCACCTCTGAATGACTTAAGAAACACAAAATTAAGACTTTGGAGTGGCCTAGTCAAAGTCCTGACCTTAATCCGATTGAGATGCTGTGAGATGACCTTAAAAAGGTGGTTCATGCTCAGAAACTCTCCAATGAGGCTGAATTATAGCAATTCTGCAAAGATGAGAGATGAGTGAATCAAAATTCCTCCAGAGTGTTGTAATAACTCATTGCCAGTTGTTGCTGCTAATGATGACCCAACCAGTTTTTAGGTTTAGGGAGCAATCACTTCTTTTCACACGGGGCCCTGTAGGTTTGGATTTCTTTTTCCCTTAATAATAAAGACCTTCATTTAGAAACTGCATTTTGTTTTTACTTGTGTTATCTTTGTCTAATATTTAAATTTTGTTTCGTGATCTGAAGCATTTGTGTGACAAACATGCAAAAGAATAGGAAAATGAGATGGGGTAGACACTTTTTTACACCACTGTATGTGTGGCAGCACCAGGCTATGTCATCCTCCTTTTGGCTGTTGTGTGAATGGATTTGCTCATCTCTAGTTCTCATACATTGTGTCAGGAGGGCAAAGAATCAGATTCCAGATTACATTTGTTTCAGGAATGAAGGGAAAGTTACTGCTCTGATTTTCTTATTAGACTTTTTATAGAGTGGGTCCATAATCTTCTATTAGGCCGGATTCACATGTCCTGATTTTTCCGGTACCGGATATATGTGTGTAATACTTGCGGCACATGTGTGGCAACAGTGTGCTGCCCGTGTGCCTCATCAGTACTTCATGTAACGGCGCCTGGGAAGCAGCACTACAGTAAGTGCTGAAGATGGCTCTCCTCATTCTCTCCTGCTCTGCCTGCAAGAGCAGGCAGCGGCTGATGGGACTACTACTCCCATCAGCGTACAACTGCTGCCGCTAATGACAGTGAGAGCAGGCGGCGGCGGCTGATGTTTTGCCTGGCTGGTTATCAAAAATACAGGGGAACCTACGCTGTTTTTTTAATTTATTTATTTGAAGGGCAGGCGGGGGCTACAGATGTGACTTGTGAGTAGCTGCACTTCTGCAGATCTGGATGTGCATATACTGGCGGTGGGGAATAAATATGGTAATCTGGAGATTGGATGATTCTGCCAGTTGGAGGGGTGGTTGATGCTGGGTGCGGCAGCATGGCGGGAGTGCTTGATGTAAGAATATAGGATGGGTGTAAAAGGATAATCCCTGGATGTCTGTGTACTGCCTAAGATTGAGGGGGCACAAGATCTAACAAAGGTTGAGGACCACTGTTGGGGAACAATGAATAGTGGGTGTCGGCAGGGAAACTGGAGTTATCCAGGTACATCCTGAGTTTTTCATGCATTTTGGCAACAAAATGAAGCACTGCATATCGAGAGTGCTTATATTGTCTGACCGCCTTTTTCTCTTTTGTATTACAGTGACCGTTCCTCGTAATTTCCAACTACTGGAAGAACTTGAAGAAGGGCAAAAAGGAGTTGGCGATGGTACAGTTAGTTGGGGCCTTGAAAGTGATGATGATATGACTCTTGCTAGATGGACTGGAATGATAATTGGGCCTCCGCGGGTGAGTTGCTTGCTGGTTTCTGTAGCAGTATACAGGCATCACAAAATGTGTGAAGGAGTCGCAATCTTGGAAACCTAATGACCTACTAGCGTAAAGGGAACCTGTCATCCCCAAATTCTGTTAACTTGGAGATATAGGGTTAATCAGCAGGTTAATAGCATTCTAAAGCTGCCTGGCCACTGTACTAAAAGCCCGGCTACTGGGAGGAAATGAACTTTATTCCTCCCAGCCACCTCTTGCTTTTAGTCATGAAGTTGTATCTGTGCGGCTTCAGTCATTGCTCAGTACACGGTGAGCGGCAGCTGTAACCATTCCCCAGCGCTGCCTTGACAGCCAGATGTGCGCTGCCTTGACAGCCGGATCTGCCCTGGTGCACTGCTGATTTGGCTGTCAGTTAGTGCTGGATTGTGGTTACAGCTGCCACTCACTGTATACTAAGCGACAATTGAAGCCACACTGGCCGCTTCTTTTTGACTCAAAGCCAGAAGCTGCTGGGAGGAATAAAGTACCTTTCCTCCCAGTAGCTGACTTTCACCGCGGCAGCTGGACAGCTTCAGAATGCTGATAAAGTGCAGATTGACTGTTTTTTTGTTTTCCTGACAAGTTGTACTTTTGAATGACACCATTAATTTTATTATGTGATGCACTAGAAAGCAGGAAATAAATTCCACGCATGTTGAAATTGCAAAAAATTTGGAATTTCCGGAATTGTTTTTTGGGGATTTTTATTTACCATGTTCTCTATGTGGTAAAACTCACCGGCAATAGTCTCCAGGTCAGAACGAGTAAACAGATAACAAACATGCCTATTTATTTTTTTATTTAAGTGGTGAAAAAAAAGCAAAAATTTTGTAAGAAAAAAAATACTTCGCGTTTTGTCACCATATTATGAGACCTGCTGTAATGTTTTCTCATTTCGGGATATGGGGCTGTGGGAGGGCTTAGTTTTTGCGCTCTGAGCAGACTTTTTGACTGATACCATTTTGAGGTAGATACAATGTTTTGATTGCCTTTTATTACATTTAAACAAAATCATAATACTGGCTTTTTGATTTTTTTTTTATCATTATGCCGTTTACCAATCGGATTAATTTATATTTTGATTGGACTTTTACGAACACAGTGATACGAAATATGTATTTTTTTTAATTGCTTTATTTTTAATGGATAAAAGAGTTTGATTTGAACGTTTGACTTTTTTAAATATTTTCAAAAACTTTGTTCCCCACTTTTTAATGTATTTATTAGTCCCCTTGAAGGGGGACTTGAAGCTACGATCGTCCGATCGCTTGTGCATTAACACTGCTATTTATAGCTAACGTCGCGATCTATGAACGCCGGCTATAGATCTGGCTTTTACAGGAGGATTGTAATGACAAGCATGGGGGTCATCAGCAGACACCCCCCCCCCCCCGGCTATCATGGCAGCCCATCACCCCCCCCCCCTCTAACGTCACAGGCGCGCTGATGGGTGTGGGTAAAGTCTCCCCCCCCACTACTGATGTGTGTTAAATACCGCTGTCAGAGACTGACAGTGATATATATCTGGTTAACAGCCTGCTAAAGGCACCCTCTGCTGCTAAAGGCACATGATGACTGATTAAATCAGCTATCATGTGCAGGGAAAGATGCGGGCTCAGCGTGCAAACCTGCATCATAGGCAAGGACATGGCTTTTGATGTACAAGTGCGCCATAGGTTGTGAAAGGGGTAATGTGGATGCAGAGGTGTTCTTCCGGGAAGCATAGTATAGGACACAACTTATTGATCGGTGGGGTCTGACCAATGGGATCTGGACTAATTGGCAGAAGTGGAAACTTCTATCCTCATTAGAATGGAGTAGCAGTGCACTTGTCCGACTTCTGTACCATTCATTGTCTGAGTCTGTGGATACAAAGTTGAGCGCAGTTCTTGGCAGCCCCATAGGTAATTAATGGAACGGCAGTCGAGTATGCTCACTGCCACTCCATTCTTAGGGGGCTAACATTTCCCCATTCTGTCAATCAGTGCGGGTCCCAGCAGGTGGACCACATCAATCAACAGTAATCACCTATTCAGTGGATAGGTAATAACTTAACTTCACTGTGGAACCCCTTAACCTATTTTAAAGAGATTCTGTCAGGACTGTCCAAACCAAGCACATGAACTCGGAACAACCTTGACTTGGCCAAAAAGTACAGTGCACTTTTCTGCCTACATATTTTCCACCTATCTCCTTCAGAGCTGTCAATCAATCAAGTAAGCCGGTGGTAGATAAAAATCTGCAAATAAAGTAGGTGACAAGGCGCTCTGTACTGGTTGAACAATGCCAAAGGCAGACTGCTTGTCTCTGCTTGGTTTGAACAGTCATTTAGTGCTGAGACTTCTGTAATCTTATTAATAAAAGTTATATATTAGGATATGCACTGCTCTATGGATCTGCACTTTGGTGTCGAGCTGGAATAAGGGAACTGTTTGTCTTTATAGCAAAGTGTATTAAGACGTTGTAAGCCTTATATTAGCTGCAGACTGCCCACATGAGGGCTCAACCCGCTATCTGTCCTGCGCGCCCCCTATCGCCATTCTGCCGGGGTGGGTGCCTGATAACTGAATGTTTCCTACCGACAGGTCTCTGGTCCCACAGAGCGCAGCCGCTTCTACCGGACGACTGCTCGCTCCTGATACACAGCAGGGTCTTATTCACATCAGGTTATTGTTCCCCAAGGTTATTATGCCGATGTTATTGTCATACTGTGTTGATCAGTTTATTCATTTTTGTTTTATTTTCTAGACAAATTATGAAAATAGAATATACAGCTTGAAAATAGAATGTGGACCCAAATATCCCGAAGCCCCTCCGACAGTTAGATTTGAAACAAAAATAAACATGAATGGTATAAATAGCTGCAATGGTATGGTAAGTACGCACACTCCGAGTTTAGGGAGAGGGACGGATCTTTTACATTTATGTCACATCCACAGGATATTCAATATTTATCTGAAATATGCAGGTGGCACTTCTGGCAGCCGCACCCTTCTCTAGAATAGGGTTCTGCCTCATGCACCTGTACATGGAAGCACATCGCTCTCTCCATTCACTTGTATGGGGATGAGATAAATACTCTAGCCTGCTTGGTGACTATTCTTAGGACTACCATAGAGCTGTGCATGCACGACTGGCGCTCCATACAAAGCAGCATGAGACGGCTCTGTGCTCGAAAAAGGTGCAGGCCTTAGAGGTGAGTTCCGTACCTGTCATACGTGTAGGTTGTGAACATACACCATCGGTGATTTAGATGGAAGACCCCTTTACGTTTTAAAGCTGGAATCTACCGTACAATTAACCCCTTAACCCCCAAGGGTGGTTTGCACGGTCATGACGGGCCAATTTTTACAATTCTGACCACTGTCCCTTTATGAGGTAATAACTCTGAAACGCTTCCATGGATCCCGGTGATTCTGACTTTTTTTTCTCGTGACATATTGTACTTCATGTTAGTGGTAAAATTTCATTCAAATAACTTGCGTTTATTTGTGAAAAAAACAGAAATTTGGCGAAAACTTTTAAAATTTTGCAATTTTCCAACTTTGAATTTTTATGCCCTTAAATTACAGAGATACGGCACACAAAAAACTTAATAAGTAACATTTCCCACATGTTTACTTTACATCAGCACAATTTTGGAACCAAAATTTTTTTTCGTTAGGAAGTTATAAGGGTTAAAAGTTGACCAGCGATTTCTCATTTTTGCAACGCCATTTTATTTTTACGGACCACATCACATTTGAAGCCACTTTGAGGGGTCTATATGATAGAAAATGCCCAAAAGTGACACCATTCTAAAAACTGCACCCCTTAAGGTGCTTAAAACCACATTCAAGAAGTTTATTAACCCTTCAGGTGCGTCACAGGAATTTTTTGAATATTTAAAAAAAAAAACATTTAACTTTTTTTCCCCAAAAAACTTCAGGTTCAATTTTTTTTATTTTACCAAGGGTAACAAGAGAAATTGGACTGCAAAAGTTATTGTGCAGTTTGTCCTGAGTATGCTGATACCTGATATGTAGGGGGAACCACTGTTTCGGCGCATGGCAGAGCTCAGAAGGGAAGGAGCGCCGTTTGACTTTTACAATGCAAAATTGGCTGAAATTCAGATCGGACGCCATGTCACGTTTGGAGAGCCCCTGATGTACCTAAACAGTGGAAACCCCCCACAAGTGACCCCATTTTGGAAACTAGACCCCCCAAGGAACTTATCTAGATGTGTGGTGAGAACTTTGAACCCCCAAGGGCTTCACAGAAGTTTAAAACGTACAGCGGTACAATTTAAAAATCATATTTTTTCCACAAAAATGATCTTTTCACCCTCAATTCTTATTTTTCCAAGGGTAACAGGACACTAAAAGTTATTGTGCAATTTGTCCTGAGTATGCTGATACCCCACATGTGGGGGTAAACCACTATTTGGGCGCATGGCAGAGCTCGGAAGGGAAGCATCACCATTTGACGTTTTTGGCTGGAATTGAGATAGGACACCATGTCGCGTTTGGAAAGCCCCTGACGTACCAAAACAGTGAAAACCCCCAACAAATGACACCATTTTGGAAATTAGACCCCCTAAGGAACTTATCTAGATGTGTGGTGAGCACTTTGAACCCCCCAGTGCTTCACAGAAGTTTATAACGCCCGGGCGTGAAAATAAAATAATCGTATTTTTTCAACAAACATGATCATTTAGTCCCCAATTTTTTTATTTTCCCAAGGGTACCAGGAGAAAATGGACCCCAAAAGTTGTTGTCCAATTTGTCCTGAGTACAGCGATACCCCATATGTGGGAGAAAACTACTGTATGGACACACGTCGGGGTTCGGAAGGGAAGTAGTGACGTTTTGGAATGCAGACTTTGATGGAATGGTCTGCGGGTGTCATATTGCCTTTGGAGAGCCCCTGATGTACCTAAACAGTGGAAACCCCCCCACAAATGACACCATTTTGGAAATTAGACCCCCTAAGGAACTTATCTAGATGTGTGGTGAGCACTTTGAACCCCCAAGGGCTTCACAGAAGTTTATAACGCCCGGGCATGAAAATAAAAAAATCATTTTTTTCCACAAAAATGATATTTTTGCCCCCAATTTTTTATTTTTCTAAGGGTAACAGGAGAAATTGGACTCCAAAAGTTGCTTTGCAATTTGTCCTGAGTATGCTGATACCTTATATGTGGGGGTAAAACACTGTTTGGGCGCATGGCAGAGCTTGGAAGGGAAGGAGCACCATTTGACTTTTTCAACACAGAATTGGCTGGAATTGAGATCAGATGCCATGTTGCATTTGGAGAGCACCTGATGTGCTCAAACAGTGGAAACCCCCCCAATTCTAACGCCAACCCTAACCCCAACACACCCCTAATCTCAGCCCTAACCCTCGCCCTAATGGGAAAATGGAAATAAATACATCTTCTTTTAATTTTATTATTTTTCCCTAACTAAGGGGGTGATAACGGGGGGTTTGATTTACTATTTATAGCGGTTTTTATTTTTGGCAGCTGTCATATGCTAAAAGACGCTTTTTATTGTAAACATAGTTTTTGCATCACCACATTTTGAGAGCTATAATTTTTCCATATTTTTGATCGCTTTTTATTCCGATTTTTGGGACGCAGAATGAGCAAAAACCAGCGTTTCATGAATTTCTTTTGGGGGGGTGCGTTTACACCATTCCGCCTGCGGTAAAATTGATAAAGCGGTTTTCTTCTTCGGGTCAGTACGATTACAGTGATACCTCATTTATGTCGTTTTTTTATGTTTTGGCGCTTTTATGCAATGAAAACAATTTTATATAAAAAATAATTATTTTTTACATCGCTTTATTCTGCGAGTTATAATTTTTTTATTTGTTTGCTGATGATGCTGTGTGGCGGTTCGTTTTTTGAGGGACAAGATGACATTTTCAGCAGTACCATGGATATTTATATGCGTCTTTTTGATCGCGCGTTATTGCACTTTTTGTTCGGCGGTATAATAAATTATTATTTTTTTGCTTCGTTTTCTATTTTTATTTTTTAAGGGGTTCACTAAAGGAGTTAACTAATGGGACAGTTTTATAGGGTGGGTCGTTACGGACGTGGCGATACCAAATATGTGTACTTTTATTGTTTTTTTGTTTTTTTTTTTATTTCCAAAAAATGAATTTATTAGGGAATATTTTTTTTTTTTTTTTTAATTTATTTAGCGATTTATTTAATATTATTTTTACACTTTTTTTATTTTAACTTTATTACATTGTCCCAGGTGGGACACCACTGTCCTGTGACAGATCGCTGATCTGTCACATCACAGATCACTGTGACAGATAAGCAATCTGTCACAGGCACTACACAGGCTTCTTCCTTCCCTGCGCTTTGCAGGCATGAGGAAGAGGAAGTCAGCTCCCTGCAGGCCCCCGAAGGTCCCCGTCGCCATCTTGGATTCGGGGACCTGCAGGGATGGAGCCCCCCGCAGCAGCGCTGCACATTGCGCTGCTGTGGGGGGCTTAGGGAAGCACGGAGGGAGCCCCCTCCCTGCCGATGCTTCCCATTAAGCCCCGGTACACCGCGATCGTGTTTGATTGCGATGTGCAAGGGGTTAACGTGTCGGGGGCGGTCCGTGACTGCCCCTGACACATTGTGCCGGGTGTCAGCTGTGATAATCAGCTGACAACCGGCCGCGATCAGCGGCGCTCACCACGTGGGCACCGCTGATCGCTGTGACGTACTATCCCGTCCCTGGGGATTAAGTCCCAGGGCACATGGACGGGATAGTACGTCACATGGCAGTAAGGCGTTAATATTAGTAAATTGTAAGATTTTACAGATTTTGAATTTACATCTAAGCGCACAGTCAGACGGCTGTAAAACAAAGACAACGATCACATCGTAGTGAACGGACTGGCTGGCAGCTCTCCCGACATGAGTGTGACAGCTACATAGAAGTACGTACTGTCACACTCGGGTTAGGCGAGCCAACGGCCAGTCAGAGCACTGTGATCATCATCCGTGTTATATGGCCATCTGAGTGCGCACTAAAGCTAATTCCAGTCCTAATTCCAGTTTTTTGTTCAGTAAAGAAAGGCTTGCTTGAACTCAGACATTTACCTGAAAAGAGGAATAAACAAATGTCCAGTTTGTAAGGGCAAGCTGCTGTATTTGTCCTGCAAAACTCACAACTGGTACAGATACAGAGAGGAGAGAGAAATGAGGTCCCCCACTCCTCCCCCAGTGCCTCCAGTGTCTCTGCATCCCCGCCTGGAGTCCCCATGCCGGTTGCATTTTCTTCTGGGAAGAAAATGGTGGGCGCATGCACAGTGCTCCCTCCGAGATCTGACGGCCAGCCTCTGGCAACAATAGGAAATTTTTAGTATTGGTTCATTTTGATCACTGTGATAGACCCTATCACAGTGATCAAAAAAAAAAATAGTAAATCAAACCCCCCTTTATCACCTCCTTAGTTAGGTAAAAATAATAAAATCATTTTTTTTATTTCCATTTTTCCATTAGAGTTAGGGTTGGGGCTAATGTTAGGGTTGTGGTTATGGTTGGGATAAGGGTTAGGGGTGTGTTAGGGTTAGTTCTGTGGTTAGGGTTATGGTTTGTATTAGGGTTAGGCTAGGTTCACATTGCGTTAGGGCATCTGTTTAACGGATCCGTTAAATGGATGTGCTAACGCAGATGTCATTTTTGACATCTTTAGTGACCTAGCGCTAACGGTATGCATTAATGCTAGGTAGCGCTCAGGTACCATGCGCTACCTAGCGTTAGCCCATACAGTTGTATGCACAGCGAACGGACTCGTTGTATGCACGCAAACAGCGTTCGAGGGTGCGTCATGAATTAATGCATACTTTCTAACGCATACCGATTTTGGCATGCGAACGTATGCGTTCGTATCATTGCGGGCAATGGATGCGTTAACGGATCCGTTACATAGCGTTACTGCCGCTATGTAACGGATCCGTCAGCGCATTGCCCCCTAACACAGTCTGAACCCAGCCGTAGAGGTGTGTTGGGGTTAGATTTGGCGTTAGAATTGGGTGGTCCACTGTTTAGGTACATCAGGGGGTCTCCAAACGCGACATGGTGCCACCATTGATTCCAGCCAATTTTACGTTCAAAAAGTCAAACGGTTCTCCCTCCCTTCTGAGCCCTGCCAAGCGCCCAAACAGTGCCTGTCCCCCACATACGATGTAATAGCGTACTCAGGAGAAATATTTTGTGGTCCATTTTCTCCTGATACCCTTGTGAAAATAAAAAAAAATTGGTTCCAAAGTAAATTTTTTGTGAAAAAAGTAAAATGTTGATTTTTTTCCTTTCACTTTGCTTTAGTTCTCGTGAAGCACCTGAAGGGTTAATAAACTTCTTGAATGTGGTTTTGCGCACCTTGAGCTGTACAGTTTTTAGAATGGTGTCACTTTTGTTCTTTTTATGTTATATTGACCCCCCCCCCCCAAACTCACTTCAAATGTGAGATGGTCTCCAAAATAATGGTTTTATAAATTTTGAGAAATCGCTGGTCAACTTTTAACCCTTATAACGTCCTAACAAAAAAAAATTGTTTTCAAAATTGTGCTGATGTAAAGCTGACATGTGGAAAATGTTATTTATAAACTATTTTGTGTGACACCACTCTTTGATTTAAGGGTACAAAAATGTAAAGTTTGAAAAATGGCAAAATTTAAAAATTTTTTGCCAAATTTCCATTTCTTTCATAAATAAATGCAAGTTGTATCGAAGAAAATTGAAGTGCAATATGTCACGAAAAAACAATCTCAGAATCAGTGGGATACATTAAAGTGTTCTAGAGTTATAACCTCATAAAGTGACAGTGGTCAGAGTTGTAAAAATTGGCTTGGTCATTAAGTACCAAATTGGCTCTGTCACTAAGGAGTTAAAGAGGTTGTCCGTTACTCGAACAATCCCTTCTCAATCTCTGTTTCCCTCTTGTAAAATAACGACACCTATACTCATCGCCGGCGCCGTTTCAGTGCTGTTAGTACTGGCTATCCCAGGGATTGTGTGACATTATGTAACACGATCCTGGTGGCCGATCAGTGCTGGCTTCACTCTCCCCTCATGTGGACTAATCACATTCAACTGGAGGAAATAAGATAGCAGTAATGCTCATTTCCTCCGGATATATATGATTTCTCCGAATGCAGGGAGAGTGAAGCCAGCGCTGATTGGCGGTGGGGGTTATGTAACATAACAATGTCACGCAGTCTAGAGAAGAACCAGTGCCGACATCACTAGAATGGGGCCAGCACCAGAGGTGAGTAAAGGTGTTGTTATTTTACACAAAGGGATTGAGAAAGGGACTGTCTGAGTAATGGACAATCCCTTGAAGTATTTGCAAAGTCACTTAACCTGTCATTGGATGAAACTACACAAATGTTAAAATCGTAATATACAGAGAATTTATAACTAACCTACCAGAAACTTCTACATCTCCAAACCATTTGACTGTGAAGCTCTTTGACCCCGGCACAATTTTCCCTGTTTGCTCTTGTTTTTTCTACCACCTCTTCCGAGAGCAATAATTTTTTTATTTTTCCATCGACATAGCCTTATGAGGGCATGTTTTTTTGCGGGACAATTTGTAGTTTTGATTGAACCCATCCATTCTATAAAACGTTAGAAAGTGGAAAGCAGGAGAAAATTCCAAGTGCGGTGAAATCGTGAAAAAAGTATAATTCCACAATTTTTTTTTTTGTCTTTAGTGCGTTCATTATACAATAAAAATGACCTGGAAATCTTAATTCATCAGGTCAGTACGATTATGGCAACACCAAACATGCATAGTTTTTTTTTTGTTTTTTTTTTAAGTAGTGAAAAAAAATTCTGGAATTTGTAACAAAAATAAATACAATTTTGCTAGTGTCACCGTTTTTTGATACCCGAAACATTTTAAATTTCCAGTTGATGGGGCTGTAAGGGATGTTTTTTTTTCGCACCCTGATTCACTGTTTTATTTATACCATTTTGGTATAGATACAATATTGCATTTTGTGCATATGTTCCAGTGGCCAAAAAAACAAATTCTGGTGTTTTTTTCCCCCTTATGTACAGCTTTTACAGATTGGGTTAATTAATTTTTTATTTTGATCAGACTTTTACGGATGTAGTGATACCACTTAATTTTATTTTAGTTGTTATTTCTTTATTTTATTGGGTGACAGGGTGGTGATTCAAACTTTGTTTTTAGAAATCTAAAAAAAATTCTTTTACTCTATTTTAGGCTAAGTGCACACGTTGCAGAAATTTTCTGCTCAAAAACCTGAATCCCTTCCCAGAAATCGCACCTATTTTTCCGCTTGCGTTTTTTGCGCAGTTTTGATGCGTTTTTGATGCGTTTTTTTTCCGCAGCGGTTTAAAACCGCATGGAAGAGGCCTAAAACGGGGAAAATCCGCAAAATTAATGAGCATGCTGCGTTTTTTACCGCGATGCGGTTTTTCCGCTGTAAAAAACGCATCAATGTGCACAAAAAGTGCAAAATGCATAGAAATGACTGTGCAGCTTATTTTTAGCGGTTTTATAGTGAAAACCGCAGTAAAAACCGCTAAAAAAACGCGGTGTGTGAACACAGCCTTATAGTCCCCATAGGAGACTTAAACCATCGATCATCTGATTGTTTGTATCATATATATGGCATTACCACTGTACCACTGCTGGCTTTCAAAAGACAACTGTCATGACAGGCACGGAGGTCTTCAGCAGACACCCGGGTGACATGACAACTTATCGGCGCCCTGCGATCACATCGCTGAAGTGCTGATGGACAGTTACAACTGAGCGCTCCTTGGGCTGAGCTCTGTAAATGCTGCTTTCACAGATTGATGGCAGCATTTAACAAGTTAACAGCAGCAAGCAGAGCTCTGCCTCACTCGTGGCTGGTAGAGGTATATGAAGTCAGAAAGCCGAACTTACAAGGATAGGCCAGGTTCACTTCAGGTTATGGCAGTCCTTTTAACGGATGCGTTAAACGGACAGCGCTAACGCTATTCTTCTTTTGATCGCGTTTGTCCGATCACGTTAGCGCATCTGCTCATTCTACGCTAGCCGTGACGGACCATCGAATGCGGTAGACCGCGTCCAAGGGTCCGTCACAGCGTAACGGGACTTCGCTAACGCATGCCGATTTTGACATGCGTTGGCAATTCGCTAGGTTATGGCAGTCTATGGGTGCATTAACGGATGTGTTACATCGCATTAAAGGGAATCTGTCACCCCTTTTTTTAGATCTCATATAATGATATCATTCAATTGTGTGTCACATAAGGATTCTTTTAATACTTTTGCTTCCCCCTGACCCCGCACCTTTCATGCATAAATGCCTTTTTTATATCGGTTCAGATGTATGTAAACTGCCGCGGTCCGGTCCGATGGGCGGGGCTTATTCACCTGCTCCCCCCTGTCTTGCTCTACGCATTTCTTCTTGTGTAGAGCAAGACAGGGAGGGGGGAGCAGTTGAATAAGCCCCGCCCAGCGGACCGGACCGCGGCAGTTTACATACATCTGAACCGATATAAAAAAGGTATTTATGCATGAAAGGTGTGGGGTCAGGGGGAAGCAAAAGTACTAAGAGAATCCTTATGTGACACACAACTGAATGATATCATTATATGATATCTCAAAAAAGGGGTGACAGATTCCCTTTAATGCCGCTTTGTAACGCATCCGTTAAACGGACTGCCATAACGCAGTGTGAACCTGGCCTAATTGTATGTCATATGTTTAAAAGCAGATAAAAGATAAGCAAGTTGATCCTGTTATGACCCCAAAACAATGCTCCAGCAGTGAGAAATCAAGTTACGGTAAGTTCTGTATTTATATGTCTGGAAGTATCTTGGTTCAGAACGATGCACTTCTATCGCTGTATTCCCTGCCAATGACCTGTCAATCAACCAAAGGAGAATGGCACTAGGCAGTGACAACAGCGCGAGGCTGAGGAGCTGTAAGTGCAGTGTCACCCCCCAGTGCACTTCTAGACACCGATGTACCGATTTTCAAAATTTGATTTGTCACTGCTGCAGCATTGCTTTGCCATTCAAAGAGATCAACTTGAATATCTTTTAAAGGGCTACACAGTCATATAAATGGTTTAGGAGTGTAGAAGTTTCTGACCGGTTCCTTTGATATGTATTGGCTGATGTCCATTTCACGTAAACCAAAAAAAGGCCTAATTTTTCTCTTTGCGACGCAGTCAGCCCAGCTTATTCCCTCCAGTCATATGGAATTGAAGGCTGTTTCCGCCTTGGTTTTTCCCCTTCTATCCTAGTTATGCATTTGGAGTTTTGCCCTAGGTACTGTATATCTGTACTGTAAGTACGGGATATCTGCACTGTAGCGCTATACTTGGCCTATTGTTAGCATAAAAATAACAAATATCAGCCCAGATTATTCAAAAAGAATACTTTTTTTGGCATACAGTATACATAGGGCCCTTTGGGTAAATTTGGCACTTTTTTTTGGCATATAGCTAATATAATGAAAAAAATATGATCAGAAGCACACACTGCAGTGTTGTACACCTCACCCCATTCACCCAAGAAACCTCACAATCATTTATTGCTACTGACATGTTGTGCAGTGATTATGTGTGATTGCATTAAGCTGGCCCAATATACAGTGGCATGTAAAAGTTTGGGCACCCCTGGTAAAATTGCTGTTATTGTGAGCAGTTGAGCAAGTTGAAGATTAAATGATCTCCAAAAGGCCTAAAGTTAAAGATGTATTTTAGGCAAAATAAATATATATACATCTTAAAAATTATTTTTATTTTAAAAATTATAAAAAAAATAAAATGGATCAACACAAAAGTTTGGGCACCCTTTGTGTGCTTAGATAACTTTGACCAAGGATTCAGACATTAATTAGCTTGTTAGGGATATGGCTTATTCATCATCTCCGTTGGGAAAGGCCAGGTGAATCAAATTTTCAAGCTTTATAAAAACCCAGCCTCCTCTAACCATGTTCCAAATAACAGCAGCCACGGTTTCTTCAAAGCAGCTGCCTAGCACCTGGAAAATGAAAATGATGGAGGCCTACAAAGCAGGAGAAGGCTATAAAAAGATTGAAAAGTGTTTTCAAGTTGCCCTTTCCTCAGTTCCAAATATAATTAGAAAATGGCAGATAAAAGGAACAGTGGAGGTCAAGATAAGGTCTGGACGACCAAGCAAAATTTCAGTGAAAGTGTAGGGTTGCTAAGGACGCAAATCAGAATTGCCGCTTGACTTCAAAAAACCTTCAGAAAGACTTAGGAGACTCTGGATTTGTGGTACATTGTTCTACTGTTCATAGACACATGCATAAATATTGCCTTCATGGAAGAGTCATCAGAAAAAATCCTCTCCTGTGTCCTCAACATAAAATTCCATGTAAGGAATATGCAAAAGAACATCTACACAAGCATGGTTAATTTTGGAAAAAAGTCCTGTGGACCGATGAGGTTAAAATAGAACGCTTTAGCCACAATGATCAAAGGTATGTGTGGAGGAAAAGGGCACAGAATTTCAGGAAAAGAACATCTCACCAACCATTAAGCATGGGGGTGGATTAATCATGCTTTGGGGTTGTGTTGCAGCCAATGGCTCGAGCAACATTTCACGGGTAAAAACAAGAATGGATTCAATGAAATTTCAACAAATTCTTAATGCAAGCATAACACCATCTGTAAAAAAGCTGAAGTTGAAAAGAGGATGGCTTCTACAAATGGATAATGATCCTAAACACACATCAAAATCCATAATAGACTACCTCAAAAGGTGCAAGCTGAAGGTCTTACAATGGCCCTCACAGTCCCCTGATCTGAACATCATTGAAAATCAACTAGACCTCAAAATAGCAGTGAATGCAAGACAACCCAGGAATCTCACAGAACTGGAAGAATTTTCTATGGAAGAATGGATGAAAATCCCTCAAAGAAGAATTGAAAGACTCTTGGCTGGCGACAAAAAGCATTTACAAGCTGTGATACATTTAAAATGGGGTGCTACTAGGTACTAACCATGCAGGGTGCCCAAACTTTTGCATTGGCCCATTCTCCCTTTTGTCATTTTTAAAATGTAAGAGATGAAATTATGTATATATTTTTTGCCTAAGATAAAAAGGAAATGTGTCATCTTTAATTTCAGGTCTTTTAGGGATTATTTCATTTTCAACTTGCTTAACTGTTCACAATAAGGGTATGTGCACACATAAGCGTTTTTTCCGCGTTTTTACCAAATAAAACGCTTAAAAGAAGCATCCCATTCATTATAATGAATTCCGAAATAAACGCATCGCGGAAAAAAAACCGCAGCATGCTCATTAATTTCTCAGAAAATTCCGCATTTCTAGCTATTTTCTTTGAGACTGGGGCTGCTCCGGAAAAAAACGCATAAAAAAGCGTATTTTTTGCGCAAAAAGTGCACCGAAAACGCGCTGAAAAAAAAACGTGTTTTCTGGGAAGGAGTCCGGTTTTCAGTCAGGAATTTTCTGCATATGTGTGCACATAGCCTTAGGGTCTGTGCCCACGTTGCATTTTTGAGGCAGAATATTCCTGAGCGGAAACGCACACCCTCTTCCCGGGAAAACGCATGCGTTTTTTATGCTTTTGTTAAGTGTTTTAGCATGCGTTTTCCTATGCGTTTTTGCAATACAATGTAAAATTAATGAACATGCTGCGTTTTTTTCCGATAAGCGGTTCCGTAGCAGAAAAAACCGCACCATTAGCACAACATGTGCGGATTCAATGATGATAACATGGGATGCTTTTTTTAAGCGTTTCCTTGGCAGAATCGCGCGTCTAAAAGCGCCGCGGAAACGTTTAAAAAACGCAACGTGGGCACACCGCCTAACAGTAATTTTGACCAGGGGTGCTCACACTTTTACATGCCACTGTACACTAAAGAGACAAAGGCCATTTACAGTCTCCATTTCTTTCCTTTTAGGTGGATTCCCGAAGCATACCTGTTTTAGCTAAATGGCAAAACTCACATAGCATTAAAGTTGTTCTTCAAGAACTTAGACGCATGATGATGTCCAAAGAAAATATGAAGCTCCCACAGCCTCCAGAAGGACAGACCTACAATAATTAATTGATGTGGGAATGTTTCCATACTTCCTCCCAGCCCCTGCCACGAATTTCTAAAAAGGCCTGCAATATGTATTGTTGCATGCCTCCTCTGCCTCTCCAGCTCCGAGAGGGAAAGCCCTTCTCAGCCCTTCCAACTATAAACTGGGCACAATTTGCACATGACTCCTCATTGTTGGCTTGGATGTCTCCTAGTGTTGACTCCCATTGGTCATGGACATATGATGTAACCCCCATACACCTGCACAAGCGAAAAGATATTCAGGAGTGTTGGGGTTCCAAATAAGTATTGTTTTCTGACATCGTGTTGCTTGATCATTGGGATGGACACATTCATGATATTTTTGTTTTCTGAAAGAGCAGCAGTAATCATTTTTTTTACATTTTGTTATAGGATTCCTTTCTCCGACATTTGCTGTATGTAATTTGCATTTCTGTCAGATGCTCCTTAGCAACAGACTTTGTGTCCGCGGGTACTGTCGTTAAAGGGCCCTGTCACCAGATCAAAAGTTATCAGTATCTGATCTTATTTTGTTCCTGGTGCTCCCCTGAATAATTAGTTCTTGTGTTTAGTTTTTTTTTTCTTCAATAAACCTGCAAAATGTTTCCAGAGATATGGGCCTTTTTATTTAGCACAAATTTTATTAGTCTTTTTCGAAAGGGTGTGTCTGACAGGATCCTCGGGGGCGTGTCTTTAGGCTGCTCTTCATCATTCCCTGGTGAGCCTTGCCTT
The DNA here is from genome assembly GCF_039654945.1 of Dendrobates tinctorius. NCBI lineage: Eukaryota > Metazoa > Chordata > Amphibia > Anura > Dendrobatidae > Dendrobates > Dendrobates tinctorius. The sequence continues at coordinate 13,861,035 of NW_027361749.1, forward strand.
CTTGTAGAGACCATAAAAATCAGGACTAAATAAAAAGTCCCATAACTGTGGAATCGTAAGGCGGGTTAAAATAGAAATAAAAATGGAATACTCAGAGGAGAAGCGGATATAAAACCAGAGCAAACACTGGCCACTTTTGCCCTGATTGATCTTCTTTAAGCTGTGTGACGTCAGTAGCTATAGACCATCTTAAGGCCGTGTTCCTACGTAGCGTAAACACTGGTTTTATTTCTGCTGTTGTTTTTTGTTTTGTTTTTTTTTTTCTTCAGAAAATTTGCTGCATTTAACTGCTCAGGCTAAATGGATGTGATTTCATGAAAACTCCTGCCCAATCTGTGTTTAACCATGTGAGGACTGCGCAATTTTTTTTTTATTTTATTTTTGCTTTTGTTTTCTCCCCCCCCTTCTTTCAAGATCCATAAGTTATTTTTAAATGTTCTGCTGACAGCCATACGAGAGCTGTTTTAATTTATTTTTTAAGGGCTGTGGGAAGCATGAGGGGTTTGTTTTTTGGTTTTGGCACTCGCTGTACTGGGGAAGTGACCTGGAAATAGGATTCTCCAGGTCAGTACAATTACTGCGATATCGCACTCGCATATTTTCTTTTTTTTTCTATTTACATAATGAAGAAAAAAACCCACTTTGATTGTGTTGCCATTTTCGGAGACCCGTAACAATTTTCATTTTCCAGTCCATGGAGTTGTGTGAGGGCTTGTTTTTTGTTGCATATCAACCTGACTTTTTTTTTTATTGATACAATGTTTCGATTGTTTATTATTATTATTATTATTATTATTATTATTATTATTATTATTATTTTTGCAAAGTTGTGGCAACCAAAAAGAAAACCCCAAACGCAATTCTGGTGTTGATGGGCCATGTGCTGTAAATGCCGCTGTCAGAGAACAACAGTGACATCCAACAGGTTAAGCCTAGCTCCACCCATGACTGCCAAGAGTGGGGCAGGCTCAACTCCTGAGTCCGCTCCTTAGGGCGCAGACAGATGGCCGGCCATTTAACTCTTCTGAGGATCGCATCACAATCCTCGGACTGACTGGCTGTCTGTCCTCCTGACCTTAGTGTGACAGCATGTATTTCTATGCATCTGTCATATGCTCAGGTCAGAAGAGCTGTTGGCCAGTCCGAGGATTGCGATATGATCCTCGTATAAGTTATACCGCAGCCTGCCTGCGTCCTTACGCCATACATATACGGTGTTAAAGATGCTGTTGAACTGTGTGGATTTTGGGTGTTTTTACCCTCATTAGTTTCTATGAAGAACATGAAAAAATGCATGTAAAAATCTCAGTTGCGTTTGTGATCTAAAAAAAAACAACACATGAAAAAAACACATGAAAAAAACGTGCATCCAAAAAGGTGGGATATGTATGAAGTGCAGTTGTCAGAGCAGATTGCTTTTTTTGGTGCGGACACCTGCAGAAAAAATGCTGCAGAAAAAAAACCGCAGTGTTTACGCTACGTGGGAACAAGGCCCAAATGGTATTTCCATCTATGAACACAATTTTGCAGGGTTACATATAGATGCAATCTACATAGAGGGATAAATACTTTTGTCTAGACCCGAGTTACAATCTGCTGACTGTTATCAGAAACAGTCAGAATTTCTGACCGCCTAGTTGAGTTCCTTTGACGCAAATCATTTTCTGTTTCTTGCATCTGATGGGCATTGCCTGGTGTAAATCTAAAACGTCCCAGAATGTAAATCACCAAGGCAAATTCTGACATAAAGCCTGAAAAAGATGCTCAATAAAAGAAACCAAAACATGCAAAATAAAAATGTTTTAAAGATTATTTTTTTCATTACCTCAAGAAAGCGTAATGGTATATGACTAGATGTGAACTTCATTTCAGGAGGACACCCACCGGGGGAGCTGGTGTCTGTTCACACCACATAATATTGCCAGAAGGCAGTTAGTGAAAGCTCTGAAGAACAATCACACCACCAGTAGAGTCCAGTCGTACTCCTCGCTGTCCTCAACCAAGCAGTCGAAAATCTTGTTGGGATAAGGTCGGCCCTGAGCATTTCTGGCCTGAGCTTTCTGTGCGGCTATAGATATTTGCAGAAAAACTGCAAAAAAACAATGACATTGGCAAGAAAAAATAATAGGCATTATACTCATAGGGTATGAGGTGAGAGCTGGTGCGCACCAAATTCACCCCCTCAATCCAGGGAGACTTCTCACAATACCTAATCTTGGTTCCAAAAGACAGCTGGTGACCAGATGCTTTGTCAGGATTTATTAAAGGGATTTCTGACCTTTGGGGACAATTTTTTTTTTTTAAATGCATGCATTAAGGCTGAAAAATCAATTTTGCAGCAGTAGGGTTTCATTCAATATTTTGTACTGTTTGTCTTTGGTAAACCATCTATTGCTGGCTGCAGAATGTTTTAAAGCATCAATGTACAGTAGAACAACTGTACGCGATCGTGCAGCTCCTTGACTAGAGAGCTAGACAAAGCAGAGCTTTCCATAGAGAAGGAGACCATTTATTATCGTATCTGCCTTTTTTTTATCAGTATACACAGCGCTGACAAAGCAGTTTGTGTGTACAATAATAAGAAGAGCTCACGGCACTTTCTCTTGATTTCCCCTGTAACTAGAGCTGGTGTATTAGCCCAGTTACAGGGGAAATCAGATAAAAGTAAAAGTATTTCTGTGTTGAAATGCCCCCAATGGTCTTTTATGACCTAATGGTGGGCACAATATGTGAAATTATTGAAAAATAAAACTACGGTGGGTAAAAAAACAAAACTAGATGAAAAAGCACTGCCAGTCAAAATTATTTCTCGCCCTGCCTCTATTAATAAAAAACCTCCATTGCCGATATATAAAAATAATTGTTAGAAAAAGGACAACAAATTTTAAAATATATTTCAGTTGTCCTTTGTAGTCATAAAAAAAAGTGAAAGGCAGATATATTTTCTTTATTTTCTCACTGATATTGTCTAAAAAAAGTATGAAAATAACATAAAAATAAGCAAAAAAAGGCAAAATTTAATTAAACATCTGAAAGAGAAAACAATTGACTGCACTTTAAATATGTATGAGAAAGTGTGACTAGTTTGGAATTGGTCGGTACTGGTTAAATGCATTCAATTTGTTTTGGGGAGGTTATTAAGCCAAGGGTCTTCTTCTGTCTTCTGGAGCCTCTATTGGCCACCCCAGATTGAGGGCATCAGTTTGGTGCATGCTACTCCTTATGCTGTAATTTTTTCTTGGCCATATACTGGTAATTCATTCTCTGTTCTTTTTGTCTAGCCTCCCTTGTGTATTTTTTCTTTGAACCTATTCTGAAAGGGTTGTTAGGAGATTTCTGCTCTAAAGTCTACATACAGTTAGGTCCATATATATTTGGACAGAGACAGCATTTTTCTAATTTTGGTTCTAGACATTACCACAATGGATTTTAAACAAAACAATTCAGATGCAGTTGAAGTTCAGACATTCAGCTTTATTTGAGGGTATCCACATTAAAATTGGATGAAGGGTTTAGGAGTTTCAGCTCCTTAACATGTGCCACCCTGTTTTTAAAGGGACCAAAAGTAATTGGACAGATTAAATAATTGTAAATAAAATGTTCATTTCTAGTACTTGGTTGAAAACCCTTTGTTGGCAATGACTGCCTGAAGTCTTGAACTCATGGACATCACCAGACTCTGTTTCCTCCTTTTTGATGCTCTGCCAGGCCTTCACTGCGGTGGTTTTCAGTTGCTGTTTGTTTGTGGGCCTTTCTGTCTGATGTTTAGTCTTTAACAAGTGAAATGCATTCTCAATTGGGTTGAGATCAGATGACTGACTTGGCCATTCAAGAATATTCCACTTCTTTGCTTTAATAAACTCCTGGGTTGCTTTGGCTTTATGTTTTGGGTCATTGTCCATCTGTAGTATGAACACTAGTGACCCAGTGCCACTGGCAGCCATGCATGCCCAAGCCATCACACTGCCTCCGCCGTGTTTTACAGATGATGTGGTATGCTTTGGATCATGAGCTGTACCACGCCTTCGCCATACTTTTCTCTTTCCTTCATTCTGGTAGAGGTTGATCTTGGTTTCATCTGTCCAAAGAATGTTCTTCCAGAACTGTGCTGGCTTTTTTAGATGTTTTTTTTAGCAAAGTCCAGTCTAGCCTTTTGATTCTTGATGCTTATGAGTGGCTTGCACCGTGCAGTGAACCCTCTGTATTTACTTTCATGCAGTCTTCTCTTTATGGTAGATTTGGATATTGATACGCCTACCTCCTGGAGAGTGTTGTTCACTTGGTTGGCTGTTGTGAAGGGGTTTCTCTTCACCATGGAGATTATTCTGCGATCATCCACCACTGTTGTCTTCCGTGGGCGCCCAGGTCTTTTTGCATTGATGAGTTCACCAGTGCTTTCTTTCTTTCTCAGGATGTACCAAACTGTAGATTTTGCCACTCCTAATGTTGTAGCAATTTCTCGGATGGGTTTTTTCTGTTTTTGCAACTTAAGGATGGCTTGTTTCACCTGCATGGAGAGCTCCTTTGACCGCATGTTTCCTTCACAGCAAAACCTTCCAAATGCAAGCACCACACCTCAAATCAACTCAACTCCAGGACTTTTATCTGCTTAATTGAGAATGATATAACGAAGGGATTGCCCACACCTGTCCATGAAATAGCCTTGGAGTCAATTGTCCAATTACTTTTGGTCCCTTTAAAAACAGGGTGGCACATGTTAAGGAGCTGAAACTCCTAAACCCTTCATCCAATTTTAATGTGGATACCTTCAAATGAAAGCTGAAAGATTGAACTTCAACTGCATCTGAATTGTTTTGTTTAAAATTCATTGTGGTAATGAACCAAAATTAGAAAAATGTTGTCTCTGTCCAAATATATATGGACCTAACTGTAATAGTGAATGCAGCCCTCTAATATATAATACAAGATGTAGAATCATTTTTATATGTAAACTTTAAACTGGTGTTCAGAGGTGGGATTCATGTTACATAGGTGGTCCATCTCCGAGACTTTTTTCTTTCCCCCCTAACTACTGTATTTTTGGTTAAAAAATATTTTTTCAATTAGGGTCGATTAAAAATGCACCGTTTTTCTTTTATACGCTCTTCAACTTTGATGTGATCTGCGTTCATAAATCATCTGAGAGCGGCTCAGAAAAAGACAGATAAGCGTTAGAAACTATCCCATTAGACCTTCCGAATGAGCTCACTGACAGATTCTCAGTTAACCCGTTCTGCAGCCAGCAGTAGATCATGGGACACAGGGATGATAAAAAGTATATGGTGTTAATTTTATAATTGAGTTTCATTTAAAACTTTATCTTTAGCCACAAATACATGCATTTAGATTTAAAAAAAAAAAGTCACCAGACAACCTTTTTGAATGTTATGCAGGAAAATTCAATATAAGGAAAGTTCTCTTTCTCACAGTAAACCTAGGCTTGTAATAATCATGCCTTTATGATCTGAATGTACTTACAAAATAAAATCCTCCTTGCTGGCGCCTGATCTTCACCCACCTGTCAGAGGAATGTTTCATTCACAGATAGTTTTATTCTCAGTCCTGTATCTCAGAAGATTCTCAGCCATGAAGAACTGTGATTGTGGAAAGCGAGTCATAGCCAACTGTCGGCAGATGAGACATCTCCGCATTCCCTATGAGTCTGCCTATTAGAAACGAATAGTTTAGAGACTGGATTGGGCACATACATTGTGCTGTTTTTGACTAGTCTTGTAGCAACTTTTACAATCAGGTGGCTCATTGTTTTATAGAAAGAATCATTTTGAACAGTAATTATTGAGCTGGATGTGGAGCATTAAATAAGTTTTTTTTATTTTCCTAAATTTAGATTCTTCCCCTATGCGTGTTATATATAGGGCCAAGTATAGAATATTATTTAAAGGAGCACTCTGTTTTTTTTTTTTCTTGTATTGACCGGTAATGAGACTGTAATAAGTGCATTCTTCCGTCTTCTGCCGTTTTCAGCGCTACTCCACTCCTGCATCACGTGACCGCAGCTCTTTCTCAACGGCTCACACTGCAGACAGTTAATTCCTTTCTTAATCTAAGTCTTTGAGCGCTTCGCTCCGAGTCTCCTAGACTTGCATGGAGAAGCTGTGTGAGCGGGCTGGTCACAATTGCGGAATGAGCACTGTAACAGCGCTGGAAACGGCAGATGACGGTGGCTGGCAAGTGTTCTACTGCACAAACCTCACTCACATTACTGACTGGTAACAGAGGGGCAATGAATAAACTACTGGAGTGCACCTTGAAATGTTGAGTTGAGCAGCAGTATATTGTGGTATGGTTGACGTTTATTAGGATGGGATCATTAGTTACAAAGTGCAAATTATTAGAACCCACATGGTGCATTTGCTGGTTAATACTATGGGTAATTGCACTTTTAGCTATTGCACTTCTGCACACTGTCAATAAATAAACCCTGTAATGTCATATTCATTTACAGGGGCTTAGAGATGAGCACGGCATGAATTACTTCTCAACCTCCATATGTAAGGGACACCTGCAGGGCAGATGCAGAGCTGGACATGTCTACATCCCGGGTTTTAGGGCAATGTTAGCTTCCATTTGCCTCGAACTGTCATGTATATGTCACAAGAGAAAAGCATGAGGATAGATTAGTCAAGTGGAGGTGAATATATATCGCACTTATTCAGATGACGACCAATGCTATGTACATCGTGTTCGGCCAGGGGAGTGCTGTTGTAATGTCCGCTGCAGCGGGGACTCAAGCTGACTAGGAAACTATGATGTGTTGACGGCCGATCTTCTTGATCATGGCATTTCCAATGGGTAACTTGGTAAAGCAGCTCCTGTTTGTTCTCGAACAGACGGCAAACATTTGTTTACAGCCTTTATTCCAATAAACTGCATTCTTGTACAGCAGATATGTGAAAAAGGAGGCGGATAATGTGACTTGAGGCTGCAGCCAGTCTTACAGTGTAAATAAAATGTTGAAAGTGATCAGACTTTTGTGCTTTTTTTTTTTTTTTTTTTTAAAGGGGCAAATCATTAACGGTATTGTGTCATCACAACATATGCTCTATCATGACATTTGGACATCAAAAAGGGGGGGACTCCTACTCAGGACCATCCGTCTATAAGCCAGAGGAAAGCTTTGCTAATTAAGTAGCATTATTCTCCCCGGCATACCCCGTCCATGCATGTATTACATAATGGCCACTGAATACAGCTCAAGGGCTTGCCTAATATGAAGCTGTCCCTTTAAATAGGTTGTATGTGTTTATATGCGTGATTGAATGATGTAAAGATTAGCTGGCCATATACATGAGATGTTCAGGTTTTCCTCTTGACACCTCCATACACATAAACACTTGTTGAAAGTGTAGACCATGTACCGGGGTGGTCTCTCAGAATACCACGGGCCTATGACAGAACAAAACCAGGCAATTTGTTCATGAATTTTTTTTTTTCCATCATACATGACGGCACCACAAGAGAGAGGATCCGCCCTTCAAGGACAGGAAACCTTCAAGATAAAAGGGGCGGCTCCTCTCCACCTCAGTTGGTTTCCTGTCCTTGATGGGAAAACCTCAAGATGAAGACTCTTGAAGAAAGAAGAGGATGCCTGGACCTGGGTCGTATGGTTATTGGCAGGTATGGGTCTGCTACATCTGTCACCAGGTACCGGGAGTCGCCTCGGGGGCCATGTATTGCCATGCCCCCCCCCCTGAGCGAACGCATGGCCACAGCCCGTGAGGCAAACGCCCGGATGAAAACAGGAGCCTCGGAGGCCACATTGAGTGCACCCTCGACGCCAACAAAACCCCACAAAGGTACTCGGAGGCCACATATTACTGTGCCCTCCCTGTCGACATCTGGTGGCCATGCAGCCAGTGAGGCACATCGGTGCCTGGGCAGAATTGAAGCTCAGAGGCCTCGGTTATGGGTATCCCTGTTGAGCCCAGACCCCATTGGACGTGAGCACTGGAAGGAAGTAAGATAACTGATTCAGTGGTGGCCAGGGTGACGATCCTCCGGTAAAGCTGGGTCCTGTGGGACCGCAGGTACGAGGGGGGCAGCAGGTGTCATGGCGTGGGAACGCCAGGAATGGAGCGAGAGCGCACATCGGAAGTGACCTGGGAGCGCACCGGAAGTAGAATCCGGAGGCGCGCAGGCAGCGCGTACACCCTGAGAACAGGTGCCGACCTGGGCACCTGTAGGGAGCATGCACCAGAAGTGCTCCGGAAGTAGAGGGACACGCCAGCAGCAGGTACCTCGGGGCAGAATGTGGTCGCCGGGTGCATGCACACACGTGATCCTCAGCCGGGTGTGCACAGAGTGCATACACCCGGGTAATAAACGGGGACACGGACACTGGATAAAGCGGCGCGCACCGGATGTGGTTGCCGGGTGTGCGCATAGGCCAGCTTCAGTGCGCATGTGTGGGGATACATCCAGGAAGCACAAGTAACTGGCAGGTGCAGGATCAACCAGGTGATCAATCAGGGAAAAAAAAGGGATAATGCTGTTATTTAAAGGCAGTTAGAAGTGCTGGCGGGCGTCACCGGGCCATTACTAGGCTGAATGTGACTGCTCTAGTCAGGAAGCAGCAGCTAAGTAGCTTGTGAGATGGAGAGCCTTTCGCCAGAACACTTACAGCCATACCAGGAGGTGCAAGATAGGCGGTCTCGCTCAAATGAGAAGAGCCAGATGCGCCATAACAGCAGTGGAAGCCGCTCAGGCAGGGTACGGGTGGATCGTCATGGTTCTAAAAAGGAGGGGTCCATAGTCTCAGTGGGAGACAGCAAGAAGACCAGTCAGCCTCCAGATCTGGTACCCATTCTGTGAAGCGTCCGAGTGGTGAGTGAGCTTAGAGAAAGTCCAGCACGCTAATGTCTGTTCTCTTTCTCTCTCTCTCTTGTCTCCTCTCTCCCCTCTTTTTACATACATCGGTGGGGTGGAGTATAGGAGGTCACTAAGAAGAGTAAATCAAAATCTAAGAATAAGGAATGTCCCTTAGGAACATCCTGGAATAAGAGATTATGCCAGGACTGTATTGAAAAGACAGTAGCCGGAGAGACACCTTCTTTCGCTGAAAACCTGAGATTCAGTCAGATATCTGTAAATCAGTGAGGGCTATACAATCAACGGATACGGATAGCAAAGCAGGGGATAGGTCCAGGCCCTCATTGGTCTCAGGAGAACTCCACAGGATCAGAGGAGGACTCGGATAAATCCCGCTACTCAGAAAGTAGTTCTGATGAGGAAGATGCATTCCCAGCGGAAGCTACAGATAAGCTTATAAAAGCAATCCGATCTACCATGGGGCTGGTAGATGAGCGAGCAAAAAAGATGGCCCAGGAACTCGTGTATGGCGGTTTGCAAAAGAAAAAACGTAGAGCCTTCCCTATTAACGAACAGCTGCAAGGACTCGTACAAAGGGAATGGGAAAAACCAGAGAAGTCCCAGATAGTCAATTCCCTGAGAAGGAGATACCCCTTTGATGAAGAGGCATCCTCATCCTGGGATAGGGCTCCAAAGATTGACGTAGCGATCTCAAAAGTCCTCCCTGTCCTTTGAGGATTTAGGTTCCCTGAAAGAACCTCTGGACAGAAAGACAGTTGTCTTAAAACAGCCTGGGAGGCTTCGGCTGGGGCACTAAGGCCGGCCATCGCGGCCACTTGTGTGGCTAGATACCTAAAAATATGGGTTGATAACCTGGAGGATCAGCTAGAGCAAAGAGTTCCCAGGGAGTCTATCCTAGAAGCAGTACCGGCTATAAGAGAAGCGGCGGTATTCCTAGCTGAGACTTCAGTGGATTCAGCAAGGCTAGCAGCAAAATCAGCAGCTTTGACTAATGTGGGACGCCGTGTGGAATGGCTTAAATGCTGGCCGGGGGACACACAGGCAAAGATGAAACTCTGCTCTCTGCCGTGTGAGGGAAATTTCTTGTTTGGACCAGCACTGGATGACGAGTTGGAGAAAGCCGGCGATGAGAAGAAAAATTTCCCAAAACAGCCATTTCAGGCCTTTCGGAGGGGCCGGAGGTTGAGAAGACAGCAGTACAAGGACCGGAACAGAATCTGCTCTGACAAGCGATCCAGAGGGGGAGAGGCTTCTACTTTGGCAAGCCCTCCAAAGACACCAAAAAACCCTCCCAGTTACGGTCCTTCTCAGGTGGGAGGAAGGCTCTCTCACTTCCTCCCAGCCTGGGAGAGGATCTCATCCAGCATCTGGATCCGGCAAATTGTGGGATCAGGTCGGGATTTAAGGTTCCACCACTGGCCTCCACGAAGATACATGCAAACTCCAGTACAGTCCTCACAAGAAAAACAAGAGAGTCTGGAAGGGGAAGTAATCTCGCTCCTAGACAAACATGTCCTGGAAGAGGTGTCGGTAGAGGAAAGAAAGGAAGGTTTTTACTCCGCCCTATTTCTTATAAAAAAAGACAATTCCTGGAGGACGATTATAAATCTAAAGGGCCTCAACAGGTACCTGATATTCCCATCTTTAAAGATGGAGACAATAAGATCATCAGTAAAACTCCTATTTCCTCAGTGTTATATGGCCGTCCTGGACCTCAAGGACGCTTATTACCACATCCTAATCCGGCAACAAGATCGCAAATATCTCAGAGTGGCAGTCCAGATGGGGTCACAGTGGCGTCACTTTCAGTACAGGGCTCTGCCCTTTGGGGTAGCGATAACCCCTCGAGTTTTCACAAAATTAATTGCAGAGGTCACAACGCTTCTCAGAGAAAAAGATACTCTGGTGATACCATATCTGGACAACTTCTTGATAGTGGGAAGAAATCTCCCTCACTGTCAAGAACAAGTCAGAATAGTGATGGAAACACTACAGACGCTGGGATGGCAGCTGAACCTCAAAAAATCCAAACTGGAACCAGCAATGATCCAGAATTTCTCGGGGTTAACAGTGGACTCGGTGGTGCAGGAGTGTCGCCTCCCAGAGGAGAAAGAAGAAAAAATAAAAAAAATAATTGTAACAACAATAAAAAAGCCGGAAATGACTCTGAGAAAGGGCCATGTCGGTGTTGGAGTCTCTAACCTCCTGCATACCGGTGGTAAAATGGGCCCAGTTCCACACAAGGGAACTGCAATGGTGTGTGCTGCAGAATGACCTGAGACTTCAGGGACAGTTAGAGCGGAAGCTCATCCTCCCCGGACTCTGTACTCCAGTCACTCAGATGGTGGTTACAGATAGTCATATCCAAGAGGAGTACCCTGGACATACACAGCCTGCAAGGTAGTCACAACGGACGCCAGTCCTTGGAGGTGGGGATCCCACATAGACACACTGGCTCCAGGATCCCTGGGCCCAGGAGGAAAGAAATCTATCCTCAAACGATTGGGCACTTCTAGCAATCGAAAGGGCGCTAAAGGGGTTGTTGACACACCTAAGAGAACACCATGTGAGAGTCCTATCGGACAACCGAACAGCGGTCGCATATGTAAACCACCAGGGGGGGCACCTGTTCTCAGTCTTTGATGCAGATAACAGAGGATCATGACTCTGGCAGAACACCAGTTCCTCTCACTATCGGCCCTGCATATCCGAGGTGTAGACAACCTGAAGGCAGACTTTCTGAGCAGGAACCACTTGAGGCAAGGAGAATGGTCCCTAAAAGAGTCTATTTTTCAAGTACGCATGTGGGAAAAACCCAGTATAGATCCCTTTGCCTCAAAAGCCAACAGGAAGGTTCAGAAATTCTGTTCGCTAAGTCCAGCAGACAGGCCGTTGGCAGTAGACGCCTTCAGGATAGAGTGGACATCAGGTATCATGTACGCCTTCCCTCCAATATGCCTCATACCAGCGGTTCTGAGGAAGATTAGGGAGGACAGAGCCAGAGTGGTTGTGATAGCCCCCTTTTGGCCAAAAAGACCATGGTTCAACTGGCTGAGAGTAACGTCAGTGACGGACCCATGGGTACTCCCAGAGGACCAGGACCTTCTAACACAGGGTCCCTTCAATCACCCTCAGAAGTCCAGGCTGCATTTGACAGCCTGGAATTTGAAAGGTCACTACTAGAGAAAAAGGGATTCTCAGCGGGGTTAATATCCACCTTACTCAGTAGCAGAAAACCAGTGGCTACAAAAATTTATGGGAGGTTATGGAAAAAATTCTTATCTGTCTCAGGTCCAATACGGGAAGGGGAAGTCCCGATAGTGGCAATACTGGAATTTCTGCAGAAAGGTTTAGAGTTGGGGTTAGCTGTTAGTACCCTCAAAGTACATGTCTCAGCCCTGGCAGCTTTATTCAACTGTAACCTGGCAAACAATAGGTGGGTGACCAGGTTTATCTGAGCCTGTACTAGAGCTGACTCTGTCCCATCTCCTACTCCTCCTCCTTGGGATCTAAATTTAGTCTCATCTCTGATAGAGAGTCCGTTTGAACCACTAAACACAACATCAGATAAAATTCTAACATTAAAAACAGCCTTATTGGTGGCGCTCACATCGGCCCGTAGTATTGGGGAATTACACGCATTGTCAGCAAACCCTCCCTACACTCAGGACATGGATGATAGAGTTGTGTTAAAATTAGATCCAGCATACCTTTCCAAGGTGGTATCAAAACACCATAGGGCTCAGGAGATAGTCTTACCATCATTTTGTCCTAACTCTAACAACCAGGAGGAGAGGCTTCATTGCCTAGATGTGAGGCAATGTCTCCTGCAGTATTCAGAGGTAACGAGACCTTGGAGAAAGCAGAGGGCCTTATTTGTCTCATTCCAGGGGGCAAGGAAGGGCCTTAAAGCCTCTAAACAGACTATAGCTAGATGGGTGGAGAGGCCATTATTCTAGCGTATAGTAGTGCAGGCAGGGTTGTTCCAGAGGGCCTAAAAGCCCACTCCACGAGGGCCATGGCGACGTCTTGGGCGGAGAGAGCAGACTCCTCCATCGACCAGATCTGTAAGACTGCCACTTGGTCCTCTCTGTCTACCTTTTTTAAACATTATAGGTTAGACCTATCTGCTACCTCTGATCTCACATTCGGGAGAAGAGTGTTACAAGCAGTGATCCCTACCTAAGAGAATGCAAATCTCTGTAACTCTCTCGTGGTGCCGTCATGTATGATGGATAACACGGGTATTACATACCTGGTAGTGTGTTTTTTCATGAGACATGACGGCACCCTTATATTTTTCATGAGACATGACGGCACCCTTATATTCCCTCCCTATTGATCACATGCATTATTAGCATTATACACTCCCTTGGGTGTTGGAAATTTAGTAGTATAAAGGATGTGTTACTTATATGTACACTAACCTGCGGAGTTCCTCTCGTGCTCTGTAAAACAACTGATGCGGAGAGAGGAGCCGCCCCTTTTATCTTGAAGGTTTCCTGTCCTTGAAGGGAGGATCCCCTCTCTCGTGGTGCCGTCATGTCTCATGAAAAAACACATTACCAGGTATGTAATACCTGTGTTTTTTACTAACAAAGAAAACTATTACTCTGGAAATAGTAGGAAAGAAGCACAGTTAACTATCACACACACTTAACCCGGATCAGTTGGACCCCTGCACTGCACGACCGATAGGCCCAGTATGTTCTACTGGGTACACTATAATTTGCCTGACCTGTGGTCCTGCCTAATGTGGTAACCAGGAGTTACCCAGAGCAAGGGTGTGATTAGATGAATGCAAGAGGCGGCCCCTGCTGTGCAGAGATTCACAAACTTAACAATTCTCTACAATTGCAATTCTCTTATCTATGTGACGGACTCAGCTCCTGCTGAGCCCATTTTTTGAGTGGACCCTCTGGGTCGTGGCACCCACCCACCGAGGGCGAGCTGACCTTGTGAGAATCCACCCCCTATACAGGGAGTGTCAGGGGCAAGACCAAGGGGGTGAGCCACCACGACTGCTGGGACCAGACGGCCGGCTCAGGGGACACTAGACGAGTGTCTGACGACAAGGACGAGCAGGAAGCAAGACGAGACTAGACGTAGGTGCAAGGTATCTTCATTAGAATAACACAAGATCACATACAGAGAAAACAAGCAAAACGTGCAAGGTGCGCGCGTGGGCACGCCAAGGTCCATAACATGGTACGTGCCAGATGGCACGCCTAGGCACAGGTAATGGCATAATGGCATCGGACTCCGGACTGCTGGAAAACCGACAGGGTCCAGGGATCAGGCTGCGGACGTCAGCTCCGGACATCAGGCCGTAGTCATCTGGTTCCGGACCTCTGGCAACGGTCAGCAGGTTCCGGGCATCCGGCAGGCAAACCAGGGTTCAGGCAAGGAGGCACGACAGATATCCAAGCAGGGTGCGTGTTTAGGGAACACGCCAAGGTCCAAGGCTAGGTGCGTGTGTAGGGGACACGCCAGGGTCCAAGGCTAGGTGCGTGTGTAGGGGACACACCAGGGTTCAAGACTAGGTGCAAGGCAAGGTGCGTGTGTAGGGGACACGCCAGGGTTCAAAGCGAGGTGCGTGTGTAGGGGACACGCCAAGGTTCGCAAACGAGACAGGGTGCGTGTGTAGCCACGCCAAAGCATAGAATAAGACAGTGCGTGTAGAGACACGCCAAGGTACAAGGTATAAGACAGAGTGCGTGTAGAGACACGCCAAGGGACAAGACAGAGTGCGTGTAGAGACACGCCAAGGGACAAGACAGAGTGCGTGTAGAGACACGCCAAGGGACAAGACAGAGTGCGTGTAGAGACACGCCAAGGGACAAGACAGAGTGCGTGTAGAGACACGCCAAGGGACAAGACAGAGTGCGTGTAGAGACACGCCAAGGGACAAGACAGAGTGCGTGTAGAGACACGCCAAGGGACAAGACAGAGTGCGTGTAGAGACACGCCAAGGCACAAGACAGAGTGCGTGTAGAGACACGCCAAGGCACAAGACAGAGTGCGTGTAGAGACACGCCAAGGCACAAGACGGTGCGTGTAGAGACACGCCAGGGTTCAGAGCAGGGCTGCGTGCTAGGAGCTACGCAGGGACGCACACCTCACTGGCCAATGCACACGGCTGTAACGCCAGCACGAGGCACGACTAAGGCACAGGAGGGGGCAAAGGAACCTTCGTGATAGGAGCCACACCAGGTTCAGGGCAGGGTGCGTGCTAGGAGCCACGCCAGGGTTCAAGGCAGGGTGCGTGCTAGGAGCCACGCCAGGGTTCAAGGCAGGGTGCGTGCTAGGAGCCACGCCAGGGTTCAAGGCAGGGTGCGTGCTAGGAGCCACGCCAGGGCACAAGGAAGGGCTGCGTGCTAGGAGCCACGCAGGGGGCACGCCACACTGGCCAGTACACACGGCTGTACACAAACACGTGGCACTTACCACGGCACAGGAGACGGCCAAGGGGAACCCACGCCGGGGTTCAATGCAAGGACAAGGCAGGGAACAAGGCAAGGAATACAGGCAGAAACAGAGCCAGGTCAGAGAGAGGACAGAGTCTAGCAGCGGAGCGTAGGCAGAAGCCCAGAGCCGGGCCAAGGGAAGACCTTGGGACTAGACAAAGAAACGAGCACTAAGGAGAGGAGAAATGGTGCGTGTGCCAGGGAGCAGTACAGAGCACCATAGGAGAGAGCGAGGCAGAGCAAGCAAAGACTGAGACCATAGGGAGGAACACAAAGCAAGGAATAGCAAGGCAGAGAACACAGGGAGGACTACAAGTCAAAGCATAGCAAAAGCAAGACATAGCAAAACAGGCGAGGCAGAGAACACAGGAAGGACTACAAGTCAAAGTATAGCTAAGGCGAGACATAGCAAAACAGACTAAGACAAAGAACAGCAGAAGGACTACAAGGCAAAGCAAGGCAAAGACAAACATGGCACGAGAGACAACACAAGACATGGCACAAGACAAGAGGCGGAATACGAGCACGGAGCGTGTGCAGAGACGCACTACAGAGCAAAGTGCAAGGGCACAGAATAGAGGGAGCAACCCCACAGACCCAGAGCCTTGCAGGGAAGCAACACAATAATCAGGCCCTGAGCATAGGAAGAGGCGGCCTGATATAGGGCATAGCACCTCCTCCTCCAGGTCAGGACCAGGGGAGAACTTCGGGGATTCTAGACATGACGAGATGATAGCAGAACCAGACAGTGCAGGATCTTAGGAAACGTCACATGATCAGGGTTTCAGACATGACGAGAAGATCACAGAAGGCAGAGCAGAAACGCAGGGATCCTGCAGCTCAGACATGAGGTGAGTCTGCACACAGCTCTAGCGAACATGCAGGACAGCAGACAAAACATGCGCATGCACATCGCTCCAGGAGTTCTTGAGACAAACAGACATGGCGGACGTGACAATCTATTTATACACAAGCTCACCCACTGAAGGGAATATCTGGCTAAGGGTTACAGCCCCAGGGCCGGGCTGGCCATCTGGCAATTCTGGCAAATGCGAGAAGGGCCTGTCTGGTCATGGGCCGCCTTTTCTGCTAGGTAGTTAACAGAATCGGTGTTCTCAAGACAACCATACTGTTAAGAGTTGTGATGGAGCACAAAGTAGCTGACTGTCACTTACCCCAGCAGGCCACGGGTATCATTAGAAATATTGGTCTGATAGTAAATCTTGCTTTCCTCCATCCAGAGTAATATATCCTATCTGGTGCTCAGGGACGGGGACAGCATGGGCCTGTGTGATTTTGAAATGCCAGGGCTGAATTTCAGCCCCAGTCCGTACCTGCAAAGCCCTCTTAGCAAATAATGGCTCTATGTGTGATTTTAGGTTTGGCGCCAAACTCTCTGAAGTCTGCGTGGTTGCTCCCACCGGGATCCCTGTAGTGGGGCCTGAGCTCAGGACTTACCGGCTGTTAGCTGAACACAGAAGTGGCTGCCTAATTGTCAGAACGGCCGTTTAGCTGGGAGACCGTGGAGTGGATCCTGGGCTTGTCACCTGGAACACAGTATTTGCCTGACAGGTTAGCAGAAGGTCATTCACGTCACAGCCAATGCATTGGGTGGAATGCAACTCTGCATCCAACCACAGTCATCTCCCCAACATAATTCTTCTTCTCTGACAGGAATCACAGGGACAGTTGCACCTTTCCTCAGTAATCTGACCAGCTCCTAGCACACTGCACACACCCATTCTTCTTACCTCTCCGGTGCTCCTGTCACCTCTTGTCTCTTACTAACTGCACTCCAAGATGGCCGCCTGCAACTCTCACTTCAGTTTTCCAACTGTCGCTTGTTCTCTCCCTGTGTGCCAACTGACATACAGGCAGGGGTGGGATTCAGCCGCTTCTCCCCGGTTTGGTGGAACTGGTTGTTAAAAAAGCAGCCGGTTCCCCGAACCGGGGAGATCCAGAGCCACGATCCGGTACTTTGATGTTGCAGGCAGGATCTGGAGCAGAGGAGGACTCTTGCTCTGCTTCCTAGCCCTGCCCGCCGGATATCGCGCACTGATACGTGCTCTGTCTGACTACTGGGACTGAGCACAGCACACCCCGGCGGCCCCCGCGCACTGATTCCTGCGGCAGTGCGGCTATTGGCGGGTAACTGGAGCTGGAGGAGTCACGGCGTGCCGCTGCCCAGTGTGAGCTGAGTTACTTCAGACGCGTTGCAGCCTGTCACTGTGCACTGTACTCCAACGCCAGGTCAGTATGTCACTGTGCTGCCTATTGGGGACCTGTGCTGCCTATTGGGGACCTGTGCTGCCTATTGGGGATCTGTGCTGCCTATTGGGGACCAATGCTGCCTATTTGGGACCTGTGCTGCCTGTTGGGGACCTGTGCTGCCTATAGGGAACAATGCTGCCTATTGTGGACCTGTGCTGTCTATTGGGGACCTGTGCCTGCCTATTGGGGACCTGTGCCTGCCTATTGGGGACCTGTGCCTGCCTATTGGGGACCTATGCTGCCTATTGGGGACCAATGCTGTCTATTGGGGACCTGTGCTGCCTATTGGGGACCTGTGCTGCCTATAGGGAACAATGCTGCCTATTGTGGACCCGTGCTGTCTATTGGGGACCTGTGCCTGTCTATTGGGGACCTGTGCCTGCCTATTGGGGACCTGTGCTGCCTATTGGGGACCTGTGCCTGCCTATTGGGGACCTGTGCTGCCTATAGGGAACAATGCTGCCTATTGGGGACCTGTGCCTGCCTATTGGGGACCTTTGCTGCCTACTGGGGACCTGTGCTGCCTATTGGGACTTTTAATTACCGTTAGGGCGCAGACAGACTGTCATATGAATCAGAATGTAGTGCACAGCCTGGCCAGCCGGTCAGTCAAGTGATACAGCTGCATAGAAATATGCATATATTTGCTATATATATATATATATATATATATATATTGCTTTATATATGCATATAGCTGTCACACTCGAGTCAGGAGAACCGCTGGCCAGAAGGTGCACTGTACTGATCTCATTCAAATTTTTTTTTTTTTCAACTGTTTGACTGCACCCCTACTTGTATATGTTTGAGGAAAAGGTGTGTGTAAATGGGTGTGGCTTAATAATGGATGTGGCTTAAAATGGGTGTGGCTTCAAAATGGGGGTGGTTTTCCTACACACAAACACAGAACCTGTTGTTAAAAATTTGAATCCCACCCCTGCATACAGGTGACAGATGTATGAATCTGCAAGCCGCTGCCATCTAGTAACACCAATAACATCTTTTATGTTTACACAGGTAAACAGGTTGGTGTGGAGTGGGAATCTTCAACCACCCCCTCACAAAAGCTCATTTCCAATGGGGAGAGAGGAGAAAGCTGCTGGCAGACTACTCTGACACAGTAATAGAGTGCAGCAAGACATCTGTGTGCTAAAGCCTGTATAAACAGTGTGAGCATTGGGAGAGGAATGCCGAAAGATGAGTAGAAATTAATTTTATACTAGTCTGGATAGTGAAAGAGTGTGGAGCTCCCAGAGCAGCTGTGAAAGGGAATGTAAGTAATGGATCTCTGATTCCTGCAGATAAAAGTGAAGTTGTCTGAAGGGCTGCAGACACAGCTCTTGGGCATACCACCTGCAGACCCATGAGCACAGAGCCAGCACAGAACTGTTTCTAGCAGAGAACTCTGTAAAGGGGTATTCCGAGGTCTAAGATCCTATCCCAATATGTAGTAGGTGTAATAATAATATTAACAAATGTTTCCATAGTTGTCATGGGAGATTTCAACTATCCAGACATTTGTTGGGAATCTCTCTCAGGCAAAACTAACAGGTCAAGGAAATTCTTATCCTCTCTTGCTGACAACTTTATCTTCCAAAAGGTAAGGGAGAAAACAAGGGGAACTGCTACTTTGGATCTAATCCTTATAAACAGGGAGGAAATGGTTGAGGAGGTAAAAGTGGCTGGGACCCTAGGAGGTAGCGACCATGCTATTTTAGAATTTTGGATTACTAGAGGTGGAAGACCTGTGAAGACTCAGACGTCAAGGTTAGATTTCAGAAAGGCAGATTTTAAGGGATTCAGAAAGAGAATTGGAGGGATCCAATGGCTGGATATCCTTAAAGACAAAAATGTCCAGGAAGGATGGGAAATCTTGAAAAATGAAATTCTCAAAGCACAGTTGTTAACAATTCCGAAAAGAGGGAAGAATAGGAAGCATTTAAGGAAACCAGGATGGATGAACACAGAACTTAAGCACATGCTAAAAAGGAAGAAAAAAATGTTTATAAAATGGAAAGAGGGAGGCATATCTAAAGAAGAATATAATGCTGTCTGCAGAACCTGCAGGGCACAAATCATATTATCTAAAGCTGAAAATGAACTGAGGCTTGCAAGAGATGTCAAAAGCAATAATAAAGGATTTTGGGGATATGTCAAAAGTAAAAGAAAAGTCAAAGATGCTATAGGATTTTTACAGGATGAAAATGATGAAATGGTAAGACAGGATGTTGAGAAGGCTGAACTTTTAAATTCCTATTTTGCATCTGTTTTCTCTCAGAAAGGAAATGCAACATCAACTGTTCTTCACTGTCATATTAAGGGAATAGAAGAATCCAGGATATCTATAAACAGAAAGATAGTGAGGAAACACTTAGCTAACCTAAATGAATTCAAGTCTGCAGGTCCAGATGAATTACACCCCAGAGTACTGAAGGAGATAGCAGAAGAAATTTTTGAACCCCTCTCCATAATCTTTGAAAATTCTTGGAGAACAGGAGAAGTGCCAGAAGACTGGAGAAGAGCAAATGTTGTTCCTATCTTCAAAAAGGGGAAGAAGGTGGACCCAGGCAACTATAGGCCGGTGAGTCTGACTTCTATACCAGGAAAGATCTTTGAACAAATTATTAAACAACATGTATGTCAATACCTGGATAAGAATGAAGTGATTAAACAGAGTCAGCATGGGTTTCTAACTAATAAGTCATGTCAGACTAACTTAATTTCCTTCTATGACGGTATCACTGATTGGGTGGATCAAGGAAATGCTGTAGATATAGTATATCTTGACTTCAGCAAAGCATTTGACAAAGTCTCTCATACAATCCTTATTGAAAAAATGACTAAGTATGGAATGGACAAGGCAACTGTTAGGTGGATTCATAACTGGCTTAGTTATCGGACCCAAAGAGTGGTCGTAAATGGCTGCACATCCAGTTGGAAGAATGTCTCAAGTGGGGTACCACAGGGCTCTGTCCTGGGCCCTGTATTGTTCAACATCTTTATCAACGATTTAGATGAAGGAATTGAGGGTAAACTGATTAAATTTGCTGATGACACAAAGCTAGGAGGGATAGCTAATACTAGAGAAGAGAGAGAGAGGATTCAAAAAGATTTAAATAAACTGGAGAAGTGGGCAGCAACTAACAGAATGGTTTTTAACAGGGAGAAATGCAAAGTACTACATCTGGGCAATAAAAATGAAAAAAGCATATATAGAATGGGAGGAATAGGGCTAAGTGACAGCACATGTGAAAAAGACTTGGGTATACTAATAGATCACAGACTGAATATGAGTCAACAGTGTGATGCAGCAGCAAAAAAGGCAAATGCAATTCTAGGATGTATTAACAGAAGCATACAGTCTAGATCACGTGAAGTCATTATTTCCCTCTACTCCTCTTTGGTCAGACCTCATCTGGAATATTGTGTCCAGTTTTGGGCACCACATTTTAAAAAAGACATCAACAAACTGGAGCAAGTTCAGAAAAGAGCGACCAGAATGGTGACCGGTCTGCAAACCCTGTCTTATGAGGAAAGGTTGCAGGATTTGGGAATGTTTAGTTTGCAAAAGAGAAGACTGAGAGGAGACTTAATAGCTGTCTACAAATATCTAAAGGGCTGTCACATTGTAGAAGGATCAACTTTATTCTCATTTGCACAAGGAAAGACTAGAAGCAATGGGATGAAACTGAATGGGAGGAGACACAGATTAGATATTAGAAAAAACTTTTTGACAGTTAGAGTGATCAATGAGTGGAACAGGCTGCCACGAGAAGTGGTGAGTTCTCCTTCAATGGAAGTCTTCAAACAGAGGCTGGACAGACATCTGTCTGGGATGATTTAGCGAATCCTGCTTTGAGCAGGGGGTTGGACCAGATGGCCCAGGAGGTCCCTTCCAACTCTACGATTCTATGATTCTATGATTCAATCAGAAATGTAGTATAGTTCTTCTGATTCGCTATGTCGCTTACCTCATGTGCAGGCATTGCAGTAGCTTAGTTATCCATGGTTACAACCACTAACAACTAACTGTCACTGTATGAGTGGTCGTAACCATGGATACCTAAGCTACTGCACTACTCTGCACATGAGGCAAGCGACACAGCTAATCAGAAGAACTATACTACATTTCCAATTGGAGGGATTTGCTAATATTATTACACCTACTGCATATTGGAATAATATCTTGGAGATGGGAATCCCCCTTCAAAGTATTGTTCCTACAATCACATTTTTCACAGTGCAAAATATATGCATACTTATTGATAGTATACAGACTATTTCCAATATAATGTTTCTTGCATCTTTGTGTCTTTTTTCATCTCTATTTGTGCTTCATATTCCTTAATGGACAGTTGTATTGTTATCTGCTAAAATTATATTTCCCAGCCACACTTGCTTCTCAATGCAGCAGAGCCCTCCTCACTCCTGTGTTCTCCTGACAAGTCCAAGCTAATCCAAATGTACATTTCACCTTATGCTTCTGTGCACTCTCTGCTCTTCTACAGTACCCTACCTGACCTATTTTATATTGTGCCATTTGAATCTGTATAGCTGTTATGTCATTGTCTTATTGTCTCTGTCAATTCAATTGTCATGCGCGCCTCCACAATGAAGCTTTTAGTTGCTACACAATGTACAGCCGTGTTTGTTGTATGCTACTGAGAGATCCCTGAAGTGAAATTACAAATGCTGCTCTGCTGATGCATATGGCAGAAGATTGTCTTCTGTGATATGCATCAACAGTAGCATTTTCAGTTTCACAGAACTGGTCTCAGCAGATTTAAAGCTGAGTTATATTGATACAAATGAATCTGTACATGTGGACATTTTAATACCACATTTTGATTTTGGGAATTACCTCTTTAAAGGGAATGTGTCAACAGAAAATTATCTACTGTTTAAATTCCGTTTTTGCGCAAAATCTATTGTTTAAATTTTTTTGGTTATGTATTTTTTATTTTCATATCAGGAACCGTATTAAAAATAAATGTTAGAAATATTGCAACTTTCACACTCACCTACTATGAGACCACTCCACACTCGTACAACCTGTTCCTTCAGGAAATCCAAATGTGCAATAACAGCAATAGACTGACCCTATCCTTTGTATTGAAGCATCTCATGAGTGTGTGCAAGGGTCATTGTGAGGGTGAGCTATAAAAGGAGTTATTGGAAAGGTGGATCCTGTGTTATCATCTGTGTATAGGTGTTATCAGTCATTGTAATCCTGACTGTGGTGAGAAGGAATCTGCGGTAAACTCCTGAGAAGTCCGGGCATTTGAGTCTAAAATAGCTTTAATAACGAGATTTAAAATTTCTAGATTATTATTTATTTTTTTTTATTTATACAAAACAGAAGGAAACCCCATAACATTGTCAACATTTTTATTAAACAAATTTACCATCAATATCTGATTTTTAGAGACCCTTGCATGGGATTTAAAGTATCTTTTTGATAGTGAGGGTGATTAATGAGTGAAACAGGCTGCCACGAGAGGTGGTGAGTTCTCCTTCAATGGAAGTCTTCAAACAGAGGCTGGACAGACATCTGTCTGGGATGATTTAGTGAATCCTGCTTTGAGCAGGGGGTTGGACACGATGACCATGGAGGTCCTTCCCAACTCTAACAGTCTACAATTCTCTAATCTCTCCTAAAAAAAATGATTTTGGAACAGTTTTTCTGGTTTGTTTTTTGTGCTCCTCCAATCCAAAGTTTATACTCTCTTTTAATAACCATGCAAAAAAAATCACTTTAACCATCTGGGCCTTTACCATAGAAAAAGCAAATGCCCACAGAGAAGTTCTGTGGTAGATGCCCAGTTGGTTGGTTTATTACTGAGACAAATACAAGTGCTTCTCAAAAACTTAGAATATCATGAAAAAGTTAATTTATTTCAGTTCTTCAATACAAAAAGTGAAACTGATATATTCTATAGAGTCATTACAAATAGAGTTATGTATTTCAAGTGTTTATTTCTGTTAATGTTGATGATTATGACTTACAGCCAATGAAAACCCAAAAGTTGCAGTGCCTTGCGAAAGTATTCGCCCCCTGGAACTTTTCAACCTTTTCCCACATATCATGCTTCAAACATAAAAATACCAAATGTAAATTTTTGGTGAAGAATCAACAATAAGTGGGCCACAATTGTGAAGTTGAATGAAATTTATTGGTTATTTTAAATTTTTGTGGAAATTCAAAAACTGAAAAGTGACCAAGCCTATTTTGACCTTAATTACCAGGCCATTTTTTGCAAATCTGACCAGTGTCCCTTTATGAGGTAATAACTCAGGAACGCTTCAACGCACCCTAGCGATTCTGAGATTGTTTTTTTCATGACATATTGGTCTTCATGATAGTGGTAAATTTAGGTCGATAATTTTTGCGTTTATTTGTGAAAAAAATGGAAATTTTGCGATAATTTTGCAAATTTTCAAATTTTGAATTTTTATTCTGTTAAACCAGAGCATTATATGACACAAAATAGTTAATAAATAACATTTCCCACATGTCTACTTTACATCAGCACAATTTTGGAAACAAAATTTTTTTTTGTTAGGTAGTTATAAAGGTTAAATGTTGACCAGCGATTTCTCATTTTTACAACACAATTTACAAAACCATTTTTTATAGGGACCACCTCACATTTGAAGTCACTTTGAGGGGTCTATATGGCAGAAAATACCCAAAAGTGACACCATTCTAAAAACTGCACCCCTCAAGCTACTCAACACTACATTCAAGAAGATTATTAACCCTTCAGGTGCTTCACAGGAACTAAAGCAACATGGAAGGAAAAAATGGACATTTTAATTTTTCCAATAAAATTTTTTTTTAGCATCAATTTTTTCATTTTCACATGGGCAACAGGATAAAATGAATCTTAAAATTTAATAAATTAGTTTAAGATTAACACACTGGCGCCAGTCCACTTGGACAGAGAAGGAAGGTCCACTATTCCCAGATGCAGCTGGTGAATAACAGGCTCTGTGCTGGTGCCAAGAGCTAAAGCTGATAAGAAAAGAAATACACCGCGCTATACTGGGAAATGAAAAAATAATATAACTGAGTGCTCACTTGCTGATGTATGAAAAAATCACATGGTGGTGGATGTACTTTATAGCAGTATCCTGAGACTATTCACCTTGTCATTGATGTATGTTGCCTTTCATTTGGATGCCAAAACTGCTGACTAGATAATATAGGGTTAAATAAGGGTGAGTCTGTTAGTGTGTTTCAGAGAAAAAAAATGAACTAAGCTTAATTTACTCACTTGAGTATGTCAGAACCATATAAAATACATGCTGTAAATGTAGCCGTTGCTAGGTATTAAGATTGGAATGTTGCAGCCTGTTTCTGATGTAAAAAAATATAATAGTTGAAAAATAAAATGAAACACCAAAAAAGAGGGGAATAAATAGATGTTTGGGACGATAACTGAATGCTGAACTTACTGCATGCCAATTTCAACAGGCAGGGCCAGAATGATTTATCCTGTACAAAACAAATGATGGCACAGGTCCTACAAAGTGAATGAGCGTTAGTGACAGCTTGTGCCCGCTAGTGGAACGGAGTGCTTGATTCTGGTGCACTTACTTGCAGGGCCAGTGCTCAGTGAGGCAGGCTTGGGTGCTCAGCGTGAGGGCTGCTGCTGCTGCTCCATATGGAAGTGGAGACTGCCGCTGCCTCACGCGCTCTGGCCGAGAGCAACGCTGAGGGAGTCGGCGTGTGATGGGGGTGGGGCTAGTGTGACGTCACACTGGGGATAAGACGGTGGCTCAAAGGCGGCACAATACCGACGCGTTACGAGAGATAGCTACTCTCTTCATCAGGGTTGTCAACAGACTCACCCCTATTTAACCCTATATTATCTACTCAGCAGTTTTGGCATCCAAATGAAAGGCAATATACATCAATGACAAGGTGAATAGTCTCAGGATACTGCTATACATCCACCACCACGTGATTTTTTCATACATCAGCAAGTGAGTACTCAGTTATATTATTTTTTCATTTCCCAGTATAGCGTGGTGTATTTCTTTTCCTATCAGCTTTGGGCCCTAAAATTTGTTGGGAAATTACTCCTGAGTACACCGATACCTCATATGTGGTCATAAACCACTGTTTGGGTGCACGGCAGGGCGTGGAAGGGAAGGACCACCATTTGACTTTTTGAATGGAAAATTAGCTCCAATTGTTAGCGGTTGCCATGTCGCATTTGGAGAGCCCCTGTGAGCCTAAACATTGGAGCTCCCTCACAAGTGACCCCATTTTGGAAACTAGAGCCCCCAAGGAACTTATCTATATGCATAATTAGCACTTTGAACCCTCAGGTGCTTCACAAATTGATCCGTAAAAGAAAAAGTACTTTTTTTTCACAAAAATTTTATTTTAGCCTCAATTTCTTCATTTTCACATGGGTAACAGGATAAAATGGATACTAAAATTTGTTGGGCAAGTTCTCCTGAGTACACCAATACCTCATATGTGGTCATAAACCACTGTTTGGGTGCACGGCAGGGCCCAGAAGGGAAGGAGCGCCATTTGGTTTTTGAGTGGAAAATTAGCTCCAATCGTTAGCGGACACCATGTCGTGTTTGGAGAGCCCCTGTGTGCCTAAACAATGGAGTACCCCCACAAGTGACCCCATTTTGGAAACTAGGCGCCCCAGAGAACTTAGCTAGATGTGTGGTAAGCACTTTAAACCCCCAAAGGCTTCACAGAAGTTTATAACGCCGAGCCGTGAAAATAAAAAATCATTTTTTTCCCTCAATAAATGATTTTTTAGCCCGCACTTTTTTATTTTCACAAGGGTAACAGGAGAAATTGGACCCTAAAAATTGATGTCCAGTTTTTTATGAGTACGCTGGTACCCCATATGTGGGGAGGAATCACTGTTTGGGCACACGTCGGGGCTCGGAAGGGAAGTAGTGACGTTTTGAAATGTCGACTTGATGGAATGGTCAGCAGGCGTCATGTTACGTTTGCAGAACCCCTGATGTGCCTAAACAGTAGAAACCCCCCACAAGTGACCCCATTTTGGAAACTAGACCACCCAAGGAACTTATCTAGATGTGTGGTGAGCACTTTGAACCCCCAAGTGCTTCCCAGAAGTTTATAACGTAGAGCCATAAAAATAAAAAAATCATATTTTTTTCACAAAAATAACCTTTTTGCCCCATTTTTTTTATTTTACCAAGGGTAGCAAGAGGAATTGGACCCCAAAAGTTGTTGTGCAATTTGTCCTGAGTAGGCTGATACCCCATATGTGGGGGTAAACCTCTGTTTGGGTGCACGGTAGAGCTCGGAAGGCAAAGAGCACCGTTTGACTTTTTCAATGCAGAATTGGCTGGAATTGAGATCGGACACCATGTTACGTTTGCAGGACCCCTGATGTGCATAAACAGTGGAAACCCCCCACAAATGACACCATTTTGGAAACTAGACCCCCTAAGGAACTTATCTAGATGTGTGATGAGCACTTTGAACCCCAAAGTGCTTCATAGGAGTTTATAACACAGAGCCGTGAAAATAAAAAATAATTTTTTTTCCCCAAAAAATGATTTTTTTAGCCAGCAATTTTTTATTTTCACAAATGTAACAGGAGACATTGGACCCCAAAAGTTGTTGTCCAGTTTGTCCTGAGTATGCTGGTACCCCATATGTGGGGGGAACCACAGTTTAGGCACACGTCGGGGCTCGGAAGGGTAGTAGTGACGTTTTGAAATGCCGACTTGATGGAATGGTCTGCGGGCGTCAAGTTACATTTGCAGAGCCTATGATGAGCCTAAACAGTGGAATCCCCCCACAAATGACACCATTTTGACAACTAGACCCTCTAAGAAACTTATCTAGATATATGGTGAACTCTTTGAACCCCCAAATTGCTTCACGGAAGTTTATAACGCAGAGCCGTGAAAATAAAAAATCATTTTTTTCCTCAAGAGATGATAATTTAGCCCACAATTTTTTATTTTCACAAATGTAACAGGAGAAATTGGACCCCAAAAGTTGTTGTCCAGTTTGTCCTGAGTACGCCGGTACCCCATATGTGGGGGGGAACCACTGTTTGGGCACACGTCGGGGCTTGGAAGGGAAGTAGTGACGTTTTGAAATGCCGACTTGATGGAATGGTCTGCGGCGTCATGTTACATTTGCAGAGCCCCTGATGTGCCTAAACAGTAGAAACCCCCCCACAAGTGACCCCATTTTGAAAAGTAGACCCCCCAAGGAGCTTATCTAGATGTATGGTGAGCACTTTGAACCCCCAAGTGCTTCACAGAAGTTTATAACGTAGAGCCGTAAAAGTAAAAAATCATACATTTTTTTAGAAAAATGATCCTTTTGCCCCCAATTTTTTATTTTACCAAGGGTAGCAAAAGGAATTGTACCCCAAAAGTTGTTGTGGAATTTGTCCTGAGTATGCTGATACCCCATATGTGGGGGTAAACCTCTGTTTGGGCGCACAGTAGAACTCGGAAGGGAAAGAGTGCAGTTTGACTTTTTCAATGCAGAATTGGCTGGAATTAAGATCGGACACCATGTTGCATTTGCAGAGCCCCTGATGTGCCTAAACAGTGGAAACCCCCCACAAGGGACACCATTTTGGAAACTATACCCCCTAAGGAGCTTATCTAGATGTGTGGTGAGCTCTTTGAACCCCCAAGTGCTTCACTGAAGTTTATAACGCAGAGCAGTGAAAATAGAAAAATATTATTTTTTCCACAAATATCATTTTTTAGTCCCCAATTTTTTATTTTACCAAGGGTATCAGAAATTAGACCCCCAAATTTGTTGTACAATTTTCCTGAGTACGCTGATACCCCATATGTAGTGGTAAACCACTATTTGGATACATGTCGGGGCTCGGAAGGTAGGGAGCACTTTTTGGACGCAAAATTGGCTGGAATCAATGGTGGCGCCATGTCACGTTTGGAGACCCCCTGGTGTGCCTAAATAGTGGAAACCCTCTCAATTCTAACTCAACCCTAACCCCAACACACACCTAACCCTAATCCCAACCCTAACCCCAACACACCCCTAACCCTAATCCCAACCATAACCCTAACCACAAGCCTAACCCTAATTCCAACCCTAACCCTAATTCCAGCCCTAACCCTAATTCCAGCCCTAACCCTAATTCCAGCCCTAACCCTAATTCCAACCCTAACCCTAATTCCAACCCTAACCCTAATTCCAACCCTATCCCTTATTCCAGCCCTAACCCTAATTCCAGCCCTAACCCTAATTCCAGCCCTAACCCTAATTCCAGCCCTAACCCTAATTCCAGCCCTAACCCTAATTCCAGCCCTAACCCTAATTCCAGCCCTAACCCTAATTCCAGCCCTAACCCTAATTGCAACCCTAACCCTAACCCTAATTCTAACCCTAACCCTAAAGGAAAAATAAAAATAAATATATTTTCTTTATTTTATTATGTGTCACTAGCTATGGGGGTGATAAAGGGGGGCTTTACTTTTTTTTGTATTTTGATCACTGTGATAGTTTATCACAGTGATCAAAGTGTACCTGTAAAATGAATGAATGAATGTGCCAGCTGGCAGACTCGCGGGTGCACTGCGCATGCGCCCGCCATTTTGTAAGATGGCGGCGCCCATGGAGAGAAGACTGCGGGACATCGGGAGGTACAGGGACTCATAAGGTACGGGGGGGCTATAGGGGCGATCGTAAGGCAGGGGGAAGCGGAGGGGGAGCAGATTATTGCGGCGGCTGCCGATCGCCGCCGTCAGAAGGTGGCGGCCATCAGTCGTGGGGGGGGGTCGGATCACGATCTCCAGCCATGTCCGATGCTATTGCAGCATCGGCCATGGCTGGATAGTAATATTTCATCAAATTTCATTGATGAAATATTACTATCGCTCTGATTGGCTGTTTCACTTTTAACAACCAATCAGAGCGATCGTAGCCACGTGGGGGCGAAGCCACGCCCCCTGTGGTGAAGTACAAAGCCCCCTGTATCTGCGGGTCGGGTGGCCTTTCATTGACTCTGGTCACAAGACCCGCAGGGGGGGCTTTAAACTCATGACACAGCATATGCGTCATTGGTCGGATTGGCACCGACTTTCATGATGCATACGCTGTGTCATTGGTCGGGAAGGGGTTAAACCAGGTATTGGTTCTTTTTGCATTGTGTACAGGTGCCAAGTCCTGCTGGAGAATGAAATTTCCATCTCCAAACAGCTTGTCAGCAGAGGGGAGCATGAAGTGCTCTAATATTTCCTGGTAGAGGGTTGCGATGACTTTGGTCTTGATAAAACACAGTGGACCTACACCAGCAGATGACATGGCTCCCCAAACCATCACTGATTGTGGAAACTTCACACTAGACCTCAAGCAGCTTGGCTTGCGGCCTCTCCTCTCTTCCTCCAGATTCTGGGACCTTGATTTCCAAGGTCTAGTGTGAAGTTTCCACAATCAGTTATGGTTTGGGGATTATGTACAGTAGGTGACGGCTACATAACTTTACGAACGTTTACTTATCAATACAAAGTTTTTGGACACACAGTCTCAATTCCTTTCTTGTTACTTTTTTGTTCTCTATCTCCACTGTTTCACTTTCCTTCTCCACAACAGTACTACAGTCAAGTTAGAAAGAGACCTATTCTCAAACCCATGGTTCCTTGTCTTCTTTTCCCTCAAGGGAACTATGTTGCCAGTATGGCCGGTCCTTAGCTTCTCTGCTACTGACGCCTTGGAACTCCTGCCTGAAGCACTCTTTTCGTCTGATGTTATTTGTCCCATCTAGGCCCATTACCTCTCTGAGTTATAAACTCAGGGCCATAGAGCTAGGCGTCCTGTCCCAGGATCCATTTTCCATTTAGCCCTTCGGTCACTTTTCCTTTTTTCTTTTCTCTGGTTCATGCTAACCACCATGTCAGTTCCTCCTCACTTTGAGACACCCACATCATACAACACTGTTTACTGTCCAGACCTTAAGGTACTGTCACACTTAGCGATGTACCAGCGATCCCGACCAGCAATATGACCCGGTCAGGATCGCTGGTACATCGCTAAGTCGTCGCTAGTGAGCTGCCACACAGGCAGATCTCACCAGCGACATCGCTAGGGACGGGGATCGCTACTTACCTGTCAGACGCGGCGATCCTGTGTCCTCCCGCCCGGCTCCACGCGTCGCTCGTCGTCACAGCAGGAAGCGCCGCAGGAAGCTGACGACGAGAAACGGTCCAGGACGTTCTCGCGCGATCAGCGATAACCAGCGGGGGAGCCGGTCGTAGGTAAGTATCAGACATAGCGATATCGCTAGCAATATCGCTATAACGTCACTAGTTATAGCGATATTGCTAGCGCTATCTCTTAGTGTGACATGCCCTTTAGGTCTACTTCAGACGCACACTCGGCAATATCTGACATCCTGATAGGAAACTGTCTCTGTCCCTTCACCTTAACCCTTCTCACTCTGGGTTAGTCCCAATTAATAACTATCTCTCCCTATTCTCGTGCAGAACACAATACCAACACTATTCATGTCACAGTTCATAAAATACAATAGAACAATTTGCATGTTCTTCAAGGGGGAATCTGGGCATTATGTCCATCTCCTTACAATGTCATAGGCAATGAATGAAGCATGTGGATCTTCAGTGATATCCTCTTTTCCTGATTTGTGGATGGTTTTCAATTATGGGAAAATATCTATATGCACAAAGTCAAGAGAACTTTAGCCTGAGGCACCAACTTCGGAGCATTTGTGGGTGCACCCAGCGTTGGGAATAATCCTTCATTTTCACATTTAAGCTGCTAAAATAGCACAAAGTTATCATTAGTCACCTCTGCACTTCTCCTATACTGGCTCTATATAGCTTGTGACAGACTCGCCTCTTGGGCCTAAAATGCACGTAGGTTTTCTGTGACAGTGAATAAATACTGTATGTACAATTTACTGAGTTATTAACACATGGTAACAGGTAAAATATTGCGATTTTTCTATAGTAGGTGAATACATAAGTGAGACGGTGCAGGTTACCAGTACAGACCAGTTTAGTAGGATACAGTGAGCATTATGTACTTATTGGTGGTGACAACATCCGTCACTGAGGGACCTGGACCTACTGTCAGAAGCATGGCATTTACAGTAAACACTCACTGATTTTCCTGTTCTGCCAGGTAAATATATTTATGTGATCGTTCCAAGAATGGGGCATGTTATTCACTACACAACATGGGTATACATGAACTTTGGGTCAGTGCTGGCCGAGAGCTCATGTCGTCATGTGAAATTCTTGTATGTGTCCCAGGTCACCAGTCACATGCAAGGTCACAGCTGTTAAACGTCTCGTCACTTGCTTATAATCTAGAATATATTTGCACATAGGATAGATAAGTTGCTGATTTGTAGGGGCCCGACCACTGGGACCTATGAATGGGGCGCTAAACTGTTTCATCCGAATGGAGTGGTTGCCCGACATGTGCACCATTGCTCTGTTCAATCTCTACGGGTCTGTGTGGGGCATCAGTGTGCAGCTCTCAGCTTTTTCCAGCAGTTCCATAGAGAATGGGAGAGGTGCGTGTACATTGCCAATGTTCCTTTTAGATGGGGCATTTCAGAGCCCCAATTCTCATAATGAATGGGGTACAAATTTTTAGATAGTTAACACCTAGCCCCTTTAACAAGTGATTTCCTAAGATTTCCAAATTAATTTTTGTATTCCTCTATGAAGGAAGGAAAAAAATGGCTCAGAGATCCTAGCATTTAGCAATTAAATTAAATCTATATCTTCTTGCGAGACCGGAGCAATTTTGAGAACATTTTCAAGGTACTTAAAATGAATACTGTATGGCAGCAGGTTTTTGCTATGTAATCTGACAGCATTATGATGTAGGGGCTGAGACTCTGATTCCAGTGATGTGTCACTTACTAGGCTGTGTGTTGTTGTTTCAATATTATCGGTGTTTTATCACCAGGAGATTATCACTACAGGACTAGATGTCTAGTGCCTCCTAGTCAACAGTTCTGTGTAACCCCACCTCCACCATTGATTAGC
The DNA here is from genome assembly GCF_039654945.1 of Dendrobates tinctorius. Lineage (NCBI taxonomy): Eukaryota > Metazoa > Chordata > Amphibia > Anura > Dendrobatidae > Dendrobates > Dendrobates tinctorius. Next base: position 13,893,650 of record NW_027361749.1, read on the forward strand.
AACTTTCTGTCAATATACAGTATACACAGAAAGCTGCCAATCAGTGGTGTGGGTGGAGTTATACTTCTCCCGTAAGTCCTTATGTACAGCCAATCAACAAGCTTTTCCAGTGTGGGCACTTTCAACCCCATCACAGCCATGCCAAGTATTGACATGTCTATGTTTGACTGGCGCAGTATGTTAAAAAAATAAATAAATTAAAAAAAGATGTGAGGTCCCCTCTATTTTTGATAACAAGGGCAGGTAAAGCAGACAACTTTGGGCTGCAACCCTCAGCTGTCTGCTTTATCTTGGCTGGTTATCAAAACTAGATGGCCCCTATGTCTTTTTAACCCATTTGTTAGATTGGACATACTATTCCATCCATGTGACCTGGGACTTGTCTGTTATGATTGGGTCACCGAGGAGGAAAGCAAGAACAAGCTAAGCCACAGAAAACCAGAGAGGTTGGTAACTAAGCGGATTGCAGACCCCCGATCCTATCCACACAACTAGCAGTAGCCGTGGAGCGTACCTCCGATGATTCTAGACGCCTCGACACAGCCGGAGAACTAAATAAGCCTAAAGCAAGAAAGGGGAAATCTACACTGCCACAGAGCAGACCCCAAAGGAATAGATAGCCCCCCAAACATATTGTCGGTGAGACAAGATGAAAACACAAACGCAGGTAGGAAAATAGGCTGAGCAAACGATGGGGCCCAAACTAACTAGTCAGGACAGGAAATGAAAGACACTGTCTGCAATCACGCAAAAAACCCTGCAAAAAATGCCCAACACGTCTGATAGAAAAAACACTGAAGTCACTAGACTTCGCCCACTATATCAGCACTCTGGTATATTCTGAAAACAGAACAAAGAGAGGCCAATCTAATAAAGGACAAAAACAAGCTGACACAAAGAGTAACATAAGGATGGAAATTCAGCACAGCAGGGGCTGGCAAACCACACAAAACTGAAATAGAAAAAAATAAATCAAATGTGAACAATAGCAAAAGAACACTTAGCTTGAGCATGCAGGGACTGAGCTGGAAACTAAGACCTCAGGAGGCAGGAAAAAATCACCAGCAGGGATAGAGGGAGTCGGCTGTCTTAAATCCAATCAGAAACTCCAGATGTCCAATTGTCCTCCTCATTATCAGGTGACAGACCTCTGTTAATTAGATCAGCTCCATTACCTCCTGTAACCACCAGAGGGAGCACGGAAAGAGAACTCGCGACTCCTCTGTCAATATAACCAGCTCCACTACCTTCACTAGTAACCAGAGATAGGCCAGAAAGTGAATTCACAACATAAGTCCCATGGACGGAATAGTACGTCATACGCGATCAGCTGCACTCACGAGGGGAGGGCAGCTGATCGTGGCCGGGTATCAGCTGGTTATCACAGCTGACACCCGGCACTATGTGCCAGGAGCGGTCACGGACCCTGGCACACTGCGATCAAACATGATTGCAATGTACCGGGGCATAGGGAAGAATCGCGCAGGGAGGGGGCTCCCTGCGTGCTTTCCTGAGCCCCTCAGAACAACGTGATGTGCTCACGTTGTTACGAAGGCCTCCTTCCTGCAGGCCCCCGGATCCAATATGACTTAGGATGAAAGCCAAATCAGAATCTCAATTTGCAGACACAATTTGCATATTATTTTCCCAAAGGAGCATTGCATGGCGAATAAGCCTCCTTACCTTGAAAAGCCAGAGCTGGTATGTCACTCTCCACAAGGAGAAACCTTACCCATTTTTTTTTTAAACATTCAAAAAATTCCTGTGAAGCACCTGAAGGGTTAATAAACTTCTTGAATGTGGTTTTGAGCACCTTGAGGGGTGCAGTTTTAAGAATGGTGTCACTTTTTGGGTGTTTCTATCATATAGACCCCTCAGAGTGACTTCAAATGTGTTGTGGTCCCTAAAAAAAAATGGTGCTGTAAAAATGAGAAATCGCTGGTCAAATTTTAACCCTTATTACTTCCTAACGAAAAAAAAATTTTGGTTCCAAAATTGTGCTGATCTAAAGTAAACATGTGGGAATTGTTACTAATTAAGTATTTTGAGGGCTTTATCTCTGTAATTTAAGTGCATGAAAATTCACATTTGGAAAATTGTGAAATTTTCAAAATTTTCACCAAATTTCCATTTTTTTCACAAATAAATGCAAGTTATATCAAATATATTTTACCACTACCATGAAGTACAATATGTCACGAGAAAAACAATGTCAGAATCACCAGGATCCATGGAAGCGTTCCAGAGTTATTACGTCATAAAGGGACAGTGGTCAGAATTGTAAAAATTGGCCTGGTCATTAACATGCAAACCACCCTTGGGAGTAAAGGGGTTAATTAATAATTAAAAAATATGTGGGTTACCCCCAATTTTTGGTAACCAGCCAAGATAAAGCAGACAGCAACAAAAACAAATATGATCCAAAGGGGCCCACCGACAATACCCAACTCTGCTACATCCGGATGCAATGAAGGGCATGACATCAGAACAGAACACAAAGACAGTAGCGTGGACAGTGGATAGTACATCCTGATGTACTAGAGTTGGGGATTGTCATGGGATGGATTTATGGTGTACCCCTTTGAGCTTTTTTATTTTTTAAAAAAATGGTAATAAATGGGTAAAGGAAGTGTAGTACAGCGGTAGCACACTGTGCATTGATGAGGCAGGGACCCCGCAAAGTTCAAAACAAAACTGCTCTTTGATTCTTCAGCTCACAAAACACAGCACACGATATCCTCCGGTTCGCGGCCGGGAATCATAGAATCGTAGAGTTGGAAGGGACCTCCTGGGTCATCTGGTCCAACCCCCTGCTCAAAGCAGGATTCGCTAAATCATCCCAGTCAGATGTCTGTCCAGCCTCTGTTTGAAGATTTCCATTGAAGGAGAACTCACCACTTCTCGTGGCAGTTTGTTCCACTCATTGATCACTCTGTCAAAAAGTTTTTTCTAATATCTAATCTGTGTCTCCTCCCATTCAGTTTCATCCCATTGCTTCTAGTCTTTCCTTGTGCAAATGAGAATAAAGTTGATCCTTCTACAATGTGACAGCCCTTTAGATATTTGTAGACAGCTATTAAGTCTCCTCTCAGTCTTCTCTTTTGCAAACTAAACAATCCCAAATCCTGCAACCTTTCCTCATAAGACAGGGTTTGCAGACCGGTCACCATTCTGGTTGCTCTTTTCTGAACTTGCTCCAGTTTATTGATGTCTTTTTTAAAATGTGGTGCCCAAAACTGGACACAATATTCCAGATGAGGTCTGACCAAAGAGGAGTAGAGGGAAATAATGACTTCACGTGATCTAGACTGTATGCTTCTGTTAATACAAATCCTTGAATTGCATTTGCCTTTTCTGCTGCTGCATCACACTGTTGACTCATATTCAGTCTGTGATCTATTAGTATACCCAAGTCTTTTTCACATGTGCTGTTGCTTAGGCCTATTCCTCCCATTCTGTATATGCCTTTTTCATTTTTATTGCCCAGATGTAGTACTTTGCATTTTTCCCTGTTAAAAACCATTCTGTTAGTTGCTGCCCACTTCTCCAGTTTATTTATATATTTTTGAATCCTCTCTCTCTCTTCTCAAGTATTAGCTATCCCTCCTAGCTTTGTGTCATCAGCAAATTTAATCAGTTTACCCTCAATTCCTTCATCTAAATCGTTGATAAAGATGTTGAACAATACAGGGCCCAGGACAGAGCCCTGTGGTACCCCACTTGAGACATTCTTCCAACTGGATGTGCAGCCATTTACGACCACTCTTTGGGTCCGATCACTAAGCCAGTTATGAATCCACCTAACAGTTGCCTTGTCCATTCCATACTTAGTCATTTTTTCAATAAGAATTGTATGAGATACTTTGTCAAATGCTTTGCTGAAGTCAAGATATACTATATCTACAGCATTTCCTTGATCCACCCAATCATTGATTCCGTCATAGAAGGAAATTAAGTTAGTCTGACATGACTTATTAGTTAAAAACCCATGCTGACTCTGTTTAATCACTTCATTCTTATCCAGGTACTGACATACATGTTGTTTAATAATTTGTTCAAAGATCTTTCCTGGTATAGAAGTCAGACTCACCGGCCTATAGTTGCCTGGGTCCACCTTCTTCCCCTTTTTGAAGATAGGAACAACATTTGCTCTTCTCCAGTCTTCTGGGACTTCTCCTGTTCTCCAAGAATTTTCAAAGATTATGGAGAGGGGTTCAAAATTTTCTTCTGCTATCTCCTTCAGTACTCTGGGGTGTAATTCATCTGGACCTGGAGACTTGAATTCATTTAGGTTAGCTAAGTGTTTCCTCACTATCTTTCTGTTTATAGATATCCTGGATTCTTCTATTCCCTTAATAGGACAGTGAAGAACAGTTGATGTTACATTTTCTTTCTGAGAGAAAACAGATGCAAAATAGGAATTTAAAAGTTCAGCCTTCTCAACATCCTGTCTTACCATTTCATCATTTTCATCCTGTAAAAATCCTATAGCATCTTTGACTTTTCTTTTACTTTTGACATATCCCCAAAATCCTTTATTATTGCTTTTGACATCTCTTGCAAGCCTCAATTCATTGTCAGCTTTAGTAATCTGATTTGTGCCCTGCAGGTTCTGCAGACAGCATTATATTCTTCTTTAGATATGCCTCCCTCTTTCCATTTTATAAATATTTTTTTCTTCCTTTTTAGCCTGTGCTTAAGTTCTGTGTTCATCCATCCTGGCTTCCTTAAATGCTTCCTATTCTTCCCTCTTTTCGGAATTGTTAACAATTGTGCTTTGAGAATTTCATTTTTCAAGATTTCCCATCCTTCCTGGACATTTTTGTCTTTAAGGATATACAGCCATTGGATCCCTCCAATTCTCTTTCTGAATCCCTTAAAATCTGCCTTTCTGAAATCTAACCTTGACGAAACAGGACAGTCCACCTCCGGATCGCAGCTGGGAACAAGACAGTCCTCCTCCGATTTACAATTAAATACTTCTTTCTGTGTTTGTGTGTTTATTATTTTTGACTTCGGGGTTAGTAATGGGGGTGTCTTATAGATGCCTCTCGATTACTAACCGCTCGGCTTGATGCCAGCAGACATTACACAGATGACATCAACCCCAAAACCATTACCCCGCTGGCCAATGCACCAGGGCAAGCAGGAAGAGCCGATGCTAAGTACATTGTTTTCTTTTATTTATTAACTAAATTCCAGTATAAGAAGCTACACACATACTACACTAATTATATATCTCTGACATATTTCTTACTATGTATAGGTGTCGATAATTTCACAGGAAACTAATGTCTTTAATTTCTCCAAAGAAAGGGAATTTTTAATTTTTCACTGACAAATCCAATTGGAATAAGCAAAAGTTAATATTAAAACATAACTTTTAATGACAAATTTTACATAAAATATTTTTCTTTTATACTACTATTATACCGCAATATTCCAGTGACATTTATTTTGAGGTCTGCGGTTTCAGCCAAAGGTGTTAAGCAGTCTAATAGATTACAATAAAAGATAAAGTATTGTGCCTTATCAATTGGAGAGCAAATTTTATTTAATTTAATTATATCAACATAGATTTTTCTCTTCTTTTATTCATGTACTGACATTCAGGCTTGGGCCGCCACAGTATAACAAATTTAATCAATATTATATTTCCTATTTGAACCTGAAAAGAGAATAGCTCTTAAAGGACTTTAAGTAAGAATGTTGTTACATATGTTTTCGGCAGCTACCCACTGTATCTTGGATGGAACTGTCGCTCTTATTATATTTATATAAAGTTTTCAATAAACAATGAGATTGTAACAATAGCTGACAGTTACATATTGTATATTAAGTGGAGCTATTACTATAATAAAATTATTATCTATTGTCATTAGACATTAAATCGTGACAAGATTTTAACAGCAACACGCTGTATTTTAGTTGTTTAGTTGGAATTATCAATATAACTAATATTAGGATGCCCTTCTTTAGGATATCAGTAGAAAGCAGATGGGCATCATCGCTCTCCTAACCTAATATAGGCTAAAACACATGCTGTGCTTTTCAGTATGAAACCGCACATCCCAATCAGGATCTACACCGAATAAGTAAATTCTCAGATGTATAAATCAAGCCATACACGTTTCATCATGATTGATTACTGCCGCCATCATCATCATCATCAGGGGCTAGCAGTAATGCATAAAGCATTCAACGTAATTCTAATATCATTCTGATGTAACGTATCGGCAAGGTTGCTGGCTGCCAATGGCAGAGCTCCTGAGCTGAGTGATTGGCTGCAGCAGTATCAATGTAATGCCAGCGCTGCAAGCAAACAACAGGCATGAGCCGTTGAGCTCACTGATTGGCTGCAGCGCTGACATTACATAGTTACATAGGTTGAAAAAAGACCTAGGTCCATCAAGTTCAACCTTTCTCCACCAATTGTACATTTCGTCACTAATTTAACTATAACCCACAATGTTATGTGTATCAAGGAAATCATCCGGCCCTTTTTTAACCCCTTCCTGACATCAGACGTACTATCCCGTCCATGGGACCCGGGCCCCTATGCCCATGGACAGGATAGTACGTCTACCGCGATCAGCGGCGCCCACGTGCTGAGCGCCGCTGATCGCGGCCGGGTGTCAGCTGATTATCACAGCCGACACCTGGCACAATGTGTCAGGGGCGGTCACGGACTGCCCCCGACACGTTAACCCCTTGCACACCGTGATCAAACATGATCGCGGTGTACCGGGGGTTAAAGGGAAGCATCGGCAGGGAGGGGGCTCCCTCTGTGCTTCCCTGAGCCCCCCACAGCAGCGCAATGTGCAGCGCTGCTGCGGGGGGCTCCTTTCCTGCAGGCCCCCGAAACCAAAATGGCGACGGGGGCCTTCGGGGGCCTGCAGGAAGCTGGCTTCCTCAGTGCCTGCAAAGCGCAGGCATGAGGAAGCCTTCTGCACTGCCTGTGACAGATCGCTGATCTGTCACAGTGATCTGTGATGTGACAGATAAGCGATCTGTCACAGGACAGTGATGTCCCACCTGGGACTATTTAATAAAGTTAAAAAAAAATAAAAAAAAGTGTTAAAATAATTTTAAAAACGCTAAATAAATTAGAAAAAAAAATAAAAAATTCCCCCAAATAAATCCATTTTTTGGAAATAAAAAAACACAATAAAAGTACACATATTAGGTATCACCGCGTCCGTAACGACCCGCCCTATAAAACTATCCCATTAGTTAACCCCTTTAGCGAACCCCTTAAAAAATAAAAATAAAAAACGAAGCAAAAAATAATGATTTAATATCATACCGCCAAACAAAAAGTGTAATAACGTGCGATCAAAAAGACGCACATAAATATCCATGGTACCACTGAAAACGTCATCTTGTCCCGCAAAAAACGATCTGCCACACAGCATCATCAGCGAAAAAATAAAAAAGTTATAGCTCGCAGAGTAAAGCGATGCAAAAATAATTATTTTTTATATAAAATAGTTTTCATTGCATAAAACCGACAAAACATAAAAAAAGACCTAAATGAGGTATCGCTGTAAACGTACTGACCCGAAGAATAAAACTGCTTTATCAATTTTACCGCACGCGGAACGGTGTAAACGCACCCCCCAAAAGAAATTCATGAAACGCTGGTTTTTGTTCATTCTGCGTCCCAAAAATCGGAATAAAAAGCGATCAAAAAATGTCACGTGCCCGAAAATGGTGCCAATAAAAATGTCAACTCGTCCCGCAAAAAATAAGACCCCACATGACTCGGTGGGTCAAAATACGGAAAAATTATAGCTCTCAATATGTGGTGATGCAAAAACTATTTTTACAATAAAAAGTGTCTTTTAGCATGCGACAGCTGCCAAATATAAAAACCGCCATAAATAGTAAATCAAACCCCCCGTTATCACCCCCTTAGTTACGGAAAAATAATAAAATAAAAAAAATTTATTTCCATTTTCCATTAGGGTTAGGGCTGAGATTAGGGTTATGGGTGTGTTGGGGTTCGGGTTGGAGTTAGAATTGGGGGTTTCCACTGTTTGGGCACATCAGGGGCTCTCCAAATGCAACATGGCGTCTGATCTCAATTCCAGCCAATTCTGAGTTGAAAAAGTCAAATGGTGCTCCTTCCCTTCCAAGCTCTGCCATGCGCCCAAACAGTGTTTTACCCCCACATGTAGGGTATCAGCCTACTCAGGACAAATTGCAAAACAATTTTTGGGGTCCAATTTCTCCTGTTACCCTTAAGAAAATAAAAAATTGGGGGCAAAAATATCATTTTTGTGAAAAAAAAATGATTTTTTTATTTTCACATCCGAGCGTTATCAACTTCTGTGAAGCACTTGGGGGTTCAAAGTGCTCACCACACATCTAGATAAGTTCCGTGGGGGGTCTAGTGTCCAAAATGGGGTCACTTGTGGGGAGTTTCAATAGTTTAGGTACATCAGGGGCTCTCCAAACGCACATGACACCCGCAGACCATTCCATCAAAGTCTGCATTCCAAAACATCACTGCTTCCCTTCCGAGCCCCGACGTGTGTCCATACAGTAGTTTTCTCCCACATATGGGGCATCAGCGTACTCGGGACAAATTGGACAACAACTTTTGGGGTTCAATTTCTCCTGTTACCCTTGGGAAAATAAAAAAATTGGGGACTAATTGATCATGTTTGTGGAAAAAATACAATTTTTTTTATTTTCATGCCCGGGCATTATAAACTTTTGTGAAGCCCTTCGGGGTTCAAAGTGCTCACCACACATCTAGATAAGTTCCTTGGGGGGGTCTAGTTTACAAAATGGTGTCATTTGTGGGGGTTTCCACTGTTTTGGTACATCAGGGGTTTTCCAATCGCGACATGGTGTCCGATCTCAATTCCAGCCAAAAACGTCAAATGGCGCTGCTTCCCTTCCGAGCTCTGCCATGCGCCCAAATAGTGGTTTACCCCCATATATGGGGTATCAGCGTACTCAGGACAAATTGCACAACAACTTTTAGGGTCCTGTTACCCTTGGGAAAATAAAAATTGGGGTGAAAAGATCATTTTTGTGGAAAAAATATGATTTTTTAATTGTACCGCTGTACGTTATAATCTTCTGTAAAGGACTTGTGGGTTCAAATTTCTCACCACATATCTAGATAAGTTCCCTGGGGGGTCTAGTTTCCAAAATGGGATCACTTGTAGGGGTTTTCCACTGTTTAGGTACATCAGGGACTCTCCAAACGTGACATGGCGTCCGATCTGAATTCCAGCCAATTTTGCATTGAAAAAGTCAAACGGCGCTCCTTCCATTCTGAGCTCTGCCGTGCGCCGAAACAGTCGTTCCCCCCACATATCAGGTATCCGCGTACTCAGGACAAATTGCACAATAACTTTTGCAGTCCAATTTCTCCTGTTACCCTTGGTAAAATAAAAAAAATTGAACCTGAAGTATTTTTTTTCTGAAAAAAAGTTAGATGTTCATTTTTTTTTAAATATTCAAAAAAATTCCTGTGACGCACCTAAAGGGTTAATAAACTTCTTGAATGTGGTTTTGAGCACCTTAAGGGGTGCAGTTTTTAGAATGGTGTCACTTTTGGGTATTTTCTATCATATAGACCCCTCAAAGTGGCTTCAAATGTGATGTGGTCCTAAAAATAAAATGGTGTTGTAAAAATGAGAAATCACTGGTCAACTTTTAACCCTTATAACTTCCTAACAAAAAAAATTTTGGTTCCAAAATTGTGCTGATGTAAAGTAAACATGTGGGAAATGTTAGTTATCAATTGTGCCGTATCTCTGTGATTTAAGGGCATAAAAATTCAAAGTTGGAAAATTGCGAAATTTTCAAAATTTTCTCCAAATTTCCGTTTTTCTCACAAATAAACGCAAGTTATTTGAATGAAATTTTACCACTAACATGAAGTACAATATGTCACGAGAAAACAATGTCAGAATCACCGGGATCCATGGAAGCGTTCCAGAGTTATGACCTCATAAAGGTACAGTGGTCAGAATTGTAAAAATTGGCCCGGTCATGAACGTGCAAACCACCCTTGGGGGTGAAGGGGTTAAAAGCTGTCATCGTCGACAACAGCAAAGAACGGCTGTAAGTCAGCACTGGACTTGGGGACAGTAAGTAATATTTTGTTTGCTTTTTTCTAATGCTTAAAGTAGCTTAAAGCGGAAAGTTTTCGGAAAGTGGAAAACCCCTTTTAATGTGGCAGAAGAACAATGTAGCATAATTCAATAAAAACAAGATTAGGAGCAAACCACATGTACAAATCTGTTACTTTTGCAGAAACCACACAACCATTGTGTCGCCTCACACAGTCTCACACTCTCACTTTCCTGCTACTTCATGTGCTGTCTCTTTCAGTCACCATTAGGACATTTTAATATTTCCGATACATTGGGTGATAAGCAATTTCCCAAATCCCCAAAGGGGATGGGCAACTCCAACCATAATCAGAATATACACATTAAAGGAGCATCCAGCCCTACATAAACCATGACACAAAATAAATATAAAATATACCCTTTATTAATCATCACATAAAACCACAATAAACATAGTAATGATAGATGAGGTGGTCGGTTTTGGGAGACAAACAGAAAATACTTCCCGAAGCCACTCACAGCCTAGACACAATAATATGCACCATACAGACAAATCTCCACGGGAAAAAAATAATAGTAGTGAACCACAAAATCTGACTATACTGTACTATAATTCAATGTCAAAACATCATCCTGCCAATAATGATATCCATAAGAGTCCCATATAAGTCAAGGGTAAAAAAATCCAACGCAGGGTGACAGGACTATGAAAAGATAGTAGATGTGGCTACCCTAAAGTAACTCTCCCAGAGGAGAGTCTGTATATCAAGGTCATATCCCAAAATATATAAAGTGATGGTGCAGGTTAAAGTGCCATTCAGTGCTTACCCATGTGTGTGAATGTCCGGCTCCAGGAACGTGCCCCGACACACGTTTCGCCGTTTGGCTTCCTCGGGGGGCAGTGTGGATAGGTGTACTGACCAGGTATAAATATACCCAACACCAGGTGCATGAAATCAGGCTCGGTGTAGCGGCGCATGAGGAGCGGAACTTCCGCCGACACTGCGTCACCGCCGGCCTCCCAATGACAGCGCAGGTCTGGAGAAAATCTCCCATGACGTCAATGGCCTGCGCAGCCACTGTATGGAGGCCTTAGGAAACGTGAGACTACGGAGCCGCCCGCGCAAACCATAAGTTTGAAAATTATGGTGCCTAAGGGCTTAAATGAAAAATTATCATTTGCTTGTTTTTTGTAATTGGACATTTGATATGCCCTCCTCCTGTTTCTCCCTTCCCCTTCCTTATTCATCATTTCCCTCTTCCCTTCAGTTCCCTTTATTATGGTACGATTCCACGGGCTCTGCGCTCTTATTCTGTGAGCGTTATTTTAAATCTTAACATTGCCATGCACCGGGTCCTGATGCCCACTCTTTTGCCAGCTACCAACATGTCCGCCACGGGGTGCGCATGCGCGGGCGGCTCTGTAGTCTCACGTTTCCTAAGGCCTCCATACAGTGGCTGCGCAGGCCATTGACGTCATGGGAGATTTTCTCCGGACCTCCGCTGTCATTGGGAGGCCGGCGGAGACGCAGTGTCGGCGGAAGTTCCACCCCTCATGCGCCGCTACACCGCGACTGATTTCATGCGCCTCGTGTTGGGGATATTTATACCTGGTCAGTACACCTATCCACACTGCCCCCCGAGGAAGCCAAATGGCGAAACGTGTGTCGGGGCACGTTCCTGGAGCCGGACATTCACACACATGGGTAAGCACTGAATGGCACTTTAACCTGCACCGTCACTTTATATATTTTGGGATATTACCTTGATATACAGACTCTCCTCTGGGAGAGTTACTTTAGGGTAGCCACATCTACTATCTTTTCATAGTCCTGTCACCCTGCGTTGGATTTTTTACCCTTGACTTATATGGGACTCTTATGGATATCATTATTGGCAGGATGATGTTTTGACGTTGAATTATAGTATAGTCAGATTTTGTGGTTCACTCTACTATTATTTTTCTCCCGTGGAGATTTGTCTGTATGGTGCATATTATTGTGTCTAGGCTGTGAGTGGCTTCGGGAAGTATTTTCTGTTTGTCTCCCAAAACCGACCACCTCATCTATCATTACTATGTTTATTGTGGTTTTATGTGATAATAAAAGGTAAATTTTATATTTATTTTGTGTCATGGTTTATGTAGGGCTGGATGCTCCTTTAATGTGTATATTACCATTAGGACATTGTCTCTTCAATACCAGACCTTGGTTTTTAGGACTCTTACCATTCTTAGGCTGTCTCTGCATCTCAGAGTATTCAGTATACAAGAATCTCTATGCCACAATATTTGAAATGTCATTAGTCCTGTTTTTTAGGCACTGTGCACCTTCGTCACTATGCCCCAGGGTAAGTCTAAAAGGGTAAGTCTTAAGGGCACTGTCTCACAAATCTTTCTTAGCCATGTCTTTATCAGCCACACACAGAGAATCCACTCTGTGACTCTCCCAGTTGGTAAAACTGTCAATCTCCCACTCTGAGATTGGTCCAATAGGTAACCTCACCCCACCGGCCATGTGGTCACCATACTCCATCTCCACAACCTTTCAGTCTCTCACATATCTGGGCCCAACTAGGACTACACACTTGCTCTGTGATTGTCCCCCCAAAGCCTGTAATTCCTTTGGCCAGTGTCACGGTCACGCATGGCTGGACACAGCGCCTCCAGCAGGGCGGATTTAGATGACACGCGTGACGCTGGATACACCGCCTTCAGTTGGGCGAATTTAAATAATAAAACGTGCAGCTGGATACGCCACCTCCAACAGGTGAATTTCGGAAATACACGTATGTCTGGAAACCCCGCCTCCAGTAAGGCGAATTTAAACAATAAAAGAGAAAACCTACGTAACAATAACAATGGTGGCCCTGTGATAGGGAAACGGGGAATTGGAGACCTCCTGCACTCCCCTGAGTCAGTGTCTCTGCACTCCTAACGTTCCCTAGGCCGGTTCCGTACCGGGCGGCGATCAGGAACCTAAAAACCCTGACTCGCCCTGCACCTAAACCCTCACTAGTGAAGTGGACGGTGTGGAAACTAATCCCACTACTGCACTAAAACACACACAAGGAAAAGAGACAAAACAGGGGAACACCACTTAGCTTTGCTCTGTTGCTTACGCTCCCAGCAACAGAGCCCACCACCTGTGTGCATCTTTTCCTCCGACCGGATCCAACACCATAGTGCAGTCTTGGAGCAAACAGAGTCTACCACCTGCGTGCAGCTGTCCAGAAACAGAGTCCAGCATATGAGTCCAGCTTTCCAGCAAAAGAGTCCAGTCTTCCAGCAAAAGAGTCCAGCATCTTGAGTCCAGCTTTCCAGCATCATGAGTGCTGCTCTACACCATAGCTGCCACTCCACCAAGCCATGCAAGAACTCCTTGCTGACACCATAGCTGCAACTCCACCAAGCCATGCCAGCCCTCCTCGCAGACACCATTGCTGCCACTCCAGGACTCTCACTGAGCTGCCCGGGACTCTCCTTCAGCTCCATCCTTCATCCAGGCTTGCTTGTAACTGAGGACTATCATCAACAGTGATTAACACACCTGACACTCTTTTATAGAGCAATCACACATGTTTTATACTTACGTGCACAAAACTAAAGTAACCCAAGTGCAATGACCCTAATGGCCACTGGGGGAAACTGGAACTGAAACACACAGCGCAATGACCCTAATGGCCACTGGGGGGAAACTAGAACTGAAACACACAGCCAAAGGAAAAAAAAGGTTACTTGTGCATTTTCTCTGTCATATCCAACCTGGATCATGACAGCCAGTCACAGTAACTTTTGTACACATCTGTGCTGTAGGGCACCACGATCATTTCTTCTGTGGGTCCTGCAACAAGAACAAATATACAGTACAACTAAACATATATACAGTGATGTACATGGTACACATAAAATCTGGGACGTCTCTGAGCCAACCTTAGTCCTTAAAGGGGACATGCAACAAAGAGAGCAGAAAGCAGTACAGCATCTACAGAAGATGGAGCTTTCTCTTCCGTAATTGGTTTTCCGTCCTGCTTCCTCTTCTGGGAAGAGAATAAGGCCCGTTCCTCCACGCTTAGTTCGGTCCATAGGCCCCGGACGTCCCTGGTAGGTACACTGAAGTTTGATGTGGCCATTCTCATGACGCCCACACCATCCGTAATCTCACATGCTCTCCAGCCCTCTGGCATTGAACTTCTGCTCTCTATACTTTTATCTAATCCTCTCATCTAATCTAAAGCAGAAAGTGTTCCCCCCTTTATAGCCTATTACCCGCCCATTGGCTGGGCTGCTCCCAACCACCCAACTGTTCCTAAGCTCTGGTAATAATCACTTCCTGAGTCTTTTATGCCCCAAACTGCACTGTCCCCAGTCCTATTTTATAGCTAAAGCTAGTCCCTTATTCTATGTACTATACCTAATCCTAATCCTATAACTAATACAATACGACAATATGTCTTCATCAAAACAAATGTGACTCATCCGCATCACCAAATATTTATAAAACTCGACCGAATTACACATTCTATACTCATTACAAGACAATAACCATGCACGTTGGTGCCTATAAGGTTGTATGCATATTTAAACATGTTTTCCTATACACAAGTTAAAACCGTTTCTAATTAAGGGGGAAGCATATGACCGTCCAGGTCACACTCTTACATTACAGGGGCATAGTAAGGACAGAAAATACATTTGCTCTGGGAGAAGAGAAATCTGGCTACACCTCTTCCTGTTTTCCATATGGAATTTCAAGGGTGTTCAATATTTTGGGATCTAATATTAAAATCTAATCTCTATGGTCAACTTTCAGCAGATTTCAAGGGCCACAGCTTCACAACTATGCTGACAGAACTGATATAAATGATATATTATGATGCATTAAAAACAATTAGCAATGATGTATACCCTACGGCCACTTTAATATAAGGCAGGTGGAGTGCCCCGTAGTGTGCATTAGGGTGCTGGAGAGGGGGTTTTTAGACAAGTGCCGTGTTTCTGTCTGCCTCCTGTTATGACTATAAACAAGACGAAAGGAAACAGATTTTTTTACCCAGTAAAGCTGTTGATGGAATAACAGAGTGGGCTACACAGCGTTACTTTCAGACTGGACAAGCCTCTCCTTCACAAGAAACTTCTAACACATATTATTTAACAGGAAAAAGGGTCCTTGTAAATTATCCAAAGCAACATGCTTTCAGGTAACAATCTATTACTATAATCTATTACTATGATATATGGTTTACCACCCTTTACTACAGCTGCAGTTATTTCAGAGGTATTGCCTCTTGCATTACTATTTATGGGGGAAAGGGTTTGGTGTGTGTCACTAAGTCTGCATTTGTTTGCAATTCATGTAAAGTATTTGTTATGCTATTAAGTATCTGTTATCACATGTGCATGTATCACGTATGAGTCTCTATTTTTGTTAAGAAAGTTAAATTAAATTATTTAATGTAGGAATCCTACAATTATGATAGTGTACAGAAGTAAGGCTACCATAGATTCACCTGAAAATTGTGCTATCAGCCGAGAACTACATCAGGGTTTCTTTCTGACTCCCCAAAAAGTTGTATACTGCCTGGCATCACAACAGCGCCCGACGATTACTGCCATGGTGGAGGCCAGATGGTGTCCACCGTGACTCTCTTGGCTTCTTTCAAGAAAAATTGCTGTGTCTTCCCATCCAAATACTGTTCATTTTGGGAACTAGAACCCCGACGTAGCGCTCAGCAGAGAGCAATGTATTCTTGTAAATCTAGCCTCAGAGTTAAATCTTTTTGGTATAGCTATTTTTAAGAATTATGATAAGAAGTTTTTCCTGCAATGCCATGGGAAATACACAGTGATAGAGCTAAGGTCAATGACAAGCTCAGTCGGCTGCATCCCTATATGTGTTTTTACTATATATAGCTTGTACAATACATTTAAGGTTTCTCGGTAATAAGAGATAGTCGTAGGCCGGGGTCACACTTGGGAGTGTGATGTGAGAAACTCACGCGAGTCTCTCGCATCAATACCCAGTACTGCCGCCGTCACTCAGGACTGAAGCGTGCGGCTGCATGTATTTCTATGCAGCCGCACACTCCGGTCCCGAGTGCCGCCGGCAGTGCCGGGTATTGATGCTAGAGACTCGCGTGAGTTTCTCACGTCACACTCGCAAGTGTGACCACGGCCTTACACTTTTGCTTTACTTTTTATTTAAACTTTTTAAACAGACTAGTTGTGACTTGGGTGTGGAACTTTAATGAAAACCAGATCCTGTACCACATACATTATTAGTTAAAGGGTCTTGAATGGAGCCGGGCTGCAATACCACATACGGCTCATAGTCAAGACTGGTGCTGTTTCTGGCTTTTCTTTCTAAGGGTATGTGCACACGGTATCTTTTGGATGCCAGCGTATACGCTGAGTTTTTCTTGCAAAAGACTTTTCAAGAAAACTCCTTTGCTGCGTTTACTGAAGCTTCTTTTTTTTTTTTAAAGCATCACTCCAGCTTTTTGTTTTATTTCAGCGCTGGAGTGGTGCTCACGTGGGCAATTTGTTTGGCTTGGGAATTAGATTTTAATTGCTTTAATAAAGTTATAACTTTTATGGGTATATATTTTTGTAAGTAGTGGTGCTAGTAAATTAAGTTCCCTGTCCCTAGTCTGATACAAACTAGTTGCTGTCTTCAGCTCTTCCCGGCACCGCTCTGGTTCTGCGCTGCCATATTATGACCACAACTTATGACTGACTAGGGAGTCAGAAACAACAGTCACAGTGCAGTCAATGTAGACTTACACTGAGTTGTGACTTCCGGATCGCTCAGCAATCACTGGAGTCACCCAGCCAGTCACAAGTGGCACAGGTAAAAGATGAAGACAGCGACTGGTGGGTGTAAGACTAGGGGCAGGGTACTTAGTTTAGTAGTCCAGTACAGCGCTGCAATAAAAAAAAGCTGGAGTGGTTCTTTAAGTTTTTTTCTGACCTCATTTATGGCTTATTTGCTAGGGGCATTGAAAAAAAAGAAAAGCTGTATATATTAATATAGAAAATGGACCATTCACTTCTATTAACCTCTTGGAAGCCTGAAGCTTTTAAAAAAAGTTACAAAAGACTAAACATAAGCAGAGCATACGTTGCTGTGAATATGTTCATTATTTTTAGCACTTTTTCAGGCAAGTTCCAGGCAGAATCCACCTGTAAAAGACAGAATGTGCACATATCCTAATCCTGAACAACATATTTAAGAAAAGGGACATTACATTATAGGGATTGTAAACTGTGGATGCAAAGTTGGATGCAATGAGTATTGGTCACTAGTTTCTGTGCTCCCCCAGAGGCCCCCAGCTAGCGGCACATCACACAGCCGCTATGGGGCCCGTGAAGCAGGGGGGTCCGTCTGCCCCCAGCGTCGACTCTCCCGGCCGCCGCTTTTAACTATACTGGCGTCATAGACGCCTGTACAGTTCAAAGCAATGATGGAGGAGAGAGCATCAGCTGACGCTCCCTCTCCCATCATTCCCTGATCTGCCTCTGACACTGCGGGTGCACGATGATGTCACTGTGCACTCACTGTGTTCCGGCAGAGCAGCTGCTGAGACAGGAGGCGGGAGCAGCGCGGGCACGAGGAGAGATGAGGAGTGTGTGTATTTTTTAATGTAACAGTACTGGACTGTGTGGCCACTCTCTGGGGGGGGAGAGATGTGCGCTGTGCTATATACCATGTGGTGCAGTGCTATATACCATGGTGCTGTGCTGTATACCATGTGGGGCTGTGCTGTTTTACATGTGGTGTGTGCTATATACCATGTGGTGTTGTGCTATATACCATGTGGTGCTGTGCTGCATACCATGTGTGGCTGTGCTGTATACCATGTGGGGTTGTACTGTATAACATGTGGGGCTGTGCTGTATACCATGTGGGGCTGTGCTGTATACCATGTGGGGCTGTACTGTATACCATGTGGGGATGTATTGTATACCATGTGGTGCTGTGCTGTATACCATGTGGGGCTGTGCTGTATACCATGTGGTGCTGTGCTGTATACCATGTGGGGGCTGTGCTGTATATCATGTGGGGGCTGTGCTGTATATCATGTGGGGCTGTGCTGTATACCATGTGGGTCTGTGCTATATACCATGTGGGGCTGTGCTATATACCATGTGGTGCTGTGCTATATACCATGTGGTGCTGTGCTATATACCATGTGGTGTGCTATATACCATGTAGGGCTGTGCTATTGCTACGGGGCTGGCGGAACGCACCAAATAAAGGTGAAATAATATATAAGGTGCGTTCGCAGCCCAGGGCCCACCATGCAGAGGTGACCAACTGCTACTAAACAATGAGGGAAAGGAGTGTAGGAGTAAAGCCGGACACCGGTGCGTAAATACTGAACCGGTGCTAACAGACACGTGCGCCGTAACTTCACGTAACACGTGCCTGCTAGCGAAAAACCGCAACCTGATAACGTCACAGGTCACGGAGTGTGAACCACTGCTGCAACATGTGCAGTATCCATCCTGACGGACGCCACTAACCAGCCTAATAACCAGGCTGGAAAGCGCTACTAAAGCACACGGCGTAACTAGCGGATGCTGCGATAGCAGTGGCCAAGGAGGCCTATACTGGCCGACGCCCTAGGCGCTAGCGGTGGATGTGGAGCAACACTGCGGCGCTATGCAGTGTAGAGCTAACATACTGACTCTAATCCCTCACCCTTACACATGCGTAATATCCAAGGAGGGGGGAATTATAATGCGTCAGTCACCAGGCTCATTCATCCGTCATCACACATATACTAAATGCATTAGCCTCAGAGTCTATCATAGCGCATGGCAGGGCGGCCATGCGCGCCTTTTATAGCCGTGCCCTTCCGGGACCTACCCGATCCTCCAGATGGACCAATCGGAACTGGAGAAGGACCTGAGCATGTGACTCCCGATCCCCAATGGGAGATCGTCTCCTGAGCATGCTTAGTGGAGCGAATTGAGAACTTAGACTCTGAAGTCTTTTGCTGCTAGACAGGCTGCATTGCCATAACTGGACCAGAGGTGGCAGCAGCAACTGAACCCACAATGCTGGTATGGGCAGAACGCCGGGAACGTGGAGTCTGCTGAGCAGGTTCCACTGCGGCCGGAGGGGAATGGGAGACCGCAGATGGCAAGGCTCGGGATTCCCGCTGTGCAGTGCCTGGAACCCGACGCCTAACAGCTATATACCATGTGGGGCTGTGCTATATACTATATGGCTGTGTTATATACTGTACTTTGTGGCTGTGCTATATGCATTATATTCTGTGGGGAAGGCTGTGTTATATAATATGGGGGGCTACATTATATTCTATGGGGAGGTGGGCTGTTTAATATTCTATTCAGGCCTACATTATATTCTATGGGGGGCTGTATTATATTTATTCTATGGGGGTGATTGCATCATACTCTGAGGGGGCTACATTATATTCTATGGGAGGCTAGATTATACTTTATGAGGGAGCTACATTATATTCTCTTGGGGTTGCATTATACTATATGAGGAGTGCTACATTTTATTCTATGTAAGGGCTGCATTATATTCTATGGGGGGTTGCATTATACTCTATGAAGGGGCTGCCATATATTTTAAGGAGGGGCTGCATTATACTATATGAGGGGGGGCTGCATTATATTCTATTGGGGGGTTACATTATATTGTATGGCGGGGCTGCATTATACTCTGTGGGGTGGCTGCATTATGCTCTATGGGGTGGCTGCATTATACTATATGTGGGCTGCATTATACTGTATCGAGGACTATGGGGAATACATTATACTATATGAAGAACTTTGGGGTGCATTATACTATGGGAAGTGAATTGTACTACATGTATGACTGGCGGTGTATTATACTATATGGAGCACTATGAGGAGTGTATTATATTATATGGAGGACTGAGTAGTGTATTATACTATATGGAGGACTGAGTGTATTTTAATATATGGAGGGCTATGAGGCGTGTATTATACTATATGGCTGACTATGAGGAGTGTATTATACTATATGGAGGACTATAGGGAGTGTATTATACTATATGGAGGACTATGGGGCACATTATATTATATGGAGGACTATAGGGTGTAAACTGTAGTTGTGCTGCTGATAACATGATACTGTATGGTGATCTGTTAGTGATCCATTAGTGATTGTTCTATCTCCATCATTCTTTCTCAGATGGTGGAAAGAGGCTGGGAAACAAGTGGTAAATGACTTCAATATTGTCGATCACACTCGTTTAGCGGCCTGAACTCAGCTCACATAAATACATTTGAAATGCTTCTGTGTGATGTGCAGTATGTTAGCATTTGAGGCCCCATTTTAAACTTAGCCTAGGGCCCCACTTTATATGGTATGCTGAATTCCACCCCTCTCTTCCATGCTCCTGAATGCCCCATGTGAACTTCATTGTATTTTAATATGGTATGCATTGCTGAATTCCACCCCTCTCTCCCATGCTCCTGAATGCCCCATGTGAACTGCATTGTATTTTTATATGGTATGCATTGCTTACCCATCTTCTTGTATCCATAATTGTACTCCATTCTTGTTATCTCTGCCACACATCTAAGTCGTCTGTATAACCCCTTCCCCCTTTTATGACCTTGTGCATTTGGCCTGGAAAGTCACACCCCACTTTCACTCACACCTGAATGTCTTTAGCTGCACATATATTCAGCACCATGGGTCTGCTCCAGACGTAGTCGGCTCCATCTACTTCAAAATCCATATTTCAAAGTACATATTTCTAAGTACTCTGAATTAGACTAGAATTGGACTGGAATTGACTGTAAGGTAACGGACTATAACACCACAACAATGTTTCACCTTCTTTTTACTATCACCACCATACTACTCTATTTCTCCCTAACTCCTGCAATCCCTCCACCCAGTAAGGAACTAGTCATTTCCCCCTCCATCCTTCCCAGCCATCTCACCTCTTCATCACAACTGTTCCTCCACATACAATCCTTTTTCTCCAGACACACATGGCCACATCACGTCCTATCCTGCTCCCACCTTCTAATGCTCTGTCTACTACTCCTCATTGCTGGCGATGTATCCCCAAATCCTGGCCCTCCTCAACACATCCCCACACTCATTTCTAACATCCTGCCACGATCCTCTACACTTTTTTGCAACCATGACAATCTCATCCTATTCATCCAGCCCCTACTCCCCGGTCCCCCTACCTGGAGCACTATGGAACGCACGCTCTGTCTGCAACAAGCTATCGTTTATCCATGACCTCTTTATCACCAACAAACTCTCCTTCCTTGCCTTTACTGAAACCTGGCTCACTCCCTCTGACACAGCCTCTCCAGCTGCGCTTTCCTATGGTGGATTCCATCTCTCTCACACCCCTCGCCCCAGCAACAAACGTGGTGGAGGAGTTGACTTGCTCCTCTCCGATACCTGCTCCTTTACCCCAATTCCTTTTGCCACCCTCCACTACTCTTCCCTCGTTCGAGGTGCACTCTGTCCGCATATATTCCCCCTTCAACCTCCAACTGGCTGTCATCTACCGCCCCCCCAGAACTAGCCATCTCCACCTTTCTTGACCACTTCACCACCTGGCTACTCCATTTCCTTTCTGCTGACATCCCCACCATCATCATGGGAGACTTCACCATCCCCATTGACACTTCCACCCCATCTGCCTCTAAACTTCTATTGCTCACGGCTTCCCTTGACCTTACTCAATGGTCCTCTGCGCCACTCACAAAGATGGCCACACGCTAGACCTCATCTTCACCCGTCTCTGTTCCCTCACTAATCTAAATAACTTACCCCTCCCCCTGTCTGTCCACAACCTACTGACATTCTCTTCCCTCTCCTCTCCTACTGCGCAACCCCCGCTCCATAAACTCGCTCACCCTTGCAGGAATCTCAAACACCTCAATTTACAATCACTCTCCGAGTCCCTTCTCCCTCTTACAGACATAGCTTCCCTTCATGACACAGATGCTGCTGCCACTTTTTATAACACCACAATAACAGCAACACTTGATTCGGCTGCCCCCCTCACGCAGAGCAAAACTCGTACAATCAACAGGCAGCCCTGGCTGATCAGCCTGACCAAAGAACTGAGACGGGTTTCCAGGACCGCTGAGCGGAGATGGAAGAGAACCCATTCTACTGAGCACTTCAGCACATACAAGCAGTCCCTTGCCAGCTATAAGTCCAAGCTCTCTGCCGCTAAACAAAATAACTTCGCCTCTCTCATATCCTCCCTGTCTCACAACCCTAAACAACTCTTCAACACTTTCAATTCTCTACTCCGTCCCACAGCATTTCCTCCCCCTCCTCTCATTTCTGCTTAAGACTTTGCCTCCTTGTTTAAGCAGAAGATCGACAAGATCAGACAAAACTTTGGCCCGCAGCCCCCAATGCCCCTCTTAGCCGCTCAGCCCTGTTCTGCAAAAGCCAGCTTCTCCACCATGACAGAAGATCAGCTCTCCACCCTTCTGTCAAGATCACACCTCACCACTTGTGCCCTCGACCCACTCCTGTCTCAACTCATCCCTAACTTGGCCACAGTCTTCATCCCGTCTCTAACACACGTCTTCAACCTTTCACTTACAAATGGTGTCTTTCCCTCATCCTTCAAACATGCCTCAATCACACCCATCCTGAAAAAGCCCTCCCTTGATCCATCCTCTGTGTCTAACTATCACCCAATATCTCTTCTCCCTTACGCCTCAAAACTACTGGAACAGCATGTACAGTGGGGAAAAAAGTATTTAGTCAGTCAGCAATAGTGCAAGTTCCACCACTTAAAAAGATGAGAGGCGTCTGTAATTTACATCATAGGTAGACCTCAACTATGGGAGACAAACTGAGAAAAAAAAATCCAGAAAATCACATTGTCTGTTTTTTTTTCATTTTATTTGCATATTATGGTGGAAAATAAGTATTTGGTCAGAAACAAAATTTTATCTCAATACTTTGTGATATATCCTTTGTTGGCAATGACTGAGGTCAAACGTTTTCTGTAAGTCTTCACAAGGTTGCCACACACTGTTGTTGGTATGTTGGCCCATTCCTCCATGCAGATCTCCTCTAGAGCAGTGATGTTTTTGGCTTTTCGCTTGGCAACACGGACTTTCAACTCCCTCCAAAGGTTTTCTATAGGGTTGAGATCTGGAGACTGGCTAGGCCACTCCAGGACCTTGAAATGCTTCTTATGAAGCCACTCCTTCGTTGCCCTGGCGGTGTGCTTTGGATCATTGTCATGTTGAAAGACCCAGCCACGTTTCATCTTCAATGCCCTTGCTGATGGAAGGAGGTTTGCACTCAAAATCTCACAATACATGGCCCCATTCATTCTTTCATGTACCCGGATCAGTCGTCCTGGCCCCTTTGCAGAGAAACAGCCCCAAAGCATGATGTTTCCACCACCATGCCTTACAGTAGGTATGGTGTTTGATGGATGCAACTCAGTATTCTTTTTCCTCAAAACACGACAAGTTGTGTTTCTACCAAACAGTTCCAGTTTGGTTTCATCAGACCATAGGACATTCTCCCCAAACTCCTCTGGATCATCCAAATGCTCTCTAGCAAACTTCAGACGGGCCCGGACATGTACAGGCTTAAGCAGTGGGACACGTCTGGCACTGCAGGATCTGAGTCCATGGTGGCGTAGTGTGTTACTTATGGTAGGCCTTGTTACATTGGTCCCAGCTCTCTGCAGTTCATTCACTAGGTCCCCCCGCGTGGTTCTGGGATTTTTGCTCACCGTTCTTGTGATCATTCTGACCCCACGGGGTGGGATTTTGCGTGGAGCACCAGATCGAGGGAGATTATCAGTGGTCTTGTATGTCTTCCATTTTCTAATTATTGGTCCCACAGTTGATTTCTTCACTCCAAGCTGGTTGGCTATTGCAGATTCAGTCTTCCCAGCCTGGTGCAGGGCTACAATTTTGTTTCTGGTGTCCTTTGACAGCTCTTTGGTCTTCACCATAGTGGAGTTTGGAGTCAGACTGTTTGAGGGTGTGCACAGGTGTCTTTTTATACTGATAACAAGTTTAAACAGGTGCCATTACTACAGGTAATGAGTGGAGGAAAGAGGAGACTCTTAAAGAAGTTACAGGTCTGTGAGAGCCAGAAATCTTGATTGCTTGTTTCTGACCAAATACTTATTTTTCACCATAATATGCAAATAAAATGAAAAAAAAACAGACAATGTGATTTTCTGGATTTTTTTTTCTCAGTTTGTCTCCCATAGTTGAGGTCTACCTATGATGTAAATTACAGACGCCTCTCATCTTTTTAAGTGGTGGAACTTGCACTATTGCTGACTG
This sequence comes from Dendrobates tinctorius, assembly GCF_039654945.1. Taxonomy (NCBI): domain Eukaryota; kingdom Metazoa; phylum Chordata; class Amphibia; order Anura; family Dendrobatidae; genus Dendrobates; species Dendrobates tinctorius. The sequence goes on from NW_027361749.1 coordinate 13,918,067, forward strand.
ACTAAATACTTTTTTTCCCCACTGTATATCTTGAACTGTCCTCCCACCTCTTCTCCTGTTCCCTCTTTGACCGGTTACAATCTGGCTTCCGACCGCATCACTCAACTGAAACTGCCCTAACTAAAGTCACTAACAACTTACTAACCGCCAAGAGCAAGCGACACTACTCTGTCCTCCTTCTCCTGGACCTGTCCTCTGCCTTCGACACCGTAGACCATTCCCTCCTGCTACAGATTCTCTTATCTCTTGGCATCACAGACTTGGCCCTATCCTGGATCTCATCATACCTAACAGACCGAACATTTAGTGTCTCCCTCTCACACTCCTCCTCCTCACCTCGCCCCCTGTCTGTTGGTGTTCCTCAAGGCTCTGTCCTAGGACCCCTACTATTCTCCATCTACACCTTTGCTTGGGACAGCTCATAGAATCCTACGGTTTGCAGTATCACCTCTATGTCGATGACACGCAGATCTACCTATCTGGACCCAACCTCGCCTCCTTACCGACTGAAATCCCACAAGGTCTGTCTGCTATCTCAGCCTTCTTCTCTGCTCGCTTTTTCAAACTGAACATGGGCAAAACAGAATTCATCATCTTTCCCCCATCTCACTCTACCCCTCCACCAGACCTATCCATCAATGTCAATGGCTGCTTTCTTTCCCCAGTCCCGCACGCTCGATGGCTTGGGGTGATCCTCGACTCTGCACTCTCCTTCAAACCACATATCCAAGCCCTTGCCTCCGCCTGCCGCCTCAAACTCAAAAATATTTCCCGGATCCGCTCATTCCTCAACCACGAAACCACAAAAACACTAGTGCATGCTCTTATCATCTCCCGCCTCGACTACTGCAACCTCCTACTCTCTGGCCTCCCCTCTAGCACTCTGGCTCCGCTCCAGTCCATCCTACACTCTGCTGCCCGACTAATCCACCTGTCTCCCCGCTATTCCCCAGCCTCCCCCCTATGCCAGGCCCTTCACTGGCTTCCTATTGCCCAGAGGCTCCAATTCAAAATCCTAACCATGACATGCAAAGCCATCCACAACCTGTCTCCTCCATATATCTGTGACATGGTCTCTAGGTACCTACCCGCACGCAACCTTCCATCATCTCAAGATCTCCTTCTCTACTCCCCCCTTATCTCTTCTTCCCACAACCGCATACAAGACTTCTCCCGTGCTTCCCCCATACTCTAGAACTCTCTGCCGCAACACATCAGACTCTCACCATCAACTGAAACCTTCAAGAAGAACCTGAAGACCCACCTGTTCCGACAAGCCTACAGCCTGCAATGATCCTTGGTCTACTGAACCACCTCACGACCTGCTCTACCCTCTCCTACTGTATCCTCACCCATCCCTGTAGACTGTGAGCCCTCGCGGGCAGGGTCCCCTCTCCTTATGTACTTGTGTGTCCCTTGTCTTACTCATGTTTATTATACTTGTCTATATTTCCCCTTCTCACATGTAAAGCGCCATGGAATAAATGGCGCTATATAAATGCATAATAATAATAATAATAATAATAATAATAATAAACTGGCCCTGCTCAAACGAATCCTATTGTGGTGCATGACACATCTGTCACTCAGGAAGGGCGGTCCAGTGATGAGATCCGAAGATGCCGCACACGTCTAGTTCTAATATTGTGTAAGGTAGTGAGAGTCAAAATCATTGTTGAATGATGTGTTGTCTTAGATTTACAGATTGATGAATTATGGCAGTGGTGGGCAATTAATTTTCCCACAGGCCCCCATGAGACACTTTGTCTGTTGAGGAGAGCCGAATCAATAGACTGAAATTAATTCTGCCCGATGTTATAATTAACATTTTATTTATAATTATTATTTTATATTCATACTTATTGCATCACTTAAAGGGAACCTGTCACTTTGTTTTTCAGCTATAAGCTGCGGCCACAGCCTTTCTGGGCTTATCTGCAGCATTCTATAATGCTGTTGATAAGCCCCCGATCTAACCTGAAAGATAAGAAAAACAAGCTTTATTATACTCACACGAGGGCGGTCTGGTCCGATGGGCTTCGCAGGTCCAGGTCCGGCGCCTCCCATCTTCATATGATGTCGTTGGCCTCCTTGCTTCGTGTTGTGGCTCCTGCGCAGGTGTACTGATCTGCCCTGTTGTTGAGGGCAGAGCAAAGTACTGCAGGTGCAGGCTCCGGGAAAGATCAGAGAGGCCCAGCGCCTGCTCACTGCAGTACTTTGCTCTGTCCTCAACAGGGCAGATCAGTATGCCTGCACAGGAGCTGCGACAAGAAGCATGGAGATTTACGACATCGTATGAAGATGGGAGGCGCTGGACCCAGACCTGCGACGCCTATCGTACCTGACCACCCCCTGGTGAGTATAATAAAACTTAAAAGGCGGATTAGGTCGCCGAAACGCGTAGTCCCATTTGCGTTTATTTCTGCCATGCACTCTGGTTCCTGATCCTTGTGGATCGTCTTTTTAACTTGTTGAAATAAAGAAAAGCATCATTTTACTCCAACCCTGGTTTGCCGAGTTCTTGCTGGATTTCTTCTTTGTTCATATATTCCCCTATATACAGCATGAGACCCCACATAACCCCTATATACAGTATAAGCCGCCGAATAGCTCCTATATACAGTGTGAACACCCACATACTCTCATATGAGCCTCCTCGCAGCCCCCTATATACTGTGTGAGCACCAATATAGCTCTGTAGATTCAATATGAGCTCTCACATAGCCCCCTAAACACAGTATGATTCCCCATGTAGCCTCCTATATACAGTTGTGCTCAAAAGTTTACATAACCCGGAAGAACTTTTGCTTTCTTGGCCTATTTTCAGAGAATATGAATGATAACACCAAAACTTTATATCCACTCATAGTTAGTGGTTGGATGAAGCCATTTATTGTCAAACTACTGTGTTTTCTCTTTTTAAATCATAATGACAACCCAAAACATCCAAATGACCCTGATCAAAAGTTTACATATCCCATTTCTTAATAATGTGTATTTGCCGTGTACCCTTTACCATCAATGACAGCTTGAAGTCTTTTGTGGTAGTTGTGGATGAGGTTCTTTATTTTCTCATAATGTAAAGATGCCCACTCTTCTTGGCACAAAACCTCCAGTTCCTGTAAATTCCTGGGCTGTCTAGCATGAACTGAGATCTCCCCAGAGTGACTCAATGATATTGAGGTCAGGAGACCGAGATGCCCACTCCAGAACCTTCACTTTCTTCTGCTATAGCCAATGATAGGTCGACTTGGCCTTGTGTTTTGGATCGTTGTCATGTTGGAATGTCCAAGTACATCCCATCTCCCTTTTCCAGGCTGATGATTGCAAATTTGCCTCCAGTACTTGCTCATAATGTGCTGCATTCATCTTTCCTTCAACTTTGACCAAGTTTCCTGGGCCTTTGTAGCTCACACATCCCCAAAACATCAGCGATCCACCTCTGTGCTTTACAGTAGGAATGGTGTTTCTTTCATCATAGGCCTTGTTGACCTCTCTCCAAATGTAACGTTTATAGTTGTGGCCAAAAAGTTCAATTTTGGTCTCATCACTAGTGATGAGCGAGTATGCTCGTTACTCGAGATTTCCGAGCATGCTCGGGTGTTCTCTGAGTATTTTGGGCGTGCTCGGAGATTTAGTTTGTGTCACCACAGCTGCATGATTTGCAGCTGCTAGACAGCCTGCATACATAGAAAAAACACAAAAATTGAGCTTGGTTTGAGTTGATACACATGCAGGATATAAATGCATGTTGACATTGGCCATAAAACCTGCAAAAGACAAAGTGAGCAAAAACCCTGCTGTAACTAAATAAGTAAAAGCAAAAGTGCATCTAAATAATACAGAGTTTTTAGTAATACTGTTTTTGATCAAAAGTAGCATGAAAGCTATCCCACCACAACACGGTAACTCTGTTCGGGATAGTCCTACACTGTCTAATATTAAAACCCTTGCCATCTGTCAAAGTTGACCTCAATGTGTGAACAAGGGCAGACAAAAGGACTGGGTCCCAAACAGTAGACACCAGTCTGGGGAAGCCTTATATACAATTTCCAGCTCAGGAGAGGGAGGCCACACCCCAGCTTGCACAGAATGCAAAAATACAAAGAAAAAAAACAAACAAGCAAACAAAAAAAACATGTAGGGATTTCCTAAAAAACAGGCTATCCCCACATGTATCATGCAGCTGCAGCAACACAAACTAAATCTTCTGAGCAAGCCCAAAATACTCGGAGAACACCCGAGCATGCTCGGAAATCTCAAGTAATGAGCATAATCGCTCATCACTCCAAATTACCTTGTTCCAGAAGTTTTGAGGCTTGCCTCTGTGCTGTTTTGCGTATTGTAGGCGAGATACTTTGTGGCATTTGCGCAGCAATGGCTTTCTTCTGGTGACTCGACTATGCAGCCCATTTTCTTCCTTATTGTGCATCTAGTATCAGCCGGACATGGGAACGAAGAGAAAGGGTAGGCTGACATGACGCTGGGAGGGTGTGACGACATGGGTACAGCTGGGGGGGTCTGTGTAAGATGAGCCGAGGGGTAGTGGTCTGGAGGTAAAGGGGATATGACATAGGTAGAGGTGAGGTTACGTGGACAAAAATTCTGACCGGGGGTAGTGAAACCCCTTTCTGACCTCCGAGGGACTGGACAGCAAGACGGACCACCAGCCTCTCCCTCCCAGAAGCCGCCCGCTACACTTACTGGTATGGAGAAACTGTTAGTGAAGCTCCAGTAGGCTGCCAGCATTCATCCTCTGGGCTGGCTGGAGGACTCTATAAATAGGATCCTAGGTGGCAGCGGTGGTCCCATTAGTTCCCGGCGTGCAACCACCAGGTTAGGAGCGGGGTTCCAGAGCAGGCAGGTGGCAGTAGCACGTGGTAGTTGCGGTGCCTCAGTACAGCAGGGACCATTGGGGTGTAAGCAAAGTCACCTGACCTTACCGGCCCTCCTCCTCATCCTTTTTATTCCCGGGAAGGCACTGGTTAGGGACATCAAAATAGACTTGAAGCAGCTATGGAGGGCATTCCCAAATTTAAAAGTAATGTGGTCTGACATGATACCCAGGAAATTTTGGAGGGGAGCCCGATCTGTTACAAGGATTAACAAGGCACAAATTAAAATCAACAAAGCAGTATCCAAATTTGGGGTGCAGAGCGGGGGGGTAGCGGTACGTCATGTGAGTTTTGACAGTATGAAGGAGGAATTTTGGTTACCAGATGGAGAGCATTTGAATGTTGTGGGGACTGACTTGTGGACTTCGGGGTTGCAAGAAGGCATAGAAAAGGCCACAGCATTGCCGAATGGTGGGGTCTCGAGCACTTGAGGTGGTCAAGGTGCTCTCGGTGTGGCGTTGGAGGGTCCTCGAAGTTGGGAAAAAATTAGGATTGAGGATTCGTTAAATGCATGGATCCCCTTCATTGTACGTGAGGTGGTGGTGGTCTGGTGAGTTTTGGGTGATACCTGGCGATGGAACGTCGGGTTCACATTAACTGGGCATTTGGGTGATACTCGGCGATGGAACATCGGATTCACGATAACTTGAGATTTGGGTGATACCTGGCAATGGAACGTCGAGATCACAGTAACACGAGTTGATGGGTGATACCCGGCGATGGAACGTCGAGTTCACATTAGTATGGAATTGGCTGATTCCCGGCGATGGAACGTCAGGATCACATGGTCAAGAGTGCAACCCCCTTCCCTCGGTGCATGATGTTTCTGAGTCGGAGGAAAACGCGGCTAGGAGTAAGGCTGGGGGGGAAGGGGCAATGCCACTTAAAAAACCACCAGACCTTTACTACTTCGAGGACCTCACCAGGTGTCTTTGATTACCAATGAATATCATTAAATGGGCTGCTGTGGCCGTTTTTACCCAAAAGAAAATGGTTGTCGCTTGTCTTTACTTAACAGAAAAGAAGGGGCCGGGGACCCTTGGGGGGGGGGGGAATTGGGTCAGGAGAATCAAGTATCAGCCGGACATGGGAAAGAAGAGATAAGGGTAGGCTGACATGACGCTGGGAGGGTGTGACGACATTGGTACAGCTGGGGGGGATCTGTGTAAGATGAGACGAGGGGTATTGGTCTGGAGGTAAAAGGGATATGACATAGGTAGAGGTGGGTTACGTGGACAAAAGGACTGACCGGGGTAGTGAAGCCCCTTTCTGACCTCCAAAGGACTGGACAGCAAGACCTCTCCAGAGTCGTGAAACAGCCACAACTCTAGTTATCAGAGAGTCCAGTATTTCAGCTGTTATTTGTTGGTTTTTCTTTGCATCCCGAACAATTTTCCTGGCAGTTGTGGACAAAATTTTTGTTGGTCTACCTGACCATGGTTTTGTTTTTACAGAGCCCTTGATTCTCCATTTGTTAATCACAGTTTGAACGCTGCTAACTGGCATTATCAATTCCTTGGATATCTTTTTGTATCCCTTTCTTGTTTTATACAGTTCAACTACCTTTTCCCGTAGATCCATTGACAAATCTTTTGCTTTCCCCATGACTCACAATCCAGAAACATCAGTGGCTGGATGAAAGATGCAAGAGTCTGTCTGGATCCCAGAAACTCACTCAGTTTTTGTGCACACACACTGATTACAAGCAAACAGGTCACAGGTGAGGGTGTTACCATTAGTAGCCATTCAAACCCATTTGTTTCAACTTCTGTGCATGCTATCAGGCCAAAATCACCCATGTATGTAAACTTTTGATCAGGGTAATTTGGATGTTTTGGGTTGTCATATGATTTAAAAAGAGAAAACACAGTAGTCTGACAATAAATGGCTTCACCCAATCACTAACCTTGAGTGGAGAACAAGTTTTGGTGTTATCTTTCATATTTTTTGAAAAAAGGCCAAGAAAGCAAAAATTCTGCTGGGGTTTGTAAACTTTTGAGCACAACTGTGCATACAAACATTACATCCACATATGGAAAAAAAAACAATAAAAACAACACATACCTACCTCGCTCCTGTTTCCCAGGTGATCTGCTCTGGTCTCCAGTGCACTGAGTCTCCAAACAGCTGGTGCGATGTAATCATATCATCGTATCTGCTGTCTGAGTTGCACATACTGACTGGAGGAAGAAGGAGCTGGCGACTCTGTTCTCTACTAACATGTTCACCACTGTCTGCATCTTGAGGATACAGATAGTGGTGACATCGGGAAGTGGATGATGGAGTACTGACAAGGGTATGATTCGGCCTGTGGGTGACTGTTTTTACCCCTTCAGGCCAGACTGGAGCAGTTGAAGGGCTGGATGTGGCCTGTGGTCACAATTTTCCCAGCTCTAATCTTAGGTCATCAATATGAGACTGGTTTGGGAACTAGATGGACATAAGGTCTTCCTTCAACCTTCAAAACTATGTTACTATGTTACTATGTATGACCTGGTCTCTGCTCTGGCAGCACCTGGATACTAGCAATGCACGGAGTGGAGCAAATTAATGGGATACAATCTACAGTACCTAGCAGCAGCCACAATGCGACGTACTGAGCTGCGATGTTCAGCTTTATACATTGCTTATATCTGGCTGCTGCCAGAGCAAATATCAGCTGATCTGTTGGATGCAGTATCGGATCCCATTTGATCTCATATTGATAACCTATCCTACAGAGTTTGACATTCAGTATGGTACCTAATATTTGTATTGTACAAAGTCATGCATGCTATGCTATCGGTAGGAAAGAGTAGAGCATTTGCATTAGGACAGTATAGTTTCTGCAAAACTTTTTAAAATTTACTGGAGGACGTAGAAACAAATGGTTCCCAAACGTGCACATAGATTTTGTTGCAATCCAAATTTTTTCATGTGTTGATCCCCAACAGACAAGGATCTGGAGAGTGGAAGAAGCATGTAAAACACACAAATTGCAACTTTTTGCGGACACACGGTGTGAGACAAGCCTTACCTAGACATACTACTCTCCCAGCAGAAACTGTAGGATTTGGATTATGCTCCAGATACAGATAGCAGTGCAGTTAAATAAAGTCGAATTGTGCAATTCTAACCCTAGGTGTCCACAAAGAGATGTATGTGATATTATAGAAAAGAAAAATGCTTAAACTAGGATGTTTTATTAGGGTAATCCATCTGATTTAATGGACGTTAGTCTGTTTTTTTAATCACTTCTATGCAAACATTTGAATGCCTGTTTATAAGATCTCCATATGAAGTCCATAAGCCTTAATAAAGCATAATGAAAAAGACTGTCATTGTGAGAATACACCTTTAATTATTGGACTGTAGATTTATTTTGATAATAGTTCTAACAGTTAACTATCATATGTTCATTGCTAAATCAACTATCACAAAATGTGGAATATTAATGTTATAGTTTTTCCTTGCAGATTGCTGGAGGCCTGGATATACTCGGATAAAGGACTCCGTCTCCTACACATCCACTCGGTAAGTTCAGCCTGTTCCTTGAACCGATTAGTAAGTGTCAGGCTTGGGTCAGATGACAGTATAAAAAATCGGTCTGATTTTCATCCAGAAAAGCGGTACAAATTTTTTCACCACTTGTAATCCGTGTGCAATCTGTTTTTTTGCTTTACTCCGCAGCTATTAATTATTTATAGAACCATTTAGCGTTTCCTTTGTTTACAGGATTGCAATGTATCTGTAAAAATCGGATGCCATACGGATCAGAGCATGCGGCCGCATAGCAATACATGGAGCCCCACGCTCCGCTCCCAAGTGTCGGGTATTAACATGCGAGACTCGGCTGTGTTTCTCGCATGTGTGATCCCGGCCTTCCGGATTCTGCCAGTGAAAAAAAATCAGTCATCAGCACTACCCCATTGAATAACATTGGTCATTGTGCTAGCAGATAAAAAAAATCAGATAGCACTCATCTGATTTATACAGTGTGAGCGAGCCCTAAAAGTGAATGGACATTTTTTCCTCAAACTTTCTTCTTAGTACAAATGTTATTGTGGGTTATGGTTAAATTAGTGACAAAATGTATAATTGGTGGAGAAAGGATGGACTTGTTTGACCTAGATCTTTTTTTCAAAACATGTAACTTTGTAAATACAATTGCTCTCGATCAGATTCAAACATGTGTCGATCGAAATTTGATCTCAGGTCTCTTCTACACGTTCCCAAAGTTGGTGCATACTGGTCGACTCACTTGGGTACGTATACGGATTTTTCTTCAATTCTACACACAAGTGTTCGATTGGATTGAGGTCTGGGGACTGTGGGGGCCATTCCAGCACCTCTGCTTCCTTGTCATTGAATCATTTCTTCACCAATCTCCATGTATGCTTCGTGCTGTTGTGAAACAGCCCCATATCATCATGCTTCCTCCACTGAACTTGACATTTCCTTCAATTTCTCTGTGGGAGAGAGGGTCCCCGCCGAGTGTCCGGGTCGGAACCAAGGGGACCGTCACCTAGGTTCCGGGGGAAACTGTTTCTGGGGGATAGAGTTCAGGGACGGACTGGTAAGACTGACAGATGGGCTGGGGGAGGAGCTGGTATAAAAGAGGCGGGGAATGAGAGTCTCAGTGAGTCAGCAGAACGGGACAGAAGGAGCAGGAGACCGTGGGAGCAACTGAGACCCAGAGCGACTCACCAGAGCAAGGAAGGAGGCCAGAGACAGGAGAGACACTCCCCCTGGACATCAGTGGGACGGCGCCAAGACGACCATCCGAGAACCGCTGCCCAGCATTGACCAGCGCCTGCTGTCGCCTTACTCCAGCCCGTGATCACCAGCAGCCGCTGCCGCCTCCCTCCAGCCCACGGCTGCGGCCTGCAAGCGGTCACTCGCGGCCGTTGCCGCCTTGCTTCTGCCTGCGGCTGCGACCCGCCTGCTGGTCCCAGCGGCCGTTGCCGCCTCACGTCAGCCCGCGGCTGAGGCCTGTCCCCCGACGCCTGCAGCTGCCCCGCTTCTACCCGTGGCCGGGGCTAGTTCAGTGCCGTCGGCTGCCACCACTGTCCCACTCCAGTCCGCGGCAAGGGCCAGGCCGTTGCACGCCGCGGGTCCTCCGTTGCAGTCGCTGCCAGCCGCCACCCCTCATCGCCGCTGTTTGCCCCGATCCGGGGGCTGAGGCCCATCTGTCCAAGGACTCTTCTGGGACCTGTCGTGTACCTGCCTCACCGGAGCGTCGGAACTTTCGAAGTCTGCGACAGATCTTCAGCGGCTGGGCCCAGCGGCTGCTACGCCGAAGAACCAATGTCCGGGACGTCGAGCCGGTTAAGTGACACTATATAGTTAAGGACTTACCGCGGCCATACAGCGGCCCTATAATGACCGGCTTTGCCAGACGTAGCCGTGTTCTTATATTTCTGTGTTTGCTTGTATTGAGTCCCTGCAAGGACAATTCCTGTTATCTTGTTCGGTTGCTTAGACTATCCATGCGGATAGTTACCTATAAACCTATAAAAGTTGTTACCAAAAACACAAGACCGTCTCGCGTCTCGTCACTGCATCCTGCGTACCTGCTAGTACCACATTTCAATCCGTTATTCCCTTTTTCCCTTGCTTCTTTCAGACTGATTTGCACCTATCAGAGTCTAGTTTTTTGATTTTCATGTCACCTCTCCAAATCACCCATTTCAAACCTTTCAATGCCCACTTTTCGTACTTGTTTGCAAACTCAAAAGGACTCCATACTTATGACAATCATGAAGTTGAGGCTTCTTCACCTTCTTTCGGTCCACCATTCTAGAGTTGTGTAACATGCGTCGCATGGTGCTTGCATCGACGTTTGTGATCTCACTATTGTGAAGCATACGAGCCACCTCCACTGCCGTGTTTGTCACACCAGAACTGATAGACCTTGGGATGAACCGACTTGTTGACTGATATTTTGCCTGGATGTCCATTTTTTGGTTTCTGAAAGGATGGATGGACTTCATTTCGCATTCTTCCAACTGTCCTGGCACTCACATGATGCAGTTTGGCAAGTTTCTTGATCAAGACGCTTTCGATGAGCAGAATGATGCTGTTTCTCTTTTCTTTGGAAATCGTCTTCATGGCTGCTCCTCGACTTGAACCAATGAGCTTTCACTTGAGAATTAACCTAATAATACACTGAACTATTAGGGATGACAATGAATAGGGAATAACTTTTGATTCTGGGAATAACTCTTTAAGCTTTATTTGCATAAAACCAGAAATGTCATGTAAAGGAGTTTTAAGTACGCTTTTTACATTTCTTCTTTTGTGCTTTGAATTTGCATATCTTTTCAAGGCAGTACATCTTACTAAACACAGCGTATTCTGCCGATCTGGGTGAGAAATACATGCATTTGAGTTTGTTACATGCAAAAGCAAAACAGTCATTTCAGGATTTACAGTAAACACTGTGTATACTTTTATGTTCGCAGCAGTATGATTTCATTACTCAGTGTCATTCTCTGCAGAGTTACACAGTGAGTTGCACTTATAGGGAATCTGACAGTGGGTACATGGTGTCCGATCCATGGGCAGCATGGATCAGACACCGGCTGTGTGATTTCTGTTATACATGTTAAACTGTGAAACGTAACATCATTTCAGAGACAAACACAGTTTGAAACAGGACGGAGCCACAAAGAAGACTATTCAGACAAAAGATTTTTTTGTGTAACTTCACAATGCCCCCTGTCCTAGATCGACAGGTCTCTCCAGGGCCTGGACTGGCCATTTGGCAATTCTGGCAAATGCCAGAAGGGTCTGTCTGGTTGTGGGCTGCCATGTCTGCTACGTTTTTAACAGAATCGGTGTTCTCAAAACACTCATACTGTTAAGAGTTGTGACGGAGCACAAAGTCGCTGACTCTGTCACTTACCCCAGCAGGCCACAGGTATCATTAGAAATATTGGTCTTGTAGAAAATCTTCCTTTCCTACATCCAGGGTAATATTAGTAATATATCCCATCTGGTTCATCGGGATTGGGACAACATGGGCCTGTGTGATTTCAAATGCCAGGGCTGAATTTCAGCCCCAGTCCGTACCTGGGTCTCTCCCTACAATTGCACCCAGGCAGTCACTGGCAGCAAATGGGGAGAAGGCATCCTTGGTCCCTGGCGGCTTTTAAACTACGTTTTTCTCTGAAAAGCCACAATGTTTCAGAGTCAAACATATCTGCCTGAAATCAAGCAGCCAGTGTCTGAGATATGCTGTCTATGGATCGGGACGAATGTATCCGCAGTGAGGTTTATAGAGGACCCCTCACTGGATTTTGTGAGTGGCTCCTCCAATTGATTATGTTTCACTGATTCTGTAATAATTTTTTAAATGCCCCTTTTCTCTAAAGTTATGCCCCTTGATAATAAAGATGCAAATTTGTATAAACCAACCACTATGGAAGAAATGCATAGGAGACCGGCCTGAGACCCTGACAGCAGTATAAGGAGCAGTGGGGGATTGGTGTTTTTTTATTACACTAGGTTCAAATTAGTGTTCGGGGGCTTTGCTGAGGGCTGCGTACTTCCTCCGTTAAGCCCTGCCTTCTTCCGCATACTACTGCACCCGCTGACTGCACTGGAACGCAACGAGTTGCGTTTTGCACGGATGACGGATGCGTCAATCATCGTATCGGCATACATCTGCATGTCCTGCGTACCCAATGTTAAGATAGGTACACAGGATGCATGCAGAAGTATGTGGAAGTAGGCGGGGCTTAACGGAGGAAGTAAGCAGCCCTCCGCAAAGCCCCCAAACGCTAATGTGAAACCAGCCTTAGAGAACACTCGGAGCCACAGTAAAATAAAACAACCCCAGAAGCATGCATAGAAATCACAGAGCAGGGCCCTATTGTAAATTTCAAATCGGACCCCTCCTGACAAAAAATATTTGGCAAACTGGGTGAGGTCAAATCTCCCAACTTTTATAAACAAGAGTGAAGAACACAAAGGTGCACCCTGTGTGAACCAGTAGTGGTGAGCAGACCTCAGTACGTGTGGTGCTGCTTACTTGGGGTGGTTGTGCTGGGCAGGCACAGCACTGGTAGAAGCTATAGTTAGAACAACCAAGGGCTGCTGCACCGAATGCCAGCTCCGATAACACAAAACTGAGAATAGAAGCCAGAGAGGGAAAGAAACTGTGGTATCGTCCGGGCACTGCCATGGATGAATTGGCACAGGATCATGGCGAACTTTGGAACTTTAATAAACTACTATCCGTCCCCTTCTTCAAGTACCTGAAGAAGGGAATGGATTGTTCCTGAAACACATAGTCTATCAAAGCTCCAAAGTTCATTGTTATCCTCTGCCCATTCATCCACAGCAGCACCCGGACAATACAGCAATTTCTTTCCCTCTCTAACTTTTATAGATAGGGAGAAGGACATATATTGTGTCATATACACACAGAGGTGTATCTAGGCTTTCTGGCACCCTGGGCAAGAATTCAGTTCGGCATCCCCCCCAAGCACACATGCATTTTGCACACTTAGTTGCGTATCGACAAGCTGCTCTTCCTAATGCTCTCAATGTTCAGTGAAAAACTGAGAGAAGCAGGAAGAGAACCTCGTTGTCACAGGACCATACGTATAAAAATTGCATATGAGTGAAGTGTCCATGTGATGACTACTGGAACCTGCCGAGCTGAATCCTGACATTGCAGGCTTCTGAATTCTCACAACAAATGCCCTGCACACTTTAAGGCTGAGTGCACATGGTGCGGATTCTCCTGCGGATTTTTTTGCACAGATTTTGCTGAATCCGCAGGTAAAGTGACCTGCGGATTTAGTTCAGTTTTAGTGCGGTTTTAATGCGGATTTAGTGCAGTTTTTGTGCAGTTTTCCCCTGCGGTTTTCCACCTGTGGATTTCTAGAATGGAGCAGGTGGAAAACTGCAGGATATCAGCTGTGAGAAGCATGGGGGAATCGTGGATGAGGGCAGGTATATTTCGCCCAGATACCTTTCCTATGTGGCCTAATCTGGTCAGTACTTCACCTGATGACTAATGAGTAAGGGGAGGCGGATAAAAGGATGCCAGGTGGTATGTTAGTGGCTCAGCTTGGGGAACACAGAGAGCCTGTCTGTGTGAGAGACACTTGTGAGTGAAAGCAGTGCTCACGGTAGCTGTGGTTGGGCTGGACGGGAGAGGCCCTCCAGTTGATAGTTAGTTCGGACCCTGTTTAGTTAGTGCCGGACAGGCAAGGATTTGTTTCATGTTTTATTCCCCGTATGTTTTGGCTTTCACCTTAAATAAACCTGACCCAGTGTCAGTTATTTCCGGAACCCGGCTGTGCACCTGAGTTTCATGATAAACCCACGTGGCCTTTGACCCCAGCAAAGGCGATCCCAGAGTGTTTTATCATACCGCACAAAAGAAGTGACATGCTGCAGTTTTCAATCCGCAGCAAATCTGCGCGGAAAAATCCGCACCACGTGCACAGCGGATTTTGAATTACATTGCCTTTAATGGTACTGTACATCATATGCAGTTCTGCTGCAAATCCACAGGGCCAAATCCGCTGCGGATTCGCAGCAGAATCCGCACCGTGTGCATATAGCCTTAGCATTCTCCCTTACCGGTGGCAAGAGAACACGGTCATGTCAGCTCAAGCATGTGAGTTATATACTTCTGGCCACATTCCAACTAGACGTGCCCAGCCTCGCTCCGTTCATTTTCATTGAGTGAGGCCACACATGTTTAGTCAGCATGTGATCGCATGAATGTAAATTACCGGCACGAGAGAATCCTAACACCGTTCAGTGAGAACTGTGAAAATTCAGAAGTCTGCAGTCACATAGAATCAGTGTCGGACTGGGGTGCCAAGGGCCCACCAGTAATATTGACTTTGGGGCCCACTTTTCACCTGCATACAAATATTACACTACCCTCGTTCACAAATTTATCCATATCTCTATATAATAATAATAAACTAGGTAGTTTGGTTAAAGAATAAGATGCAGGTTTTTTTTTTACTATACAGAGTAAATAATGTGAATTATGCCAAGAACTGCCCATACAGTGGGGTTGGGGGCCCAGATCTGCACAGGGGCCCACTGGGGGATTACCCTGTTACCCTATGGGCTAGTCCGAGCCTGCAGAGAATGACTGCAGACTCAGCACAAACCTGGACAACCCCTATAATGTTTCTAGCATAAATAAAAACATGAGAATAAGTCATTTTCACAAATAAAATTAACATCCAAATACCTTATAGATGATGCCGTCTCTGGAGTCGTTTTCCTTCTTTTCTTCTTGTCCAGATCCCATGATGAGTTTTCTCATCCACAGCTCGTCTCTGCAGACTTCCATCTTCTCCGGTCTTCTACAGCAAATCTCCATAGGATGCCCTTAAAGATAGAAGTGTCAATATTATCCTCCTAAATAAAAATATCTGCAGTACACTGAGCCCCTGAATAAATAATTGCCCCTTACTATATTGTCTGCACAAAATATGACCCCACACTGTCCCTCTTTTGATACATGCTCTTCACACTGACCTCTCCTTTCCAGACTGGGATACCTTTTCACACTGTCACCTCACACTGTGTCCTCCCTATAGGGCTTAGTCTCTATACTGTACCTTTTCATCACACTCCCCCTCCTTGGTATACTGTCCCCTCCTGGCTGTACCCTTACACTGTCCCCCCATACTACACCCCCACTGCTCAGTCTATTCTGTGCCCACTCACTTTTCTCCCCCCATACAGTCATCTCACACCATTTCCCTCCCTCCTCATACTGTCTCCTCTAACATCCCCCCTGTTCACCATACTGTCTCCTCATATCTTTACCCCCTCACTCTCTATACTGTCTGCTCACACATACCCCTGACTCCCCATACTGTGACTGCACACATCCTATCACCCTCACTCCCCATAATGTGTGCACATACACTTTTTTCCATCGCTACTTATACTGTGTCCACATACATTTACCCGTTCACTCCCCATACTATCTGCACCCACCCCCCACTCACCATACTGTGTCTGCACCCATCCCCCATACTGTTTCCTCATACATGCCCTCATACATGCATACTCTTCATTTTGTGTCCTCGAATCTCCCTACACACATTAAATCCCCCCATCCCCACTCCAAAACCCCCCCACCCACATTAAATCCCCCCACGCATTAAGTACCCCCATCCCCACTCCAAATCATCCCACACACATTAAATCCCCCATCTCCACTCCAAATCTCCCCACACACATTAAGTCCCGCATCCCCATGCCAAATCTGTCCCACACATTAAGTACCCCCCATCCCCTCTCCAAATCTCCCCACACATTAAGTACCCCCATCCCCACTCCAAATCTCCCCACACATTAAATAACCCCCATCCCCACTCCAAATCCCCCCACACATTAAGTATCCCCCATCCCCACTCCAAATCTCTCCACACATTAAATAACCCCCATCCCCACTCTAAATCCCTCCCACCCATTAAATAACACCCAATCCTACTCCATCGGTGAGTGACGTCATCAGCGTGATCACATGACTAGATCACGCTGCTGGCGTCACTCTGACCCGGCGGTCAGAGCTTCAATTGTACTGGCGTCTGTACAGATGTTAGTACAATTGATCCCTGGGAGCCAGCACACTGCAGCTTCTCTGTGCTGGCTGTCCGCTTGAAAGCCGACACAGAGAACGGCCGACTCCCAGTCCAGGGGCGGCAGAATGCAGCCACCAGGGGAGACACTGCGGACCACCACATTAGGCGGCCCAACTGCGTCCCTCTGCCGGCTGCACCCGGGGCACATTCCCTGGCTGCCCCCCTAGATATGCCTCTGTATACACAGTAATTATACCCCTAGTGAAGCCCCTAGGTCTCTTAGAGTTCTCAATCACAAAACCCCTTTCATGACCCTTATAGTGTATGATGCTCCCAAAATTTCCCCCATTCACTCATAGAGAGAAGGATATCCCCAGTAGCATAGTATGACACCCACCAAAGCTCCCAACACAGTATAATACTCCGACAGCCTGATGCCACTAAAGTGCCTCCCCCCTCTGTATGATATCCCAGTTGTTTCCACATACACAGTGTGATGGCTTGTCAGTTTGAAGGCCCTCACTCGATATGATGCCTTCACAGCCTCCGCTCAGTATGACAGCCTCCGCTCAGTATGATTCCCTTACAGCTTCTATAGGATGTGACTGCGGAGGCCTGTGGTTGGCTTCATGGGCATTGCAGTAGAATTGGTGCAGTCCATCAGAATGGCAGCACAGAAAGGCTAGTGTGATTAATAGGTAAGCTACAGTTTTATTTTTTATTTCCTGTGCTTAACACATTTTTAAAAAGAAATGAGCAACAACCCATTTAATGTTAAACATTACTCTACAAAAACTGTACGTAAAGTTCCCTGTGTGAGCCCCATCTAATAAAGCACTCCTGTAGCATTTTACTACCATGTTTCAGGAAATTATCTGAAAACCCTGAAGCCTATGTCTAGTTATTTTAGGATTCATAACCACTTATTTTCAGAAAAAAAACATCTTACTATGATTGATGTCACAGGATTGTTGAAACCCGTGGGCAAAAAAGTATGTGTCTTGCTGCAGCTTTATGTCACAACAGGGAGCAATTGCTTTAAGGTAAAGAATATTATTCCAACATCAGACCCTGATACAAAATACTGGTGCTAAGACTCAGCATGAGCACAGCATAGTCTGAGCAGTAATGAGATATATGGAAAAGTCTTATTATCTCCATCTCTGTCTTGCTCTGCCTTTACCTGTGTCATTTTCCCTAATATATACAGTACTTAGTAAAAGCTTTCAGGAGGTGTGGATAAAATGCTGCAAAGTAAGAATGCTTTCAAAATTAAAGGTATTAACAGTTTATATTTATTAATTAAAAGATGCAAAGTGGATCAACAAAAGAGAAATATAAAATCAATATTCAAAACTGCATCAAAACATCAATTCCTCTAGGTACACTTGTACACAGTTTTTGAAAGGACCCCGCAATGAGGTTGTTCCGAACATCATGGATAACTAATCACAGATCTTCTGTGGATGTAGGATTGTACAAATACTTCTGTCTCTTTATCTAGTCCCACAAAAAATCTATAATGTTGAGTTCAGGACTTCCAGGACTTCTTGTTCTTCTTTTCGCTGATGATAGTTCTTAATGACATTGGCTGTATGTTTAGGATTGTTATCCTATTGCAGAATACATTTGGAGCCAATCAAATGCCTCCCTGATGGTATTGCATGATGAATAAGTACAGTCGTGCTGAATAGTTTACATACCGCAGCAGAATTTTTGCTTTCTTGTCCTTTTTTCAGAGAATATAAATGATAACACCAAAACTTGTTCTCCACTCATGGTTATTGGTTGGGTGCAGCTATTTATTGACAAACTACTGTGTTTTCTCTTTTTAAATCATAATGATAACCCAAAACATCCAAATGACCCAGATCAAACATTTACATACACCATTCCTTAGTACTGTGTATTGCCCCCTCTAAATCAATGACAGCTTGAAATCTTTTGTGGTAGTTGTGGATGAGGTTACTTATTTTCTCAGATGGTAAAGCTGCCCACTCTTCTTGGTAAAAAGCCTCCAGTTCCTGTAAATTCCTGGCCTGTCTAGCATGAACGGGGCACTTAAGATCTCCCCAGAGTGGCTCAATGATATTGAGGTCAGGAGAATGAGATGGCCACTCCAGAACCTTCACTTTGTTCTGCTGTAGCCAATGACAGGTCGACTTGGCCTTGAGTTTTTGGATTGTTGTCATGTTGGAATGTCCAAGTACGTCCCATGCGCAGCTTCCGGGCTAATGATTGCAAATTTGCCTGCAGTATTTTCTGATAACGTGCTGAATTAATCTTTCCTTCAAGTTTCCTGTGCCTTTGAAATTCACACATGCCCAAAATATCAGTAATCCACCTCCGTGCTTTACAGAAGGAATGGTGTTCTTTTCATTGTAGGTCTTGTTGACCTCTCTCCAAATGTAACATTTCTGGTTGTGGCCAAAAAGTTCAATTTTGGTCTCATCACTCCAAATTACCTTGTTCCAGAAGTTTTGAGGCTTGTCTCTGTGCTGTTTTGCGTATTGTAGACTAAATACTTTGTGGCATTGGCGCAGTAATGGCTTTCTTCTGGCGACTCAACCATGCAGCCCATTTTTCTTCAAGTTTCTCCTTATTGTGCATCTTGAAACAGCCAAACCGCTAGTTTTCAGAGAGTCCAGTATTTCAGCTGATGTTACTTGTCGGTTTTTCTTTGCATCCCGAACAATTTTCCTGGCAGTTGTGGACAAAATTTTGTTTTTACAGAGCCCCTGATTTTCCATTAGTTAATCACAGTTTGAATGTTGCTGACTGGCACTATCAATTCCTTGGCTATTGTTAAAATCTGCTTAGTTTGTGACAATAACAGGAGCGTTTCAGAATATATAACTGCACAGAGCATGAAACACAAATAGTCTGCAATACACAGGTAACATGAGGTAATATACAAACTGATGATTACCTACTTAGTACAACAAATGTATTGATAAGCACAGGATTATAACACCTAGATAGTGCTTACCAACTATGCTTAGAGCAAGCTGTTTAAGGAGCATGAAGAACACGAATGGTGTAGTTTTTCCTAAGAAACATGGAGGAATAATGGCTGCTGTTCCCTTCACAGTGTCATAAATAAGACCATGATGCAACAGGAACAATCCCAAAAAGCCCTAGGAACTTCCCACAAGACATTGCAAATTAAACTAGAATCTATGCATTAAACGACCAAGAGGTGGTGCTGTTACCTTACAATATGAAATATATGAAGGATTAATACACACAAAAATACAATGTCTGTAATAATAGGAGACATAAAAAAATGACTAGACTTTCTAGACAGCAATTATATGGCTGGACAGAACAGAATGGGTCGCCGACTCCATCGTAGGGTATCAGCCTAGTCATAGTGCAGGGTCAGTTTTCCCCCTTCTACCCTAGTCCTGTGTTGCAGATCTGTAACAGTTTGTCCAGCCCCCCAAAAATACAAAAAAACCCTCCCTGATTTCTGCAATATTAACACCATTCAAGATCTTGCTCAACACCTTCAAGGGTTAACGTTGGAAGTTGCCAGCTTACAACAGCACGTGAGTAATTGCCCTGGAGTCCGCTCTGAAGAACCTAAGGTGGGTTTACCTAAGTGTTTTTCTGGTAAACGTCAGGAATGTTTTTTGTTTAAAAATGCATGTTTACTTTATTTTCGGCTTAGACCCAGGTCTTCAGGGGCAGAATTACAGCGTGTGGAGATTATTATGTCATTATTGCGAGGTGAGCCGCAAGTTTGTGCATATTCATTGCGCCCGGATGACCCTTGTTTGATGTCAGTAGAAGCATTTTTTCCTGCTATGGGGTTAATATATGACGATCCTGATCGGGTCACTACAGCAGAGGCAGAACTCAGACTGCTAAAACAGGGTTCTGGTGACACTGAGAGATATTGTACCCAGTTCAGACGATGGTCTGCAGAAGTCAGCTGGAATGATCCAGCACTCAAGAGTCAGTTTTTAGCAGGTTTGAATGACAGGGTTAAAGATATACTCATTGCATATCTTGCACCTGCTAAGCTGGAAGCTGCTATGCAGTTAGCTATCCGAGTGGATGGAAGATTGAGAGATAGACAGAATGAAGAGAAGGTTTCAATTTTGCTGGATCCAGTCTCTCTGGAGAGCCCCATTGACTATGGGGAAATGATGCAACTTGGGGCGATGTCCTCTCGTTCCCAGGAACGGGAGAGAAGGTTCTCTGAGGGGCTATGCCTTTATTGTGATAAGGCTGACCATTTTATTAAGCAATGTGAAGGACGCATAAGCAAGAAAAAGAGAAAAAAGAAGGTCAATTAGAGTAACACTCCCATTTGTATTGCATTTTTAAGGTCTGCAGGAGTTTCTTCTTCTGTTTGTTCTACCTGTCGTGGTCATTCTATTGATTTCCAAGTGATGGTGGACTGTGGTTCTGCACTTAATTTGATTGACCATCAATTTCTAGACAAGTATAAGAATGATTCTGTACCTTTATCATACCCTTTTCCCATAGTGGCAATTGATAACCCTCCTCTAGAGCATGGGTGCATTTCTTGAAAGGTCACCGGGTTTCCACTCACTGTGAATATGGAACACCAGTAATCTTTAGATTTGTTTGTACTTGATAAATTGCCTTTTCCAGTTGTCCTGGGGTTACCCTGGTTAAAAATGCACAATCCTGTACTGGACTGGTCATCAAATACTATAAGATCCTGGGGTCAGGGGTGTTATGGGAAATGTTGTGATTTACACATTGCTGCTGTTGTGAAGAGGGAGCTACCTGAAGCCATTCAGGAATTCTGGAAAGTATTTTCAGAAGTTGAGTAACAAGCTCTACCACCTCATAGAGATTGCAATTGCGCTATTGAGTTTGTCCCAGGTGCTACTCTCCCTAAGAGTCATTTATTTAATCTGACGATTCCCGAGAGGGAGGCCTTAAAGGAATACCTGCAGACTAGTCTAGCTGCAGGTCATATCAGACCCTCTAATTCTCCTGTGGCCGTGGGATTTTTTTTTGTCAAAAAAAAGATGGGGGTCTTAGGCCGTGTCAGGATTTCAGGGAGATTAATAAGATCACTGTGCGCAATCCTTACCCCTTGCCGCTATGTGGGGAGGAGGACCCCCATTTAGTGTTTGGGCCGGAACCAAGGGGACCGCCATCAGAGTTATTGAAGGAAGCACAACAGGGGGATTACAAAGGGAGACATGCGACTGAGGTTGTAAGGGCAACAGGGGGTGGGGCTAGGGTAAAAGGAGCAGGGGACGCGCTGAAGTGGCAGTTGGGGAAGAGGGGGAGGACGCAGGGTGACTTGCAGGGGCACCGAGAGGAGCCTGCGAGGAGAAAGCGGGCGATTTACCGACAAGAGAGACGTGAGAGACTGTTCCCAGAGACTGCTCCCCGCTCCTGTTCTGAGAGAATTATCCCCGCTAACCCCCGCCTTGGAGAGAGAGGAACTATACCTTAGGTTGTGGCCGTGAGTACCGGTAACCAGGCCACAGAGACCTGGGCCCTTCCCCCCAGCCTTCCCCCATCACGCCGACCCGGCCATCATCGGCCTCAAGATACGCCACCTTGTCACAGGCGGGATAAAAGGCTCGCTACCCTGGCTTAGGAAGAGACTCCTTGGTAAAGGACGGCTACAGGCCTTCTGGGGAACTGCGTCATCACCGCGCGCCACCTCCATCACTTTCTTCAGGGCCTGTTGAGCCCCAACGGCATTGCTTTCTTCAGGGCCTGTTGCGCCCCAGCGGCAGAGTTTTCTTCAGGGTCTGTTGCACCCCAGCAGCAGCGCTTTCTTCAGGGCCTGTTGCGCCCCAACGGCATTGCTTTCTTCAGGGCCTGTTGCGCCCCAGCGGGAGCGTTACCTTCAGGGCCTGTTGCGCCCCAGCGGCAGCGTTTTCTTCAGGGCCTGTTGCGCCCCAGCGGCAGCGTTTCCTTCAGGGCCTGTTGCGACCCAACGGTATTATTTTCCTCAGGGCCTGTTGCCCCCACCGACATCACTTTCCTCAGGACAGCCGCCTCAGCGACCTCAACGTGGCCAAGCTACCGAAACCAGCAGTCCCTGGAAGGCTAAGTGATACTATACTTGGTTAAGATTGTTGAGTCCCTACGCGGACTGTTTGTGTTGTTCTTTATTCTAGTTCTGTTCAGCCAAGCCCATCGGCTAAAGTATATAAAAGTGATTTCGAAAACCACCATTCGTCTAGTGTCTCGTCACTGCATCCTGCGAATCTGCTCAACCCTACAGCTAATTCCGGATTTGTTTAACCAATTAGTTGGAGCCAAGTGGTTCCCTAAGATTGATCTCTGTGGGGCATATAATTTGCTGCGGGTAAAAGAAGACGATGAATGGAAGACAGCCTTTAATAACCGGGAAGGTCATTTTGAGTGTCTAGTAATGCCTTTCGGGCCTGACAAATGCTCCGGCGTTCTTTCAAAATTTCATTAATGACATTCTGAGGCTGTTGATTGGTAGGAGTGTCGTTGTTTATTTGGATGATATTTTGATCTACTCGTCTGATCTGGAGTCGCATTGGCAGAGAGTCCGCGAAGTTCTGCAGATTCTGAGAGAAAACACACTCTTTGCTAAACTGGAGAAATGCGAATTTGCGGTACAGAAAATTAGTTTTTTGGGGTACTTTCTTTCAGTGATGGATTTGAGATGAACCCGGTGAAGGTTCAGGCGGTATTGGAGTGGCCAAGACCTGAATGCTTGAAGTCGATTCAGAGATTCTTGGAGTTTGCTACAGTAATTATTATAGAAAATTCATAAAGAATTTTTCTGTTATCACAAAACCCCTTACGTATCTTACTAAGAAGGGTTCCAATACTGTCCAATGGTCCCATGAGGCAGTTAAGGCTTTTGAGCATCTCAAGGAGAGGTTTAGCTCTGCTCCTGTTTTCATCCAGACAGATGAGACTAAGCCCTTTCTGGTAGAGGTGGATGCCTCATCAGTAGGAGTGGGGGCTGTTCTGTCACAGGAAGGAGAGGATAGGGTGCATCCCTGTGCATTCTTTTCTAAGAAACTTCCACCACGTGTGACTGTCAGCTCTAGGCCCTGGACTGCTGGGCTCTTCAGGTTAAATGTTCCTCCTGGACACCACTGTCCTGTCCTGGCTCCCGGCTCACACTCTTTCTCCACTCTGACTCAATCGCAGGAAGCTCCCCAAACTACCCTCTCTTAGTCCCTCCTAACTAACCTAATCCTGTTGGTCTATCTAGTCCTTATTGTATTCTATTGTGCTCCCCCTACTGGGCTAAATCCTATACTATCCCTATATCTATACAACACATGAACATCAGTACATTTGCAATACATAAGCATAAGTACAATGTAATGCATAATACTGTATATACATTACACGACACATGAAATATACTGTTTCTATCAGAAACATATTTACACACCAGGGAGGTATGCATGGAGTGCAGGGCATTAAACTAGCCCCCGTACCCCTTACGTGTTCATAGAATGAAACGCTCCCGTATTGGTGCAATGTTAATTCCGCTGTCAGAGATTAACAGGTTAACAGTCAGCGGTGCACGGCTGTTAAAGGCAGGTCATGGCTGCGACATTTAGTTATTTTCTGCCATGTATGTTAGCTTAGCTTAGCCTGGGAGCCTGCTCCATACACTAATTCTCAACTTGCACAGTACATGTTTGGTGGATGTGGGGTGATTACTTCTGTTTGGTTGTTGTGATGCCATTTTCCTGGTGATGAATTGAAAGTGCATGAAATTGTCATCATGCAAGACATTAATTTTAACCAAAATACTTTAGAATATAGGTATGGTTATTTAATTAAAGAAAACTGTGGTAAAAATTTTGCATATTCTATTTATTTATCACAATTTAGAGAGTAATTAATTGCTTACAATACCATAACTTTGTATTTTGCAGCATAACCTCTTGCTTTAATTACTGCACCACACTGAAGGGGCATTGAGTATTCAAGGCCATCCTGAGGGATCTTGCTGCATTCCATTTGCAAATCTGCAAACAATTAATTTCTATTGTTATGGGTATGGGTCCCAACTAGTCGCCCTAACTCATCCCACAGGTGCTCTATAGGGTTTACATCAGGTGATTGGCTTGACCATTACAACAAGTGAACATTTATCTTTGCTAACCAATTTTTGACTAAATTGGATGTATGCTTAGGATCATTGTCTTGCTAGAATTTCCAGCCCCTGGCTAGTTTAGTTTTACCATGTGGCAGCATAACATACTCCAGTATATACCTGTATATGGTAGCATTCATATTTCCATCAATTCTAAGCAGAGGGCCAATGGCAGATGCAGAATTGCAGCCCCAAACCATGACATTGCCACCACTATGTTTCACTGTAGGTGTTTGGTACCTTACACCATTATGGTTTCCAATTAGATGGTATATATAGTGCTTGCTATTACTACCAAACAGATTGAACTTGGATTCATCTGACCACAACACCTTAGCCCAATCTGTCTCTTTCCATTGGTTGTGTTCTTCTTGGTTGCAAACTTAAGTTGGACCTTCCGTTTCTTTGCAGAGATGAAATGCTTCTTGACTGGAACTCATGTATTCAACCCTACTGCTCTTAGCCGTCGCACTACAGTTTGGTGACTCACTTTGACCACCTATTCTTTGTTCATTTTGTGCAAAATCTGCACAGCACACTTATGGACATACCAACTTTTTCTTAATAATATGATCAACCTTGGAGGAAGTTTTCTGTGGTCGTCCACTTCTAGGTTTGTCAGCTGTTCCATAACCTTCTTTTTCTTTCTTTATTATACGAGTCACTTTTTGGCTTTTGCTTTACTTCACTCTGAATAATTAGCTTCCTGACATCTAGTGATAAATTTGGCTCGGACATTGTCATGTTTTAACCTAAAAACACACAAACAAAAACTTTTAGGCAAAATTCGACTATCCATGACAAAATATTCAAAATATTTGGCCCAGCAAGTGATGAAACCTAACACATAAAGTGATAAAACAATGCCAACCACAATTTTCATCCTTATAGCTGACAACCATTTGCTTCCGGTTTGTTATAATCACCAGGAAAATGGCATCACAACAACCAGACCGAAGTAATCACACTTTTAAAAAAATGCAAAACTTTTGGTCATTACTGTATATGAAATAAATATATATTTTTTGAAAGTATAAACTATATATTTTTTATTTTGCCTGAAATAAAAAGGAAATATGTAATCTTTAACTTTAGGCCTTTTAGAGATCATTTAATCTTCAACTTGCTTAACTGTTCACAATAACAGTAATTTTGATCAGGGGTACATGCCACTTTTACATGCCACTATATTTGTGGCGCCCCTGAGGCTCAGTCGCCACAGAGGTACTGCACCGTCTCCTAAGGTGTAGTGCCCCACCAACTAGGTAAGTTGGGAACTCCTTTCTACACTCCAACACCTGCACCCCACACACAGGATAGTTCAGCACTGACCACATTGCGGCTTCATGCTTAGAGGGTAGCAGAAGAGCACCTTTCGTGGTTCCTTGCTTCGTAACACGAGATGTGCTGGGAGGTAGGTGGAGTTGAGATATATAAAAGGTTGGGAAGGTTTAGAATTAGAGGTTCAGTCTGACGGGAGGTCAGGCGGGAGAAGGACAGTCAGTCAGGAGAGTCTGAGGATGGGTCTGAGGAGAAGGAGTGCTGCAGCTGCCTCAGTGATCTGAGCCAGCTGGCACGGGAAAGGAACAGAGGGAGAAAGACGTAGAACTGCAACCTAAGCTTCCGTAAGAGAGAGAGGAAACCGTGCGGAACAAAGGAGTAGGAGAACAGAGAGGAGTTGTGGGTTAGAAGAGGAACCCTGCCTATAGGTTCTCAGCGCAAGGCTGGGGCCCGGTCCCCGAGGTTGTATGGACACTATGGTTCTGCAGCAGACACCGGTGGAGTAGTTGGCTGTAAATGCATTACTCCCATCCAAGACTCGGGGCACAACAGCAACTGAATAGAGAGCCAGGACTCCGGAGAAGGGAGTCCCCGAGAGAGGCTACAGCTGTCTGCCATACGAGTAGAGTTGTTAGGAACATCTGACAAGAGGAACTTCAGAGTACCACGGTACTGGAGCTCTTCACACCTTAAGGCGCAATAGAGGAGTCGTTCAGGAAAGGTACATGTTGGCGGAGTGTTGGAGAGGAGAACCCTGACTTGCCCGGGAGGTTGATTGAGTCTCTGCCCCAGAGGACACGGCACGGAGGCAGGCACCAGTGTGTACCATGGACTGTGAGTAAAGCTTTGGAACTACAAGCCCTGGTGTCCTCCATTCATTTGTGTGCTAACACCGTCAGCACCGCTACATCTGGGTACCAACATTCCTCACACTACCTGCGCCTATACACTGCCCTGGGGTTACAGCTTCACCTGTGGGGAGCTACACCGTCTATGCTGCAACACACCATCAGCCCCAGAGGATCTGCGCGCAGCGTTGGCTTAACATCTTGCTTGCCAAACACCACAGGTGGCGTCACAAACTATTCCACTTCATTAACTACAAACCACCATTGATTTGGGCACCCAGGGCCACGGACCGGGTCACCGCCGCTGTGACACCTTTCCCCCTGACACCGGCCCGGTACTGAGTACCCCACAGCCCTGGGAGGGCGACCCATATTTCCATTATGCCATAGCATAAATTTGATTTTTACCTGCACAAAGATAAGAGATTGGTAGGAAAAAACATAGCTTTACTGAACATAACACCCAGATGACATTTAAGTCAAGCACTAGAAAAAATAAATAACATGTGATCCAAAAGAGAAAGTATTACTTTGTGACACAGATGACAGATCCTTTTGAACCATTCTGTGAAAATGGTCAGGTCATCATGCTCCAGAGGATGAAGAATGCCCAACAGGATAAAATATTTTATGAAGTGAGAGTGCCAGGTATTGAGGTGAGAGACGCGTGCGAGTTTCTCGCATTGCACTCACAAGTGTGACTCCGGCCTAAGTGATACATTGCTGGAATCACTTTCTCTGCCCCTGCATCATGCTGCTCTAAGATGGGGTAGCAAAAACATAGTGACATTTTCCCTCTAAACCACAGCTATCAGGAACATGATAGCAAGTGTTGAATTTCTGTCACGCGGGGCTTAGTTCAACTAAGGCTGAAATACCCGGGGCCCCTGTGATGTCCCTTTAACTAGGGGAAACCCTGTCTGACCCTCAACCCAGGGTTTTTGCTGATGG
The DNA here is from genome assembly GCF_039654945.1 of Dendrobates tinctorius. Lineage (NCBI taxonomy): Eukaryota > Metazoa > Chordata > Amphibia > Anura > Dendrobatidae > Dendrobates > Dendrobates tinctorius. The sequence continues at coordinate 13,945,707 of NW_027361749.1, forward strand.
TGCAAATGCCTGAGCCTCCAACCTTTCCTTATCTCCTTCTCAGCCCTGCACTTAACCCTCCACCCAGTGAGGAGACAAACCACCAAAGCCCCCACACAAATTATGACAGACAGGGAGAACTTAAACTGCACTGCACGCACACAGGAATATACAGTAATGTGAACAGGGCACAACTAAACACAAATATGGGAAGGAGAAAGGATAACAACGGATCATACGCCACCAGATACGAATCTCTCTCTTTTCAACACCTCCACTCCAGACCGGAACCACTTGGTACTAAACACAAGCTATAATCGGCGACGCCCATAGGCCAGCATGACTATTTAAAGACCGTGGGCGTGACTAAACATCCAACCTGGTCTCCAGCAAGATTAACCCCCGAGAGCCTGAAGATCAAGCCGGCGCCACTGAGGCTATAGTGGATGGAGGTGGAACTACCTCTGCCTGCCGGACGCTGTGGTGTGAACAGCGTCCAACATGACATTACCCCGTCTTCTACGAGGGACCTCCGGACCCTCAAGACTCATAGGACCCGGCTTGTCCAGATGACGATGGTGAAAGGAACTGACCAGCCGATTCGCATGTATGTCTGAGGCTGGAACCCAAGACCTCTCCTCCGGACCATACCCCCGCCAGTGCACCAAATACTGAAGAGTACGGCATACTCCTCGAGAGTCCACTACCTTGGCGACCTCAAACTCTAAGTCGCCATCCACCATGACTGGAGGTGGCATCGGCGTCGTGTCCACCAAGCCTACCACCTTTTTCAATAAAGCCCTGTGAAACACGTTGTGTATCTTGTACACCGCAGGAAGTTCCAACCGATAAGCCAGTGGGTTAATGATTGCAGAAATCCTAAAAGGCCCAATAAACCTTGGACCCAGTTTTAAAGATGGAATTTTGAGTTTTATGTTCTTCGTAGCTAACCACACCCATTCACCCACACACAGGTCCGGACCTGGCACACGTCTACTGTCAGCCACCCGTTTGTACCTAGCACTCATGCTCAACAAACGCTGTTTCACCCTCCTCCAGACCGATGACAATTGGGCTCCTAGCTGATCCTCCTCCGGGACACCCCCCGAGTCACCCTGACGTAAGGTACAAAACTGAGGATGTTGACCGTACACACAAAAGAATGGGGACTCTCCCGATGACTCTTGGCGGTGATTATTTAGCGCGAATTCGGCCAGAGGAAGGAAAGTAGACCACTCCTCCTGGTTGTCGGACACAAAGCATCGTAAATACTGTTCTAAATTTTGGTTCATGCGCTCAGTTTGTCCATTAGACTGTGGATGAAACGCTGATGAATGTGACAACTTGATCCCCAAGCGTGAGCAAAAAGCTTTCCAAAACCTCGCCACAAATTGCGTACCCCTATCAGATACTATGTCCGACGGAACTCCGTGGAGTCTGACCACCTCCTTCACAAATACCTGAGCCAACGTCTTTGCATTGGGCAATGAAGAAAACGCCACAAAATGCGCCATCTTTGAAAAACGGTCAACCACCACCAGGATGACCGTGTTTCCCGCCGAGGCTGGCAAGTCAGTGATGAAATCCATGGAGATTTCTGTCCATGGCCTATTGGGTACCCCCAGAGGCAGTAGCGTGCCAGCAGGACGGGTTTGGGGTGACTTAGCCCTAGCGCACGTGATGCAAGCTGCCACGTAGGAGACCACGTCCTGACGGATTCTGGGCCACCAGAAACGACGCGATACCAGCTCTAAGGTGCCCTTCACCCCTGGATGACCAGCCAGTACCGAGTCGTGGTGTTCCTTCAACACCTTAAGCCGAAGATGCAGGGGTACAAATGATTTGTTGGCGGGAAGTCCTGGCCGTACCTCCTCTTGGGCCTCGGCAATCTCCGCCTCTACCTCAGTCGTTAGAGCCGAGACCACTACCCCTTCCTGGAGGATGGGTACCGGCTCTTCCCGAGGTTCTCCCCCTGGAAAACACCTAGACAAAGCATCCGTCTTGGTGTTTTTAGCCCCGGGACGGTAAGTCACAAGAAAATTGAAAGGAGTAAAAAACAATGCCCAGCGGGCCTGCCTAGGAGACAGACGCTTGGCTGACTCCAGATAGAGCAGATTCTTATGGTCGGTGATGACTGTGACCTGGTGAGCCGCCCCCTCCAAGAAGTGTCGTCATTCCTCAAAAGCCAATTTGATGGCCAACAACTCTCGGTTGCCGATATCATAATTCCGTTCGGCCGGCGACAGCTTCTTGGAGAAGTAGGCGCATGGATGCATCTCGCTCAAGGACGAGCCTTGAGACAGTACTGCCCCCACTCCCACCTCCGACGCATCAACCTCCACCACAAAAGGTTTAGACACGTCTGGTTGCACCAGAATGGGGGCTGAAGCAAAACTATTCTTCAGACGCTCAAATGCACGTATAGCCACCTCAGGCCAGCTCACCAGATCGGCACCTTTTTTTGTCATGTCCGTGAGCGGTTTGGCGATAGTCGAAAAGTGTTTTATAAATTTCCTATAATAATTTGCAAACCCAAGGAACCGCTGGAGTGCTTTCAGACTCTCCGGCCTCTCCCATTGCAGCACCGCTTGCACCTTAGCGGTGTCCATTTTAAACCCGGCTGCGGACACAATATATCCCAAAAAGGGCAACTCCTGGTCAAAAAATAAACATTTTTCCAGCTTAGCATAGAGCTGGTTCTCCCGGAGCAACTGTAACACCTGCCTGACATGCTCCAAATGAGTGTCCCGATCGCTAGAATAAATGAGGATATCATCCAGGTATACAATCACAAATCTCCCCAGGACATGAGCAAATACATCATTAATAAAATGTTGAAAAACGGCAGGCGCAGTGGTCAACCCAAATGGCATAACCAGACTCTCAAAATGACCCTCAGGAGTGTTAAACGCCGTCTTCCACTCATCCCCCTGACGGACCCTTATGAAGTTATATGCCCCCCTGAGGTCCAGCTTGGAAAACCATTTCGCCCCCGCTACCTGGTTGAACAAATCCGGGATCAACGGCATTGGGTAGGGATCACGGATAGTAATCTGGTTTAACTCTCGGAAATCCAGACACGGGCGTAACCCCCCATTTTTCTTCTTAATGAAGAAAAACCCCGCGGCTACAGGTGAGGACGAAGGCCGGATGTGTCCTTTGCTCAGACTCTCCGCGATGTAGTCTTTCAGAGCTTGTCTCTCAGGACCAGAAATATTAAACATCCTGGCCTTAGGTAATTTGGCCCCAGGTTTTAACCTGATCGCACAGTCATAGGCTCTATGTGGAGGCAGTTCTGAGCAACCCTTCTCAGAGAAAACATCCGCGAAATCCTGCAAAGCCTCAGGCAGGCTGGGCGTCACGGCGGACACACATGTTGCCAAGCAATTGTCTTGGCAGAAATCACTCCATTGTACTATGTCCTGAGTTTTCCAATCAATTACCGGGTTGTGCCTAGACAACCATGGAAAACCCAGGACCATTTGTGCTGGGAGATTACGGAGGACCCTACATGTAACCGACTCAGAATGTAGGACCCCAATGTGGAGTTTCACCTCTGCCACAAACTCCGTAATCTCACCTTTAGGGAGGGGAACAGCATTAATGGTAAGCACCTGTATGGGGTGAGGAAGTCTTTCGATCTTAAACCCGGCGGTGTGTGCAAACTCCTCATCTATGAGATTGGTGGCGGAACCGCTATCCACAAACACTGATATTGGTAGCTCTCTGCCCGCGATAATAACCTTGGCAGGGAGCATACATTGAGATACCATCATGGAGGATATGCATACGCTCAGTTGGGTCTCCTCCATACCCTCTGAGCTTAACAGTTTTCCGCCGGTGCAACCCTCTTAGGTAGCACCGGGCAAACGTTAACATAATGACCTCTTTTACCACAGTAGAAACATGCTCCGGGCTTCCGGAATCCTGGAGCGCGACGCTTAACCTGTGCCACGCCAGCAATCTGCATAGGTTCAGGGGACTCATCTACTTCAACCACACTTGCACCTCTGCTTTCCCCCAGAGGTAGCATCTCCTGTGCCCCCTGACGAAAACGGCGATCAATACGTATCACCAAACTCATGGCAGACTCCAATGATGCCGGAGTCTCATACATCAGGAGGGCTTGTTTAACCTTCCCTGATACCCCATGAATAAACTGGCTCCGCAGTGCTGGGTCATTCCACTGTGTGTCTACGGCCCAACGGCGAAATTCCGAACAATAGTCCTCTGCCAAGCGCTCCCCCTGGCGGAGGGCGCGGATTTTAGATTCCGCTAGAGCCAGTCGGTCAGGATCATCGTAAATGAGCCCGAGGGCAGAAAAAACATTATCAACAGAATGAAATGTAGCAGAGTCAGCTGGTAAAGAAAATGCCCATGCTTGGGGGTCACCACTCAGTAATGACAACACCAACCCTACCCGCTGGGCCTCATTACCTGAGGAGGTAGGGCGCATGCGGAAGTATAACTTGCAGGCCTCCCGAAATACAACAAATTTGCTGCGATCCCCTTAAAATCGTTCTGGCAGCGGAAACTTCGGCTCTGCACCGATACCTGCAGATGCCGTTTGCACCTTCGCTACTACCAGGCCCTGCTGCTTAACTGCCCCTTTCAACTCGGAGACCTGTAAGGACAGCGCCGCCAACTGGCGGGTTATGGAATCTAATGCATCCATGGAGTCCTGAAAAATGTGGGCCGATTATAATGTCACGCGGGGCTTAGTTCAACTAAGGCTGAAATACCCGGGGCCCCTGTGATGTCCCTTTAACTAGGGGAAACCCTGTCTGACCCTCAACCCAGGGTTTTTGCTGATGGTGCAAATGCCTGAGCCTCCAACCTTTCCTTATCTCCTGCTCAGCCCTGCACTTAACCCTCCACCCTCCACCCAGTGAGGAGACAAACCACCAAAGCCCCCACACAAATTATGACAGACAGGGAGAACTTAAACTGCACTGCACGCACACAGGAATATACAGTAATGTGAACAGGGCACAACTAAACACAAATATGGGAAGGAGAAAGGATAACAACGGATCATACGCCACCAGATACAAATCTCTCTCTTTTCAACACCTCCACTCCAGACCGGAACCACTTGGTACTAAACACAAGCTATAATCGGCGACGCCCATAGGCCAGCATGACTATTTAAAGACCGTGGGCGTGACTAAACATCCAACCTGGTCTCCAGAAAGATTAACCCCCGAGAGCCTGAAGATCAAGCCGGCGCCACTGAGGCTATAGTGAATGGAGGTGGAACTACCTCTTCCTGCCGGACGCTGTGGTGTGAACAGCGTCCAACATGACAATTTCCCTGCAGCTTCATCAGAAGTCACTGTAGCATTACACCATAGCCACAGAATTCAGTAGACTGGCCATGCTAGTCAATGGCTAGCTAGGCAACCACCTATTCTTTGTCCTGCCCCTGTGGGTAATAAATGCTCATGGCTTTCTATGGAGTTTTTTTTTAATTTTAGAAATATGAATACATTTACACTAAGAATATGAAAACGGTTACTGTTGTGAACTCCCTTGCTCGGATTTCTGAGCCGAAGCTCCCTCTGGTGGTTACTGAGAGTAGTGTAGCTGGCCAGGTGGATGGAGGTTCTCCACCTGACGATGATAAGTGGGAATCTGGGATTGCTGGTTGGGAGCACATAATGGAGCTGGCTGCTTTTGAAGGTTGCTGGTGATTTTTTCCTCTGTGTGCATTTGGAGCTCTTTGTCCTTGCCTGATCTGCATGTTCAGCTAAGTGATTCTTTTGCTAATCCTTTGCATCTAATCTGGTTGTGTCTTTTTTGCTTTCTGTTTTGCTGCCAGGGTTCAGCGTGCTCCATGCTGGGGGCAGCGCTGGGCCCTGCTTCATATGTTGCATCTTGTTCACTTCCCTGTTATGTTAGAATCTTTTGCTTGCTGCCAGTTTATACCAGAGTGCTGATCTAGCGGGGGTGAGAACGTGTGATCTCAGGTTTTTTTTGTATATCTGAAGTGTTGGACTTCTTCAGGGTTTTGTGCGTGATTGCAGACAGTATCTTTTTCTATCCTGTCCTGTTAGACAGCTTGGGCCCCACCGTTTGCTCAGTCTGTTCTCTGTTTGTGTTTCATCTTGTCTCACCGACAATATATGTTTGGGGGCTGTCTATTCCTTTGGGGATCTGCTCCGGGGCAGTTTAGATTTAATTTTTCTGTCTTTAGGCTTAGTTAGTCCTCCGGCTGTAACGAAGCGTCTAGGGCATCGTAGGAACGCTCCACGGCTACTGCTAGTTGTGCGGATAGGATCAGGGGTCTGCAATCCACTTAGTTGCCAACCTCTCTGGTCTTCTGGTGGCTTAGCCTGTTCCTGCCATCCTCTTTGGTGTCCCATTCATAACAGGTTGCTATTTTCAAGTGCGAATTGTATGTAATGTTCACAATTTTGATGAGAGCTTGTGAGTTCAAATCAAGGTTACATCTGACAGAAGTCACTAATTATCTTACTAATAATTATTTTATATTAAAAGTATAAACCCCTGAACAAGATAAAACAGAAAATGAGTGGTGTGTCCTAGTAATGTGTGATGAAAACAAATGTAGCCAAGCCCTGTGATGGGCAAGACTTCGTGATTGATCTAATGCCTGACTAACGTTCTCCTGATTGTCAATCACGGCAGATGGGACACAAGAAGATCCCTTTCCTTGGTGGTGACCTATTGGAAGAGTAGATTCTTTTTACTCATCATTTTGCATTTTTATTGTTGTCTAAAGGATTACGAAAAATTATATATTTTTTAGCATAGTCCAGTTTTTGGGATTAAGAAAATTATGTCTTTAAAATTCAGTAGAAAAGAGAAAGAAAAAACAGAAGATGTGGAAGATGGAACAAACCTCAGACTGTCCTCCAAGGTGAAGAAGGTCATCTCAGAAACACATGAAAGTCTAGACTATTTGCCTTCTCATAGTGATGCCTACAAAACATGGCGGAAACTGAAGCCCCACAGGTAACACCAATACTACGGAAGTCACTGTGATTCAGTAGAATTATAAGTTTCCTTTTACAGGAGCCGTTTTAGTGGTAGCTCCTTCCTTTGGAGGCTGTTCACACATCAAGTTTTAGATCAGTGTTTCTTTAGTATTTGTACCAATTATCGGGAGAGGAACCTATAGAGAGAAAAACTATTATTCAGAGATTCACGCCAGTTCTTTGTTTTGAAGCTACTGCAGGTTTTGGCTTGCAAATACAGATGAAAAACTGTCAAAAAAAAAAAACATGCGTGAGTAGCCCCAAACTATGTATTTTGTACTGCCAGGCAATACTTTTTTTAATTACTATTATCTAAAATTTAAACTAAAAAACTTTGTTGAAGTTAGAGCTGTTTGTCTGTAAGGGCTCGTGCACATTTTCGTATTATTGGTCCGAGTGCAATCAGACAGAGTAAACATCAGAATGCACCTGGACCACTGTTAGTCTATGGGGCCATGCACAAGTCAGATTATTTCCTTGGACCAAGCCGGTCTATCGGGAAAAAAAAAATCACAACATGCATGAGTTTGATCCAATTTTCAGATCCCACTTGACCATGTAAGTCAATGAGTGAGTGCAAACCATCGGACTGCACGCAGGTGACATCCGAGTGCAGTCTGATTTCTACGGACTGACAAATTGGAGAAGATGGAGCAATCAGTGTAATTGACCTGATTCTCTCAGATTAGAGAAAAAACGTTCGTCTGCACCCGCCTTAAGTGTGCATAATTGGATGTAAAAAAACTGTCGATTTGACATGGCTGCCTTCTCCTGTCTTTCTGTAGTCATCCTCTTTGCTCCACTAGAATTGTGTTCATGTAACCTAACAGAACAACCCCTGTTCTTATGTCTTGGGCATATGGAGGTTATGGAAGGGGTCCGGCGTCTTACATTTTCTTTATTATTCATTTAGCTCAGCGCAATTTGTAAAAAAAAAAAAAAAAAAAAAAAAAAATCTGTGCATGTTATGGATTGTATTTCCTGTCCAAAGATTTTCTTTGTTGAATACCTTAACCCGTATGTCCTGCTATGGTACATGGAGCAATTATACAGGGGTCTCCAGAATGGATGTCTGCACACATAACTTAAAAATCACATTACAAGGAAAAACAAAACTATTAGTGCAAAAAAAATTGCTAAATCAATGGAAATTTAAAGCATCATCCAAGAGTTAGTACACTCTGTACGAGTGGAAGAGATGATAGCGATGTGCTGGCTAGAATTTAAGTAATAGAAAGCACAGATGGAGGGAAACACATGGAATGAAGATGATGGGTCACATTACATTATTAAGACTATAAACTACTTGTATTGTGCACTCTGATGATTAGGAGATACTGCAGATGTCTTATAACCTAGTATTTCTGGAGAACGTTTCCACATTTGCTAGTGATACTCATCTGAAATATAAATTGTAGCTTGGTTGGCCACACTAAATAAGCCATTATTAATGTTCTCTCCAATACTCTGGGAAAAGCTCCTTAGGCTGGGGTCACACTTGTGAGTGCAACCGAGAAACTCACGCGAGTCTCTCGCCTCAATACTCGGCACTGCCGCCGGCACTCGGGCACGGAGTGTGCGGCTGCTTGTCTTTCTATGCAGCTGAATGCTCCAGTCCCGAGTGTCGGTGGCAGTGCCGGGTATTGATGCGTCCATAAATATGGACTTTAGAGGAGTATTTGGATAATGGGCTTGAATTGTCTTCCAAAAAAAAAGTTTCTTCATCTTCTCCATTCAGTCTGTCCGTGAAAATTGGATCACACTCAGATGTCATTCAAGTGCCGTCCAATGTATTGCACAGACCAATAAACTTGAATGGCCAAGTTAGATCTGAATAACGGAGGCAAATCGTACATGCTGAGATTTTCTCAGTCAGAGAAAATTAGCAGACATGTGCTCGGCCTCATTGAATAACATGGGGGCAAGTGCTAGTCGTCAAAACGACAGATAGCACTCGTCCGACTTTTACGGGTGTGTGCACGAGCCCTATGAGTGACAAATGACCCTCCAGACACCCGTTTACCATTTAGGTCACTAATTAGCTATTACGTAAATTATTTAAGTTAAAGGATACGTCATGAAAATCTATTGAAAAGTTAATGACATGTCCAATAAATGAATTTGATGATTACCATATAGTGGGATAAGTCATCCAGTGACTATTTTGGTATTTATTTCACAGATCTGTTTTTTCAGCATCCTATGTATGACATACATTGATAATTTATCCCTGATTTTTTGTGCTATACTAATGTATGACAGACTAATGGAAGCCAAGGGAACACTCTTTTGTCTTCCATCAGGCTAATGTTATCCTGTGGGCATCTGACATACTGTACATGCTAAATGTAGGTAAAGGCCCCGTCACACATAGCGATGTCGCTAGCGAGATCGCTACTGAGTCACAAGTTTTGTGACACAACAGCGATCTCACCAGCGAGATCGCTGTGTGTGACAGCGATCAGCGACCGGCCCCTCTGCCGGTATTGCTGATCGCTCTGGGAAACCTCTGGACTTTTCTTTGGTCGCTGGTCTCCCACTGGCTATCATGCATCGCTGCGTGTGACAGGCGGGAGACCAGCGATCTGCTGGTAACTAACGTACACATCGGGTATCCAAGGGACGTGTGTGCCTTAGATACTCGATGTGTACGTTAGTTACCATCTTCCTGCATCAGTGCGCTGGTAACTAACGAACGAAGCGACGCTGCGCGCTCGGCGTCGCTGTGCTGATCGCTGGTGAAACTGTCTGACAGCTCACTAGCGATCATGCAGCAATTCACCAGCGATCCTGACACGTTGATATCGTTGTCGGGATCGCTGGTGAGTCGCTATGTGTGACGGGGCCCTTAAGAACCTAGTGTGAAAACTGCCAAAGGATTAATCAACTTTTACTTTTGGAATAAGTAAGCATAGTGAAATTAATACATGTGCTTTTGTTTGTAGGTCAGACTGGGATCGTTGGGTGATGATGGCACTTATTGGAATTGTAGTGGGCACGGTGGGATTCTTCATGCACCAGATAATAGATACCTGTTTTGAAATGAAGTGGGAGCTTGTCGAAAAATTTATCAGTGTAAGTGATTTCTCATTATATTGTCATCAGCTGATAAGTTCTTACTGACAGATTTTAAAGAGCGTTATGTATGTTATGTATGTCTGCCTGATAGATCAGAAGGAACCATTTTTGCCTTTTTGAACTTTCCAAGTGCTTGGAGGTTATGGATTCTACTTGGAGGGCAGCCGTATTTAGATATCCTATGCTGCCCAGGGGTGATTCTGTTGGCATTAGAAAATTTAAAGAGTAACTGTTGTTTTCATTTTTATTTCATAAATCAATAATGCACATGAAAATAAGCATTTTTTTTATATTTTATCAGAGAAATCTGCTTCTTCCTCCTCCTTAATTGATCATTCACTCTCTGAGATAGAACATGACAGTTGGTACTTTTAGAATTCTGTGGAAAGGGGAAGGAGGAGGGAAGAGATAGTCTGTTGCAAGCTTTCCTGGAACAATAGTGACAGCTCTCTATAGAACTTTATGATCACTAACTACTATCTCCCATCTCAGAAATGGAAAAATTTGAATTCAATGATGACAGATTTTACCTTTTGAATTGATAATTTTGTTGCTCAGTTCAGGAGGGAAAAAAGCGTACTTCTCTGATAAAGATACATTATCAAGTTTCTTATTTTCACATGTAGTATTGATTGATGAAATGAAAATTAAAATAACGGGTAAGTCCGGTGGACTTCACAGCATATAAATAAGACAGGATGTAAAAAGTAGAGGAAGACCCTAACAGTAGGGAATGGGGGATGGAAGCCCTCCTGACACTAACGTGTGCCTGTCCTTGAGCTCTCCTAATGCCCTATGTGGGTCCTTCTTGTTGGCATATGCAACAGCTGTGGACTTCTTCGTTTGTGTAAAGGAAGACTTTATGCTGATATGACAATAGATGGCAATGTTGTATAAAGTTTCCTTGCTTAATGTGTTGTAAGAGAAAAGGTCTCTCTTGTTTAGTTTCAGTTTTGATTTCCTACTTCCTGATGCAAGCATTGTATGACTGTGCATTTTTCCTTTACCTCATGCTCTGAGAAGTAAAAGCTTGTTATCCCATGTAATCTGCTCTGTGAAGATTTCTACTACAACCGTGGGTATCCAGGAGCTATACAACAAGCTGTGCAACAGGTTATGGGCCCAGGCACAGAGAATCCCAGGAACAGAGAATCCCAGATACCAAGGATCCCAAGCACAGAGGATACCAGACACTCAGGACACCATAACTCTCAGCAAAGACTCTGGTGAAGGCAGAAGAATTCTTCAGTACAATTCTCTACAACCAAGACAAATTAAAGATGATGAGAAGCACAGAGCTAAAACTCACAGTAGCTAAGCTGAATAATGAGAACTATCAGTTATGGAAGTTCAAAGTAGAGATGTTATTGTCTAAAGATGATTTATGGGAAGTAATTACTACAGATAGACCTGATGAAGATAATCAGACATGGGATAGAAAAAAATTGACAAACAAGAGCTACTATCAGCCTGTTAGTCGATGTTTCTCAATTAATTCACATAAGGTATGAGGATACAGCAAAGGGAATGTGGGAGGCACTGAGAAGGCTGCATGAAAGATCCAGCTTAAATCACAAGTTATTTCTGTCAAGAAAGCTTTGCAGTATTAGACTAAGTGCAGACAATGACATGCAGAAGCACAAATTCTCTATTATGGAAGTGATATCACAGCTGAGATCAATTGGTGAAGGTATTAAGGAAAGCTACAGTTGTGGCCAAAAGTATTGACACCCCTGCAATTGTCAGATAATACTCAGTTTCTTCCTGAAAATGTTTGCAAACACAAATTCTTTGGTATTATCTTCATCTGCAATAGATGAGACAAGTGACGTGAAGCTCCCATAATCATAATTCTGCTTCACGTCACTTGTCTCATCTATTGCATTTTTTCTGTGCTGTATTGTGCATAAATATGTGACTCTTCAGATTTTGTATTAGTCTATGCCTGATGAAGAGACCTGAGTAGTCTCGAAAGCTTGCAATGTGTTACCATCTTTTCAGTTAGCCATTAAAAGGTATCAACCACTGAGGACTCTCAATTCTGAATATTTTTCATTTCAGCCAGGAATTTCAGAGAATAATAATAATAATAATAATCTTTATTTATATAGCGCCAACATATTCCGCAGCACTTTACAGTTTAACAGTTTCAAAACACAAGACATAAGTAACAACGTTAATAATACAATAATTAAAGCAAAATAAGACGACCCTGCTCGTGAGAGCTTACAATCTACAATGAGGTGGGTATTTACAATGATGGCCCAGCCATCTTGAGGGAGTGAGGGATGGATGGAGATAGTGAATGAGCTACACACGCACACTTACACATAGAATGATTTTGATTAGTGAACGTGATAGGCCGCTCTGAACAAATGTGTTTTGAGGGAGCGCCTAAAATATTCGTCCAGGTGACTAGTCCTAGAGACCAGCTCCCCACCCATTTCTCACTTCACTGAGTGACAGGTCTTTATCTACATATTTGTATAGGGATAGAGACCTATCACTCAAGGGGAGCACGGTGGGGAAAAGCCGCCAGGTTCGGACCTCTTGGATTGATGATCGCTGTTCTGTTATGTATTTCCGGTCAAGGATCACACTCCTTGGATATCTCCAGGCTTGTTTATTACATGAGACTTGTGATACATTCCTCCAATACAAGATGTCTGCTAACAACAACTAACCAACAAGTTCTTACACTCTATAGTACACACATCAAAGTAGTGAGACCCCTAGAGGCCACATCAACATATAACATATTGCTACATCCTTTCTCTTTTAACTGAAAGAACAATAAAATTAATAAACAATGTATACCATGACCAAGTTAGAGCTATAACATAATAAATCCAGTTAGATATAATCCTTGAGGTGCGCCGGCTTTCTGATAATTCTGCCAGCTCTAGTAATATAAGATGTGTCACTGCCTACATCTGGTAGTTCTTCTGATTCTGGTAATATGCCTTCTGATATTATCTGTCTCTGGCCAGAATCCTCACCCTGATGGTCAGCTGTCACTGTTGGTACTTGACTTGTACTTGCTGCCTCGCTCTCTTGGGTGTCAGGATACTGCTCAAAAGGCCATGAAAATGAATTATGTCTTTCTTGTGATTTCCTCAGGTATCTCCGATTTCTCCTTAGTCTTCTTCCTTCCTTTGTTAGAATTTCGTAGGACCAAGGTCCTAGTTTCTGGACAACTTTTGCCTTTTGCCAGTGTTTGTCAAACGAGCTGCTTGGCTGCAGCCGAATGTTGTAATTTCTCTGGAGCTCAGGTAGATCCTTTGCAGATTTATTGTAATAGAAAGCTTGCCTATCTTGATTCTTCTGTAATTTAGCTTTGATGTTTCCCAGCAACGTTAGCTTTAACAGATGACTAGCAGTTGGTAAGAGTGTCTTTGTACGCCTACCCATGAGCCTCTGTGCTGGACTGCTGTCTAGGCCTTGAGTGGGTGTGTTTCTATGATCCAGTATAGACAGATATATATATCAGTACCTGCTTGTTTTGCTTTTTGCATGAGTCTTTTGGCTGTTTTTACTGCTGACTCTGCTTTCCCATTACTCTGAGGACATCTGGGAGAAGACATCTGGTGTTCAAATTCCCATTTCTTGCTGAAGGTTTTGAACTCTTCCGAAATAAACTGCGCCGCATTGTCCGAGAAAACGAGATCTGGAATGCCATACCTTGCAAAATGGGCCTTGAGTTTTTTAATCATTGTTCCCGCCCTTGTGTCCTGCAACAAATCAACCTCCCAGAAGAGAAATAGTCCACTGTAGTCAGGTATTCTTTGTCATTCCATGTGAACAAGTCCGTTCCTATTTTTGACCATGGCCTATGTGGAATTTCATGTGGTTTCAATGTCTCCTTTGGTTGTTTATCACTGCAGGATGCACATATTTCACATTGTGCTATATAATTTTTAATGTGGTCATTCATACCTGGCCAATAAACAGATTCTCGCGCTCGACGTAGACATCCTTCCATGCCTAAGTGGGAAGAGTGCAATGTTTTCAGTATGTCTCTTCTGAGAACTTCTGGTATAACCGCCCTGTCTCCTTTAAAGATGATTCCTTGCTGCACTGACAATTCATCTCTTATGTGGAAGAATGGTGAAACTTTCCTTGGAGCATGTTGCTTGTATTTTGGCCAGCCCTGCAAAATGACAGTCTTTAAACTCTGGAGACTTTTATCCTTCTCTGTGAAAGTCTGGATTTTCTTCAACTTTTCTTTTGACACTGCAAGATAGTTACACATATTGATGGTTTCAGTGTCTTTCTCCTCATCATTTGTGATAGGTAGATAAGCTCTGCTTAGCGTATCTGCAATCAGTAAGTCTTTTCCTGGACAGTATCCGATGTCAAAATCATATTTCTGAAGTCGTAACCGCATGCGCTGTAGTCTCTTTGGGGCATTCAGTAGTGGTTTCTTTGTAATGCTCTCCAAAGGTTTGTGATCCGACTGTACTCTTACACGTCGACCATAGGTGTGTTGGTGAAACTTCTCCAACCCAAATACCACAGCGAGTAGTTCCTTCTCAATCTGAGCATATCCCTGCTCTGTTGTTGTAAGGGCTCTGCTTGCAAATGTGAGTGGCTGTTTGTTCTGCATTAATGTAGCTCCAAGGCCTTTTCTGAAGCATCACATTGTACCACTACTTCTTGATCTGGATCGAAATACTTTAGGGTTGCTGCATCTGCAATAGCTTTCTTTACTGATTGGAAAGCAGTCTCCTGGATTTCCATCCATTCCCAGAGCACATCTTTGTGGGTTAGCTGTCTCAGTGGCTCACACATGTCTGACAGATGACTGCAAAATTTGGAGAGATAATTTACCATGCCCAAAAATCATTGTACTCCACAAACATCAGTAGGGGTAGGCAAATCTTGTATTGCTCTTGAGTCGCCCTCCCAGGGCTGTGGGGTACTCGGTACCGGGCCGGTGTCAGGGGAATGTGTCACAGCAGCGGTGACCCGGTCTGTGGCCCTGGGCGCCCAAATCAATGGCGATATGTTAATGGTGAATAGTTCGTGACGCCACCTGTGGTGTTTGGCAAGCAAGATGTTAAGCCAACGCTGCGTGCAGATCCTCTGGGGCTGATGGTGTGTTGCAGCATAGATGGTGTAGCTCCCCACAAGTGAAGCTGTAACCCCAGGGCAGTGTATAGGCGCAGGCGGTGTGAGGAATTTTGGTACCCAGATGTAGCGGTGCTGACGTGTTTGGCGCACAAATGAATGGAGGACACCAGGGCCTGTAGTTCCAAAGCTTCACTCACAGTTCGTGGTACACACTGGTGCCTGCCTCCGTGTACTCCGGGGCAGAGACTCAATCAACCTCCCGGGCAAGTCAGGATTCTCCTCTCCAACATGTACCTCTCCTGAACAACTCCTCTATTGCGCCTTGTAGTGTGAAGAGCTCCAGTACCGTGGTACTCTGAAGTTCCTCCTGTCAGATGCTCCTAACAACTCTCCTTGTACGGCAGACAGCTGTAGCCTACTTCGGGGACTCCCTTTATCCTGAGTCCTGGCTCTCTATACAGATGCTGTTGTGCCCCAAGTCTTGGATGGGAGTAGTGCATTTACAGCCAACTACTCCACCGGTGTCTGCTGCAGAACCATAAGTGTCCATACAACCTCGGGGACCGGGCCCCGGCCTTGCGCTGAGAACCTATAGGCAGGGTTCCTCTTCCAACCCACAACTCCTCTCTGTTCTCCTACTCCTTCGTTCCGCGCTGTTCCTTCTCTCTCTTATGGAAGCTTAGGTTGCAGTTCTACGTCTTTCTCCTTCTGTTCCTTTCCCGTGCCAGCTGGCTCAGGTCACTGAGGCAGCTGCAGCACCCCTTCCTCCATCCCTTCTTCCAGGGATCTGTCCTCAGTCTCTCCTGACTGACTGACCCTCAGACTAACCTCCAGACTGATCTACTGTCAGACTGACCTGTAATTCTAAACCTTCCCAACCTTTTATATATCTCAACTCCACCCACCTCCCAGCACATCTCGTGTTACGAAGCAAGGAACCACGAAAGGAGCTCTGCTACCCTCTAAGCATGAAGCCGCAATGTGGTCAGTGCTGAACTATCCTGTGTGTGGGATGCAGGTGTTGGAGTGAGGAAAGGAGTTCCCAACTTACCTAGGTGGTGTGGCAGTACACCTTAAGAGAAGGTGCAGTACCTCTGTGGCGACTGAGCCTCAGGGGTGCCACACTCTCACCTTTTCAGGATCCACTTTTACACCGTTTGAAGTCAGACGATGTCCAATGTAGGCCACTTCTGTCATTTTCAGTTTTAATTTGTCCAAGTTCAGTTTTATGTCTTTTGCTCTGCATCTGTCCAAAAATTGTATCATCTTCTGATCATGATCCTTGATTGCAGATTCCATATCTTCACCTTCTCCCACTATTAGTATATCATCTGCTATTGTCTTCACTCCAGGAAGTCCTTCCAAAGCCTGCATTAATGTCTGCTGGAACACCTCTAGAGCAGGTTTTAGTCCCATGGGCATTCTCAGCCATTTAAAACGTCCAAATGGTGAAGAAAATGTTGTCAATAAACTTGATTCTTCAGTCAGTGCCACATGCCAAAATCCATTTTTCACATCACATACAGAAAATATTTTAGCTTTTGATAGATCTGGTAGAACATCATCTAATGTCGGCATGGGATAATGATTTATTTTCAGCGCCTTGTTGAGTGGCTTAGGATCAATGCATATTCTTAACTTGCCAGATGGTTTCTGCACTATGACCTAATTGCTGATCCAATCTGTGCTCTTATGGACTGGTGCTATCATGCCTCTTCTCTGTAAATCTTTCAGTTCTACTTTCAGCAGTTGCATTAAAGCTACAGGCACTCTCCTTGTAGGTATTCTGGTAGGCTGCACGGTGTTGTCAATTTCTAGCCTATATTTACCTTCAAAGCACCCATCACCTTCAAATAAATCAGCATACTTCGTTTTTATTTTCTGAATATCCAAGTTGTGCTCTGCATTTAGTTTGGGATTTGGTATATCCTGGGAAACTTCAACAGACATAATATTCTGAGACTGTACTTTTATTAAGTCCATTGCCTGAACAGCTTTTACGCCCAATAATGGTACATGGTTACCACCACGCAACATAGTAAATTCAACTCTATAACTCTTTCTGTTACATGGGTTCTGTATTTTGAGCTTACATGTCCCCATCGGTTTCAGAACACTTTTGTTGTACATCACCAGTACCTTGTCAGTTGGCTCAATAGAAACCTGTTTGTTCAGCAGAGCAGATGGAATTACATTGAAGCTTGCTCCACAATCCAGCTGAAATCTAATGGGCTTCTCATCCAACAAGAATGTTGCATAAAGCTGCTTGGCATCCTTGCCTACTGACTGCCTGACTACATTGACTTTCTCTGCTGCAGGCTGCAGTTGTAGCCATGTCATGTCCTCTACACTGTCAGTGTCTAGTGTCACAGTGTGGAGCTGTCTGTACTGTTTGCCTGTTCCTTGCCTGCAGACAGCTGAGAAATGATTCTTCTTTCCACACAATCTCCAGGTTTCACCATATGCTGAACACTTGGCTTTGTCTCTCTCATGTCTTTTCCCACAATACTTGCAGTGGACAGTGCTTATAGGGGAGCTTGGTCTTGTCTTTCCTTTCATAGATACTGCATGTACCTTATCATCATCATCATTATCACTGGTGCCTGTCATCATCTTCAGGCTGTGTTTTGTCAGTTCAGCAGCCCTGCAGATTTGCATGCATTTCTTTAAAGTCATGTCTTTCTCTCTCAGTAATCTTTCTTTGAGATGACTGTCTTATGCCACACACCATTCTGTCTTTGATTAGACTGTCCCTAATCTCTCCAAAACCACATGTTGTTGCCAGCCTCCTCAGCTCTGTCAGATATCTGTCCACATTTTCACCATCCTCCCGATGTCTTGTGAAAAAGTTAAATCTTTCCACTGTCTCATTCTTCTTTGGGTCAGTGTTTATCAAATGCCTGCACAATATCTGCTAGAAGGAGGATGTCTGTGTGTGGGAGTAAGGTGTGGGCTAATTCTCTGCCAATTTCCCCAATAAGGTAATAAAACAGCTTCACTTTTCGTTTGTCATCACTGGGGGCCACTGTGAGATCCACATACAGTGTAAACTCTTCCTTCCAATGTCCCCAAGTCTGGGACAGATTACATGAAGCCACATCCAGTCCCTGAGGGGGCTTCAGACCAGTCTCCATTTTGCAGTAATGTCAGGGAGTCTGTACTTACAGGTGCTGTGATTCTCTGTACAGTCCCAGCCTCACACAAGCTCTGAGGATTTGCAGGTTCTGTGCCCAGCTGCCACCATGTTCTGTTATGTATTTCCGGTCAAGGATCACACTCCTTGGATATCTCCAGGCTTGTTTATTACATGAGACTTGTGATACATTCCTCCATTACAAGATGTCTGCTAACAACAACTAACCAACAAGTTCTTACACTCTATAGTACACACATCAAAGTAGTGAGACCCCTAGAGGCCACATCAACATATAACATATTAATACAATCGCATCGCCCCTGATCAACTTTTAAATGTTTTCCCTAGAGGCCACATCAACATATAACATATTAATACAATCGCATCGCTCCTGATCAACTTTTAAATGTTTTCTCTGAAACTCTGCAATGTCTCAGAGTAAAACATATCTGGTTAAATAGCCAGTGTCTGACTTAGGCTGCCCATGGTCAGATAGCAATAATCAGCTGCCAGGATCACTTTACGGCTAGGTGCACAAGAGCTTATTTGCTGTCTGAGTGCGGTCCATCAAAACATCAGATTGCACTCTGTGGGGCCATGCACATGTCTGGTGTTTTTCCTTGGATAGCGTTTGTCTGAGGAAAAAGTTACAGCATGCTACAGCATGCCTGAGTTTGATCTGATATTCGGATTGCACTCGGCCATGCAAGTCATTGAGTGCATTCAAAACATTGGACAGAGCTCAGATGACATCTGAGTGCAGTCCGATTTCTGCGCACTGACAGAATGGAGACGATGGAGACTTTTTTCTCCATCTTCTCTTCATCCCAGAGAATTGAGTCCAATTTTTCTCACACTGTAATCAAACTCTGATAAGAATGTAATTTCCATAATTGATCCAATTGTCTCGAATGACAAAATACGCTCATCTGCATACCTAGCCTAAAAGTAAAAACAATACATGTGGCTGGGGGTCCAGTAACATATGTAACCCGCATCTAGTGCAGACACTATGACACAATGTCATGCATAGCCCAAAGGCACCAGGCAATGTAAAGCCTAAGACTGGTTTTACACTTACCGCATTTTTTGCGGTCCATTATTGCGGCCCGTTTGTGCGGGTCATATCGCCGCATTTTTTGTGGTCTACCGCAGTAACAGCCCACAAAAAATGTTTGCGGATCGCCTTTTTTCCCCAATACTATGGAAATTGTATTGGAAAAAAAGGCGTTCCACAAAATTGGACGTGACAATTGGGGGCCGTGTCCGTACGCCGTGAAAACGGCTCTCACGGCCATATGGCACACGGCGCACCCTGTAATTTTTGTGGGCCGATCTTGCGGCCCCATAGAAATGCAAATACGGTAAATGTCAAACCAGCCTAACTGTTCTGTACAGAATAAAATATTTCCTGTATGTGAAAATAAACAAAATGAAAGAAAGTACGATGGATCCTAATACAATTTTGTATAATTTTTTCAGCATGGTGATTTCTTTACAACATGGCTTTTTATACTTGGCATTGGCTTTGGTATGGTGTTTTGCGCATCTGGACTTGTGTTGGTAAGTAAAGATTTCATAATTTACTGAGTATTAAATGGATTTGTCACCTTCAAAAACCCTGTTTACCTGCAGATAAAGTGGTAATCCACAGCAAAATAGCATTTAATCTTGTCTTGAAGGTTTAGGGAGGAGATTAAGTTTTATTCTCCCTGCAGCTGCTCGCTTGCAGTTGTCATGGCGATGGAAATTGATTGACAAGTGATAGGTTTCTTTTACAGAATGTATTCTGTCAAAACATAGTTTTTATTTTAAAGATTTTTTTTTTTAATTCCAGTCAAAGTTTTTTTCAAAGGCAAGATAACAATGAAAGATCTCTCATTAATGGGACAGGTACAAGACATTAACGGACTGCAGGTGTCCCAGCGGGTATTAGAAGACATGATGTCACATTCACCCTTCACCTCTTGCTGTTTTGCACCTGCACCACTCACGTCCATGGTGTTTTTTAGGCGTCATTGTATCCGCAGCAATTTTGAAGCACGAAACATGTGAGGAGAACGCTGGTTTTGTTTTCCTTAAACTTTCTTTTCTTATGTCTTTTATTTACGTCTTTTCTGGCAGCATTTTTTGTCAATTAAATATATAACATAGTGGCAGCTTCCATTTGCATCTATTTTTTTTTTCATATGAGAAAAACAGATTGATCGATTTTGTTCAGTGTTTTTTTTTAAATATTTTGATCATATATGTTTTTGGTTCATGAGTACTTTTTTTTTACCATCATTGTGGCATCAATTTTCCTTGCATGCACGTGAAACGCATTGATGTTTGACACTGAAATTCCCGTTATGCTGAAGGGTCTGTAGGCCATGCAGTTTATCACGGTGAGTCTCTGAGGGCCTCCCTTTACCACAGTCTTCTCATCCTATACATTACTGGTGAAGTTTCACTGGTCACTTTGAAGGGATCTGTGGCGCCCCTGAGGCTCAGTCGCCACAGAGGTACTGCACCTTATCCTAAGGTGTGGTGCCCCACCATCCAGGTAAGTTGGAGGCTCCTGACCACGCTCCAACACTCGCACCCCACACAATAGAGTAGTTCAGCAAAACCACATTGCGGCTCCTTGCTTAGAGAGAAGCAGAGCACCTTTGATGGTTCCCTGCTTGGAACACTAAACGTGCTGGGAGGTGGGTGGAGTTGAGAATACATAAAAGAGCGGGATGGTTTAGGATTAGGGGTCAGTCAGTCAGTCAGATGGGGAGTCTGAGAGAGGAAGCCACTCGGAGAGGAGTGGCGATCCCTGGAAGAGGGATGGAGGAAGGAGTGCTGCAGGTGCCTCAGTGACCTGGGCCAGCTGGCACGAGAAAGGAAAGAAGGAGAAAGACATTGAACCGAAGCCTAAGCTTCCATAGGAGGGAAAGACAAGTACGGAACGTAGGAATGAAAGGGAACACAGAGGACGTGGGTTAGAGGAAGAACCCTGCCTAGAAGTTCTAAGCGCAAGGCCGGGGCCCGGTCCCCGAGGTTGTATGGACACTAATGGTTCTGCAGCAGACACCGGTGGAGTAGTGGGCTGTAAATGCACTACTCCCATCTAAGACTTGAGGGCACAACAGCAACACGGATAGAGAGCCGAAACTTAGGAGTAGAGAGTCTTTGAAGCAGGCTACAGCTGTCTGCCATACAAGTAGAGTTCTTGGGAACATCTGTCAGGAGGAACTCCAGTGTAACTCAGTACTAGGAGATCTTCACACTTAAAGGCGCTATAGAGGAGATGTTCAGAAAAGGCAAATAAGTTGGCGGAGTGTTGGAAGGGAGCATTCCATCTTGCCTGGAGGTTGACTGAGTCCCTGACCCGGAGGACACGGCACGGAAGCGGGCACTACAGACTGTGAGTAAAGCTTTGGAACTACATGCCCTGGTGTCCTCCATTCCTTCCTGCGTCCGTCCGGCTGACACTGCTACATCCTCTGCGTCAAACACTACACCATCTAAGTGTCTCCACATCTATACTGCCCTGGGACAACAGCCCTGCCTGTGGAGGGCTATAACATTATTGCTGCACCACACCATCTGTCCTGGAGGATCTGTCTGCAGCGTCGGCTTAACACCTCCCTTGCCGAACACCACAGGTGGCGTCACGAACTATTCATCTAATTACATTCCACCATTGACATCTTCCTATTACTCGGGCGCTCAGGGCCACGGTCTGGGTCACCGCTGCTGTGACATATCCCGCTTATACCGGCCCGGTACCGAGTACCCCGCGGCCCTGGGAGGGCGACCCAACTTCACGTCACAAACAGGATGACGAGACCCGATGCCATTGGTTTCTGTGTGCCTAAGATTTGTTGGACTTAAAACTTTTGAGAATGTGTAGAAGACCCAATTTAACAGACTGTAACATGAACATTAAAAATGGCCGTTGGTGTGGAGAAGAAGGGTGTGACGAGATGGGAGGTCCTCGGAAAAGACCGCGAACAGTCTTGGGCCTCCCCTGCCTGAATTATTATGTGACAGCAACATGGCCCACCCCTCGAGGGGTTTGTATACTGTCTTGGTATGGAGGTGCTGGAAGAAGACGCCGCCCCAAGAAGGAGGGGCAGAAGCCAGTGGCGGGAAAGGGGCCGAGAGAGGAGGGAGAACGCCAGAACGCCATCTTGGAGAGAGACGGGAGGAGGCCTGCGGAGTGCGGGGAAGTGGATCTCCCCGGCGCCATGGCTGGAGGCTCCAACCCAGTGTCCGAGATGAACAGCCAGCAGCTGGAGGATGAAATTGCCCAGCTGATGCGCAGTCTGCAACTGAGGCAGGAGGCCTTGTGGAGGCTGAACTGGCAGCATGCCCGGGAGGGGCCTACACCGGCGGTAACTGCCGCTGCTGCACCGGAGCTTCCCCAGGCAGATTCCGTGGAGCCTGACGCCACCATCACACCACCGGCAGCATCCGAAGTCCCCTTGCTGCTGCCACCGGAAGACTTGGATGAGGCCTCGGAAGCCAGAGCAGAGGAAGAGGAGCTCCCGCCTGGACCTGATGTGGCTGCGCAGGCCCCACCAGAGGCCCCCGCGGACCCGGAGCCACCACCCACTGTCACCGGCCCGCTTTCATCGGCACCGGAGCAGAGACCGCACTGCCGGGAGACACCAGGTATACACCCCGGCCCCCCTAATGGGTTGCCCCCCGAATTCACGTTGTCAGAGGCTGGCTTGCGGGAACTCGAAATCGGGCAGTTGGAAGAGTCAGCTGGGGGCACTAGACTGTCGGAAATGAGGAGGTGGAAGAGGTCCCTACTGAGAAGGGTACAGCTGGAACAGGCGCGCACGATTCGGCATCTTCGGGGATTGGAGGAGTCTAGGTCGCTTTGGGATAGTGACTCGGGATCCCTTGGCTGCTGAGTCCCCATGTAGTCGCCTATCAGCGCCAACAAGCTGCGGCATCCCTCGGTGCTAGGCCATGCATCAGAGCAACGGAACTAGCAAGCAACCAGCAACAGGATGAAGACACCCAAAGTATTACATCTGGTAGCAGTTCCCAGTCATCAGCTTCCAGAACCCCAGGAGGGGACCATCACTAGTAACCTACAACTAACTCTCGTTACCCAGGAGGGTATTTGCACAGTTGTGCTTTGTTTTTCCATTATGTTTTAGTTTTGATTTTCCAGTGTTGCCCAGTTTTATTGGCAGCCTTTCCATTGAACTATGGAGATCATGAACGCTGAATGGTCCAGAACTGTGTTTGTAAATAGTTTGCACCTCTTTAGGTGCCCTCTCTTGGTTTTACATAGGACACTTTGCGAAGATAACGTCTACCTCATTTGGAGCATGACTCCAATCAAAGGACACTGCAAGAGATCCTGGCTGGGAGCTGTGTCCAGCACTTACAAGAATTATTGAAAAGTTTAATGTGAAGTATTCGATAATGATGTGTCTTATGAGAGTAAATGGCTTTTATATATAGAATGTTTAAATAAAGAGATGAGATTTGGATAGAGAATAATAAAGAATTGAAAATGTAGATGATGAACCAGGCACCACGGTTGTCACTCAGAGTTAAGAGAAAAGAAATGTGTTGATGAAGAATACTGAAGTGATAGTGAGTAACAGACAATAGCACTTTGAATTAAGTATTGTATAGAAAATTGCACTTTTGACTTAGGATTTTAGATAGTTAATTAAGAATTGTTTGCAACGTTTAAAAATGAGTGCCTCTCACATTGGGAAGTCTAGTATAAGAAATGTTTATTCAGCATTACAAAAATTTGTATGTTCCTGTGTTGTCAACTTTGTTTACCTTGCAGCCCGCGGACGTGCTGTGTTTAATGGGGGGGTTTGTGGCTCCCCTGAGGCTCAGTCGCCACAGAGGTACTGCACCTTCTCCTAAGGCATGGTGCCCCACCATCCAGGTAAGTTGGAGGCTCCTGACCACGCTCCAACACTTGCACTCCACACAATAGAGTAGTTCAGCAAAACCACATTGCGGCTCCTTGCTTAGAGAGAAGCAGAGCACATTGGTGGACCCTGCTTGGAACACTAAACGTGCTGGGAGGTGGGTGGAGTTGAGAATACATAAAAGAGCGGGATGGCTTAGGATTAGGGGTCAGTCAGTCAGACGGGGAGTCTGAGAGAGGAAGCCACTCGGAGAGGAGTGGCGATCCCTGGAAGAGGGATGGAGGAAGGAGTGCTGCAGCTGCCTCAGTGATCTGAGCCAGCTGGCACAGGAAAGGAAAGAAGGAGAAAGACATTGAACCGAAGCCTGAGCTTCCATAGGAGGGAAATACAAGTACGGAACGTAGGAGTGAAAGGGAACACAAAGGACGTGGGTTACAGGAAGAACCCTGCCTGGAAGTTCTAAGCGCAAGGCCGGGGCCCGGTCCCCAAGGTTGTATGGACACTAATGGTTCTTCAGCAGACACCGGTGGAGTAGTGGGCTGTAAATGCACTACTCCCATCTAAGACTTGAGGGCACAACAGCAACACGGATAGAGAGCCGGGACTTAGGAGTAGAGAGTCCCCGAAGCAGGCTACAGCTGTCTGCCGTACAAGTAGAATTCTTGGGAACATCTGTCAGGAGGAACTCCAGTGTAACTCAGTACTAGGAGATCTTCACACTTAAAGGCGCTATAGAGGAGACATTCAGAAAAGGCAAATAAGTTGGCGGAGTGTTGGAAGGGAGCATTCCATCTTGCCTGGAGGTTGACTGAGTCCCTGACCCGGAGGACATGGCATGGAAGCGGGCACTACAGACTGTGAGTAAAGCTTTGGAACTACATGCACTGGTGTCCTCCCTTCCTGCGTCCGTCTGTCTGGCACTGCTACATCCCCTGCGCCAAACACTACACCATCTAAGTGTCTCCACATCTATACTGCCCTGGGACAACAGCCCTGCCTGTGGAGGGCTATAACATCATTGCTGCACCACACCATCTGTCCCGGAGGATCTGTCTGCAGTGTCGGCTTAGCACCTCCCTTGCCGAACACCACAGGTGGCATCACGAACTATTCATCTAATTACATTCCACCATTCACATCTTCCCATTACTCGGGTGCCCAGGGCCACGGACCGGGTCACCGCTGCTGTGACATATCCCGCTTATACCGGCCCGGTACCGAGTAACCCGCGGCCCTGGGAGGGCTACCCAGATCCACTTTTTGCCTCGAGGCCACTACACCACTACCTATAATCAACTAGGATCTCTTGTAGTCACAAATGTGCAACGTGTCCATTGCTATATACTATTTGGAAAAAGGGAGAGAGAGTAACGCTTTTCTGAACATAGTATATGAGTATTATTATGACCATTAAAAGAAAAGCTCAGGTTGTGCAGGTAGGGCCCAACTACATATACCTTGTAAACAATTGCAGATAGGTGCACAAGACCTGGCTGCTGTGGAAAAGTTTTCTAGAGAGAGATCCAGCAGAGCCTAATCAGGAGGGTAGAATCCAGGTTACTAGCGCTCCCGAAGGCAAAAAATGGATCGTTCACTGTCACAGATAAAAATGTAAGAAAAAACAATGCGTTTCAGCTGTAGCCAGCTTTCATCACTTGTATCAAGTTGTTAGTCGCATCAATTGTGTAACATTATTCTTGACGCCCCTGCATGGTTCCCCTTCCCCCTCCATGAAGGGACCCCAGCATACTCATACTCCAAAAGGGAGATACCAAGCAACACACTGAGTCATTAGGTGGTGTGGTGTTCTACCAGTAAAGTTGTGAGGTTCCCTGGCCCCTGTGTGGCCAGTGTCCTGAACCCGAATCCCTGATCCTGGTGTGGCCAGTATCCTGAACCCGAAGTCCCTGGTCCAAGTGCAGCCAGTCCTGTAGTCGAAGTACTTTATCCTCTTGAGACCTGTCCTAAACATATATTTCATATCTCCATACTACGAGTCTCGACAGCACCAGAGCCCTGAAACCGCTCAGGCGGTGTCTGAATCAATCCTGTCCCTCTGTGTCAGTAACTGTTCTGCCTGAGAATCCTGAACCTAGTAGTCTGAATGGAGTAGGGTCCCCTAGGGTCAGCAGCTGCAGTACCGGGGACTGCCTAGGAGTGGTACCTGGCAGGTACCTGCAGCCAAGTCTGACTCCACTTCCAGTTGCTCCAGTGAACATCTAGTAGCTGCTTAGCTATGCCCCTCATAGGCAAGCCCAGCACTGTGACACAGTGCACCACCACCTGCATGCATAACAAATTGATTGAGTCTGTCCTATTCAACTCTGGTGAATAGTAAATTTTTTGCTTTTGGGAGAGCCAGTCAACCAGATTCTCTCCTCCTAATCATGTACATTGCATGTTTTCTTTGCTGTAGCCAAAGAATTCCCCTAGGTCCATTGGGGAAGTAACAATTCCAGTTCAAGTCCATACAGTTCAGGTTACAACACTTCCAGTGGGTTTTCTTAGAACATGAAAATCATATTTCAACCTAGCCTAGTAATTTGTAGGCACAAAATCTTTCCAGTTACAGACAATAATTCTCTAACACAATTTGGTTCTAATTCAGAGGACATCAGCCTTATAGTCATTCCTCATGACAGAGGAACTCTCTGCCCAAGGCCGGTATCCTACTTGCAACTCCAATGTGAGAAACTCGCACGAGTCTCTTGCCTCAATACCCGGCACTGCCACTAGTGGTTCGGACCGGAGCGTTCAGCTGCATAGAAATACATGCAGCCACACACTCTGGTCACGAGTGCCAGCGGCAGTGCCTGGTATTGAGGTGGTATTGAGGTGAGAGACTCGGCGCGAGTTTCTCTCATTGTAGTTGCAAGTGTGACCCCGACCTAATGGTCAAAGTCCAGGAGTCTTTCCTCAACTCTCCAGACAAGCATCCCATTCATTAGCTGACCTCAATTCTGGAGTTTTTCTCTTGTTCTCCAGCTCGTCTCACAGGGGCTTGGTTTGGCCTTCTACTTTTCCAGCAACTGTATTAGGTCTCTCTTTTGGACACATGGTCAGAACTGAATTCCCTGTACTTGCCACCACCACCTAATGTAACCTTTACCTAATATCTCACTATGACAGCACAATAGTGCAATACTGATCGTTCCAACACTACCTTTTCGTCAGGCTCTGTTGGGCTCACATTGATGCTAGGTTCCTCTGCCCAACTAAAAGCCAGAAAACTCTATTTCCTGACAACCGTGAATGCTGTGAATGTTTCACAGTGACCTATTCAAAGCTGAACTGCGAACATACACAAGAAAACGGGAAACACTCAAGGCAAATAGTGTCACACACAATGAGTGGTAACAATTACACACACCCTTACGTAAACATAGAACTGTGAAGAATATTTATTTTTTTTATTTTACTCGCTTATATGGCGCCATTAATTCCACCGTGCTTTACAGACATTATGGGCACTGTCCCTATTGGGGCTCACAATCTAATTTCCCTATCAGTGTCATATCTTTGGAACGATAGCCAATATATGTGGAAGTGAAAATAATACTGAGTATTTTGTGCATGTCTATATAATGTAGACTTAGTTTTTTTTAACTTATTTGATTTTTTTTTCCAGTTTTTATGCCCATCTGGATCACCAAGTGGTCTTCCTGAAGTCATTGGCTATTTAAATGGTGCTGCAATGAGACACATCTTTAACATAAGGACATTTTTTGGAACTTTTTTCTCGTGTGCCTTAGCTGTATCATCAGGACTTTTTTGTGGACCAGAAGGACCAATGGTCCATATAGGGTAAGAGTATTCAGAGACATACTGTAGTTCTGACATAATGCATAATGACAAATCTCAACAGTATAGATGTGCATATTGGCAGTATAGTTGGAATTTATTGCTGAGTAGCAGTCATTTTGTTGTTAATGGATTAATGCACCACATCTACTGTATAATACTGTCTTAGTCGCTTGCCAATATGTAATAAGTATGCTCGTCATAATCTATTGGCATACTGAGAACATGGACACTGCTAGAATATTGAAAAATAAAAAAAGTGTCATCAGCTCACCACGTATTAGAGATAAGTATCCCATGAGACTTCCAGGGTATAGAGAGAATCCTCTGAGCTCCATCACTTAATCCTATGAATGCTGCATTCATCATTGATTGTGATATTTGGATATGCACTACCCAGGTTAATACGATTAATCCCCAATCCCCACAGTTTTAAGCGTGTCCTAAAAACGCATTTGTTCAGACTGGCCTATCGCCTCAACGCATTAACCTAAATATCCCTGTGTGGCTCATTCAAAATTTTTTTTACCATAACCTGGTTCCTCACATCATGTTCTCAAATGCTTTATCACATGAACACCCGATTCTTACACTATGGCTGGTCCGAACAATAAAAGCAATTGTTACCATCCACCTCTTGTGCCTACCCTTTTTCCTTACAGATTATAAGCTTGCTGTCATGATCCAGGTTGGATCTAACAGATTAAATGCACAAAGTAACCTTTTTTTTTTTCTTTGGCTGTGTGCCAAAGGTGGTTTTGCCCCCGGTGGCCATTAGGGTCATTGCACTGTTTCGTTTTACTCACAGCTTAATAATCCACACGGTGTACATTCTATTTGTTACATTTCGGTCACTATCATGGACCTTCTTCAGAAAATGGCAAAACCTGTTAATATTCCAAAAAAATGACACTGTGGGTTCAGAATAGCGTGCAGTGCGCATTGCACCATAGCAATACAGCATATCTCTGTGAGCGCTTTGTTCCTCCTCCTGCTCTCCTCACAGCTCCACATGAGCAGCTTGCCTACGTTGCTACATGCTATTCTGAACCCACAGTGTCATTTTTTTGACCAGGAGGGCCGCACTTCAGGAAATGTAGGAGACCAAAGTAAAGGCATCACTGAATCGACTAGTCGATAAGAGACTTGCGGCCTAATGAAGTAGTACAGTTGACACCTGTACTGTAATTGTTACTAGTTTCATATTGACTAAGTGACGATGGTTAAGAGCACGAGACTGACTGTGGTGCACTATATGACAGGGTATTGGGGCAGAGACGCCATTACCCATCGTTATTGTTTATTGCCTTGTATGACAAAGTTTTAGAGTTACAGTATAATTGTTATAGCAACTTTAACCCTCAAAAAGGGTATACATTTCCATTGTAAAATCCTTCACTGTGTTTCAATAATTTGTCAAACCTTCTTAATTTTGTATCCTAATCATATAAACTGTTGCATTAAATTAATAAATAGTCTTTGGTTAAGTTACCATTGTGTCCTCATCTTCTGCACTTGTAGGGGAATGGACTGATATGTGGACCTGTCTGATTAAAAAGGCAATTGTAAAATGTGAAGTGTACAATGCTTTATTGTAACTTGTATGTATGTGTGGGGAAAACAGCTAGAATTAGCTAGTGACAGTGTAGTACTGAGTTTTGGCCACTAGAGGGAGACAGGATGGTGAGAAAAAGAACCTTACAGCAGCTGAAGCTAGGAAACGCAAAGTCATGGTGGGCGGAGTTACAGGGACTAAGAAGGGGAATTCCAGAGAAAGGGAATAAAAGGGGGAGAGTCCCAGGGTTAGAGTCAGTGTGGGGGGGGTGGCCCTGACAGGACAGCTGCAGACAGAGGACGCCTGGGGTACCGGACGACTGGACACCGCAGAGGTAGTAAGTGTCACAGCAGACGGACAGGCTCGACCAGGGGAAGCGCTGTGGCTGGTGACTTAGACAGGCACAGTGAAAGAACCTAGAGGGCCGTCGCATCAGGAAGGAGAAGGAGGAGGTGACAGGTACCCAGGCCAGTGTGCAGGAGCTGTCGTATTGCTGTGGATGTCGGAGAGGACAACCAATAAAGAGGACCTGATTGAACGTTCATCTGCATCTGACTCCAGTCTTTTCGCAACCGGAAGGTACCACCCCCCCAGTCGGCACACGATCCTACATGCTGCAACCAGGGGAAGAGTCTTGAGGAGATCATTTGCATATTCCCAGTGCCTTCTGGGATAAGTGAAGAGTCTCCGCGAGCTCAACGATCACTGGGTTTTGGCCGTTGCAGCTGAAAAGAGGAAATCGGAAAACCAGGGGAAGAGTCTTGAGGAGATCATTTGCATATTCCCAGTGCCTTCTGGGATAAGTGAAGAGTCTCCGCGAGCTCAACGATCACTGGGTTTTGGCCGTTGCAGCTGAAAAGAGGAAATCGGAAAACCAGGGGAAGAGTCTTGAGGAGATCATTTGCATATTCCCAGTGCCTTCTGGGATAAGTGAAGAGTCTCCGCGAGCTCAACGATCACTGGGTTTTGGCCGTTGCAGCTGAAAAGAGGAAATCGGAAAACCAGGGGAAGAGTCTTGAGGAGATCATTTGCATATTCCCAGTGCCTTCTGGGATAAGTGAAGAGTCTCCGCGAGCTCAACGATCACTGGGTTTTGGCCGTTGCAGCTGAAAAGAGGAAATCGGAAAACCAGGGGAAGAGTCTTGAGGAGATCATTTGCATATTCCCAGTGCCTTCTGGGATAAGTGAAGAGTCTCCGCGAGCTCAACGATCACTGGGTTTTGGCCGTTGCAGCTGAAAAGAGGAAATCGGAAAACCAGGGGAAGAGTCTTGAGGAGATCATTTGCATATTCCCAGTGCCTTCTGGGATAAGTGAAGAGTCTCCGCGAGCTCAACGATCACTGGGTTTTGGCCGTTGCAGCTGAAAAGAGGAAATCGGAAAACCAGGGGAAGAGTCTTGAGGAGATCATTTGCATATTCCCAGTGCCTTCTGGGATAAGTGAAGAGTCTCCGCGAGTTCAACGATCACTGGGTTTTGGCCGTTGCAGCTGAAAAGAGGAAATCGGAAAACCAGAGAAGAGTCTTGAGGAGATCATTTGCATATTCCCAGTGCCTTCTGGGATAAGTGAAGAGTCTCCGCGAGCTCAACGATCACTGGGTTTTGGCCGTTGCAGCTGAAAAGAGGAAATCGGAAAACCAGGGGAAGAGTCTTGAGGAGATCATATGCATATGGGCTCATCCTTCATCGTTTTTAAGAAATCTCAAGATGGAAGAGGCCAGGAGCCATTTGGTGAGCTGCATTTCTTGCTACATGTTCACAGACTTACCAGTGGAAAAGCCAAACTTCACATGCCACAAATGCAAGCTTGTGTCCCTGTTGGAGGAAAAGTTGCAAAATCTCGAAGAGAGGTTAGCTACGTTGAAGATCATTAAGGAAGGTGAAGAGTTCTTGGACAGAGCAGAATTATCTCTTCATGTTACAGAAAGAGAAGAAATTCGAAGTGCACCTGAAGAAACAGAGGAATGGAGACATGTGACCCAGAGAAGCAGGAGGATCAGGAGGCAGTCAGCACCCATACTGCTCAGAAACCAGTACCAGGCTCTCACGCAGGAAAACAATGAAGAAATACATCAGGATAAGACTTTGCCAACAAGCAGCAACCTTGTACACCTTCAGAGTCCTCCTGGATGGAGAAAGAAAAATGTTGTGAAGAAGAAACGGAGAGTGGTGGTCATGGGGGATTCCCTGTTGAGAGGAACAGAGGCCGCTATCTGCAGACCGGATATAACTTCAAGAGAAATGTGTTGTCTTCCAGGTGCAAAAATTAAAGATGTGTCTGACAGGATATCAGGACTCTTCAGACCTACAGATGACTACCCATTCCTGCTACTACATGTGAGGACAAATGACACTGCAAGAAACGACCTGGAAACCATCTGCAGAGACTTTGAAGACTTAGGCAAGAAAGTGAAAGAACTGGGAGCGCAGGTGGTCTTCTCTTCCATCCTCCCAGTGGATGGCCATGGAACAAGGAGGTGGAATAAGATTCTGCAGGTGAACAACTGGCTACGTCGATGGTGCCATCAGCAACGATTTGGATTTCTGGATCACGGAGTGAACTACTTATACGATGGACTACTTGCTAGAGATGGGGTGCACCTTACGAAGACTGGAAAGCATGTATTTGGAAGTCGCCTTGCTACACTTGTAAGGAGAGCTTTAAACTAGAACAACATGGGAAGGGAAGCAAAAGACCAGAAAAAGCCATACACCTGACAAATGCTATTGAGAACTCTGCTATTAGAAGTGGAAAGGAAGAACAAAGACGAAAGAATCTAGTTAATAAAAATATTGGAGAAAGAGAAACCAATCACAAACTAAAATGTTTCTATACTAATGCACAAAGCATGGGCAACAAACAAGGAGAATTGGAACTACTAACACAGGAAAAGAAATATGATGTCATTGGAATCACTGAAACTTGGTGGGACAATACACATGATTGGAATACAAGACTAGAAGGATACAACTTATTTGCAAGAAACAGACTTGATAAACGAGGAGGGGGTGTCGCATTGTATGTTAGAAACGCGTATATCTGCACAGAGATTGAAGCTTCAGAGACTGGGAGTTCTGTGGAAACTGTTTGGGTAAGAATACAAGGACAGAACAATGGAAAGGACACCATTGTAGGCATTTACTACAGGCCGCCTGTGCAAGCTGAAGATATGGATGAACTCTTTATGCATCAAATGGCCAAGTTCTCCAAAAAATATGACATAGTTGTCATGGGAGATTTCAACTATCCAGACATTTGTTGGGAATCTCTCTCAGGCAAAACTAACAGGTCAAGGAAATTCTTATCCTCTCTTGCTGACAACTTTATCTTCCAAAAGGTAAGGGAGAAAACAAGGGGAACTGCTACCTTGGATCTAATCCTTATAAACAGGGAGGAAATGGTTGAGGAGGTAAAAGTGGCTGGGACCCTAGGAGGTAGCGACCATGCTATTTTAGAATTTTGGATAACTAGAGGCGGAAGACCTGTGAAGACTCAGACGTCAAGGTTAGATTTCAGAAAGGCAGATTTTAAGGGATTCAGAAAGAGAATTGGAGGGATCCAATGGCTGGATATCCTTAAAGACAAAAATGTCCAGGAAGGATGGGAAATCTTGAAAAATGAAATTCTCAAAGCACAGTTGTTAACAATTCCGAAAAGAGGGAAGAATAGGAAGCATTTAAGGAAACCAGGATGGATGAACACAGAACTTAAGCACATGCTAAAAAGGAAGAAAAAAATGTTTATAAAATGGAAAGAGGGAGGCATATCTAAAGAAGAATATAATGCTGTCTGCAGAACCTACAGGGCACAAATCAGATTAGCTAAAGCTGAAAATGAATTGAGGCTTGCAAGAGATGTCAAAAGCAATAATAAAGGATTTTGGGGATATGTCAAAAGTAAAAGAAAAGTCAAAGATGCTATAGGATTTTTACAGGATGAAAATGATGAAATGGTAAGACAGGATGTTGAGAAGGCTGAACTTTTAAATTCCTATTTTGCATCTGTTTTCTCTCAGAAAGGAAATGTAACATCAACTGTTATTCACTGTCCTATTAAGGGAATAGAAGAATCCAGGATATCTATAAACAGAAAGATAGTGAGGAAACACTTAGCTAGCCTAAATGAATTCAAGTCTCCAGGTCCAGATGAATTACACCCCAGAGTACTGAAGGAGATAGCAGAAGAAATTTTTGAACCCCTCTCTATAATCTTTGAAAATTCTTGGAGAACAGGAGAAGTGCCAGAAGACTGGAGAAGAGCAAATGTTGTTCCTATCTTCAAAAAGGGGAAGAAGGTGGACCCAGGTAACTATAGGCCGGTGAGTCTGACTTCTATACCAGGAAAGATCTTTGAACAAATTATTAAACAACATGTATGTCAATACCTGGATAAGAATGAAGTGATTAAACAGAGTCAGCATGGGTTTGTAACTAATAAGTCATGTCAGACTAACTTAATTTCCTTCTATGACGGTATCACTGATTGGGTGGATCAAGGAAATGCTGTAGATATAGTATATCTTGACTTCAGCAAAGCATTTGACAAAGTCTCTCATACAATCCTTATTGAAAAAATGATTAAGTATGGAATGGACAAGGCAACTGTTAAGTGGATTCATAACTGGCTTAGTGATCGGACCCAAAGAGTGGTCGTAAATGGCTGCACATCCAGTTGGAAGAATGTCTCAAGTGGGGTACCACAGGGCTCTGTCCTGGGCCCTGTATTGTTCAACATCTTTATCAACGATTTAGATGAAGGAATTGAGGGTAAACTGATTAAATTTGCTGATGACACAAAGCTAGGAGGGATAGCTAATACTAGAGAAGAGAGAGAGAGGATTCAAAAAGATTTAAATAAACTGGAGAAGTGGGCAGCAACTAACAGAATGGTTTTTAACAGGGAGAAATGCAAAGTACTACATCTGGGCAATAAAAATGGAAAAAGCATATATAGAATGGGAGGAATAGGGCTAAGTGACAGCACATGTGAAAAAGACTTGGGTATACTAATAGATCACAGACTGAATATGAGTCAACAGTGTGATGCAGCAGCAAAAAAGGCAAATGCAATTCTAGGATGTATTAACAGAAGCATACAGTCTAGATCACGTGAAGTCATTATTTCCCTCTACTCCTCTTTGGTCAGACCTCATCTGGAATATTGTGTCCAATTTTGGGCACCACATTTTAAAAAAGACATCAACAAACTGGTGCAAGTTCAGAAAAGAGCGACCAGAATGGTGACCGGTCTGCAAACCCTGTCTTATGAGGAAAGGTTGCAGGATTTGGGAATGTTTAGTTTGCAAAAGAGAAGACTGAGAGGAGACTTAATAGCTGTCTACAAATATCTAAAGGGCTGTCACATTGTAGAAGGATCAACTTTATTCTCATTTGCACAAGGAAAGACTAGAAGCAATGGGATGAAACTGAATGGGAGGAGACACAGATTAGATATTAGAAAAAACTTTTTGACAGTTAGAGTGATCAATGAGTGGAACAAGCTGCCACGAGAAGTGGTGAGTTCTCCTTCAATGGAAGTCTTCAAACAGAGGCTGGACAGACATCTGACTGGGATGATTTAGTGAATCCTGCTTTGAGCAGGGGGTTGGACCAGATGGCCCAGGAGGTCCCTTCCAACTCTACAATTCTATGATTCTATGATTCTATGATTCTATGCATCCGATCACCTGTTTACAAATGCCTCTGCTAATTGTTATTGTATTAATTCTGACAAAGCAATTCTTATTCCAGAGCTGTGGCTGGATATGGCTTGAGCCAATTTAAGTCTGACACCTTGAAGATAAATCTTCCATTCTTTACACGGTTTAGAAACTCAGCAGATAGGTAAGTACAGCTCAATTACTGTATTTACTGTTCATGGTGGGAGAAATTGGATCAGACCTTGGCATAATGTTAATATGAACAGTGATATATTCTGAAACACTGGTTAAGATGCCTATTTATAGAAGTGAGTGAATGCTCTCATTTGTGTCCTGTGCCTTTTCACGTTTTAATGTTAGTTTTTGAGGCTTATAAATAAGTTTGTACTATGACTAGAATTGACTGAATTTGTTCGGAAATCATTGCCGAATCTGAATTTGCCTTATTTGTGCCATATTGGTACCCTGTTCATGTCGAATTTATGTTTGACGATCGTTTCCGAACGTATGCGCTCCCATTGACTACAGTGGCGTTCGGCGAATATTGTATTTGCATTATTCGCTAGCGATCCTAATCCGAATTGAACATTGAAAAATTCTCTCAACTCTAATTATGACATCAATAATGGTGTTATTGAGTTAAAGAGAATCTGTCATAAGGATTTTATGCCCCAAACTAATGTCATGCATCTAAATAATATTTAATGCGTAATAAATAATTACCTTGCATGTAGAAATTATTTTTTTTATTTGAGAGAAATCCAATGTTGAAATTGTATGTTAATGAGCTGAAAGTGCAGTGGGCAGAGCACTGCACTTACAGCATGCCTGCTACCTGCCGCCTGTCTCTGACTGACAGGTCACTCCTCTTTCAGTGACATGATATGCATCATCAGTGCCTTAGGTAGCGCATGCTTTGTAAGGTCCTCATAACATCACAAGATCAGAGTACCGAATTGCGCATGTTCCACCACAGATGATAATGAGTCATGACGCTTGAGAGAATTCTTGGTAAGTGAAGGTGTAACGCCGGTGTCTCTGCATGCCTTTGCTCTTTCCTCCTGGCAGTGATGCCGACTTACTCACCACCCAGGCCGCCATGTCGTGCCCCCTGTTCCAGCTCCTGCGTTCCACTCTCAGCGTGCACCACACTGCTCCCCTGGCGGTGCGCTTACGGTGAGCATGGGCGCACTCCCGGTCTCTTGAATAGACAGTGAACACAATCCTATGTGTCCCCAGCTAGTAGCTGGGAGGCACTTAGTGTTAGGGCTGGCGGAACGCACCAAATTATAAAATAATAGTAGACGCGTTCACCGCCCGGGGTCCACCGTGCAGAGTTAGTATGCTGCTGCTAAGTAATGGCGGACGCTCAATATGGCGGTATAATGCATGCGGGTTAAATGTCACCCGGTGTGCGCTGGGCGAACTCTGTTACCTCACAGAGCCGCACTAACAATAATACACAAATGCTGAGCCTGTTCACACTCACAGCGCTCGGGGAGAAGACCGCTCGGTATATGGTCACAGGACTCTGGCCCCAGGACATAGGACCAGCGTCCCTCTAGACCTACCGAGCGTGTGGCGTCACAGCTGCAACCGCCGCTAACAGAAACCAACTGCCGCAAAGTGGACGCTAGTGCTGGGAAGTGACGAGCACTTGTGGCCTATGGCTAGCCACTGGCTAACGCTGACTCTGCAACTAATTCCCTAACCACATACATAATATCAAAGGGACGGGAATTTACAGCTGGTGCGTTACAGAGGGCGAAGGGCATGACCAGATACTCATAATGGCCATCCCTGGTATTAAAGGCTGTCTTCCACTCGTCCTCTTCACGTATGCGGATCAGGTTGTAAGCCCCTCATAGGTCTAGCTTAGTGAAGACCTGGGCCCCACGCAACCTGTCGAACAACTCAGAGATCAAGGGAAGAGGATATTTGTTTTTGACGGTTATTGCATTGAGACCTCTGTAGTCAATGCACGGACGGCGCTCTCCACTCTTCTTCTTTATGAAGAAGAATCCCGCCCCCGCTGGTGACACCGACTTCCTAATAAACCCCATTGCCAGGTTCTCACGGATGTACTGGGACATGGCCTCCATCTCTGGAAGGGACAGAGGATATACGCGACCTTGAGGAGGTTCCGCACCTGGCAAGAGGTCTATAGGACAGTCGTAGGGGTGATGGGGCGGAAGGGTCTCAGCTGACTTTTTCAAGAACACATCCGTGTATTGCTGGTAGTGACTTGGGAGTGCGGAGAGATCCGCGAGGACCTCGGTGGAGGCTATCTGAACGCGGTCCTTCACACACCTATCATCACAGGACTTGCTCCAACCCAGTATTCTCCCCGAGGACCACTCTATATGAGGAGAGTGGCAACGCAACCAGGGAACTGCTAGGAGGACCTGGTCGATGCCCTCGGGCATAATAAGGAGCGACAATGTCTCGTGATGGAGTAGTCTGATGGTTAATTTGGAATGGTAATGTCGAACCGTTCACCACCCTGATGTTGACCGGCTGAGGTAGCATAACCAAGGGGACTGCGTGCTGGAGCGCAAAGGCTGAGGACATAAAATTACCCTCCGCTTCAGAATCTATGCAAACCTCCACCGCCAGAGGAGAGGAGCCGAACTCCAACACCCCCTTAAAGGTTAGCTTGGAGGAAAACGGTGTGGTGTCTCGTAACCCTCCTGCTGTTGCCACTAGACGTGGACGTTTCTCTGAACGCAGTGGGCACCTATTGGCAAGGTGACCAGACTGTCGGCAGTGAGCGTGAGCTATGGAGGTTCGATCTGGGCGGAACTTAGAGCCTGTGTGAGGCACCTCCCTAACTGCCGACGACTCGAACGCTCAATCGGGAGACTCCAGAGGTTTGGAGAAAGTTGGAGCCAACCTAAACCTCTGTCTGGACTGGGAGCGCTCCAACCCTCACTATAAGAAGCGGAGATTAATACGGTTGGAGATGGTAATAAGCTTCTCCAGAGTGCCGACAACCTCCCGATTGGCCAGAGCGTCCTTAACGTGGTCAGCCAAACCCCTCCAAAAAATTGGTATGAGAGTATTATCTGACCATTCCAACTCGGAAGCCAGTGTCCGAAACTGAATGGCATACTGATTGACTGGGAAAGAACCCTGTGTCAAGGCCAACAGCTGGAGCGCGGTATCGTGTGTGACCCATGGTCCCAGAAAGACCTGCTTCAGGGAGGCTAGGAACTGCGAGGCTCCCTGAACCAAGGGGTCACCACGTTCCGACACTGGGGTGGCCCAGTCCAGAGCCCTGCCAGCCAGAAGAGACACGATAAATACGACCTTAGCCCGCTCAAAGGGAAATCGCACAGCCAGCAGCTCAAGCTGAATAGCACACTGGCTCACGAATCCCCTGCAGGAGGCACTATTGCCCGAGAACTTCTCGGGCAGCGGGAGGTGGGATAACATCGATGCAGGGATGGACATAGAACCAGCATCCCTTTAGACCTACCGAGCATGTGGCGTCACAGCTGCGAATGTCGCTAACAGAAACTGACTGCGGCGAAGCGACAGTGCCTGCCCTGGTATGATGGTGCCCTATGGCAGGCGACACCATCAGACGCTAGCTGGGAAGTGACGAACACTTGTAGCCTATGGCTAGCCACTGGCTGACGCTGACTCTGCAACTAATTCCCTAACCACATATGTAATATCAAAGGGAGGGGAATTTTAATGAGTCATTCACCAGGTACATGCATCCATCATCATCCACACATATAGCAACTAGAGTCTACACTCGCGCCTGGCTGAGCGGCCATGCGGACCTTTTATAGCCTTGCGCTTCCGGGACCTTCCAGATGCTCCAGATGGACCAATCGGAACAGGAGAAGGACCTGACCATGTGACTCCCGATCCCCAATGGGAGATCGTCTCATGAGCATGCTTAGTGGGCCGAAGGAAAGACTTAGCCTCTGAATTCTTTTGCTGCTGGCCAGGCTGCATTGCCATAACTGAACCAGAGTTGGCAGTAGCAACTGAACCCACAATGCTGGTGTGGGCTGAATGCCGAGATCGTGAAGTCTGCTGAGCAGGCTCCACTGCGGTCGGAGAGGAATGGGAAACCGAAGGTGGCAAGGCTCGGAATTCCCACTGTGCAGCGCCGGGAACCCGACACCTAACACTTAGTACTTAAGGCATCTCCACCTGTAGGGAGATACCGAAGCAACCTTTGAGTTTTGGCTTGCTAGCTGCAAGCCTGCTGTCAGGTTCCTGAACCTGCATCTGTTCTAGTACCTGTTCCAGTCTGATCTGTATCTGTACTTTAAACTGGAAACAGCACATGTGGTACCTGTGCGTGAAACCACTCCAGAGGTACTTGAACCAGTACTTATGCTTGCTACTTTGTCCTGTCTGTAATAGCACTACTATCCATTCCACCATTATCTGGTCCCATCTTTGACTCAGAGACTGTGTCTACTCTTCTTTGCCCACTTTGATTTCATCCTACATTTTTGTCCTGCCAACAAGAACATCAAGGCAGATGCCTTCTCTGTTGGCAAATGCAACAGAAATTGACTTATTGTTTATGTAAAGGAGGACTTTACAGTAGCCTGACAGCAGATGGCGATAGTGTGAAGTTAAATGTTTGCTGTATTGTGGGGAGGGAAGCTCTCTTGTTATTGTTAATTTCCTTTACTTTCGCTTTTGACTGTATTACAGCAGCAGCATGGGCTGTGTGCTTCTGAATTCTCTTATCTCATGTTTACCCATAAGAAGTAAATGCTGTTTACTCAAGATAACTTGCTCAGTGAAGTTCTCCTGTGTACCGGTGGATTCTCAAAAGATACACTCTGCTACAGGTTATGGGCCCAGGCACCCAGGACAGAGACACCCAGAAGATAACTCCATGCAATAAATCCAGACACCGGAGAAGCAGATAAGATAAAACCCAGTGACCGGAGGCTGAAAAAAAAAATCCAGATACATAGGGACAAAGAAATTTATGTTCCAGGACATGGATGACCGCACACAGGAGATCATTACAGAGAATCCCCCCACACAGAATATATAGGAACTCTCAAGAAAAAAGAAGAATATCTTCATAAAACAAGTAAGATTATATAAAATTGATGTGCATCACTGAGCTGAAACTCACAGTAGCTAAGCTGAACAGTGAAAATGATCAGTTATGGAAATTCAAAGTAGAGATGTTGTTATCTAAAGATGATTTATGGGAAGTAATCATTACAGATAGACCTGATGAAGATAATCAGACATAGGATAGAAAGAATAGAGAAGCTAGAGCCACCATTAGCTTATTAGTGGATGATGCTCAATTAATACATATAAGGAATGAAGAAACAGCAAAAGGAATGTGGGACGCATTGAAAAAGCTATATGAAAGATATAGTTTAAATCACAAGTTATTTCTATTAGGAAAGCTTTACAGTATGAGATTGAGTGCAAATGACGAAATGCAGAAGCACATATTGTCAATGATGGAAGTAATATCACAGCTAAAGTCAATTGGTGAAGACATTGAAGAAAGTCATGTAGCAGCAATATTATTGTGCAGTTTACCAGATTTGTATACAGCCTTGATAAATGCCCTAGAGACAAAACCAGAAAAAGACATCACATTAGATTTTGTGAAAACCAGATTAATAGATGAATATCAGAGAAGAAAAGAACAGACAAATGATTCTTCTACTGAAAAGGACAGTGGAAACGCTCTTAAAGCTACAGAATTTAAAAAACCCTATAGTAAAGAGACAAGAGAATGTTTCAGATGTAAGAAAAAAGGTCACTTAAAGAAAGACTGTACCATATGGAAAGCAGAACAACAAAAATTGCAACATAAAGAGCATACACAGAAAGTGAAAAACACAATTTCCAATTCATGTGAGAATAATTGGAATGGCACAATTAAAGTAACAGACAAGAAATCATCACTTGGTTGGTTTATTGATTCAGGAGCAACAAGTCATATGACAAGTGACAAGAATTTCTTCACTGATCTTGATTTAGATAAGAAATAAGCCATTTATCTTGCAGATGGAAGCAAAATAACCGCAGAAGGTATAGGACAAGGTATGTTAAACTGTTCAAACAGTTCAGACAAGATTCAAACATAC
This sequence comes from Dendrobates tinctorius, assembly GCF_039654945.1. Classification (NCBI taxonomy): domain Eukaryota; kingdom Metazoa; phylum Chordata; class Amphibia; order Anura; family Dendrobatidae; genus Dendrobates; species Dendrobates tinctorius. Next base: position 13,986,977 of record NW_027361749.1, read on the forward strand.
TTGTACAGAATGTGTTGTATGTTCCGAAATTGGAAGGCGGATTGTTATCTGTGAAGCGTTTAACAGCCAATGGAATCACTGTAAAATTCAAAGACAATGAGTGTGCAATTCTAGCATATGCAACAGAAATGGACTTATTGTTTGTGTAAAGGAGGACTTTACAGTAGCCTGACAGCAGATGACGATAGTGTGAAGTTAAATGTTTGCTGTATTGTTGGGAGGGAAGTTCTCTTGTTATTGTTAGTTTCCTTTATGTTTGCTCTTGACTGTATTACAGCAGCAGCACAGGCTGTATGCTTCTGAATTCTCTTATCTCATGTTTACCCATAAGAAGTAAATGCTGTTTTCTCAAGATAACTTGCTCAGTGAAGTTCTCCTGTGTACCGGTGGATTCTCAAAAGATACACTCTGCTACACTCTTTAGGACCTTTCTACCTCCTGACCCAGGTGTACGGTAACACTGGGACCCTGAATGCCCTCGCTCCTCCCTCCTGACAGGGATGCCGACTGACTCACTGTCCAGGCCGCCCTGTCGTGTCCCCTGCTCTGACTCCTGTGTCCCAGTCTCAGTGTGCACTGCACCGCTTCCCTTGCGGCGTGCACTCCCAGTGTCTTGAAGAGACAGCGTGCACAATCTTATGTGTCCCCACCCAATAGCTGGGAGGCAGTTAATATTTAAGACCCCTCAACCTGTAGGGAAGTGCCTGAGCAACAATCGAGGTTTGGCAATCTGATAGCTGCAAGCTTTTTGTCAGGTCCCTGAACCTGCATCTGTTCCAGTAGGGGGGCATTTTCAGCACAAAAAAATGTGCTGAAAAACTCTGCTTATACACGAGTATATATGGTAGCACTATGTTGGAATATGTTTGGTGCAACAACTCCATTCCTGTGTATGAGTGTTTAGTTACTAGATTTGCATGCGGTTCATAAAGTTATAACAAAAAAAACCTCCCAGAAGCTCACACAGGGACAACATGTGACTGTATTTCTTGTTTTTCCTGTGTCTATGTATGAGAGAGGCAGCCTGCTGCAGATGCTGCACAGATAGAGACACGCAAATGATTTATTCCCGATCTACTAAGCTTATCATATATTGTTCCTGTTTGTTCCTGAATAAAGAAGCTCTGTTGTCACATGCTTGGAGAGTATCCTGACTAATCCGCTGCCAACGCACTACTATCTGTTCCACCAGTTTCGAGTACTACCTTGGACTCAGAGTTTGTGCCTAGTGTCCTGGCACTTCCCGGCCTGTGGCACAGTGGGTCCATGATCTACGTGTGTTACAAAAGGCAGGTTACTGAGAAAAGAGTGAACTATCAGCCAGAGACAGGCGGCAGGTGGAGGGCGGGAATAGATTGAAAGGTGGAAGAACTGTAAGTGCACTATTTAGGCTATGTGCACACACCGCGGATTCACCTGCGAGAGTTTTTCCGTGCGGAACCGCAGGTAAAACCGCAGGTAAAGTGACCTGTGGTTTTCCTGCGGTTTGGCCTGCGGTTTTCTCCTGCGGTTTCACACCTCTACTATGTTAAAGGTGTGAAACCGCAGTGGATCTGCAGAAACAATTGACATGCTGCGGTTTAAAAACCGCAGCAAAACCACGCAGAAAAAACCGCAGCGTGAGCACAGCGGTTTTTAAAACCCATAGGGTTACATGGTACTGTACCATGTCTGCGGAACTGCTGCAGTTCCGCAGGGCCAAAAACGCTGCGGAACCGCAGCAGAATCCGCAGCGTGTGCACATAGCCTTACTCACTGCACTTGTGACTCATTAGCATACAATTTCAACACTGGATTTCTCTAACCGAAAAAATGGATTGCTATAAGCAGGGTAAGGAGTTAATCAGCAGGTCATTTACACACACATCCTCAGTTTGGGACATAAAATCCTAATGACAAGTTCCCTTTAAATCATGGTCTTACTCTTAATATTAAGCTTCTTGTGTTTCAAGTTGTTGTGTTTTGTTGAGGCATCTTTATCAACTCAGTGAACAATTGATGGTAAAAAGCAGATATTTGCCTGTAATTAATGAGAATGTCAAAAACAAGTTTAGAAATATCATAACATTGCCACCTGCAAAATCCTGATGCGGACAGAAGAGGATCTTTAAAATAATTCTTTTGATTAGGATGATTCCACAATCTAATAATGGTCCCTGTCCTAGAATGGAATAATATTAAAATGCAATTTTTAGACATACTGTATACAAGACAAAAAGGCTATATGAATTAATCATTTCATCTCCTAGATACAAGCAGTACACTATGTTTATGATGTGGATGAAGAGTACACTCATATATTGTATATTTTGCAGTTTTAGCTTACTAAGGATCCCGCTGTTTCATTCCACAGGCGGCAGTTTATTACTGCTGGTGCAGCAGCCGGTATCGCTTCTGTGTTTCGGGCTCCAGTTGGCGGGCTGCTCTTTGCTCTAGAAGAAGTGGCTTCTTTTTGGGACATTAAGCTGGCCTGGCAGACATTCTTTTGCTGTCTAATGGCAACCTTCACCACAGATGTTTTCTCATCTTCATTTGGCGGATTTGTATACAACGGTTATTTTGGATTCTTCAAAGCGGAGCAGAGAATCTTATTCTGGGTATGTATCAACTATACACTCAAAGTGAATGAAAGATTATTAGAATTATAAGGTTTTCAAAGCATTATAATTCTAGTGACATTCCTTTTTATATGTCACTTCCTATTCTGTTTTCTATATATTAAATTAAATCTGCTATCACGTTTTTGCTCTTTAAGCTGAGAGCAGCAAGCTGTAGGGGCAGAGACTCTGATTCCAACAGTACATTACTGACCGGGCTTTGTGTTGTTTCAATAAAACTAGTGTTTTATCAACATTATTATCACTAGAGGACTAGTAGCCTCGTGCTGTACAGTCCTCCTGCTCTGAGTAACAGCACCCCCACCAGTGTACAGTGTACAAAGAAAGTTATGACGTTATGGGCGGGGTTATACAGAGCTCAGCAGTCAGAGAACTGCTAGATCTGCAGCAGATATAACATTGATTTGATCAAAATGGCAACAAACAGACCAGAATGTGACACATAATAATAATCTTTTATTTTTATATAGCACTAACATATTCCGCAGCACTTTACAGTTTGCACACATTATCATCGCTGTTCCCTATGGGGCTCCCAATCTAAATTCCCTATCAGTATGTCTTTGGAATCAAGGTCTCTGACCCTTCATCATGCTGCTCTCAGATTTCATATAAAAAAAACTTGTGACAGGTTCACAGGCTTTCTTCAGGACTTATTAAATGAGGTTTACTGAAGAGAACGCTGGATGTGCTTAAACTTTATAATTTATTATCTTCTAATCTATGGGTGCTAGTATATTTGTTACAGAACACACTGCACATTGAGAAGGAATGTATAAATGTCTGTGTCTGCAGTTTTAGAATATGTTCATATTTTGTTTTTCCTATGTCGATGGCTACTTCGGTAATTCCGACTGAAGCCTTGAAAAAATTAGATTTGGGCAGAACCTGTGATGGGGCCACAGGCGGATCACTACTTCTTGACTTTTTTGCGGTGGGCAGAGAAGCACAGTTGACCACACTTTTGTGTCCGCCTCAGAAAGGAGGTTAGATTAAGCATAAAGTGACTATGCAATGTGAACCCCGCCCTATGAACCTGTATGGTCAGATTTTGGTCAGACCAATCTGCCATTAACTTTATAGAAACTCTGTGGCACAAATCTAGAGCGGACACTTGAATTTCTGCTGCAGATTGACCTGGTGATTTACACCTAGGTAAGGACTTTTGTCCTGTAATATATTTATTCTGTACTTTTCCCACACAGAATTCCCCGCAGTAAATAGACACGCTGTAGTGACTTTTTTGTGGTGCATATCAATGACGCATTATATATCTCAATCCATTGCAATAACAGTGTGATCTTATGTCTTAGGCTGGCACTCGGACCGGAGCGCTCAGCTGCATAGAAATACACGCAGCCACACACTCCAGTCCTGAGTGTTGGCGGCAGTGCTGGGTATTGAGACGCGAGACTCGTGCGAGTTTCTCACAAGTGTGACCCTGACCTTAGACAGAGCGCCCCTATAAATGGCCTCGCCAGCACAGAAGTTGTAATCAGAGTTTCCCATATAGAGACAATCTTGTAGTTTGCACCTAATCCTTTCATTTGCAGAGACTTTCTCAATTTGATGCTCCTCCTCACATGTCTTCACACCATAGCAGACCTTTCAAAGGGAACCTGTCAGAGTGATTCAATCCTCCAAACTGTTTACATGATTCCATGAAAATTAATGTCATCCATACCTTTATTTCTGCAATCTGCTGCACCCTGACTGAAAAATCACTGTTTTAGTTCATATGCAAAAGAGGCTTAAAAGGAACTCGTAAGTAGGATTAACCCTCCTAAGCCATATAGTTGGGCATGCAGGTCATAGAAAGTTGAATAAAATTATACCTTTATATCTACAATCTAATGTCTTAATCAAGCAAAATCCACAATTTTTATTATGTAAATGAGATGATAAGATCTATGGGCAGGACACAGGTCTCCCTGAGAATCTGCCTCCAGAGATTATTATTTAAATTAAAGGGGAGTTACCAGTATGATGTGTAATGGCCGCTCTCAGCTCTCACTGCAGCGTTGTGTGTGATTATAACTAACAGCAGAGCTGAGCTTTGCATCATTACAAACAAAATCTGCCATCCTAGCTTTCCTCTCAAAGTGTAGTCACCACTGCTATAGAGCTATGTCGGATTACAGATAACACTTCAACTTCCATCTCACAGGCAGCATGTGTGTGTGTTTGTGTAAGAGAGTGGACAGTTAAGGTTGCGGGGAGAACTGAGTTTAGGAGGTTGTAAAAGTAATTTCATCTGCTAGAGGAACACAATAATAATGCTGGCAATTGATTTATGTGCCGTTAACCTAACAATCAATCATTATAATAATTGAATATTCCTTAATACCCTTGCAGTAAAAAAAAATGCTTTTCTATTTTTATTCTTTAGACCTGGTGATACCCTCATGACATGGCATGGTGACCAGCTTTGTTAGGAAAAGATCAATAAATGGACCTTTGCACTAGCTATTAAAATTGCTTGTTAATAAACCCAAACCCACACGCATTCTCAGACATAGTAGATATAATCTCTCAGCATAGACTATACTGTAAAGGGTATGTCACACTAAGAGATATCGCTAGCAATATCGCTATAACTTGTGACGTTATAGCGATATTGCTAGCGATATCTCTGTGTCTGATACTTACCTATGACCCGCTCCCCCGCTGGTTATCGCTGATCGCGCGAGAACGTTCAGGACTGTTTCTCGTCGTCAGCTTCCTGTGGCGCTTCCTGCTGTGAGGACGAGCGACGCGTGGAGCCGGGCGGGAGGACGCAGGATCGCCTGGTGTGACAGGTAAGTAGCGACCCCCGTCCCCAGCGATGTTGCTGGTGAGATCTGCCTGTGTGGCAGCTCACTAGCGACCACTTAGCGATGTACCAGCAATCCTGACCGCGTCATATCGCTGGTCGGGATCGCTGGTACATCGCTAAGTGTGACAGTACCTTAACAGTGTGTCCCTCCAATGGCCTGTGTCCCTGGACTGCAATGTAATCAGGCCAGAGTCAACAACCAGTGGGGGAGTCTATCTTTGTTCTCAGCATAGGACTTGTCCAATACAAGCTTGTAGCTTCTGGAAACTTCTTAAGTTAGCCACATAGTCAAAAGTAGGTGGGAGCCCTCCCCCATGGAGGGGTGGATCCCAGGACACAGGACAATAGACACTTATGTTGGCTGAGTCAGTGGTGTGGTGACCTGGGAAGGGCTGGGATCTTATGCTGAGGCGAGATCCCAGTGACCGTGTGTATTGTTGGAAGCTGCCACGTGGGACTGTGTTGTATCCCTCATCATATGGATCCATTGAAATCACCCAAGGACTATTTCTATTTTCCTGGCGTCGGATTGCCGAGTGGCGCCCCCGGATCTGCTCCCTTTGTGTGGACTCTAAGAGGCGCTATTGATATTTTATGTTCTATGCTCCCTGTCTCAATCGTTGCATTAATCTTCGGCCTGGTGTTCCTTCCTGCTCTGTCGCACACACCGTCACATATACAAATTTGCAATTGCCAGCAACTATTTTCCTAAATACGCTCAAAAAATGGGCTAGATGGATGGAAATATATCCTAAATCCCAGTATATGAGCGTGTGGTCAGCTACTGTAACATAATTATTCCGTCGCTCAAAATGTGAAGTCTATTTGCATTTCCTGAAACGCTCATGTTGTCTTTCAATATTCTGTATGTCTTAAAGAGTGTAATACCGATCTATATACACTGTTAAAGAACCTGTTGTGACTTCTTCATCCTCCTTTGTTTTTATCCCTCCTTAGTATTCCTTCCCTATTTTCCACGCCCCTCACCTTTACTGCCTCCCTCTTCCCCCTCACCTCCCTTTCTCCCCCCACTACTACCCCAAATGCATGTAAAATGTTAAATTGTTAATAAAAAAATAAAAAAATGGAAGAGAAATTGCTCATTAATTACAATTACCTGCCTGATTGACAGCTGACTGCCCACTGTCTACCTGCCTGTTCTACCCATCTCCAGCTCTGAGTAGTCACCAGGCAGGTAGATGCCTCTGTTAACAACTACCTGCTTGTTAGTTTTTAGGCCCATTTAAAAAAAACAAACAAACAAAACTAAGTAATATGATAGAAAGTGAATTATTTTGCCTTCATAAAGAATATCAGTATTTTTATAGCCAGCAGCATTTCATGTGGTTTAAAAAAGGTGACATCTGTTTTGCAGAAAAAAACTACTACATAGAAAGGATATCTAGAGTAAAGAAGGTTGTAGATCTAGAATACTGCAATGTAACATTACACAGCACTGTTGTCATCGGATAAACAAGTTTTCTTTATTTTTCTCAAGGTGAAAGACCTACTGGATATGAGTGTTTTGGCCTTTATCCCCAGTATTATCACTGGCGTTCTTGGAGGCTTACTGGGCGCCTTGTTTGTGTTTCTGAATGTGAAGATCAATACCTTACGTATGAAGATTTTCAACTCAGTTTCTCACAAGCTTGTAAGAAAGCTGAGCAAGCTACTCGAGACTTTGTTTCTGATGGTAAGTAAAATAAGATCCTTCAAAAGAGATCATGGATGTTATCAAAATTAAAGGGAACCTGTCAGGTCCCCCATCGGTTTTATACCAGTATATTATTGCAGGGTCAGGCTCAACAACTTAATAGGGATTTAAAATCATTGGGAGGACTTAACAAATTCTCTTTACAGCTAAAGCTAGTTTCACACTAGCGCTTTTGAGCGCAGCGACGGCCTGCGCATGGCCGCCGCTAAGCCCTGCCCCTGCCGCGCCTCCGCCGGTAGCTCCGCCTACCGGCGCATGACGCTGCATGCGTCCTGCGTCCCCTATCTTTATCACTGGGGGTGCAGGCCGTGCGCAGTATGCGTTTGGCGGCGCATGCGTCCTTTTGACGGTGCGCCGACCTGTACCAAATGCAACCTGCTGCAGTTTGGTTGCGCTCGGCGCACCGTCAAAAAGGCGCATGCGCCGCCAAACACATACTGCGCACGGCCTGCGCCCCCAGTGATAAAGATAGGGGACGCAGGACGCATGCAGCGTCATGCGCCGGTAGGCGGAGCTACCGGCGGAGGCGCGGCAGGGGGCGGGGCTTAGCGGCGGCCATGCGCAGGCCGTCGCTGCGCTCAAAAGCGCTAGTGTGAAACTAGCCCTAGAAAACTTCCCACGATGAGTGTTTGGTGAGTGCTATTAGGCAATTTAGATTGTCTGTGTTGTTTTACTGCGTTTCTAAGTACAGATTTTTTTACATGCATTTTTATCGCATTTTTGTCATTGCCATTTTTGTCTCTTTTTGGCATGCCATATTTTTAATATAGGTGCTTATTTTTTTTAAATAATTCCTGGCTTTGACAAAACGCTATTGATACAGTTAAAGATGGATTACCTGCATTTATAGTGCAGATTTTCCACAGCTATTTTAATTCTATTGGGAAAATCTGCACATAAACCTCACCACACCCGCAAGATCATAGAATCATAGAATGGTAGGGACCTCCTGGGCCATCTGGTCCAACCCCCTGCTCAACGCAGGATTCGCTAAATCATCCCAGACAGATAGCTGTCCAGCCTCTGATAAATTGACATGTTGCTAATTTCAAATACACCGCAGGTCAGTTTATGCAGTGTAAAAAAAAAACAAAACAAAAAAAAACAATGGACATGAGATTTCTATAAATCCAGTCTGGTTTGTTGGGTCTTTAAGATTGCACAGTGAAAATATGCGTATAGTCGTGGGCCGGACTGGGGGTGGTCCCTCTGTATACCTCGCAGTGACGTACAGACACAAGCTGGAGGCAAGTATCGTGTGCAACAGGTCCAAGTTTATTCTCTCTCGCTGTCCGCCAGACGGCCTCACAGTACACCGCACTTCCTTCACAGCACTCCGGTTACACTACACAAGGGGACACCGTGCTTTCTCCAGGGACATATATATATACGTACCGTCCCCTTCTTCACTCTGTGACGCTTCTGACAGCTCCGTCACTGTGGCTGCCGTAGGCCTGTACACCAACAGTAATGTTACAGGTCGCACGCCGTTCCAAACACGGTGTCCTACACCCGGAGCCTCATCTATACTTCGTGTCAGGACCACCCCCCTGACTTTCTCTCTCCTCAGTCCCCCAGGTTGGGTTTTCCTCACAGTGCCACAACTGTCACAGTCTCCTCATCACTTGATCTCCCCCTGGGGACTGGAACTTTCTGGAACCCTCCTGTCAAATTTATAGCTTTCCCGCTTCCCTGTTACTCCGCCCCCATGACCAACGGTTTCTAAAGCCCTAAGCTGATGTCAAGTCCTGAACTTACACTCCTCCCTGCCATCTAGTGGTCAACCCAAGGTACTGCACGTCACCTACACTTTTCTAGCTGTTTTCCTTTCTGAAATCTGACCAGTCAGTCCATCCGTCAAGTCACCTTCCCTACATATATGCAGCATCAATAACTCGCCAAAAACTCATCTTGGGAACTTAATCTTAGAAATGTTCTACAAGTGAATTACAGTGAATTATAGAATTGCTGGGTGAGGTCAATCACGAGTTCACGACCTTCATGTATGAGCTATAGTGTAACTATAAGGCCATGTTCACACGTTCAGTATTTGGTCACTATGTTACCTCAGTATTTGTAAACCAAAACCAGGAGTGGAACAATCAGAGATAAAGTATAATAGAGACACGTCACCACTTCTGGATATATCACCCACTCCTGGTTTTGGCTTACAAATACTGAGGTAAACTACTGACCAAATACTGAAAGTGGGAACGTGGCCTAAAAAGCCCCTCTGGATGGAGGATCTGGCCAGTCCATGATGAATTACACTTGTTGGTCTCAGTGGGTACATACATGTAATACTTTCTTGCCCCTGTGGTGGTTGCAGCTGAATTCAGCACTTGCGACTCTCAAGTGGGGCATCTGCGCTGTGCTTCACCCTATAACGGACGGGCACCAGATTCAATGCGCTTCTGCTCACGCGACACCTCTCCTCATGGTGGAACAGAAAGAGACGCCTCCGAGGACACACAACAGGAACAGCGCAGACAAGCCGCATGAGCATGCCTGGGATTTGGATTCTTGCTGCTTGACGTAACACAGCAAGGAGTGTGTCAGTCCGGCAGGATCAGCCAGCGCTGGGCCCTGAATAGAGCTGAGGGTACAGTGAGCACATGCAGAATAAAAAGCCCTAAACAATAGAAGGTGGTGGTTTCACTTTTTTAAGGACATGATGATATGGAAATTGTATAATTACAGCAGTACAGTCAAACTGTATTGGTGATAACTGCTATTGCTTTTAGCATTTCTTTTTAAAGGGAATCTGTCAACATGTTTTTGCTATGTAATCTGAGAGCAGCATGATGCAGGGACAGAGACCCAGATTCCAGCGATGTGTCACTTACTTGGCTGCTTGCTGCATTTCTGATAAAGTTACTGTCTGAATACTGAGCTTTGTATAACCCGGCCCACACCACTGATTGGCAGTATTCTGTGTACACTCTACATAGGCAGAAAAAAGATAATCAGTGGTGGGGGCGGAGTTATACAGAGCTGATGAGTATGGAGGACTATACAGCACAAGACATCTAGTCCAATAGTGATAATCTCCTGCTGATAAAACACTGATTTTATTGCAACGATAACAAGCAGTCCAGTAGTGTTACGTTGCTGGAATCTGTGTCTCTGCCCCTCCATCATGCTGATTAAATAGCGGAAACCTGCTGACAGATTCCCTTTAATATCAGCTGGAAAAGATAATGTAGCCACTTATTTGTCACTGCGAGACACAATTTATTAAAATAAAAATCGTTGCAGTATCATTGTAGTGTAGTGTACATTATACTATACAACGGGCTTTAATCCTTCTATCTATCATTTTAGGCAGTAACACTGACTATAACAGTCTATGTGCCATATTTCTTCCCGTGCACTTCAGACCCTACAAAGTCTCATCTCACAAACTCATCTCATGAGTAAGTATATATGTAAGATGCCTGTAAATATTTTATCAATACAGTACAATAAAAAAGAAATCTATTAAGGAACAGGTCGGATGATTAAATTCTTCTATTGGGTGAACTGTTTGTTGAATCCTAATCTCGGGATTTTTTCCACTACACTCAACACTGAAAGGCATTTATTTTGTCTTATAACTAAAATATTAAAACATATTTTATTTTAGCTTTATTGAATGCAAAAGTAAAGTGAAAATGAAGATATGTAATGTCCCTGTAATGGACGCGTTTACAATAGCACCAAAATAAACCTGTCGCTGTCATTTTATTCTGAGCAGTGCCTGTATATGTGCAATACCAAATCTGACCACTAGAGGGCATCATTTGATAGCGTTTGACGCTGTTGTGTACATTTGTTAACATTCAGGATTTTAGAGGAATACCGTACATTTTCTGGAATTAGTGTATGAGTATAAGATTTGTGATTAAACATTTTTAATGAATCCTGAAAAACATTATTACTGGCCACTGTAGGAAGAGATTTATTGTGTATATTTCCTAATTTTTTTCCTATTTAAATAACTAATTTTAAGTTTCCCATTGCAATATTTTAAGGGCTGGTAGATGCATTTTCTGTAATTAAAACTGATAACAATAACCCCTTAGGGGTCTGGCTATTTGGGTCCTTTGGGAAATAAAGTTTTTTTTATTGGTGTTTTCTGAAAGCCATATGATGTCGAAGGATTGGGGCTTGGTTTTTTTTTTTTGCTGAACAAGTTGTATTTTTTAAGTCATCATTTTTGGGCACAAACAACTTATTTATAACATTAAATTAATTAACTCTTTCTTGGGAGATATGTAAAAAAGGCACAGGCACACAGAGGTCACCACGCTCGGCCAAAGGCAAAAGTATAACTGACAGGGATTGGAGCTTCCCAGGGGTTTAAGAAGCTCTCCCAGAACCATAGAGAGGCCACAATCATTAACCCCAGGTGTGCAGGTCAAAACCCGTACTGAGCTCCAGACATTAACCCCTGACGTGCAGCTCAAAAACCTGCACTGGGATCATGACAGTTATATTACTGTGATGACAGGCATACTATTCAGTAGGACCAGTGACATGAGCCTGAACATATAATATATATACTAGCTGAAGAGCCTGGCGCTGCCCGGGCATAGTAACTAACTGTGGTTAGTTATAACAAATTATAATTATCCTCCATCCCATAGTCCCATGCCCATATACCCCTCATACATATCCTCCATCCCATAGTCCCATGCCCATATACCCATCATACATATTCTCCATCCCATAGTCCCATGCCCATATACCCATCATACATATTCTCCATCCCATAGTCCCATGCCCATATACCCATCATACATATTCTCCATCCCATAGTCGAGTGCCCATATACCCATCACACATCCTTCATCTCATAGACCCATGCCCATATACCCATCATACATATCCGCCATCCCATAGTCCCGTGCCCATATACCTGTCATACATATCCTCCATCCCATAGTCCAGTGCCCATATACCCATCACACATCCTCCATCCCATAGTCCCGTGCCCATATACCCGTCATACATATTCTCCATCCCATAGTCACGTGCCCATATACCCATCACACATCCTCCATCCCATAGTCCCGTGCCCATATACCCATCACACATCCTCCATCCCATAGTCAACCATTATGACATCATAATGAGCGGCGGGGCTTGATGACATCAGCGTCGCCATGGCAACCATTGTGACATCATAATGAGGGGCAGGGCTTGATACGCACACACTGTTTCCCCATTATGTAGAGAGGGGCATTATGACATAATGAGGGACGGGGCTTGACGCGCACATACTTTTTCCCCAGTATGTAGATAGGGGCAAAATTGTATGGTGACGCGCGGGGTTAAATTTCACCTCACAACATAGCTTAGGACACTCTCGGGGTCCAGACGTGTGACTGTGCCAAATTTTGTGGCTGTAGCTGCGACGGTGCAGATGCCTATCCCGGACATACACACACACACACACACACACATACACACATACATACATATATACACACTTTGAGCTTTATATTATATATATATATATATATATATATACACACAGTATATACAGTATATATATATCATATACGTATATATCATAATATATCACATATTATATGTCCATATGAACATGAACATTGACTCTTGTTGTAGATTGAATTGGTGTTTGTTGATTTGTTTATTGGCTGTTGATTATCTATTGTATAAATCCCTGTAGCTTATTTTTCTACTATCCTTGAGTAGAGATGAGCGAATTTGTTCGGATTTTGGCCCCGAATCTGATTTTGACATATTCGTGCCATATTCAAACACTATTCGGGCCAAATATATGTCTTATGATAGGTTCCGAACATATTTGGTAATTTCTACTCCCATTTACTCTAATGACGTTTGGCTGTGTTCGACGAATATTGCAAAAACAATATTCAATTCCGATCATATTTGGAACCGAATTCGAACAAATTCGCTCATCTCTATCCTTGTGGAACAAAGGCATAGGTTAATTGAACAATCGATGTTTGTTAATTTGGTGAATACTTGCTGACTACCTATTGTATTAATCCCTGCAGCTTGTAGTTCTGCAATCATTGAAGGACAAAATATGTAGGTTAATTGAACACTTGCGCAAGAGGGATTAATCTTATCCCACCTCCCCCAAACCTGTGGCTAATACCCTGAAGGAAAGCTGTGGGTATGAAAAGGGCCTCTCCTTCTACAGAGAGAATCTACAGGATTGCAGCCACTGAACCATGGCACCAATTGGAGAAATACAAATCTGCTCCATTGACCATCATTGAACCCTCAAAGACACTTGGAGGACCAATTTGGGACAATCAGATCACCTGGCCATTTGCCTCAATCTACTCTGTCAGCTTCCTAAGCTTGCCGCTACGACCTCTCTGTGGGGCCCGGCAAAAAACTGTCTGCCACTGGTTGGGATAGTTGGCCCTGGGAGTCACAAATATTCTCATTCCCGGCGAGTCAGCAAAAGGGTGAGACTCTGTCATTTGCAGCATCTTGTGTAATTGTTGGCACTGTACTATATGTTGTTGACTGTTTGTGATCCAATAAATTATTGTCATAGCGTGTTGCCCTTACCCTGTGTTTGTTCAAGCCATCTTTCTAAAGACAGCCAGGCCAGTGGACGAGAGCACCCACTGACCCTCGTGTCTCCACACTTGGTGACATCAGAGGGATACTACTCAGACTGGCTGATCCAGGGGAACTGCAGGGGACTGGTGTTCATAAACACCGTCCAAAGGCTCCTCAACCAGGGAGGCAGATGGGCAGTACAAGCAGACCATAGGTGAGGCATATATAGCAGGTTTTGGAAGCCACCATGTCCAACCCCACCAGCTAGGCCTTGAGAAGAGGACATGGAGTGTATATACAACCTCAAAAAGAAATGGCAACTACAAGAGTTGTGTCAGCTTTGATAGATCGAATGCTGGGCCTCCAACACTCGGTCTGATTTGATTCAGGAATTGGTCCAATGGAATTCCCAGAACGTTGATGTCACTGAAAACTCCACTGAGGTTGACCCAGAGGAATTAAACTGCTTGCCAGTGCAAGGATCCAGTGGCAGTATGGAATCAACAACCCAGTCCAAAGCAGTCCAAATTCAGAAGTTGTTGGCCACATTGGGTCCCGGAGCCTCAAGAAGGGAGAGGTCTTGTGTTATAGAATCAGTTTTGAGAGTTCCAGTACCCCTACCTCCAGCACCGGACCCTACCTTCATGATAGTCAACCACCAAGGACATCATCTTTTCTACCGAGAAATGCCAGTATTTAACAAGTCTAACAGAGGTTGATAAATATCTGCAAAGCTTTGAGACACTGATGATGCTCCAGATGCCCACAGCTTAATAGCCAAATACTTGTGGAGTAGTTTGACTTGCTGGTCCCGGGATGGTGTCCGGTCGCTTGGGTCTCGGGACTGCCTTGACTATTGGATTATTAAAGAGAACCTGTCACCTGTTTTGGCCACTATAAGATGCGGCTACAGCCTTTCAGGGCTTATCTACAGCATTCTTTTATGCTGTAGATAAGCCCCTGGTGCGACCTGAAAGATAAGAAAAATAACTTTTATTATACTCACCAGGGGGCAGTCTGATCTGATGGGTGTCGCAGGTCCGGGTCCACCGCCTCCCATCATCTTGCGATGCCGCCTTCCTGCTTGCCTCAGGAGCGCGATGCCGGGGAGCAATGAGGCAAGCAGGAGGGCGGCATCTCTAAGAAAAGGGGAGGCACCTGTGACACCCATGGGACCAGACCGCACTGGACCGCCCCCCCGGGTGAGTATAATAAAACTTATTTTTCTTATCTTTCAGGTCACTCCAGGGGCTTATCTACAGCATTATAGGATGCTGTAGATAAGCCCTGAAAGGCAGTGGATGCATCTTATAGCTGCCAAAACAGGTGACAGGTTCCATTTAATAATTTGAATTTATGTTTTTGTGCTGTAATATTCCAGAAGCCTTAACGTTAGAGTTGAGCGATACCGTCCGATACTTCAAATGGTATCGGCCGATCTTTAAAAAAAGTATCGGTATCGCCGATTCCGATACCGGAAGTCCCATTCAAGTCTATGGGACTTCCGGTATCGGAATAAGAAAAACCCTTTCCTGCCCTTGTACAGCCTCTCTGGGGTCTGTACGGGCCTTTCGGGGGGCTGTGCCGGCCTGCCAGGGGGTCTGTGCAGGCTCCGGTGGTCTGTGCCGGCCTGCCGGTGGTCTGTGCAGGCTCCGGGGGGCTGTGCCGGCCTGCCGGGGGGCTGTGCCGGCCTGCCGGGGGGCTGTGCAGGCTCCGGGGGGCTGTGCCGGCCTGCCGGGGGGCTGTGCCGGCCTGCCGGGGGGCTGTGCCGGCCTGCCGGGGGGCTGTGCAGGCTCCGGGGGTCTGTGCAGGCATCGTCCGATGGGACTACAAGTCCCATCGGGCGATGCCTGCTACCATGACAGTGATTGACACATTAGCCAATGATGGGACAGTAGTAGTCCCATCATCCGGCTAATGTGTTAAATGTAAAAAAAAAAAAAAAAAAAATTACATGCTACATACATACAACATGCATACTACATACATGCTACATTCATACTACATACTACATACATGCTACATTCATACTACATAAATACTACATGCAACATACATACTACATATATACTACATGCATGCTACATACATACTGCATGCTACATACATACCACATATATACTACATACATACTACATGCATGCTACATGCATGCTACATGCTACATACATAACACATATATACTACATGCATGCTACATACATACTACATGCTACATACTACATATGTACTACATGCATGCTACATACTACATGCTACATACATACTACATATATACTACATGCATGCTACATACATACTGCATTCTACATGCATGCTACATACATACTACATACATACTACATGCTACATACATACTACATATATACTACATACATACTACATACATACTACATGCATGCTACATACTACATGCTACATACATACTACATATATACTACATGCATGCTACATACATACTACATGCATGCTACATACATACTACATGCTACATACATACCACATACATACTACATATATACTACATGCATGCTACATACATACTGCATGCTACATGCATGCTACATACATACTACATACATACTACATGCTACATACATACTACATATATACTACATACATACTACATGTATACTACATGCATGCTACATACATACTACATGCATGCTACATACATACTACATGCTACATACATACCACATACATACTACATATATACTACATGCATGCTACATACATACTGCATGCTACATGCATGCTACATACATACTACATACATACTACATGCTACATACATACCACATATATACTACATACATACAATACATTCATACAATACATACATAGACATACAGTACATATAACATAGAGTAACATACTTACCAATACTTGTCACATTGTTCCCCGAAGCCATTGTCTTTTCCGGAATAAATATTAACATAACAAACCACAAAAATACTCACCCACGATCCGAAGCAGTCCACGAGTGTGTCCCACGACGATCTTGGGTAGAGAACTGCAGCATCAGCTGTTGCTGCCGTTCTCTACGGGCTGCAGGAATCCAATGACGGAAGGTAGGTATCCTTCCGCACTGTATTCCTCCGCCACTTAAAAAAAAAAAAAAGTCCCTAGTCTCACTTTATGCCATTGCTGTGTGGGAAATTCCCACGCAGCAATGGCATAAAGTGAGACTAGGGACTTTTTTTTTTTTAAGTGGCGGAGGAATACAGTGCGGAAGGATACCTACCTTCCGTCATTGGATTCCTGCAGCCCGTAGAGAACGGCAGCATCATCTGATGCTGCAGTTCTCTACCCAAGATCGTCGTGGGACACACTCGTGGACTGCTTCGGATCGTGGGTGAGTATTTTTGTGGTTTGTTATGTTAATATTTATTCCGGAAAAGACAATGGCTTCGGGGAACAATGTGACAAGTATTGGTAAGTATGTTACTCTATGTTATATGTACTGTATGTCTATGTATGTATTGTATGAATGTATTGTATGTATGTAGTATATATGTGGTATGTATGTAGCATGTAGTATGTATGTAGTATGTATGTAGCATGCATGTAGCATGTAGTATGTATGTAGCATGCATGTAGTATATATGTAGTATGTATGTAGCATGCATGTAGTATATATGTAGCATGTATGTAGTATGTATGTGGTATGTATGTAGCATGTAGTATGTATGTAGCATGCATGTAGTATATATGTAGTATGTATGTAGCATGTAGTATGTATGTAGTATGTATGTAGTATGTATGTGGTATGTATGTAGCATGTAGTATGTATGTAGCATGCATGTAGTATATATGTAGTATGTAGTATGTATGTGGTATGTATGTAGCATGTAGTATGTATGTAGCATGCATGTAGCATGCATGTAGTATGTATGTAGCATGCATGTAGTATGTATGTAGCATGCATGTAGTATGTATGTAGTATGTATGTAGTATGTATGTAGCATGCAGTATGTATGTAGTATGTATGTAGTATATATGTAGTATGTATGTAGCATGTAGTATGTATGTAGCATGCATGTAGTATGTATGTAGCATGTAGTATGTATGTAGCATGCATGTAGTATGTATGTAGCATGTATGTAGTATGTATGTAGTATATATGTAGTATGTATGTAGCATGTAGTATGTATGTAGCATGCATGTAGTATGTATGTAGTATTTTTTTTTTTTTTTTTTTTAACATTTAACACATTAGCCGGATGATGGGACTACTACTGTCCCATCATTGGCTAATGTGTCAATCACTGTCATGGTAGCAGGCATCGCCCGATGGGACTTGTAGTCCCATCGGACGATGCTTGCACAGACCCCCGGACATCAGCACAGCCCCCCGGCAGGCCGGCACAGCCCCCCGGCAGGCCGGTACAGACCCCCACAGGGTGCACAGACCACCGGCAGGCCGGCACAGCCCCCCGGCAGGCCGGTACAGACCCCCACAGGGTGCACAGACCACCGGCAGGCCGGCACAGCCCCCCGGCAGGCCGGTACAGACCCCCACAGGGTGCACAGACCACCGGCAGGCCGGCACAGCCCCCCGGCAGGCCGGTACAGACCCCGGGCAGTCCACACAGCCCCCCGGCAGGCCGGCACAGCCCCCCGGCAGGCCGGCAGAGACCCCCGGAAGGCCCGAAATGACGGCGCATCATGATGCGCACACACCGCGCATCATGATGACGTCAGTCTGTCAATCAACTTTGAACTTCCGATTCCGATGCCGAATTCCGATATTGAAAAAATATCGGAAGTCGGTATCGGAATTCCGATACAGCAAGTATCGGCCGATACCCGATACTTGCGGTATCGGAATGCTCAACACTACTTAACGTTTTATTTTTGTATTGCCAGCTGTATGAGGGCTTGCTTTTTGCATGACAAGCAATAGTTTTCAATTTTACCATTATGGGCAACATATTACTTTTTGATTACTTTTTTTATGGAAGGGAGAGGAGAAGGGGCAAAGGATCAACACAACTAGAAACTGTTTGCAATTTTATATTTTTCTACAATGTTCAGCATGCACCATAATTAACAACATCTTTCTTTCTGTCAGTATGCTTACGTAGATAGACAATTTGTACATTTTTTTAATGGTTTACTTCATTTAAACAGATCTATTACCATCTTCTGAGAGTCATAACATTTTTGATCACTTAGGTAATCACTGCACTACTACTATAATGTACCAAACTGTCAAAATTCTACAGACAGGCAGCATATTAGATTTTTCCTTTAGCGAAGCCTAAAAGGTTTGCATAATTCCATAATTAGCAGAACGAGAGACCATTGTTACGCCTCCTGGTGCTATAATAATGTTTCGGCACCCTATGATCATGACGCGGGCAGGGCCGGTTTTAGGCAAGGTGGGGCCCTAGGCAAAGTTTAAAATGAGGCCCCAAATGCTAACATATTGCACATCACACAGAAGCATTTTAATTGTATTTACATGCGCTGAGTTCAGGCCTCTAAATTATTGAAATCGTTCAACACTTGTTTCCCGGCCTCTTTACCCCAACTGAGAAAAAATGATGGGAACAGAGCAATCACTATTAGATCAATCTGTCCCCATACAGTATCATGTTATCAGCAGCACATCTACAGTTTACACCAGAGATGTGCTGCTGAGAACAATGATTTTTATTCCGGCATAAACAAACCAATCACTCGATGAATATGCAGCATTTTGCTTGTTTAGTATAATATACCCCATAGTTCTCCATATATTATAATGTGCACCACAGACCTCCATATTGTAAAATGCACACCCCATAGTCCTCCCTATAATATAATATCCCCATAGTCCTCAATATAGTATAATATACTCCCCATAGTCCTCCATATAGTATAATACACTCCCCATAGTCCTCAATATATTAAAATACATTGCTTAGTCCTCCATTTAGTATAATACACTTCCCATAGTCCTCCATATATTATAATACACTCCCCATAGTCCTCCATATATTAAAATACACTCCTCAGTCCTCCATATAGTATTATACACTTCCCATAGTCCTCCATATAGTATAATACACTCCTCATAGTCCTACATAATTTAAAATACACTGCTCAGTCCTCCACATAGTATAATATACTCCTCATAGTGCTCCATATAGTATAATGCACCACCATAGTCATCCATGTAGTTCAATTCACTTCCCATAGTATAATGCACCCCATAGTTCTTCATATAGTATAATGTATTCCCCATAGTCCTCGATACAGTATAATGCAGCCACCCCATAGAGCATAATGCAGCCACCCCACAGAGTATAATGCAACCACCCCACAGAGTATAATGTAACCCCCCATAGAATATAATGCAGTGCCCTTCTTATAGTATAATGTAGCCCCATCATAGAGTATGATGCAATCACCCCTCATAGAATATAATAAATGTAATACAGCCCCCCGTAGAATATAATGTAGCCCCAAATAGAATATAATACAGCCCACCTCCCCATAGAATATAATGTGGTCCCCCATAGAATATAATGTAGCCCCCCATAGTATATAACACAGCCTCCCCCATAGAATATAATGTAGCCCCCCATAGAATATGATGTAGCCCCCCATAGTATATAACACAGCCTCCCCCATAGAATATAATGTATAATGCACCTCCATAATATATAATACAGCCACATAGTATATAACACAGCTTTCCCCATAGAATATAATATACCCCTATAGTATATAACACAAACTCCCCCATAGAATATAATGTACCCCCCAATAGTATATAACACAGCCAGTTAGTATATAACACAGCTCACATAGTATATAAAACAGCCCACATAGTATATAGCACAGCCCACATAGTATATACCACAGCCCACATATTATATAACACAGCCCACATAGTATATAGCACAGTCACGTAGTATATAACACAGCCCACACAGTATATAGCACAGCCACATAGTATATACCACAGCCCACATATTATATAACACAGCCCACATAGTATATAGCACAGTCACGTAGTATATAACACAGCCCACATAGTATATAACAGAGGCCACAAAGTATATAACACAGCCCACATAGTATATAACACAGCCATATAGTGTATAACACAGCCCACATAGTATATAACACAGCCCACATAGTATATAACACAGCCCACATAGTATATAGCACAGCCACGTAGTATATAACACAGCCCACATAGTATATAGCACAGCCACGTAGGATATAACACAGCTCACATAGCCCATTCCCCCCGAGAATGGCCCCACAGTCCAGTACTCACTGTTATATTAAAAAAAAACCCCAGAAAAAACGCAATCCTTACCTCTCCTTGTGCCCGCGCTTCTCTCGCCTCCTGTCTCAGCAGCTGCACACAGTGAGTGCCCGATGACCTTATCGCGCACCCGCAGTGTCAGAGGTAGAGGGGAATGATGGGAGAGGGAGCGTCAGCTGACGCTCTCTCCTCCATCATTGCTTTGAACTGTACCGGCAAATGCCTGCCCCTAATGCCGGCCCTGGCTGCGGGGTGCCAGTAGGTGATAAATAGATGCTGTGGTCACTATTGACTGCGGCATCTTAGGAAGTACCATAACTGAGCCACTCTGGATTCTCTACAGTGCACACTCACCGCTGATGTTTCTCCTATAGAAAGATTTATGGGAAAATGCATATTAAAAAGCTACACATAGAGCATGTTGCATCTGGAAAAGAAATATTGCAACAGGAATAGAGATGATCGAATTTCTGCAGATTTTGGCCCCGAATCTGATTTTGACATTTTCAGGCCATATGCGAACACTATTCGTGCTTAATGTATGTCTTATGATCGGTTCCGAACATATTTGGTAATTTATTATTATTATTATTATTATTATTTATTTATATAGCACCATTGATTCCATGGTGCTGTACATGAGAAGGGGGTTACATACAAATTACAGATATCACTTACAGTAAACAAACTAACAATGACAGACTGATACAGAGTGGAGAGAGGACCCTGTCCTTTCGGGCTTGCATGCTACAGGATGGTGGGGAAGGAGACAGTAGGTTGGTGGGTTGCAGCAGTTCCGGTGTTGGCTGAGGTGATATCACCGGTAGTGGTGAGAGAGAAGGAGGAAGCGGGGTCATTGCAGGCTGTAGGCTTTCTTGAAGAGGTGGGTTTTCAGGTTGCGTCTGAAGGATCCAAATGTGGATGTTAGTCGGACTAGTTGGGGCAAAGAATTCCAGAGAATAGGGGCTATTCGGGAGAAGTCTTGGAGGCGGTTGGGTGAGGAGCGAATAAGTGTGGAGGAGAGAAGGAGGTCTTGGGAGGACCGGAGATTACGTGAGGGAAGGTATCGGGAGATTAGTTCAGAGACATATGGGGGAGACAGGTTATAGATGGCCTTGTAGGTCAAAATTAGTAATTTGAACTGGATACGCTGAGGGAATGGGAGCCAGTGAAGAGATTTGCAGAGGGGAGAAGCAGAGGAGTAGCGAGGAGAGAGATTAATTTGTCGGGCAGCAGAGTTAAGGATGGACTGGAGAGGTGCGAGGGTGTTAGCAGGGAGACCACAGAAAAGGATGTTGCAGTAGTCGAGGCGGGAGATGATGAGGGCATGCACAAGCATTTTAGTAGATTGAGGGTTGAGGAAAGGACGGATTCTGGAAATATTTTTGAGCTGGAGGCGACAGGAGGTTGAAAGAGCTTGGATGTGCGTTTTGAAGGACAGGGCAGAGTCAAAGGTTACTCCGAGGCAGCGGACTTCTGGTACTGGGGAAAGTGTGATGTCATTAATTATTGTAGCAAGGTCAGGTAAAGAAGATCTGTCAGATGGAGGAAAGATGATGAGTTCAGATTTGTCTACATTGAGTTTGAGGAAGCGAGAGGTGAAGAAGGAGGATATGGCTGATAGACACTCTGGGATTCTGGACAGCAGAGAGGTGACGTCTGGGCCAGAGAGGTAGATCTGAGTGTCATCAGCATAAAGGTGGTAGTAGAATCCGTGGGACTTTATGAGTTGCCCCAGGCCAAGTGTATAGATTGAGAAGAGTAGGGGTCCTAAAACGGAGCCTTGAGGGACTCCAACAGAGAGAGGGTGGGATGAGGAGGTGGTGTGGGAGTGGGAGACGCTGAATGTGCGGTTGGAAAGGTATGAGGAGATCCAGGATAGGGCAAGGCCTTTGATGCCGAAGGAGGAGAGGATCTGTAGTAGGAGGCAGTGGTCAACTGTGTCAAATGCAGCGGACAGGTCTAGAAGCAGGAGTATAGAGTAATGTCCATTTGATTTGGCTGTAAGTAGGTCGTTATTTTCTACTCCCATTGAGTATAATGACATTTTGCTGTGTTTGACAAATATTGCAAGAACAATATTCAAGTTCGATCGTATTCGGAACTGAAACAGAACAAATTCGCTCATCTCTAAACAGGAATACACACACAAAGGAATGCCCAAAAAATCCCTGCACTGTCTATATTTTCCAACTGAGTCACAGTCAATATCTGACTATAGCATTTTTGTCTAAACCCCCTGCAATAAACCACATTTTTGCAGAAAAATTGCAACATGAGAAAATCCAGTTTAAATATATTAATTTATTACCATTTAAAAATGTTTTTATGATGTTTTTTTGCACCATTATTCTTTTTAAATGTTAATATCTCAATACAAGTAACTTACCAATGCTTTTTTTCTTTCTCATTTGGAGACCTTTGCTTTTTATGTTATTTCTGCCTATACTGTTATATGTCAATGGAGGTAGGAAAAGCCTTTCATGCATAGCAGTGAATCCTGTGGCCCAATGTAAGGGTATGTTCACACGTATGCGTTATTGGTGCGTTATTTTAATGCACATTATAATAGCATTTTACGGTACCAGCTATGTCTATGAGATTTCAGAAATCTCATGCACAAAACTTGTTTTTTTTTGTCCTCAGTATTTTGTGAAAAATCTTGGGTTTTGCAGAATGGAGTGTGTCACTTCTTTCAGCCTTTTTCACCAATTGAAACCAATGAGTGGTGAAAAAAAAGCCGAAAGAACGCTGAAAAAACACAGGTATCAGGTTTTGCTGCTGCGTTTTTGGTGCCAAACTTTATCAGCATGCACAAGAGACAAATGAATCGCGACAAAAATACAGCCAAAAAAAACCCACCACAAACCAAGCAAAAACTAAGCAAAACCTGCTTATTTGCAGCAAGTTTCTTACTGCCAAGACAGCACCAAAAAGGCAACGTGTGAACATAGCCTTAGGCTGAGTTCACACGTGGCGTTTTTTTCGCGTTTCCGCGGCGGTTTTAACTGCGTGATTTTGCCGCAAAAACGCGAAAAATCAGCATCCCATGCATTCCTATGGGATTCCGCAATGCTGTACTAATGCTGCGGTTTTTACCGCGGCGGAATCGCTTCGCGGTAAAAACCGCAGCATGCTCATTAATTTGCGGAATCGCGGCGATCCCGCACCCATAGGAATGCATTGTTCCGCTTACTTTCCGCATGTGGCTGTGCACACCATGCGGAAAGTAAGCAGAACATTTGCGGATGGTACCCACGGTCCGGAGGAGAGGAGACTGTCCTCTGGGCTGTGGGTACCATATCCCTGTAAAAAATAGAATTTAAAATAAAAAATATTGTTATTCTCACCCTCCGACGTCCCGCGCAGTCTTCCTGCTTCTCTTCACGCTCTCGTTCCCAGTAGTCCTTTGCGAAAATGCCCGCGATGGCGTCCGTTCTCGCGGGATCGCGAAGTCTCGCGGTCATTCGCGCGACGTCATCGCGAATGACCGCGAGACCTGACGTCATCGCGGGCATTTTCGCAAAGGATTACTGGGAACGGATGCGCGGGACGTCGGAGGGTAAGAATAACACCATTTTTTTTTTACATTCTATCTTTTACTATTGATGCCACATAGGCGGCCTCAGTAGTAAAAAGTTGGTCACACTCGTCAAACACTATGTTTGACGAGTGTGACCAACCTGTCAATCAGTTCTCCAAGCGATGCTACAGATCTCTTGGAGAACGCTAGCATTTTGCAAGCTAAATACGCTTGCAAAATGCTAGTTTTTCCGTGGGAAAATCGCGGGAATTTAAAATGCGATTTTCCCGCTGACTGGAATTCCGGAATTCTCGCGGTAATTTTCCGCGAGAGTTCTGGTACGTGTGCACTTAGCCTAATGGTATCTGCCTCACATAAATGAGGCTGTGGATATGAAGCCTAGCAGGAATGATAAATATTCTATTAAACAGAGACATTCAAAGGGGGTTGGAGGAGAAGAGGGGGATGGTAAACGAACTTCAGTGAAGAGGAGCTACTGCATCTGAGTGCTCCTCAAATCTGCGAATGTTCCTCTAGATATGGGTTGGTTGGGAGATATGCTTTGAGAATCAATTTCAGAATGACTGTATAATATACTGTACTTTGAACTGAATCTCTGCCCACCATGGCTATCTGACCGCACCAAAGTGTCACTTCTTTCTGCTAATATATATACAGTATATTTTTCTGTGCACAGAGATGGACAAATGGATGATTTCACAGTTAATGCATAACAGGACATCGGCAGGTGAGCTCTGCCATCTACTAACTAAAGATTGTAGGACAAGAGAAAGTGTAAAGAATTGCATCAGCAGGAACTTTATAATGAAGCGCATGTTTCCTGAGGGGAAGAGATTGGAGGAGACATCAGGTCAGGTGATAACTGTGTCATGTCACAGTTAGTAATTATAAAAGGCCCAGGAGGGCAGCGAAGGGGTGGAGTTGGTTCCTGAACCTGTAGCAGGACAGACGTGTGGTGCAGTGAAGCTTGCTTATAGCTGCCATAATGAGTGACTGGATACAAGTGAAGAATGGAGTGACCAGAACGAGTGGAGACCCAAATGATCAGACCGGAACCAGACATGAGTAAAGAACTAAGGGCCTGAAACTGGAGCCAAGTCAAAGGAGCCAAAACCGACTGAGCGGCACGAGAGCCAGGAGAAGTGAGAAGACTGTGTTAGAGGGACATAAGTGAGGTGCAGAAATACAGTACACAGGGATCTGGGGCGGCGATTCAAGGGACAGAGGCAGCCAGCACAATGTGTGCTAGTAGCGACTCACCAAGAAGGGACTTGCGGCTTAACGGTGCAGTAGCATTTATTCTCGTTAGGGTCCAAACGGCATGTGTCATTACCACCAGAGTGACAGGGCAACGACAGTGATGGGTACAAAACTGAATGTGATGTACAATGGGACAGAGTAATAGAATAGTTTTAAATGTTCAGTGCCTTGCATGATAGAGTTAGAGTAATAAATAATTGTTGGTTAAGTTACCATTGTGTCCATCTTCTGCACTGGTGCATCCCAAGCACCTGTATATGTATGTGTGTATATATATATATATATATATATATATACCCTACAAGGAACTAAACTAACTGCTGACCTACTTTTTATTTGCACTTTCCTTTAACTTGTTCTTTGATCCTCGTTCAGGCCTCCCGGTTTGTCTCACATTCCTCCGTGTTTTTTAAATCCAATCCTATTATTGTTCAATTAAAATATTGTAATATTTTGTTCTCAGCTAGTTCACTTCAAACCATGATGAAAAAGTAGGGAAGATTTATGAAGCAAACTGTATCAATATTCTATTTAAAATTACAAAACAAATAGAAATGGAACCATACTTATTAAGGTTGAAGGAAGACTTTAAGTCCATCTTGTTCAACCCATATCCTATCCTAACCTGCCCTAACATGTTGATCCAGAGGAAGGCAAAAAAAAAAACCCATGTGGCAAACAGTAAGCTTCACATTGGCGAAAAACATTCCTTCCTGACTCCACATACGGCAATCAGACTAGCTCCCTGGATCAACGCAATATCAAGGAAACTATTGTGCATAACCTGTAATATTATACTTTTCAAGAAAGGCATCCAGACCCTTCTTAGATTTTAGAAGGGAGTCACTCATTACAACATCATATGGCAGAGAGTTCCATAGTCTCACTGCTCTTACAGTAAAGAATCCGCTTCTGTGAGTATGCTTAAACCTTCTTTCCTCCAGACGTAGAGGATGCCCCCTTGTCCCTGTCACAGTCCTAAGAGTAAAAAGATCATTAGAAAGTTCTTTGTACTGTCCCCTCATATACATTAAAATAAGATCACCCCTAAGCCTTCGTTTTTACAAACTAAATAACCCCAAGTGTAATAACCTGTCTTGGTATTGCAGACCTCCTAGTTCCCTAATAACCTTGGTCGCTCTTCTCTGCACCTGCTCTAGTTCAGCTATGTCTTTCTCATTCACCGGAGACCAGACCTGTACATTCCATAAGTCACATTATGTGTTTTAGAAATGCTCAGTATATACCTTATATACTTATATGTTTGCATACCTCACTATATGTGCCAGAACAAAATAAGGACTAAGTTATTCTGACAAAATATGTGCGAGACCTAAATTAGGGTCTTAAAACTTAGAACAAAGTACCAGATCTTTGTTCTATGTCTGCTACATTAGAAGCCAATTGTTTTATAAATGGGACATGCTCGTAAGTGAAGGGGCACAGTTGCAGATTTTATGATGGTTTAAAGTTGCACCGTTGTCCCTATATATGTTTTTCCTAATATGTGTAGTGTGAATTAGCTGGTTAGATATTGAAAATGAATATTCAATATTCTGTGTCTTCTCTTTGAGTAGTACTCATGAAGTGTGGGATGCCTCAGAATATAATTGTCCAGAAGGGTCCATGGTTCCTGGATCAGATGAGTTTCTAAATTCAAATCATACAATTAATCAAGGTAATTAAATTTTTGCAGAAAATATTATGTTGAGAGGAAGTGTCATCCCTTAATATAACGCATTGAAATTAGATCCCTAAAGTGCTCCTCAGAGGAGTTTATTATGCAAATTAGTACCTCTCCTAGGTGGTATTTTATTCTGGAAGAAAGCCAATTTGCATAGTTTTCTTACATCTCAGTCTGAACCTGCTCATACAAGTTCTACTGCTACTCTTACAATGTGTACAGTGCTGAGGGACACAAGTTTGTTCCAAGCAAGTGCATTTGCATAGCTGGAATTTGCCTGGCCACCTGGGCAGGTTGTCAGTATGTATTTGCAGAGTAGCTAATTAATAGTTTTAATTAGCTCTTTGCTGTGAGCTCTGGTCAGAGCCACACCCTGTTTAAACTTCCATGTTGATAAAATGCCTCTAGTACCTTGAAAATGCACTTCACTCTGTATGCCCCAATATGGCGACCATAGCTTCCTTTCAATGTAGACAATAGTTGGTCCTTCTGGTTCAGTTCCCTCTGATTTCAATCCCCCCTTAAATGGGCTTTCTGTTCCCCTATGGGCACTGTTCCATATTGTTTAAATGGCCTCCCTGGCCTGGTTTCCAATCTGTCAAATGTCTCGCCACAGTTCCTTGGTCCTTAGGATTTCTTATATGATGTCCTCCTTCTTCACACACAACACCCTTTAGCATGTAAATCTGCTAGCTGTCAGACCTTATGTCTTACACTATTGAATGCTCGGCCCTACCTGGCTCACTACCAGGACGCTGTCTCCTGTATCCCCATGTAGCCCCTTCCATTCTGGTCTCGTCCCAACTATTAACTCCATCTATGCCCAACTAAATGCATGCAAATCACTAAACAGACACAATCACATGTAAAACTATGTAACGCGTTATATATTAACATCATATCTTCAAGGAAGGGGGAGGGTGTGGGCAGTCCCTCCACTTTCTAAAATAAGTTCAAATCCTTGTATTAAAGTATGAAAGCAAGAGTTCCTCTGGGACATGCTAATTTAAATGGCTAGAGCAAAGTCCATTTGTGGAAGTGCTGTTTAGAGCTGCCAGACTTCCATGCACAGCAGAGCTTAACTTTACAACTTTCCTCCAATGGGGCATTGCTGAACCAATACTTCCTCTTCAGTATAGTTCAGCATGCAAAATTCTGAAAAGGTATGGTCCCCAAAAAATAATGAAATAATGCAAAGTTATGTCACTTCCGGGGGCGTGGCTTATGTCTTCTCACAAGTTCTCCAATTAAAATGCGCACTGACCATGTGCTCGTCACCTTGCGTCAGAACCAGCTAGGGATTGCATTGCCATTGTGAAGTGAGAAGAACAGTGTTCAGTAGAGTTGAGCGACTTTGGTCGGATCGGGTTTCATGAAACAAAATTTGTTTCAGATGAAACTGGTCCGACTAGGGCAAAAAAAAGTCGGAGTTTCGTCCGAAACCCGACCCCAATGCAAGTCAATGGGAAATAAAAGTCGGCATTGAGCGGATGACATTCATGACAAAGTCGCTCAACTCTACCCCTCAGATTATGCCCCCATCTGCACAGCCTCTCATTTTTTCCACATTATGCACAGACCATCAGTTTGTTAACCACCATCTGCACAGTTAAACAGTTTATTCCCTCATCTGCACAGCCCCTCAGTTTATTTTCCTCCATCTGCACAGCCTGTCAGTTTATTCCCCCATCTGCACAGCCCGTCAGTTTATTTATCCCATCTGCACAGCCTGTCAGTTTATTCCCCCCATCTGGACAGCCCGTCAGTTTATTCCCTCATCTGCACAGCCCGTCAGTTTATTTCCCCATCTGCACAGCCTGTCAGTTTATTCCCCCCATCTGGAAAGCCCGTGAGTTTATTTCCCCATCTGCACAGCCCGTCAGTTTATTTCCCCATCTGCACAGCCTGTCAGTTTATTTCCCCATCTGCACAGCCTGTCAGTTTATTCCCCCATATGCACGGCCCCTCAGTTTATTTACCCAATCTGCACAGCCCCTCATTTTTTCCCCCCTCTTTTCCAATGCCCCTCAGCTTATTTTCCCCTCTGCACAGCACTTCGGTTTATTCCCCCTCTGCACAGCCCGTCAGTTTATTCCCTCATCTGCACAGCCCCTCAGTTTATTTTCCTCCATCTGCACAGCCCGTCAGTTTATTCCCCCATCTGCATAGCCCGTCAGTTTATTTACCCCATCTGCACAGCCCGTCAGTTTATTTACCCCATCTGCACAGCCCGTCAGTTTATTCCCTCATCTGCACAGCCCGTCAGTTTATTTCCCCATCTGCACAGCCTGTCAGTTTATTCCCCCATATGCACAGCCCCTCATTTTTCCCCCCCTCCTTTCCAATGTCCCTCAGCTTATTTCCCCCTCTGCACAGCACTTCGGTTTATTCCCCCTCTGCACAGCCCCTCAGTTTATTTTCCTCCATCTGCACAGCCTGTCAGTTTATTCCCCCATATGCACGGCCCCTCAGTTTATTTACCGAATCTGCACAGCCCCTCATTTTTTCCCCCCCTCCTTTCCAATGCCCCTAAGCTTATTTCCCCCTCTGCACAGCACTTCGGTTTATTCCCCCTCTGCACAGCCCGTCAGTTTATTCCCTCATCTGCACAGCCCCTCAGTTTATTTTCCTCCATCTGCACAGCCCGTCAGTTTATTCCCCCATCTGCATAGCCCGTCAGTTTATTTACCCCATCTGCACAGCCCGTCAGTTTATTTACCCCATCTGCACAGCCCGTCAGTTTATTTACCCCATCTGCACAGCCCGTCAGTTTATTCCCTCATCTGCACAGCCCGTCAGTTTATTTCCCCATCTGCACAGCCTGTCAGTTTATTCCCCCATATGCACAGCCCGTCAGTTTATTCCCTCATCTGCACAGCCTGTCAGTTTATTTCCCCATCTGCACAGCCTGTCAGTTTATTCCCCCATATGCACAGCCCCTCATTTTTCCCCCCCTCCTTTCCAATGTCCCTCAGCTTATTTCCCCCTCTGCACAGCACTTCGGTTTATTCCCCCTCTGCACAGCCCCTCAGTTTATTTTCCTCCATCTGCACAGCCCGTCAGTTTATTTCCCCCATCAGCACAGTCCTGCCACACATTTTTTTCTGAAAGAGGCCAGCGTCTTGCTGGAGATCCCGGCGGAGCAGGGGAGATTACAGCTCCTCTGCTCCTGTCCCGGGTGGCACACACAGCAATTGTATTAACATCTGAGAAACACAAATACAATTGAGTGTAGCGAGGGAGCGACAGCTGGGGCACAGGACAGAGAGAGGGGTGTCACCGCTTACCTCCGTGCCTGCGCGCCGGCTGTCAGGGTGCTGAATGTCTGCGGCCACAGGAACATTTTGAGCAACCACAGACATTCAGAATTTTTTTAAAGTGTGCTGTGCTCCCCTCAGGTAGGCAGAAAGTGATGCGCTAGTCAAATGCCTACCCCTATTCCCGGCCCTGGTAGAATGTTGATGACATACATTGCTAGCTACTCAATTTCTGTCCCTTACTATTTTTCTCATGAATACATTTCACTCCAGTTTTTCTGCTCTTTTTTTGTTTTACAGCTGCTGCTCTTCTGGTTAAAAATGGGAAACAAGGGATCATGATTCTCTTTGAACGTGGAAGTCATGAAAAGTTTGGATTTCCTGCACTGTTTATCGCTCTCATATTCTACTTTACTATTTCCTGCTGGACTGCTGGAACTGCTGCTTCAACTGGGCTTGTTGTACCCATGCTGTAAGCATATATATGATATTATTAACCTTTTAAAGTTGTATTTATCAGTGTTAGGCCGGGATCACACATGCAAGAAACTCGGACGAGTCTCGCATCTTAATACCCAGCACTCGGGAGCGGAGCGTTCAGCTACATGTATTTCTATGCAGCCGCACGCTCCGCTCCCGAGTGTCGGCGGCAGTGCCGGGTATTAAGATGCGAGACTCGTCTGAGTTTCTCTCATGTGTGATCTCGGCTTTAAAGGGAATCTGTCAACAGTTTTTTGCTTTGTAATCTGGGGGCTGAGACACAGATTTCAGTGATGTGTCAATTATTAAGCTGTGTGCTGTTGTTTCTATACAATGGGTGGTTTATCAGCAGGAGATTTTCACTGCCTGACAAGCTCCCTCATGCATCCTAGGATAACTAGACCCACACCACTGATTAGCAGCTTACTGTCAATAGACAATGTACTTAGAAAGCTGTGGTGTGGGTGGGGGTCACCTTTTGAGCTCTGCTACATTCTACATCTAATAGCTCTGATTGTGTCACAACTGCTGCTCCCAGTAAACTACAGTAAGTGATATATCGTTGGAATCAGGGTCTCTTTCCCTATATTATGCTGCTCTCAGATGCGGTAGCAAAAATCTGGTGACAGATTCCCTTTAATAACCGAGTAAACCAGTGATACACATAGGCAGCACATCTGAGTATTAAGTTATACTGAAAACGAACGTTGGCTGATCTTGTTGTACGTACGCTGTAAGCCTTCATATAATGTTATCTATGCTATTAACCTTTTAAATTTGCATTTGTTCGTGTTAATAACTATATGAAGCAGCGATAAACATATGCAGCACATCTGAGTATTAATTAGATTACTGAAATCAAAACACAAAGAAAATAAAACATTTGATATCTGTTGTTTACTGTAGCTAATTGCAAATTACAATATCTGATCTGTTTCAGCTTTGATAATTTTTAAACAAACTTCAGGCAATTTTCTGTTAAACGAAATGCTAAAACAACTAACTAAACAGCACATTAATATTTTTCATAACAAATGATTTGTAAACTGTACATCTCATTTATTTATGTAACTAATTAGTTACAGGCCCAGTGAAAAGCTGGCAATATTAAATGAGCATATTTTTCCATAAATATAAGTAAAAAATGTTGTAAGTATGTATGAGACCAATGAAAGCCATAGCAGTTTTGCAAGATGCAATAATGGGGACAGCACTGACCGGGGCAGTGTGAGAAAATGTCACACGCTGTAATGTAATATAGGCAAGGTGCTACAAAAATATATGTTTGGATATGTCATAAATGTGACCAGTGACATGACTGTTAAATAGAGTTCAGCGAATATGTTCGGAATCGGTCGCGAATCTGAATTTCCCATATTCTTGCCATATTTTTACCCTATTTGTGCCAAATCTATGTTGCTTGGTCGGTTCCGAACATATTCATTAATTTCTATTCCCATTGACTCCGATGACATTAGGCTGTGTTCGGCGAATATTGCAAAAACAATATTCGCCCCCGATTGTAATCGGAACCAAATTTTGAAAAATTCGCTTAACTCTACCTATGAGGACTCGGGAGCTAATGCTTATAGCGGGAGGATTCGGCTTTTGTTCTGTAGCTGTAATTCTTAGTTTATGAAAACTACAGAAGACTCACTTTCTCGTACGAGTGCTATTCTTGGTTTTCACAGATAGCACTCGTACCTATGATATTCTATGGGGCTGTGCACATGTCCACTTTTTTTCCATGGATCGATTAGTCCGCGGAACCAATCAGTGTAATGTCCGATTTTGATCCAAGTGCCAGACCAAAACCGGCAATGCAAGACTATGGGTCCATGAAAAAATGTAACCACATTCAGATAACACAGAGTGTTGTCCAAATTTCATGGTCTGAGAAAAACTGACGCCACTCTTATCAAATTCTGATCAAAGTCTGGTCAGAATAATTGGACCGTTTCTTTCGGATGCGGAGAAAACATTTGTGTGTGCCCCAAGAGTATATGCAAACGCAGAGAGACGTACAGAGATTTTCCTAGATAAAGTCGCTTTAGGAAAAAGTCAGTTGTCTATTTTCTGAAGTCGCTTCACTGACTGTTTTGTTGTGTTTTTTTGTGGCTGGTCCACCGCCAGCATCTTGTCTCTGTGCTTTGAACCATAAAAAGTAGGCAGCTTCCAAACAAAGCCATCTGAAGAATGAACATGTTACTTCTTTTAACCTCTTCACAGTTTGAGAACTCTGAAGTGATTAAAAGAAGTAACAAAAGACTGAACATGTGCACTGCAATGTCTTTTTACTTTGCTGTGCTATGTTTATATTTTGCTATAGTTTATCAGCACTTTTTCATGTGGCTTCTAGACAGTATCAGCCTGAAGAAGGTATTGTATCCACATTCCCTATGGGTATATACACATGTGTAGGGAAGGTGACCTGACGGACGGACTAGTCAGAGTGAAGAAGGAAAGGTTTGCACAGTGTAGGTAGGTGTCAGTTATTACAGTGGGGAAACAGCTAGGAAAGTGTAGTGGACGTGCAGTACCTTGGGTTGACCATTAGATGGCAGGGAGGAGTGTGAGCAAAGGACTTGACATCAGCTTAGGGCTTTAGAAACCGTTGGTCATGGGGGTGGGGTTACAGTGACAGGGGACCGGGAGAGCTAGAAATACTGAGGGAGGATTCCAGAAAGTTCCAGTCCCCAGGGGGAGCTCCAGTGACAGGAGGACTGCGACAGTCTGTGCGCTGTGAGGAGAATCCAAACCAGGGGGACTGAGGAGAGAGAACGTCAGGGGGGTGGTCCTGACAGGAAGAACCGCAGAAGAGACGAGGCACTGGGTGTGAGACACTGTATTTGACACGACGACTGATCAGTGGAAGCGCTGTTGGTTTACAGGCCTAAGGCGGCCACAGTGACAGACCTGTCAGGAGCGTCGACGAGTGAGTAGGGGACGGTGTGTGCATACACGCCCCCAGTGTAACGTACGGTGTGTGAGAAGCGGCCCTGGAAACGGAGGGCCGTGAGTTGAAGGAAGTACAGTGTGCTTTTGAGGCCGTCAGGCGGACGGCGAGCGTGAATAAACTTGGACCTGTTGCACCCAGAACCTGCCTCATCTTGTCTCTGTTACATCTCTGCGCCATATAAAGAGGGACCACCCCCCAGCCCGGCCCACCGACTCTACATTTGGCGTTGGCGGCAGGATCGCCGCCGCTACTACGCTATCTTCTGCGGCAGGCCTGCGTCTGAAGGACTAAGAAAAACTTGGGCTGCTCTACTTTGGATTATAAACACCTATGGACTACCAATTACTGACCTGTGGATTACAAATTGGGACGCTGTGGCGGATCTGCGTTGCTGCAGAGGATCCAAGGCAGCAGCTGATTCTGCACAAGATGGCGGCATTGCTACAACGCAGGGGAGAGGTCCGAGTGTTTGATGGACTGGGGCCCCCTCCAACGTACCCCCGTGGACAGCAGTATTTGCCCGGCCAACTCCCCACCCAGCAGGAGGAGTGGCACAGAAGAAAAACTTGGCTGCCGCTGTCTGA
Organism: Dendrobates tinctorius; assembly: GCF_039654945.1. Lineage (NCBI taxonomy): Eukaryota > Metazoa > Chordata > Amphibia > Anura > Dendrobatidae > Dendrobates > Dendrobates tinctorius. The sequence continues at coordinate 14,021,714 of NW_027361749.1, forward strand.
CGCCATTCGAGTGCTGCCCAATGGACGGTATGAGACGCTGCGGGTGTCGGGGCATCGGCCGCCTAGAGTGGCAATGGCAGCGAGAGATGGAGCTGCACCAGAAGTCATCTTCAGAACCACGGGCAGGCAGCGGGATGCTGAGCCGGGGAGCGGAGCCTGAGCAGAGTCAGTGAGAACGGCCGCCACCAATACCAGCAGAGGACTTCTCAGCGGAGCCCCCGAGTCCAGAGGGAAGGCCCGTAGGACAGTGGAGCAAGGAACGGAGGCTGCGGGGGAAACTGCGTGATGATGGGACGGAGGCCGCAGCGTCGGGGAAGGTGAGAGTACCCCCAACCCTACCAGTGCCTCCGCAAGCGGCCCCCACCATTCTGCTGCAGCACGCGGACCCCTGCGCACCGGAAGGCCTAGTTACCACGGGCCCCGTGGTGTATGCGGAGCTGAGCGAGGCCCCCGCTCATGTCCCCGAACTACCCCGCCCGGAGTCACCAGTGCAGAGCTCACCCAAAGACGACGCTGCTGCGCTTACCCTGCTAATAGGAGCTGCATCGTTGAAATCGGCCGTTACTCCGGCTCCGTTGGAAGTAGTGGATGCGGCCTGTCCTGAGGCCGCGGTTATGCCGGTGCTGGAGTCGGCTGCGGCCGACTTGGCGGGCCCTGTGATTCCAGCCCCCGAGGACCCGGTTGTCCCCATTTGCCACCTGACCCCTGCGGTGGCTGGGCCGCAGAAATTATCGGCCGCTTCTGTCTCACGGTCTTTCTCAGCGGAGTCCCACCCACCGGACTCCAGGGCCCGTGCTGTACCCTCCGTGTGGGTAGCGGAGGTGATCAGGAAGAAGAAGGCCCGGGAGCAGGAAGTGTGGAACCTGCTCCACACTCAAGGAGAGGCCGGCATGGAAAAGAAGAGGACTTGAATGGACACCCTCAGTATCCCCGGGGGCTCCACGGCTGTGGGGTCCCTCACTACTAGCCACTGCGTAGTGAAGTAGACTGTTGAGAGTTTGGTGCACTGTAGTGCAGGTTCTGGAGAACAGTTCTAGTTTAAAAAAAAATGTTTTATGTGCTGAGTTTGTTTTTAGTATGTTCCTCTTACAGGATGTTATTTACTGATTTGAAACTTGACAGAACGGGGATACGGAGAAGTGGAGGAGTGTTCAGGTCCAGGGAAGGGGGGAGAAAGAAGACATGCAATGTTTTTTTGTTATATGTTGGTTTTAGAAGCAAAAGAAAATGAAAAAAAATATAAAATGGGTACTTGTGCTATTATAAAGTTGTTTAATGTATAAAATGCCAAAGTAAAATGCAACACGTCTGGGTAAGGGAAGGTCTGCGGGACCAAAGGAAAGTGTGAGATCCGGTAGGGATCTAAGAGTTGAGGAGGTCTGGGAGACCGGGACGCCGACCATGACATGTTATTGAAAGAAAGGAAAATGAGTTGGAAGACGTGAGAGAGACAGCCGTCCTAGGTCAGGTCCCCAACACCACGGACACCCCTGAAGGAGGAAGGTGGGCGTTGGTAATGATCTGGAAGGTAAGAGACCTCGATCATGGCGTACAGAATAGTGGAAGGTGACAGTAGGGGAGAGTAGGGGAAGGTACACGCCATAGAGAGAATATGGGTGTACCTAGCCCAATTTGAAAGATGTTGTCATGTGGCGTGCGCGCTGGTGAGTAGCAGTATGCTGCTCAGAGCATAGTGCTCCCAGTATGGTTCGGCCCCCGCAGATAGTGGGTTTGGCTCAACAGCTGGCCCGACAACAGAATGTAGGTGTAGCTTCAGAATGACGAAGGCAGGGATGACGATTGTCGAGGACGACAATGGACAAAGGAAGGGGGAGTGTAGGGAAGGTGACCGGACGGACGGACTAGTCAGAGTGAAGAAGGAAAGGTTTGCACAGTGTAGGTAGGTGTCAGTTATTACAGTGGGGAAACAGCTAGGAAAGTGTAGTGGACGTGCAGTACCTTGGGTTGACCATTAGATGGCAGGGAGGAGTGTGAGCAAAGGACTTGACATCAGCTTAGGGCTTTAGAAACCGTTGGTCATGGGGGTGGGGTTACAGTGACAGGGGATCGGGAGAGCTATAAATACTGAGGGAGGGTTCCAGAAAGTTCCAGTCCCCAGGGGGAGCTCCAGTGACAGGAGGACTGCGACAGTCTGTGCGCTGTGAGGAGAATCCAAACCAGGGGGACTGAGGAGAGAGAACGCCAGGGGGGTGGTCCTGACAGGAAGAACCGCAGAAGAGACGAGGCACTGGGTGTGAGACACTGTATTTGACACGACGACTGATCAGTGGAAGCGCTGTTGGTTTACGGGCCTAAGGCGGCCACAGTGACGGACCTGTCAGGAGCGTCGACGAGTGAGTAAGGGACGGTGTGTGCATACACGCCCCCAGTGTAACGTACAGTGTGTGAGAAGCGGCCCTGGAAACGGAGGGCCGTGAGTTGAAGGAAGTACAGTGTGCTTTTGAGGCCGTCAGGCGGACAGCGAGCGTGAATAAACTTGGACCTGTTGCACCCAGAACCTGCCTCATCTTGTCTCTGTTACATCTCTGCGCAGCATAAAGAGGGACCACCCCCCCAGCCCGGCCCACCGACTCTACACATGCTCTATGGGTATATGCACAGAACATCTTTTAAACTTGGGTGAATCAGCCAAGTTCTGAAGCTGAATCCATGTCAGAAAACGCTAGCATTTTTTCTGTTTTCAAAACACTTCAAAAGATGCCACGTGTCTTCCATCTCTCTTTTTGTGCTCCCAATAGACTTCCTTATTTAGCTTGTGATGTCTCACAATCAATAAAATGTCTAGGTCACTTCTATTCACTGCTTTGCTTCTTTTCCACCTAAAGTGGAAAGATGATCGAAGACTGAATGTAGTTTTGACCTAGAAATGCATATATTCAATTTTGATGCATTTTTGGGTGTTTTTTGGGGGGCAGGCTTCAGAGCAGACCCACCAGAAAAAAAAACATTGTGTGCACGTACCCCAAGTGATACAGCACTAGAAACAAGATCTGCTGCTCTCAGATTGGGCAGTGTAAACTTAATGACATATTCACTTTGTGATATTTTATTATTTTATGTAGGTAAATAAAGTCTATGAGTGAAAATTACCTGAAAAGCTTTTACTATAATTAAAGTATCCTTCGAGATTTAGGAATGAAATAGTTAGAAACACAGTTGCCAACCTTATTTTTGTTTTTTTTCTAGATAGCTTCTCAAAAAAATATCATAGACAGACAATTTTTTATATGGACATATTAGAGAGACATAATAAATCATTTAGATTTTAAATGATGCATATCTATATCCTAGACATCCATACACTCTTTGACTCTATTCTACTGTGAGCAGGTTGCTGGATGCAGTGACGGACAGGAGGCAGAGCAAAGGTTATCCAGTTTTATAACAGGGGAATACTCCACACAGGGAGGTAAAGGGTTAAACAGTGGATTAAACAGTATAAATGGCAAAGGATATGATGAGGTGAAGAACAACGGTTCAGATAATGGCAGTTCGGTTGTACACTTATCGTGTCTGAAGTCTCTCCAACTGTAGATGCTCCTTGGAAGTAAGTAGCACAGACAACAGCTGGCGCGGTGCTTGTCCAAGAGGGTCCTGGTGATGACGGTGATCTGTCTTCTGGCGGCAGTGCTCGGTCTCCAGTATCTTCCACTGGACCCCTAGTCCATATACTGATGTGGCCAGAGGAGCATGGGCCATGGCACTGTCTGAGCCCGATGTGGCCCCTGCATGACTATCCTCACAGTCTCTGTCAGCGGAGGTGGTGCTTGGGTGCGGATCTACACTGTATGGATGCTCTTGGACCGGAGTGCCCACTGGTCCCTGCTGCAGCCTCTGACAAGGGTACGGGCCACAGTCCTGTATGAGCCCAACGTGGCTCGGCAAATATTTACTGGCAAAGTCAGGGTGCAAGTGTCTGTCCTGTCCTCGGTCACTCTTATGGGGCACGTGTGCTGTACTCACGGACACGGAACATTCGGCACCTTTCTCTTTCTCTCCGGCACACTGCACATCTCTCTGTAGTCACCGGGCACACACTGCTCGTTTCTCTCCCTCTCTGGTCCCCGCTGTTGGTGGCAGGAGATGGCGGACACTGGTCTGCACGCAGCTGGTGCTCCCAGGACAGAGCACTCCTCTGCCTGGCTGCTGCTGCTGGACACACGGCTTCCCTCAGTGCAGCGTTCCCTCTGCAGATGGCGGGGGGCCCTGTCAGTGCGGCCTGTCGTGACGCTGGTGCTCTGTGTAGGGAGGGGAATTAGAGAGCGCCGCTCACCTGACTGCACGCTGTCCTCTGTTTGCACCAAACTGCTCTGCTGTGCGCGCTTTCTGCTTTTATTTCCCTGCCCCCTCTGTCAGCAGGAAGGTCCACCTCGCTAGAGCTTCCCCAAGTCAACAGGGGAAGGTCCGCCTCATTAAAGCTTCCCCCAGGGAACAGGGGATGCAGCCTTATCAGTTCCGGAACCTGACACGCAGGTACCCACGGTCTGGTCGTCCCCCTTACACTACCACTTTCCTCCATATTATCACTCCATGACACAGACAGCTCCATCGTTTCTTACAACTCCACACTTGCATCAGCTATTGACTCGGTCGCCCCTCTCATATATGGCAGTGTGAGAAATCATTAGACAACCCTGGCATAACAACCTAAAAAAAAAAAACTTTAGCAAGTATCCAGGGCTGCGGAGTGGCGCTGGAAGAAAATGCACTCACAGGAAGACTTCACTGCATTCACACAAGCAACTTTCACATTCAAGTCCACCCTCACCTCTGCTAATCAAGACTACTTTACCACTCTTATATCTTCTTTATCCCACAACCCCAAACAGCTATTCAACACCTTTAACTCCCTTCTCTGCCCTCCACTGCCCCGTCTCATCCCCTTTAACTCTGCAGAAGACTTTGCCACACCTTTAAAAAATATGGTTGACCAAACTTGGCAAATTTTTACTGCCCATCCATCATGACCCTTATGTATAGCAGGCTAATGCCCCTCCCCATAACCTTCCTCCCCACCATTACTGAAGGATAGTTTATACTTCTCCTCTTAAAAGTGCACCTCACCACTTCTGCACTCGACCTTATCCCACCTGCACACCAACCTCACCACCACGCTTATCCCGGTTCTAAACCACATCTTCAACCTATCACTAACTTCTCATAGCTTCCGTTCTGCTTTCAAACATGCCATGGTCACACCTATCCTGAAGAAACCATCCCTTGACCCAACTTCTGTGTCCAGCTATCACTCCATATTACTGCTCCCGTTCTCTTAACACCTCGAACAGCATGTCCATGCTCAACTTTCATCCCATCTGTCATCTAACTCACTCTTTGCAACTTACAATCCAGCTTCAATCTACACCAGGGCTGGGCACACTGCGGCCCGCGGGCCACATCCGGCCCTGTGCCTGTCCAGCCCGCAGACAGGCTAGAAGGAATGCTCCAGCAGTGACAGCTCTCCGTAGTGTGCGGAGCAGGCCAGGTAGCAAATCACCATGTATTGAGGATTCTGAGGAGGGCAGAGAGGAGGTGGAGAGGCCAACGTAAAGAATGCATAAGGTTTAAGAGGGGGTGGAGAGGAGGCAGAGCGGCCATGGTGCTGCCAGAATGAGAACATCAGAGAGGGCGAAGAGAAGGCAGAGCGGAGGGCGGTGCTGACACTGACATGTGGTGCGTCTTTCAGGATCGCAGTACATCAATTTGCCTTGCGGAGATGCGAGCCTCCATAACAGAAATTACATCAATAAAATGTATTGGATGCTGTGAATCCACATGGTTCAGTGATCATATGCGGATTTACCTGCGTTCAATAGACGGCAGCGCTTTGGATGCAGCATCCAAAGTGCTACAACGTCCAGATCGTGGGCACATAGCCTACAGCTATTTACCACTACCACTTACCTGCAGGTAAATAGCATTATCCGTCATGACAGCAGCCTTCATGTGACAATGTCATGGGTACACGGGGCTCATAGTGGAAGAATGGTGCCAGTGAAGGAAGTATACTAGTGTACGTTATTATTTAATGATATTTTCCAGTTATAAGTTTTTGGCCTCTAATAGCCAGTAGTAGGTTACAATAATAAAATAGGATGTTATGCACCCTCCCCGATTCCATGGCTTCCTTTCTGCCTCTACTATGATCTCTGGTTACTGAGTGCAGCAGACATCACCTCCACAGGTAATGAGCTCAGCGACTCCGCTCCATGTAGACAGCTTGTTGAGCTCTTTGATTGGCAGCAGCAGTGATGTGAGCTGTAGATGGATTGTCACTACTGCAGCCAGTAAATAGAGAAAATTTGGGGTGTGTAACATCATATTTTATTATTTTAATCCAGCGCTGGAGGTTAAATGCTAGAAACTTATAAGTGGAAAACATCATAAAAGGAGTTGTCTGGCCTTCTGGTTAGAAGTAGTGATGAGCGAGTATACTCGTTGCTCGGGTGGTCTCCAAGTATATGGAAGAAGAGTTGAGCGACTTTGGTCGGATCGGGTTTCATGAAACAAAATTTGTTTCAGATGAAACTGGTCCGACTAGGGCAAAAAAAAACGGAGTTTCGTCCGAAACCCGACCTCAATGCAAGTCAATGGGAAATAAAAGTCGGCATTGAGCGGCAATCATCCCTTTCACACTTACAAACTGTGTAGGCAATTCTTTTTTATTTTTTCTTACAGTTCCGACATATGAAAGCTTCTGCATTTTCAGATAATCAATCAGATCAAAATTTGAAATACAATTGTCAGCAGTTATTTTGCGACCCGATCCAAATAAGGGCTCATCCATTCTTTTTACATCACTGGGTTTGTTGCTGACACAGTAAGGACCTTCTGGTTGTTTTCCTGCATAAATGTCAAGGTTGTATGTGTAGGTCTTACTGGCATCAACAAGGGCATACATTTTTATTCCATATTTGCTAGGCTTTGATGGAATGTATTGACGAAATGCAATAGCTTTTCTTATAGTTTTCCACAAATTTTTGGAATAAATCGCGAATTGGAGCAAGCTGGTCATATGTTTTACGTTCGGTTCTGGTAGTTCTGTCGTCAAACCGAAGGCAACAAATTAGAACCTTGAATCTTTATAGAGACATAACAAGGCCAAATTTTTCAATTCGATCACCATCTTTACTCCAAAGTTCCTCCAAACTTTGTCGATTTGCCCTATAAGCTCCTGCAAGGTATAACAATCCAAAAAAAGCACACAGTTCTATTTCATCTGTGGCCTTGATGATTCTGTTGCAAATGAACTTGTCCTTTATAATGTCTATTGAGAAAAAAAAAAAAATCGAACTATAGTCAGCTCACCCTCCTGTGAAGTCTTCATTAGGCAACTGGCACTCAGCACGGTTCCATGGAGCAAACGTACTTGGGAAGAAAAAAACAAAAAACAGAGAGTAGATCGCAGACTAAAATATAACCTTTAATCCATTAGGTTAAAACATGAATGGCACAGGATTGCCGGGCATGTAGAAAAACACTTCAGAAACAGATAACGCGTTTCGACATAACAGTCTTCATCAAGATTTGTGTTCTGGTTACAAAGCATGTGAACATATACCAAGAAGTCAGACATGATTGGTCAGACAATTAACATCATTTGAATAATGAATAATGAGTGTACCATGGTAATTAAAACCAAAGGGAAAAAAAAACCCAGAAAAACATTTTTTTTAAAAACCACTTAAGGAAAACAGTATATATACATGGAAAAATTATCAGGCAATTTTAATCAATTGTAACATTTTATCAAATCCTGTCTATAATTCAAACCCGACGGTGTCCTGGTGTTCAGTGTGAAAATCCAAAAGGATTCTCTATTAAACAGCTTGCGTTTGTGATTGCCTCCTCTCAAAGGTCTGTGAACTTTTTCTATAGCATTAAATCTAGAAGAATCAACAGAACCTTTATGGTGTTTTAAAAAATGCTTTGAAGCTGCAGATGGAGCGATAGCATTCGGATTAACCGCATCATTTAATTGTCTCCTGATACGAACTTTGAGAGGGCATATGGTGAACCTATACAGTATATTGTAGCTTGCAAGTAATGCACTCTATTTGGTAAATGACAAATGAGGTGTTACAATTAACATAATCTTTTATATAAAAAACTGAGGAATCCTGAGCTAAAAATTTTTTTTTAGTTTTTCGTGCATATTTGCATGCTTTGCATATGTTCGCACCACATTTGTAAAAACCCTTCAGGTTCAACCAATTATGTTGGGAGGAGGATTTGTCAGGATCCATGAAAACACTAGGAGATAGTAGTGAACCTAATGTAGGAGCTTTTTTTTGGAACAAACCGCTCAGGATTTTTTAAAATTTCTCTTAATTTTTTATCCTGATTCAAAAGAGGTAAATATTTTTTGACGAGAGAGACTATACTTTTATATTGAGAACTATATTTTATTGTAAAAGTAACACCAGAAAAACCTGCCGCATTAGTTGGTTTTAAATTTTTATTTTTTAAAAGACTTTCTCTGTTCATATTGGTAACTCTGTTTTTGGCCTGGATTAAGTCCTTTTCTGGATATCCTCTTTTGATTAATTTATTGCAAGTTTTATTAACTTCCTCTAAAAAGGTAGAGAGATTGCTACAGTTACGTCTTAGTCTTATTAATTCCCCATAAGGCTAGTTTCACACTAGCGTAATTTCCATGCAGCGCACGGTGCCGCTAAGCCCCGCCCCCTGCCGGCTCCCTGCCCACCCCATCCGGTCATCGCCGCCTACTATCGCACACGGCCGCATGCGATCTGCGCACGCTATCTTTAGCATAGGGTTCGCAGACCGTGCGCTGGCCGTGCGCTAGTAGGATTTTAGCATGTGCTGCGCACTTTTGAAGGTGCGCCGAGCGTGCCAAAATGCAAATGCAACATGGTGCGTTTGGCGCACACGGGCGCACCTTCAAAAGTGCGCAGCGCACGCTAAAATCCTACTAGCGCACGGCCAGCGCACCCTATGCTAAAGATAGGGTGTGCAGATCGCATACGGCCATGTGTGATAGTATGTGGCGATGACCAGATGGGGCGGGCAGGGAGCCGGCAGGGGGCGGGGCTTAGTGGTGCCATGCGCTGCATGGAAAATACGCTAGTGTGAAACTAGCCTAAGGGATGGTTTTTACAACATGCTTAGGATGGCAAGAACTTGCCATGAGAGTAGAATTACTTGCTGTGGGTATGTAGAAAGGGGAGATATTTACCAGATGTTTATCAGTATCTGCAGACAAAGTTAAATACAAAAAATTAATGAAAAAATGTGAATTTTAGATTAAACCCATTGTTGTTAATATAATTGACAAACTCCTTTGCTTCCTCCTGTGTACCCCCCACACCAGCAACAGGTCATCTATATAACGACCATACCATACAATTTTATTACTATAAGGATTATCATTATTATGTAGAAATAATTTTTCCCAATGCGCCATAACGATATTTACCAGTGACGGTGAAAATTTGGCCCCCATGCTTACTCCACTCTTCTGTAAAAAAAAAACAGTCATCAAATCTAAAATAATTATGTGATAACAAAAATTTGACTGCTAGTAAGATAAATTCAGAGGTAGCAGTATCGTAGAGACGATATTTATCCAAATAGAAAGGCAAGCTCTGGATAACAATGCTGTGAAGAATAGATGGGTAAAGCCCCACAACATCACAAGAAAGCCATGAAAAACCATTATTCCAGGTGAATTTATTGAAAATAGTAGTAATAAATTTAGAATCTCTGATGTATCCTGGAAGAGCCAGTACAAGTGGCTGTAAATGAAAATCTACCCAAGATCCTAGTTGTTCTCCCAGGGACCCAATGCCTGCCACAATTGGCCTTAAAGGAGGTGGAAACACCTGCTTATGGACTTTAGGGAGCGCATGGTAAATCGGAACAATAGGGTGATCATTAAACATAAAGTCAGAAATTTTTTTATCAATGGCCTTCGTGTGCAAACCTTCTTGTATTAATTTATAGAGAACCAAATTATACTGGTCTGTAGGGTCACTAGATATTTTTTCATACAGATCTGTATTATTTAAATCGCTAGATATCAACTTTTGTACAGACTAGCATCCATTAATACTATTGAGCCACCCTTGCCGGATTCTTTTATGATAAGATTCTTGTTTTGTTTAAGATCTAATAAAGTCTTTTTTTCAACTGAGTGAAGACAAATTATTATTACATTTTCTAGAATTACTGTTATTGGCTTTAGTTTTTAATTCCTGTTATTCTTTCTCAATCATATCCTGGAATCCATCAAGTACATTAGGTCTAGAATTTAATGGATAGAACAATGGATGACTTGTAGAAAAATTATCACTAATTGTAATCCTATCATCACATGATTCTTTTTGTAACGCACTCAGATGAAGTAGCGTTTTTTGTTCCTCCAAAGTTCTAAATGTGTCCATAGAAAATTCACTATCTGAAGACTCGTATGGCATTACAATGTCCTCTGACGAAAAGTGACATTTGATAGTTAAATTACGAGCTAGATTGTTAGCGTCTAGTATAGTAGAAAAAACATCGAAATCCTTTGATGGTGAGAAACCAAGTCCTTTGCTCAAAAGAGACATTTGATCACTAGAAATAATGTAGCTTGACAAATTGATTATTGGCGTTTCTGATAACGCCGATTCTGAAAGCGTGTTGTATATCTCCTTTTTCCTGTGTTTGCGCCCCGCGCATCTTCTCCGTTTTTTGGAGTAGATTTGTTGTCCAAATTTTTGTTATTAGACTGGGGAGCAGAACTGCTGGTAGAAGCACAAGAAGAGTCCGAATAATCATCCGACGTTAAAAATGTTGAAACATCTGAAGAGTCATTCAGGTCGCTAAAATTAACCCTTCCCATGTAATGTCTGCTCTTCTGGAACCTATTTTTGAGAATAGACTGTGGTTTAGAGTGCCAATTATAAACCTTGCCCATGGTGTAATCCTGGGTGTCTCTAGTAAACTTCTTTTTTACCTCCATGATATGATTTTCCAGTTTGGACATGCTTTCCTTTAAACGATCATTTACATTTTTTAAATCCTTTGAAGTGTTATATTCCTCCACCGAATTTTGTAATGCTTTAATCTCTTTATTCAATAAGGTCAATTCTGAATCCTCATATTTGATAATCAAAGCAATTAGTTTCAGTGAACATTGACTGAGAATAGAGTTCCATTCAGATTGGAATGCGTCATTATAGACTGTGGTGGCGATTTTTTTTCAAACGGAGACATCTAGGAATTATTTCCTTGGATTCGTATGTCTTCAACGTAGTTAAATCCCACCAGGTGGGCAGCTCTCTGGCCAACTTATCCTCCAGTTCTGTCATGAGTTCTTTTAATTTGTCAGTCTTTTTACTACTAGCTGGAGATTTATGATTGAACACAGTGCCTGCTTTATTCAGTCGTAATGTGTAATCATCAATTTCACTGAAATTTTTAGCTGTTGCATCCATGAGGAAAGGTGAGAGGAAAAAGCCACAGCAACCCAAATAAATGTGCCTTGTATATAATTAAGAAGTATCACAATAGAGGTGTCACCTTACAATGGAATGGTGACATTAACCCTTTGTTAGATTAACCCACTCGCCACCAATATAGGGCAAAGGGAAGCCCACGCATTTTTTAACAACGAATTAACCCCTTAAAATAACAACTACAACTCCCAAATTTTGCACACAAACCAGCATCTAATTATTAGTCAAGGACATATAAAAAAACATGAAATGAAATGGTTTACTGAATGTAAACCATGTGTCATTTCATGTCGGGTTGGGGAAGGATTTGATAGAAGCCGGCAATTTAATTAGCGGCTATTCTGCTATGAAGAACTCTGTGAAATATAAATATATATATGTATGTTTGTCACAATGACATGTATGTGTGTGTATATATATATATATATATGTATTCTATGTGTCTATATCTATTCTTTCTTTCTTTATTAAACCTGTCAGTGTGAGTTTACTGTATAGCGCACTGAATTGCCGGCTTTTCTAAAAGACACCGGGTGCGTATTTCTCGCAAGTCACATGTGTGGTCTGTGTGTAATCCGTATTTTTTGCGCACCCATAGACTTGCATTGGCATATTACGGGCGTAGTACGCTGACAATCTCAGCATGCTGCGATTGGCACGGACAGTAGAATACGCCCGAGAAATATACGGCTGTTGGGAGCAAACCCATAGAGAATAATTTGTCCGTGTGTAATGCGTGCTTTTAGCGCCTCTCACTCGTTCATATTCCTCGCTAGTGTGACCCCGGCCTAAGATGGCCAGAGAGCTGCACACCTGGTGGGATTTAACTACGTTGAAGACATAGGAATCCAAGGAAATGATTCCTAGAGGTCTCCGTTTGAAAAAAATCGCCACCACCGTCTATAATGACGCATTCCAATCAGAATGGAACTCTATTCTCAGTCAATGTTCACTGAAACTAATTGCTTTGATTATCAAATATGAGGATTCAGAATTGACCATATTGAATAAAGAGATTAAAGCATTACAAAATTCGGTTGAGGAATATAACACTGCAAAGGATTTTAAAAATTTAAATGATCGTTTAAAGGAAAACATGTCCAAACTGGAAAATCATATCATGGAGGTAAAAAAGAAGAAGTTTACTAGAGACTCCCAGGATTACACCATGGGCAAGGTTTATAATTGGCACTCTAAACCACAGTCTATTCTCAAAAATAGGTTCCAGAAGCGCAGCCGTTACATGGGAAGGGTTAATTTTAGTGACCTGAATGACTCTTCAGATGTTTCTACATTTTTAACGTCGGATGATCACTCGGACTCCTCTTGTGCTTCTACCAGCAGTTCTGCTCCCCAGTCTAATAACAAAAATTTGGACAATAAATCTACTCCAAAAAACGGAGAAGACGCGCGGGGCGCAAACACAGGAAAAAGCAGATATACAACACGCTTTCAGAATCGGCGTTATAAGAAAACGCCACTGGCAAACATCGTTATGGCGCATTGGGAAGAATTATTTCTATATAATGATGATAATCCTTACTTAATAAAATTGTATGGTATGGTCGTTATATAGATGACCTGTTGCTGGTGTGGGGGGTACACAGGAGGAAGCAAAGGAGTTTGTCAATTATATTAACAACAATGGGTTTAATCTAAAATTCACATTTTTTCATGATTTTTTTTCCATTAATTTTTTGGATTTAACTTTGTCTGCAAATACTGATAAACATCTGGTAAATATCTCCCTTTCTACAAACCCACAGCAAGTAATTCTACTCTCATGGCAAGTTCTTGCCATCCTAAGCATGTTGTAAAAAACATCCCTTATGGGGAATTAATAACACTAAGACGTAACTGTAACAATCTCTCTACCTTTTTAGAGGAAGCTAATAAAACTTGCAATAAATTAATCAAAAGAGGATATCCAGAAAAGGACTTAATCCAGGCCAAAAACAGAGTTACCAATATGAACAGAGAAAGTCTTTTAAAAAATACAAAAATTAAAACCAACTAATGCGGCAGGTTTTTCTGGTGTTACTTTTACAACAAATTATAGTTCTCAATATAAAAGTATAGTCTCTCTTGTCAAAAAATACTTATCTCTTTTGAATCAGGATAAAAAATTAAGAGAAATTTTAAAAAATCCTGAGCGGTTTGTTCCAAAAAAAGCTCCTACATTAGGTTCACTACTATCTCCTAGTGTTTTCATGGATCCTGACAAATCCTCCTCCCAACATAATTGGTTGAACCTGAAGGGTTTTTACAAATGTGGTGCGAACATATGCAAAGCATGCAAGTACGCACGAAAAACTAAAAAATTTTTTTCAGCTCAGAATTCCTCAGTTTTTTATATAAAAGATTATGCTAATTGTAACACCTCATTTGTCTTTTACCAAATAGAGTGCATTACTTGCAAACTACAATATATAGGTTGCACCACATGCCCTCTCAAAGTTCGTATCAGGAGACATTTAAATGATGCGGTTAATCCGAATGCTATCGCTCCATCTGCAGCTTCAAAGCATTTTATAACCCCTTCACTACCAAGGGTGGTAAGCACGTTAACTCCTGGGCCAATTTTTACAATTCTGACCACTGTCCTTTTATGAGGCCATAACGCTGGAACGCTTCCATGGATCCCGGTGGTTCTGACATTGTTTTCTCGTGACATATTGTACTTCATGTTAGTGGTAAAATTTCATTCATATAACTTGCGTTTATTTGTGAAAAAAATGGAAATTTGGCGAAAATTTAGCAATTTTCCAACTTTGAATTTTTATGCCCTTAAATCACAGAGATATGGCACACAAAAAACTTAAGTAACATTTCCCACATGTTTACTTTACATCAGCACAATTTTGGAACCAAAAGCTTTTTTGTTAGGAAGTTATAATGGTTAAAATTTGACCAGCGATTTCTCATTTTTGCAACACCATTTTATTTTTACGGACCACATCACATTTGAAGTCACTTTGAAGGATCTATATGATAGAAAATACCCAAAAGTGACACCATTCTAAAAACCGCAGCCCTTAAGGTGCTCAAAACCACATTCAAGGAGTTTATTAACCCTTCAGGTGCTTCACAGGAATTTTTTGAATATTTAAAAAAAAAATGAACATTTAACTTTTTTCACACAAAAAATACTTCAGGTTCAATTTTTTTATTTTACCAAGGGTAACAGGAGAAATTGGACTGCAAAAATTATTGTGCAATTTGTTCTGAGTACGCTGATACCTGATATGTGGGGAGGAACTACTGTTTCGGCGCATGGCAGAGCTCAGAAGGGAAGAAGCGCCGTTTGACTTTTACAATGCAAAATTGGCTGGAATTCAGATCGGACGCCATGTCACGTTTGGAGAGCCCCTGATGTACCTAAACAGTGGGAACAGCCCACAAGTGACCCCATTTTGGAAACTAGACCCCCCAAGGAACTTATCTAGATATGTGGTGAGAACTTTGAACCCACAAGGGCTTCACAGAAGTTTATAACGTACAGCGGTACAATTAAAAAATCATATTTTTTCCACGAAATGATCTTTTCACCCCCAATTTTTATTTTCTCAAGGGTAACAAGACCCTAAAAGTTATTGTGCAATTTATCCTGAGTATGCTGATACCCCATGTGTGGGTGTAAACAACTATTTGGGTGCATGGCAGAGCTCGGAAGGGAAGCAGCACCATTTGACTTTTTTGGCTGGAATTGAGATCGGACACCATGTCACGATTGGAAAACCCCTGATGTACCAAAACAGTGGAAACCCCCCACAAATGACTCCATTTTGGAAACTAGACCCCCCAAGGAACTTATCTAGATGTGTGGTGAGAACTTTGAACCCCCAAGTGCTTCACAGAAGTTTATAACGCCCAGGTGTGAAAATAAAAAAATCATATTTTTTTTTCCACAAAAATGATATTTTTGCCCCCAATTTTTTATTTTCCTAAGGGCAACAGGAGAAATAGGACCCCAAAAGTTGTTTTGCAAATTGTCCTGAGTAGGCTGATACCCCATATGAGGGAGTAAAACACTGTTTGGGTGCATGGCAGAGCTTGGAACGGAAGGAGCACCATTTGACTTTTTCAACGCAGAATTGGCTGGAATTGAGATCAGACGCCATGTTGCATTTGGAGAGCACCTGATGTGCGCAAATAGTGGAAACCCCCAATTCTAACTCCAACCCTAACCCCAACACACCCCTAACCCTAGCCCTAACCCTAATGGGAAAATGGAAATAAATACATTTTTTTAATTTTATTATTTTTCCCTAACTAAGGGGGTGATAACAGGGGGTTTGATTTACTATTTATGGCGTTTTTTATATTTGGCAGTTGTCACACGCTAAAAGACGCTTTTTATTGTAAATATAGTTTTTGCATCACCACATATTGAGAGCTATAATTTTTCCATATTTTGACTCACCGAGTCATGTGAGGTCTTATTTTTTGTGGGACGAGTTGCCGTTTTTATTGGTACCATGTTCGGGCATGTGACATTTTTTGACCGCTTTTTATTTAGTTTTTTGGGACGCAGAATTTACAAAAACCAGCGTTTCATGAATTTCTTTTGGGTGGTGCGTTTACGCCGTTCCACGTGCGATAAAATTGATAAAGCAGTTTTCTTCCTCGGGTCAGTACGGTTACAGCGATAGCTCATTTATGTCGTTTTTTTATGTTTTGGCGCTTTTATGCAATGAAAACAATTTTATATAAAAAATAATTATTTTTGCAGCACTTTATTCTGCGAGTTATAACTTTTTTAATTTTTCGCTGATGATGCTGTATGATGGCTCGTTTTTTGCGGGACAAGATGACGTTTTCAGTGGTATCATGAATATTTATATGCGTCTTTTTGATCGCGCGTTATTGCACTTTTTGTTCGGCGGTATGATTATAAATTATTATTTTTTGCTTCGTTTTTTATTTTTATTTTTTAAGGGGTTCGCTTAAGGGGTTAACTAATGGGACAGTTTTATAGGGCGGGTCGTTACGGATGCGGCAATACCAAATATGTGTACTTTAATTGTTTTTTTTTTTATTTCCAAAAAATGAATTTATTGGAGAATATTTTTTTTAAAATTTATTTAGCGATTTTTTTAAAATTATTTTTACACTTTTTTGTTATTTTTTACTTTATTACAATGTCCCAGGGGGGACATAACTGTCATGTGACAGATCGCTGATCTGTCACATCACAGATCACTATGACAGTTCAGCGATCTGTCACAGGCACTGCTGCAGGCTTCCTCATGCCTGCGCTCTGCGGGCAGTGAGGAAGCCAGCTTCCTGCAGGCCCCCGGAGGTCCCCGCCACCATATTGGATCCGGGGACCTGCAGGAAAGGAGCCCTCCGCAGCAGCGCTGCACATTGCGCTGCTGTGGGGGGCTCAGGGAAGCACGGAGGGAGCCCCCTCCCTGCCGATGCTTCCCTTTAACCCCTAGTACACCGCGATCGTGTTTGATCGCGGTGTACAAGGGGTTAACGTGTCGGGGGCGGTCCGTGACCACCCCTGACACATTGTGCCGGGAGTCAGCTATGATAATTAGCTGACACCCGGCCGCGATAAGCGGCGCTCACCACGTGGGCGCCGCTTATCGCTATGACGTAATATTCCGTCCATGGTAATTAGGGCCCAGGGCACATGGACGGAATATTACGTCCAATGAAGGAAAGGGGTTAAAACACCATAAAGGTTGTGTTG
The DNA here is from genome assembly GCF_039654945.1 of Dendrobates tinctorius. NCBI lineage: Eukaryota > Metazoa > Chordata > Amphibia > Anura > Dendrobatidae > Dendrobates > Dendrobates tinctorius. Next base: position 14,038,898 of record NW_027361749.1, read on the forward strand.
ATTCTTTTAGATTTAATGCTATAGAAAAAGTTCACAGACCTTTGAGAGGAGGCAATCACAAACGCAAGCTGTTTAATAGAGAATCCTTTTGGATTTTCACACTAACACCAGGACACCGTCGGGTTTGAATTATAGACAGGATTTGATAAAATGTTACAATTGATTAAAATTGCCTGATAATTTTTCCATGTATATATACTGTTTTCCTTAAGTGGTTTTTAAGAAAAATGTTTTTCTGTTTTTTTTTTCTTTGGTTTTGATTACCATGGTACACTCATTATTCATTATTCAAATTATGTTAATTGTCTGACCAATCATGTCTGACTTCTTGGTATATGTTCACATGCTTTGTAACCAGAACACAAATCTTGATGAAGACTGTTATGTGGAAACGCGTCATCTGTTTCTGAAGTGTTTTTCTACATGCCCGGCAATCTTGTGCCATTCTTGTTTTAACCTTATGGATTAAAGGTTATATTTTAGTCTGCGATCTACTTGCTGTTTTTTTTTTTTTTTATAATGACTATATATTGGATTGTGTATATGACAATAGAGTCCAGAATGTCATCTGTGAAAACACTATTCCAGCATCCAGCTGCAGTTTTTGCATTACTTGCTGTTCCTATAAATGCAGGAAGGTGAGTGATAATGTTTTGAGGTTCTCTACGTTTTTTCATGGGTGGCTTCATGTTCCATTTGTTTTTTTTTAATCTTTTCCCATATAATATGATTCTACATCTTCTTCATCCTCATCACTGTCACCATCTTGCTCTGCTTCAGAATCAATTTCACATACTTCCACCTCATCATGAGAATCAATCTCACTTTCTTCTCCTAAATCCTCATTCAGTGTGGGATCTGCATCATCATCATCTAACAGCATGTTTCTCACTTCCTCAACATGAAGGGGTTCTGATAAATTATACATTTTCCTCTCCATTTCAGCAGATAATCTGAAGCAAGAGAAAGAATATGTGTTAGGGAACAATGTGCCTGAGAAGCACACTTTCATTTGTAATCTGCCTTATTTCTATGAAATATCCACACACTTTGCACTATCTATTCATAAAACAAGCTAAATAAACAATTGTGATGACTAAAAACATAAAATATCAACCTTATAAACTGTGACGTGTTCGGGAACAATGAGCCTGAGAAGCCTGCACAGTTATATCTGCCCTCCTGAAGCTCTGCAATCCAACTGTGGTATCAGATTTCACACAGCAGCTAGAGCCAGGAAGCTACCTGGAGAGGGAGGGGATTTCATAACAATCTGGTGAGGAGGGAGAAATGAAAGTAAAAGAGAAGTGCCTGTCAGGCACATTAGTCCTGTCCGAGGCTTCTAATTCGCCAACATATCCAGTTCAAACTACTAACATTGACCTACAAAGCCATCCATAACCTGTCTCCTCCGTATATCTCTGAACTAATCTCCCGATATCTTCCAACACCTAACCTCCAATCCTCTAAAGACTTCCATCTCTCCACCACACTTATATGCTCCTCACCCAATCATCTCCAAGGCTTCTCCCGTGTTTCCCCATCATCTGGAATTCTGTGCCCCAAGATGTCCGATTATTCGCCACGTTTGTAACTATCACACGTAACTTGAAAACCAATCTCTTCAAGAAAGCTTATAGCTTGCCACCTCACCACCACTGCAACTGCTGCAACCCCCCAAACTTACTGTTGTCAGGAACACAGCACTGCACTTGCTCACCGAGCCAGTGCGCATGCCCTGAGTACAAACCTGTGCCCAAAGTTACCTGTGGAGCGGGGCAGCAGTGGTGACGATGCGTGCTCCAGGCTCACAGGACCTGTGTCACTGAAGGTAGAAAGCAGAAGCAGTGAAGGACCTACGATCATGTGACTGCAGGGGGTGGGGCTTAGCATCCTGCTGCTGGAGATAAGTGCAGGATTCTACTACAGGGATCCTCAAATCAGACAAACGGGGTTCATACACAGAGAGGGCAGTGCGGTACCAGAGGGGCAAGCAGAGAGTAGTCAGAACGTAAGCAATGAGTCATACACGGAGATAGCAGCACAGTACAAGAGGGGCAATCAGAGACTAGTCAGGACATAGGCAATGAGTCAGAAACCAGAGAAGCAGATAAACAGCACAGAATGAAGAGACAAACTCACAACAGGGGACAGAACCGGGTCAGAACCATATAAGCAAGCTAGAAGACAATCAGAAGGCACAGGCACACAGGGGTCACCACACTTGGCCGAAGGCAAAAATATAACTGACAGGGATTGGAGTCTCCCAGGGCTATAAGAAGCTCTCCTTGAGCCAAAGAGAGGCTACAATAATTAACCCCCGGCATGCAGGTCAAGCCTGCACTGAGCTCAAGACATTAACCCCTGACGTGCAGGTCAAAGCCTGCACTGGGATCATGACAACTGTCTCCTCCATTATCCTGTAGAATGTAAGTCCGGAAGGGCAGGGCTCTCTCCTTTCTGTACCAGTCTGTCATTATGTAGGAGAGTAGGTCCAGGAAAGAGGACCAACCATGTTTCTGGGCCAGAACTAAGGGGGCTGTCACCCATGTTCCCGGGGGGGTATGATTACAGGCCAGGACTGACCTTTAACCAGGCAAACGGGCGGGGCCACTGAAAAAACGAGTGGTGCAGGGAAACAAAGGAGACTGGGGAGAGAGAGAGACGAGACTTAAGTGGGAGGAGCCTGGGGGACATCCTCCATCTGGAGTGAGTCAGCACTTCAGAGCGAGAGGAGACAGGACCAGACCAGACCAAGCAGAGGGCCCTGACTGCGTGCATGGTGCAGAAGTCTCTCCCAGAGCCGCTACAGAACTCAGGCCTCAGCGCCCCCTCAGGCTCAGTATACTCTGTGCATTAGGCGGACCTCCTCCATGGGCGGTCCGCCCGCTGACTGTGGCTTACTCTCCAGGACCCGTCGCCGCCTCTACTCCACCACAGTACACAACCAGAGGCAAAGAAGACATACACAAACAGCAGGGATCACCATGAAAACAATCACAAATTTATTTCTTAGAACACACAAAGCACAAAAAGATACTAAAAACATTTAAAATATACAGTGGTTAATAACCATAAGCTGTATATATGGGAGCGAACACAAGCCCTATACAAAATCCACTAATTATGCACAGAATGTCACATGCAGCATGTTCACAATATATATGTGGCGCCCCCAGGAGTATGGCCGCCACAGAGGCTTTGCCTTCCTCCAGGGAGGGTAATGCCAGGCTTGGAAGCAGTGAAGGGTCTCTCTCGCAGTTAACCTATACATGCAACACAGTTCCACTCCAGGCCAGCAGGGGGGACTCTGAACCGGAATTGAGGGGAGGAGTGCTCTCTGAGGGCTAAGAGAAAGGAGTGGTCAGTTAGTGTGAGGAGGTCCATGTGTGCAGACGTGTGGAGAGAAGTTGGTGGTTGAGCTGAGGAAGGAGAGCTCCCTCACAGTGAGAGCGCATGAACTGGAGCCTGGTCTCCACGGTTGTGCGGATACTAATGATCCTGCAACAGAAACCAGAGGAGTAAGAGGCTGTAAATGCCCTACTCTCATCTAAGACTCGGAGGCAAAACAGCACGGAGTGAGCCAAGAGAGGAATACGGCTACAGCTGTCTACCATACGAGGTAGTTCTAAGAGACAATAAGAGAAGTAGGAGGAACTCCAGTGTAACTCAGTACTAGGAGTACTTCAGCCAAATAGGCGCTAGGAAGGAGACTGAACAGCCCTTCTGCTGAGAGAGAATCCTGAGCTGCTTCCAGGCTAGCCTGCTCCAGCGCCATCTGTAATCAGGACCTTGGACTGCATTTATCAAGTAAAGGTACAGAAATTGCACCCCGATGTGTCTTTGTCTGCTTCCTACCCTTCCGGCACTGCTACATCCCCGTGACAGCCACATCTACACTGCCCTGGGACTACAGCTTCACCTGTGAGGAGCTTTTACATCTTTGCTGCACCATATCATCAGTCCCAGTGGATCTGCATGCAGCGTCGGCTTAACATCTCACTTGCCGAACACCACAGGTGGCGTCACGAACTATTCCATTACCTACATTCCACCATTTCAATTCCCCCATTACTTGGGCGCCCAGGGCCACGGACCAAGTCACTGCTGCTGTGACACATCCCGCTGACACCGGCCCGGTACCGAGTACCCCACAACTCTGGGAGGGTGACCCATATACCATTATAATAAGAAGAGGTCTTATGTTAAAGTACAGGAGAAATTCCTTGTTGTAAATATGATTTATATACACAAGAAATACAAAAAAATGGCCTATACAAATATACTACAGAGTATTTTTACACCAGAGTGTGAGCCTAAATTCCTTGCTGCAGCTGATGATAATATGCAGATAAAGTGTACAAAATTGCTGAAGCAAAGAATCACAGCTATAGATAGTGGGGATAGGCTTAAGGCACCAAATAACAGTCCATTAGGGTGGAGGTTGGAACACCAACCACAACCAGCATCCAATAAATAAATCAATTTACCAAAGGGTAAAAAATAGCGGCAGTAGTAAGAAGATTAGCAACCCTTCCTAGAATACTTTACCACCCCAGCAAGCTGAAATAGGAGATACTCATTCAGTGTAGGTTGCCATTATGCATAGATTAGTATGGAGGGGCATAGTATCGCTCCCATAACCCGACGCGTATCGTCACCATCGTGACTTCATCAGGGGAAGGGTTGCTTCATCAGGGGTGGAAGAGAATTCTGTGATTCTTTGCTTCAGCAATTTTGTACACTTTATCTGCATATTATCATTGGCTGCAGCAAGGAATTTAGGCTCACACTCTGGTGTAAAAATACTCTGTAGTATATTTGTTTAGGTCATTTTTTTGTTTTTCTTGTGTATATAAATCGCATTTACAACTAGGAATTTCTCCTGTACTTTAACACAAGAACTCTTCTTATTATAATGGTATATTTTGTGGACATGCTGCATGTGACATTCTGTGCATAATTAGCAGATTTTGTATAGGGCTTGTGTTCGCTCCCATATATACAGCTTATGGTTATTAACCACTGTATATTTTAAATGTTTTTAGTATCTTTTTGTGCTTTGTGTGTTCTAAGAAATAAATTTGTGTTTGTTTTCTTGGTGATCCCTGCAGTTTGTGTATGTCTTCTTTGCCTCTGGTTGTGTACTATTTAATTAAGACATACGGTGGTTGGATCCCTCTCTATTGGTTTGACTTCTTGATGGTGCCCTCCATGTTTTTGTAATACTCCGCCACAGCCTGCAGCTGCGGCCTACTTACCAGTACCCACGGCCACCTCTGCTCCGCCACAGCCCGCGGCTGTGGCCTACTCTCCGGGACACGTGTACTCCCCATGGTACCAGAGTGCAAAGACTTCCAGACGCTCCGGCAATGCTTCCTCAACTGGACACGCCGACTGAGGCACCTCCAGAACACTTCTCATCCACAGCTCTGCAGGACGTCAGAGTTTTGCATATTGAGCATATTCATGAGTTTTAATGAGCAGTACCACGTGACCGCTGAAGGCAGGAAGGGAGATCGCGGAGATGCTGGGGGCTGAAGAGACAGCACCAGGATGAGTAAGTATAGCGATACTCACCTGTCCTGCGTCCATGGCTGCTTGTTGCTGTCTGGCACGTCATCTGTCAGTGACGATCAGACAGCAGAGGGCGCGGTGACGTGGTTAGTGTGTGCCGCGCCCCCTGCAGTCTGAACGTGACTGACAGATGACGTGCCAGACAGCAGCAAGCAGCCATGGATGCAGGACAGATGAGTATCTCAGGTGTCAGCTGTGACACCGGCACCTCGCCCCAGCAACGGAGAGGGTAGTATGTAATTTTTTTTATTTTTAAATGCAGCAGCAGCAGAGGCACCACATGGGGCCATAATCTATGGAGCATCTTATGGGGCAGCATATGGGGGAATAATCTATGGGGCATCTTATGGGGGCAGCATATGGGGGAATAATCTGAGACATCTTATGGGGGCAGCATATGGGGGAATAATCTATGGGGCATCTTATGGGGCAGCATATGGGGGAATAATCTATGGGGCATTTTATGGGGGTAGCATATGGGGGAATAATCTCTGGGGCGTCTTATGGGGGCAGCATATGGGGGAATAATCTATGGAGCATCATATGGGGGCAGCATATAGGGGAATAATCTATGGAGCATCTTATGGGAGCAAAATCTATGGGGCATCTTATGGGGGCAGCATATGGTGGAATAATCTATGGGGCATCTTATGGGGGCAGCATATGGGGGAATAATCTATGGGGCATCTTATGGGGCAGCATATGGGGGAATAATCTATGGGGCATCTTATGGGGCAGCATATGGGGAATAATCTATGGAGCATCTTATGGGGGCAGCATATGGGGGAATAATCTATGGAGCATCTTATGGGAGCATAATCTATGGGGCATCTTATGGGGGCAGCAAATGGGGGAATAATCTATGGGGCATCTTATGGGGGCAGCATATGGGGCATTGTTATGATTGAGTCACCGTAGGAGGCAAAAACAGAAATGCTAGCTAAGTCCAGAAAACCAGAGAAGTTGGCAGCTATCGGATTGCAGACCCCTGAACCTATCAACACAACTAGCAGTAGCCGTGGGGGGTTCCTACGATGCCCTAGACCCCTCGATCACAGCCAGAGAATTAAATAGGCCTAAAGAAAGAAAGGGGAAATCTAAACTGCCCCAGAGCAGACCCCAAAGCAATAGGCAGCCCCCAACATATAATGACGGTGAAGCAAGATGAAAACACTAACACAGACAGAAAGATAGACTGAGCAAAGACGGGGCCCAAGCTAACTAGATAGAAAAGGACAGGAAGGCTGCTGTCTGCAATCCATGAAAAACCCTATGAAAATAAGAGCCAACAGACTGACAGTGAAAAAGGCCCTGAAGATGCTAGGCTTCAAAAAGCTATGTCAGTACTCAGGAATATTCTGAAGACAGAGCAACAGGCAAAAGGAGATTCAGCTCACCCCAGCAGGGAATGGCAGAATCCAGAAAAGCAAGGAAAACAAAAACAAAACACAAATGCAACAGGCAAGGCAAAAAACTTAGCTTTAGAGGAGCAGGAATCAGACTGGTCTCCTAGAAGTCCACAGAGAATTCACCGGCAGGGCAGAAGGGCGTCGGCAGCCTTATATCCAGTCTGTGACTCCACTCAGCCAGTCATCCTCATTAGACTCAGGTGCCTGATAATCAGGCTCATTACCTTCCTTTACCAGAATAGGGAGTTCACCAGACCTCAGTGACGAAGGGGAAAATGAACTCACAACAGTACCTCCCCCTTGAGGAGGGGTCACCGAACCCTCAACCACGCCACCAGGGCGATCAGGGTGAGCCCGATGAAAGGCACGCACCAATCTTTTGGCATGAATATCAGAGGCAGAGACCCAGGAATTATCCTCCTGACCATAACCCTTCCACTTAACCAAATACTGGAGTCTCCGTCTAGCCAGACGGGAATCCAGTATTTTCTCTACCTCATATTCCATGTTACCTTCAACCAATACAGGGTCTGGAGGTGCCACCCCAGGAACAACTGGTTCAACAAACCTCTTCAACAAGGACTTATGGAACACATTATGGATTTTAAATGTGACAGGAAGAGCCAAACGAAAAGAGACCGGATTAATAATCTCCAAAATCTTGTACGGTCCAATAAATCTAGGCTTAAACTTAGGAGAAGCCACCTTCATAGCAATATTTTTTGATGATAACCACACCATATCACCAATCTTAAACTGGGGACCAATGGTCCTATGTCGATTGGAAAACCGCTGGGCCTTTTCCTGGGAGAGAGATAACTTATCCACCACTTGGTCCCAGATCTGGTGCATTCTCTCCACCACAGTGTCAACACCTGGGCAGGCAGAAGGCTCCACCTGCCCTGAAGAAAATTGAGGATGAAACCCAAAGTTACAAAAAAAAGGTGACATCAAAGTGGCAGAACGAGCTCTATTATTTAAAGCAAATTCGGCCAAGGGCAAAAATGAAACCCAATCATCCTGATCAGCGGAAATAAAACATCTCAAATACGACTCCAAGGTCTGGTTTGTTCTCTCTGTCTGCCCATTGGTCTGGGGGTGAAAAGCAGAGGAGAAGGACAACTGAATTCCCAGCTTGGAACAGAAAGTCCTCCAAAATCTAGACACAAACTGAACTCCTCTGTCAGATACAATGTTCTCAGGAATCCCGTGTAAGTGAACCACCTGTTGCAAAAACAGGGGCACCAACTCAGAGGAAGATGGCAACTTAGGGAGTGGTACAAGATGAACCATCTTAGAGAACCTATCACAAATCACCCAAATAACAGTCATTCTTTGAGAGGCCGGCATATCAGAGATGAAATCCATTGAAATATGGGTCCATGGCCTCCTGGGGACCGGCAAAGGCATCAACAACCCACTAGAGCGAGAACAAGATTTAGACCGGGAGCAAGTCCCACAGGACTGCACAAAATTCCTGACATCATGAGACAAGGTGGGCCACCAAAAAGAGCGACTCACCCAATCTCTAGTACCAAAAATACCTGGATGACCAGCCAATGCAGAGCAATGAGCTTCAGACATCACTCTCTTCTTCCACTGGTCAGGAACATACAACTTTCCACTGGGACAATGCTCAGGTTTGTCCTCCTGGAACTCTTGCAGCGCAAGTCTCAAATTGGGCGAGATGGCAGAAAGAACTACCCCTTCGCCTAAGATGGTAGCAGGCTTGGTCACCACAGGAGAATCAGCAAAGAAACTCCTAGAGAGGGCGTCTGCCTTGACATTCTTAGTTCCAGGAAGAAAAGAGACCACAAAATCAAAACGTGTAAAAAACAAGGCCCACCTAGCCTGTCTAGGGTTCAAGCGTTTAGCCGACTCTAGGTAAATCAAATTCTTGTGGTCAGTGAGGACCACAACTTGATGTTTAGCTCCCTCCAACCAATGTCTCCACTCCTCAAATGCCCATTTCATGGCCAACAGTTCCTGATTCCCCACATCATAGTTACGTTCAGATGGAGAGAACTTTCGGGAAAAGAAAGCACAGGGATTCATTTTAGATGTTACAGGATTCTTTTGGAACAAAACAGCTCCTGCACCAATCTCAGAAGCATCCACCTCTACCTGGAACGGGAGTGAGACATCAGGTTGCCGCAAAACCGGGGCGGAGGTAAATCTTCGCTTCAGCTCTTGAAAGGAAGCAACAGCCTCCGGAGACGAATTCAACACATCAGCACCCTTCTTAGGCTGGTTTCACATTTGCGTTTTTTTTCGCGGTATTTTAGCGCTAAATAGCGCATGCGTTTTTTTTCCTATACTTTGCATGGGATGCGCTTATGTGCGCATACACATGCGTTTGTACGCATTTTTCCGCGCATGCGTTTTTTTGCGGTATGCGCTCGGGCGCACAAAATGCATCCAGTTGCATTTTTTGGGCGTCTGACTTGCCTCAAAAAAACGCATGCGCGCGCAATGCGTTTTTTTACAGCAAGACACCCATTATAAGTCTATGGGTGGCATTAACCATGGAATTTAGGGGTTTGGGTTAGAGTTAGGGTTAGTTAAGGGGGGTTAGGGTTAGGGTCAGGGTTAGTTAGGGTTTAGGGTTTGGGTTAGGGTTAAGTATGGTTTGGTTAAGGGTTAGGGTCAGGGTTAGGGTCAGGGTTAGGGTCAGGGTTAGGGTTAGTTAGGGTTTAGGGTTTGGGTTAGGGTTAAGTATGGTTTGGTTAAGGGTTAGGGTCAGGGTTAGGGTTAGGGTCAGGGTTAGGGTCAGGGTTAGGGTTAGGGTTAAGTATGGTTTGGTTAAGGGTTAGGGTCAGGGTTAGGGTTAGGGTCAGGGTTAGGGTCAGGGTTAGGGTTAGGGTCAGGGTCAGGGTTAGGGTCAGGGTTAGGGTTAGGGTCAGGGTTAGGGTCAGGGTTAGGGTCAGGGTTAGGGTTAGTTAGGGTTTAGGGTTTGGGTTAGGGTTAAGTATGGTTTGGTTAAGGGTTAGGGTCAGGGTTAGGGTCAGGGTTAGGGTTAGGGTCAGGGTTAGGGTCAGGGTTAGGGTTAGGGTTAGGTTTAGGGTTAGGGTCAGGGTTAGGGTTAGTAAAGTCATGGTTTAGGTTAGTGTGAGGGGCCACCTAATGTTTGGAAAAAACGCAAACGCGGTAAAAACGCACTAAAAACGCATACAAACGCATAAAAACGCTGCGTTTTTTTCATGCATACTCATAAAAATGCTTGAAAAAAACGCAGCAGTTGTATGCTTTTGTATGCGTTTTTTCAATGCGTTTTTTTGTGGGAAAAACGCGCTGCAAAAAAAAGCAAGTGTGAAATTAGCCTTAGTCAGATCAGTCAATGGCTTGGCAATACTAGAAAATTTTGCTATAAATTTCCGATAAAAATTAGCAAAACCCAAAAACTTCTGGAGGGCCTTCAAAGAAGTGGGCTGAACCCAATCATAAATGGCCTGTACCTTGGCCGGGTCCATTTCAATAGTTGACGGAGACAAAATAAATCCCAAAAATGAAATCCTCTGTACTCCAAAAAGGCATTTCGATCCTTTGACATACAGGGAATTCTCCCTCAAGATCCGGAACACAGTCAGAATATGTTCCACATGAGAATCCCAATCCTTGGAGAAGATCAAAATATCATCCAGATAGATAATCAAAAATGTATCGACAAAGTCTCGGAAAATATCGTTCATGAAGCACTGGAAGACAGAAGGGGCATTAGTGAGCCCAAAAGGCATCACCAGGTACTCAAAATGTCCCTCCGGAGTATTAAACGCCGTCTTCCATTCATCCTCCTGCTTAATGCGGATAAGCTTATACGCCCCCCTGAGGTCAAGCTTGGTAAACCAGCAAGCACCTCTAACTCTAGAGAATAGATCCGAAATCAGGGGTAACGGATACTGATATTTAATAATAATTTGATTGAGGGCACGATAATCAATACAAGGCCTTAAAGAACCATCCTTTTTGGCCACAAAAAAAACCCCGGCATCTAAGGGTGAAGAGGATGGTCTAATATGACCCTTCTCCAACGCCTCCTTAATATAGGACCGCATAGCCTCGTGCTCGGGTACAGATAAATTGAAGAGCCGACCCTTGGGAAATTTACACCCCGGGCTTAGTTTAATTGCACAGTCATAACTCCTATGAGGAGGCAAGGACGCAGACTCATTCTCACTAAATACATCATAAAAGTCCGCCAAATAGTCAGGAACATCATGCGACTGAGGAGAGGTGGAAAAAACCGGAGCCTCACTAATGGCACACCGACAACCCCAACTCACCACAGACACAGATTTCCAATCCAAAACTGGATTATGAATTTGCAACCAGGGAAACCCCAGAACAATGGCATCATGCAGACCATGCAACACCAAAAATCTGCAATTTTCTTGATGGTCTGGGGCGACCCGCATGACTACCTGGGTCCAAAACTGAGGTTTATTTTTAGCCAAATGAGTAGCATCAATCCCCCTCAAAGGGATAGGCGTCTGCAGGGGTGTCATCGGAAATCCACAACGTTTAGCAAAATCCAAGTCCATTAGGTTTAGCGCTGCTCCCAAAACCACAAAAGCCTTGACGGAAAATGTGGACAGGGAGCAGATCATAGTAATTGCCAGAAGAAACTTAGGTTGAACACCACCAACAGAAAACGTGTGTTCAAAGCGTTTCTCTCATTTAGGACAAACAGAAATAATATGCGAGGCATCTCCACAGAAAAAACACAGCTTATTACGCCTTCTGAACTCCTGACGTTGCGCCTTAGACAAAACTCTATCACATTGCATAGGTTCAGACATCTGTTCAACCGGTGGCAACACCTCTCGTGCAATCCTGCGTTCACTCAAACGCCGACCAACCTGAATGGCTAATGACATAGAATCGTCCAGACCAGAGGGAACAGGAAATCCCACCACAGTATCTTTTACGGCTTCTGACAAACCCTTCCGAAAGAGAGCAGCCAAGGCATTATCATTCCAGGTAGTAAGGACCGCCCACTTTCGGAACTTTTGACAGTACAACTCTGCAGAATCTCGACCCTGGTTCAATGTCAACAGGGTCTTTTCAGCCTGATCAATAGCATTAGGTTCGTCATACAACAATCCCAAAGCTTGAAAGAATGCGTTCACATTAGTCAGAATAGGATCATCTGGTTTCAAAGAAAACGCCCAATCCTGGGGATCGCCATGCAGCAAAGAGATGACAATTTTAACCTGCTGCGCGGAGCTCCCTGATGAGTTAGGCTTCAAGGCAAAAAATAATTTACAATTATTTTTGAAACTCAAAAATTTAGATCGATCCCCAAAAAATACATCAGGTGTAGGGATCTTTGGTTCAACAGCATGCGAATGAGCAAGGTAGGCAGAAATTCCCCGCACTTCCGCAGCGAGCTGCTCCACACGATCAGACAATTGCTTTATCTCCATTGAGAAAAAAAAAAATTCCCCCTACGGCCTCAGAGATATAGAGGAAAGAATATACACACACCTTTTTTTTTTTTTTTTAAGCACAATTCTTTCCTGCTATTGAGTACCCTAGGGTCTGCGGTATGGCGGGTGATTCTGTTATGATTGAGTCACCGTAGGAGGCAAAAACAGAAATGCTAGCTAAGTCCAGAAAACCAGAGAAGTTGGCAGCTATCGGATTGCAAACCCCTGAACCTATCAGCACAACTAGCAGTAGCCATGGGGGGTTCCTACGATGCCCTAGACCCCTCGATCACAGCCGGAGAATTAAATAGGCCTAAAGAAAGAAAGGGGAAATCTAAACTGCCCCAGAGCAGACCCCAAAGCAATAGGCAGCCCCCAACATATAATGACGGTGAAGCAAGATGAAAACACTAACACAGACAGAAAGATAGACTGAGCAAAGACGGGGCCCAAGCTAACAGAGAATTCGCCCGCAGGGCAAAAGGGCGTCGGCAGCCTTATATCCAGTCCGTGACTCCACTCAGCCAGTCATCCTCATTAGACTCAGGTGCCTGATAATCAGGCTCATTACCTTCCTTTACCAGAATAGAGAGTTCACCAGACCTCAGTGACGAAGGGGAAAATGAACTCACAACAGGGCATAATCTATGGAGCATCTTATAGGGGCAGCATATGGGGGAATAATCTATGGAGCATCATATGGGGGCATAATCTATGGAGCATCTTATGGGGCCATAACCTTTATGGAGCAGCATATGGGGCATATTATTCTATGGAACATCTTATGGAGCCATTATTAACCTTTGTGCAGCATTATATGGGGTGTATTTTGTATGGAGCATCTTATGGGGCTGTCATGAACTGAATGGAATATTATGTTGGGCTCCTGATTCAATATGTATATTCAAAAACATTTAACCTACTGATGTCTCTATTAATTTTACTTTTATTGGTACCTATTTTTATTTTTCAAATTCACCAGTAGCTGCTGCATTTTCTACCCTAGGCTTATACTCGAGTCAAAAAGTCTTCCCAGTTTTTTGTGGCAAAATTAGGGGGTCGGCTTATACTCGGGTCGGCTTATACTCGAGTATATACGGTAATAACAATAACAACCTATCATTACGATATGAAGACATCCTTCACTCTGATGTGTAAAATGATGATAAAATCATGGACGCATCAAATATTTTTTTTACCGATGGGAAAAAAGTGCCTTATTTTTGTGGATTGTCCAGAAAAATATGGTCAGTTAGAAACTCTAGCTCGGAAATGAAATGAGAGAGAATACTTCCCTTAGAATTAATGCAGCCATTGCATTGGTTTTGACTAATTTGTGGCAGACAAATAACCCTCCAGGTCTTGTGGTCTGTGACAAAATTCAGTAGCAACAGAAGCTCTCACTGCTGAAAACTAGAGGAGACAAAATCTGGAATTGTTGCTATGCGACCATCTCCACTTTTCAGAGAACATTTCATACAGTTACCACTTGGTCACAGTAATTAAATTACTTTAGTAAAATATTTATGTATTTGTTAAATTGTTGTTTATACCATTCCCTATAAATGTTATAAATAAAGGCCCTTTTACATTTAGCGATGCACCAGCGATCCAACCAGCGATCCGACCCGGTCAGGATCGCTGGTGCATCGCTAAATGATCGCTAGTGAGCTTTCATCCAGAAAGATCTCACAGCGATGCAGCAGCGACGCAGCGCACGATACTTACCATTCACACACAGCGATCCAGACGTCCTCCCGCCCGCCTCCACGCGTCGCTGGACGTCACAGCAGGAAGTCTCAGCAGGAAGCGCCCGACGAGAAATGGAGCCGGACATTCTCGCGCGATCAGCGATGGACAGCGGGGGAGCCGGTCGCTGGTAAGTATCACACATAGCGATATCGCTAGCAATATCGCTATAACGTCACAAAACCGGTGACGTTTTAGCGATATTGCTAGCGATATTGCTTAGTGTAAAACCCCCTTAAAGTTGTCATTCAACTTAGATAACCCTCTATTAGCAAAACAAACAAACTTTCTGCTCTTTGCAATAAACCAATGAAATAAGAACAATATAAATAGCTCCACACAACTAATATAACAGAAAATGCCATGTTTAATTGCTAGTGGAATCTCAGAATTAGTCAACCCCTTCTTGACAAGCATCTTTAGTATTTAGTAGCGTGCACTTTGGCTCTTATGACCTGCTGCAAGTGTGATGCATAGCCACACACCAACTTCTGGCAGTGTTACTGGGGAATCCTAGAATGTTCCTCATAGTCAATGGCCTTCAGATCACTAATATACTTCAGTTTGTGTACTCCAATCACCTTTTTCAAATTTCCCCCAAACTAATTTATGGGATTTCTGTCAGATGTCTGATAGCCACTCTGAAATCTTCCTGGACGTTTCTGAAGTGAAGTATTAGTGGACTTTCAGGCATGGTTAGGGTCATTATTGTGTGGAGAGGTCCAAGGATGCCCAAGCTTCAGTGATCTTCCTCACAAGAAGCTTGATGTTTTTTCCTGGAATTTCCTGATACTTGATTGAATCCATCTTGCTCACCACAGCATGACCAAGCAGCCACCATGTTCTAGCCACCATGTTCTAGTTTTGCTCCTTTGGTTAGCTGAAGGGATTTTGTGAACTCTGCTTACAAATTTAATTCTCTATGTACATTCAATGCCTCTGATAGCTTTTGGATTCTTTTCCTTGCTTTTGCAAGATAACAATCTTTTCTCTTAACTTTTTCAACCCCTGTCTTATCAACTCTGTGAACCTTGCAACCTGACTTACCAGGAATGGCTAATGCTGCCATAAGCTGGTGTTTAGCAATATATTACATTTGCTGCAGGTCATAACAGCCAAATATGCTATAATAAGTTCTAAAGATGCTTGTTATGAATGGGTTGAATTAGGGGTTGAATTATTTTGAGACTGCAGTAATCATTAAAAGTGGCATTTTGTGTTCAATGTGAAAAAAAAACACTTGATATACTAGTTGTGCTGAATTTAAATTATTTTTGTTTGATTGGTTTATAGAAAACATCAGAAAGTAAGTACAGTACATTTTGCTACTAAATGTAATTAGGAGGTGGATAATTTTACTTGTAACTGTTTATTATTTGTGATATATATATATATATATATAAATAAGTATATTTACATATGTAGCACAAAGGTTTTTCTATCCGTTAATCCATATACTGAATTTAAATATATATTTATTAAGCTTGGTATCTCATGTCACAATTCCGCTTTTACAGGTACACTGGTGCATTGCTCGGCAGGATTGTTGGGATAATTATGGTATACTTGTTTGGAGTCCGAACTGATCAGTATGGGAAATGGATTGACCCTGGTTTGTTTGCAGCAATAGGTTCAGCTGCTTATTTCAGTGGTGTTTCCAGACTGACCATATCCCTAACTGTTATTATGGTAAGTACATATGGACTTTTGCTAACTAAATTGATTGTAAATTATAGAATACTGTGAGGTAGACAGGTCTGGAAATGTCCACAGTTCTACTTTCCATCAGTGGCCTGCTGTAACATCATTGTTGTGGCATAACGCTAAGTTGGCTAATCAAAAGAGCCATGGATGCCGCCAGAGATGTTTCTTCCTTACAGTGTAATGGGCCCCATATAGTGCTCCATATAGTATAAAAGCCCCACATAGTGCTCCATACAGTATAATGAGCCCCATATAGTGCTCCATACAGTATAATGGGCCCCATATACTGTAGAATCATTTAATTTTATTCACCTCGGATGTCCTCACTCCTCCATTTGTTCTTGGTCGTACTCACTGTACTGCACCAGCCGGAGACATGGCACCCTTGGTTTGATTCACCCAGACCTCTGTGCACTACAGGCAGGTAATTAGCCACTATCTGCCTGTTAGTGCACAACAGGCAGATAGTGGCTAGTGATTCGCCCAGTCCTCCGTGCACAAAAGGCAGGTAATTAGCCACTATCTGCCTGTTAGTTCTTAAGCCCCCGTCACACATAGCAATCTCGCTAGCGAGATCGCTGCTGAGTCACAAGTTTTGTGATGCAATAGCTATCTCACCAGCGAGATCGCTGTGTGTGACACCTATCAGCGACCGGCCCCCCTGCCGGTATCGCTGATCGTTGTTGGAAAGCCCTGGACATTGTTTTGAGCGCTGGTCTCCCGCTGGCCAGCACGCATCGCTGCCTGTGACAGGCGGGAGACCAGCGATCTGCACTGTGCTTTGGAACCCTCTGTGTACCTTAGTTACCAGCGCGCTGATGCATGGAGCTGGTAACCAAGGTACACATTGGGTTTCTAAGTGACGCGCGCTGCTTAGAAACCCGATGTGTACCTTAGTTACCAGCTCCCTGCATCAGCGCGATGGTAACTAACGTACACAGCGATGCGCCCGCTCGGCGTCGTTGGTGCTGATCGCTGGTGAAGCTGCTGACAGCTCACCAGCGATCATGTAGCGACTCACCAGCGATCCTGACAAGTTGATATCGTTGTCGGGATCGCTGGTGAGTCGCTATGTGTGACGGGGCCCTTAGGCCGATGGTAACAAAATTATATAGTCCATGATAACCCCTTTAATTCATGTACAGGATAAGTCCATACAAAGATAAGGTTATATGTTTTAAACATTGACACTTGTAGTAAACTATTTCCAAAGAATCAGGACATTGTGCAGGCCCAGCCGAGTTGAAAGCTAAAAACACAGCTTCAGGTAGATACATTAGAGGATGCATTACCCAGTTACATTCCTAGTAGTCAGATTATTACTTCCATTTTGTCATTCACGCTACTGCTCAGTTCCAACTCCATAATAAATGACAGCCCCAGAGAAAATATGTGTTAGTTTTTGGATGGAATTTAAAAGGTTGTGTTATGGGACATTGGATTTAAATGTGGCAAACATTTCTTAAAAGAACGTCTAGTGCATACATATTATCCATATTTGCTAACTGGATCCAAAATGTTGTTTTTCTTGACTTTTAATTTATAATCTTCCATTTGGGAAGAAGCAATGCAAACAATGTGAAAGAATTTGTGTGAAAAGAAATAGTTGGCTATTTATTACAGGTGATAGATGTAGTTTGTATGTGGTGTTGAAGGACCATTTTCCAAATCATACAGTATTCTATGAAAACACAATTATTCATGGCATTTAATTATTGTACAACATGTGCATGAATATAGGAGTTAAGTTGCAGCACATGACCTTCTTCTCTTGTTCACTGGTGGCTACAACAAATACAGTTGTGTGAAAAAGTGTTTACCCCCCCACCTGTTTTTTTATTCTTTTTCATGTTTGCCACATTTAAATGGATCAGATCACCAAACAAATTTAAATATTAGACAAAGATAACACAAGTAATCACAAAATGCAGTTTTTAAATGAAGGTCTTTATTATTAAGAGAAAAAGAAATCCAAACCTGCAGGGTCCTGTGTGAAAAAGTGATTGCCCCCTAAACCTAATAACTGGTTGGGCCAGCAACAACTGCAATCAAGTGTTTGCTATAACTGGCAGTGAGTCTTTTACAACTGTCCTCAGGACAGTCCATCAATGTTAAAGTCCCAGACAACCTCTTTAAATCTATTTGGAGACATTGTTACCGGTACACTTATGAGATCATTCACAAATTTTCTTCTGCACCATTATAAACACAATATAACTAGTACTATTATGGAGGTTCTGCTGCCTACATTCTTAACATTAGCTGAGACTAACTATTGGAGACACTGTAGAGTAGATACATTTGCCCAGAATAGCCTTCAGTGTCAAAAGATCTTATTTTGTTTTACACTTGTGTGATTGGTGGGGGTGCAACACCCTGCACCCCTGTTAATCAGCTGTTTTGGGTGTCGACAGCAACCAGGACTGCTTAGTTGCAGAGCTGCACAGCACAGCTCTGTCTACTATATAATGGCTGGGTCTGGGTACTGCACAGCTGATTCACATTCAAATCAATTGAGGGTCGATTTGCAGTACCCTGGGCATGGAAACTATTCTGTTTGTGGAGCTGTGCAGCTCTGCAACTGAGCAGATCCGGCTGACACCAACATCGGGAACAGCTGAGTGATGGGGATGCTGGTCTCACACCCCCACCAATCAGATATTGATAGCCTATCCTAAGGATAGGCCATCAGTGTAAACATCCTGGACAACCCCTTTAATCACAGAATCTACATATGAGTGCCTGTAAATCGCCTTACACAAAAGAGTCAAGTCAATACCATTCCAATGATTGTGATATTTAGTGCTGATAATATGAGTTGCTCACATGTAACTTCTTGCCCCTGTACCAGAACCTCTATGGCAAATGCAGGAAAAAAATCTGAGCTGCCAAAAAGAGATTGCACTCTGTTCTCACCTGTCATCAGGATGCAGCTGTCTTTCGGCATCTATTTTGTATGATTTGAAAATGACCATGTTGAAAGGGAATTGGAATGGCCCCCTTCCAGGCAGCATAAGCAGCTATATTCATAGATGGCTGCTTCTTCTGCCTTCCACTTGTTACCTAATGGGGAATTAACCCAAGGGCAACTTTATTTTCACCCCTTGTTCTGTATGAGTAGTTGTGTAGTTCCATGTTAACACTTCAACAATGAAGATTAATTCTAAAACTATCATAGATGAGCAACTCGAGTTGATGCAAATCCAATTTATGTTGATTATTTTTGGAATTCGATGAATCCAGTGAATTCATAGAATCTGTGATTTTCTTCACGTGAACTGCCTAAAATGGAAATATGGCTATTTTACACATTGTGGAAGATTACATCATCCAGAGAATGACCACATGATCAACTGTGCAGATTAACAAGCTTCCGCACAATGCTTTGCAGTAATCACATCACATAAACTAGTACAGGAAGAATTATCAGACTGTACAAAAGCAGAATCTGGAAATGCAGCCACCATTTTTGCTGAATCTGGATAGTGAGTGGGCATCACAGTTTAGCTTAGTGAAAGTGATAAGAAGAGAGAACACTGAAGAAACTTTACAAAGAAACTTTATATATAGTGTGTGACAGCACAGCAGTGAAGAATATTAGTGCATTAGAAAAAGAGAATAAGATATATTTAGTTGATAGGGCATAAGAAATAGTAGAATCACTATTTCCATGGAGCAGGGCTAGAAACAGACACAGCTGACAACTGCTGCGTTCATTAACAGTGTGCTGCTGAAATTCAATCTCCGATACACATCTTTCCAGTCCAATTGGAGGCTGTGGAATAAATCATTTAATTTGCGGTGATTTGATTCTCTACAAATGAAATTTTCTGCCAAATTTCGGCACAGCTGGCAAATTTTGGTTTTCAAAAGATTTGCTTATTGCTAGTGGCAATGTTTTACTTTTGTTGAATTTTCAGTTTGAAAAATTTAGCGCCTTTTGACGTTTTCACATCAGTTTCAGGAAGCTCCAGAAAATGGGCAGGAGCTTTGGAGGAGGAATGGTGGAACAGGGCATGGCTACACCCGCTTGCCAAATTCATTAACCCCTAGGGTGGTTGCATGTTAATGACCAGGCCAATTTTTACAATTCTGACAACTGTCCATTTATGAGGTAATAACTCTGGAACACTTCCATAGATCCTGGTGATTCTGACATTGTTTTCTTTTAACATATTGTACTTAATGACAGTGGTAAAATTTCTTTGATATTACTTGCGTTTATTTGTGAAAAAAATGGAAATTTGGTGAAAATTTTGAAAATATCACAATTTTCCAACTTTGAATTTTCATGCCCTTAAATCACAGAGATATGTCACATAAAATACTTATTAAGTAACATTTCCCACATGTTTAATTTACATCAGCACAATTTTGGAACCAAAATTTTTTTTGCTAGGAAGTTATAAGGATTAAAATTTAAACAATAATTTCTCATTTTTGCACCATTTTTTTAGGGACCACATCACATTTGAAGTCACTTCGAGGGGTCAATATGATAGAAAATACCCAAAAGTGACACCATTCCAAAAACTACACCCCTAAAGGTGCGCAAAACCACATTCAAGAAGTCTATTAACCCTTCAGGTGCTTCACAGGAATTTTTGGAATGTTTAAAAAATGAACATTTAACTTTTTTTCATAAAAAATGTACTTCAGATCCATTTTTTTAATTTTACCAAGGGTAACAGGAGAAATTGGACCCCAAAAGTTGTTGTGAAATTTCTCCTGAGTACGCTGATACCCCATATATGCAGGTAAACCACTGTTTGGGCGCATGGTGGAGCTCAGAAGGGAAGGAATGCCGTTTTACTTTTCAATGCAAAATTGGCTGGAATTGAGATCGGATGCTATGTTGCGTTGGGAGAGCCCCTGATGTGCCTAAACAGTGGAAACCCCCTACAAGTGACACCATTTTGGAAACTAAACCCCCCAATGACGTTATCTAGATGTGTGGTGAGCACTTTGAACCCCAAAGTGCTTCACAGAAGTTTATAACGTAGAGCCGTAAAAATAAAAAAATCATATTTTTTCCACAAAAATGATCTTTTCACCCCCAATTTTTTATTTTCCCAAGGGTAACTGGAGAAATTGGACCCCAAAAGTTATTGTGCAATTTGTCCTGAGTATGCAGATGCCCCATATGTGGGGGTAAACCACTGTTTGGGCGCATGGCAGAGGTCGGAAGGGAAGGAGCGTCATTTTACTTTTTTAACGCAAAATTGGCTAGAATTAAGATCGGACGCCATGTCGTGTTTGGAGAGTCCCTGATGTGCCTAAACAGTGGAAACCCCCCACAAATGACACCATTTTGGAAACTAGACCCTCTAAGGAACTTATCTAGATATGTGGTGAGCTATTTGAACCCCCAAGTGCTTCACAGAAGTTTATAGCGTAGAGTCGTAAAAATAAAAAATCATATTTTTTCTACAAAAATTATCTTTTCGCCCCCAATTTTTTTCCCAAGGGTAAGAGAAGAAATTGGACCCCAAGAGTTATTTTGCAATTTGTCCTGAGTACGCTAATACCCCATATGTGGGGGTAAACCACTGTTTGGGCACATGGCAGAGCTCAGAAGGGAAGGAGCGTCAGATTTTACTGTTATGGTTTGCAGGTGACATGACCCACTGGGAGAGCCCATGAGGTGCCAAAACAGCAGAAACCCCCATAAGTGACCCCATTTTACGAACTACACCTCTCAGTGAATTCATATAGGGGTGCAGTGATCATATTGACACCATGGGTGTGTCACAGAATTTTATACCATTGTGCGGCCATGCGGAGGGACTCGGGAGAAATGGAGTGCTATTTGCCTATTCAAGTGAATAGGTCTGTGCACATGTCAGTGTGTTTCCACGAACCATCTGTCCATGGGCAAAACATGCTGACATGTCCAATTTTTATGTCAGCACGGGACACAAAACATCCAGCACATGTGCATACGCATAGCACACATGGATGTCATCCATGTGACATGCATCGGCACCAGGGAAGAAGCGTTAAAGTAAATGCTGTTCCATGACGCCAGGTGCTGAACATGGCTCTCATCATTCTCCCCTGCTTGTGCTGATCTCCAGAAGAGCAGGGGAGAATGATGAGAGCAGTGTTCAGTACCCGGCGCCGGGAACAGCGCTTACACGCATGGCGCAAGTATTACACACACGGACACTGACATCTCCGGTACCGGAAATATCATGATGTGTGAAATGGGTCACCCTCCCAGGGCTGTGGGGTACTCGGTACCGGGCCGGTGTCAGCGGGATATGTCACAGCGGCAGGGACCTGGTCCATGGCCCTGGGCGCCCAAGTAATAGGGGAGGTTGAATGGTGGAAATACAATAGATTAGATGAATAGTTCGTGACGCCACCTGTGGTGTTCGGCAATTGAGATGTTAAGCCGACGCTGCATGCAGATCCTCTGGAACTGGTGGTGTGGTGCAGCAAAGATGTTGAAGCTCCCCACAGGTGGAGCTGTAGTCCCAGGGCAGTGTAAAGGGGATGATAGTGGGGAGACGTGGATGGTGCAGAGATCTAGTGGTGCTGAGGGTGTTGGCGCTGGAATGAGTGGAGGACACCAGGGCTTGCAGTTCCAAAGCTTTACTCACAGTCTGTAGTACATACAGGTGCCTGCCTCCGTGCTGTGTCCTCCGGGTACTCGGTCAACCTCCAGGCAAGATGGAATGCTCCCTTCTAACACTCCGCCAACATGTGCCTTTCGGAACGTCTCCTCTATAGCGCCTTTGAATGAAGTACTCCCAGTACTGAGTTACACTGGAGTTCCTCCTGATAGATGTTCCCAAGAACTCTACTTGTACAACAGACAGCTGTAGCCTGCTTCGGGGACTCCTAAGTCCCGGCTCACTATTAATGTTGCTGTTGTGCCCCAGAGTCTTACATGGGAGTAGTGCATTTACAGCCCACTACTCCTCCGGTGTCTGCTGTTGGATCATTAGTATCCATACAACCTCGGGGACCGGGCCCCGGCCTTGCACTTAGAACTTCTAGGCAGGGTTCTTCTCTAACCCACGTCCTCTGTTCCCTTTTACTCCTCACGTTCCGTACTAGTCTCTCCTTTTTATGGAAAATCAGGTTTCTCTTCAATGTCTTTCTCTTTCTTTCCTTTCCCGTGCCAGCAGACCCAGATCACTGTGATCTGCTCCAGCACTTTCTTCCTCCATCCCTCTCTGAGGGATCTTCTCTCCTCCACTCCAAACTCACACACTCTACTCTACTCTGAACTCTCAACTGAACTGAACTGAACTCCTAAACCTTCCCGCTCTTTTATGTATTCTAACTCCACCCGCCTCCCAGCACGTTTCGTGTTCCAAGCAGGGAGCCACCAAAGGTGCTCTGCTACACTCCAAGCAGGGAGCCGCAATGTGGATTTGCTACACTACTTTGTGGTGATGGGTGCAGGTGTTGGAGTGTGGTTAGGAGCCTCCAACTTACCTGGATGGTGGGGTACCACACCTCAGGAGGAGGTGAAGTACCTCTGTGGCAACCGAACCCTCAGGGGCACCACAGAAAGAGGCCTTATAGCGGATTTTTTCTGTTTGGCTACTGTGACACACTAAAAGATGCTTTTTATTGCAAAAAATAGTTTTTGCATCACCACATTTTGAGAGCTATTATATTGTAATTTTTCCAAATTTTGGCCCACAGAGTCATGTAAGGTCTTGTTTTTTGTGGGACGAGTTGACGTTTTTATTGGTACCATTTTCGGGGACATTATTTTTTCAGTCGCTTTTTATTCTGATTTTTGGGAGACAGAATGAACAAAAACCAGCAATTCATGAATTTCTTTTGGGGGGGTGTTTATACTGTTCCACATGTGCTAACATTGATAAGGCAGTTTTATTCTTTGGGTCAGTATGATTACAGCAATACCTCATTTTTTCTTTTTTTATGTTTTGGTGATTTTATACAATAAAAACTATTTTATATAAAAAATAATAATTTTTGCATCGCTTTATTCTGAGAGCTATAATTTTTTTATTTTTCCGGTGATGGAGCTGTATGGGGGCTTGTTTTTTGCGGGACAAGATGACGTTTTCAGAGGTACCATGTATTTTTCAGACTATAAGACCCTAAATTTTCAGAAGGAAAATAGGGAAAAAAATATAATGTGTCAAATGGGGTCCATCTTACAGTCCGAATTCAACTTACCAGGGTGGATCGACACAGGTGGAGGAGTGGTCACAGGGGTTGTTTGGTGGTCCATGCTGGTGCGGTGGCCTCTGGGAATTCCCTTCCCTGGCTGGTGTGGAAGTGGTGCTCTGTGGTGCGGCGGTGGTGGTGCTCTGTGGTGCTGCTCTGTGGTGTGGTGGGGCTCCGCCGGCATTTTGTGACAGGCACGGTGGTGGTGCTCCTCTATGGGGTGGCGGTGATGGTGGTGCTCTGTTGTGCTCCTCTGTGTGGCGGCGGCGGTGGTGCTCTGTGGTGCTCCTCTGTGGGGTGGCGGTGGTGGTGCTCTGTGTGGTGGCGGTGCTCTGCCAGCATTTTGTGAAAGCCCGGAGGCCCCCACCAATCCAGATTGAGATCTCAGCAATGAGATCTCGTCCCAAGATCTCGGGAGATGAGATCTTGGGACAAGATCTCGTTGCAGAAATCTGAATCTGAGCATGTGCCGCCCCTGGAGGCCATTTTCCCGGAGGCCACCACATCACAGCACTGAATCTGCGGGGGCTTCTGGGCTTTTACAAAATGTCAGTGAAGCTCCGCCACCCCACAGAGGAGCACCACCGCCGCTGCCTCACCACAGCCGCACTAGCCTGGGAAGGGAGACTGCATCGCCTGCAGCGTCAGACTGGGATTGCCGCCATAGTAATTGTAAGTATATTCCGACCATAAAATGCACCCCCATTTTCCCCAAAAATTTTTTGGGAAAAAGTGCGTCTTATGGTCCGAAAAATACGGTATATCCGTCTTTTTGATCGCGTGTTATTCCACTTTTTGTTCGGCGGTGTGATAATAAAGCATTGTTTATTGCCTTTTTTTTATGGTGTTCACTAACGGGGTTATCTAGTGGCACAGTTTTATAGGTCGGGTCATTACGGATGCGGCGATACCAAATATGTGTACTTTTATTGGTTAGATTTTTTTTTCATTCAAATATTTAATTAGTGATAGAATAAATATTGATTTTTGTTATTATTTAAAAAAAATATTTTTACAATTACTTAAATTTTTTTTTTTTTTTTTTTACTTCATTCTAACTTTTACACTTTGTCCCACTATGGGACAATCAGGCTGATTGCTCCTATAGCATGCAGATGAAGCAGCATCTGCATACTATAGAAGCTGTCAGCTCTGCGCTTAGTGCACTGACCTGAGAGACTTCCTGATCATGCACTGCGCATGACTGGGAAGTTTCTCAGCTCTGGTAACCCGGATGTCGTCATGACAACATCGGGTTACCATGGCAGCGGTCACACCGCAGGGTCTCCGATCCAAGGGCAGAGGGGCTGTCAGCCCTCTGTCTGCTCCCGGAATGCTGTGATTGTGTAAAGTGCGTCTGATGTTAGAAAGAGGTTAAAAGTTACTGACTCTTGTAACATTTCTGACTAGTGAATTCATTGGTGGGCTCCTCTTGATGAATTCAGTGCATCTTATTGCTGCATGCCCTTCATTATGGCTGGCTTACAAAACGCGGGTCTTAGCACTTTGGAGCCTTAGAGTTCAAGTAAAGTTTTTTTTTTGTTTTAATCTATATAGACTCTTAAAGGAAGGACTCAAAATTAGCTGAGACTATGATTCTGTATGCACCCTGTACATAAACTCACAGCATGGCCACGATAATGTTCTTACAGCCCAATCTAAGCAGTTGGGGATAGAATTAGTATGAAGTTTGACTTTCAAAGTTTCAAAGCCACCCAGAGACATATCTATCTGATTTACAGTTTTGGATAACACATTTTTAACAGGGCCAAATAATAAAATATGTCAAATATATACACATAAAAATGGGTCAATCATTGTTCTGCTGTTCCAGATGGAGGATGTACAATACACTGTGAATGATCTGTGTCACCACACATTTCTCATTGGAGTAACACTAATTGCCTCACTGTCTTATAAAACAACAAGACAAAGAGGCACGGGTGGCCAGAATAATTTAGAATTTATTAACCAGTAAATCAAATGTAAAAGCCAACAAGATCTTTATGGCACCTGAAAAGGCATTCATCCTATTGATATCAACAGCAACTTTAACATTCTTTGTCACATAGGTTACCTGGCATCTGTCCTTCAACGTGAATATATTTTTTTGAGAAAGAATGAGAAACTTTTTATCTGGCATTGTTCAGTTTTACTGTATTAAGGCTACTTTCACACTTGCATTTTTTTGCGCTGCGCACCGTGCACAGTGCAAATGCACATAAAAAAAGCATCATGCGTTTGTGCGGTTTTGTGCGCTTTTTTAAAAAAAAAGCATGCGTTTTTTTGCGCTGATGTGCGCATTACCATGCGCATGTCAGCGCACCCATAGACTATAATGGGTGGTAGGGTGAAAAAAAACGCATTGCTTGTGCATGCATTTTTTTGGGACAAGTCGGACGCACAAAAAATGCAACAGGAAGCATTTTGTGTGCCCGAGCGCACATTACAAAAAAATGCATGCGCATACAAACGCATGTGTATGCGCACCCATGTAAAGTATAGGGAAAAAAAAACGCAAGTGTGAAACCAGCCTAAGTCAATGGATATTCTGATGAAAAGCATATTCATAGTAATAATTTCTTTGGAATGTTAGGCAGGGTCTGAATGAGTTTGAGATGTTCTTCTCTCAGGACTTTAACAATAAAGGGTTCAGAGTTTGCAATTGCACCCAAACTCTGGTGTGTTATGTTCACCAACCCCTTCTGCCACCTCAGGGGACACCATTGCTATAAATACTGTGTAACATATGGAAAACCCTGTGACATATTTTGTAGTGGGGAGCTTTAGGTTATGACACTGCTCGTAATGATATATAAGAGGCCACACAAGGTTTGCGTGTACAGCCTGCAATGACCCCGCTACCTCCTCACCACTACAGGAGATATCACCTCAACCAACACCGGAACTGCTGCAACCCACCAACCTACTGTCTCCTTCCCCACCATCCTGTAGCATGTAATCCCGAAAGGGCAGGGTCCTCTCCCCTCTGTATCAGTCTGTCATTGTAAGTTTGTTAACTATAAGTGATATCTGTAATTTGTATGTAACCCCTTCTCATGTACAGCGCCATGGAATCAATGGGGCTTTATAAATAAATAATAATAATAATAATAATACACCGGATTGCTTCTGTTAGGACTGATCATGCTATAAGCCCTATCAGGAGAGATGAACAATTAGGATGGTGGGACAAACAAGATCTTCCTGTCAAAGAAGTTATTAAACAATGCTAAATGACTATTATGATGATGGACAGACAATAACTAAAGCCAAGCTCCCTGCCTATATCTCACTGACTTTCTCTGCTGTATCCATGCAGATTATAAATGGGCCTTCATCCACAGTGCAGATCTCGGCATTATGGCTCAAGTCAGTTTATAGAATTTGCTGCCCTGGTCTGGTGTCTAGTCTGGTCCTCCATGGCAGTTGGACTAGTACCTGGGTGCTTCTGGTGTTTACTGGACCCAGCAACATCATGATGTTGCATATGGCCTAGTCAATAAGCTCTTGTAACATCTTGACTAGTGATGAGCGAACGTGCTCGTATAACGTGTTGTCTGAGCACGTTCATTCATCACTAATCATGAAGATAGTTGGACTATGATATCATGACTTTGCGGGCCTGGTAAACAACAGAGGATGCTGGGGAAGGATGCCAAAAGCAGACGTGAAAGACTAACTTGATTCAACTGCCACAGAGAACGGTCTTGATTATGGATTAGGGCAGCGCAAATTTATTTGTTCAACTATTGTTTATTCAATTGTCCTGGCTTGTTTGCTTACTCTGTGACTGTCTCCCTTGGTGATAGGCCATCCAAAGTTACTGTGATAACCTGGGCAACACATACAATATCATCACCCAAGGGTTTCTCAGGCAGCATTGCTTTCTGAGTATTGAAAAAGCTTGTGAATAATTTCTTCAACTTCCACTTAGATGATTCCCTAACCTGGTGAATAATTACACTGTCCAACAACAAAATTGTAAATTGAACAAAAGTAGCTAATTGGTCTAGATTTGATGCCGCTAAAAGTGAAAATGACAGGCCAAATTGAGAATTAGCCCTAGTTTTTATTTTACAAGTGTCAATCATGGAGAATTGTAATGCAGTAAATGTATGGAAGCAAAGACATTTCTTCATATTAGGTTGTACTAGGTTGGAAATATCCGGGGAAGAGAAACTCTTCAAAAGGGTTTATTCTCGTGGGGCATATGCCCTTTATTATGAAGTAAAATGCAATTGATTCTACTATAAGCTTGTGAACTAGATATGTTGCAAATATTAAAGTTCCTATATGAATGAAAATAGATCTGTCATGCACAGTGTAGGACAGGCTAAGTGCAACATAAAGGGATAAGGGATGGGGATCCAAACACTAGGGAAGGGCGAAGTGGAGACCCCTAGACTGATCTAACCCTGTCTGGCCTACCATTCCTATATAGGTTCTGCACCTATCGCCGAACAGAATACCTAGTCCCTGTGTGACCTTTGCTATAAGCCCTGCATCGGGAAGGACAGGATATGCTAGTCAATCCTACTATCACTAAACACAGTAAGGATAAATGAAACCAGGAGGCACTTAGCTTGAGTAGACTCAGAGAGAAATGCCGACGCCCTCCAAACTCCAAGAGGACACTTGCAGACTACTACAGCTCCAAGCTTCAACAGAGTAGTGTAAATAGGGAATAACACCCACACCTCCCAACAGGAAGTAGGGAGTTATAAACACCCAGGTCCAGGTGTGGTCATTAGCACCAGGGGAGGTGGCCACTAGTCTGCAAAGAAAACAACCGAGACCTTCTGCAGACAGATGCAGTGCAACGGTCTGCAGCCTCTGACACATCCGTGACAAGATCCAAGGGCTGAATACAAAGTTTCATTCATTTTGTTTTTATGTGTTACATGGTGGAACACTGTTGAAGTTTTAAATTTAGTTTTTAATCAATGAAGTTAATGTTAGTCTATCTTATAATTGGTTTAATCATTTGATAAAGTGACATGAAGACACATTTTGGAGGATGAAAGCAGATGGCAGTGTGAAAATACCCATAATCTGTAAAAGGGCAATAAACAAGTTCCCCAAGTGCCCAACTGAAATGGAAACTATTTAATTCTCAAATGAGAAGAGCAAAGTATGAATTGGATTTTTCTTATAAACGTCACTGCGCCAATAGATCTGTTCTTAATTAAATGGACCCATCAAGCATATAAACAATTCTAATAAGACAGCAATGGCAAATAAATGTAAAGTTAATGGTCTACTGGTGCTTAAAACGATCTCAAAGCAATCTTAGTCACTAAAGGAGCCTACAAAGGCAGCAGTGGAAGCAAACATACTGGTTAAATTAAAAAGAATATGTAATTGCTGTATCTAACGGCATGCTAAGAATTCTTCGCTCTTGGAGGAAAAAATCTTTGCATTCTGATAGAAGGTGAGTGCTTGTCTACTTAAGTTGTGTTTAGATCTGAGAATTCCCTATAATCAAGATACAAGTAAACACATGAAGCTTTCCTCATATCTGCAGACATAAAAAATATCTCAAAGAAGACGAATATTCAAACCAGCAAGTGCTAGAGAGACAGCAGTGGGTTGATGTTAATAACCTGGGAAGGGTTCAGAGAAATTGCACCCTCCCGGGATACCAACCTCAGCCCCCAGAATTGGCACATCCTTAAGGTGCGCTAAATCGGGCACTTAGCCTCTCTATTCCCACTTGCCCTGTGGCGGTGGCAAGTGGGGTAATATTTGTGAGGTTAATGTAACCATTGTATTGTCAGGTGACATCCAGCCCACAGGTCAGTAATGGAGAGGCATCTATGAGATGCAATTAAGAAATAGGGTGCACTACATAAATGGGCATAAATGGCATAAGTGCGGGTGCTGCAACATGCACACTTCCTGTGCATCTATGAGACGCCTCTCCATTACTAACCCCATTGAAAAGTTTGTAAATAAACACACAGCAAGAATAAAGTCCTTTCTTTTAAATGATAAAAAACACACTGTTTTACAGATTTATTTAAAAATAAAACACATAGTTATACTCACCTTAAGTCCAATCCATTGAAGCCCTTGTCATCTGTAAAAAAGCAAAAATAATAAACAACCATATCCCTCACCTTTCCGACGTGATAATAAACCATACTGCCCCATGCCATAATCCATCTCTGCGATATTAGGTTATCAACCTAATTTTGTCTGTGCTACTAAAAAAAAACCTGACATGTTTGCTGGTTATTCACATGGACACACGGTCCTTTAAAAACAGACCACATACAGACATCAAAAGCCCATGTGTGTCACATGACTTAGGACAAAACCCAACCAGACACTCCAATTGCAGACATGCATTTTGGGATGTATTCTCTTTAATAGGGCAAATTAGAAGGTCTGATTTAGCTAAGTGAGAGGCCTCTGACTGGTGGTCTAATGTTGGAATATTTAAAGTGAGCATAAGGAGACTTCTAAGCTATGCAATCCTTCTCTGGGAAATTAAAGGGAATCAGCAGGTTATTGCTAAGTAATCTGAAGACACCAGGAGATAGAATCTGAAACACAGAATTCAGGGATGTGTCACTTGTTAAAGTGCATTCTGTTGTTTACTAACTATGAAGGATTAATCACAAGGATTTAACATGTGCTGGGTAAGATGTGGGGTCACCGCCGGAGCCCACATCAAAGGGAGGGTGTCCGACATCGGCGTATTATTACGCCCGATGTTGGAAAGGGGTTAAATACCGTATATACTCGAATATAAGCCGAGATTTTCAGCCCATTTTTTTGGGCTGAAAGACCCCCTCTCGGCTTATATTCGAGTCATATATGCCAGGGGGTCAGAGGGGGAGGGGGAGCGGGGGTGTCATTTCATACTTACCCCTCCTGGCGCGGTCTCTGCAGCCCCCCTCCTTGTCCCAAGGTCTCCCTTCCTTCCGCGGTCACATGGTATCGCTCATTAAACTCATGAATATGCGCATATTCATGAGTTTAATGAGCGGTACAATGTGACCACTGAAGGCAGGAAGGAAGACAATGGGAGAACGGAGCTGCAGAGACTGTGCCAGGATGGATTAAGTATAGGCTATATTCACTTGTCCCTGCTCCATCACTGCTTGCTGCTGTCTGATGTGTCCTCTGTCAGTGACATTCAGACAGCAGAGGGCACAGTGACGTGGTTAGTGCGCACTGTGCCCTCTGCTGCCTGAACGTCACTGACAGATGACGTGGTAGATAGCGGTGAGCAGCGATGGACGCAGGACAGGTGAATATCTCAGGTGCCAGTTCCTGAGCCAGCAGCGACACCGGCACCTGGCCCCCAGGGACGGAGAGGGGAGTATGTCATTTTTTTTTATTTGGAGCAGCAGTGACAGCATATGGGGGCATAATATATGGAGCATCTTATGGGGGCATAATATATGGGGACATGATATATGGAGCATCTTATGGGGGCATAATATATGGAGCAGCATATGGGGCATAATATATGGAGCAGCATATGGGGGCATAATCTATGGAGCAGCATATGGGGGCATAATCTATGGGGTAGCATATGGGGGCATAATCTATGGAGCAGCATATGGGGGCATAATCTATGGAGCATCTTATGGGGGCAACATATGGGGGCATAATATATGGAGCAGCATATGGGGGCATAATTCATCGAGCAGCATATGGGGCATAATCTATGGAGCAGCATATGGGGGCATAATATATGGAGCAGCATATGGGGCATAATCTATGGAGCAGCATATGGGGTATAATGTATGGAGCATCTTATGGGGGCAGCATATGGGGCATAATAAATGGAGCAGCATATGGGGGCATAATATATGGATCATCTTATGGGAGCAGCATATGGGGGCATAATCTATGGAGCATCTTATGGGGCATAATCTATGGAGCATTTTATGGGGCCATAACCTGTATGGAGCAGCATATGGTGCATATTATTCTAGGGAGCATCTTATGGGACCATTATTAACCTTTGTGCAGCATTATATGGGGTGTATTTTGTATGGAGCATCTTATGGGGCCCATCATAAACTGTATGGAGCATTATATGGGGCTCCTGATTCAATATGGCTATTCAAAAACATTTATCCTACTGATGTCTCAATTGATTTTACTTTTATTGGTATCTATTTTTATTTTTGAAATTTACCAGTAGCTGTTGCATTTTCCACCCTAGGCTTATACTCGAGTCAATAAGTTTTCCCAGTTTTTGTGGTAAAATTAGGGTCGGCTTATACTCGAGTCAGCTTATACTCGAGCATTTACAGTAAATGTTTCTTGATTAAAAGAAAAAAATTAATGTGGAGCAGACAGCTGTTTTAAACTTAGTGGTCTTAGCAGCTCCCCTGGGTTTGCCTGGTACTTTTACCAGTCCTGACTTTGCATGTATTTTGTCAGATTGTTACACCAGTCCTTAAACTTTCACCATTCTAAGAATACACAGGGCTTTAAAGGCCTATATTTTGCTGATACCACCAAAGACATTAAAGGTGTTACGGGATGGCGGAATGCACCAAATAATATAATGATAGTAGGTGCGTTCGCAGCTCGGGGTCCACCGTGCAGAGATGATAAACTGCTGCTTAGTAATGGCGGACGTATATAGCGGTATGCAAAGGTCATACGCGGGTTAAAGTCACCCGGTGTGAACAGGAGCGGTCTCTGTTACGTCACAGAGCCGCAGTACCGCGAAACTTAAATGCCGGAGTCTGTTAGCACTCACAGAGCTTGGCAAGGGAACGCTCAGAATGTGGTCACAGAACTCTGCCCCAAGGACACGGGGTCAGAGTCCCTCTAGGCCTCCTGAACGCGCGGTGTCGCACCTGCAGATGCCACTATAGACGCTGACTATGGAGTGTCGATCACGTGCACCGTGGCGTGCCGAGCAACAGGTGGACACTGATGCCTGTCTCAGACTCTGTCCTACCTACACCTAAGCCTGGGCGCTTAACAGGCTAGGCTGCACAACACATGCGTTCCAAGGATAGGGGTTTCTTAATGAGTCATTCACCAGAGACATTCATACATGCATACGACACTCACTCCTCATAGTCTGATAATGCAGTCTATACTAGCGCATGGCCGAGCGGCCATGCAAACCTTTTATAGCCGCGTCCTTCTGGGACCTTCCTGACCTTTCTAATGGTCCAATCCGAGCTGGAGAAGGACCTGAGCATGTGACCTTCGATCTCCAATGAGAGATCGTCCCACAGGCATGCTCAGTGGACTGAAAGGAGGACTTAGTCCCTGGAGTAGCTCGCTGCTGACCAGCCTGCATTGCTATAGCTGGTCCAAAGGTGGCAGCAGCAACTAAACCTACAGAACTGGTCTGAGCAGAGCGCCTGGATCCACGAGTCTGCTGAGCAGCCTCCTGTGTGGCCGGAGAGGAATGGGAGACTGCTGAATGCAAGGCTCGGGATTCCTGCTGTGCAGCGACCGGAACCCGATGCCTAACGAAAGAGTTATTCTCAAAGTGTCTCTTGAGCAGGAAACAGCTTTCTGTTCTCCTCACATTCTGGTTTGTAGTCGAGTGGGTACTTCTCCATGAATGACAATTCTGTTGGGCAGAACTGCAGTTGTAACACACTCAGCTATCAGTGGTTTGTTCTGAGTCTGCACCGTTGGCACTATAGTTATGCATAGAGCAAGATGACGGAGCACTTGAGCAAGCTCATTGCTCAGGAAAGTGAGAACTGTGATTAGTAGACCTGCTCTGAAAGCTGTTGCTGATGGCAACTGGTGATTTTCTAAGATGAGTAGCAGTAGCTTGTAAGGAGTTTAGAGGGAATGAGGTGATCAGATAATTGTGGTATAAAAATCAATGGGCTGCAGAGAGGTGGCTGGGATATTGGGATTTAGCGCCTCTCCTGGAAAGTAACTACTGCACACCCTCAGCCGGTGTTTATTTAGGCACTAGTAGCTGTGTTCCATGAACCTTTCTGTACACTATCAAAGATAAAAGCTTTCATATGAGAATGACAGCAGATAGAAAAAAGCAAGTCAATTGCAAACTTGCTTATTTTAATGCAAACTATTTAATGCAATTTAATAACATGAGAATATCACTTTATTTGTAGGATTTTGCCTTGTTTCCTGAACAGGATTATAGTAGGAGATTACTATACATATTATTCAACAGCACAACGAATAGATCTACAATATATAGCTGGATTTAGCATTAGAGTTCTTTGTGTTTGCAATCTACTATTTCTGGAAAAAAAATCAAACACAAAATGAAACATGGATGAATCCATTTTATAGCCGCAGAATATACACAGATGTAAAAATGTCTCCCAGTCTGATGCAGATTGCTATAAATGTTTGTGTTTTGTGTATATAGTTTAAACCATGAAGAAAGCAAAATACTTATGTGAACTCTAATGTATTTTGCAAAGAATGTCTCCAACGGGGAGCTTTACCTTCATCATTAAGTAATAATAATGCTTATTTGCGTGCTAATAGCTGTTGTCTGAAGGCTTGCTGTAGTTCTGTACCTTCCTCACCACCTGGCTATGCTACAGTACACAGCATAGTAGCATTTCATGCATCTTAACAAGGCAGTGTTAGCTGGAGGAGAACAAAGACAACAAACGGCAGCCATCCTACAGTAAAAGGAACTTCAATCATTGAGGGTTCAGTGATTGAACTGATACAAATGTGTTTTCTTTTCCTTGACATCTAGTGAAATATAATGGAGTATATGACCCACTGAGCTTCTTTTTTAACACTTACTGCAGTGAGAGCCTCATGAATAGATGCCTTGATTTACTGCATAACCAGCACTGTGTTATTGACAGCCAAGGAGAATGTGAGGAATGGCTGAGCAGAATAGCGCAGCGGTGCTGGATGCACTTTATGAAAATCAAGTCATTTAAACAATGTAACCAATAACAGGAGAGCCGATACAACTGAACTGTGTAGTCACAATGCTTTGCCCGAGTACTTTACAGAACTTCATGTTCGTAAGGAAGTATAGGGCCTATCAATATTCCTTTAAGTTATCAGCTACAAATGTCAGGCATAGAGAGAGGCACTTTTATACTTCTAAAATGTTTTGTCTTTTGTACCTTGTCACATTGATGTGTAGGTGAACTGAAGGTGTCAAAAAAGTCTGATCGGTGTTGGAAAATGGAGAGAAGCAATAAATGTATATAATATGTAATCTAAACCACAAATGTGCAAAATTGCTGAGATAAATACAGTACAATGTATAAACATATTTATATAGACAGAATCAATAGTTTCTGGGCATAGTTAAAATCAATATTATAGGTAGTAGTATGCAACTGTGGGATGGGACAAATAAATAATCTAATAAATTGCAATGTAAAGAAACTACAGATACACATTTAGCTGTGTATGGCTGTGCGTCCCTCTGTTCGCACTTTGTCAGGAGAATGAAAAACTATGATAGATCAGAAGTATCTCCCTACAGCTCTATATACCGTTCAGTACCGCCTTCTCCTGCTCCTTTGGCTGATGTCACATGGCATAGAGGCAAACAGAAGGAGGCCACTCTGGGCAGGGAATAGAACTGGAATGACAGAGGCTTCAGATCTAAAGTCTCGTTTGCATATAAATCCAATGCTGATTTCTCAGTCACGGAAGAATGGCATGGGCATATAATGGTATTGCTGAACTTGTCATTGAAAAAGCTACTTGAACATATACATAGTTTGGGAGGTAGAATCCTACTAACAGATTCTCTATACATATTACTGGGCCCTGAATGTCACTGTGATATGTATTTCTAAAGTTAAACTTTCTGTATCCCTGAAAAAGAAATCATACCTTGTGAATTTTTCCACATTTTTTCATGTTAGACCCACAAACTTAAATGTTTTTTTATTTGGATTTTATGTGATATAACATACAAAGCAGCAAGTATTTGTAAATTGTTAAGAAAGTAACACATGGTTTTCTAACCCCTTAGTGACAGAGCCAATTTGGTACTTAATGACCAAGCAAATTTTTACAATTCTGACCACTGTCACTTTAATGAGGCTACAGCTCTGGAACCCTTCAACGTATCCCACTGATTCTGAGATTGCTTTTTTGTGACATATTGTACTTCATGTTAATGGTAAAATTTCTTCGATATAATGTGTGTTTATTTATGGAAAAAAATGGATATTTTGAAAAAAATTTAAAAATTTTGCAATTTTCAAACTTTTAATTTTTGTACCCTTAAATCAGAGAGTGGTATCACACAAAATAGTTAATAAATAACATTTCCCATGTGTCAACTTTACATCAGCACAATTTTGGAAGCATAATTTTTTTTGTTAGGATGTTACAGGGGTTAAAAGTTGACCAGCGATTTCTAATTTTTCCAGCAAAATTTGCAAAACCATTTTTTGAGTGACCACCTCACATTTGAGGTGAGTTTGGGGATCAATATAGCAGAAAATACCCAAAAGTGACACCATTCTAAATATTGTACCCCTCAAGGTGCGCAAAACCACATTCAAGAAGTTTATTAACCCTTCAGGTGCTTCATGAGAATTAAAGCAATGTTGAAGGAAAAAATGAACATTTTACTTTTTTCTGAAAAAAATTAATTTGGAACCAATTTTCTTTATTTTCACAAGGGTATCAGGAGAAAATGGACCACAAAATTTGTTGTGCAATTTCTCCTGAGTATGCCGATACCCCATATGTGTGAAAAAGCCACTGTTTAGGTGCATGGAAGATCTCAGAAGGGAGGGAGAACCATTTGATTTTTTGAACGCAAAATTGTCTGGAATCAATGGTGGCACCATGTCGTGTTTGGAGACCCCCTGATGTACCTAACAGTGGAACCCCCCAAGTTCTAACTCCAACCCGAACCCCAACATATCCTTAACCTTAATCCCAACCCTAACCATAACCCTAACCACAAACCTAACCCTTACACACACCTAACTCTAATCCCAACCCTAACCGTAATCCCAACCATAACCACAACCCTAACTTTAGCCCAACCCTAACTTTAGCTCAACCCTATCTTTAGCCCAACACTATCTTTAGCCCAACACTAACCTTAGCCCCAACCCTAACTTTAGCCTAAGCCTAACCCTAGCCCCAACCTTAAACCTAACTTTAGCCCCAACCCTAACCCTAACTTTAGCCCAACTCACTTTAGCACAACTTAGCCCAACTTTAGACTAACGCTAACCCTAATGGAAAAATGGAAATAAATACATTTTTTTATTTTATTTACCTAACTAAGGGGGTGATGAAGGGGGGTTTGATTTGCTATTTTTTTATTTTGATCACTGTGATTGGTTCATTTTGATCACTGTGATAGAACCTATAGGAAAAATCTGTTATCGCTGCCGGGTGCCGGCCAGCAGATCTCGGCGGGTGCACTGAGCCCGCCATTTTGTTCTGGAAGACGATGTCGGCGGCCCGGGGGACTTCACGAGAGGATGCAGAAATTCCGGAGGTACCGGGGGGGATTGAGGGTCCCTATTTCTCTCTTCTCCGATGTGCGATCACATCAGATGAGATAGAAATTAAATGGAAAATCTGACTTTTTTTTGCGGTCGTCGTTATACTGTTAATAACGGCGATCGCAACACCGGGATCGGTAAAAACCGACCCGAATCATGTTCTCTGGGGTCTTGACTATCCCTGGTAGCCGAGCCCCCAGAGAAATTTTGACTCTGGTGGGCGCTATACTCTTATTCCTTAGCGCTGTTAAAAGCTGCACTGTGGTTTAAGTACCCCTAACTGCCGCCGTTAAAAGGCGTATCGGCGGTCATTAAGGGAATAAATATTTTAAAAATATAAATATAAAAATTGTGATGTGCATTTGTATTCAGCCCCTATGAGTCAATACTTTTATAGCACAACCGTTCGCTACAATTACTGCTGTAGTCTTTTGGGGTATGTGTCTACCTGCTTAACAAATCTAAAAGCTGAAATTTTTGACCATTCTACTCTGTAGACTAGCTTTAGCTCAGTGAGGATGGATGGAGAGCATCTGTGAACAGCAATTTTCAAGTCTTGCCACAAATTCTCAATGGGATTTAGGTCTGGACTGTGACTGGGCCATTCAAACACATGAATGTGATTTGATTTAAACCATTCCATTGTAGCTCTGGTAGTATGTAAAGGGCTGTCGTCCTGCTGGAAGGTGAACCTACACCCTAGTCTCAAATCTTTTGAAGCCTCTTGCAGGTTTTCCTCCAGGATTGCCCTGTATTTAGGTCCATCCATCATCCCATCAACTCCAGCCAGCTATCCTTGTTGAAGAAAAGCATCCCCACAGCATGATGCTGCCACCACCACATTTGATGGTGTTGTTGGTGTTTTAGGGAGATGGTCAGTGTTAGTGTTTGTAACGGGAATGGTGGAACCACTGTGCCGTGGTCCAATCAGAGTTTGGAATGACGTAAATAGGTCAGCACCTGACTCTTTACTAGAGACCCTGATGATGAGCTTAGGCTTGATTCCGATGAACACCAGGTGCTACTCCAGGATCGACCATGGATGCACTGGAGCTGACCCCCAAGGGACTGGTAGCAGGAATGGCCAGGAGGGAGGAACAGCAGATGCAAGCAGGCACTGAAGGAACACAGGGATCTTGGATAAAGATCCGACCAGCTGGTATACAGAAGCACTGGCAGGTGCAGGCTGAACAGGCTGATTTACAGATGAGCACTGGCAGGTGTGGACTGAAGCGGCTGATTTACAGGTGAGCACTGACAAGGTGCTGACTGGACCGGCTGATGTACTGATGAGCCTGGCAGGTGCAGACTGGATTGGCTGAAACTGAGATAGATAAGCAAGTATGGGCATACAGGTACAGGACCAGTAGACCGACTGACGGTACTGGGGACCTGACAACTAGCAAACATGCTAAGGGCTAACTAACCACATTGCTCAGGCACCTTCATGCTGCAGGAGGTGCCTCAAATAGAAGGTGTCACCCAGCTATTGGCTGGGGACATTTTAGGATGGCGCACTCAGCGGCTCCTTTAAGAAAGAGGGTGCATGTGCCCTAAGCACAGTGCCTGGGGACCTGCGAGCCATGCACACACCCTGGGCAGCAGAAGACATGGAGGAGGGAGGAAGTGTGAGATGGGGGTCGTGGCGGTGAGTAAGCAGCTTTCGGGGAAGAGGGGCAGCATGCTTGGATACTGGCGCTACACCCGCCTTTCACTCACCCTCTTCTTCAAGCCCACAAGAAATCTCTCTAGAAGGAGAAGGGCATGGATGTTCTCCCTGGGCAACCAGGACCTCTCCTCAGGACCCCTTCCAATCCGCCAAAAAAAAAGGATTTTCCTCTTACTCTTTTGGTGGCTAGAATGTTCTCTACCTCGAAAACGTCTTCAGTGCTGACTGGAGCAGGAGTGATACCAGGGTCTTCGAAAATAGAACTGAGGACTACACGCTTCAGGAGAGATACATGAAAGGAATTGAGGATTAGTAAAGAGGCAGAGAGTTTGAGCTTGTAGGCCACCGGATTAATCTGTTTTACAACCTCAACCGATGAAACGAGGACCCAGTTTATATGAGGGTACCTTGAGACGGACATACAGTACGTGGATGACAGTCAGTCCTATTCCCCAGGACGAAACAGAAGCAGATCCAGACATCTCTTGTCAGGGTGCGAAAGCGAATAGCATACTTGCCCACTGTGAGGTTAGCCTGGCACAGCCTGAGTAGTGAAGTTACTGCAGAAGAAGCACGGCTGGGCTCGTTGAAGATCTTCCGGAAAGCCTTTAGAAAGGGCTGGAGGTTTGACACAAGAGGTTCCCCTTTCTCCCACAGGGGATTGAGCCATGCCAAAGCTCTGGTAGTGAGATGGGACATGATGAAAGCCACTTTGGTCTAGATGGAAACGAACTGATGTGCCAAGAGTTCAAAATGTGAATTAATAAAGCCCTGACATAGGGCAGGGTCACTGCCAATGCATGGTGGAGCTGAAAGTCAGGGTCTGGAACCGGGCACATAGCTGGCTGGCTGTTCAGTCACGGCTGAGGTGGTCGCAGCTTGGGTAGATGTGGACTCTGTCTGGGTTGTCAGCATATCAAGATGGGAGATTACTGTCTGCAGGTAGGAGAGTATTGTATCCTGCTGCTCCTTCTGGCAGGAGACTTCCTGGTACAGATCTGAGAAAGGGGAGGCCTAAGAGCCAGCGGCTTCCATGGCCTCAGCAAACTGTAATGGGAATGGTGGAACCACTCTGCCATGGTCTGAGGAGAGCCTGGAGAGGAGTAAATAGATGAGCAACTGAATCTTCACTAGAGCCCCTGATGGTGTGGGTAAGGCTTGACTCCCGATGAATACCAGGTGCTGCTCCAGGACAAACCACAGAGACACGGAAGCTAACTCCTAAGGGACTGGTAGCAGGAACGGCCCAGAGGAAGGGACAGCAGATGCAGGCAGGCACTGAAGGGACACAGGAATCACGGAGAAAGATGGGACTGGCTGGTATATATAAGCACTGGCAGGTAAGGGCTATACCAGCTGGTAGAAAGTTAGCACTGGCAGGTACAGACTGGACCGCCTAATGTATGGATGAGAACTGGCAGGTGCGAACTGGACCGATTAATTTACAGATGAGCACTGACAGGTGTGAACTGAACTGGATGATGTACAGATGAGAACTGACAGGTGGGGACTAGACTGGCTGATGTACAGATGAGCCGGACAGGTGCGGACTTGACTGGCTGAATTATAGATGAGTATTGGCAGGGGCGCAGTGGACCGGCTGAAGTACAGATGAGCGCAGGCAGGTGCGGACTGGACAGATTCAAATACAGATGTGCACTGGCGGGTGTGGACTGGACTGGAGTCAGTAAGGCAATGAGTAAGTATAAAACAAAATATTTTTTCTTTCTCGCTTCATTGGGGGACACAGGTTACCATGGGTGTATGCTGCTGTCGCTAGGAGGCTGACACTATGCAAATAAGAAAAAGTTAGCTCCTCCCCAGCAGTATACACCTACCGACAGGCCCAAATTACCTCAGTTTTTGCTTAGTATCTGAAGGAGGCGGACCTAACACCAGATCCGCAGTGTTTTTTCCTTACAGGTTTTGTGTGTATTAATCTTTTCACCTTTATTTTTCAGATACAGCTCGTCGGGTAACAGGGTGCAGAATTCTCACCCTGTTTTCCCACATTTAAGCGACCGAGAGAGCAGTGTGGTGTCACCTACATCGCCCACTCTCGGGCCCGCTGGCAGGACTTTGTCCCCTGTCCCCCGTCGGGGTTTTTCAGGGCGTCTCTCGGTGGCCAGTCCTTGCCTATTCCCCTCCTCACCCCTCTCCTCAGAGAGGGTTGAGAGGAAGATGGTGGTCACCGGTGGTGGCCTTCCCCCTTATTCTTAAGGGGTGACACCGTCTTCTGCACCGTCGGGACACGGTGCGGGAAGAAGGATTTTTTCCCCAGGACCCTCTCCTTCCTGAGGGTTCCTGATGCCATCCTCAGCTATGAAGAGGAGCTGGATTCAAGAAACAGGTAGTAAGCCTTAAGCCCCTACATCACCCACCGGTATGCCACTGCAGTCCCTGCTTCTCCACTCAGATTCAAATTCCGTGCCATTTGTCACATAGCGCACGCTGTCCGACATTTTTTCTTACAGCCCTCTTCCTCCGGGCTGTTTTCCGGTTAGGCCACGCCCCCTCCGCCTCTCCCACTATCAACGGCCTCTTTTCCCCTGCTCGGGCACGCCTCCTGGCCGGCGTCAGCCAATCGGCACCTTCCTTTCATTTTCCAGCGCCGGGCACGCCCCCCTGCCTGTTCCTAGGTCCCGACTCTCACATTGCGTTCATAGCACGCTGGTCACGCCTCCACAGGCGGGCCAGCCTATCAGGACGCCACTTTCAATTTCTTCGGCCGGACACACCCCCTTCCTTTTTGGCGCTCTCGGCCTGACTGGCCAATTACTAGGGGTGCCTAGGTTGTTAACCCCACCCTCTGTCCTGCTTTTCTCGTGGCTCAGAGTGCATCTTTTCTCTCTGGGACCTCAGATACCAGCCTCCTCATCTGTGTCCCGGCTGGGGACTCGGCTACCTGCGCTACTGCTGCTGCATCACTGGGTGTCTGGTAGGCTCTGCTTTCCTTACTCTGAGGTCTGTTAGCTTCCCTCAGCAGTATCACCTCCATAGTGTTCTGCTGCAGTATTCACATAGACTCTACCTATGCCCAATTCTGCAGGGGCCTCTGGCTATATCCCTACAGTAGTTCACTACACTTGTGCCCGCTGTAAGAGAAGGTGGGTTTCAGATCAGCCGTCCCCTTTCTGCTCGTCCTGCAGTCCTTCCACCATGTCGGCACCTCAGGGCTCCTCTAACGCCTGGGATGAGAGCACTCCCCCACCCCCTGAGTGGGCCATTGCCATGTCCCAGTCGGTTTCAGGCCTGACCATTGCTATGTCTCAGTCAGTTTCAGACCTCACCAAAATTTCACAGTCCCTGGTACAGGTCCTGGAATGTATGCCGCATCTCTCTGCCGCCACCAGTGCTCCGAACACCTCTCACGGTGATTCGCACGCACCTGACCATGACCTTCTCAGAGACAGATCAGGAGAAAGGACTAGGAAGCGGACTCTGTCTAGCTCCTCCTCAGATTCAGCAGCACCAAGGGTGCCCCTCTCTGCCCGTTCCCCCTCCTTGGAGGCGGATGTCGGGTCAGACGTAGCCTCTCTGTCAGAGTCTGACTCTGACGCAGGTCACACCTCCAGAACGCAGGACATATTTCAGCTATTGTGCAAACGCTCGAAATAAAGGAGGAAAATGCTACTGCTCAGGACCACTCCGTTTCATTCAAACAGGTAAAACATCCTTCCAAGCTTTTTCCCAATCACAACGAGTTTGACATCACTACCTCTAGACACTGGGAAAACCCCGGAAAATGCTTCCCGGGAAGAAAACATCTGGACATCCTTTACCCCTTTAGT
Organism: Dendrobates tinctorius; assembly: GCF_039654945.1. Taxonomy (NCBI): domain Eukaryota; kingdom Metazoa; phylum Chordata; class Amphibia; order Anura; family Dendrobatidae; genus Dendrobates; species Dendrobates tinctorius. The sequence goes on from NW_027361749.1 coordinate 14,081,825, forward strand.
CCTGACCTCATCAGCAAATGGTCAGAATCTCCTAAGGTGGACCCGGCGGTTTCACGTTTAGCATCTCAAACAGTCCTGTCCATTCCTGATGCGGCATCCCTCATGGATGCTATGGACAGACAGATTGAGGCCTTAGCCAAATCAGCCTTTGAGGCATCAGGCACTTCCTTTTGCCCTAACTTTGCCTCTTCATGGGTGGCGAAAGCAATATCTGCCAGGGCCAAGATACTCCGTCGAGGCATTGTGGCATCAGCTCCCACAGAGGAGCTAGTAGATTTGGCAGATCAAATTCCCATGCTGGTAAATACTTGTTGAATACCTCCCTGAATGCTGCTGTTTGCTCAGCAAGAGCAAACAGCAACATTATCGCTATTCGCCGCATCCTCTGGCTGAAGGCGTGGGACGCTGATCCGACTTCCAAAAAATCTCTCATTGACCTACCTTTCCAGGGTGACAGACTTTTTGGGGCCAAGCTAGACCAGATCATTTCGGATGCCACCCGAGGCAAAAGTACTTCTCTGTCCCAATCCAGGCCAAGACGCACCTTCAACAGAAAGGGCCCTCAGCCTTTTCGGCCCTTTCAGCCCTTCTCTTCCTCAGGCAGATCCTCTCATCAGGACCATCCCTCCGCTCAGGGAGAAAGAAGGAAACCTTCCTTCAAACCTGCCCCTCACTGGAGGTCTAGCAGCCGCCCCTTTAAGCCCTCCGGTTCTCATGGCCACAGATTTTCCTCTAAATGACGGGTTACCTCCACCTGAGGAATCTTTCCAGGGTGGGAGGCAGGCTTCTTTTCAAAGAAACTTGATTGGCGGCGTTTGACGACACCTGGGTTAGGGAGGTTGTCACATCAGGCTACAAAATAGAATTTTCTTCACCCCCAAAAGGACGTTTCTTCCTTTCTCGCCCACCAAACAGCCCTTTCATGCCCCAGGGCTTTCCCAAGCTGTCTATTCTTTCCAAAACTCAGGAGTGATTGTACCCGTTCCTTGGCACGAACGGTTTTCCGGGTTTTACTCAAACCTGTTCGTAGTCCCAAAAAAGGACGGCTCCCTTCGTCCGATCTTGGATCTCAAGCAGTTGAACTGTCACCTTCGAGTTCGCCACTTTCGAATGGAGTCCTTGCGCTCGGTGATCGCCTTCATGGAACCGGGGAATACCTTTGCTCTGTGGACATTCAGGATGCTTACTTGCACGTTCCTGTTTGTGTGCAGCATCAGAAGTTCCTTAGATTTGCCATTCAGGTGTACCATTACCAGTTCACAGCTCTCCCATTTGGTCTGGCGTCCGCCCCCAGAGTCTTCACAAAGATCATGGTGGTGGTCACGGCCATCCTTCATTCAAAGGGGATTCTTATAATCCCTTATCTCGACGATCTCCTGATCAAGGGTCCATCTCGCCGAGACTGCGATCACAGCCTCCAGATCACTCTGGACACGCTGCATCGCCTCGGCTGGATAGTCAACAAAGAGAAGTCGACCCTGATCGCCTCTCCCGCCCTCTCGAGCTGGCCCTCCTGTCTGCTTGGGACAAGACAACTTTCTCCCTGGACCGTCCAGTGCTTCTGCCTCTCAAGGTGAGGCAATCCCTAACCTGGTGGACGCTTCCCACCTCGATCCTACATGGGAGATCCTTCCTTCCCATTCGATGGCAGGCCATCACCACCGATGCCAGTCTCCTGGGTTGGGGAGCGGTTTTCCTCCACCTTACGGTGCAGGGCCGCTGGGATGCTCAGGAAGCTCTCCTACCAATCAATCTTTCTTGCCCTCATCCGCTGGCAGTCCATCCTCGTGGGGAAGCCGGTCTGCATCCAGTCGGACAACGCCACGGCCGTGGCGTACATAAACCACCAGGGTAGAACTCGCAGCAAGCAGATCATGCTGGAGGTGGCAAAGATTCTGCGTTGGGCAGAAAGCCATGTTCCCACCATATCAGCCGTACACATTCCAGGAGTGGACAACGGGAAGCCGATTTCCTGAGCCGTCAGGGGCTTGAGTCAGGCGAGTGGTCTCTCAACCCCGATGTCTTCCACCAAATTTGTCTGAGGAGGGGCGTTCCGGATGTCGACCTCATGGCATCTCAAACAAACCACAAGGTTCCCCAATATGTAGCCAGGTCTCGGGATCCGATGGCCATCGGTTGCGACGCTCTTGTGTTCCTGTGGTCCCAGTTTCACATGCCTTATCTGTTCCCACCTCTTCCACTGATCCCAAGAATCATCAAAAAGATAAAGGCAGAAGGGGTTCCCGTTCTGTTAGCAGCTCCAGATTGGCCATGAATGGTCTGGTATGCAGAGCTAGTAAACATGCTCTCGGACATTCCCTGGAGGCTTCCAGACCGTCCGGATCTTCTATCACAGAGGCCCCTCTTCCACCCGAATTCTCGGTCTCTGAATTTAATGGCATGGCAGTTGAGGCCCTGGTCCTGAGAGATGCTGGTTTTTCCCACAAAGTCATCCACACCATGATTAAGGCAAGGAAGCCGGCGTCATCTCGCATCTATCATAGATGTTGGAAAGCATTTTTTCGGTGGTGTGAGGACAACAGTGTGTTTCCTATGACTTTTTCTCTTCTCTCCGTTCTGGGTTTTCTGCAGTTGGGTCTTGACTCCGGCCTTTCCCTCAGTATTAAAGGGTCAGGTGTCCACTCTAGCTATCCTCTTTCAAAGAGATCTGGCTTCTCTTCCCCAGGTGAACACTTTTCTTCAGGGCGTCGCTCACATAGTGCCTCCTTACCAGTCTCCTGTCGATCCATGGAATTTGAATCTTGTTTTGAGCGCTCTCCAGTGTGCGCCTTTCGAGCCAATTCAGGATATTTCTCTTACCCTCCTCTCATGGAAGGTCACCTTCCTGGTCACTATCACCTCTATTCGGAGGGTCTCGGAGTTGGCAGCATTGTCCTGCCGTTCCCCTTTCCTGGTTTTACACCAGGATAAGGTAGTGCTTAAACCGGTTCCGGCCTTTCTGCCTAAGGTGGTCTCTGCTTTTCACATCAATGAGGACATCGTCCTTCCCTCTCTGTGTCCCTCTCCAACTCATCCCTTGGAAAGATCCCTGCACAAGTTGGACTTTGTCAAGGCAATTCGAATCTACCTTGCTAGGACTGCTCCCTTCCATCAGTCCGATTCCCTGTTTGTCGTCTCGGATGGTCATCAGAAAGGGTTCCCAGCCTCCAAATCCACCATTGCTCGTTGGATTCGCTCAGCGGTTCTGGAGGCATCCCGCATCCAGGACAAACAGCCTCCTCCAGGGGTGAGGGCTATCTCTACCAGGGCTGTAGGAGCTTCCTGGGCCCTTCGTCACCAGGCTTCGGCTTTGCAAGTTTGCAAGGCCGCTACCTGTTGGTCACTCCATACCTTTGTGAGGTTCTACAAGATAGATACTCACGCCTTGCTGATGCAGGCTTGGGCAGAAACATACTGCAGGCGGCAGTCTCTCGCCGGCTGACCTAAGTTTCCTTCTCTCAGCATCTCTTTCCCACCCTTGGGGCTGCTTTTGGCTGTCCCATGGTAACCTGTGTCCCCCAATGAAGTGAGAAAGAAAGGGGGATTTTTGGTACTTACCGTAAAATCTCTTTCTTGGAGCCTTCATTGGGGGACACAGCACCCTCCCTTAATGTTGTACCATGTTGGCCAATGTGCCTTTGTTTGGTTGGTACATAGGTTGAGTTCTTACGGTTGAGTTTCTTATAGTAGCTCCTTATACTGCTTTGTCACCAACTGAGGTAATTTGGGCCTGTCGGTAGGTGTATACTGCTGGAGAGGAGCTAACTTTTTCTTATTTGCATAGTGTCAGCCTCCTAGTGACAGCAGCATACACCCATGGTAACCTGTGTCCCCCAATGAAGGCTCCAAGAAAGAGATTTTACGGTAAGTACCAAAAATCCCCCTATTATTATTATGCTTTGCTTATATAACTCTATCCTATTCCGCAGAGCTTTACATACATTATTATCACTGTACCTGATGGGGCTCACAATCTAAATTCCCTATCAGTATGTCTTTGGAATGTGGGAGGAAACCAGAGTACCTAGAGGAAACCCACGCAAACACGGGGAGAACATACAAACTCCTTGCAGATGTTGTCCTTGATGAGATGTGAGTCCAGGACTCCAGCGCTGCAAGACTGCAGTACTAACCACTGAGCCACTGTTTATTAATATACAAGTATAAAGACTCTGGACGGGAGACACAAACAAAAATGAAATAGGGGCGTGAAACACATAGAGGTGATAAAATTGACAGGTGTAAAAAATGAGACAGGAGGCATGCTGCATAGGTAATAGAAATACATGTACATAATGACATCAGAATGAAATATGTCAATGTATCAGACTGAAGGTAATACAAATAAAAACAATAGATCATTTTTTTTTTTTTTTTTTATAAATATACTGTATTTTGCGGATTATAAGATGTACTGGATCATAAAACGCACCCCATATTTTGGGAAGGAATATATAGTGTTTTTCTTTTAATTAAAATAGTTGTGTGTCTTATGAAACTGAACGCTCCTGTCCCGAGAGCCAGCGGCTGTGCCGGGTATTGACATGTGAGTCTCGTGTGAGTTTCTCGCAAGTCTGACCTTGGCCTTATATGTGCTCTCCTTTGTCCATCTCCTTACATGCTGTTCATTTTATACTGTTTAATGGGTAGGAGAAGCTAGACTTTTTTCTGAATACAAGAAACTAATGTCACACTGATGGTAGAAATGGACTCATTGACTAAAAATAGATGAAAATCCTATACACCCCACCAATGGAAAAAACTGTCCATTTTCTATTCTCTTATGCAAAAACATACTGTCATGACTCAGGACGGGGTGGTTCTGGCTCCATCCTGGTCAGGTCAGGGTTAAGTCGGTCTGCCTCTCTTTGGTTCTAGGGCAGCTATTTAATGTTGGTAGTCCCTGGGTCCAGTGTCGGTAATACTTGCGTCTACTTGGTTTGAGGTTGCTGACCCAGGTTACTCTCTGTATCGTTGTTTCTCTGCGTGTGTTAGTTTGCTGTGTATGACCCGATTTGCCCCCTGACTATTGTCTCTGTCTTTCTGCTCGGTTCTGATTCGTCTCTCCTGGTAATCTGACCCCTTGGCTTGCCTCTAGTTACTCGTCTGTCTTGTCCCTGGTTACCTCAATCCTGTCTGGCCTCTGACCCTTGGCTTTGCTCTCTGACTATGTTATTGGTTTTTTCCTTTGTATTCTGTGCCCTTGGCCAGCTCCCTGTCCTCACACGGAGTAGGTCCGCCCCTGTTTTCACGTGAGTGGCTAGCTCCACCCCTTGTGATCACGTGACCGGCTAAGCTCAGGTCCTGTGTGCACTGCACTCCTCGGTCTCCGCACACCCTGTCTATTGGTACACATCACCTGTTAGCGCCCTCAGGCTTAACCCCAGTGACACTGTCCCCGTGTCACTACACATACAGCATGAGGCATTATACTCTAGTTACAATATTTCAACAGTTTTATCTGCAGCATCTAACCTCCTTCTCAGGGTGTCCTTGATGGGAAAGCATTAGTGTAAGGAGGTGGCGGAGACCCTCAGTTGCTCCCTCTCTCCTTTATGTCGGTCACGTGTCCCCCATGTGGTGGCCTGATGGCTTGTTATAACTATTCTGTTTTATCAATGTAGTGTGTCTATAATATGTTCCCCTAACGTATAACCTGTATTGAACATGCTATCTGTTGTATTGTTAGGTTAGGGATAGAGAGAGTTAATAAAAGGGTCTGGTCCAGCCAGTGGGTAAGGAGCAGGAAGTTCCGGCTTCTGCTCAGTGCCCGGGCAGGTTTGCCCAGGCCAGGAGGCTCTGCCTGCTTGAGAGCAGAATATACCCCAGAAGGGGAGAAATGACTGCCACAGGACTGCTGGGCAGTAGGAACAGGCACTAGAACTGAGGAGGAGCCCTCCAAGAGACTGTTAGCTCCCAGGAGCCGTTTGGGAGATGATGCTTCTGCTGCTGCTGTTGCCAATGAGCAGCATCTTTGAATAGGGACAGCTCAGGAATTGTTATCTTATTTACTTCACCATTATTAAACAAGTTTGCCACTGTTGGAACCGAAGTGAGACATGTGGTGCATCCAGAGGACGCGGTTCCGGTATGGAGACCAACTGTGTGTCAGAGGTAATCAACTGTGCCATGGGGCTGGGACTTGAACTGTCTTTTCATGTGCAAGGGGCCGGGGTGCTCACTCACTGTTATCTAGTGGACTTGCCCATGACTACCACCCCATGCCACTTTGTTACAAAAGAACAGTTCTTGGAGAGATCTAGAGAGGCATATGTGCAGAACAATTCCAATGAAGTTTGAAAATCCCATCAACAGTAATTCCGGAATATTTGGAGACTTAGGGTATGTGTCCACATTCAGGAATTGCTGCGCTTTGGACGCAGCAGATACCCGCTCCGCCCGAAGCGCCGCCCCCTGTTGTACGTGCGGTGATACCGCATGTGCTCATTGAACACATGCAGAATCACCACATCCTATTCATGGAATGTGAGACTTGCCCATGACTACCACCCCATGCCACTTTGTTACAAAAGAACAGTTCTTGGAGAGATCTAGAGTGGCATATGTGCAGAACAATTCCAATGAAGTTTGAAAATCCCATCAACAGTAATTCTGGAATATTTGGAGACTTAGGGTATGTGTCCACGTTCAGGAATTGCTGCGCTTTGGACGCAGCAGATACCCGCTCTGCCCGAAGCGCCGCCCCCTGTTGTACGTGCGGTGATACCGCATGTGCTCATTGAACACATGCAGAATCACCACATCCTATTCATAGAATGTGAGAGAGGAGTGAACATAAATTCACTTAAAAACAGTCTTTAATTATCATATTAGGCTAAGTTCACATTAGTGTTTCTGTGCTCAGCATATCATCTGCATGAGCAAACGCATGCAAAACACATACAAACGCATGTTTACGCAGCATTTTTTATCCGCATCATCTTACGAATGACGCCAAAAAACGCTGCGTGTGCATGCGTTTGTATGCGCTTTGGCATACTTTTTTGCGTTGTTTATGCGCATGGGTTAGAAATTTCAGATGCTTCACAGTAGCTTTTCCTGGACATCAGGCACCCAGTAGGCGTGTCTCATGGGATTTCTATATACAGTATATAGACACACTGCACTGATGAAATCCTTGTCTTTGGCTGCTGTATCTAGCTGAAAGATGGATCTTGACATGGACAGCTTCTATGAAGATCTGATTTACAACTGAAATTGGCTGCTGCATCTCCTGTGGCTTGTCAAGAAGAAAGAAGAAGAGAAAGACGAAGAAGACGTCATCATCGCTATTGGCAACACCCCATTCTTAAACTCCAAGAGAGCCGTGGAGCCTACCACTCTTTGTACACAGAGCTGCGGCAAAACTCTGAGAAGTTTTTTGACTACACGAGGATGTCGGAACAGAGCTTCCATGACTTGCTGCTACGTGTCAAAGGATCCATCGCCAGGCAGGACACAAAGCTCCATTGAGCAATTCCTGTTGAGGAACGTCTGTTGGTCACCCTGAGGTGCGTAATTTGGTACAAGAAACACCTAGCATTAATATGATTGCTATTAAAGCCATGTACTGACCATATCATTACTCCATTTTCAATTCAGGATTGGAGTGTCCACACTTTCAGGGATTATATTGGAGACACCTGTCGTGCTTTAGGTGATGTTCTGCGTTAAGAATTCCTCCCCCAACCCACAACTGAAATCTGGCTGGAAAATGCTTCAGAATTCCAGGAAATTTGTAATTTTCCTAACTGTGTTGGGGCTGTGGACTGCAAACACATTCGAATTATGAAACCTGCTGGAAGTGGAATAGAGTATTTCAATACCAAAAAAAAACTTTTCCATTGTTCTAATGGCTATTGCAGATGCTGAGTGTAGATTTGTTGCCGTGGACATTGGCTCATTTGGACGAGGAAATGATTTGCAGACTTTCAAAAACTCTGACATGAGCCAACGTTTGCATGGGAATGATTTTCATTTTCCGCAGCCACGACCTCTTCCCAACACTGACGGACCACCATGCCTTTTGTTGTGGTTGGGGATGAGGCTTTCCAAATGTGGGCCAACCTCATTAAACCATACTCAAGTCGGAACTTAGATCACACAAAAAAATTTACAACTACCGACTGACAAGGACACGAAGAACTGTGGAGTGCGCATTTGGATTGCTGGTATCTAAATGGCGCATTATGGGCACATTCACTAATCTAAAAATTGACACTATTGGTGAGGTTGTGAAAGCGTGTGTTGTTCTGCACAACTACATCCTGGTAAAAGAGCGACCAAACTTACAACCTGAGGAACCTGTTACATTGCATGATTACCTATTTCAACCTCTGAAAACTACAGTGGAAGTTGCCCGTATGAGGGAAAAGTTTGCTGCTTATTTTGTTTCAGATAATGGACGTGTGGCATGGCAAGACAAAATGACTTAAGCCGCTAAGTAAAATGTACCTGTAATTTTAAAATGTGCCTGTTATGTTTAAATGTACTTGTCATGTAAAAATATGCTCGTGTATAAGCCGAGTTTTTCAGCCCCCTTTTTGGGCTGAAAAAGACCCCCTCGGCTTATGCACGAGTCACGGTCCCTGCGATTAAAAAAAATGACATACTCACCTCTCTTCGGGGGGGGGCAGGTGCCTGTGTCCTGAGCAGGTGAGGACACCGGCGCGCTATGGGGGCCAGATGTCAGTGTCTCTGCTTGCTCAGGCCCCCGGCATTGGCTATATTCACCTGTCCCAGTTCCACCGCTGCACGCCGCTCTGTCTTCCGGGTCCTCTGGCTGTGACGTTCAGGTCAGAGGGCACGATGACATGGTTAGTGCGTGCCCTCTGCCTGAACAGTCACTGACAGAGGACCCGGAAGACAGAGATGCACGCAGCGGTGGAACGGGGACAGGTGAATATAGCCATTGCCGGGGACCTAAGCAAGCGGCGACACCGGCACCTGACCCCCATAGCACACTGGTGTCCCAGCCTGCTCAGGACACCAGCACCTGGCCTCCTAGCGATGAGAGGCGAGTATGTCTTTTTTTTCTAATCGCAGCAGCAGCATTATTACATGGGGCATAGTGTATTATGGAGCAAGTTTTGGGACCACTATTAACCTTTTTGCAGCATTATATGGGGCATATTGTATCATGGAGCACATTATGGGACCACTATTAACCTTTGTGCAGCATTATATTGGGCATATTTTTCTATGGAGCATCTTATGGGGCCAACATTATCCTGTGTGCAGCATTATATGGGGCATATTTTAATATGGAGCGTCTTATGGGACCATCATTAATCATTATGGAGCATTATATGCGGCATATTTTGTATAGAGCATCTTATGGGGCCCATCATCAACCCTTATGGAGCATCTTATGGGGCCCATCATGAACTGTATGGAGCATTATATAGGGCTTCTGATTCAATATGGATATTCAAAAACATTTAACCTACTGATGTCTCAATTAATTTTGCTTTTATTGGTATCTATTTTTATTTTTGAAATTTACCAGTAGCTGCTGCATTTCCCACCCTCGGCTTATACTCGAGTCAATAAGTTTTCCCAGTTTTTTGTGGCAAAATTAGGGCTTCGGCTTATACTCGGGTCAGCTTATACTCGAGTATATACGGTACCTGTTACGTTTAAATGTACCTGTGATGTAAAAATGTTCATGTAATGTTAAAGTTTACCTCTAATGTTTGCTGAGTTAAATAATAAAATACCTCCAGTAAAACTTACAAGTTCCCTCGAAAATACAATACACATGTGTGTGTTTTTGGTGGCGGCGTATAAATATACAAATAAAACACAAGACATAGTGCAAACAAAATACAAATTTTATTTAAAAAAATTTAACAAAAAAGAAGGGTTAAGGATCGGGGTGATTGGGTTTAGCGTCGGGTTTACCTGAGGGTGAGATGGGGTGGACCTTGGGGGTGTGGAGCTGTGAGGATTGGGGGTATTTGATGAGGAAGGGGTTACAGAGGAAGGGTCTACAGGGGAAGGGGAAAAAAATTGAAGGATTTGATCATGCATGGCAGTGGAGACATTAGGGATAGATGACAAAGTGGAATCATGGGCATTGATAGACAAACTGGAAGATACAGACAAAGACACAAGGGAAGGTAGTGACAAATTGGTAGGTGAGGGTGGAGGTCGTGAGTTCAATTTGGGAATGTTTTTTTGGCTCCGGGTTTTCGTTCTGGTGGAAAGATGTTTTTTTTTCCTCAGTTTTCTTGGATGATTGGGAGTGGTGGCAGTCACCTGGCATGGTGTTGGACTGGGCAGCATCGTGGATACTGCTGGCTGCCGGGGTGCTGTACTGGGCAGCGTCGTGGATAGTGATGGCTGCAGGTGTGAACCGTGACTGCGGGGAAACGCGTTGAGGCGCATCCTATGCATGATAAGTGACTTCCGTGATTGCAATTACATTAACTTGACTTTATCTGATTTGGCTAAAAGCTTTTTCATCATATATCTGATGGAGAAGTTGTATAGGATGATGGTATTTTCTTGATTATAACTATCTTATGGTTAACGGGATACCAAAAAGGCCGCTCTAACAAGAGAGCATCCCATGCTTATTGAGTGATTCCAATGACTGCTATCGCTGTATTCACATTCCATCTAACTTGGTTATAAATGGATAGAATCATAGAATCATAGAATCGTAGAGTTGGAAGGGACCTCCTGGGCCATCTGGTCCAACCCCCTGCTCAAAGCAGGAGTCGCTAAATCATCCCAGTCAGATGTCTGTCCAGCCTCTGTTTGAAGACTTCCATTGAAGGAGAACTCACCACTTCTCGTGGCAGCCTGTTCCACTCATTGATCACTCTAACTGTCAAAAAGTTTTTTTCTAATATCTAATCTGTGTCTCCTCCCATTCAGTTTCATCCCATTGCTTCTAGTCTTTCCTTGTGAAAATGAGAATAAAGTTGATCCTTCTACAATGTGACAGCCCTTTAGATACTTGTAGACAGCTATTAAGTCTCCTCTCAGTCTTCTCTTATGCAAACTAAACAATCCCAAATCCTGCAACCTTTCCTCATAAGACAGGGTTTGCAGACCGGTCACCATTCTGGTCGCTCTTTTCTGAACTTGCTCCAGTTTGTTGATGTCTTTTTTAAAATGTGGTGCCCAAAACTGGACACAATATTCCAGATGAGGTCTGACCAAAGAGGACTAGAGGTGAATTAATGACTTCACGTGATCTAGACTGTATGCTTCTGTTAATACATCCTAGAATTGCATTTGCCTTTTTTGCTGCTGCATCACATTGTTGACTCATATTCAGTCTGTGATCTATTAGTATACCCAAGTCTTTTTCACATGTGCTGTCACTAAGCCCTATTCCTCCCATTCTGTATATGCTTTTTTCATTTTTATTGCCCAGATGTAGTACTTTGCATTTCTCCCTGTTAAAAACTATTCTGTTAGTTGCTGCCCACTTCTCCAGTTTATTTAAATCTTTTTGAATCCTCTCTCTCTCTTCTCTAGTATTAGCTATCCCTCCTAGCTTTGTGTCATCAGCAAATTTAATCAGTTTACCCTCAATTCCTTCATCTAAATCGTTGTTAAAGATGTTGAACAATACAGGGCCCAGGACAGAGCCCTGTGGTACCCCACTTGAGACATTCTTCCAACTGGATGTGCAGCCATTTACGACCACTCTTTGGGTCCGATCACTAAGCCAGTTATGAATCCACCTAACAGTTGCCTTGTCCATTCCATACTTAGTCATTTTTTCAATAAGGATTGTATGAGAGACTTTGTCAAATGCTTTGCTGAAGTCAAGATATACTATATCTACAGCATTTCCTTCATCCACCCAGTCAGTGATACCGTCATAGAAGGAAATTAAGTTAGTCTGACATGACTTATTAGTTACAAACCCATGCTGACTCTGTTTAATCACTTCATTCTTATCCAGGTATTGACATACATGTTGTTTAATAATTTGTTCAAAGATCTTTCCTGTTATAGAAGTCAGACTCACCGGCCTATAGTTGCCTGGGTCCACCTTCTTCCCCTTTTTGAAGATAGGAACAACATTTGCTCTTCTCCAGTCTTCTGGCACTTCTCCTGTTCTCCAAGAATTTTCAAAGATTATGGAGAGGGGTTCAAAAATTTCTTCTGCTATCTCCTTCAGTACTCTGGGGTGTAATTCATCTGGACCTGGAGACTTGAATTCATTTAGGTTAGCTAAGTGTTTCCTCACTATCTTTCTGTTTATAGATATCCTGGATTCTTCTATTCCCTTAATAGGACAGTGAAGAACAGTTGATGTTACATTTCCTTTCTGAGAGAAAACAGATGCAAAATAGGAATTTAAAAGTTCAGCCTTCTCAACATCCTGTCTTACCATTTCATCATTTTCATCCTGTAAATATCCTATAGCATCTTTGACTTTTCTTTTACTTTTGACATATCCCCAAAATCCTTTATTATTGCTTTTGACATCTCTTGCAAGCCTCAATTCATTTTCAGCTTTAGATAATCTAATTTGTGCCCTGCAGGTTCTGCAGACAGCATTATATTCTTCTTTAGATATGCCTCCCTCTTTCCATTTTATAAACATTTTTTTCTTCCTTTTTAGCATGTGCTTAAGTTCTGTGTTCATCCATCCTGGTTTCCTTAAATGCTTCCTATTCTTCCCTCTTTTCGGAATTGTTAACAACTGTGCTTTGAGAATTTCATTTTTCAAGATTTCCCATCCTTCCTGGACATTTTTGTCTTTAAGGATATCCAGCCATTGGATCCCTCCAATTCTCTTTCTGAATCCCTTAAAATCTGCCTTTCTGAAATCTAACCTTGACGTCTGAGTCTTCACAGGTCTTCCGCCTCTAGTTATCCAAAATTCTAAAATAGCATGGTCGCTACCTCCTAGGGTCCCAGCCACTTTTACCTCCTCAACCATTTCCTCCCTGTTTATAAGGATTAGATCCAAGGTAGCAGTTCCCCTTGTTTTCTCCCCTACCTTTTGGAAGATAAAGTTGTCAGCAAGAGAGGATAAGAATTTCCTTGACCTGTTAGTTTTGCCTGAGAGAGATTCCCAACAAATGTCTGGATAGTTGAAATCTCCCATGACAACTATGTCATATTTTTTGGAGAACTTGGCCATTTGATGCATAAAGAGTTCATCCATATCTTCAGCTTGCACAGGCGGCCTGTAGTAAATGCCTACAATGGTGTCCTTTCCATTGTTCTGTCTATGTATTCTTACCCAAACAGTTTCCACAGAACTTCCAGTCTCTGAAGCTTCAATCTCTGTGCAGGTATACGCGTTTCTAACATACAATGCGACACCCCCTCCTCGTTTATCAAGTCTGTTTCTTGCAAATAAGTTGTATCCTTCTAGTCTTGTATTCCAATCATGTGTATTGTCCCACCAAGTTTCAGTGATTCCAATGACATCATATTTCTTTTCCTGTGTTAGTAGTTCCAATTCTCCTTGTTTGTTGCCCATGCTTTGTGCATTAGTATAGAAACATTTTAGTTTGTGATTGGTTTCTCTTTCTCCAATATTTTTATTAATTACATACTTTTGTCTTTGTTCTTCCTTTCCACTTCTAATAGCAGAGTTCTCAATAGCATTTGTCAGGTGTATGGCTTTTTCTGGTCTTTTGCTTCCCTTCCCATGTTTTTCTAGTTTAAAGCTCTCCTTACAAGTGTAGCAAGACGACTTCCAAATACATGCTTTCCAGTCTTCGTAAGGTGCACCCCATCTCTAGCAAGTAGTCCATCGTATAAGTAATTCACTCCGTGATCCAGAAATCCAAATTGTTGCTGACGGCACCATCGACGTAGCCAGTTGTTCACCTGCAGAATCTTATTCCACCTCCTTGTTCCATGGCCATCCACTGGGAGGATGGAAGAGAAGACCACCTGCGCTCCCAGTTCTTTCACTTTCTTGCCTAAGTCTTCAAAGTCTCTGCAGATGGTTTATATCTGTTGGAGCAGTGGTTTGGGATGGCATTTAATGGTCTCTAGTTTATCAAAGCATTTTTGAACGGTATTTTTTGATCAGCATTTTTGTCCAGTTTTTCTGCTGTCTTCATTTCTGCTCTCCGGATATTGTTTTCCCACCTGCATTGCTAGGGTGAGATAGGGGAGTGAGGGACAGTCCTCGTTGAGCGGGGGCACCAAAAAACTTGTTCTTTTAGGGTGCCAACCTCCACAGCAAGGCAGGCTTTCAGATAGGCCTATTGTAAGGTATGCTTAGACATTTTCTGGTCGATATTTTTTCTATTTTTGGTATTCACTGTTTTTTTTCACTGGGAAGGTGTTTTTAATATGATAATTAAAGACTGTTTTTAAGGGAATTTATGTTCACTCTTCTGATTTAATTCCAGGCATAAACTAAATTGGTACATTTATTCATAGACTGTGCTATTTATCTTGCAGAGATGGAGTGTCTCCACAAGCTAAATAGACACATATAAGCATATATAGGCATAAATAAAAACGCGCCACATGTGCGTATACGCATGTCTGCCACCTGCGTATTTGCACACATAGTGGAGATGGGATTTCATAAAATCCCCTCCACTTTGCTGTAACATCTGGATGCTGCGGATTGGACGCTCTGGCTGTACGCAGCGTCCAATACGCAGCAAATCCTCACCGTGGAAACATACCCTTAAGATTTCCTTGCTGTAAAAGGCACTATACTCACATGAATGATACCATCTCTTCATTTTGCTGACTAGTGGGGTTTCTCTCTGACCACTGACCAGGATTCCTTAGTTCAACATAAGAGGTTGGGTCTGAAAAAGTGGGAGGGGGTTGGAGGTTTTGCTACATATACTGTATCTTACGACATCTCTCTTGGTTCATACTATGATAATACTATACAATATTTTGTATATGCTTTTTCTATATCTTTAGAATTCTTGTCTTGTTTTGATTTATCAGTTATTATATTGAATGTACCCCACCGTGCGTTCTCATTGATTCAGTTTGGGGTATTTGCTGGAGAACCTTTAAACAAAAGGTTCTTCTTGATTGCCTAAATGAAGCTCTCATATTGAAACACCCCTCACAGAAAGCCCTAATTTATTTTCCCACTTTGCCATTTATTTCTGAAATATTGCCTTTCCCTGTACTGATCCCAGCCTGCATGATCCAAGAGAAAAGTTGAGAAGTTTCTTTTTCATAGTTCTAAATGAAACTATACAAAACACCATCGAGGGAGATTTACTGAAGCAACGACTTTTTGGCATTTTGAAAACCCACAATATTACTTTTTTATGGAGCTGATTTTGCACTGGCATTTACCCAGCTGAATGTAAAAGAATATTTATGTTGTTAAATCAAGCTGTCTTTAGCTAAGAAGTAAAGCAGGAGAACGTCTTTGATTAATTCCCCTAAACCTCCCCCAAAAGAAGAAACCGTTAATTTAATTCATCTAACAGATGCTATAGAGCTTTTTTCATTCATACGGAAGTTTATATGATTTTCAGCCTCTTAGATGGTAGCTTGTACATTTATAGTGGCCACAAATATGTGGTTAATGTATATCTGCATAGTAAATTGTCACTATAAAATTCAGATACTGTTCTACTCTTGCATATATAAGTACCAAGCGTTTGCATCTCAGACTTTCAAACTCTTGTTGGAGTTGTCAACGCCTTTCTATTTCTGGCACTACTGATAAACTATGTAATCCAGACATATTAGTCATACCGCTCAGCATCACTAAATTGTAATATAGCATGTGAAATATTCAAGCCACCCCTATATCTAAAAGAAACATTAGATTGATCTAATCATTTGCATTTTTGCTAGAACTTGAAATGTAGGGAGACAAGAACATGTACATTTGATACGCTGCGGACACTGCTGAAATTTTTTTTTTCATTGGAGGAAGGGGGTATACTCCAGTGGCAAATGGTTGTGACTGTGTACTGTATACCATACCAGCTAGTAGTACTGGTTTATATGCAAATATTCTGTATGATTTGGCATTTAGCATTTTGTTAAAAGAAGGAGGTAGAGCACAAACCTTACAAACATATAAGTGGAAGTCTGGAGGAGAACAGCCATGTAGCCTAACATTGACATCTAGTAGCCCCCACTGTGAAGTCCATTGGCTCCGACTGTATGAGACCAGTAGCTGTAGTTCTACCATCAAGTAGTTGCTACATTGAATTTCAATTTTATTCTTAAGGGTTTTTTCCAAAATCAAAAACTATCCCTTTTTAGAGGCTAGAAGATACCGTGCTGATCACCGTAGGTCCAACTGCTGGGGCCCAGTCACAGTTGCCAATTATCCAGAAATTTCTGAAGAGTTTGTAAAAGTACATAATTTTATTTATTCTGTCCATAATAAAAATGTGATATGTCCCTTATATATTCTGGAGAAAGTTAATTATTATGACTGTAAGGCTGCAGACAGACTCGTGTGAGGATCGCATTGCAATTCTCGGACTGGCCATCTGCTTTCCTGACCTGATCATCACAGCTCCATAGAATTACACGCTGTCTACATACTCATGTCAAGTAAGTCAACGGTCAGTCCGAGGATTGCTATGCGATCCTCGCAAGACTAAGGTGGATGTCTGTCTACGCCCTATTTGTTAGAATTTGTAGTTCACAGTTAATACAGCTAATGTCTTCATCTCAGAATTCTGAACTGTAGACATGACTGTAGACATATGACTTAAAATTTTAATAATTTTTTATGGTTTTATAATGTATCCATAAAAAATATTTGCTGTCCTTTATTTGTTTCCAGATAATTTATAAAAGAAAAAAGTATCAAGTTGGCATCCTTGCCTTCAGTGATCAAAAGTGGGGCTCCAGAACCCTGAGAACGTGGCTCTATTGTGCCCTGATTAGTATGGAGCGTTGGTGCACATGCTCGGTCTTTGCTCAAACAATTGTCTATGGAAATGCTGGAGACAGCAGAGCATTGTACTCGACTTTCTCTGGTAGCCCAATAAACATGAATGGACCAAAGGCTGAGCATGTGCACCTTCAGATCATTTTTTTTTAGAGGGTGAGCTTGGATATCCTTTTTTGTATCGTAACATATGGAAATCAAATAAAAAATACAAGTGAACACTATTTTTGCTTTTAGTTTCATATCCCTGTTTGAAACAGGTCACAAGAATATTGTCATCATATACTTTATGTATGCTGACAGGACAGGATGGCTGTGCATGTGCTGATTTTATATATTTCAAGCCACAAGCAGCTGAAATTTCTGAATTAAGGATCAGAAAAATGCTATAAACATCATAGAAAAGATCCAGCAGCTCCACTCACCTGTCTAAAAATTCATAGACCAAGAGAAGCCATGCACGGTGAGTGGCGGCAGCTAATTCTATTGACCACAGTGAGATGAATGCTTTCACACTTCATCCAAAGCCACGCTTAGGTTAAATGTTAACTGCAACTCTTTACGTGTGCTTCTAGTCAGTGCAAAGCTGATTCCCATCAGTTTTTTTCCTCAACGAAGCAAAGCCAAAAAAGCACTTACTGTGAAAGAGGGCAGATGTTTCTGTTTCATAAAGTTAGCGCTAAATGTTTGGATCAAATCCCCATTTTGTTTTCCCAAGAGAAAATGCCAAAAAAGTACATTCTTCACCATTGTAGTTTACAAAAGTATTATTGAAGTAAATGAGCCGAACCGTAAAGGAACATAAATAGAAATCGAAGCTTTAGGGTTTTCCTGAATTTCTTACTGGGATGTATCTCATGCACACATAAACACAAGACAGTGACATGGAAGAAAATAAAAGTTTGTAAAAATAGGCTTATTTATAAACTATGTTGAGGCATCTAAAATAAATCCTTGGGGTTTATAGTTCAATATGGCATGCCATGGTGGAGCAAGTAACACTCATTTCTAACTAGCTATTGAACCTGTTCTACGCCTGGGTGGTGAGCACTTTTATTGGTACATTTTCAGCGCATATACCGTGTCTTCAATAAAATGGCGCCGGAGATCGCGTTATGCGCAAGCGCTGACTCTGGCATTTTATTGAAGCATTGTACTACAAAAGTCAAAAGTAAAGGGAACCTGTCACCAGAAATAACACTATTTACCTGCAGATATGCGGTTAATCTGCAGATTAACAGCGTTATTATGTTACCCGGTGCCTGCACGCAGCCGAATGCAGCAGGGAGAAAAGGAACTTTATTCTTCCTGCCAGCATTCAGCTTCAATAATGGAGGCAGGGGCAGAACTGGTTCAGCCATTGCTCTGAGAATACAGAGCGGCGGCTGTAACCGTGACCCCGGCCCTGACTGACACTGGCTCTACATTGAAACCAGCTGTCAGTCAGGGCCTGGGTCGTGGATACAGTTGTCATTTTGTATTCTCAGAGCAATGACTGAACCCGCGCTGCCGATGCCCCTAATGCTGAAGCCGAATGCTGGTGGGGAGAAGTTCATTTTTACCCCAATGAATACGGCTGCTTGCAGTCGCCGGGCAGCATGATAACGCTGTTATTCTGCAGATTAACAACGTTATTTCTGGGTACAGGTTCTCTTGAACAAAGCATAAAAATGTACCAACAAAAATACTTGCCACATGTTAATAGAATGGTTTCATTAGCTAGTCCTGGTTTATTCTCCCCCATTATTGCATATGATCCCCTATCCTTGTATATGGTCCCACAGCCTAGTATATGCTCCTCCAACTTGGTATATGCACCCCAGCCTGGTCGCTCATCCTATTATATGCTCCCCATTCTGTTATATGCTCCCTTAGCCTGGCCCCCATCCTATTATATGCTCCCCAGCATGGTCCCCCCATCCTATTATATGCTCTCCCATCTTGGTCCCCTGTCTTATTATATACTCTCCTCCATCTTGGTATATGTTCCCCCATTCTTGTATATGTTCTCCCATTCTTGTATATGTTCCCTCATCCTTGTATATGTTCCCTCATACTTGCATATGGTCCCCCAGGCTGGTATATGCTCATTCAGCCAGGTATATGCTCCCCCAGCCAGGTCATCCTTCCTATTATATGTTCCCCCTTTAAATCACTTTTGATCAATCCTAATAATAAACTTCCAGAGTTATGTATTTGTATATTTATTATGATAGACTTTTCAGACCTTCCTAAGCTTAAAAAAACAATCTGTCAGCCACAGATGTACCTCTCAGGGTGCGAGGCATAGCAACTATACAGGAGCTTTAATGTGCAGTCAGTGATTTCTGTCATTGAAAGATAAAGAGGATTGTGGAACAATGAATGTAGATCAGAGCAGGGCAAACTGCGGCCCGTGGGCCACATCCAATCATCTGGCTGTTCCAGTCCGGACGAGCCGCGACTTACCCTCTCTGCCATCCATTTGCAGCAGTTGTCACTGCTATCCACAGATAGTGGTGCATACGCCACGGTGAATACATTGGTGGAGGATTGAGCCGCTGATTCCTTCTTCCACCAATAAGCATGTGCAGAGGCTATGTAGGGGCTCATACTGTATTTACAGGGCTATGTGCGAGCTCACACTACATTGGGGTCATGTGTGGGCACATACTATTTAGGGGGCTATGGGGGGCTCATACTGTATTTAGGGGGCTTTGTGCAGGCCCATACTCTTATGGTATATAGTGGCTGTGCATCAGCTCATATGGCATATAGAGTGGCTGTATGGGTACAGTATATATGGGAAGTCAGCATACTTAATTGTGCTCAATATTAAATGATACAATTAGTATTACTGTAAAATAATTATACTTATTATGTCAATATTAATATTGAGAAGAATTAATTTCAGCCTATTGGTTCAGCCCCCTACAACAGTCAGTCTCTCATGTGGCCCCTCAGGAAAATTAATTGTCCATCCCTGATGTAGATCATTGGGGGTTTAAGTGGTCAATGTGCTTTCAGACAACTTGGTCTGATTTGATAGGTAATATGATAAGTAGACAGTCTGGAAATTATGTTGTCTTACCCTTAGAATTTTCCTCCAAAATGTTGGCCAAAAGGTGCCTCACTTCTAACTTGCTGTTCCTGCCTGTTGTTTGGTGTAATCTGCTTCTAGTAGCAGAGATGCCAAAGCCAAAATGGATTACTGGAAGCGGGCATGGGTCTCTGTCTTTTTGTTCTTGTTCTCTTATCTGTCAAATGTTTTTCCTATAAACTTAGAAATGACAGATTATCATTATTTTTGACTTCTTGTAACATTACATTATATCAGCTCATTTTAACAAAATTTTGAACAAAAAATAAGTTTCAGGCATCTTTTTAGGTAGATATTCTACTGTATCCTTCAATAGTTTTCTTAACACCTTTAATCAGACTCCAAACATACCGGAGAACAGTTCAATATACCGTAGTTGAATGTGTATTTTTTAATCCCAAAGAATTCCATGATTGAAGGATTAAAGAACTTCCTGCTCAAAAAGCCAAAACTTGTAGATGGATGGACATTTTTCTAAATTTGATAAAAGCTAAAAGGAGAATTTCTAAAATTATGGATTTGAATGACAACCATGTCGTTGTGCTAATCTGGAGATAACATTTATTCAAAGGGGAAACCAGTGACAATAAAAAAAACATAAGGTCTATCTTATTAAGTGTCTATTTAAAGTGTTATGTGTATCATACCTACTATATATTGGGTGCTTTTTTTCTCCTGTTTGTAAAATCTGTTGTTTTCTACAGACATTGTAATAATAAATGTCTGGGTACCACCCTGCCAGGGCCTTCTTGCTCCTTGACATTACAGTACTACATTTAAAAGGAATCTGTCACCTATTTTTTCGACTATAAGCTGCGGCCACCGCCATCAGGGGCTCATTCTGTAATGCTGTAGATAAGCCCCCGATGTAACCTGAAAGATAAGAAAAATGAGTTATATTATACTCACCCATGGGGTGGTCCGAATCCGATATGTGTCGTGGTCCTGTCCAGCGCCTCCCATCTTCTAGCGGTGACGTCCTCTTCTTTGCTTCCTGTCGCAGCTCTTGCGCAGGCACACTGCTCTGCCCTGTTGAGGACAGAGCAGAGTACTGCAGTGCGCAGGATCTGGGAAAGGTCAGAGAGGTCCGGCGCCTGTGCACTGCAGTACTCTGCTCTGCCCTCAACAGGGCAGAGCAGTGTACCTGCACCAGGGTAGCAAAGAAGAGAGCCTGCGATGGGAAGCAAAGAAGAGGACGTCACCGCTAGAAGATGGGAGGCGCTGGACCGGACCGCCCCTGGGTGAGTATAAAATAACTCGTTTTTCTTCTCCTTCAGGTTACATCGGGGGCTTATCTACAGCATTACAGAATGTTGTTGATAAGCCCCGATAGCGGTGCCACAGCTTATATACGAAAAATGAGGTGACAGATTCCCTTTAAAAAGGAATTGTACTTTTAACACATTTTGCATACATTAATATTATAGGCAAATATAAGATACTTTGTAATGTATCTTATGAGAAAATTCAGCTTGTTGCCTCACTCACCAGACACTTCTTCCCCTCCTCTTGCTTCCTGAACCTGTCACCCACTGTAAAAAAAACAGCTCAAGCCCGTCTTCCTCAGAGGAGATGAACTGCATGTTGTCATGTGACACAGCCCATTATTCTTTATGGCGAGGGTAGGAGGAAGGAGGAGTGAGGAGCAGGGAAGGGAACAAGGAGAGCGAGACAGAAAAACATTGTACAGAGCTCTGTAACAATTTTTCTTTACCTCACATTAGAGCTGGATTCAGATCAAGACAGCTCAGCTCTGCTTCTTAATGTCCTCTATGTATCTGCAGTTTGTCTCTATGACCTAAAAAGTGAATGAAGAGCAGGCATTCCCCTCTTTTTACTGTGCTGTCTATGGGATAAATTACTGCAGCTCATCTCCTCCCCCAGCAAACAGCAGATTACAAGTTACAGATATAGCATGGAGAGGTGAAAACTGGTGAGAATGCAGGATATAAGCTACATATTGACCAGAAATTTTGTCATTCTTCATGTACACACACAGGACACCCTAATTTGTTGGTTTTGGGTGTAACTATTCCTGCTTGTGGATTTGTATTTTCCTTTTGACATTCTGTCCAAATGTCTCACTAACCAACAGGAAGCAGTTGGGGCTTGACAATAGGGGGGCACTCGCGCAAATTGACCTAAATATGAAAAGTAAAAGGAGGATTTAATCATGTATAATTGTAGTTTGAGAACAAAAAACGAGAAGACCATAGTCCAGCCCCACTAACTTCCTGATTTTGGAAATTTAGACATTGACAGGTGTCTCCCATACTTATTACATTAGTGGATTCTAGAGTGATGTAAAAATATGGCTGCAGACTCTTGCAAGTAACATATAATATATGAGAAGGGATAAATTACAAGTAAAAATTAATGCATATGATTGTTTTATTAATATTATGCTACTTTATGTTTTCTTTCATATAGGTAGAAATAACAAATGATGTGCAATCTATCCTGTTGATAATGGTGACTGTGTTGACTGGAAAAACAGTAGGAGATTACTTCAACCATTCTCTTTTCAGCTCTTTATTACACCTTAAGTGCATCCCACATTTGGAGGCCGAGCCCTATGTTGTCCATGGAAAAAAGAAGTAAGTGTTTGCTGTGATGTTTATTCACAGTATTTGTGGAGATCGATCAAAGTTGTGTTAGTTCTATTAAATCTGGTGATCTTGTCAATCAAGGAAGAAAATGAGAAAAGTACTATAAACAGTTTATATGCACATCGCAATGGACCTTCCCATACCATGCAGGTCTGAGAAAAGATAAATAGCCAAGGATGGTACTTCAAAATGCTCCTCCCAACTCGATTGACAGAAGCTCCCCCTTCAGCCATGTGTAGGGAAGGTGACCTGACGGACGGACGGACTAGTCAGAGTGAAGAAAGAAAGGTTTGCACAGTGTAGGTAGGAGACAGTGATTACAGTGGGGAAACAACTAGAAAAGTGTAGTGGACGTGCAGTACCTTGGGATGACCATTAGATGGCAGGGTGGAGTGTGAGCAAAGGACTTTACAGCAGCTTAGGGCTTTAGAAACCGTTGGTCATGGGGGGCGTGGTGACAGTTAGTGACAGTTTCAAGGAACCGGGGAAGTTATAAATACTGAGGGAGGGTTCCAGAAGGTTCCAGTCCCCAGGGGGAGCCCAGGTGACAGGAGGACTTCGCCAGTCTGTGTGCCCTGAGGAGAATCCGACCAAGGGGACTGAGGAGAGGAAACGTCAGGGGGGTGGTCCTGACAGGGAAGGACCGCAGCAGAGACAAGGCTCTGGGTGGAAGACACCGTATGTGTAACGACGAGACTGATTAGTAAAGTGCTGTTGGTGTACGGGCCTAAGGCGGCCACAGTAACCGAGCTGTCAGGATTGTCACAGTGTGAGACGGGACGTGACGTGTAAGTACGTCCCTTGTGTAACATACGGTGTTGAAGCGGCCCTGAACACGGAGGGCAGAGAGAGATATCGCGGTGTACCGCGAGGACCGTCAGTCGGACGGTGTGAAATAAACTTGGACCTGTTGCACCCAGAATCTGCCTCATCGTGTCTCTGTATCATCTCTGCGCGGTAAGAAGTGGGATCACCCCCTATCACCCCCCCCAGCTCGGCACCCCACCACCGACACTACACATGCTTCTGGCCTATTATTGTTTACATTTTAAACTTCATGCCAGCCCGCCTTTTATGCCACCGCTAGACTACATTTTCCAAGAGGCAAAACTATAATCGTCTCAATATTTATACACCACAAGGCTCAAAATTCTGCTGAGGAGCAGTGAGTCATAAAATGTATTCATTGTTCATATCCACTATGGAAGACCCACAGAGTAATAATGTCCTCAACTGTGGCCCCCTTACATTACTGATGCCCCTCATTGTGGATACCATGCAGTAATAACACTGTTTCCCATTCTAGTGCTACAAATGATACCTACAGGAAAAATGGCTAGGGAATCTCATTCTGACGCTCCATAGACTTACATTCTAAAATCGACTTGTGGCTCACAAATAAACCCCAGTGTGATTCAGGATGTTGGAATTTCAGTCATGTGGTGAGAAGGGGACCAGAGCAGTGCCAGAAGATGGTGATCGATGAGTATACTGACACATATACATTACATTACAAACACATTAAGGCCGGTTTCACATGTCCTGATATTTCCGGTCCCGGAAAAACTGGTATCGGAGATGTCAGTGTCCGTGTGTGTAATACTTGTGGCACATGTGTGGCAACTGTGTACCGCTCACGTGCCGCATCAGTACCACACGGACGGGTGCCAGGGAAGAAGCAGTACAGTAAACGCTGTTCCCCGGCGATGGGTACTAAAGACGGCTATCATCATTCTCCCCTGCTCTGCCGGCGATCAGCGCGAGCAGGGGAGAATGATGAGAGTTATATTCAAGTGATAACAGTGACAGCAGAAGCAGCTGATGGGAGTACTCCTTATCTGCCGCCTGCACTATAAATAAATATATAAATAAAAAAATGATCATTGGTTCCCCTGTATTTTCTATAACCAGCCAGCAAAACTCACAGCTGGGGGCTGCAGCCTTCAGCTGTCGCTTCAGCAAGGCTGGTTATCAAGAATAGAGGAGTCTCCATGCTGTTTTTTTTAAAATTATTTAAATAAATAATTTAAAAAAATGGCGTGGGGTCCCCCATTTTTGACAACCAGCCTTGCTAAAGCTTGACAGCTGGAAGTTGGTATTCTCAGGCTGGTAAGGGGCTACTGATAAGGGGCCACTGATATTGATCTCCCCAGCCTAAAAATAGCAGCCCGCAGCCACCCAATTCTGGCTTTTTGCTCTATTCTTCCCACTTGCCATGTAGCTGTGGCAAGTGGGGTTCATATTTCTATTCTTGATAATCAGACCTGCTAATGCTGACAGCTAAGGGCTGCAGCCCCCAGCTGTTTAGTTTTGTCTGGCTGGTTATAGAAAATACAGTTGAACCAAAGCCAGATTTTTTATTTATTTATTTATTTATTTATAGCACAGGCGGCAGGTGAGGGATACTCCCATCAGCTCCTCCAGCTGTCACTGTTATTAGCGGCAGTAGGTGTAGACTGATGGGAGTAATAGTCCCACCTGCTGTCATTGCTTTCACTTGAATATCGCTCTCATCATTCTGCCCTGTTCGCTCTGATCGCCGGCAGAGCAGGGGAGAATGAGAGCCTTCTTCAGCACTCACGCCGGGGAACAGTACTTACTGTGCCGCTGCTTCTCAGGCGCCGGGACATGTCACACAGATGACATCGCAGTGTGTCACCCATGTGCATGTGTGAGGGACATTTTGTGGCCCTTGCTGCTGGTAAAAAACGGACATGGGTCACATGGGCACACGGTGGATGCACACTGACATGTGCACAGACCCATTCACTTGAATAGGCCTACATGTGTAAATGTCTCTGGTACGTATGAAAACTGTCACCACACGTACCAGACACACTGACATGTGAAAGAGGCCTTAGACAGATTTAAGGAATAAAAAATTGCATGCTTTTTAATGACTGGTCAATTTTTTCACTTTTTTCTCTCTTCTTTTTAGCAGCCATGACTGTATTTATTTATTTTTCTCTGAAATGGCTGTGTGAGCTTTTATCTTATGGGGGAAATTTTTATTGATATTTTTAACTGTTCACTTTTTAACTAAATAATCTGTTCAATTATTTCTCTAGGTTATGGTCACGTGGATAGCTAATACTGTGTTTGTAGTTTTTTGTTGCATTTATATAGTAAAATGTATTTTATATATAAAATAATTTTACATTTTTTTGTGGTGGGGACTTTTTACTTTTTTGTTTTTACATTTTTTTAGATGTTTTATATTAGTATATATTTTTATAGGATTTGTCCCCAAAAGAGAACATCAAAGATCTCTGAGGAAATTTATTTTCCATGTATTATTCACATTTTTAAACTGTAACTAGAATATCCAAAAGAGGCCTACAGGGGAAACAGCTCCTTGGAATGACATGGACCCAACAATTCTGCTTTGCTGTGCTAGCAGACACCCTGCAATCATGTGATTACTGAGTCTTACAGAAGCATTGGCATTGCCACTTTTTTCTGTACACTAAATAATACTCATTTAGCACTGTGTAGCGAGTGAAATAGAAGACCGAAGCAGTTATAATCTGCTTCTGTCCTCTACTCAGGATTCCCAGTTTTATATGTGTCTATCTATCTATCTATCTATTGTGGTGTAGTGACCACTGTTTCCACTAGGGGGCGCTGTATGGATGTCCCAGGAGAGTGGATGAATGGCAAGATACTAAATGACTGTTATGTATCTCAAGGTGGGTGGCCTTGAGATGGAGATTTGTGTGTGTGTTATTCAGCTGTGATACTGCTGAGTTGCTGGTTCAATGTGTCAGGGACTAGTTACCTACAAACCCACCCAGGGGGTGTGTTTAATAACGCTACTGTAAAGTGTATATGTGTGTGTGAAGGACCTGTGATGAGGTCATAGTCATGTGACCCGGTGGGCATGGCTATGGACGATATAAAGTGGCCAGGGTAGGTCACATGTGGTGAATGCTGGGACCCGATTGGTCCAGTGTGGGAGGTCCCGCTGAGATGCAGCTTCCTGGCTAACAGCCTGTGAAGTGGCTGTGATGAATGGCTGCACGTGTCTGATAGTTCCCAGGGGAGGGAATGAACGTCTGCAGTAATCTGAAGCAGCCATGAGGAAACCCGGACGTGGGTGAGATAAGTGAGGCTAAGAGAGCCTGTATGCTGGACATTGTACAACCTGTGTGAACACAGGGTTTACAGAGTGAAACTCTGCCATGAACGCTCTGCTGTTTATATGAAGTTTTGTTGCTGCTGTGGGTTTGTGATGTTGAATAAATCGCATGGACTATGCTTGCTTTATGGAAAATCTGTGCCGGATCTGATTTTGTGGCTGCTGAGCGAGAATCCCCTACCCGAATAACAGCGCTACCTCACACTATCTAGAGCACTAACCCAATGTAATAAGTTTAAAATAGCACAGGGTTAAAGCTCAGAGCCAAACATGTTAAATTTACATTGCTTGGTAATTTTGATGTTACTATTTAATTTTGTGCTCTTAAAAAAGCAATCCCATCACAGTTTTTATCCTCTTAATATATTGCAATAATCATATTTTATAGCACTATGTACCCACATTGCTCATTTTGCCTTTCAACCCACCTAATTGTTCTCTTTTCCACTGGGTTTATGACATCACGCAATTAAAAACTGACTAGCTGAATGCTTCTAAGAACTATGTAGAAACAGGAGGTCAATGTCTTCAAAAGTCATGAGTCTCTGCAAAAGTCCTTGGCAGGGGGAGGCGGGAATAGCTGGATGAGCAGTTGAAGAGAGGAATCATAAATGCAGCAATGACCAGCCAGGTCTTTGTCCGGGAAGGACAATGAGGGGCAATACCCCGAAACAGCTGTATGTGGATGGATACCATGTTTTGGCATAGGTGGTTTCCTTCATTGGAGACTGCCCTTCCCGTGGTTGTTCCTTCCCGGACAAAGACCTGGCTGGTTATTGCTTGCGTTGAGAAACACGTGATGGTGTCTCCGCGGCTTCTGTTTTGCATGTTTTGCATATTTCCCATAAGGGATGGGGGCAGTGCTCTAGAATCACTGCGTTGAGAAACACGTGATGGTGTCTCCGCAGTGTCGGATGTTGATCTCCATGAGTTCATTCATCCTCCTCTTCATAGTCTTTTTACTAGGCATTGCTCCTACCAGCCAGTTTCCTACTCCACACTGATGAGGGGCAATACCCCGAAACAGCTGTATGTGGATGGATACCATGTTTTGGCATAGGTGGTTTCCTTCATTGGAGACTGCCCTTCCCGTGGTTGTTCCTTCCCGGACAAAGACCTGGCTGGTCATTGCTTGCGTTGAGAAACACGTGATGGTGTCTCCGCGGCTTCTGTTTTGCATGTTTTGCATATTTCCCATAAGGGATGGGGGCAGTGCTCTAGAATCACTGCGTTGAGAAACACGTGATAGTGTCTCCGCAGTGTCGGATGTTGATCTCCATGAGTTCATTCATCCTCCTCTTCATAGTCTTTTTACTAGGCATTGCTCCTACCAGCCAGTTTCCTACTCCACACTGATGAGGGGCAATACCCCGAAACAGCTGTATGTGGATGGATACCATGTTTTGGCATAGGTGGTTTCCTTCATTGGAGACTGCCCTTCCCGTGGTTGTTCCTTCCCGGACAAAGACCTGGCTGGTCATTGCTTGCGTTGAGAAACACGTGATGGTGTCTCCGCGGCTTCTGTTTTGCATGTTTTGCATATTTCCCATAAGGGATGGGGGCAGTGCTCTAGAATCACTGCGTTGAGAAACACGTGATGGTGTCTCCGCAGTGTCGGATGTTGATCTCCATGAGTTCATTCATCCTCCTCTTCACAGGATCCAAAATGGCGTCGGCGAAATCTCGCGAGATTTCGCCGACGCCATTTTGGATCCCGACGTCCTCCATGCCGGCGACATGTTCTTGCGGCGATGCCATCTTGACTATCACGGGATTTCGCCGATCCAAAATGGCGTCGCCGCAAGAACATGTCGCCGGCATGGAGGACGTCTGGATCCAGGATGGCGCCGGCGGAAGATGTCGGGGATCGTGGATCAGCGGCGATGACGGCGTGAGTATGAGAGACGGAGTGAGAGAAAGGGTCGTATGTGGAGTGAAAGAGTGAGTGGACGTGAGTGGAGATGGTGAAAGGTGAGAGGAGTGTGTGTTGAGGAGTGTGTGTTGAGGGTTAACATGGAAAGAGGTGTACGGTGACGTCACCGGTTACAACTGGACGGAAGTTGTTACAACCGGAAGCTGCTTAGGGCATTTATTATTATAGATGCAATATATTAAGAGGATAAAAACTTTGATGGGAGAGATTCTTTAACTATAAAAAAAGAAAAGCTATACATTGTTAGCCATTAATTGTTATAACAATGATCTTTTTGGTTTATTATTTTAGAGTAGACCTGGAACTCTTCACAGCTAGAGATGCCATGCAGGCTTGTACCATTGTCCACTTACGAGAAAGTGTCTCTGTGTTGGCCGAGTTGCTTAATACCACCAGTCACAATGGCTTCCCAGTTGTCTACTGCCCAGCTGCAGGACAGGATGAGGTATTTTTAGGAACAATTGCAAGGTATGCTGAAAGTGATTTTTTCAAAGTATAATAAAAGTGTTATTCTTGAATATGTATTAAAATAAGAAAGCAAATATTGGATCTCTTGCATAATATAGTGTGAGAAAACAGCGTACAATTTTTCCTATAGTTTTATCTTATAATATTTAATATGCATATAGGTGAGAGAGTAAGCATTTTTTTGTCAAAATTGTGCATAATTTTGCTTACTTTTTTTAAGAGACCAAGAATTATGTTCTGTTGCTGAGTGTGCTAAAAAAGTGACTAAAAGTGCCACAAAAAAGTGCTCTAGGATGATGTCACTCGTAACCCTCTCCAACAAGAGAAAAGGCCCCCAATAACTGATTCCTGTCCCTCCGAGCCACAAGTCCACACCAAGGGTTAGGGATTAGTAGCCTGCCCTAGCCGAAGCCAAAGGTCACCCAATCTTTTTCCCAGCATCTGCCCAGGCTGCCACCAAACAAAGCTAGCAGCCATTTACCCACAGCTTTATCCCTTATTTCCACTATCCTATATTTTCTAGAACCCAATTACTCAGACATATATAACTTATGGCCCCTTGTGTCTAACAATAATATATCCCAACTCTTATCTAACAAAATCCTTATGATAGACTCATGGCATGAGGAAACTTCTTGTCGCCCTGGTAATTTCTTACTACAAAATCATGTTTCTTGTATCCTATCCCTTTTTGAAACAAAGTTCCTGACTACTAGACTACAAGACAATGGTCCTGGCTTGACCTTCTTTGAAAAATTCCTTTCCCTGTTGCTAGAGGGATCTCAAAAATATAGAACTACCTAATCTTGCCATTGAATTATTATAAAACAACTTTCCAATCTCATGGGAAAATGAAATAAAAATCAACCTATCTGATACTGAAGTCCATTCTATCTAACGCACACAGTTTCTCCAGATGCATACTTTTGTAAGAAAATACCTATAAAATACTGTCTCACTGGTACAAGACTCCAGTATTTTTACATCACTAAGGTTTATCAGAATCCAACCTATCCTGGAGATGTGGCGCACACAAAGGCACACTTCCTCATATTTTATGGTTTTGTCCAAAAATAAAACCATTCTAGACTGAGACAGAAATGACTACAAGAACTAGGGCTCCTAAAACCAATTTTAACCCCCTACAGAGGTCCTACTATCTTGCTGTCAAAACATTTTAAACCTAAAAAACCCCCACTTACTAGAACTCTTATTAGGTGCCGCAAAACACTTAATCTCCCTACATTAGACACAAGTAACATCCCCTACTTATTTTGATTGGATAAATCAAATTCATTTAATACACTGCCTTGAGGAACACTCTAGCTGGCAATCTCATACTCCCCCACAATGCCTTAAAATATTGTCACCTCTGACTAAAAAAGTCCAAAATCCATCACAACCAAAGGTGCAACCCACATAACAGCTACCCTAAGCTAGTTTTCTCGCTGCCTTTCCACTCTCTTCCTCCTATGACCTTCTCACTCTACCCTCTTCACCGTCTGGTCCCCTATTTTGATTTCCATTGTATCTCATTATTTCTAGATATTATTTTGTTTATGCTGGTCCTGTGACTTTGTTCGTACTACCAATAATTGTAGTCCTATACAATTTGGTCACTATGGTTTGCTCCCCTCCTGACAGAGTAGAGCTAGGGTTTTTCATGGGAGAGTGGAACCTGATGGCCATACACTCCCCCTAGGCCTATCAGGAGGAAACCCGCAAGGGAATCGCACCCTGAAATGTCCTTGTGACAGTCACGCATGCAAACGGTGACAAACAAGTGAAAAACAACCTTTAAAAAAATTCCCCTCCCTTGTCAAAAAGCCCAAAATAGGGTGTGTGCTCAAAAAGTATGAAAAGATAAAGTGCAGAGCAAATGTGAAAAAAACTCAAGTGGGTTCCCTATGCCCAGTGAGTTAGTGCACCCCATTGAGACCATTCCTGGGGCACTCAGCACCTCGGGCTCTCAAACTTACCCGAGCTGATGACCTTGATCCTGGAGGGCCAGGATTTTTATCGGATGACTTTATAAGGTACCCGGCGTATTGTCCAATGCCCTGCACCCAGAGTGCATGGTGTATTGATCTCCTAGGGCAGTCCCGTCCAAAGCCACCTTTTCAAACATTACTACAGTTCATCTTAGCCAAAAAGTTGACAAGCATCTGTCACCCTAATTTGGAAGCTTTACAGTCATCCCTGTACTTTCCCAACTCCGCAAAAGCTTAAGGTGTGACAGTACTACAGGGTGGGCCATTTATATGGATACACCTAAATAAAATGAGAATGGTAGTGGACAAACTCTTTAAAAAAAATACATCTTGTGCTGTGAAAAAAGCAAAGCCCAATGGTTGTTTTACCAGTTATTGTTAGAGGAACATTGCTGAAAAAAATAAATAAAAACAAAGCTGTGACCTCAAGGCCAAGAATAGCCCCAATTTTTAGAGGGTAGTTGACGTCAAAAGTAATATGTTGAACACATGAACTAAGGGAAATATCTTGTCCACTATTTAACCAGATCATGACTGGTGGAATTTAAAGTAAGAATAACATGCCCCCCTCTGCTGTGCGCATGGCTCATCATGTGGATTTACTAGGAAATGTTAAACATGGGCCGTAGTTAAATATTAGTGTAAAGAAGCTCTTCACTTGTGTAGTATTTTGTCTGTTTGCAGCTGCTGTCACTGTCGTTTTCTGGCTATATTTCCTTGCAGATAATTCTGCTGCCACAACACATATGATGGATTTTCCCCGTACACAGTGCAGTAACAAACCCCATGTGTGAATCCATCTGTCATCCCACGATGGGAAAGTTATGTGATTTAGATTATCAAATATGATTCTGGGTGGTAGACTAAAAGACATTTGGCTGATGTTGCCGTGATATTAGTTTCTTAGTATATTAAAAGAAAGAAAACATTGATTAATTTATTGTCCACTATTTCAATATACTCATGGATTATTGTGCATATGGTGGTTCTGTTTAAGGTCAACACTTACTTTATCAATCTAAAAGTGACAACATAATTTATAGATCTTAGCCGCCAAATTAAATGGAGGTAGCATAATCACAATTAGAGCTTGTCTACACGACTGTATTTTCGATCCAAGTGCTATCCGGTAAAAAAACATCGGACAGCACTCGGACCAACGTTATTCAATAGGGCACAGCACATGAATGATTTTTTCCACTGTCCAAATCTGTAAATGAAACAAATCACACTAGTTTGTTCCATAAATTGGATGAGACTCAGCCATTCAAGTATATGGATGCGTAAAAAAAAAAAAATGGGTGCCATACAGAGACACAGTCTAGCATTTGATTTTTACGGATACATTACAATTCTTTAACAAAGTAAACTGTAAATGGTCCTCTTAAAGACTAATAGCTGCTGCTATAAAACGCGGATTGCATATGGTTGACAAGTAAGAAAAAAAATCGTCCCACTTTTCTGGATGAAACTCTAAACAATGTTTTTATATGTTCGTGTGAACCTATCCTAATCTTGGAAAATTGATTTAAATTATTAGCATATATCCCATCTTTTCTCGTTGCTCATACGGACATTTGGGTTCCAGGCAAAGATCCAGTCTTCACAGTTGATTTGATTAGAAAGGAAATGTATTTAGATTATAAGTAAGAATTAAAGACAATTGAAAGAGGATAAATAAAAATGAGAGATAACAGAAAAATGTACATGGAGACCCTATGAATAAAGGTCTGGATTGCTCAACAAAGAGTGCAGAATTAGGCTATGTTCACATGTTGTGATTTTGCAGTGTTTTTTTTTCAAATCCTGCTCTCTTGGCAGTAAAAACACAGCTTTCAAAACGCCGGTGTTTCAGCATTTTTGCAGAGTTTTTTGCTGCTTTTTGTTGGTGTGGATTACCCATATTTTAGGGCTTTAAGACGCATTGGACCATAAGACACAACTCAAATTTTGGGTAGGAAAATTTTTTTTTTACATATGGGGGGTCCATCTTATAGTCCGAATTAAAAGTATGTTACCTAGGGGGGCAGTGGTGGTGGAGTGGGATCACAGGAGGCATGGTCCCTTCCTCAGAAAGCCGGCGGTAGCAGAAGTGGGGCAATGCTGTAGGCCCTGGGTAGAGAAGTGGGTTCCTCACTGATGCGATGCTGCAGGCCTGGTGTTGGCAGTGAAGCAGAGTGGAGTGCATCCCGGCTGCCATTTTCCTTAAGTCGTGGGCCACCGGAGGTGGTGCATGCACAGACTGGGATCTTGGCCTGGCCGAGATGTTAATCTGTGCTAGTGCTGCCTCCAGTGCTCATCTTCCTGAAGCTGTGGGCTAACCATTGACACTGGGCCCTCAGCATTGCACCGCTTCTGCCACTGACGGCTTCCCGAGGTACTGACCCTACATCCTGTGTTCCTACTCCACCACAACCGCAACCCTTAGGTAAGTAACATTCAGACTGTAAGACACACCCCCAATCACCCCCCCAAAAAAGTGTTTCTTATAGTCCAAAAAATATGGTATTTGTGTGATTCATCGATAGTACGAGTTTAATAAATAGTTTTATTCTCCGAAAGCTCTTTAAAAACGCAACTCAGTGTTTTTGCAGTGTTTTTGCACTTTCTCATTATTTTCTATGGGTGTAAAAAAAAAAGCTGAAAAAATGCTGAAAGAATTGACATTCTGCAGATTTCGAAACCACTGTAGTTCTCAAATTCGGGCAAGGAAAAAAAATAAGCTTGTACATGAGGTTTCTGAATTCTCATAACTTTTACTGGTGCTCTAAAAAGCAGCTTTTAATTTGCATGACAAAAAGCAGCAAAAAAGAAAAAAAAAATGCAGTAACATGTGAACATAGCCTTAAGGTAAAAATTCAGGCAAGAAAGAAGCTTTGCACATGCCAAACCGAAATAATATTGCGAAGAGTCAGTTTTGTATTTACAGGATTTCAAGGATTATTTTTTTACTCAAAAGATCAACACGCTGTTCTCATACTGATAACAAAATCAGTCTTGTCCTTCAGTTACGGACTAGACGTCTGAGATCTATCATTGCTTTCCAAAACATTCCGCACAGTTGAACAGAGGAATGTGCAATGCAGCATAATAAATACTAATGAGAACATAATTATTAATTAAGCTTAGCAATATTGGCAACTAATAGATTATATTATCTATATTGATTATTTTTTTATTACTGTCCACACTTATTTAGCATGTGAATGGGACAATGCCGCAATACCCAGGACAGCCGCTTCTATAGGTCTATTCATACTGTGTGATGTGCAGCGTTAAATGATCTTGGATGACAAATTGTTACTGATTGGTTCGTTTATTAGCCTGTTTATACAGTTCAGCACTCAATTCCCAATTATGTTTTGGTCAGCCATGCACTTTATGATTTTTTATGCATTTGAAGAAAACAGCAGACATAGATTTAGGGAACGATTGATTAAGAGTAATTTTGTACATGCATGCATGCAATGATTGGGACTGCTAGCGAGAAAAGAGCCTAATTCATTAAAGGGATATTTTCAAACTGTCTCTTGAGCTACTCAAAGCCATGCAGTCTCCCCTTACTTCCTGGTTGCTTGGGGGGATGCTCCTCCTTGAGTGACAGTTCTAGTGAGAAGCTACTGCTACTGCTACAAATACAGGGTGGGCCATTTATAAGGATACACCTAAATAAAATGGGAATGGCTGGTGATATCAACCTCCATTGGAGGTTTTCGGCTGGAGCTGCGTTGGAGACCTGACATCCTTGTCTGCTCCTGGGTTGCTTCCTAATGGATATAATGTTATTCTCGGGCTTACTGTGCGCTGCTTGACCAGAATAAAATCACCACAATATGAGAAATTTGACCATTTAAATCCCGACGCGTTTCAAAGTGTGAACCACTTCTTCTTCAGGGGATGTCATCCCCTGAAGAAGAAGTGGTTCACACTTTGAAACGCGTTGGGAATTAAATGGTCAAATTTCTCATATTGTGGTGATTTTATTCTGGTCAAGCAGCGCACAGTAAGCCCGAGAATAACATTATATCCATAAGGATCCGTATTGGAGGTCACGCAGTGGACCTTCGGGCATGCAGCAGGCTGACGGTGGGTTTCTATGCTTATACCTCTCCTGGAAAGGGTGAGTAGACTTTTGTCATATCTATGCAATCAATCACCAGATAAGACCCTATTGCGCTTTTCTGTTTCCTAGTTTCATTATATGGGTTGCTTCCTAAGTGCTCCTTTATGACCGCTTATCACTGACTCTTAACTTCCTGTTTGTGGCACATTAGTATATGGGAGGGGGGAAACTTATCAAGATGGATGGTAACCAGGGTGGCCATTTTGATGTCAACCATTTTGTATCCAACTTTATTTTTTTCAATGGGAAGAGGGTCATGTGACACATCAAACGTAGAGAATTCCAAAAGAATTTCTACTGCGGTGTTGCTCTCAGTGTGTCAAAAGTGGGAGAAGAGGGTTGCATTGACAATCCAACACAATGGGTAGCACTTTGAACACATTTTATAAGTGGTCATAAACTTTTAAGTAACTCATGAAAGAATAAAGTTACGTTAAAACCAAGTACACCATTGTTTTTCTTGTGAAATTCTCAATAAGTTTGATGTGTCACATGACCCTCTTCCCTTTGGAAAAAATAAAGTTGGATCCAAAATGGCTGACTTAAAAATGGCTGCCATGGTCACAACCCATCTTGAAAAGTTCCCCCCTACCATATACTAATGTGCCACAAACAGGAAGTTGATATCACCAACCTTTCCCATTTTATTTAGGTGCATCCGTATAAATGGCCCACCCTGTATTATGGGTCTGTCATTGTTTTTTTGAGCCTACACTGTTATCACTATATTTACAAAAAGAAATAACATTGCATTTGAACAAGCACACGCCTCTGCAAAGTGAGTGTTATCATTAGGAGAACTGCTGTAAAAACTGTCATTGCTGGCTTCGGGGGATTTTGATTTTACAGAACTGATAAAAGAGCCCTGACTGGAGCTGAGAGGGAGGGAGGTAAGCAGGTAACTGCTGCAACAATATAAATAGACTGGAGAGAGCTGACTGAGATGATAGGAGTTAACTCCTCTTCTGAAATACTATGCACTCTTGGCTAGGCACTGACAGCCGATCTCATTGAAAACAAGCTGTACACTACATAAGATAAAAGCTCTCATTGCAATTTACCTTGTGTTATTTGTTTAATGTCTTTTTTCAAAACTCTTCAAAATAATACATGTGGTTCATGAATTTTGTGCAACATAAAAAAATTGGCTTTGTTTGGTCTTGAACCTTTTTTTGCAATGGTTTAAGTGCAGAAAGTCACATGTTTTGCAAAATGAAGACAATATGGGGCTGAAATTTTAGGCATACATAAAGTCACTCTAGGAGAGGATTGGAGTACAGTTACTTTAAGTTTATGAAAGGTCTCAAATGATGAATCAGGAGAAACCATCTGGCAAACCTAAACCTCATCCACAGTTGCAAACTAAAAAAG
The DNA here is from genome assembly GCF_039654945.1 of Dendrobates tinctorius. Taxonomy (NCBI): domain Eukaryota; kingdom Metazoa; phylum Chordata; class Amphibia; order Anura; family Dendrobatidae; genus Dendrobates; species Dendrobates tinctorius. The sequence continues at coordinate 14,118,377 of NW_027361749.1, forward strand.
AAGACAAGTGAACACATATAAAATAAACTTTAAAACAGGCGCACATGGAAGGATGAATATGGCAAGGAAAAAAGGCGCATACTCTAAAAACGCTATAGAAACCAGATGGAATGCAATAATGAATCGGGTCCTTATTCTTTATATATGCTAGACCAAAGTAGTAATCAGAAATGGCACATCCTCAGCCGTATCAAGGAGGAATATTTTACAAATTATTTTGATTAACTTTTTTGCAGTTGACAGTGCCTTGAAAATGCACTAAAACCCTGTGAAATTTTCCACATTTTTTATGTTACAACCACAAACTTATATGTATTTTAATGAGATTTTATGTGATATACCAACATAAAGTAGCAAGTATTTGTGAAATGTAAAGGAAATGATACATGGTTTTCTAATTATTTAAAAAATAAATCTGAAATTTGTGACATGCATTTCTATACAGCCCTCTGTAATCTAATACTCCTAAATAAACTATTGAGTGACTAATTGCCCTGAAAATATCCAAGCTTTGAATATCTTACAAAACACTGACATCCCAAGCAAGGAGAGCACTAATTAAAGAAGCAGCCAAGAGGCCTATGGTCACTCTGGAGGAGCTGCAGAGATCCACAGCTCAGGTGAGAGAATCTGTCCTCTTGACAACTATTAGTCATATACTCCACAAATATGACATTTATGGAACAGTGGCAAGAAGAAAGAAATAAGAAGTGACAGAAGTTTGCAAAAAGCCATGATAGAATTGGGGGTTAAACCACTACATGGCGGATCCGCGGCCCGAAAAAACGTTGCAGGGTCCGTCCGGTCATGTCAGCTGACGCCAAAATCTTGGCGGATCTGCTGACATGCGGATGCAACGGACGACCATCAGTCAAAATCCGCCAATAATGCTAGTCAATGGGGGAAAAAACGGATCCGCCAAGAAAAATGGCGGATCCGTTTTTTCTCCAAAACGGCGGATTTTGACTGATTGTCAAAAACAGATGTGTGAAACAGGCCTAATGCACATCACAATTTTAATTTTTATATTTTTAAAATAAATAGAAAACCATGTATCATTTCCTTTAAGCATAAAAAATACTTGCTAGTTTGTGTTTGTATATCACATAAAATCCCAATAAAAAACATTTAAGTTTATGGGTGTAACATGAAAAAATGTGGAAAAATTCATAACGTATGAATAATTTTTCAAGGCACTGTATATATTATAAGTTCTCTACGTTGTTGTTGCACGATAAATAATTTTTCTATAGTGTATGTAAAATATTCAAAATATTGGTACAAATTTAGTAGAACTATCTAGTGATAAGGATCAAACATCATTCATTTGTCAGTGATATACTTTATAGCTGGTAGAATAATAGCGCATTCATCTGATGGCAGTGACTTACTGCTCTGAAGTTATAGAAAGACTGGCCAAGTGTAATTCTATAGAGTGTGACAGACCAGACCAGCAAACATAGGGTAAAGCTTTCAGGAACACCGGCCAGCTTTGAAATTGTCTGTTTCTTCTTCATTCACTTGTGACCTTCTTCTTATTTCTGAAAACCTCAAATTATATTGCTCCTGGGCTAGGCTACAAATCACTGAGGCAATGTAACAGATGAATAAATCTTTCATCTTTATATATTTGTGAAAATATATATTGCAGAACAGCAGTGAGGCAGGTGAGAGTTTGTTACATCCTGTAGATTGAGTCCTGGGAACCTCAACACTTCTCTTGATTCTGTTTACTGTTCTGTATTCTATAACTACATGTCCCCCGAATGTTTCATATGTTGAGCCAATTAATTTATTTTCTTTATAAAATGTGTGGGAATTGTATGTTAGGGATAACATGATGTAAGGGCACAGTTTATTTTTGATCCTTTCTGACAAGAACTAGATCAGTGCAATACCAGAAGTGCAATAATGGGCCTTAAAGGGTTGTCTTATCTCATGTTATTAAATAGTTAAAATTAAAAAGTGCTACATCAGCTCAGTTTGCTCCATGGAGCATGGGAGGCAGAGCTACAACATACCTTCATAAGACAAACAAAAAGCAATATACTCCGCACCATTATGATAGATCAATAGTCAATATATAATAATAGCACATATTGGTGCAAAAATAGGATCGATATATAGAGCCAATCGCATCCAAGACTAACAAAAGAAAGAGAAAAAAAGCGATCAAAAAGCCCACTTTTATTATAAAAAGTATAAATTTTTATTTTTCATCAATGATCTTACCCAAATAATCGTAGCGATGCCCAGGGCATCGCTACGATTATTTGGGTAAGATCATTTGTGCTGTGGTGGCTCTATGATTATTATTATATACTTACTATTATGTGGGCCAGTACATTGCATGATGTATCCGGTATATATATATATAATTATTTATTGATATGTACGTTGGAGTAATCTGTAATTACCTACATGGATCTCTGAATATTAAAATATTTTGATGCCCTGCATTATCTGCACCCATTAGGTATTTTTCTCGATGCACATATGCACTTTGTGTCTCCCCTATGTTCATGTTCTCTTTGATGTGACAATAAAAATTTATATTTTTTTTTAATAAAAGTTGGCTTTTTGATCGCTTTTTTTCTTTTTCTTTTGTTAACATACCTTCATAGTAGAGTAGTGGATCAGATGTTTACACCTAACCTACAAGGTAATAATCACAACGAAAGCGCAGGAAACTAATTGCAAAATCTTAACCAGGTGCTACCAAGTTCCTGTTACCATACATAATTGGTACCCAGGTGTCCAGGTGTCTCGGACAGATTTTGATGGTACGGGGAAGAATATGATGGCACATATACGGTGGCACTGCCCACATTTGTTGACTTTCGTGGTGATAATGTCCTCCAGTTCAGGTCCCTTGTGGGTTTTAACCAAAACGCAATACCTATGCTTTAGAGCCTGCAAGTGCTGCTCTGAAACTACCTAGATCTGGCCAATTTTCATAAAGAAAGTGTCACGACTCTGTTGTCAGGTGACCTGGGACAAGGGGCTCATTCCCTGTCCCTAACACTAGGGGGCGCCCTAGCTCGCCCTGTTCCCTGGGAAGGTGAAGATGCCAGGACCACGTACCTTGCCTTAGCTCCTGAACCTGCCCTCCATCTGTACACTTCCCCCACCCAGGTAAAAGGGAAGTATTTGTGCACCATAGTACACTAACCAGACAAAGTAAAACGAACAGGGGAAACAGAAAATAACAGGCATACAAATATACACTCACATATAACAGAGGAATGCACCGGGGAGTGGAGGATGGGGTAAAACTAAAGTAGGAGAAGGAAAAGGAATAATCACACTTACTAAACCAAGCAACAGTCACAGATAAACCCACCAAATGCCATCTCATATAACCACCAACTACTATCCTCCAAGCCATGCAGCATAAACTAGCTCTGACTATATGTGTCAGTCAGGACCCAGATTATATAGGGGACAGGAGTGGCTAACTGTGTTCAGCTGAGAACCCTAGCTCTCAGAGCTCCCAACATGGCTGATTAACCCCTGTACTACAAAAAGAAATTTACATCTTTTAAAAAGATGGTGAAGTGCTTCTTTTCAGTGCAGGAGGAGAAATCAGACGCTACAGTCTTCTGTCTTCTCTCTGTCGCAGTAACTCAGTTACAGAAAAAAGATGAGAACGCCCCTTTAAAGGGGAATCTGTTGCCATGAACAATAACCCCGGACCATTATATATGAACTAGATTAAGGCCCGATGCTATCGCATCGGGAGGATAGTGACACACCTCTTGCCATGTTAACCCTCAACACACACACCTCCTCATCACACACTCCTCTCACCTTTCACCATCTCCACTCACATCCCCCCCCACCTTCACTCCACATATGACCCTTTCTCTCACTCCGTCTCTCATACTCACGCCGTCATCGCCGCTGCTCCACGATCCACGACATCTTCTTCCGCCGGCTTTCACGGGATTTCACGATACTCAAGATGGCGTCGCAGCAAGAACATGTTGCCGGCGTGGACAACATCTGGATCCAGGATGGCGCCGGCGGAAGAAGATGTCAGGGATCGTGGCGCAGCGGCGATGACGGCGTGAGTATGAGAAACGGAGTGAGAGAAAGGGTCGTATATGGAGTGAAAGAGTGAGTGGAGATGGTGAAAGGTGAGAGGAGTGTGTGTTGAGGAGGTGTGTGTTGAGGAGGAGTGGTGTGTTGAGGGTTAACATGGCAAGAGGTGTGCTGTGACGTCACCAGTTACAACTGGACGGAAGTTGTTACAACCCGGAAGCTGCTTAGCGCATTTATTATTATAGACTAGATTAAGGCCCGATGCTATCGCATCGAGAGGATAGTGACACACCTCTTGCCATGATAACCCACAATACACACACACCTCCTCAACATACACTCCTCTCACCTTTCACCATCTCCACTCACATCCACTCACTCTTTCACTCCACATACGACCCTTTCTCTCACTCCGTCTCTCATACTCACACTGTCATCGTCGCTGCTCCATGATCCCCGACATCTTCTTCCGCCGGCGCCATCCTGGATCCCGACGTTGTCCACGCCGGCGACATGTTCTTGCGGCCATGCCATCTTGAGTATTCTGAAATCCTGCGAGTGGACATTAGTGGAGATAGTGAAAGGTGAGAGGAGTGTGTGTTTTTTTTTTTTATCCATGCGGTGTGCGGTTTCGCACTTTATCGCCCACTCCCCCCCATTTGTATCTGGATGTGTCTTAATTAAAATAAAACTTTTTTGACTTTACTCTGGACTTATAGTCGCTTTTTTGGAGCTCTGCTCAGTTTTCTCTTTAGGTAGTTTGCGATTGTCCTTATCGTCCATTTATTTTCTGTCTGCTATTGAATTATTATGCTGATTTCTTGATATTTAAAATGCAGACACTTGTCAAAGGTACTTTTATTTATTTTATTTTTTCAATACACACACACCTCCTCAACACACCACACCGCCTCAACACACACTCCTCTCACCTTTCACCATCTCCACTCACGTCCACTCACTCTTTCACTCCACATACGACCCTTTCTCTCATTCCGTCTCTCATACTCACACCGTCATCGTCGCTGCTCCACGATCCCCGACATCTTCTTCCGCCGGCGCCATCCTTGATCCCGACATTGTCCACGCCGGCGACATGTTCTTGCGGCCATGCCATCTTGAGTATTCTGAAATCCTGCGAGTGGACATTAGTGGAGATAGTGAAAGGTGAGAGGAGTGTGTGTTGAGGAGTGGTGTGTTGAGGGTTAACATGGCAAGAGGTGTGCTGTGACGTCACCAGTTACAACTGGACGGAAGTTGTTACAACCTGGAAGCTGATTAGCGCATTTATTATAGTAGATTAAGGCCTGATGCTATCGCATCGGGAGGATAGTGACACACCTCTTGCCATGTGAACCCTCAACACACACTCCTCCTGAACACACCACACCACCTCAACACACACTCCTCTCACCTTTCACCATCTCCACTCACGTCCACTCACTCTTTCACTCCACATACGACCCTTTCTCTCACTCCGTCTCTCATACTCACACCGTCATCATCGCTGCTCCACGTTCCCTGACATCTTCTTCCACTGGCGCCATCCTTGATCCTGACGTTGTCCACGCCGGCGACATGTTCTTGCGGCCACGCCATCTTGAGTATTCTCAAATCCTGCGAGTGGACATTAGTGGAGATAGTGAAAGGTGAGAGGAGTGTGTGTTGAGGAGTGGTGTGTTGAGGGTTAACATGGCAAGAGGTGTGCTGTGACGTCACCAGTTACAACTGGACGGAAGTTGTTACAACCTGGAAGCTGCTTAGCGCATTTATTATAGTAGATTAAGGCCCGATGCTATCGCATCGGGAGGATAGTGACACATCTCTTGCCATGTGAACCCTCAACACACACTCCTCCTGAACACACCACACCGCCTCAACACACACTCCTCTCACCTTTCACCATCTCCACTCACTCTTTCACTCCACATATGACCCTTTCTCTCACTCCGTCTCTCATACTCACACTGTCATCATCGCTGCTCCACGATCCCCGACATCTTCTTCCACCGGCGCCATCCTAAATCCCGACGTTGTCCACGCCGGCGACATGTTCTTGCGGCCACGCCATCTTGAGTATTCTAAAATCCTGTGACTGGACATTAGTGGAGATAGTGAAAGGTGACAGGAGTGTGTGTTGAGGAGGAGTGGTGTGTTGAGGGTTAACATGGCAAGAGGTGTGCTGTGACATCACCAGTTACAACTGGACGGAAGTTGTTACAACCCGGAAGCTGCTTAGCGCATTTATTATAGTAGATAGATGTATCACACCTATGTTTTTGTGTGGATAAGATATTTACATAGTGAGCCTCAAGAAGGACAGTATTACTGATGTATGTAAAGTGCTATTGAAATAATAGTACTCTATTAATAAATAAAAAATTAATTATTATTACCTAAGTTATGTAGGTATGTGTTAGCTATGTAGTTGAAATCTACGTATGTTTGCCTAAATTTTTTTTGTTTTTGCCTTTTTTTTTTTAATCTATATATACCTATACCTATGTATATTTTTATGGATTTAAATATGTCTATGACATATATGTGAAAGAGATAATTAGTGTAAGATATATCTATCTGCTTAAAATATTTATATATATAACATATATCAAGCTATGTATAGAAGTCTTAGAAGTCTATTATCTATATCTATTTAGAATGTAACTATTATTTATATATCTATATATCTATCAATTCCAGGACCAACTTAAATAGTTTAAAGTAAGACATTTTTGTAAACGACATTTCTAGTGAAGATTTTTGGGCTATTAGGTAGCAATTGTCCTTGAAGTGGTGTATCCACCACTTTGACCCTAACGTTGCTGCGTTGCTTTACTCGGGAGAATGCAACATACAATTGTCCATGGTAAATACAGGTTCGGGCAAAAAAATTCCAACTCGATTGAGGGTCTGTCCTTGGGATTTGTTAATGGTCATAGCAAAAGCAGGTCTTAGAGGAAACTGTTGACGTTTTAATTTAAAAGGTAACCCAGTTTCTGAAGGACACTGTCATGATCACGTGTGTCAGGACGCAGATGTTTCCGCAAGGCGGACCCATAACACACGTGACCCTGGATACACCGCCTCCAGTGGGGCGCATTTAAATAATAATACGTGCAGGTGGATACGCCGCCTCCACCTGGCGAATTTAGGTATTACACGTTAATAAACATTCTGGAAACCCCGCCTCCAGTATGGCGAATTTAAATAATAAGGGGGACCTGGGAAACATTAACAATGGTGGGCCCTGCAATAGGGAAAAGGGAATTGGAGACCTCCTGAGCTCCCCTGAGCCAGTGTCCCTGCACTCCTAACGTTCCCTATGCCGGTTTCACACCGGGCGCCGCACGCGTACCTCAACGCCCTAGCTCGCCCTGACCCTAAACCCTCACTAGGGAATAGGTCGGTGCGGAAACTAATCCCACCACTGCACTAATAACACACATGAGGAAAGAGACAATACAGGGGAAACACCACTTAGCTTTGCTCTGTTGCGAGCGCTCCCAGCAACAGAGCCCTCCACCTGAGTGCATCTTCTCCTCCACCTGGATCCATCACATAACTGGATCCATCACCATCGTGCAGCCTGGGAGCAGAGTCCATCACCACTTGCAGCAGTCCAGTACACAGAGTCCCAAGATGAGTCCAGCCTCTGCCAAGAATCCAAGCATGCTCAAGTCCAGTTCTCAGCAACCAAGTCGAACATGCTGAGTGCAACTCTCTTCCTAGTCGCCACTCCTCTAAGCCATGCCCGCACTTCCCGCCGACACCACAAACTGCGACTCCACCAAGCCATGCCAGTCCTTCCTGCAGACACCATTAGCTGGCACTCATCCTCTCTGGCTGACTGCGCAGGACTCCTATCCTGCTCCATCCTTCCACCAGGCTCTCCAACAACTCAGAAAGAAATATCACCAGCGGTGAGTGAACCCCCTAAGCACACCTTTATAGGGAGTCACACCTGATCCCTAATTAAGTGAACATTAACCTAAACCTATGGTGCGATACCGCTAACCACCACCGGGGACAGTCAAAACACCTTTGAACTCAACCAAAGTAAAAAAAAGTTCACTTTGTGCTTTTAATACCGCCAGATCCAACACTGGATCATGACAGACACAAATCGATGCGTGGAATAAACACAATGTCTCCTTCAGCTGAGCCAGTAATCACTTTAGCCTGTATGATGTTGCGGAGTAAGGCAATGACAATGAGGCGAGTGCCATTGCAGAGACCTTTCTTGGTGTTTCGGTTTCTTAATAGCATCACAATGGTGCCAATTTTAAGTTTTAAGAGATGTGATGGCATTCCTGATGGTGTCAGAGAGTTTAAAAATTCAACTGGGTAGTTTTCACATTCCTCTGCCTCATCAGCATCGACAGAATCATCACTTGTATATACAGTATAATCACCACTAATGCGATCCATTACTTTACAGTTCAGAAAATCGACGTCATCATTTTTCGGACATAGTATAGCATGTGATGCAGCAGTGTCGAGGCTTTGTTGGTCATTAACATCAATGCAAATATGGTCTCCAAAGATCTCGGTTACTATAGAGCCAGTGCAAAGCATGTCTGGAGGAATTTCAATGACATCCTCTCCAAGGTTATGTTCATTAGACAGCTCACCATTTCCAAGTTTAAGCAACGAAGTGCTGTATTCAGGATCAGTGGAGCGCATGTTGTTAATTAGCGGTAGTCTGGTAAAATGTTGCCAATGTTCTGAATATTTAATGCAGGAATCTACAATGTCTATTCTTGTTCCATGAGCGATGACGGGAAGACATTGTCTGAAGTCTCCTCCAAGAACAATAACTTTACCTCCAAATGGTGTTTTATTTTTTTCAGCAACATTTGTTGTCATGATGTCACGTAGAAGTCTATCTATCACATTCAATGCATGTTTTTGGACCATAGTGCACTCATCAATAATAAAAAGTTTTGTACCCTGTAAATGTTTTCCTGCATTTGTATCGTTTTTAATCCTGGAAACAGATGTTTCGTTGATCGGAATAGGTATGCCATATAGAGAGTGGATTGTTCGGCCTCCTTGTATCAAGTTAGATGCTATTCCTGTAGTTGCTGCAGGTGACACAATTTCTCCTTGTCCTCTTAAATGATGTGTAAGTAGATGGTATAGGTAGGTCTTTCCACTGCCACCAGGTCCATCGAGAAAAAAGCACTTTGGTATTAAACTGCTATTTTGTAAAGCTTCAGTAATGACATCATAGGCAAAAAGTTGCTCCTGATTAAGAGTTTCTTTCATCTCTGCAGCTTTTTTAACTCATAATCCTTATCATATTGTTTAAGGAGTTGTTTAATATTTTTTGCTGGGCGTGGTAAATTATAATCAGCAAAAGTTTTTCCATGGACTATGAGGACATCTTGGACATCTTTCATAGCATATCCTTCACAATCTATACACTCTTCAGTGTTGCTGTGGTATGTATGACAATAGTCTTGTAAAAAATGGTCCTTAAATTCATTCCACAATTCAAGTGGATTACTGGGGGGGCCAAAAATACAGATATAAGCAAACATGTCTCTAAGTTGGGAAGGCATGTTAAGAATGCAAGCATCTGTTAAAGTATGTCTCCAGATGCTATCATCGAATAATAATCCAAGTGCTAACGCAGCATCCTTAAAGGTTTCATGCATAACTCCATTGACGGTTTTAATGCTGTCAAAACTGGTAGCAGCTTTTACATGCAGTTACAACAAACGTAAATAATAGCGTTCTTGGTCTTTCACACTAACAGTATACATTCTTCCAATAACTGTGAGACCCCCTCGTTTTCTTTGTTTTCATGTGCCTTGTTTCCAAACGTAGTGTTCTGGAATTTCGCGGTAGAAATAGTTATGTGCATTGTGGTTGATCTTATTAAGGTTGAAATACGCCATAAGTGTAGAATTGGAATTGAGCTTTTGATGGATGTTGTCTGCAGAGTCATTCTCATGAAAATAGAGTGGTTGAGAATTAGGCAGATGTACGGCTAGGCGAATGATGGCTTGAGATTGTTTATGCATAGGAAAAGCAAATATCCGCCATGCAGCCTCAGGTGCACTAACATATCTGGTATCCGTAAATTGGTGTGTTTCATCATGTTGGATGTTATTTTGGGAAATTTCAAGGTTGGCTTTGTCATGTCCTTTGTAAACGTATTTAAATAAATATTTTACACTTTGAATGGAAGCACATATTTCTACATTAATATGGCACTTGTATTTGGTGAGTAAAAATGGGTTATATGGAACTACCCATGAATTGTCAATCGTCTTAGAATGGTGTTCATATGTTTTGCCAATGGGTCTGCGGTAAGTGGGATAGCCATCCTTTTCTTTGATGGTATATGGTTGGTTTTGTTTTGGGAAACCTTTGCTACACTTTCAAGATCCATACAGGGAGAATTAGGATTGTGTTCTCCACAGGGACCATGAATCATGTGTTGAAGAACAATGTTATGGAGCTGAGGGTAGATTGTTTCATCAGGTATTTCAGCCCAGACTATATTGTCTATGTCCGCCTCAGTCCGTAATTTAGACAGGCTGTCAAGAATAATTAAAATATGAGCGTGTGGGAGGCCACGCTTCTGAAATTCAATGACATGGACCATTGCATTGACGTTTCCAAATAATCCACTGCTAATGTCTTTTAAGGCTACTTTCACACATCAGGTTTTCGGCGTCAGGCGCGATCCGGCGTCGTGCCGGAATGCCGGATCCGGCAAATGTTTTGTAAAACCTGATGTGCCGGATCCGGTTTTCTTCCGGATCCGTCTTGTTCTTGACAGACAAAACCGGATCCGTCTCATCCGGTTCATCCGTTTTTCTATCCGTTTTTCGACGGATTACGCCGGATCTGGTTTTTAAAATTGACCCTTGTGGCCTTCCGAACGGGATTGGCTACTGGAAAACTATACAGTCATATGTAAAAGTTTGGGCACCCCTATTAATGTTAACCTTTTTTCTTTATAACAATTTTGGTTTTTGCAACAGGTATTTCAGTTTCATATATCTAATAACTGATGGACTCAGTTATATTTCTGGATTCAAATGAGTTTTATTGTACTAACAGAAAATGTGCAATCTGCATTTAAACAAAATTTGACCGGTGCAAAAGTATGGGCACCCTTATCATTTTCTTGATTTGAACACTCCTAACTACTTTTTACTGACTTCCTGAAGCACTAAATTGGTTTTGTAACCTCATTGAGCTTTGAACTTCATAGCCAGGTGTATCAAATCAAGAGAAAAGGTATTTAAAGTGGCCACTTGCAAGTAGTTCTCCTATTTGATTCTCCTATGAAGAGTGGCACCATGGGCTCCTCAAAACAACTCTCAAATAATCTGAAAACAAAGATTATTCAACATAGCTTTTCAGGGGAAGGATACAAAAAGTTGTCTCAGAGATTTAACCTGTCAGTTTCCACTTTGAGGAACATAGTAAGGAAATGGAAGAACACAGGTACAGTTCTTGTTAAGCCCAGAAGTGGCAGGCCAAGAAAAATATCAGAAAGGCAGAGAAGAAGAATGGTGAGAACAGTCAAGGACAATCCACAGACCACCTCCAAAGACCTGCAGCATCATCTTGCTGCAGATGGTGTCACTGTGCATCGGTCAACAATACAGTGCACTTTGCACATGGAGAAGCTGCATGGGAGAGTGATGCAAAAGAAGCCGTTTCTGCAAGCACGCCACAAACAGAGTCGCCTGAGGTATGCAAAAGCACATTTGGACAAGCCAGTTACATTTTGGAAGAAGGTCCTGTGGACTGATGAAACAAAGATTGAGTTGTTTGGTCATACAAAAAGGCGTTATGCATGCGCTGTATTGTTGACCAATGCACAGTGACACCATCTGCAGCAAGATGATGCTGCCGGTCTTTGGAGGTGGTCTGTGGATTGTCCTTGACTGTTCTCACCATTCTTCTTCTCTGCCTTTCTGATATTTTTCTTGGCCTGCCACTTCTGGGCTTAACAAGAACTGTACCTGTGTTCTTCCATTTCCTTACTATGTTCCTCACAGTGGAAACTGACAGGTTAAATCTCTGAGACAACTTTTTGTATCCTTCCCCTGAAAAGCTATGTTGAATAATCTTTGTTTTCAGATCATTTGAGAGTTGTTTTGAGGAGCCCATGATGCCACTCTTCATAGGAGAATCAAATAGGAGAACTACTTGCAAGTGGCCACTTTAAATACCTTTTCTCATGATTTGATACACCTGGCTATGAATTTCAAAGCTCAATGAGGTTACAAAACCAATTTAGTGCTTCAGGAAGTTAATAAAAAGTAGTTAGGAGTGTTCAAATCAAGAAAATGATAAGGGTGCCCATACTTTTGCGCCGGTCAAATTTTGTTTAAATGCAGATTGCACATTTTCTGTTAGTACAATAAACCTCATTTGAATCCAGAAATATAACTGAGTCCATCAGTTATTAGATATATGAAACTGAAATAGCTGTTGAAAAAAACAAAATTGTTATAAGGAAAAAAGGTTAACATTAATAGGGGTGCCCAAACTTTTACATATGACTGTATATAGCATGTTCCTACAGCCCTTTTTTGACAGGTTGTAGAGGAGAAAGTGCAGGTTGGAGAGAAGAGCAAGTTACTGGCGAAGATGGATGTTGTCATTGGAAATATTACCACTAGAAGTTCTGTGACGGTTTCAGTAATGAGGGACAATTTTGCACTATACTTTATGTCACCTCAAGGCAGAGTACACTGGCAGGATGACAGAGTGTGAAAGATTTGTGCCCTAACCAAACTTGTGTACCTTCTGGACCAACAGTATATACCTTTGCCAACCAAAGTTGGCTATCTTGTCATGGTCTTACTATTTTTAGCTTTAGGCCACAGGTGTGTACCTGGTTGTGTTTTATGCAAAGTATTTCACCTTTTAACAAAAGTTGTGTACATTGTTAGGAAATCACCAACAATAGACACAACTTTTCAGGTGAAATACTTTGCTTCAAACACAACCAGGAACACAACTGTGGCAAAAAGCTAAAATTTACCCACAGTTATATACCTGGTTTTGAATACCTTTTTACCTTTTAAATACCCTGTATTTAACCTTTTTTTTAAACATATTTCGCCGCAGAAAGAAATGACAGACAACCAGTGTAAACAATAATTTAACTTTTATTTAAAATATTTTTTTTTGTGTAAACTATTTTTAAAGTTAAAAAAACTTTTTTAATAAAGGTTTGAAACCAACCAAATGGGCATTTTTATTACAAAAAAAACATTATAACTCGGTGTAGTGTGGGGTGGAAATACTGCTGGAGGGGCTGCGGGACACTTCGACAATGGGAGTGTGGAGAGAGGACTGGGATCGTGGTGGGGAAGGAACAGTTAGAGGTGATGGTGTGGAAAAAGCTACAGAATGGGTGGACATGTGGGAGGCAGAAGAGGTGGTGGGCGGTGGAGTGGAGGGTTGGGCAGGGACTGTAGGAGCAGATGATGTTGATGGAAAGTTGTATGGGGAAGGAGTTTGGTACGGGGAAGGAGTTTGGTACGGGGAAGGAGTTTGGTACGGGGCAGGTTGCTGGAAGTGGGGAGATGTCTGGTACTGGGGAGGTTGCTGGTACTGGGAAGGTTGCTGGTACTGGTGAGGTTGCTGGTATGTAATAGGAGGGGGAGGATGGAAAGTGGCTGGAGGGGGTGCAGATGTAATAGGAGGGGGAGGATGGAAAGTGGCTGGAGGGGGTGCAGATGTAATAGGAGGGGGAGGATGGAAAGTGGCTGGAGGGGGTGCAGGTGGAGGAACTACAGTGGTGGGAGGTGGAGGTTGGGAGGTAACCTGCTGTAGAGCACCGTGGCACGAATGCATTACATGCATCTGCTGGGTAGGAGATAGTGTTGCCATGCGCTCCACAACAGACCTGAAAAAGGTGTGGTTTGGCGAAGATCTTGCTTCTGAATGCATGGTTTGCAGAAGTGTCTTCACCTCCAGAATGCTGGAGTTGATCTGCTGAAAGCCTGAGGAGATTTGCTCTGACAAGACTTTTAGACAGTTCTGGAAAGATGCATTCAGATGCAAGAACTCTGGCGCATAACTCTTTTCCTGACCCCTCTGCCGCTGCCGCCCAGTACCCGCAGGTGTACTAGAGGTGGCAGGGGCAGAAGGGTGGGGTAAAGGGAAAGCGATCTCCTCACCAGCAGCTTCATGTAATGTAGGCGGCCACGATGCTCCTGTGCTGGTGGATAGGACAGATGGGTCGAATGTGTGGGAAGACTGGGAAGGTGCAGATGTACCGGGGCGGTCGAAGTGTCCCTCGGTGCCGGTCTCCTCAGGGATCGCCTCAGAAGGGTCCATTCGTGCAGGCTCCCGAGTGCTGCTCACCGTGCTGTGGAATAAAGAGAAAAAAAAACAATTAAAATACTGACATGGTATGGCCCTGGCTGAAAAAAAAAAGTTACATCTAACATTTTTTTTCACATGTGGTGTGTAATATTTACCTTCTAGTGACCATTGTTTCCCGGAGGAACGACAGGGCTTGTGCGTACTTGTACTTGCTCCTGCGTCCTCCAGATCCACTCGGGGCCCGCATCTCTTTATTGAACTCCTTCTTGAAACGATCCCTCACAGACCGCCACCGATTCACAATTCTGTTCCCTGAAACGAGAAAGGAGTGGTTAGTATACAACATCAGTGTTTCACAAACTCCAGTCCTCATGGTCCCCAGGGGTCATGTTTTCAGGATTTCCATAGTAAATAGAAATCCTGAACACATGATCCGTGGGGACCACGAGGACTGGAGTTCGGGAAACACTGGTTTACATCAAGCAACCGGTACTGTATATACTTACGCTCTTTAATCTGGGCCCGAACATCGAGGTCCTCCCAGCGGCCCACAAGGAGCGAACAGATTTCCTCCCAGAGTCGTCGGGTAACGATAAGGTCAGCGTGGCGGCGGTCAGCCATATTCCAGAGCGGCTCCCTTTCTCTGACGAGATCGATGAGGTGGTCCACATCGAGTCCTCCATCCTCACCGTCAGAGTCGGGAGCATGCTGTGAAGGCTGTTAAAGAAAAAGACAAAAATAACATAATTAGCCTCCACAAAAGAAATGAAATGAAAAGTGCAAAAAAACAAAGCAAAAATATTTATACTTACACGCTGGTGACCGCCGCGTTGCTGTCGCCGACGACCTTGGCCGAGCACCAGATTGGGAAGACTAGAGAAGAAAACAAAAAATGTTATGTCTTTGGATGTAGGCATTTGTTTGCTGTGTGTGGTCTGCAGAACATTGTTTTATATGTGTTGTGTGTAGTGTGATGTTGTGTTTCTGCGTTTGATGCAAAAAACTTACCAATTGTGAGCCCACTCCAAGTGTCTGTCCACCCCTTCCTTCTTCTTCTGGGAGCTCTTCTTCATCTTGTGAATCCTGTTTTGAAATAAAAGGCAATGAATAGACATATATTACAGAGATGATGGATTTTGGAAATAAAAACTTACCGTCAAACGCTGACGATGCGAGGGAGGGCTCCCAGAAGATGATGTGCTGTCTTCCTGGTGGCCACACTCCATGCCTGTGGGTGGTGTTCCAGCTGCTGCCATTGCTGCTGCTGCTGCTGCATCTATTGGGCGGCTGTTGAATAAAGATAAACAAAGGGCCAATGAATATCTTGATATTCAATAGCCCTAGTTTGGAGGAATGGGGGATTTGATAATTACCGTCTCTCATCTGCTGCTGGCCTCCCCTCCTCAGCATGTTCCATTTGCTGCTCCATTTGGGGTGGTGGTGGTGCTGATGGTGCTGCAGTGGTCTCCTGCCTTCTCCTGCTGCGCTTGGTTGCTTTCTTGGGTGGCATGTTGGGTGTGGCTGTGGGTCCCACTGTCTTGCTTTTAAATATGTCTTGTGGGCAGAGCTACTGAGCATGCTCAGACCAAAAAAACCGGATCCAGCCACCGGATCCGGCTTTCGCCGGATCAGGCGCATTGCGGCGCTCATAGGCTTTCATTGTGTGAAAAAGCCGGACGCGCCGGATCCGGCGTGTCCGGCTTTTTCGCCGGAGACAAAAAACGTTACAGTAGCCGTTTTTTCCAGACGCCGGATCGCGACACATTGCCGGATCCGGCGAAAACCGGATGAAACGCATGGCCATCCGGCGCGATCCGGCGCAAATGCAAGTCAATGGGGGGGAAACCGGATCCGGCATTGCATTTCGCCGGATCCGGTTTCTGTCAAAAGCGCCGGATCGCGCCTGACGGCGAAAACCTGATGTGTGAAAGAGGCCTTAGAGGGATTCCAGTTTAATTTTAAAGACACGTGCAACCAAGTCTGGTCTGTGTTCAACACGCTGCCACGGTTCTAAATGTGTAGTAATCTCATTCCACTTAGGATTACATGTCATGGTGATAAATAGATCTGGTCGACCATACTTTGTAACAATAGCCATAGCATCCTGGTAGCGCTGCTGCATGTTTCTTGGACTGCCTTCAAAAGAAGATGGTAAAATGACGGTTTTCCCAATAGGGATGCCCTTTTGAACCGATTTTTTGAGTAGATGTTCTTGAAGGAGGCAGTAATCCTCCACTTTTAAATCTTTTTGGTGTTTGCGGATGTAATGTAGGCAATTAGCTTCGATTTTGACATAAGCATCTACTAAATATTGCCGTGTTAGCTTACCACCATTGAGGAGTGGATTAAAGTAATTTCTGACAGATAACATATAGCAATAGTATTGGAGTTGAGTGATCCTCCTCGAACTTTTGCCTTGTTGTCCATCATGCCATCCTTGGTCTCCATAAGGGAAAAATATTGGATAGAGGAGGGCATCCAAATTGCTATGGAGAATACTAATTTGTTGTGTTTTTGGAGCTAAAGGGTTATGGGGATCAGGTTTTAAATGAATTAATAGGTCTCTATTGAAAGGTGGCTCACCATTGTCATTTTGAAACACGACTGCTACTTCACTGACAGTGGGATTATTGTAGCGTCGAGGGTCTTGAGTACGATCTTGTTTAATAGCCATAGTGATGTTTGGCATGACAGTTCCGTTTTGTAGAGATTTAATTTTTTCTTGTTCTTCCACATCACGTAACATTTGATAAGCTTCCACAAAAGGATTAATAGTTTGGATTTGAAGGGCAATAATGTTCATCAATGTAGGATGACATTTTTGATTTTCTTTACATTGTAAGCGTTGTTCGTTTGCGGTAGTGGTATAGAGAATGTAAAGTTGGGCAAATGCGCATTGCTGGTCATCTGAGGGATGTAGTGTTCCAGTTCTATGATAGATCTGGCCATGTATGCGGAAACAGTATGGGCCATATCCAGGAGGTGGTGAAATATTTGCACCCATGGAGGCAAAAGCAAAGGAACTGTTAATACTTCGAATATTATCCATGAAATTTTTGCTAAATTCACTTTGCCCTTTCAGCAAACGTGTAAAGACATCAGGATATTGTAGTATGGGTACATGGACTTTACCCTTCTGACAGCAGAGCGTAAAGTTGTTATCAGAAGGTATCTCTGCTACAAAATGCAAAGCTTCGCTATGCTCACATACATGGGTCATGTCACCACAGCTGTGTTCGGTAATACTATTTTCATCATTAGTGAAAATGTGAGGTTGTAGTAGAAGTGCATGTCCAACCGATGGGGTGCGCCTAGTTTTGAGACCAACGTATATTTGTCTTGGTTGCACTTTCTGCGGGCTAACTGCAGCTTGTATGTGAAGAAACTGTGCGTTGGTATTGAATGGTGGTATTGATAGGGCAGAAACAGATTGCTGATTAGTTATGTCAGTGAACGGCATATAGGATGAAGTGTGGTAGTAACTTGTTCCACATGCTGATGTGGAAGCATCCTGTTGTGAGTCTACTAATAATGATGAGGAAGAAGCCGTCTGTTGTTGGCGGTGATGGCGTGTAGAGGCTTCTTCAGCCAATGTAATAGATTTAGAGTTAGGGGATTCGTGTGTGAGACGACGGCGTTTATAAGCCTTAATCTTGTCAAGTCGATGCTGTTTTTCCTCAGGAGTCTCATTAGCACGGCGTTGTTTTTGTCGTAGTGCTAAAGCTGCTTTCCTTTCACTGGCATTGGCATACTGTGCATCGGTATTGAATGGTGGTATTGATAGGGCAGAAACAGATTGCTGATTAGTTATGTCAGTGAACGGCATATGGGATGAAGTGTAGCAGTAAATTGTTCCACATGCTGATGTGGAAGCATCCTGTTGTGAGTCTAATAATAATGATGAGGAAGAGGCCGTCTGTTGTCGGCGGTGACGGCGTGCAGAGGCTTCTTCAGCCAATCTTATGGATTTAGAGTTAGGGGATTCGTGTGTGAGGCGACGGCGTTTATAAGCCTTAATCTTCTCAAGGCGATGGTGTTTTTCCTCAGGAGTCTCATTAGCACGGCGTTGTTTTTGTCGTAGTGCTAAAGCTGCTTTCCTTTCACTGGCATTGGCATACTTTTTGTTATGACTCATGTTGGCACAGGTAAAGGAGTCTATTTGGCAGTTATCTGGCAGTGAAGAAGGCGTCCTGGAGTATTGTAGAGTAAACAGATACTAATTGACCCTGTAATTGCCCAGCAGTAGTTATGAAGTGGTAGTGGCAAATTGGCCCTGTAGTTAGACACCGGCAGAGGAGCAAGGCAGCAGTAGTTATGGCGGTAGAGGCAAATTGGCCCTGTAATTAGACACCGGCAGAGGAGCAAGGCAGCAGTAGTTATGGCGGTAGAGGCAAATTGGCCCTGTAATTAGACACCGGCAGAGGAGCAAGGCAGCAGTACTTATGGCGGTAGAGGCAAATTGGCCCTGTAATTAGACACAGGCAGTGAACAGTCAGAGGAGCAAGGCAGCAGTACTTATGGCGGTAGAGGCAAATTGGCCCTGTAATTAGACACTGGCAGAGGAGCAAGGCAGCAGTAGTTATGGCGGTATTGGCAAATTGGCCCTGTAATTAGACACCGGCAGAGGAGCAATGCAGCAGTAGTTATGGCGGTAGAGGCAAATTGGCCCTGTAATTAGACACCGGCAGAGGAGCAAGGCAGCAGTAGTTATGGCGGTAGAGGCAAATTGGCCCTGTAATTAGACACCGGCAGAGGAGCAAGGTAGCAGTAGTTATGGCGGTAGAGGCAAATTAGCCCTGTAATTAGACACCGGCAGAGGAGCAAGGCAGCAGTAGTTATGGTGGTAGAGGCAAATTAGCCCTGTAATTAGACACCGGCAGAGGAGCAAGGCAGCAGTAGTTATGGTGGTAGAGGCAAATTGGCCTTGTAATTAGACACCGGCAGTAAACAGGCAGATGACCAAAGCAGCAGTAGTTATGGCGATAGAGGCAAATTGGCCCTGTAATTAGACACTGGCAGAGGACAAAGGCAGCAGTAGTTATGGCAGTATAGGCAAATTGGCCCTGTAATTAGACACCGGCAGAGGACAAAGGCAGTAGTTATGGCGGTATAGGCAAATTGGTCCTGTAATTAGACACCGGCAGAGGAGCAAGGCAGCAGTAGTTATGGCGGTACAGGCAAATTGGTCCAGTAATTAGACACCGGCAGTAAACAGGCATAGGACCAAGGCAGCAGTAGTTATGGTGGTACAGGCAATGCCAAGCGTCCGCACAGCAAGTCGGCGTGAGGTAAATGACGCAATTTCACGAATGCAAGATGGCGTCGGCGAAATCTCGCGAGATTTCGCCGACGTCGTTAACACCTCTTGCCATGTTAACCCTCAACACACCACACCGCCTCAACACACACTCCTCTCACCTTTCACCTCCACTCATGTCCACTCACTCTTTCACTCCACATACGTTCCTTTCTCTCACTCCGTTTCTCATACTCACACCGTCATCGTCGCTGCCCCGACATCTTCCTCCGCCGCCGCAATCCAGGATCCAGACGTTCTCCAGGCCGCCGACATGTTCTTGCGGGACGCCATCTTGGATTTCGTGAAATCCCGCGATATTCAAGATAGCGTCGCCGCAACAACATGTCGCTGGCGTGGACGACATCGGGATCCAAAAAGATGGCGTCGGCGAAATCTCGCGAGATTACGCCGACGCCATTTTGGATCCCGATGTCGCCCACGCCAGCGACATATTCTTGCGGGACGCCATCTTGGATATCGTGAAGTCCCGCGATATTCAAGATGGCGTCGCCGCAACAACATGTCGCTGGCATGGGCGACATCGGGATCCAAAATGGCGTCGGCGTAATCTCGCGAGATTTTGCCGACGCCATCTTTTTGGATCCCGATGTCGTCCACGCCAGCGACATATTGTTGCGGCGACGCCATCTTGAATCTCGCGGGACTTCACGACATCCAAGATGGCGTCCCGCAAGAACATGTCGGCGGCCTGGAGAACGTCTGGATCTTGGATCGCGGCGGTGGAGGAAGATGTCGGGGCAGCGACGATGACGGTGTGAGTATGAGAAACGGAGTGAGAGAAAGGAACGTATGTGGAGTGAAAGAGTGAGTGGACATGAGTGGAGGTGAAAGGTGAGAGGAGTGTGTGTTGAGGCGGTGTGGTGTGTTGAGGGTTAACATGTGCGTGTGTGTGTGGTGACGTCACCGGTTACAACTGGACGGAAGTTGTTACAACCGGAAGCTGGTTAGGGCATTTATTATTATAGATAGTTGAAGAGACACAGATTGCAATGAAGTAACTATAATCCCTGAATTTACTTTCACTGTACCACAGTAAGCCCACAAACGGACTATGCTATGAAAACTAGTGATGCTATACTAGTTATCTGTGCTTGGGTTATTTGGGGTATGCATTATAATGTGAAGCATAGGCTGTTTGCAGGTTTACTACATCAAATTTAAAGTGAGTTTAGAGATAACAATTATATAGTTGGAGTCAATATTTTTACAATTATCCACACAATATAACAGTTTAGTTTTTTTAAGCAAATGTATCAGCAGATTCTTTCCATTTAATCTGCGAGCATCATGATGTAGAGGCTGAGGGCCTGATTCCAGCAATATGTCACTTACTAGTTTGCGTGTTGTTTCAATAAAATCACTGTTTTATCAGCAGGAGATTATTGCTTAAGGACTAGTTATCTCGTGCCATGTAGTCCACCTGTTCTATATAATGCCACCCACACGACTGATTAGCAATTTTCTGCCTATGGTTAGTGTACACAAAAAGCTGACCATCGGTGGGGGGGGGCGGGGTTATACACAGCTCAGCATTCAGAGCAGTGCTATATCTGCAGCAGAGAAAACTCTGATACATCACTGGAATCAGGGTCTCTGCCCCTATATCATGATGCTCTCAGATGAGATAGCAAAAATCTGGTGACAGAATCCCTTTCATGGAGACAGATTCCCATAAAAGATAATTTTATTTAAAGCAGCGTTTTAAGACAATCTGTTGCCATTTGGGTCTTTTTATACAGATTGACATAGAATTAATTCATTAGACTTTACTGATGATGTGTTCAGTATGAGGAAGGTAAATAGTGAAAAGTACTGTGATGTGACATAAAATGAAATGTACAATGAAATAAAATCAGACATGTGCATGTTCTGTATAGATAAAGGGAATCATTTGCTCTTGCGAACCCATGAATCTCCATTGCTACATCAATGCTAGACATGAGAGGCCTCCTCTTTAGCAAATCAGTGGAGCTTGTGACAGACTAAAAGTAAAGGCCTCCGAGTCCATACACATTAGATAAGAGTTGGCAGAAATGGCCAATTTAGGCTGGTTTCACACTTGCGTTTTTTTGCGCTGTATTTTAGCGCTAAAAAACGCATGCCCTTTTTTTCCCTATATTTTGCATGGGATGCGCTTATGTGCGCATACATATGCGTTTGTATGCGTTTTTACGCCCATGCATTTTTTTGTGGTGTGCGCTTGGGCGCACAAAATGCATCCTGTTGCATTTTTTGGGCGTCCGACTTGCCTCAAAAAAACGCATGCGCGCTCAATGCGTTTTTTTACAGCAAGACACCCATTATAAGTCTATGGGTGTGCATATGTGCGCATTGGCATGCTCATGTATGCATTTTTTTGCGCATGCGTTTTTTTGTTGACCATTGGTTAGACAATGGAAATTAGTTGTTTGGGTTAGAGTTAGGGTTAGTTAAGGGGGGTTAGGGTTTGGGTTAGGGTTAGTATGGTTTGGTTAAGGGTTAGAGTTTAGGGTTAGTTAGGGTTTAGGGTTAGGGTTAGGGTTTGGGTTAGGGTTAGTAGGGTTTGGTTAAGGGTTAGGGTTAGGGTATGGTTTGGTTAAAGGTTAGTGTTAGGGTTAGGGTAAGGTTTGGTTAAGGGTTAGGGTTAGTAACGTCATGGTTTGGGTTAGTGTGAGGGGCCAACTAATGTTGGAAAAAAACGCAAACGCGGTAAAAACGCACTAAAAACGCATACAAACGCATAAAAATGCTGCGTTTTTTTCATGCATGCTCATAAAAAGGCTTGAAAAAAATGCAGCGTTTGTATGCGTTTTTTCCATGCGTTTTTTTGCGGGAAAAACGCGCTGCAAAACAAAGCAAGTGTGAAAGTAGTTTTAGAATCTTCAACTGTTTGAGTGAAACAAAAATGAATCAAAATTTTCATTGGGCATATTGAATTTTTTTTTCAGCCGATGGTAAGCACTGCCTGCATCATTGGCCTAAAAAAATACAACAAGGTGAATGGGGTTTGAGATGTTTTTTTTCCCAAAAATGTTCATGCAACCACTGAATGGCAGACTGTCCGACCAGTTGTATTTATGCGTATGTGCAATAAGAGTAGCATTTTAAGAACTTTTATTTCCAATGTGAATGTCTACATAATTCTGTATTTTATTAAGCCGATAGTTGGTGGCTGCTTACACATGCACTTCCCAATCCTTCATTTCAGTACGATTTTTAAAAAAAATCTGATATAATATTTTATGGCATCATTACATGTTATTATCTTTACAATGTGTTAATGAGAACCGCAGGAAAATACTACACTGAATCATTATAATGAGTTTAATTGAGTCCAAATAAATTGATTTGGTTTCTCATTTAAGTTAAAAGAAATTTAAATAATATGTCAAATGCACTATTAAATATAGAAATATAAACAAATGCAATCTTACCAAGTCATTAAAATAATCCTAAAAGTCTTTTCATATTTTAATGAAACAGATACAATTGTTTATAATGTAGTTAATTAAAAAATTACATTTAAGTTACTGCAAATCACTGATAATTGTGTAAAGGGTTTCTTACAATGTATTTACTGAATTGAATTAGTAAGCATGGCATTGGAGTTCTGGGAAAGATCTCATTTATTGAGTGTATGAACAGTATGGTGGTATGTTATACTTTTTAAATATACAGTATTTATTAATACTAGACAGCAATACAACATTTTTATTATTAAACCTATAGGCTCTTGTGAATACCATCAGGGTCATACCGTCCATAGCTACAGACCATGTGGAGTCAAGGAACCCAGTGCTAAACTCTGCTTCTGAAGTTCCACAGTGTGTGCATCCTCAGGAGACTGATAAAGCTGAATACATTGGCAGAGGAGAGAGCCAACAGCATGCACCTCCGCCATTCAGTTTGTGCGTCTGAGGCTTCATGCCACAGGCACAAAGACATTATTACATCACACCTGCTTTGAGTCCACTCTGCACAGGGTGAAGCAGTATATCAGACTGAGTATTTATCATCAGAAAAATAGGGGGCTGTGAGTTCATCATACTGTTTATAGGGGCTGTGGGGGTCATCATAATATGTACTATCAGGTGATCATTTTGTGCATAGAAGGCCATGGGGCCATTATTATGTGTTCTGGGAAGTTAGGGGCCTGTCATACTATATATACACAGGTGCTTCTCACAGAATTAGAACATCATCAAAAAGTTAATTTATTTCAGTTCTTCAATACAAAAAGTGAAACGCATATTGTATAGAGTCATTACAGACAGAGTGATCTATTTTAAGTGTTTATTTCTGTTAATGTTGATGATTATAGCTTTCAGCCAATGAAAACCCCAAAGTCATTATCTCAGTAAATTAGAATACTTTATAGCACCAGCTTGAAAATTGATTTTAAAATCCGAAATGTTGGCCTATGATATGTATGTTCAGTAAATGCACTCAATACTTGGTCAGACTCCTTTTGCATCAATTACTGCATCAATGCGGTGTGGCATGGAGGCGATCAGCCTGTGGCACTGCTGAGGTGTTATGGAAGCCCAGGTTGCTTTCATAGCAGCCTTCAGCACTTCTGCATTTTGGGTTTGCTGACTCTCATCTTCCTCTTGACAATACCCCATAGATTCTATATGGGGTTAAGGTCAGGCAAGTTTGCTGGCCAATCGAGCACAGTGATACTGTTGTTTTTAAACCAGGTATTGGTACTTTTGGTAGTGTGGACAGGTGCCAAGTCCTGCTGGAGAGTGAAATTTTTATCTCCAAAAAGCTTGTTGGCAGAGGGAAGCATGAAGTGCTCTAAAATTTCCTGGTAGATGGCTGCGCTGACATTGGTCTTCATAAAACACCATGGACCTACACCAGCAGATGATGTGGCTCCCGAAACCATCACTGATTGTGGAAACTTCACACTAGACCTCAAGCAACTTGAATTGTGTACCCCTCCACTCCACTCTTCTTCCAGACATTGGGAGTTTGATTTCCAAATGAAATGCTAAATTTATTTTCATCTGATTGCAACACCTTGGACCACTGAGCAACAGTCCAGTTCTTTTTCTCGTTGGCCCAAGTAAGGCACATCTGGCATTGTCTATTGGTCATGAGTGGCTTGACACAAGGAATGCGACACCTGTAGCCCGTCCTTGATACGTCTGTGTGGTGGCGGCTCTTGAAGCAATGACTCCAGCAGTCCACTCCTTGTGAATCTCCCCCAAATTTTTTAATGGCCTTTTCTTAATCCTTTCAAGGTTGCTTGTGCACCTTTTTTACTCCACTTTTTCCTTCCGCTCAAATTCCCTTTAAGATGCTTGGATACAACACTCTGTGAACAGCCGTCTTCTTTAGCAATGACCTTTTGTGGTTCACCCTCCTTGTGGAGTGTGTCAATGACTGCCTTCTGGACATCTGTCAAGTTAGCAGTCTTCCCCATGATTGTGGAGCCTACTGAAACAGACTAAAGGTCTTTTTAAATGCTCAGGAAGCCTTTACAGGTTTTTTTGTTTATTATTCTAATTTACTGAGATAATGACTTTTGGGTTTTCAGTGGCTGTAACCGATAATCATCAACATAAACAGAATTAAACACTTGAAATAGATCACTCTGTTTGTAATGACGCTACAGTATATAACATATGTTTCTTTTTATACTGAAATAAATTAACTTTTTTGATGATATTTGATGAATTTTGTAAGAAGCACCTGTAGATGGGCTATGGGGTCATCATGTTGTGTGTAGGAGTGCTATGGGGTTATGATACTGTATATAGGGGCAGTGTTTACAGGGCTATTGCATCATCATTCTTTGAAAATGGGTTTGTGGGTCCATCATACTGTGTGTAGGGGTCTTTTGGAACATCATACGGTGTGTAAGAGGGCACTGGGGCCATCATACTTTTAATAGAGGGCTACCGGGCCATCATACTGTATTTATGGGGGCTATGGCACCATCATACTGCATATAAGGAGACAGTGGGGACCTTATACTGCATATAGTGGTCTCTGAGGCCATCATACTGAGTATAGGGGAGCTGTGGAACCATGATACTGCATAAAGAGGTCTGTTTGTGTGGCCATCATACTGTGTATAAAGCATCTGAAATTTCCTTGCTTCCTTACACTTGCTGAGTTGGTAACTTGAATTATGCAAGTGTAAGGTTTGATTTTTTTTCTATATTAGGTTTCTGCACAATGCATGACTTACAAAAGCTAAAATGTAAATAAGCAGCACATGCTCTGTACAGCCAAAGAACAAACTTGGGCTGCTGAGTTTATTCAGTTGCATATCTACGGGGGAGGGCAGGAGGGTATTTGCCCCGGGCATAGCTGGCAGAGGAGCGCCATCAGGCCGCATTATATGGCAGTCCGAAGTGTCTTCCCGGCGGCTGCATTTTGCCGCCCCCATAGTGGGGCTGACAGCCAGGTCAGAAGGTTCAACGTGCCTGCTCCCAGTGACTGATTGTACTCGGATCTTTCAGGCACAAGTACAATTGAAGCACTGACTGCTGACATCAACAGGTCAGGGCAATGTTAGCAACATGATCACATCATGTGATCACGCTACTGACTTCACTCTTCAGCGCTGCATAGGTGGCAGAAGTTTGGTGCGGTAAGTGCTCTAATGTAGAGTAATGGGGATGGGTGCAGACACAGTATGTAGAGTGAAGGGAGAGTGTATGTGGATACAGTATGGGGAGCAAACAGGATGAGTAAATTTGAGGACACAGTATTGGGAGCGAGTGGAGGATGGGTGCGGACACAGTATGGGGAGCGAGGGGGAAATTTGAAAACACAGTATGGAGAGCATGGGGATAATCTGAGGACAAAGTATTGGGAGCGAGGGAAGGAGGGGTGCGGACACAGTATGGGTGCAGACAAAGTATTGGGAGCAAGGGGGGGGTGAAATTTGAGGACACAGTATGGGGTGCGAGGGGGCAGGATGGGTGCGGACACAGAATGGGGGACAAGGGGGAATGTACATTGGCTTGCAAAAGTATTCTCCCCCTTGGCTTTTTACCTATTTTCTTACATTACATCCTGTGTTTAAATATTTTTGTAATACGATTTGTGTGTGATGCATCATAACTAAATAATTTAAACTGCTGTAGTGAAGTGAGAATAATATAGGTATAAATTAAATTTATGGGATCAAATAACTAAAATTAGGCATGTGCATGTGTTTTCACCCCTTTTGCTATGAAGCCCTTAAAAATTCCTGGTGTAAGCAATTACTTTCATCAGTCACAAGCTTGGTAAAATGAAGTCCACCTCTGTGCAATGTAAGTGTCACATAGTCTGTAAGTATATACACCACATTCTCTGAAAGGCTACAGAGGCTGCAACACCATTAATCAATAGGTACCACTAATGAAACAACGCCATGAAGACCAAGGAGATCTCCAAACAAGTCAGAGATAAAGTTGTTGAGAAGTAAAAGTCAAGGTTGGGTTACAAAAAAAATCCCAGTCTCTGAAGATCCCCTGAAGCACCATCAAATTAATTATCAACAAATGCAAAGATCATGGTACCACAACAAACCTGTCAAGAAATGGCTGCCCACCAAAACTCCATTAATCAGAGAGACAGCACAGAGAACAAAGGTAACCCTGAATGAGCTGCAGGGTCCCCAAGCAGAGACTGGTGTATCTGTCCGTACAAACACAATAAGCCATAAACTCCATAGAGGTGACCTTCATGGATGAGTAGGCAGAAAACATCCTTTGCTTATAGACAATAATTGTAAGGCTCTTTTTGAGTTTGCCAAAAGCCATGTGGAGGACTCACCAAATGTATGGAGGGAAGGTACTGTGGTCAGATGAGACCAAAATTGAACTTTTTGGCCACCAAGGTAAATGATATGTCTGGCGCCAAACCAACACAGCTCATCACCACAAGAACACCATCGCCACAGTGAAACATGGTGGTAGCAGTATCATGTTGTGGGGATGTTTTTCAGCAACAGGGACAGGGAAAATGGTCCGAGTCGAGGAGAAGATGGATGGTTCGAAATACAGGGATATTCTAGAGCAAGACTTGTTTCAGTCTATCAGTATTTTGAGACTGGGATGGAGGTTCACCTTCCAACAAGAAAATGACTCAAAGCATACTGCTAAAACAATACTCGAGTGGTGTAACCGTAAACAAGTAAATGTTTTGGAGTAGCCTAGTCAAAGCCCAGACCTTAATCCAACTGAGAATATAGGGTCAGACTTGAAGATTTCTGTTCACAAGGGAAAACCATCTAACTTGAAGGAGCTGGAGAGCAGTTGTAGTGAAACCTCCAGCAGGGGGAGCTGGTGAGGGAAGAGAAGTTACACACTAAGAGCAGCAACCCTGAGCAACAGTACAGGTGCCACAGTTAACAAGAGAGAATAGTCAGACGAACCGAGTCAGAAACTAGCAGGAGCAGACGTACCAGAAGAAGCAGCAATACACGTAGTCAAAATACCAAGCCGAGAGTCAGAAAGCCAGAACATGAGCATGGGGTCCAAAACGTGAGACGAAATACGTGGTCGGGGTACAAGCCGGGGAGTCAGATGCCAGCGAGGGAACGTAACAGCAGAGACAAATACCAAGAGACGGGGTCAGAAATCAGTCCGGGTCATACACGTGAATATCAGTCAAAGGCAGGAGGAACACCAAGGTACAAGGGTCAGAGGCTCTAAACTGGAAGCTTGAGCTATCACTAACACTGGTCAGCAGGCTGTGAGAGACTGAAATAGCCCAGCTAGCTCCAGAACGAGGCTGAGGAGATTAACTCCCGCATGACCAGTCCGGAGTGAAGACAGCAGAAAATAAACTCCGGACTGGACCATGACAGCAGTTTTGCCTTGAGGGATGGGCAAAAAACCCAGTGGCAAGATGTAGAAAACTCACCTCATAGAGATTTATCCAAAGTGACTTGCAGCTATAATTGCCACAAAAGATGGCTCTATAAAGGAGGTGAATAGTTACGCAAACTGTAGTTTTCAGTTATTTGTCACATTTGTTGTCTGCTTCACAATAAAAAGAAAAACAAATGTTCACAGTTGTAGACATGTTCTTTACATGAACTGATGCAAACCCTAAAAAAAGTGCAATTCCAGCTTGTGAGGTTGGAAAACACAAAAAATGCCAAGGGTGTGAATACTTTCACATGCCACTGTATGTGGACAGTATGAGGAATGAGGGGAGATGGGTGCAGACACAGTATGGGGAGTGAAGGGTGAAATGAGTGCAGACACAGTATGGAGAGTGAAGCATCATATTCATTTTCAGTGCCACAAAATGTTAAGTTCAACTGTTTTTGTCTCTGAACTAATTTGGAAGTAGAACAGAGTTATAAAATTAAGCACTGTAAGGCTATGTGCACATGATGTGTTTTTGATGCGTGTTCGCTGCGTTTTTTTATGCACGGAAATGCTCCAAAAACGCAATGGAATACTAAAGCAAGGTAATGCAATGACAATCCTGAAGTGTTGTGCACATTATCCGTAAATTTCCGTCTGTATTTGCAGCATTTTATTTTCTGTAGCCTGTCCATTCTTTTTGCATTTCTGCCGCATTTTTGACTCATTGACTTCAATTGAGTCAGTGAAATCTGCAACAAAAACGCACGTGTAAAAGGTTTGCGGATTTGCTACAGATTTGCTGCCAAAAACGTAGCAGAATTGTCAAGGGAAATGATGTCAGAAGGAGGAAGAGTGTGTGGGCAGAGAATGTGTGTGAGCGGAGAATATGTGCGTGTCTGTCTGTGTCTGTCTGCTGGTGTCTGTGTCTGTCTGCATCTGTCTGTCTGTTGGTGTCTGCGGCTGTGTTTGGGTGTCTGTGTGTGTCTGTGTCTGTCTGCGGGTGTCTGTATGTATGTGTACCCATGTGACGAACTGCCCATATTGATTGTACTTAGGTGTTGTCTGATGGGACTACTACTCCCATCCGGCTATGTCTGCTGTCACATATAACAGAGACAGCATGAGCTGATGATGGGAGAATAGTCTCATCATCCGGCGCCTGAGTTCAATTGTAAAAAAAATCAAAACATT
The DNA here is from genome assembly GCF_039654945.1 of Dendrobates tinctorius. Lineage (NCBI taxonomy): Eukaryota > Metazoa > Chordata > Amphibia > Anura > Dendrobatidae > Dendrobates > Dendrobates tinctorius. Next base: position 14,148,050 of record NW_027361749.1, read on the forward strand.
GACATAATCACATACATATTCACATACAATAAACATACTCACTGTACAACTATTCCCCAATGTCTCCTTCAATCAAACAAACATAATAAGCCAACCTATACTCCCTGTCCGCCGTAGTCCATTTAATACTGAGTGTCTCACGTCGATGTCACCCGGCCACCGGCGATACACTGACAGGAGTATGTCACTGAGCCGCCATGAGAGTTTACCGGAGTACATCAGTTGATCAGCTCTGGTGCTCTCACTTTCTGGTGTGAGAAAGTTCTCACACAGCGGTAGTGCCGTAAGTGAGAGCACTGGAGCTGATGAACTCCTGTGAACTCTCACGGCAGCGCAGTGATACACTGCGGGAGCGATTATCTCCTGTCAGTGTATCGCTGGAAGCCGTATAGAGCAGTCACATCTCCTGATGTGACTGTTCTACACGTGAGATCGCCGTGGGACACTCAGTATTAAATAGACTACGTCAGACAGGATAGTATATGTCGGTTTATTATTTTTTGATTGTTTGCAGGAGACGAGGGTGACAGAGATTAGGCGTTCAGTAAGTATGGTTAATTTAGATCCAATAAAGGAGTTTGTGTGATTATTTCAAATACAGGACTTTATTCTGGCTGTGTGTTTATTTACAATATAACTATAGGATTAGTAATGGATAGATGTCAGTGATGAACGAGTATACTCGTTGCTCGTGTGTCCTCCGATTATTTTGGCGTGCTCGGAGATTTAGTTTTTGTCGAAGTAGCTGCATGATTTACGGCTGCTAGACAACCTGGATACATGTTGGAATTCCCTAACAAACAGGCATTCCTCACATGTATTCAGCCTGTCTAGCAGTCACAAATCATGCAGCTGAAACCACGAAAACTAAATCTCTGAGCACGCCAAAATACACAGAGGATACCCGAGTATGCTCGGGAAAACCCGAGCCAACAGTATACTCACTTATCACTAATAGGTGTCTTACACGCTCCTCTCCAATACTAAGCTACTAACCTATGGGCTTGATGTTACCTTACAATACAAAGGTGACATCAACCCCATAAATATGAACCCCACTTGCTACAGGGCAAGTGGGAAAAGTGAGGCTAAGTGCCAGAATTGGTGCATCTTTAAGATGCACCATTTCTGGGGCGGCTGAGAGCTGATGTTTTTAGCCTGGGGGGTTGCCAATATGTGTGGCTACTTCCTAGGCTATTAATATCAGCCCGCAGCTGTCTGCCTAGCCTTTGTTGGTTCAATTTTATAGGGGGACCCCATGTAAATCTTTTCTGGGGTTCCCCTATAAACTAGCCAGTAAACGCTAAGCAAACATCTGTGAGCTGATATTAATTGTCCGGGATAAAAGCAGCTATGACATTCGAGCTTCCAGGGCCAACTACAGCCACCTGTGACATGCTCAGAGAGGAGGTAATCACAAGCTTAGGAAGCTGACAGTCCATTGAGGTACAAGGCCAGGTGACCGGAAGGTCACAACCTGGCTTGTCTGGTGCATCGCTAAATGTAAAAGGGCCTTTAGTGCCCAGAAGAAAGGAGACCACAAAATTAAAATGCGTGAAAAACAAGGCCCACCTAGCCTGTCTAGGATTCAAGTGCTTGGCTGATTCAAGATAAATCAAATTCTTGTGGTCGATGAGAACCACAACTTGATGTCTAGCTCCCTCCTACCAATGTCTCCACTCTTCAAATGCCCACTTCATGGCCAATAATTCCCGATTCCCCATGTCATAACTACGGTCAGATGGGGAAAATTTTTGAGAAAAGAAGGCACAGGGATTCATCTTAGAGGTTACTGGATCTCTTTGAGGCAAAATGGCTCCTGCACAAGTCTCAGAAGCATCTATCTCCACCTGAAATGGGAGTGAAACATCAGGTTGCCGTAGAACCGGAGTAGAAGTGAATCTCCGCTTAAGCTCCTGAAATGCCGAGACAGCCTCTGGAGACCAATTCACCACATCAGCGCCCTTTTTGGTCAAATCCGTCAGTGGTTTAACAATACCAGAAAAATTACTTATCAATTTATGGTAGAAATTAGCAAAACCCAAAAACTTCTGGAGAGCCTTCAGAGAAGTGGGCTGAACCCAATTCTAAATGGCCTGTACCTTGGCCGGGTCCATTTCAATAGCAGACGGGGACAAAATGAATCCCAAAAACGAAATCCTCTGTACACCAAAGAGACATTTCGATCCCTTAACATACAGAGAATTTTCCCTCAAAATCTGGAACACTGTCTGGACATGTTTCACATGAGAATCCCAATCACTGGAAAAGATCAAAATATCATCCAGATAAATGAACAAGAACTTATCCACAAAGTCCCGGAAAATATCATTCATAAAAGAATGGAAGACGGAAGGGGCATTAGTGAGTCCAAAAGGCATCACCAGGCACTCAAAATGTCCCTCCGGAGTATTAAACACCGTCTTCCATTCATCCCCGTGTTTGATGCGAATAAGATTATACGCCCCCCTGAGGTCAAGTTTGGTTAACCAACCAGCACTTTTAACTATGGAAAATAAATCAGAAATCAGGGGTAACGGGTACTGACATTTAACAGTGATTTTGTTAAGGGAGCGATAATCAATACATGGCCTTAATGAGCAATAATTCTTGGCCACAAAAAAACCCAGCACCTAAAGGTGAAGAGAATGGTCTGATATGACCCTTCTCCAATGACTCCTTGATATAAGATCGCATAGCATCATGTTCAGGTACAGATAAGTTGAAAAGCCGACCCTTGGGAAAGTACAACCGGGCATTAACTCAATTGCACAGTCATAACTCCTATGAGGAGGCAAAGACGCAGACTTACTCTTACTAAATACATCAGAAAAATCAGCGAAATAGTCAGGAACATCATGAGGCTGGGGAGAGGTGGAGAAAACAGGAGTGTCACTAAGAACACATTGACAACCCCAACTCACCACAGACACAGATTTCCAATCCAAAACAGGATTACGGGTTTGCAACCAAGGAAAACCCAGTACAATAATATCATGTAAACTGTGCAACACCAAAAATTTACAATTCTCTTGGTGGTCCAGGGCGACCGGCATTATCACCTGGGTCCAAAACTGGGGTTTATTCTCTGCCAAAGGGGTAGCATCAATACCCCTCAAAGGAATAGGGATCTGCAGGGGCACCATGGGAAAACCACAACGTTTGGCGAAGTCAAAATCCATCAGATTCAAAGCTGCTCCTGAATCAACAAAAGGCTTAGCAGAAAATGTAGACAAGGAGCAGATCAAGGAAACCGCCAAAAGGAGATTAGGCTGTACACTGCCCACCACAAATGAGTGAGAAAAGCGTTTTTCTCGTTTAGGGCAAACAGAAATAGTATGAGAGGCGCACCCACAAAAGAAGCACATCTTATTACGCCTTCTAAACTCTTGACATTGCGCCCTAGACAAAACCCTATCACATTGCATGGGTTAAGAAGTTTGTTTGAAAGGCAGCACCGCCTCTCGCATAGTTTTACGTTCACGTAAACGTCGATCAATTTGAATGGCTAATGACATAGAGTCGATAAGACCAGAGGGGACAGGAAATCCCACCATAACATCTTTTACGGTTTCTGCCAGACCTTTCCGAAAGAGAACTGCTAGGGCAACATCATTCCATTTAGTAAGGACCGCCCACTTTTGGAATTTTTGACAATATAAGGCCTGTTTCACACTTGCTTTTTTTTGCAGCGCGTTTTTCCCGCAAAAAAACGCATTGAAAAACGCATACAAAAGCATACAACTGCTGCGTTTTTTTCAAGCATTTTATGAGCATGCATGAAAAAAACGCAGCGTTTTTATGCGTTTGTATGCGTTTTTAGTGCGTTTTTACCGTGTTTGAGTTTTTTTCCAACATTAGGTGGCCCCTCACAATAACCCAAACCATGACTTTACTAACCCTAACCCTAACCCTGACCCTAACCCTAACCCTTAACCAAACCATACTTAACCCTAACCCTGACCCTAACCCTTAACCAAACCATACTTAACCCTAACCCAACCTTAACCCTAACCCTAACCCTAACCCTAACCCTGACCCTAACCCTTAACCAAACCATACTTAACCCTAACCCTAACCCTAACCCTAACCCTAAGGTACCCTAACCCTAACCCTAACCCTGACCCTAACCCTTAACCAAACCATACTTAACCCTAACCCTGACCCTAACCCTGACCCTAACCCTAACCCTAACCCTAACCCTGACCCTAACCCTTAACCAAACCATACTTAACCCTAACCCTGACCCTAACCCTAACCCTAACCCTGACCCTAACCCTAACCCTAAACCCCCTTAACTAACCCTAACTTTACCCAAACCCCTAAATTCCATTTCTAAACTAATGGTAAAAAAAAAAACGCATGTGCAAAAAAACGCATACATAAGCATGCCAATGCGCACATATGCTCACCATAGACTTATAATGGGTGTCTTGCTGTAAAAAAACGCATTGCGCGCGCATGCGTTTTTTTGAGGCAAATCGGACGCACAAAAAATGCAACAAGTTGCATTTTGTGCGCCCGAGCGCATACCGCAAAAAAACGCATGCGCGGTAAAACGCGTACAAACGCATATGTATGCGCACATAAGCGCATCCCATGCAAAGTATAGGAAAAAAAAACGCATGCGCTATTTAGCGCTAAATTAACGCGAAAAAAAACGCAAATGTGAAACCAGCCTTACTCTGCAGCATCCTGACTCTGGTTCAATGCCAATAAGGTTTTCTCAGCTTGATCAATAGCATTAGTTTCATCATACAACAACCCCAGGGTTGGAAAAAACGCATCCACATTAGCCAGAATAGGATCTCCAGGTGTCAGAGAAAAAGCCCAGTACTGGGGATCGCCATGCAGCAAGGAGATGACAATTTTAACCTGCTGCACCGAGCTCCCCGATGAGTTAGGTTTCAAAGCGAAAAATAGTTTACAATTATTCTTAAAATTCAAAAATTTAGACCGATCCCCAGAAAACACATCAGGAGCAGGGATCTTTGGTTCTACAGCAGATAATTGAGCGAGATAGGCAGAAATTCTCCGCACTTCAGCAGCGAGCTGCTCAACACGATCGGATAAGTGCTTAGTCTCCATTAAAGAAAAAATCCTCCTACTGCCCCAGAGAAAAAGAGGAAAAAATATATTAAAAAATTCTGACATTATTTTTTTACAATTCTTTCCTTTTTTAGAGTACCCTAGAGTCTACAGTTTTGGCTGGTGATTCTGTTACCGAGGAGGATGGCAGGAATAGGCTAGGCCACCAGGTAACCAGAAAGGTTGGTAACTTAGTGGATTGCAGTCCTCGGATCGTAACAACATAACTAGCAGTAGCCGTGGGGCATACCTACGATGCCCTAGACGCCTTGGCACAGCCGGAGAACTAACTAAGCTTAAAGCAAGAAAGGGGAAATCTAAACTGCCTCGGAATAGAACCCCAAACATATAATGTCAGTGAGACAAGATGAGGCACAAACGCAGGCAGAAAATAGACTGAGCAAATGATGGGGCCCAAACTGTCTAGATAGGATAGGAAAGGAAAGACACTGTCTGTAATCACGCAAAAACCCTAAAAAATCCAACACGTCTGATGTACAAAAAACACTGAGGTCTCACAACCTCTCACCCACTATATCAGCATTCTGGTGTGAACTGACAGCAAAGCAAAAGAGACTAATATAACAGGGGACTGAACAAACTGACAATCTGTAACATATGGAGCGGGGTCCAGCACTGCCCCAGCAGGGAGCACGCTGAACCCTCACAGCAAAGCAGAAAGAGGCAAAACCAGATCAGATGCAAAGGATTAGCAAATGAGCAACTTATCTGAAAAATGCAGGATCAGGCAGGAGACGGCAGACCTCAAAATGCACAGGAAGAAACTAATCACCAGCAGCAACTGAGGGAAGCCTGCTCACTTATATCCTCCCAGTCAGTAACCCCTGATTTCCAGTCATCGTTGTCAGGTGGCAGACTTCTCTCAACCCGGCCAGCTCCACTACCCGCAGTAACCACCAGAGGGAGCCCTGACTCAGAAGTCAGATCAAGAGAATTCACAACAAACTTGCTTCCCCAAATCTATCAGACTTATACAACCAATAGCCTGTGTTTTCTTGACCAACCAAAGAAAAACACATAAAATCAAAAGTCAACATATAGATAAGTTTATGGCTCCTGGCACACTGAAAATAGACATCTGGACAAATAAGATTAAATGCTGTGTTGTCACAAGCATCATTTATTCCATGGCGCTTTACAGGTGAGAGGGTTATACATAATAAAAATCAAGTACAATAATCATGAACAATACAAGTCACTGATTGGAATAGGAGGAGAGAGGACCCTGCTCACGAGTTCTCACAGTCTGCAAGGGAAGGGTGAGGATACAGAAGGTTAGGGTTTGGTTGATTGTGCAGTGGCATAGTGGACAAGACTTACTCCAAGTTGTAGGCTTTTCGGAGGAGGTATGTCTTCAGGTTCCTTTTGAAGGTTTCCATGGTAGGCGAGAGTCTGATATGTTGGGTTACAGACTTCCAGAGTAGGGGGTATGCATGGGAGAAATCTTGTATGCAGTTGTGGGAAGAGGAGATAAGAGGGGAATAGAGAAAGAGATCTTATGAGGATGGGAGGTTACATGCAGGTAAGTACCGGGAGACTAGGTCACAGATGTATGGAGGAGACATGATGTGGATGGCTTTGTGTGTCATGATTAGTGTTTTGAACTGGAGTCTCTTGGCAATGGAAAGCCAGTGAAGTGATTGGCGGAGAAGAGAGGCTGGAGAATAGCAGCAGAACAGGTGGATTAGTCGGGCAACAGATTTTAGGATAGATTGGAGGGAGGCCACATAGTAGGAGGTTGCAGTAGTCAAGGCGAGAAATGATGAGAACATGCACTAGTGTTTTTGCAGATTCTTGGTTAAGGAATGTACTGTTTTGGGAATTATTTTTGAGTTGGAGTGGGTAGGAAGTGGAAAGGGCTTGGCTATGTGGTTTGACGAATAGAGCAAAGTCAAGAGTTTATTCAGAGTTTCAGAGTTTCTCAGATGGTGGGAGGTTCCCTCCAGTCTTCTCTACCTTAATCTGGTGTCTCTGTGGTCTGAGGTTGGATATTGGGCTTTGCTCCAGTGTGGTCAAGTGACTGCTGGGAGGCAAATTCAAACCTGCCATTTCTTTCTTTTGTTGCTGATTATTTTCAGTTCAAGTGGGTGGTTGAGATCAATGTTTCTGTGCTTCTGAGGAGGTTCATGCTTTGGTGCCTGTGCTTCGTTTATCATTGTTCACTTTAGTTCCTGCAGTTGCACTGTGGTTTTGGTTCTGGTGTGTTTTCCCTGTCTGCTGTTTGTATGCCCGCTCACCAGCCGCAGTACTGCTCACCGCCTGAGAAGGGCTCTGCTAAAGTCTCCACTTGCCAGGACTGGGAAAAGGATGAAGAGTATACCCGGCCCTCTGGATGTTCAGCAGTGCGAAGTGCCAAGTGTGACCCAAACACCGCTCTTGGTGGCTAGCAGTAGGCCGTGACACCATCACCCAGCATTACATAAACTATCCTAAGTACGACTACTATCCGTGAAAAACACTGATAGCACTTGTATGTGAAAAACTGATGTGTGAATGAGCCCTGAGACTTATAAAAAAGTGTATCGCTGTAGAAGCATCAATTATATTTTTACTGTCCAGTGGTTCTGATGACGTTCAACTTTAGAAGAGTTGTCTGGTTACTCAGATGTTACTTATATTTTATTTATTTTGTTGACATGTTGACAAAACAAAACTTTTGCTGAAGTCACAATTTGAGGTATTACTGAACATAAAACGTAATGCTTGTCATATACACAAGCGTGCAAGATGGTCCAGCAGCTGTTACTAGTAAAAGTAATGACATTGTTGCTGAAGCAAACATTTCCATGATGATCCATGAGAAATCTGGATCCAAACCACATTGTTTAAGTAATACATGCTTTCACTGCAGTAAAGAGGGATGCCACAAAGCAATAAGTAAATCTAAGTGCTCACAGTTTAGAAAATATGACACAGCTCGAGACCTTAAAGCTGGTTAATAATGTAACATAACAAAATTCTAGCAGCAAGTGATATCCAGCATTGTATATACTATTCGTTATGACAGTTTATTAGGTTGGTGTTTCCTCTTGTCATTGACACAAATACCATTCTTGAGGAGAGGGAAAAACATTGTCTTTACTGAAATTTTACACTTTTTTTTACACTATTAGGATTTTTTTTAAGTTTTAAAGGATCCTGCCACAGGAAAATGTTGAACAATGTCTATACTTTTTTACTTTTAGTAAGTCCTTTTAAAAACGTATTTTAACTTCTTGCCTTACTAAATGCAGATATCTTTTAAATGCCGCGGTCACACTTGCGATGAATACGGACGTGTGATATGTGATAAAACATTGCATAGCACTCGGGCCCGTATTCATCTATGGGGCAACTCCCATCAGTGTTTTTTTTCTCGGCCGTTTTCAATGTGCGAGTGAAATCGCAGCATGCTGTGATTGTCACCGACACTCGGCCGAGTCTCGGATCACTCACACCCAAATAAGCCTATGGGTGGGAGTGAGACAACGCACATCATTCGGATATCATCCGAGTAGTGTGCAATATACACTGACCCCGGCAGTGGAGGAGATGGAGAAATTAATTTCTCCGCCTCCTGATATCCGAGTGCTGTGCGATATACGCTGACCTCGGCAGTGGAGGAGATGGAGAAATTCATTTCTCTGCCTCCTCCGCAGCTGTGCTCCGATCCACTCTGTGCAAGATTCTTGGAGAGCAGGCGCATGACACTCGGCTCCTTCTTGCAGCAGAGCAGGAGACAAGGGTCATTAGCATATCGCATCCGATGCCATACGCTAGTCTGACCCCAGCCAAAGGGAATATATCACCAGGATTTTTCTTTCTCATCAGGGAACAGCATGATGTTTTGGCAGAAACCTCAATTCCAGCGATGTCTCACTTACTGGGCTACTTGCTGTCATTTTGATAAAAATCACTGTTTTTTCTGCTGCAGAAATACCAGTTCTCTGAATGCTGAGCTCTGTATAACCCTGCTCAGACCACTGATTGGTAGCTTTCTATTTACATTGTGCATAGGCAAAAAGTTGCCAAACAGTGGTAGGAGAGAGATTATATAGAGCTCAGCATTCAGAGAAATGGTAGATCTGCAGCTGAGAAAACAGAGATTTTGTGAAAAGTGGTTGCCCCCTCCGTAAAACAAAAAACTAACTGTAGTTTATAACATCTTTAGGAAGCTGAGTTCAAATTCCCTAGTCACATCCAGTTCCAAATCAAGAAATCAGTAAAATAAGACCTGCCTGACAAAGTGAAGTAAACCAAAACATCCTCAAAGCTAGATATCATGCTGCAATCCAAAAAAATTCTGAAACAAATGAGAAACAAAGCAATTGAGATCTATCAGGCTGGAAAAGGCCATAAAGCCATTTCCATTGGGTTTCCAGTGAACCACAGTGAGAACCACAAAACCATCAACCAATGGTGAAAAAACATGGAACAGTGGTGAACTTTCCCAGGAGTGGTCGTCTGACCAAAATTACCCCAAGAGAGCAACAACAACTCATCTAAGAGGTCACAAAAGGCCTCACAACAACAGCCAAAGAACTGCAGGCCTCACTTGCCTCAGTTAAAGTCAGCATTCATGACTCAACCAGAAGAAAGAGACTGGGCAAAAATGGCCTGCATGGCAGAGTTCCAAGACGAAAACCACTGCTGAGCAATAAGAACATAAAAGCTCGTCTCAGTTTTGTCAGAAAATATCTTGATGATCCCCAAGACTTTTAGGAGAATACTCTGTGGACTGCTGAGACAAAAGTTGAACTTTTTAGAAGATCTATGTCCCATTACATCTGGCGTAGAAGTAACAGTGTTTCAGGAAAGGGACATAATACCAACAGTAAAATATGGTGGTGATAGAGTGATGGCCTGGGGTTGTTTTGCTGCTTTTTACCTCGAAGATTTGCTGTGGTAAATGAAACCATGAATTCTGCTGTTTACCAAAAAAATCCTGAAGGAGAATGTCCTGCCACCTGTTTGTGACCTCAAGCTGAAGGGCAATTGGTTTATGCACCAGGACAATGATACAAAACACACCAGCAAGTCGATCTCTGAATGCCTAAAGAAAAACAAAATTAAGACTTTGGAGTGGCCTAGTCCTGACCTTAATCCGATTGAGATGCTGTTGCATGACCTAAAAAAGCAGTTCATGCTCAGTAACCTTCTAATGTAGCTGAATTACAACAATTCTGTAAAGATGAGTCGGTCAAAATTCCTCCAGTGCGTTGTAAAAGACTCAATGTCAGTTATCGCAAATGCTTGATTGCAATTGTTGCTGCTAAGGGTGCCACAACCAGTTAAGGGAGCAATCACTTTTTCACACAGGGCCCTGTAGATTTGGATTTCTTTCCCCTTAATAAAAGAACTTAATGTTAAAACTGAATTATGTGTTTACTTGTGTTATCTTTGTCTAAGGCCTGTTTCACACTTCCGTTTGTCAGTATCCGTCAAAATCCGCCGTTTTGCAAAAAAAACGGATCCGCCATTTTGCTTGGCGCATCCGTTTTTTTCCCCATTGAGTTACATTACCGGCAGATCTTGACAGATGGCCATCCGTTGGATCCGTTTTTTTTGCGGATCCGCCAAATTTTTGGCGTCCGCCGACATGCCCGGGCGGAGCATGCAACTTTTTTTGTGCGGGGGAAAGAAGTCAGCGGGAAATTTAACCCTGAAATCATGTCTGGCGGCCGCAAAAAAAACCTCTCTTTTCCCCGGCTACGGTTCCTTTAAAATTCTTCCTACATCGGATCCGTTAAAAAAACGGTCCGGTAGCATCCGTTGTCATCAGTACAGCAACGGATCCGCTTTCCGCCATTTTGGCGGTTTTAAACTGATGCTAAAAACTGAAGTTTGAAACAGGACTTATATTTAAATTTGCACAGTCAAGAGGAAAAGAAATGGAGCACTCACCCGGTCTTTCTTGTTGTTTTACTTTAATCCATAGTAGATGATATCAACATATCATTAAAGTGCATGGTGTGGTGTGCAGGAGACAGGGGAGTGAGCAGGTGAAAAAGCCTGACGGATGACAGCTATTTTGTGCTGCTGCAGGCACTTCAACGGGTACATGGACCTGTAGAAGCGCAGCAACAGCGTGAAATGTCCGTCATCCGTCAGGCTTGTTCACGTGCTCACTCCCCTGTCTCCTGCACACCGCACCATGCACTTTATTGAGATGTTGATATAATCTAATATGGATTAAAGGAATTCAACAAGAAAGACCGGGTGAGTGCTCCATTTCTATTCCATTGCTTGGAATAAAATCAGAGAAATACGGAGATACAGACTGTAAAGACAAGAGGGTCTGTGGGTGCTCTCGTCCTCTGACCTGGATGTCATTAGAAATCCCGCATAGACCAGGGCTCATCCCACTAAACACCCGCACTCCTTCCATGTAGGCATAATACTACTCAGACAACACAGGTTGAGAGTAAAACAGTGTGGCAATACTTTATTGACCCACCAACAGACAATAACATATAGAACAGTCCCAGCAAATACACAGGATGGTGCACATTACAAAGTCTCACCCTTCTGGCTCACCAGGATTAGAGCAGCTGCGACTTCGGGGCTTTCAATGTCGACTACCCCCACCAGTAGCACCCCACTTTAGACGGGCACCCACAGAGAGGCTGAAATGACAAGCTTAGGAAGCTAACAGTCCATTGAGGTACATGGCCATGTCACCAAATTGTCCCAACCTTGGTTCTCTGAATATCTCCATGGGGCCAGGTGACCGGTTGGTCCCAACCTGGCTTCTCTGAACATCTCCATGGTTTCAGTGATGGTCAATGAATCAGATCTGTATTCCTCCAGCTGGGGCCATGGTCCTTTAAGCTGTATTCTTTTGGTATTCCTTTGGTAGGAGCTATGGTATCCTGACTACTGTTCTGTAGAGTCTGTCTGCTGAAGTAAAAAGGTCCCTTTTTATACCCACATCTTTCCTTCAGGCCATCATCCACCGGTCATAGGGAAGGTGTGATAACGTCAACTCTCATGGTTTGAGTATTTAATCAATTTGCATATTAGCAAACATCAATTGTTCAATTACCTAGTGTCTCTGTTCTCCAAGGATAGCAACACAATAATCAATTCAAGAATCAACATTCAGCGTGTACATTCCATTTAACATTTATGTAATAGAGGGAGATATTCAAACACTGTACTTAGTTAGTTCTCATGAACGTGGTATATGGATGGCATGGAAGACTGGCTGATTGAGGTCATGGCTTTAATAAATTGCGAAGTGCCTGGACCATCACAACATAGCATATTTAAAAGTAACATATATTTAGTTATATTACACACAATTTTTAATATTAGTTCTAAAGTGGCCAAACCCTGTAATATTGGAGGTCTGTTCTCACTTTTTAAATGACTTATTTACCCAGGTGTGTAAATTTGTTTGGTAGACAGGTTAAACAACATGAAACTTTTTAAAAAAGGGCCCTGAAGGCTCAAAGAGTTATATAGTGCTGCATATTATATGAATATAAGATTTTTAAATAAGCAACACACTGTAAAAGCAAATCTTTTAAATGCAATTTTATTTACTAAAGGTTGGCATGGATAATTACGGTATTAAGTTATTCTCAGCAAAGAGACAAACTTATTAAATCTGCAAACAAAGGGTAGCGAAGACTGCATCTCCCAAATGTGAATGTGTGTAGCACTATTTATTTTTATGACTTTACTTTCTTTCATTAACACAGGGAAATAGATTTGGAAATGGAGCTCTCTAAAGGTTGTGCTGTTTGAATTTCCTTGTAATGATCCTGGGGACATCACATTGTCACTAATTGGGTTATTGCTCAATGCGATTATTATTTATAGCTAAATTTGTTTCTTCTACAAAGCATTAAATTGCTCTCTTTGGTGGTTTTGAATAAACTGCATATCTGTGATTCACTGTCATTGCAATGGTGACATTACCATGATGTTATCGATCAATTGCACTAAACCAATTTAAGCTGGATATCAGACAGTCATTATATCATCCTGGGACTATAAGTAGATTGTTGTTTTTATGAAAAAGCTGATGTCAAAAGATGTATGGCATAACAGTAATGACTGAAACCCAATCGGGGTTCAATCACTTCATAACTGTCTCTCTGGGTTTATATGGCCTGTTCTAGTGATGCTGATTCTTGTTGCCCTAAGAATTCTGGCTTCTATGATCTTGTTTTTGGACATGTACAAAGTGAATATGATCTTATAAGGTCTATGGAAATCAGAACCAAATTTAAAATGCTATAGTTTTTCACATTTTACAGGATCATACAGGCCAATCATCTGAGTGGAGATTTCTTTCCTAGCTAATTTGTCGCCCTGTGTAACCCTCATGTCATAATCTCTTATACTTGACTTAATTTTTGTATGTTTGATATTGAGCATACTTGTGCATGTAAGGGGGTTGAAAATGACTGTCCATATTAATATTAACTCTCTTATTAGTAAATATTGCCCCTTTAAGGACTCATATTAAAGCCCCTCCACCTTTGGGTAGTTGGTCAGCAAGTACATACGAGTAGTTATATAGGTTGAAAAAAGACCTAGGTCCTACAAGTTCAACCTTTCTCCACCAATTTTACATTGTTGCTAAATTATCTATATCCCACAATGTCATTTCTGCTGGGGAAAGCATGCAGGCCTTTTTTTAAAAGCTGCTGGAATCACCCTTCTTACACCCATAGTGAATGCCCCCTTATCCTTTGCATGGTCTTTGGAAGGAATAAGTCGTGTGATAGCCTTTTGAATTGACCAGTTGGTTTACATATGTTTAGATATCTGATTTACACTGTTCATGTGAGATTTATTGGGTGGCACGCTCGAGTGTCATATGTTTCTTTGTAATAACATATTATTTTGCACTCTGCAATGTGTAAATTGCTTTGTGGTGTGACTGTGGTGCTGACACAGAGCACGTAAGTTGGGAAAATGTAATGTCTACGCTGCAGCAGCCCAGTTTGTAAGGAGTTACATTATGTAATGTAGGTTATCCAGGGCTCTGGTTTCTCTCGCTCATGGATAGTGTAGCATTGCGCCTACTGATTTTGTTGGGGGACACTCGCTTGGCACGGGATTAACGTAGACAGGCACAGTTTTGCACATAAAACAGTCTATATTGGTTTATTTTACACAGCATAACTCACACGGTAGGCCCTGTTGCACGTGACAGGCCTACCACCGTCCATAATATTTCAACGTATGGGTAGACACGCTGGATCTCTCTGTCCAATGACCTCTGTCCAATGATACAGTAATGTTCATAGAAGTTTACAAGCACCAGCTGTCTGTGGAGGTACCTTACAGGAGCTCCTGCTCCAGACGCCGACTTCTTGTCAGTTCTCTCTCTCCTCGAATGCAGGGCCATCACAGACTCTGCTCACACATGGCCTCAGCGGGTGCTATTCAGGAGTCCGTCCCCCCCGGGACCGTCCAACACACAGGCCTCACCGGGTGCTATTCAGGGATCTGATTCTACGGCCAGGACCTCCCAACATACCAGCCACCAGGTCCGAGGCCTCACCATGTGCTCTTCAGGAAGTTAGCAGCTCCAAACACACAGACCTTCCAGGACCTTGCACTCTGATCACTCAGGTTCAAAACACATGACCTCAGTCACATTATATATCCCAAACCGCCCCCATATGTGGGCGGTGTATGTGTGGCTAGTCGATCTCGCCCAGCTCTCCGACTAGCCCTATGAGCCCCCCTTATAGGTAAATAAACTCATGGACTACAAGTCCCAGTACAACAACATCATTTTTGGGCTTTCAGCGCAGAGGACCTCTGCGACACATACCGGCCATTTTCAATCATGCCAGTCACTGTTTCATCACCACAATCAAGGAAACACCCACATGCATATCCTGAGGAGCACATACAGCACCCCCTAGCTGTAACAGGGGTCACTGCATCACAATAGTTACAGAGGGTGTGATGGCAGACAAAGCATAAAATGCTTTTTCATTTCCAGTCACCAGTTGTCCTCAGGATCACTTTAGTGTTAAGAAACAAACTTTGCTTAATTGCCCCTTTTTGGGCCCAGAGCTGTGTCCCTACCGCTGCCCTGATATCTGCTGTTATTTGCAGCACTGACATCATGTCAGCAGTGCGGCAACCAATCAATAAGCTCAGCTACTCTGCCGAACTGCACCTGGGACAATAGTTTACTAAAACTGCAAGAATCTTTAAACAGTTGCACAAGTGCCTATGACTTTATGGAGAACTGTGTACTTGCCATTGGTGCATTGGTCCATTGAGAAGTGGAATTAGAAACTGCCCCCCGAAAGAGACAAGAGCTGGAGATAGTCATAGGCTTGCCACAGAATCAATGACATAGATATTGTTATTGAACCTGTGTTGTTTATTTCTCTGAAACACTCTTCGGACAGGTGAAGACAACAATATGTTTGATCCGAGTGCGATCCGACAAAATGTTGCATTGCTCTTGGGCCAATGTTAGTCTTTGGGGCAGTGCACATATCCAATTTTTTCCTCAGAGTCTGAGGAAAAGATCTCTGTATGCCTGAGTTTGAACCGATATTCAGTTCACAATGCAATTCAGTTAGTGCGTGGAAATCATTAGACTGCACTTGGATGACAATTTCCATGGACTGACAGAATGGAGAAGAACTTTGTCAAGTAGCAAGCAGTGCCTTAAGTGAGGTCCCCGGGGTTCATCATGAACTCCGGTGACCTTTCTCATGGGAGCTCAGAGCTACACATTGCAGGAGCATGATTACGCTCCTGTCACAGTGTGAGCCGGCTGGCGTGGATAGCGGTCGTATCACTGATGTGATGTGATTCAAATCATCCGGAACTTCATGGGACAGATATACATTATTTTCATGTCGGACAGGTGAGTGATATGAGTGATATAGTTGTTTATTATTTTTCATCTTTTACAGGGGACATTGGCATCAGTGGATTAGGTCTAAAGATGAGTATTATGGTTGTTTATCATTTCTTGTCTTTGACATGTGACATGGGCTTCAGTGGATTAGGTGTAAAGGTGAATATAACCGTCCTTTTTTATTTCAAATAATGGAGTCTGTGTCATTATTTCAATTAAAGGATTTTATTCTGGCTGTGTTTTTTTTTTTTTACAATCTAACTATGGAGTTAATAATGGGGGCATCTTATAGATGCCTCTTCATTACTAACCATTGATTTGATGTCAGCAGCCAGAAAGTAAATACCATAAATAGCTGTAAGGGACCTTCAATAATGTACATATAACCCGTAAAAATTTCAACCTTTATTAATCTATCTTAAAAAACACCTAGAAAAAACCCCTTGTGCATGAAAGTGATTAAAAAACACAGAAAGGTCTAATAAACCAGACAAATAAGGTACATAAAGGTCTGAAAGGTTCAGACCATAATCTAATATATAAAGCTCAAAGTGTGTACTTATGTATGTGTGTATGTGTGTATGTCCGGGATAGGCATCCTCACCGTCGCAGCTACAGCCACAAAATTTGGCACAGTCACACGTCTGGACCCCGAGAGCATCCTAAGCTGTGTTGTGAGGTGAAATTTTAACCCCGCGCATTCCAATTCACCAAGCAATTTTGCCCCTATCTACATACTGGGGAAAAAGTGTGTGCATGTCAAGCCCCACCCCTCATTATGATGTCATAATGCCCCTATTTGCATACTGGGGAAACAGTGTGTGCGTATCAAGCCCCGCCCTTCATTATAATGTCATAATGGTTGCGATGGTGACGCTGATGTCATCATAGGTTGCAAGCCCCGCCGCCGCTCATTATGATGTCATAATGGTTGACTATGGAATGGAGGATGTGTGATGGGTATATGGGCACTGGACTATGGGATGGAGGATATGTATGATGGGTATATGGGCACGGGACTATGGGATGGAGGATGTGTGATGGGTATATGGGCACTGGACTATGGGATGGAGGATATGTATGACGGGTATATGGGCACGGGACTATGGGATGGAGGATGTGTGATGGGTATATGGGCACTGGACTATGGGATGGAGGATATGTATGACGGGTATATGGGCACGGGACTATGGGATGGAGGATGTGTGATGGGTATATGGGCACTGGACTATGGGATGGAGGATATGTATGATGAGTATATGGGCACGGGACTATGGGATGGAGGATGTGTGATGGGCATATGGGCACTGGACTATGGGATGGAGGATATGTATGACGGGTATATGGGCGCGGGACTATGGGACTATGGGATGGCGGATATGTATGATGGGTATATGGGCACAGGTCTATGGGATGGAGGATATGTATGATGGGTATATGGGCATGGGACTATGAGATGAAGGATGTGTGATGGGTATATGGGCACTCGACTATGGGATGGTGAATATGTATGATGGATATATGGGCATGGGACTATGGGATGGAGGATGTGTTATGGGTATATGGGCATGGGACTATGGGATGGAGGATGTGTGATGGGTATATGGGCACTCGACTATGGGATGGAGGATATGTATGATGGGTATATGGGCACGGGCATATGGGATGGAGTATGTGTGATGGGTATAAGGGCACGGGCCTATGGGATGGTGGATATGTATGATGGGTATATGGGCACGGCACTATGGGATGGAGTATAATTATAATTTGTTATAATTAACCACTGTTAGTTACTATGCCCGGGCAGCGCCAGGCTCTTCAGCTATCTATCTATAAAAGTGTGTGTGTCAAGCCCCGCCCCACGATGTCATAAGGGTTGCCATGGCAACGCTGATGTCATGATGGGTTGCAATGGTGACGATGTCATAATCCCTCATCATCTATATATAAAGGTGTGTGTGTGTCAAGCCCCGCAATGATGTCATAATGGTTGCCATGGCGACGCTGATGTCATGATGGGTTGCCACAGCTGATGATGATGTCATAATCCCTTATCATCTTCTATCTATATATAAAGATGTGTGTATGTGTGTGTGTGTCAAGCCCCGCCCTGTATTATGATGTCATAATGGCTGCCATGGTGTGACGCTGAAGTTATAATGGGTTGCAATGGTGACGGTTATGTCATAACGGTTGCCATGGTGACGATGATGTCATAATAGGTTGCCATGGAGAAGATTATGTCATAATGGGTATATGGGCACGGAACTATGGGATGGAGAATGTGTGATGGGTATAAAGGCCCTGGACTATGGGATGGAGGATAAACATTATAATTTGTTATATACCCACAGTTAGTTACTATGCCCGCGCAACGCCGAGCTTTTCAGCTAGTAGTCCATAAATCCAGTAAACCGACACCTAATATAATAAAGTCTCCTCTTTTTGCATGATTCACGATATACAAAGATAATAGTAATTAATCAAAATGCTATGAGGGACAGGTGTACTTAATTAGGTTTATGGAACAGCATAAAATCCCATAAGTAGCCTATGCAGCCCTGAGATATCTACTGTACTTGCCCTGCCTAGCAGCGGAGGTTGGCAACCTAGATGACGAGATTTAGGTGCCTTCGCTCCACAACGACTCTCCCTCACTTCCCTATAAAGACAATTGATACTAAGGGAACTTAAACTAGACAGTCTCATGCTATCTTATGATGGGAGTTTCTCAAAGCAGGACAACACATATCATATAAAGCATAAATCACATCATATTGATTCCACTGGAGAGCATCCTTACCAGAGAAGCAGGTGCGTGACATGAGTGCCGGATAGCCAAGATACTTGTATTATATGCTCAGGCATGCAATAATAATGCCAGGTACTCATGACATGTGCGCTTCAAGCTAGAGTGCAAACATGCTGACCGCTTAGGTGCGTAGTAAGAGTGCCAGATGCCTAGGGTACTTATGATATTATGTCCTCTGGCCTCAAATTCAGTTTAAAACTGGAGTTCTCCCACATTGGCAGCATACTGCATTGGCCACTATGTTGTTCACAGTCCCAAGGATAATCACATACACATATATGAACAGCAGGTTAGATACATCGACATGCAAACATATACGAACAGGCCCAATTAGTAACGTATAGATACTACAGACCTTTATGTATTTGTCTGGTTTCTTAGTCCTTTCTGTGCTTTTTTGTATCACTTTTATGCACAAGGGTTTTTTTCTAGGTGTTTTTAAGATATATTAATAAAATTTGATTTTTTAAGGGTTATATGTACGTTATGTAAGAGGCCATAAAACAGCTGACATCAACCCCATATTGTCGCATTTAATATACATGCTTTTTCTGGGGCTGCTATTTTTAAGTTGAGGGGGCCAATAACCATGGCTCCTTACAAGTCTGAGAATGCCAGCCCCCAGCTTTTTACTTTAGCTTGACTGGTTGTCAAAAATGGGGGGACCCAACAGTGTTTTTGTAATTATTTATTTAAATAATTAAAAAACATGTTGTAGGACCCTTCTATTCTTGCTAACCAGCCATGATAATGCTGACAGCTGTTGATTTTGCCTGAGCTGGATATCAAAATTAGAATAAGCCCCAAGTAATTTTTCTTTTTATTTCTTTATTTATAGCACAGTCAGTGGCTGATGAATACTCCCATCAGTGGTGACTGCTCTGGCTGTTATCGGCGAAAGCAAGTGTGCGCTGATGAGAGTGGGAACCACAGCTTTTTGAGCGGTGTTAATGATCTTACCCAGTGGCGTAACTTGAAATTAATGGGCCCCAATGCAAAAGCTCAAATGGGCCCCCAATTATTGCAAGTGTTTAATAGTATTGATCTTTTCACATAGGCTAATGGGACTTTTTGTGCTCCCTAGACTCCAGGGCCCAGGTGCAATTGTAAACTCTGAACCTATTGTTGTTAGGCCCCTTATCTTACTGCTGATCAATGCCCACGTTTGCCATTTTGTTACGCAGATGACAGCATGGAAAAACAACGGATGTTCATGCCCCCATTCATCTGATGTTTGGCCAAATCCGCCGGACCCGAACATCCACGGGTTCGCCTATCACTATTAAAAACTGCATTTTTGTGTTACTTGTGTTATCTTTGTCTAATATTTAAATTTGTTTGGTGATCTGAAACATTTAAGTGTGACAAACATGCAAAAGAATAGGAAATCAGGAAGGGGAACTTTTTCACACCACTGTATCATCTAAGTGATTTCAGGCAACACAACAAAATTATTTGGAGCCTCCATAGATCTACACACAAGTCAGAACTTACTGTAATAATCATCTCTTGGTCAGATGTAACTATAGACTAGATAATAGGTTATGCAATAGAGCTTATTACATTCAGCTGAAATGCAGCTCACTTTTTCTGTTCCATTACGTTTAATATTACTGCTCCAAGTGTCATAAAACAGCAAATAGATTATTGTTGTAACAGTAAACCACAAGGCAGTGGTTATGTGAGTGAAATAGGACCTTGATTAAAAATATGTGGCCACACAGCACGGTTTCCTGCTAAGCTAACAATCATGAATGGAGCTTTAAGACATGCATTTCAAATTTGCTTCAATTTCATAAAAAACAAGGATCAGGCTGATATGTGCTTGCTGTAAAACTAACTAGGTGGCCCAGAACATTAGCATCTTGGTCAGTTAATATTACTGTAATTTCTGGAGCTGTTTATTGAGGCTCATACACAGGAAGAGCAATGGCACAAGACAGGTGCAGCAGCTACAGTATGCCTACTCACAGCTCGCCATACTATACCAGGGATGTAGCTACTGGGGGGGCAGAGGGTGCGGCCACCAGTCTATGGGCTCAGAGGGGCATATCTGGATCTACAGCTATCCTTAACAGTGAGTGTGGGCCCCACAAAGTGTGGGTGCTGTTATACAGCGTGGGAGTCAATCTGGGGGCCATTATATAGTTTGGAAGCTAATGTGGGAGACATTATACAGTTTGGGGGCTAATGCAGGGGACATTGTACAGTTTGGGGGCTACTGTAAGAATCATTATACAGTTTGGGGCCTGCTGTGTGGGCAATCATACAGTGTGGGGACTATTGTGAGGGGCTCTCATACAGTGTTGGGGCTCTCATATTGTGGATGGACCTCTCATACATTGTAGGGACACCTGAGTGTGTTCTCACAAAGTGTGAGGCCATTATACATCATGGGAGCCAACTTCGGTGCCATTATACAGTTTGGGGCTTACTATGAGTGCAATCATACAGTACGGGGACTACTGTGGGGGTCATTATACAATGTGGGAGCTAATGTGAGGATGGGCCCATCATACTGTATATAGGGGGACTGTGAGAACATCATCCTGTATATAGGGGAATTGTAGGCCCATTATACTCTATATAGTGGAGTTATAATGATATCATACTGTGTATAGGGTAGCTGTGAGCCCATCATGTGTAAAGGGCAGCTGTGGGCCCATCATCCTGCATATGGGGGATCTGTGTGCCCATCAAACTGTTTATAGGGGAGCTGTGGGGCATTATACTGAGTATGGGGGAGCTGTTGAGGCATTATACTGTGTATAGGGGAGCCGTTGGTTTAATATACTGTGTATAGGGGAGCTGTTGGCCCATTATACTGTGTATTGGGCAGCTGTTGGCCCAATATACTGTGTATTGGGCAGCTGTTGGCCCAATATACAGTGTATGGGGGAGCTGTTGGCCCAATATACTGTGTATGGAGAGCTGTGGGCCCATCATACATTTTTATGAAGCGAGGCTGTACCCTCTAGTTGTCCATGCCCACTAGACAGCTGCGTTGCAAGTCGGTCGGAGTCTTGCTCAATGCAAGTGTATGGCCGGTAGCATGTATAATGCATACATACCCTCCGGTCATGCTCAGAAACCGGCGAATCCTTGCAGCGCACAGTGTGTGACTGACAGAGTGACTGCAGACTTATTGATTTGGAATGGACAACCCCTTTAATGTGGGTGACATCCAGGTATCCATAGGGTTGTGGAAGTCCAAAATTCACTGCAGATTGCATTCTGATGTCCAATCACAACTGATGTCCAAGGACTGTGTCTAATAATGTAGCTACTGAAGTGAAAACTAACAAATTAGAGAAGACTATTTGAAGACCATAAATAAAAAATATGATATGTACAATAGGTGTATAATGTACTGGACAACCCCTTTTAAATGGCTCCAGGCTAATGCAATAAACCCTCCAATAACTGATTACTTACTTCCTGGAAAATGGCCAATATATACAGTATGTATATACACTCACTGGCCACTTTATTAGGTACACCTGTCCAACTGTGTGTTAAGACTTAATTTCTAATCAGCCAATCACATGGCGGCAACTCAGTGCATTTAGGCATGTAGACATGGTCAAGACAATCTCCTGCAGTTCAAACCGAGCATCAGTATGGGGAAGAAAGGTGATTTGAGTGCCTTTGAACGTGGCATGATTGTTGGTGCCAGAAGGGCTGGTCTGAGTATTTCAGAAACTGCTGATCTACTGGGATTTTCACGCACAACCATCTCTAAGGTTTACAGAGAATGGTCCGAAAAAGAAAAAAAATCCAGTGAGCGGCAGTTCTGTGGCCGGAAATGCCTTGTTGATGCCAGAGGTCAGAGGAGAATGGGCAGACTGGTTCGAGCTGATAGAAAGGCAACAGTGACTCAAATTGCCACCCCTTACAACCAAGGTAGGCAGAAGAGCATCTCTGAACGCACAGTGCGTCGAACTTTGAGGCAGATGGGCTACAGCAGCAGAAGACCACACTGGGTACCACTCCTCTCAGCTAAGAACAGGAAACTGAGGCTACAATTTGCACAAGCTCATCGAAATTGGACAGTAGAAGATTGGAAAAACGTTGCCTGGTCTGATGAGTCTCGATTTCTGCTGCGACATTCGGATGGTAGGGTCAGAATTTGGCGTAAACAACATGAAAGCATGGATCCATCCTGCCTTGTATCAACGGTTCAGGCTGGTGGTGGTGGTGTCATGGTGTGGGGAATTTTTTCTTGGCACTCTTTGAGCCCCTTGGTACCAATTGAGCATCGTTGCAACGCCACAGCCTACCTGAGTATTGTTGCTGACCATGTCCATCCCTTTATGACCACAATGTACCCAACATCTGATGGCTACTTTCAGCAGGATAATGCGCCATGTCATAAAGCTCGAATCATCTCAGATTGGTTTCTTGAACATGACAATGAGTTCACTGTACTCAAATGGCCTCCTCAGTCACCAGATCTCAATCCAATAGAGCATCTTTGGGATGTGGTGGAACGGGAGATTCGCATCAGGGATGTGCAGCCGACAAATCTGCGCCAACTGTGTGATGCCATCATGTCAATATGGTCCAAAATCTCTGAGGAATGCTTCCAGCACCTTGTTGAATCTCTGCCACGAAGAATTGAGGCAGTTCTGAAGGCAAAAGGGGGTCCAACCCGTTACTAGCATGGTGTACCTAATAAAGTGGCCAGTGAGTGTATATATATATATATATATATATATATTTACTGTAGATCCAAATACAAACAATATAAACCTATAAAAAAATTAAAAGACTATCTTAAAATACTGTATAATATAATCTTTATTTATTCCAAAAATAACAATTAAAAGCATGAAAAAATGAGAGAAGTGAATCAGTAAAAGAAGAAAGTTCTCTAAAACAACTAAATCATGCTGCAGTTATGAAACATGGCAAGTGTAACCTTGCAAATGCTTATATAATGATAGTCTATTGCTGGTGTTTATGAACACACATACTTTCCAAGTTAAAAGATCCAAATGGTATATTGTTAAGGAGATGAAATTAGTATATAGCTATGAAGATATTCAAAATATATATAAATGCATAGATGCTATATTTGATTCATGGACCCTTTAAGTATATACTGAAATTAGCTCTTAAAAACCATTTCTGCTAGCACGTTATGATTCAGTAATTTTTGGTGTATTGTTTGCTACGCTCGCTAATAGCTTGACTTGTAATAGATATTTGCATTACCTACCTGGATCTGTTAAGAACAATAGGAGAACTTGTTAGGAGAAGTTCTTGTGACCAAAAGCCATTGTTCCTGTATCGATAAGCCATGAGGTAATGACTTGGCAAGCACCTTGCTTTTTCTCTTTAAAAACCTGCTGTAATTGATACAATAAAGGAATGAGGAATTCATTTTAGACACAACACGTTGTCTTGTGTGTCTTCTTCATTGCGTGCGCATGCCTCCACATAATTTGGCCACAGACAATTAAGAAGGGTCTCACCTTAGTGGGACATCCATAACAATATAACATAAGGTAAGCAACAAAAAATTCAGCCAGTGGAACTATATTGGTCACTTTTGATGATATATAGTAACAAACAAATGTTGGAGATAATAACAAATGTTGCTACATGAATAAATAAAGTGCAAATGCTTAATATGGAAGTCAAGTACTTATTAAATAGTAAAACAGGATGAAAACAAAAATGTTGAAAAACGATACTTGAAATGGTAGCACAGGTGTGAAGAGGATACCCCTAACACGCGTTTCGCGTCAGCTTTGCTACAGTCATGGCCAAAAGTATTGACACCCCTGCAATTCTGTCAGATAATATTCAGTTTCTTCCTGAAAATGATTGCAAACACAAATTCTTTGGTATTATTATCTTCATTTAATTTGTCTTAAATGAAAAAACACAAAAGAGAATGAAGCAAAAAGCAAAACATTGATCATTTCACACAAAACTCCAAAAATGGGCCGGACAAAAGTATTGACACCCTCAGCCTAATACTTGATTGCACAACCTTTAGCCAAAATAACTGCAACCAACCGCTTCCGGTAACCATCAATGAGTTTCTTACAATGCTCTGCTGGAATTTTAGACCATTCTTCTTTGGCAAACTACTCCAGGTCCCTGATATTTGAAGGGTGCCTTCTCCAAACTGCCATTTTTAGATCTCTCCACAGGTGTTCTATGGGATTCAGGTCTGGACTCGTTGCTGGCCACCTTAGAAGTCTCCAGTGCTTTCTCTCAAACCATTTTCTAGTGCTTTTTGAAGTGTGTTTTGGGCTATTGTCCTACTGGAAGAGCCATGACCTCTGAGGTAGACCCAGCTTTCTCACACTGGGCTCTAAATTATGCTGCAAAATTTGTTGGTAGTCTTCTGACTTCATAATGCCATGCACACGGTCAAGCAGTCCAGTGCCAGAGGCAGCAAAGCAACCCCAAAACATCACGGAACCTCCGCCATGTTTGACTGTAGGGACCGTGTACTTTTCTTTGAATGCCTCTTTTTTCTCCTGTAAACTCTATGTTGATGCTTTTGCCCTAAAAGCTCTACTTTTGTCTCATCTGACCAGAGAACATTCTTCCAAAATGTTTTAGGCTTTTTCAGGTAAGTTTTGGCAAACTCCAGCCTGGCTTTTTTATGTCTCGGGGTAAGAAGTGGAGTCTTCCTGGGTCTCCTACCATACAGTCCCTTTTCATTCAGATGCCAACGGATAGTACGGGTTGACACCGTTGTACCCTCTGACTGCAGGGCAGCTTGAACTTGTTTGGATGTTAGTGGAGGTTCTTTATCCAGCATCCGCACAATCTTGCGTTGAAATCTCTTGTCAATTTTTCTTTTCCGTCCACATCTAGGGAGGTTAGCCACAGTGCCATGGGCTTTAAACTTCTTGATGACACTGCGCACGGTAGACACAGGAACATTCAGGTCTTTGGAGATGGACTTGTAGCCTTGAGATTGCTCATGCTTCCTCACAATTTGGTTTCTCAAGTCCTCAAACAGTTCTTTGGTCTTCTTTCTTTTCTCCATGCTCAATGTGGTACACACAAGGACACAGGACAGAGGTTGAGTCAACTTTAATCCATGTTAACTGGCTGCAAGTGTGATTTAGTTATTGCCAACACCTGTTAGGTGCCACAGGTAAGTTATAGGTGCTGTTAATTACACAAATTAGAGAAGCATCACATGATTTTTCAAACAGTGCCAATACTTTTGTCCACCCTCTTTGTTATGTTTGGTGTGGAATTATATCCAATTTGGCTTTAGGACAATTCTTTTTGTGTTTTTTCATTTAAGACAAATTAAATGAAGATAATAATACCAAAGAATTTGTGTTTGCAATCATTTTCAGGAAGAAACTGAGTATTATCTGACAGAATTGCAGGGGTGTCAATACTTTTGGCCATGACTGTAGATACTTCCTGGACCAGGGTCTCTTTGTTTCCTGGTGGTCATGTGAGGTCACATGAAGATGTCACATGACATAACATTGTGATAATGTCACGTAACCACTGTAGCCAATTAGTGGCTGCAGATCGGCTTCAGCCTCCTAAATTCCATCAGAGTGGAATCTGATGGAATTAAGAAACCTACAATAGATGGCATCTAATTGGCTACAGTGGTCACATGACAATTTCAGATGACCTTGAGTAGACACAGCTGGGAGATCGGAGCAGTGCATCTATTCTGGAGATAGGTATGTATTTTTTTTTTAGTTTTGTGGAGCAGACTGGATTTATTAATAAGGGGTTTTCAGGAACTGGACAAACACTTTAAGAAGTTGAAAATGGAGAGTATTTCTAAATTGGGACTTGAAAGCCAAATAGGAAATACAGGGTCAAGGCATTGATATAGGAAACATTCCTTAGGGCTTGAACACAGGCCGTTATTTTTCTATGTCAAAGACGCTGCATTTTACTGTACCAGCAAAGAAAATGAGATTTCTAAAATCTCTTGCACATGCTGTTTATTTTTTACTTGTGAATTTGAAACACCAAAGCTTTTTTCACATCTGCAGTAAATTCTTTCAGCGTATTTGTAGCATTTTTTACCTATTCAAATGAATTTGAAAAAAAATGCATGTATGAGAAAGCATAAAATACTCAAGCAAAATTTGTCCAAAAATGTGTTTTATGCAGTGTTTTTCCTGCCAAACCTCTGTTTTTTGGCGGCAGATAAATCTGTTGCAAATACTCAACGAGCACCCATCCATACCTTTAGACATAACGCCTGCCTGCATGAGAATCGATTCTTTGCAAGGCTGTCTTGTAGACTTTGTCACTAGTATAGAGGAATAGTTTGTAAGCTTTGTCACTATAGCGATTTGATTATTCTTTGGCTTATATCTTATAGCAGCGAAATTTCATCTCCAAGTGATGATATAATTACACATCATGGAAATACATTAAAATTAAAATTAGCTATTCATGTAGAATTAAAATCTCAAAAATTCATTGCTGTATACGGGTCTGTAAATTCATTGCTATGTGGAGGCCTGTCTTTAGTTTCATTGCTGCAGGAAGATCAGTCAACAGTGATGAGAAATGTTGGTCAGAAAGATAAATGTAAGTCCGCAAGTTTTGTGGTTATTTATGGTGGTTATGTGGTTATCTCTATGCTGATGACACCCAATTATACGCTTCTTCTCCTGACATCACGCCAGCCTTTCTAGAAAACACTGGCGATTGTCTAAACGCTGTGTCTAATATCATGTCCTCACTATATCTGAAACTGAACCTGTCAAAGACTGAACTCCTGGTGTTTCCTCCCGCTACTAATGTACCTATACCCGACATTGCTATTTCTGTGTGTGGTTCCACTATTACTCCCCAGCAACATGCCCGCTGTCTTGGGGTCATACTTGATTCCGAGCTTTCCTTTGCCCCCCACATTCGATCACTGGCTCGCTCTTGTCATCTGCACCTCAAAAACATTTCTAGAATTCGACCTTTTCTTACTTTTGACTCTGCAAAAACTCTTACTGTTTCTCTTATTCATTCTCGTCTCGACTATTGTAACTCTCTTCTAATCGGTCTCCCTCTTACCAAACTCTCCCCTCTCCAATCTGTCTTGAATGCTGCAGCCAGGATCATATTCCTCACCAATCGTTACACCGATGCCTCTACCTTGTGCCAGTCATTACACTGGCTACCCATCCACTCCAGAATTCAATAAAAAACAAATCTGAACTGAGAAAAGTAAGTTAATGTGTATGCACAATGTAAGTGCATATTAACACATGACCATTAACCAGAGAAAACAAAAAGCAAAAAACACAAATATCCTGAACTAAAAGTAAAAAATATACTGCAAATAATGCATAAAGGTAATAATAATAATAATAATAATAAGGGTATTTAGTAAACATAATTTTGATCAAAATAATGTACAAGCCATCCCGCCACGTCACGGCAACCTTTGTGGGACAGTCCCTACTCTAGTATTTAAAACCTTACCACTTGCCAAGTGGCGTGAATGTGAATAAGGGTCGAGCGGCTGAACCACTTGTAACAGCTTAGGCCAGACTGGATGGCTTTCCCAGCTCAGAAAGAGGGCGGTCACACCCATATATGCACTGAATGCACAATGAAATGAATAAAAAACAAATCTGAACTGAGAAAAGTAAGTTAATGTGTATGCACAATGTAAGTGCATATTAACACATGACCATTAACCAGAGAAAACAAAAAGCAAAAAACACAAATATCCTGAACTAACAGTAAAAAATATACTGCAAATAATGCATAAAGGTAATAATAATAATAATAATAAGGGTATTTAGTAAACATAATTTTGATCAAAATAATGTACAAGCCATCCCGCCACGTCACGGCAACCCTTGTGGGACAGTCCCTACTCTAGTATTTAAAAACTTGCCAAGTGGCGTGAATGTGAATAAGGGTCGAGCGGCTGAACCACTTGTAACAGCTTAGGCCAGACTGGATGGCTTTCCCAGCTCAGAAAGAGGGCGGTCACACCCATATATGCACTGAATGCACAATGAAATGAATAAAAAACAAATCTGAACTGAGAAAAGTAAGTTAATGTGTATGCACAATGTAAGTGCATATTAACACATGACCATTAACCAGAGAAAACAAAAAGCAAAAAACACAAATATCCTGAACTAAAAGTAAAAAATATACTGCAAATAATGCATAAAGGTAATAATAATAATAATAATAATAATAATAAGGGTATTTAGTAAACATAATTTTGATCAAAATAATGTACAAGCCATCCCGCCACATCACGGCAACCCTTGTGGGACAGTCCCTACTCTAGTATTTAAAACCTTACCACTTGCCAAGTGGCGTGAATGTGAATAAGGGTCGAGCGGCTGAACAACTTGTAACAGCTTAGGCCAGACTGGATGGCTTTCCCAGCTCAGAAAGAGGGCGGTCACACCCATATATGCACTGAATGCACAATGAAATGAATAAAAAACTTACTTACTTACTTTTCTCAGTTCAGATTTGTTTTTTATTCATTTCATTGTGCATTCAGTGCATATATGGGTGTGACCGCCCTCTTTCTGAGCTGGGAAAGCCATCCAGTCTGGCCTAAGCTGTTACAAGTGGTTCAGCCGCTCGACCCTTATTCACATTCACGCCACTTGGCAAGTGGTAAGGTTTTAAATACTAGAGTAGGGACTGTCCCACAAGGGTTGCCGTGACGTGGCGGGATGGCTTGTACATTATTTTGATCAAAATTATGTTTACTAAATACCCTTATTATTATTATTATTATTATTACCTTTATGCATTATTTGCAGTATATTTTTTACTTTTAGTTCAGGATATTTGTGTTTTTTGCTTTTTGTTTTCTCTGGTTAATGGTCATGTGTTAATATGCACTTACATTGTGCATACACATTAACTTACTTTTCTCAGTTCAGATTTGTTTTTTATTCATTTCATTGTGCATTCAGTGCATATATGGGTGTGACCGCCCTCTTTCTGAGCTGGGAAAGCCATCCAGTCTGGCCTAAGCTGTTACAAGTGGTTCAGCCGCTCGACCCTTATTCACATTCACGCCACTTGGCAAGTGGTAAGGTTTTAAATACTAGAGTAGGGACTGTCCCACAAGGGTTGCCGTGACGTGGCGGGATGGCTTGTACATTATTTTGATCAAAATTATGTTTACTAAATACCCTTATTATTATTATTACCTTTATGCATTATTTACAGTATATTTTTTACTTTTAGTTCAGGATATTTGTGTTTTTTGCTTTTTGTTCACTCCAGAATTCAGTATAAACTTATTACCCTCACCCACAAAGCCCTCCATGGCTCAGCACCACCCTACATCTCCTCCCTTGTTTCAGTATACCACCCTACCCGCGCCCTCCGTTCTGCTGATGACCTGAGGTTAGTATCCTCAATAGTCAGAACCTCCCACTCCCGTCTCCAAGACTTTACACGTGCCGCGCCAATTCTTTGGAATGCACTTCCCAGGTCAATACGATTAGTCCCCAATCCCCACAATTTTAAGCGTGTCCTGAAAACGCATTTATTCAGACTGGCCTATCGCCTCAACACATTAACCTAACCTATCCCTGTGTGGCAGAGCCAAAAGTTTTACCATAACCAGGTTCCCAGCATCATGTTCCCACATGCTTTATGCATCCATTAGCCCTCTGTGTCTGTACTGTTACACACTTAACATTATGGCTGGTCCATACAATCAGAGCAACTGTTACCACCCACCTTTCGTGTCTACCTCTTTCCTCATAGACTGTAAGCTTGCGAGCAGGGCCCTCACTCCTCTTGTTATTTGTTATAATCTACTGTATGTGATTATTGTTATGCTGTAATGTCTATTGTCTGTACAAATCCCCTCTGAAATGTAAAGTGCTGCGGAATATGTCGGCGCTATAAAAATAAATTTATTATTATTATTATTATATTATTTATAAAAATATTTGAAATTTGAGAACAATTTAAAAAAATTGCAATTTCCAAACTTTGAATGATATCCCTTTAAGGCCGGCGGAACATTAGCGTATGGTATCCGATGCGAGAACAGGAGCCGAGTGTCATGCGCCTGTGCTCCGAGCCTCTCACACAGAGAGAATCAGAGCACAGCTGCGAAGGAGGCAGAGAATCTGATTTCTACATCACCTCCTTACTTCTGCCACGGCTCCTGCGCAGGCATACTATATCTGTCCTGTTGAGGGCAGAGTAAAGTACTGCAGTGCACAGGCGTCGGACCTCTCTGACCTTTCCCGGCGCCTGCGCACTGCAGTACTCTGCTCTGCCTTCAACAGGGCAGATATAGTACGCCTGCGCAGGAGCCACGGCAGAAGTAAGAAGGAGGATGTCATCGCTAGAAGATGGGAGGCGCCAGACCGGACCTCGACACCCATCGGACTGGACCGGACCCCTGGGTGAGTATAATCTAACTTGTTTTTCTTATCTTTCATGTTACATCGGGGGCTTATCTACAGCATTACAGAATGCTGTAGATAAGCCCCTGATGGCGGTGGCTGCATCTCATTGGCCAAAAATCAGGTGACAGATTCCCTTTAAGCAGGATTGTTGCTCACAGATTTCTGACCAATCATACTGGCCTTATAGATTATTAAATTGGGCTGGTTTGGCTGTTTATACCCACAGATATTCTGCTACAAACTGAACCAATTATCATCTTCAACATGTGTTATGACTGTCCTAAGTAAAACCTATGAACCCAGGTGGCGTGGAAAATCATGGCCACCACAGTGGTCAAACACCACATGGTTTTGCCTGTGAATTATGGTTGGCGCAACATCTGGTTTCAATCGAGTGAAGTTGTCTTTCAGATGCTTTTTACACCCTTTGACCATTGTGATTGATGTTCGTCAGATCAGTTTTTATGGCAGATGAGACAGATTTTAGATCAACTGGACATTTACACATACCAATTTAGCTTGACAATGGCCTAACAGTAATTGGTCAGATATCTGTATGTGTAAGACAGGAACATATGCCAATGCTCATGCTAAAATAGTGCCTCCTAAAATGAGAGCAGTCTCTAACCTACACTGCCCACTTTCCCAGATGTGTCTAAATAGTTGTTTGGGAGTTAATCTGGTTTGTGCAGTGGAGCTCTTTGGCGACAACTGTATTTGTTCTGTTTTTTTGTGACAGGAAATATCTGTATTATTGCAGTAGATCTTCACATAGTCAATGTAATCAAGCTCTGAAATGGGCCTCTCTAATCCTTAGGTTTATTTTGGTATTTTAGGACCATGTAGATATTGAGCGATACATAGCGCTATAGTAGCTAGGTTTGCTGTATATTCTTTTATTTTCACACCTGCATACAGTCTGATGATGCCGCTCATGATGAAGTTTTCTATTCAAGCAAAATCTTGATTTCAGCTATAAATACAGTGGGGCAAAAAAGTATTTAGTCAGTCAGCAATAGTGCAAGTTCCACCACTTAAAAAGATGAGAGGCGTCTGTAATTTACATCATAGGTAGACCTCAACTATGGGAGACAAACTGAGAAAAAAAAATCCAGAAAATCACATTGTCTGTTTTTTTTTTCATTTTATTTGCATATTATGGTGGAAAATAAGTATTTGGTCAGAAACAAAATTTCATCTCAATACTTTGTGATATATCCTTTGTTGGCAATGACAGAGGTCAAACGTTTTCTGTAAGTCTTCACAAGGTTGCCACACACTGTTGTTGGTATGTTGGCCCATTCCTCCATGCAGATCTCCTCTAGAGCAGTGATGTTTTTGGCTTTTCGCTTGGCAACACAGACTTTCAACTCCCTCCAAAGGTTTTCTATAGGGTTGAGATCTGGAGACTGGCTAGGCCACTCCAGGACCTTGAAATGCTTCTTACGAAGCCACTCCTTCGTTGCCCTGGCGGTGTGCTTTGGATCATTGTCATGTTGAAAGACCCAGCCACGTTTCATCTTCAATGCCCTTGCTGATGGAAGGAGGTTTGCACTCAAATTCTCACGATACATGGCCCCATTCATTCTTTCATGTACCTGGATCAGTCGTCCTGGCCCCTTTACAGAGAAACAGCCCCAAAGCATGATGTTTCCACCACCATGCTTTACAGTAGGTATGGTGTTTGATGGATGCAACTCAGTATTCTTTTTCCTCCAAACACGACAAGTTGTGTTTCTACCAAACAGTTCCAGTTTGGTTTCATCAGACCATAGGACATTCTCCCAAAACTCCTCTGGATCATCCAAATGCTCTCTAGAAAACTTCAGACGGGCCCGGACATGTACAGGCTTAAGCAGTGGGACACGTCTGGCACTGCAGGATCTGAGTCCATGGTGGCGTAGTGTGTTACTTATGGTAGGGTAGGCCTTGTTACATTGGTCCCAGCTCTCTGCAGTTCATTCACTAGGTCCCCCCGCGTGGTTCTGGGATTTTTGCTCACCGTTCTTGTGATCATTCTGACCCCACGGGGTGGGATTTTGCGTGGAGCACCAGATCAAGGGAGATTATCAGTGGTCTTGTATGTCTTCCATTTTCTAATTATTGCTCCCACAGTTGATTTCTTCACTCCAAGCTGGTTGGCTATTACAGATTCAGTCTTCCCAGCCTGGTGCAGGGCTACAATTTTGTTTCTGGTGTCCTTTGACAGCTCTTTGGTCTTCACCATAGTGGAGTTTGGAGTCAGACTGTTTGAGGGTGTGCACAGGTGTCTTTTTATACTGATAACAAGTTTAAACAGGTGCCATTACTACAGGTAATGAGTGGAGGAAAGAGGAGACTCTTAAAGAAGAAGTTACAGGTCTGTGAGAGCCAGAAATCTTGATTGCTTGTTTCTGACCAAATACTTATTTTCCACCATAATATGCAAATAAAATGAAAAAAACCCAGACAATGTGATTTTCTGGATTTTTTTTTCTCAGTTTGTCTCCCATAGTTGAGGTCTACCTATGATGTAAATTACAGACGCCTCTCATCTTTTTAAGTGGTGGAACTTGCACTATTGCTGACTGACTAAATACTTTTTTGCCCCACTGTATATATTTTCCGTAGAAGTAGAAACATCCGACTTCCTCAATTAGTGTCTTAGGATAGAGCGAAATACATGTGCTAGATAATTACTGTATCACATGATAGATGGGCTTAGGAATAGTAATTATGTCATTATATGCATTTTTGTGAATTTGGAACTTCTTTCCAAATCATCAGAGTGATGGAGCTCATGAGCGAAATGCCTTTCATCTTTACTAGACCAAAACAGAGGAAGCAAATATCACCAGGGGGACCGTAATCCTAATCAATGACCCAGCATGAATATTTCACAATGAAGTGTCACTCATAGATTAAATGCTGGCTCGTGATGGGGTGAGCAGTTTTGATGATGTGAGAACATTACATGCGATTGTCAATGTAACAAAAAAAAAAAAGATCTGAAAAATTCCTAGACATTGACCCAAATGGAATAGATCCTTCTTACTGTGGTGCTGCGTGACATTCTTATATTTCTATCATAAATATTCAGTTTCCTTTTTATGTTTGCATATGCTTTTATGAGTAGCCAAAATGTGCTTGTGTTTCCTAAAACACTTTGGGTAATTCTCAGTGGAAGCCGCTTAGGGCACTGCACTTCATTACCAACCTGCAGAACTGCTGAAGCAAGGAATTGCTGTTTAACTATTTTCCAATAAGAAAAGTTACATCTTTATAATGTGCTCAGACATCATAGGAGAGAAGTTTGTGGGGGCACAGAATACAAACTTTCCCTGCTCCTTTTCTCCAGTCTTCCCATAAAAGGTGTCATACCCCATAAAAGTCCCAAGTTTACGAGATGTTCTTGCATTTTCACTATATTACAGAGGGATGAAATATCTGCCAATCAATCTATAAACGACTTTAAGACTGTGATACTCTGTGCTGAAAAATGAGGATAGCGGTTTAGCGTGGGTACTGTGTGTGTACTGTGCACAAAATGGGAGTCGATTGCTAAATGTCTGATTGGGAGATGTTAGTCTTAGATCTAATCTGGAAATCATGTAGAAGTATATATATGAGAGGTCTTTGATCCAAGAGGATTGCATGCAAATATATTATCTCCAACTTGAGATCTAAAAATGTGGAAATTTATATTTTTATAGTTATGTTAACGGCTTTATACCTGTAACACATGCACCCCATAATGTACGGTACATTACTGTTACCACGGCTGGTCAGGTGAGGATAATCTCCAGGAGTGGACCCTCTGGATCGTGGCACCGCGGGCCCCGGGGCGAGCTGCCAGGTGGAGCCGACCCCTATACAGGGATCGCTTGGAGCAGGCCGAGGGGTTCGGGTACCACGATAGCCGGTACCGAGAGGGGCGGCTCAGAATGGACTGGAGTAGGAGCACGAAGACTGTAGGAGATAGGACCAGAGTGGGGTGGCGGGACTTGAGCCTAGACAGCAGGACGGAGCAGGATCACGGGAGGCAGGACTGGAGTAGGACTGCAGGGCTGGAGCATAGATAGCAGGACGAAGCAGGAACATGGGAGTACAGGACTGTGAGACTGCGGCAGGAACCACGGAGTACAGGACTGAGAGACTGCGGCAGGAACACGAGGAAGCAGGACCTAGTGTGCTAGCACAATTGTTAACAATTCCGAAAAGAGGGAATAATAGGAAGCATTTAAGGAAGCCAGGATGGATGAACACAGAACTTAAGCACATGCTAAAAAGGAAGAAAAAAAATGTTTATAAAATGGAAAGAGGGAGGCATATCTAAACAAGAATATAATGCTGTCTGCAAAACCTGCAGGGCACAAATCAGATTATCCGAAGCTGACAATGAATTGAGGCTTGCCAGAGATGTCAAAAGCAATAATAAAGGATTTTGGGGATATGTCAAAAGTAAAAGAAAAGTCAAAGATGCTATAGGATTTTTACAGGATGAAAATGATGAAATGGTAAGACAGGATGTTGAGAAGGCTGAACTTTTAAATTCCTATTTTGCATCTGTTTTCTCTCAGAAAGGAAATGTAACATCAACTGTTCTTCACTGTCCCATTAAGGGAATAGAAGAATCCAGGATATCTATAAACAGAAATATAGTGAGGAAACACTTAGCTAACCTAAATGAATTCAAGTCTCCAGGTCCAGATGAATTACACCCCAGAGTACTGAAGGAGATAGCAGAAGAAATTTTTGAACCCCTCTCCATAATCTTTGAAAATTCTTGGAGAACAGGTGAAGTCCCAGAAGACTGGAGAAGAGCAAATGTTGTTCCTATCTTCAAAAAGGGGAAGAAGGTGGACCCAGGCAACTATAGGCCGGTGAGTCTGACTTCTATACCAGGAAAGATCTTTGAGCAAATTATCAAACAACATGTATGTCAGCACCTGGATAAGAATGAAGTGATTAAACAGAGTCAGCATGGGTTTGTAACTAATAAGTCATGTCAGACTAACTTAATTTCCTTCTATGACGGAATCACTGATTGGGTGGATCAAGGAAATGCTGTAGATATAGTATATCTTGACTTCAGCAAAGCATTTGACAAAGTATCTCATACAATCCTTATTGAAAAAATGACTAAGTATGGAATGGACAAGGCAACTGTTAGGTGGATTCATAACTGGCTTAGTGATCGGACCCAAAGAGTGGTCGTAAATGGCTGCACATCCAGCTGGAAGAATGTCTCAAGTGGGGTACCACAGGGCTCTGTCCTGGGCCCTGTATTGTTCAACATCTTTATCAACGATTTAGATGAAGGAATTGAGGGTAAACTGATTAAATTTGCTGATGACACAAAGCTAGGAGGGATAGCTAATACTAGAGAAGAGAGAGAGAGGATTCAAAAAGATATAAATAAACTGGAGAAGTGGGCAGCAACTAACAGAATGGTTTTTAACAGGGAAAAATGCAAAGTACTACATCTGGGCAATAAAAATGAAAAAGCATATACAGAATGGGAGGAATAGGGCTAAGCAACAGCACATGTGAAAAAGACTTGGGTATACTAATAGATCACAGACTGAATATGAGTCAACAGTGTGATGCAGCAGCAAAAAAGGCAAATGCAATTCTAGGATGTATTAACAGAAGCATACAGTCTAGATCACGTGAAGTCATTATTTCCCTCTACTCCTCTTTGGTCAGACCTCATCTGGAATATTGTGTCCAGTTTTGGGCACCACATTTTAAAAAAGACATCTACAAACTGGAGCAAGTTCAGAAAAGAGCGACCAGAATGGTGACCGGTCTGCAAACCCTGTCTTATGAGGAAAGGTTGCAGGATTTGGGAATGTTTAGTTTGCAAAAGAGAAGACTGAGAGGAGACTTAATAGCTGTCTACAAATATCTAAAGGGCTGTCACATTGTAGAAGGATCAACTTTATTCTCATTTGCACAAGGAAAGACTAGAAGCAATGGGATGAAACTGAATGGGAGGAGACACAGATTAGATATTAGAAAAAACTTTTTGACAGTTAGAGTGATCAATGAATGGAGCAAGCTGCCATGAGAAGTGGTGAGTTCTCCTTCAATGGAAGTCTTCAAACAGAGGCTGGACAGACATCTGACTGGGATGATTTAGCGAATCCTGCTTTGAGCAGGGGGTTGGACCAGATGGCCCAGGAGGTCCCTTCCAACTCTGCGATTCTATGATTCTATGATTCTATGATTCAAACACAATGATCAGGAACCTCCCTCAAAGGAGGACGGCCTGATATGCCCCTGTCTGAACTGCCATTGGTCCGGTGGTGCTTCCGGGTCAGGGCATTGCCGGAGCACAAGTGACAGGAGGGAGGCGCGGCCGCGGCCTATGGTGCATGCGCATTGCATGCAGAGACGCCGTCGGCCGTGGACCTGTCAGAAGGGACCACCGTGGAGTCGGACGGCGGAGGGCTGCGGCGCGAGAGTGGAGGCCGGGTGAGTATACAGTGGCGGCATGACAGTACCCCCTCCCCTAAGCTGCCCTATCCTGAGGTTAGCAAAAAAATCTCGAGGATACGGGGAGCACTAATATTCTCCCGAGGTTCCCAGGATCTCTCCTCAGGACCAAAGCCCTTCAAATCAATAAGAAAAAGGGTCCTACCTCTAACCTTTTTCATGGCGATGATGTCCTCCACCTCAAAGATATTATCGGCACCAACCAGCTGAGAAACAGGATCAGACACTGAGTGGAAGTGGTTCAGTACCACAGGTTTCAGGAGAGAGACATGGAAGGTGTTCGGGACCCGGAGTGAAGCAGGCAACCTCAATTTGTAGGTGACTTCATTAACACGTCCAAGAATTTCAGACGGACCGATGTAGCGTGGACCCAACTTGTAAGAGGGCAGTTTCAAGCGGATAAATTTGGACGAGAGCGAAACTTTGTCCCCGATGTGATACGGCGGGGGATCCAATCTCTTTTTGTCGGCATAATTTTTCATCCGTTCAGCGGCCCTCTTGAGTGACGTGTTGGTCTCAGCCCAGATCTTGGAAAATTCAGAGGACAAGACGTTGGCCTCGGGTACCTCGGAGGCAGGGGTTACCGGAAGGGGAACACCAGGATGTCTACCAAACACAATGAAAAACGGAGACTTGGCCGAGGACTCGCCAGTGTGGTTGTTATAGGCGAATTCTGCCCAGGGAAGTAGGTCAACCCAGTCATTCTGGTGGGCATTGAAGAAATGGCGTAGGTACCCAGTCAATGTCTGGTTGGTATGCTCCACCTGTCTGTTGGACTGTGGATAGTAGGTGGAGGAGAAGTCGAGGGAAACATTCATGAGCTTACAAAGTGCCCGCCAGAACTTGGAGGTGAACTGAACCCCCCGGTCAGACACAATACGTTGCGGTAGTCCATGGAGTCTGAAGATCTGGTGGATAAAAACTGGTCAACTCAGGAGCCGAGGGGAGACCGGAAGAGGGATGAAATGGGCCATCTTGGAGAAACGGTCCACCACCACCAGGATGACTGTACAGCCAGAAGAACGGGGTAGGTCGGTGATGAAATCCATGGCTATGTGTTCCCACGGAACCGCAGTGACAGGCAACGGGAGCAATAAACCGGATGGAAGTCGTCGCGGCACTTTGTTCTTAGCACAGGAGGGACAAGAGGCCACGAAATCAAGCACATCTTGGCGAAGCGTAGGCCACCAGTAGTGACGCATGATAAGGGCAAGCGTCTTCTTGGTTCCGGCATGACCGGCCAATCTGGAAATGTGTCCCCATTGAAGGACCTTTTGCTTGAGATTTTCAGGCACAAGGGTCTTGCCGGGGGGTGGAGAAAGCCAGTTCACTGGAGCCACCGTGATGATTTTAGTGGGCTCAATAATGTGCGAAGGTTCCTCCACTGTTTCGATTAGCTGGAAGACCCTGGATAGGGCGCCGACTTTGGTGTTCTTGTTGCCGGGGCGAAAGCGGAGCTCGAAGTCAAATCGGGCAAAAAATAAGGACCATCTGGCATGACGATGATTGAGTCTCTGGGCAGACTGGAGATAGGTCAAGTTCTTGTGGTCAGAGAAGATTACAAAAGGATGAACAGCCCCCTCCAGGAGATGATGCCATTAATCCAGGGCCAATTTTATGGCCAACAGCTCACGGTCGCTGATTGAGTAGTTGCACTCGGATGGAGGGAAGGCCTTCGAAAAGAAGCCACAGAGATGCAGACAACCGGAGGCGGATCTGTGGGACAGTACTGCCCCGACACCTGTTGAAGAAGCGTCCACCTCGAGTACAAAGGGTTGGTTGCTTTCAGGATGGTGCAACACCTGAGCCGTGGAGAAAGCCTGTTTTAGGGTCTGAAAGGCCTCCTCCGCCTCAGTAGTCCAAGAATTGGGAGCTGTCCCCTTACGAGTGAGGGCGGGAATTGGTTTGATTATAGCGGAAAAGTGAGAAATGAATTGCCTGTAATAATTTGCAAATCCGAGAAACCCTTGTGTCGCTCTTACTCCAACGGGGCGAGGCCATTTGAGAATGGCAGTCAGTTTCTTGGGATCCATCCTTAATCCAGTGTCTGAGATTATGTATCCCAGAAACGGCAGAGAGGTTTGCTCAAACAGACATTTCTCAATCTTGGCGTACAGGCGATTCTCCCGAAGACGCTGTAACACCTGGTGAACATTCTTTCTGTGGGATGCGAGATCCGGAGAGAAGACGAGAATGTCATCTAAGTACACGACCGCTCAAGAGTACAAGAGGTCCCGGAAGATCTCGTTGACGAACTCTTGAAACACCGCAGGAGCATTGCAGAGACCAAATGGCATAACCAGGTACTCGCAATGGCCGTCTCGAGTGTTGAAAGCCGTCTTCCACTCGTCACCTGCGCGGATACGGACCAGATTATAAGCTCCCCTAAGGTCTAACTTGGAGAAGACCCAAGCCCCTCTGAGGCGGTCAAACAGCTCCGGAATGAGTGGAAGAAGATACCTGTTCTTGATGGTGATCTCATTCAAGCCCCTATAGTCAATGCACGGCCGTAGAGATCCATCCTTTTTCTTGATGAAGAAAAACCCGTCTCCCGCGGGCGAAGAGGACTTCCGTATAAAACCTTTGGCGAGGTTCTCCCAGACGTAATTGGACATGGCTAAAGTCTCTGCGGGAGACAGAGGGTAGATTCTGCCCCTAGGAGGGGTCGAACCAGGGATTAGTTCAATTGGGCAGTCAAAAGACCAGTGTGGAGGAAGGACCTCTGCTTCCTTCTTATCAAAGACATCAACGTAGGAACTGTAGGCTGAAGGAAGGCCCGCAAGGTCAGTAGGTGGCCGAGGAGCGGCCGCAAGACGGACTGGAATCAGGCAGCTATCTTGGCATGGGTGGCCCCAGCGGAGTACCTCCCCTGAAGACCAGTCTAGGACAGGCTGATAATAATAATAATAATAATCTTTATTTTTATATAGCGCTAACAAATTCCGCAGCGCTTTACAGTTTGCACACATCATCGTCACTGTCCCCGATGGGGCTCACAATCTAAATTCCCTATCAGTATGTCTTTGGAATGTGGGAGGAAACCGGAGTGCCCGGAGGAAACCCACGCAAACACGGGGAGAACATACAAACTCCTTGCAGATGTTGTCCTTGGTGGGATTCGAACCCAGGACCCCAGCGCTGCAAGGCTGCAGCGCTAACCACTGAGCCACCGTGCCGCCCCGATGAGTCCTTAACCAAGAGAGACCGAGTAGAATCGCATGGGAGAGCTTGGGCAAAACGTAAAAGACTATCTTCTCTCGAAGTAAGGCTCCGACTTGTAACTCCACTTCATCAGGGACCAAGGTGACAGTCTCCAGTAGCGGTTTGCCATCCACTGCGGCAGGATTACATAGGGTAACCACGGGAATTTGGTACCTTTCCACCTCTTCACGCCGGATGAAGTTACCTGCCGAGCCCGAATCCACGTAGGCCACCTCGGACCCACGTCTCTGCCCTGAAACCACAAGAACAGAAATGGTAAGAGGTTGAGAGGAATCATTAGCACCTAGGGAAGCCTCTCTTACCTGACCTAGGTGGAGGAGTTTCCCGGTTTCTCAGAACAGGTGTGGACAAAATGAGACTAACCCCCACAATAGAGGCATAAGCCTTGAGCCCGTCTCTCCCTCCGATGCAACTCGGCCAACTTGAGGCGATCCCCCTGCATGGGTTTGACCGAGGAGGGATAAAGGGACCCGCCAGGATGGGGACTAGTGGACCTGTTGTAAAGGCAAGGCGGTCTAGTAGACCTCCTTTCTCTCGCTGATTCCCGGGCGTGCTCCTGGAAGCGCAGGTCGATGCGGGTGGCCAGTGAGATAAGGTCCTCTAGGGTGGTCTGGTATACCGACCCGCGAGTTCATCCTTTATTCTACTCGAAAGACCACGCCAGAATGCCCCCACCAAGGCCGCATTATTCCAACCAAGTTCAGAGGAGAGAGTGCGAAAGCGGAACGCATACTGCCTGACCATGAGGGAACCCTGATGAAGGTTAAAAAGTGATTTGTTAAGGGAGGCTAACCGACCCAGCTCATCGAAAACCCTGCAAAAAGTATCCAAAAAGGCCGGAAGACTCAAGACAATGGGGTCGTCCCGTTCCCAGAGGGGGTTCAGCCAGGACAGGGCCTCTCCCTCCAAGTGGGACATAATGAAGGCCACTTTTGCCCGGTCAGAGGGATATTGCTGAGGCAATCATTCAAAATGGAGGCTACACTGATTTAAGAACCCCCTGCAGAGCTTGGGATCGCCACTAAACCGAGGTGGCTTAGCGAGGCGGGGCGTCGGGAGCGCTGTAGACACGGAAGGCAGAGTCGGAGTCATGGCGGCAGACTGAAGGACCGACAAACAGCTATCAACGGAGGCTATATAACTCAAAATATGGGCTTGAGTCTCCCGTTGCTTGCCCAGCTCCTGTTGAAGATTGGCTAGTTGAGTGGCATTTCCAGGATCAGCCACATGCAGGGCCGACAAACGGGTGTCCATAGACTTCATGACAGACATGATGCGTCCCTGATTCTCCCGTAAAAAGAGCAACTCCTTTTGGGTAGCAGCAGAAGTACCAGCGGAGTCCATGGCCTGATCGTACTGTTACCACGGCTGGTCGGGTGAGGATAATCTCCAGAAGTGGACCCTCTGGATCGTGGCACCGAAGGGCCCCGGGCGAGCTGCCAGGTGGAGCCGATCCCTATACAGGGATCGTTTGGAGCAGGCCCAGGGGTTCGGGTACCACGATAGCCGGCTCCAAGAGGGGCAGCTCAGAATGGACTGGAGTAGGAGCACGAGACTGTAGGAGATAGGACCAGAGTGGGGTTGCGGGACTGGAGTATAGACAGCAGGACGGAGCAGGATAACTGGAGACAGGACCAGAGTAGGACTGCGGGACTGGAGCCTAGACAGCAGGACGGAGCAGGAACACGGGAGGCAGGACCGGAGTAGGACTGCAGGGCTGGAGCATAGATAGCAGGACGAAGCAGGAACATGGGAGGCAGGACTGGTGTAGGACTGCAGGGCTGGAGCATAGATAGCAGGACGAAGCAGGAACACGGGAGTACAGGACTGTGAGACTGCGGCAGGAACCACTGAGTACAGGACTGAGAGACTGCGACAGGAACTCGAGGAAGCAGGACCTAGTGTGTTAGAAAACACAACGATCAGGCACCTCCCTCAAAGGAGGACGGCCTGATATGCCCCTGTCTGAACTGCCATTGGTCCGGTGGTGCTTCCGGGTCAGGGCATTGCTGGAGCATAAGTGACAGGAGGGAGGCGCGGCTGCAGCCTATGGCGCATGCGCATTGCATGCAGAGACGCCGTCGGCCGCAGACCTGTCAGAAGACACCGCCGTGGATGTCGGATGTCGAAGGGCTGCGGCGCGGGAGCTGAGGCCGGGTGAGTATACAGTGGCGGCGTGACAATTAGAATGCTGAATTCTTGTGATGACCTGTCAAAAATTAATTCATAAAAAGAAACAGGTGACAATAGTTTTCTTCATTGCATATAAAACATTTTAAATGTCCTAAGGAGAGAATTGAACAAATCCAACTGCAAAAATCTTTTTGAAAAACACTTCAATCATATTCATCCATGGTGCATTGTCGTCAGGGAAACAGATATAGGCAGGATTTCCATATTGTAGACATTCAAATGTTGAGAAATCCTTCCTGCAATTTATGGCCGGTGGCTGAAGGTTGCATGTTTTTGAAGCCGACTTGCTTCCAAACTTTAGGTCATACTATTGTATTGTACTATTGTACACAAGACAAATGCACTCAC
Source organism: Dendrobates tinctorius (assembly GCF_039654945.1). NCBI lineage: Eukaryota > Metazoa > Chordata > Amphibia > Anura > Dendrobatidae > Dendrobates > Dendrobates tinctorius. The sequence continues at coordinate 14,191,422 of NW_027361749.1, forward strand.
TAAGGGAAGATGTTGGATGATCTCTTGTTTATCTAGTAGGTCTATGAATTGCAAATTTTTGCTTTTGTAAGTTGTGCTTGGAGCAAAATGACTTTGTTGAGATTGTGTCACACCGGTGTCCCTGCATGGTTCCTCTCCCTCTTCCCGGCAGGGACACTAACATGCTCACTGCTACGGCCACTCGGCAATGTCTCCTGCTTCGGATTTTTCGCTTCTTAAAAGGGTAGAGCGCACTCCGGAATTGCCCATGCCTATAGCTGGGAGGCATTAGGTATTAAGGCACCTTTCCCTGTAGGGAGGTGCATGAGCAACTTTAGTATCTAGTGTGTCTTAGCCCACTAGTCCATTGTTAGGTCCTTGTATCTGTCCTGCAACCCTGTACCAGAGTCTGTCCTGTGTTCCAGCACCTGTCCTGCGAGCCTGAACCAGAGTTTGCCAGTGTTCCTGATCCAGTCTGGCCTGCTAATCCTTCATTCCTGACCCTTGGGGTCAGCTGCTGCAGTACCGGGGACTGCCCTGGAGTGGTACCTGGTGGCTATCTGCAGCTGAAGACTAACCTCACAGAGGCTCTAGTGAAGGCCAGGTAGCCGCTTAATTATACCACCATTTTCATTTTCAGAATGCTAGACAGCTGCTTAGAAGAACGCATGGCTATTGTTTTTGTCACAAGGATAGATCAGGCTGGTTTTTTTTTTTATAAAGCTGAGAACAAGTCATAATCCTGACAGACTAATTAAGGTCTGAAACCTTGAAAGTTATCAAACTTATATTAGAACACAAATCTCCAAGGGTGCCAAAATTATTGCAGTGTCCCATTTTTCTTTTTGCAATTTTTAAAATGTGAAAGATGAAAATATGTATATATTTTTTCCATACAGTACAAAGGAAATATGTCATCTTTAATTTGAGGAATTTTAGAGATCATATCATCTTCAACTTGCTTAACTGTTTACAATTACAGTAATTTTGACCAGGGGTGCCCAAACTTTTACATGCCACTGTATAAGTTTAAGTAGGGCAGGGTACTGCCCTGTTGGCCACAATAGAGAGCTGATTATGGAGAGATTTTTTTCTGCGGTCAATGCTAGAAAACTAGAAGGGAGTCATAATGTTTGTCCCGCTTAGGCTACTTTCACACTTGCGTTATGAGGTGCAGCGTATGCTCGGTGTGAAGCTTCGCCCCCTGCCGCTCCTTCTTTGGTCAGCTCCGCCTATGGGCGCATGACACTGCATGTGACCTGTGTACCCTATCTTTAGCATTGGGTACGCAGGCCGTGCGCAGGTATGCTTTTGCCGGCGCATGGGTCCTTTGACGGTACGCTGGCTGCACCAAAATGCAACACATTGCGTTTGGCACAGGTCGGCGCACCATCAAAAGGACGCATTCCCCGGCAAAAGCATACCTGCGCAAGGCCTGCATACCCAATGCTATAGATAGGGTACGCAGGTGCGCCCATAGGCGAAGCTGATCGGAGGAGGCACAGCAGGGGGGCGGAGCTTAATACCGAGCGTACGCTGCGCCTCCTAACGCAAGTGTGAAAGTAGCCTTAGTTACCGTCTTCAGTTTGGGAGCCAGCGCTGTAAGATGACATTCGCTCCCACCTTAAAGATAGTAGTCAAGCAGGAGACGCAGGATGCTGCTTAGTTTAGGCCGGTCCGTGCTGTAGGTTAATAGCAATAGCCTTTAATAGAAGTGATTTACAAAAAAATAACACTGCCATATTCATCACTGTTATCGTTTTTTTCTGAAAGTGGAGGTATGCTTTAATAGATGGTAATAAAAAATGTCTTTCTTCAGCTAACCCATTAATACCTGGAGACTGTTCTGAAAAATGTAATATTTTGAGAAAAGGTTTATATGCATTTTAAATGCAACAGATTTAGTACTTTTGCATTTTCAGTTTTAAGCAGTTTTTTTGGCTTTCTTTGGGCAGAATATTGAAATAATTGCTTGATTTATTTTTTCCCGCTCATTTACAATTGCCTTAATTTTAGTGGAATTACCATAACATAAGTTATTCATCAGTTCTTTCCTGCCGACTGATTCACTTGAGATTTTTGTAGAAAAGTAGAGCAATAAGTGTGCCCCCAGTAAGATTCTACAGAACTCCCATGAACTGTTCAAAACTCAAGTGAAAGACAAAGAGAAATGTGGGTGATTCTATTCCTCCAAATGTTTGGGGTTTAGGTAATAATTTACTTATATCAAACTGTTTGTTTTTGCTGCACATTAGCTTGTTTTCTGAACAATCATAGGGATCATAATGCATGTTATGAAAAATATGGTTTACGTTCTATAACAGATGTACATATATCGAGGACGTGCACTAATTAGCCAATAATTGGTCTTCATGATTTACAATGATCATGATAAATGAATATAATTTTTATAGAATGTGTGAAACAGGGATTTGTTGATGAAGGGTTAGATGTGCGCTGCAATAATTTGTTCTCTATGTCATTTTGATGTTAGCCAATGTTAGAAAAAATTACTTGTTACACTATGTCGGTCTAGTGAAAATAAACACTTTAACAATAGTTAGCTCAACATTATGTAACTATTTAATTGTATTGTCAGAATAGTTCATGCAGTTTCATAAATTTCTGTATCTTTTCCTCTTTTCACAGGTTGGAGCTGTACATGCTTCTTTCCAACAGTCAAGTATTCCAAACACTGGAGGATAATAATTCGTGTACAGTTGTACTCAAGTATCAGGAGGTGAATGAGGGAATTCTACCAAGCAAAGAAGCTTAGAAAGTATCTTACTGCTTGCTGACCTGTATTCCCGCTACTAAGTGGCCATGATCTTGTAAGATGCAGGTGGATAGGCGACAATGACACTGTGGCTGGGTTATAGTTCAACAACACTTTACTTAGTTGAGATCAGTAAAATTGCAGTGAAGATAGGAAATAAGGAAAATAGCAAGTGTAAGGTTAAAGTCTCTTAAACTGGATGGGTTCTGCATAGTGACAACAGGCCACCATGGCAATAATAAATCAGTCTCTGAATACTTGCAGTCACATGTGATGGACCCCGGGCCTCTGGGTCTTGTTACTATTGCCTCTGCTGTCCTCTTGTCCAGGTTTGCATCTAGCACATGCGTTGTTTATGTGGCAGGCCCTGGTGCTGGATTCCAACTGTGCTGTACACAAAATCTTTCTGTACCTGGTCACTCTGCCTTGCTGTCATTTTCTAGGAGCAGTTGTAAGGGAGAGCCAGAACCGTAGTCGTGACCTGTACTCTGGTGGCAGCTGTGTCCAGCCCTTCCCCTACATTAAACAATATCATGCTCCTCGGCATACCTGCATCTCCAGATTGATCTTCACCCGGGCAATTCCCAGGCCATAATGGTCCCTCTTCTAGGCGAATCACATCAAGGGAAACACAGTCCGAGACAACTTTGACACTTTCCTTACTTAGGATTTTGCACGTTACATCCACAGTTGGTACTCCATAACATTTTCTTGCTTCCTGATCTTTCCCTTGCTTGCTGTCACTTCAGTGCAGTACACGCATAGACCGGACAGTACTAGATTGTTTCCCAGTTCCTTCCAGGTCTGACCTCACTACAATGACATTTCATTCAACCTGTTTCGCCCCAGACATGAATTAATCAATCACTACGTTTGGTGACTCCCGGTGGGCATCCGGCCCGTCTGTACCGATCTCATTGAAGTGCCAACTCCTTTCATCTCCTTAGTCCAGCCAACTTCTGCCCTAAAACTATTGGCCCAAGCGGTGAGACGCCACTTCTTCCTTTTCCTGTTCTGAACTGTAGTGGCTGTGGGTAACATGGGCAATAACGACTTAACGTTACATTACTGCCAAGCTGTCCGGACCTAAAGCCCATGTGGACTCTTGGGTGCCCTGGCCCCGCCTCACTAAACCGCTCTTCAGCACTAACCTTAACTCTCAGCAGCCCCTCCTACAATTAATCTTCTATGAACCTCCTATCAGATCCCACTAGTATGCCCCCACCTAGTGACTCACAACATAATTACAACTACCTAACCTATGGGGAACTATATACTAAAAGTGCCCTCCTCTAATGTCCCAAGAAGGGTGCACTAACTTTCCCTGACTATACAAACAAAAATGACATAATATGCATGCAACATTATCATACAGAAACATGAGGCAATATATATACAGTTGTCAGTACAATTGTAACACATTCAAGTGGCAATACCATAAATAATGAGCGGTAATACATAATTATAAATATAGCAGTACTGCAGGCAATAATCATAAAAACACGTCTGTAAACATTAAGACCTGGAAGACAATCAGAGGGAAGGGAGGCATGAGAGACATAATATCTTACCCTCCTACACAGTCACAGTCTGTCTCCATCTATCTGACACTGTTGGGGTGAGTTACTGTCTACACAAGTTGCTGTGATTCCTCCAGCTCCTTTATTTTCTCTCAGTTCCCCAGGACACACATTTTGACCAGTGCACCTTAGAAAACCTTTCCTGACTAAAACCAGAAGGAACATTCCTGCCTTACTGGGTACTACAGGGAGGTTTTGGATCCTTCTACTGGTCACTGCAGGTACATCTTTCTTGCATGTTCTCCTGTAATCTCTAGATATTGTAGCACCTTTACCATATGGTACACCTTCTCCCCATTGTTAGGTTGCCGAGCCAGTGTCTTGTGTTTTCAATCTGTAGTCCTCAAATCTAGAAGGCAATCTGCCAAAGTTGGAATGTTGAGAGTGAGGTATCAGGGAACACTCCTCAGTGCTTGGGATTGGTAGTCTCTACTTCCCCTGTTAGAACAGCCACCTTCTCTCTTCTTTCCAATGGTTCAGCCCTTGCACCAACCCAGTCTTCGTCTTCTGGTATCCTCTCTGATGTCGGCTGGTGTAGGTCTGCTTACAAATGTACATGGCCGTAGCATACTTCCGTAGACCATCCTCAGGGTTTCTTAAGCACCCTCGGGTTTGACCTCGACTACTGGTACTGCTGGATTAGGCTACATCACCACTTCATAGGGACTTGACTCCCATCTATGCTGTAACTTGATGGTTCTTCAAGCTGCGACACACAATGACACTGTCTCCTAGTTACAGTGGCAACTCGCAAAGATTTCTATTAACTGATAGTGAGTGTGGACTTAGTCTCTGGGCCACCGAATTATACATTTTCTGTAGTTTTCTGTGATGGCCTTCAATCAAGGTCAGTGGCATCCAATCTCCATCCTCTTCATTCTACTGTAACATCATGTTGAGAGTACGACTCCCATTTCTTCCAGACATGAATAAAAAGGGTGAGTAGCCAGTTGTGGAGTGTACTGTGTTGTTATGTACCCATATATTTCAGCAACGTATTCAGGCGATCTCTCTTTTTTTTTACTTCAAAAGTTCATGAAAGTTGCAATACAGATCGATTCACGCATTCACATGCGCTATTACCCAGAGGATGGTAGGGAGTGCCCCTTTTCTTGTGTATTCTGTATAACCGGCAAAATTCTTCAATCACTCTACCTTTGAAGCAAGTTCCTTGATCTGAATGTAGTTGAGTAGGGCATCCATAAGAAAGGATGAAGGTTTTCCATATGGCTTGTGCTGCAGATTCTGCTGATTGAGCTCTCATGGGCACTGTCACAGCAAACTTAGTGAAGTGATCCACCATCACCAGCAGGTACTTGAAGCCTTGTAAAGACTGTTCGACTGTTAGGTAATCCATTGACTAACTGCAGCGGTTAAGTAGTTTGCACCATCCCCACTGATGCCTGTTGCTCCCCAGCTTTTTACAGATTACAGCTTTGATAACATTTGCAAACTTTCAAGTCTGTGCTTTGTAGTAAAGGATAGTAGTAAAACCTCTAGAACCATGCAAATGTTTTGGACCAAAATGTCCTTTCTTTCAGCACAACTATTCAGATACTCTTCTAACTTCACTATTTGAGAGCACAATCTATCAGGTGAGCCCTAACTCCGTTGGTAGTTTCACTTTCCTATACAGGACTCCTTCGTGAAGGTGCAGCCGATCTCTCTGTTGAAGCAACTTTTTCTCAACTGAGCTCAGTTGCTCTCTTTCTCTGGGGCCAAGGTGGTACCCCCTTAGGATCCATCTTCTCATTTGCTCTACTTGGGTATCATAACTCTGTTTGTTACACCATTCCTTAGTGGTGCACTCCACTCCTGAATCAGTTTCTGGCTCTTCCAGTTGAATAGGGGCATTCTCCAAGTCATGGTACGCTTGGATGGTTTCCTTATCTAACAGTTTGAAGTTAGGGGCTTCAATTTCTTACAATTCTTCATCTGTAGGGATATTGGCAGGCTCAACAGGGTGGCAAGATAGAGCATCGGTATTTCCATCGCTGCGTCCTGGGCGGTACTGAATTTCTCAGTGACTGCAAACTCTACTGCCAAGATCTCCAACATGAAGGAGCTATAATTGTCACTCCATCCAGCAGTGTTTTACTGGCGTAGGCAATTAGATGCTTAGGTTCAGTATGGTAACCAACCTCTTCAAGCTCCCAGTAGTATATAGATCAAATGGCTTAATGAAATCAACACATGACAGGATAAGAGCACAGTTCATCAGCCTCTTAAAAATCTGGAAGGTTCTATCCTCTTCCTCTCCTCACGTGATCGCTTTCCTTTTTGTTGACCTCGGGAGCCTCACCATTTAGCCAAGCATATAGAGGAGCTGCAACTTTGAGAAAATCCTTAATAAATCTTCTATAGAAACCGACAAAACCCAGGAAGCCTTGGAGCTCCACCAGTTTGCAGGGCACGGGCTACTGCTGCACTGTCCGTACCTTCAAGTTTATAGACTGGACTCCCTTTTTGCTCACTACATGTCCCAGGTATTCAATATTCTCTCAGAACAAGCAACATTTGCTGGGTTTAAACTTCAACCCATCTTGTTCCAGTCAGGTCAACACCAGATCCCATTTCTCCAGATGTTCAGAGAAATTGGGCGAGAAGATGATGATATCGTCTAGGTAGATTAGGGGACAATCAAAATTCAAATCTCCTAAAGAAAGTTCCATGAGCCTCTGGAAGGTGGCTGAGGCATTGGAAAGTCCAAACAGTATGAAAAGGAATTCAAACAGTCCCATTTGTGTCATGAATGCAGTCTTTTCTGGTTATTTTTCAGATGCAAGCACTTGCCAAAACCCACTTGCAAGAGCAAGAGTGATGATGAACTTAGTACGGCCTAAAGCTTGCTAGAGAATCATCTATTTGAGGAAGGGGAGTAGGCGTCTCGAACAGTACAGGCATTCAGCCTTTGGTAGTCCTATGCAAAACCACAAGCATCCATCATTCTTCTTCACCAGTACTATGAGTGACGCCACGGATCCTTGCTCTGTTGAATAATATGGCCATATAGCATGTGCTTTAGCAAGGACTTAGCTTCTTGGTACAAGGCTGGGGAGATTAGGCGTTATTGGTGTCCAATAGGTCTAGAATCCTCAGTGAAAATCTCATGCTCCAATGTTCCAGTCTACCCAAAATCTGTCCCATTGGGTGGGTAGACGTGGAGGGAGTCGCTGCTCCTTCTGTCACCTTACTTGAATCCATCCTGAAAACTACGCCAAGTGTAAAATGTAGGTGGATAGGTGACAAGGAAACTGAGGTTGGATTATATTTCAAAAACGCTTTACTTAGTTGAGATCAGGAAAATTGCAGTAAACATAGGAAATAAAGAAATTAGCAAATGTAAGGTTAAAGTTTCTTAAACTGGATGGGTTGTGCATAGGGGCAACAGGCCACAATGGCAATAATAAATCAGTCTCTCAGTATTTGCAGTCACAGGTGATAGGCCCCGAGCATCTTGGTCTTGCTACTATGGTCTCTGAGTGTGCTGTCCTCATGTCCTGCTCTGCATCTTGCATATGTGCTGTTTATGGGGCAGACCCTGGTTCTGGATTCCTACTGTACTGCACACAGACTCTTTCTGTACCTGGTCACTCTGCCTGGCTGTCATTTTCTTGGAGAAGTCACAGTCTGTCTTCTGGTCTCTGACGCTGTTGGGGTGGCCTGCTGTCCCCAACAGTTGTTGTGATTCCTCCAGTTCTTCTGTTTTCCTCTCTCTGTTCTGCAGGACACATACTTTGACCTGTGCACCTTGCAAAAACTTCCCTGACTAAAACCAGAAGGAAAGTTCCTGCTTCTTTACTGGGTACTAAGGGAGGTTCTTCGCTTTATTTAGTGATAACTGCAAGTACGTATATACTCGTGTATAGGCTGAGACTTTTAGCACTTTTTTGTGCTGAAAACACCCCCCTTGACTTATACACGAGTCATATACCAGAAAGCCAGCAGGGGGGAGCAGCTGCAGCCGTTGAAGAGATCCTAGTCACCCTCCTCCGTGCCATCGCTGGTCTCCATCCCTGTATTTCCGTCCCGGGGCCTGCAGCTTGTTCCTGTGTTCAGCGGTCACGTCGTGCTGCTCGTTAAAGTAATGAATATGCACGAGACGCCACTCCCATAGGCGTGGAGCACATATTCATTACTTTAATGAGCGGTACCATGTGACCGCTCAACACAGGAACAAGCTGCAGGCCCTGGGACAATGGAGAAGCAGGGAAGTGCTAGACCGCGCTAGGAGGGTGAGTATGACGTGGAGGGTGAGCCATGCGATATTCCCCTGTCCCCATTCCACCGACGGGCTGTGTCTTCTGCATCCTCTGGCTGTGACGTTCAGGTCAGCGGGCGCGATGATGTGTTTAGTGCACACCCTCTGACCTGAACAGTCACAGCCAGAGGACCCAGAAGATGCAGCAGCGTGCGGCGGTGGAACGGGAACAGGTGAATAGCCCAAGTGCCGGGGGCCTGAGCCAGCGGCAACTCCGGCACCTAGCCCCCATAGTGCGCCAGTGTCCCCGCTGGCTCAGGACACCGGCACCTGGCCTGCAGCAACAAGAGGTGAGTATGTCATTTTTTATTTATTTTTAATCATAGCAGCAGCATATGGGGCATATTATTCTATGAAGCATCTTATGTGGCCATCAGCCTTTATGGAGCATTATATGGGGTATAATATTCTATTGAGCATCTTATGGGGCCATCAACCTTTATGGAGCATTATATGGGGCATTTTATTCTATGGAGCATCTTATGTGGCCATCAACTTTTATGGAGCATTATATGGGGCATATTATTCTATGGAGCATCTTATGAGACCATCAACCTTTATGGAGCATTATATGGGGCATTTTATTCTATGGAGCATCTTATGAGGCCATCAACCTTTATGGAGCATTATATGGGGCATATTATTCTATGGAGCATCTTATGAGGCCATAAACCTTTATGGAGCATTATATGGGGCCATCAACCTTTATGAAGCATTATATGGGGCATTTTATTCTATCGAGCATCTTATGGGGCCATCAACCTTTATGGAGCATTATGTGGGGCATATTATTCTATGAAGCATCTTATGAGGCCATCAACATTTATGGAGCATTATATGGGACCATCAACCTTTATGGAGCATTATATGGGGCATATTATTCTATGGAGCATCTTATGAGGCCATCAACCTTTATGGAGCATTATATGGGGCATATTATTCTATGGAGCATCTTATGGGGCCATCAACCTTTATGGAGCATTATATGGGGCATATTATTCTATGGAGCATCTCATGGGTCCATCATTAGCCTTTATGCAGCATTATATGGGGCATATTTTAATATGGAGCATCTTATGGGGCCATTATTAACCTTTGTACAGCATTATATGGGGCATATTTTTGTATGGAGCATCTTATGGGGCCCATCATGAACTTTATGGAGCATTATATGGGGCTCCGGATTCAATATGAATATTCAAAAACATTTAATCTACTGATGCCTCAATAAATTTTGCTTTTATTGGTATCTATTTTTATTTTTGAAATTTACCAGTAGCAGCTGCATTTCCCACCCTAGGCTTATACTTCAGTCAATAAATTTTCAAAGGTTTTTGGGGCAAAATTAGGAGCCTCGGCTTATACTCGGGTCGGCTTATACTCGAGTATATACAGTACATCTTTCTTGCATATTCTCCAGTAATCTATAGATGTTTCGGCACCTTTTCCATATGTTACACTCTTGTCATCTTCTCCTCACACCAGGCCCACTCTTTGGTTAGAGAGATTAAACATGGGGAACAATTTTCCTCGTGGTGTTTTTAAAAAAAGGAAATAATTGTGAAGAAAGATAAGGATGATAGCAGGCTCATTAACCATGAAGAAGAACTTTGATGGGATAGTTGAAGGAAATGGAAGTAGCCTAATTGTGTATTACCTTTTGCTTGGAAATTGACAGAAATACATCTATCTCATTAAATCTCAAATTTCTGCTTCCCTTAAAGTGAACCTGTCATATTATACATGCTGATCTTTCTATGGGTAGTATGTATAAAGCAGAATTACCTGAATAGATTGATTAGGAATTTAGGGAAATATATTAAGTATAACTTAATAATAATAATAATAAATTTTATTTTTATAGCGCCGACATATTCCGCAGCACTTTACATTTCAGAGGGGATTTGTACAGACAATAGACATTACAGCATAACAATAATCACATACAGTAGATTATAACAAATACCAAGAGGAGTGAGGGCCCTGCTCGCAAGCTTACAGTCTATGAGGAAAGAGGTAGACACGAAAGGTGGGTGGTAACAGTTGCTCTGATTGTATGGACCAGCCATGTTAAGTGTGTAACAGTACAGACACAGAGGGCTAATGGATGCATAAAGCATGTGGGAACATGATGCTGGGAACCTGGTTATGGTAAAACTTTTGGCTCTGCCGCACAGGGATAGGTTAGGTTAATGTGTTGAGGCGATAGGCCAGTCTGAATAAATGCGTTTTCAGGACACGCTTAAAATTGTGGGGATTGGGGACTAATCGTATTGACCTGGGAAGTGCATTCCAAAGAATTGGTGCGGCACGTGTAAAGTCTTGGAGACGGGAGTGGGAGGTTCTGACTATTGAGGATACTAACCTCAGGTCATCAGCAGAATGGAGGGCGCGGGTAGGGTGGTATACTGAAACAAGGGAGGAGATGTAGGGTGGTGCTGAGCCATGGAGGGCTTTGTGGGTGAGGGTAATAAGTTTATACTGAATTCTGGAGTGGATGGGTAGCCAGTGTAATGACTGGCACAAGGTAGAGGCATCGGTGTAACGATTGGTGAGGAATATGATCCTGGCTGCAGCATTCAAGACAGATTGGAGAGGGGAGAGTTTGGTAAGAGGGAGACCGATTTGAAGAGAGTTACAATAGTCGAGACGAGAATGAATAAGAGAAACAGTAAGAGTTTTTGCAGAGTCAAAAGTAAGAAAAGGTCGAATTCTAGAAATGTTTTTGAGGTGCAGATGACAAGAGCGAGCCAGTGATCGAATGTGGGGGGCAAAGGAAAGCTCGGAATCAAGTATGACCCCAAGACAGCGGGCATGTTGCTGGGGAGTAATAGTGGAACCACACACAGAAATAGCAATGTCGGGTATAGGTACATTAGTAGCAGGAGGAAACACAAGGAGTTCAGTCTTTGACAGGTTCAGTTTCAGATATAGTGAGGACATGATATTAGACACAGCATTTAGACAATCGCCAGTGTTTTCTAGAAAGGCTGGCATGATGTCAGGAGAAGAAGCGTATAATTGGGTGTCATCAGCATAGAGATGGTACTGGAAACCAAATCTACTGATTGTTTGACCAATAGGGGCAGTGTACAAGGAGAAGAGGAGGGGGCCTAGAACCGATCCTTGAGGAACCCCAACAGTAAGGGGAAGGTGAGAGGAGGAGGAACCGGCAAAAGAAACAGTAAAGGAGCGGTCGGAGAGATAGGAGGAGAACCAGGAGAGAACGGTGTCCTTGAGGCCAATGGAATGGAGCATAGTGAGGAGGAGCTGATGATCCACAGTGTCGAATGCTGCAGAGAGATCCAAGAGAATTAGCATGGAGTAATGACCATTTGATTTAGCTGTTAGCAGATCATTAGAGACTTTAGTGAGGGCAGTTTCAGTGGAGTGTAAAGAGCGAAAACCGGATTGGAGAGGGTCGAGAACAGAGTTTTCTGAGAGATAGCGGATAAGACGGGAGTGGACCAGGCGTTCCAGGAGTTTAGAGATGAAGGGAAGATTAGAGACAGGTCTATAGTTAGCGGCACAGTTTTGGTCGAGGGATGGTTTTTTAAGTAGTGGATGTATGATGGCATGCTTAAATGAGGAGGGAAAAATACGAGAAGAGAGAGAGAGGTTAAATATTTTAGTTAGGTGAGGGGTGACAGCAGGGGAAAGGGACTGGAGGAGATGTGACGGAAATGGGTCACTGGTGCAAGTAGTTGGTGCTAATATTGAGCTCCTGTCATTCAGTGCGGGGGACATCGTTACAGCCGCCACTCACTATACACCGAGCAGTGACTGAAGTCACCCCTATGACTGAAAGCTTGAGACTGCCAGGAGGAATAAGTTTCATTTCCTTGCGACAGCGGGGCTTTCAGCGTGGGCACCGGGCATCTTCACAATGCTATAAACCCCATATCTGCAGGTTAATAGTGTTTTTTTTTACAAGACAGGTTCTGTTTAATGTTAAATATGACAGATCTCCTTTATAACAGTATATTATTTTTTTTTCCGCCTGCAGTCACCTCTATGGGGATCTCAATGTATATGGATCTATAAAGTACTACTGTATTGATCTCAATGAGAGCTGTAAATATCTCTATACTGTAACCTCTCCTTTAGGGAAAAGTTATGACTATGTAGGATATATAAATGTACTGTACATCTATTTTTCTGTGTCCTAGCAAAGGCAAATCCTCCTAGGATGCTACGCAATACTAAGTTGGATTACAAGGGAAACTAAGCAGGGAAAAGGCAGATACTCAGATGGGTTTTTCCTTTGTCAAACCTTAAAATGTAATTCTGCAGATGTCTGAGCTCTGAAATGGCCCAGTTTATTTCATGCAATACCCAGAAGATCGCAGTGTAAATGGTCATTCATCTTTTGTAGTTAATGCTTTGCTTTGAATGCATTGGCATGAAGATCATTCTTTTCTGTTTCTCAGACATTTCTTATCTGGACTTTTCCAGGTAGCAGTGGAAAAGCTGCCTGACGAGGCTTGGATGAACACATTGCTTAACAAATACTCTACAGACCCTCAGTATCAGCAACTCTTCATCAATCTGGTAAGGACAGAGCCAAATACAAAAACAAACATTTCCTCTGTGAACAATGTGTTTGTTAGATTGAAATCATTTGTTTATGATGAGTGTGTCAGCCGCGCTGATTTACATAAACATCGCCAATCCTGAGACTTTACATTTTCAACAAAAGTAGCCGAGTACAAACAGCATTCCTGGGTTTTAATTCATACTGTATAAACATAACAGATGCTGATAAAATGAGCCAGCGAGAAAATACAAGAAAGAAGGTTAGGAAAGGTCTGTGTCTATTAAATGCATTCCAGATTGACAATAGTGATATAAGTTTTGTGGATCATATATAATTTACATGTCACTTCTGTCTGTTTTGGTAACGCTCAGAAAATATGCAATGTGCAGGTTTTTTTTTCTTTTTGGCAAGTGGATGCTTTGTGATGACCTTTTGAATCTCATCAATATCCAATACAGTGAAAGTTAAAAATGTCTTGTCTCTAACATTGCAACGTGCCTATTGCACCACAATATAGCTATCTTTATCCGTATAACTCATAGCAAATAGTTTCAATTAGTGATGGGCGAGCGTGCATCGGGTGCTTCATTGAGTATCGAGCATCGGGTTTTCCATTGAGTATCGAGCATCATGTGCTTCAATGAGTATCGAACAGTGCCGAGTTTTGCTTGGTGCTTGAGTTCTTGGGTTCCCATAAGAACCTTATTTGAATCTTCTGTACATAGCACCACACTGAAACTGAAACCGGGGTATTCCTCTGGGATTCCAGTACCATGCATTCGAGCATTTCAGCACTCGACCAATAGTAGTCTCAAGGAGGCCTCTTTCACACATCCATATATTTCCTTTACCAGAAAACCCGGTACCGGAGATATCCGTGTCCGTGTGTTCGTGTGTGTACTACGTTCGGCACACATGTGGCAACCATGTGCCGCATCAGTACCACACGGACGGCCGCCGGGGAAGAAGCGCTACTGTAAGCGCTGTTCCCCGGCGGCAGGTGCTGAACGCAGCTTTCATCCATTCTCCCCTGCTCTGCCGCGATCAGCGCGAGCAGAGGAGAATGAATGAATAACTGACCTGCTGTGACCTCAGGACGTGGGAGAATGCAACTGATGAGGTCACTGTGACAGAGCTTGAACTGCAGTGACCTCCTCAATTGCATTCTCCCATGGTCCTGAGGTCACGGGAGTTCAGGCCTGCAGCTTCTCATTCATTCACCAGTAGTTTACAGCAGGGGCCATCGCATTTAGCACTGCTCCGGTTGTAAACTGATTATTCCCCAGACAGGTATGGTATATTGTTGCTTTATTATTTTAAATTTTATTACAAGAGAATGAGGGCGTCAATTGGATTAGCAAAACAATAAAGATGGCAAAACTGTGTGGTGTTTTATTTCATTAAAAGACTTTATTTTGCCTGTGTGTTTATTTATCCCCTTCACAACTATAGGATTAGTAATTGATAGATGTCTTATTGAAACCTCTCCATTACTAAGCCAGGCTTGATGTCACCTTACAATAGAAAGGTGACATTAACCCCCCCATTACCCCACTTGACACTGCTACAGGGCAAGCAGGAAGAACCGGGCAAAACTCCAGAATTGGCGCATCTAATAGATGCGCCTTTTCTGGAAGGCTGGGGGGGCCATATTCATGGCCCCTTACCAGCCTGGAAATAGCAGCCTGCACCTGTGAATTTTGCCGGAGTGGTTCAAAAACATAGGGGGACTCCACATCGGGTTTTGCTTTCATTCATTCTCCTCTGCTTGCGCTGATCGCAGAGCAGGGGAGAATAATGACAGCCACATTCAGCACCAGCCACCAGGGAACAGTGCTTACCGTAGCGCTTCTTCCCCGGCGGCCGCCTGTGTGCATGGAGGACATCAATGTGTGTTCTCCGTGTGCACGTGTGCGGGATGTCTTGCGGCCCGTTCATCCGGGAGAAAATGTACATGTCAGCGTGTTTTGCACACAAACACACGGTCCATGAAAACACGCTGACATGTGCATAGACCCATTCATTTGACTGGGTCTACGTGTGTCAGTGTCTCCGGTACATGAGAAAACTGTCACTACACGTACCAGAGACACGGACCTGTGAAAGGGGCCTTAGTCCAATAATTCCGCCCAATACTACATTATGAATGATGTCCTGCATGAATATATACTTTGATTTTAACATGTAATTCTTTAGATGCACCGATTCACATCTTCCTAGATGCATTGATTATGTAAGGGGGAGCATATCAAATGTGTCACCTACTACCGCCATCCAAAAAAATAAGGATGCAAGTTCCATGTAAACGATGAGAGCAGATGTAATCAAATGGAATAGTTACCAAAAAAGTACCAGAAGAATAAAATAAAATGTATTTTAAAAAATAATTTTCTTTTATTTTCTTCTGGTACAGTTTTGTTTGATTTTCCCATTTGATTACATCTGCTATGGTGGGAGGAGCGCCCTTCACCAGGTATCTTCACGCTCATTACGCACTGCCAGAACTCCCTTGGAGGAATTTCTATCAGCACACCAGATCGGCTAAACCTGTTAGATTAATTTCATGTATTTTGAGAAGTTGTGCCCAAATATGCACAACTAAAGGAAGTGAGCAAATTCCCTGTTTTTGATCTTAATCTCTCTTTTTTTAAACTTGCTGTGTGCAGAAAGCGCCATCTTCTCTCCCTTTTCCAGTTAGGAAATTCCACTATTGGTATATTGCCATTCCACGAAAATCCACGGCATTATGAGATTGCATTAAAAAGACTTATGATTTCAATTCCTGTTTCACAATTACTAGAGGAAAATTATGAGGCTGAGACTCGGGTGCTGCTGCCACTTCATAAAAAGTGGCAGTGATTTCCCACACTGTTAGAAATGAATTGTAAATCACTTGCTTATCGCTAATGGACACCATGGTTGCGCCTGAAACTGTGGATCAATTAACAATAAGTAGGCAATTTGTAATTAATTTAAAATGATACAGCAAAAAGTCACTGGGAATTTTATGAAGCCAGAACTGGCATTCGCACGTTAGCCACTTGCTGTATGTTATGTGGGACCAGCTGGAGAGTGAGAGATTTTCTGCAGAGCCACAAAGGTCTCACTCAGATTAGATTACCAACTGGAAACACAGGAGCACAAATGCAGTTCTTTGCAGGAGCTCTGTGTTATTTGTGTCATCCCCTTAATTTCTGGAAATATAAAGGACTAGGCAACCTTGCACTAAAATATTTACTTGTGTCCACCATGACCTTTTACAGCAATATTCACATGCACAATATTAGAATTCACAGTCAAGATATGTAAAATAAAAATTAAGTTTAAAAAAAAAACAAAAAACGTTGGGTATCAGGAGGTGCTGGCAAGGAATTGTCCTCATCTGGTGCATATCGCTGCCTTATTTTCATATCTACTACATATCTTGCCTCTTGTTCTCTCCAGCATAACTTGGTTTGTAAGTCTTCAACAGGATCTACTCCCTGGGTTTTATTTTAGGTCCAGTGCTGTATATCAGCACTGAAAGATGAAGGTTGCTTCTTATATCGGCCAAAACTGGTGACAGGTTTCCTTTAATACTGAATATATATATATATATATATATATATATATATATATATCGGAGATTATATGTCAATAAGTATTGCCTAAATAAGTATATTGTATTACTAAATGTAAATAACATACAGGACTTAGTTAACACTATTTTAATCAAAAAGTATAAAAGTCATCCAACCATGACAAGGATGGGACAGTCCCTAAGGCCAGGTTCATACTAGATGATTCATTTGCGCTAGCGGAGACGGAGCCTCAGACGCTGCAGTCCGCGTCCGAGGCTCCGTCACTGAATGATGGCACATCGCGAACGCATGCTGCTTTACAGCATTCATCGCGATGCGCCCGATAACGGAGGGCAATGGCAGCATTAACAGACAGCGTTAAACCGCGTTATTCCGCGGTGTAAAGCAGTTTGTCTAACGGACTGCCTAAACGCAGTGTGACCCCGGCCTATCTTTTATAGTTCACTTCACTGTGTGTCAGCAGACATCAAAATAGATGGGGTCAGAGCAGGACCGAGAACCGACTGTTCAGACACCTAAACAAAATCCCCTATGATATTTACATGTACTATTACTACTTATTTACTTACTACACAGTATTTGCTCGTTTTGATCTTATCTTTGGTTTTGTCTGTTAAATGGCCACAGTATGAATCTGTACCCATACTGCACTTATACCGACACATATTCCGGCTCATGTCTTTGGCTTTGATGAATGCAGCTCATACAGCTCAGTTCATCTGCAGCTTAACCCCGTAACGACCACCGATATGCATTAATTCAGCATTAAATCAGCATTAAATCAGCAGTCGTTAAGGGGCCTTATTCCCTCATTGCCGTTTTAAAATGGCGATCGGGAATAAGGGCATAGCGCTGCCCGGCGGCCACAATTCCCACGGGTATCAGCTGTAATTGGCAGTTGACACCTTGCGGCATCGAACACAGCTGGTTTTGAAGCCAATTGGAGACAATTAACCCCTTAAATGCCTCTGTCAATTGCGACAGCAGTATTTTATTGGTTGCAAGAGGTTAGAAGTCCCCCTTTGAAACCACCAGACCCCTGCAATGAATATAGTGGCTTGTAACATCCAGCTACAAGCTGGGTCTCACAGGCTGTGCTAGTGAGACACTGACAATCTCATGCACTTCTGTACATGAGTATTGCATTGTATGAGACCAGTAATCAGTATAAAAAGTGTCCCACAGCAGGACTAAGTGAATAAATAAAAAAGTGAAATAAAATATATAAAAAAAAGAAAAAAAAACACAAAAAAGGGCATGAAAAGCTGTTTCGCTACTCAAAACGTAGCGTTTGTGATATAACAAAAAGAAACAAAAAAGATACACGTAATTGGCATTGCTGCATTTGGAATGACCCGCTCTATAAAACTGGCATGTCATTTATTCCATATGGCGAACACTGTAAAAAAAATAATAAAAATCACCCCCAAAATTTTGTTTTTTCATCTTACTGACTCACAAAAAAGTGAATAAAAAGTGATCAAAAAGTGATATGTAAAAAAAGATGGTATAAACGAAAATGCCAAACTGCCTTCCAAAAACAAGCCCTACTATGGCTTATTCGGATAAACAGTTGAAAAGTTATAGCTCTCAGAATATGATAATGCAAAAGCAAAATCATTTTTGTATTTATTGTGTAAAAATCGCAAAGCATATAGAAAACTATAGAGATCTGGTATCACTGTAGTTGCACCTAGTGATGAACAAATTGGTCTTATCACTTTACTGAAATAAAAAATAAAAACAATAACTGAATTTCTGGTTTATATTAATTCTGTGTATTGAAAATCTGAATAAAAAGTGCTAAAAAATGATGAATCCCAAATGGGTACCAAAAAAATCTGCAAATCGTCCCACAAAAAATAAGCCCTCATACAGCTCTGTTTGCCAAAAAAATAAAAAAATTACAGCTCTCAGAATATGGTGACAAAAAAACTACTTTTTATAAAAAAGCATTTTTATTGTGATAGCAGCAAAACATAAAGAAACAATATAAATCTGGTATCACTGTAACCGCTCCAACCCGAAGAATGAATCCACCTTATCATACCGCATGGTGAACAACACAAAGATAAAAATAAGGACTATTCTTGTACTACTGTCTATTTGTTCATTCTGACTCACAAAAGTCTGAATGGCTCATCTCATATTTATCCTACGCTCTCTGCTGAGCACTTACGTCGGGGTTTCTGTGTAAATTCTTCAAAACCGCGATTCAGACAAAGCTCCCAACAAAACCACCCATGAGGCAGATGGAGTAACTTTGGGCTGTCTGTGATCTGGTGGTGTCCCATCAATATAAGGTGTCATTTTAGCACACAAGTGTAGTTGACCATAGTTCTTTGCATGTCTAAAAAGATGGATACCACTGGAATAGATACCAATGGCTAATGGAGCTCACAATCTATTCAAACAAAATCTTATTTCTAAAAGCCAAGTAGAACTCTTATCCTCCAATCCAATTCCTACCATGTGCTCAAAAAGTAGTACACAACCACATATGGCGTACTGTCACATTTGGGAGAAATTACATAACAAATTGTTTGGTCCAATTTCTTCAATTACCCCTAGTGTAAATTATAAATTTGATGCTAAACCAGTATTTTAGTTTAAAAAATTATTTTTTTTTGTTAATAATAGCAATAATAATAATACATTTTAATTCTATAGCACCGACATATTCCACAGCACTTTACATTTCAGAGGAGACTTGTACAGACGATAGACATTACAGCATAACAATAATCACATTATTATTATTTATTTCTAAAGCACCATTGATTCCATCGTGCTGTACATGAGAAGGGGTAACATACAAAGTACAGATATCACTTACAGTAAACAAACTAACAATCACAGACTGATATAGAGGGGAGAGAGGACCCTGCCCTTTCGGGCTTACATGCTACAGTTACATAGATCATAACAGATACCAAGAGGAATGAGGCCCTGCTCGCAAGCTTACAATCTATGAGGAAAATGGTAGACACGAAAGGTGGGTGGTAACAATTGCCCTGATTGTTTGGATCAGCCATAATGTTAAGTGTGTAACAGTACGGATGCAGAGGGCTGATAGATGCATAGATCATGTGGGAACATGATACGGAGAACCTGGTTATGGCAAAACTTTTGACTGAGCCACACAGGGATAGTTAGGTTAATGTGTTGAGGCGGTAGGTTCTCACATCTAAATATTTGAAAGTCTTATGAATGACCTATAGGATAACAATGCTCAGTAGACCACTAGATGAATTCCTTGAGTGGTCTAGTGTTTGTAATGGTGTCACTTATGGGGGGGTTTCTGCTGTTTTCGCATGTCAGGGGCTCTCCAAATGCGACATGGCATTCACAATCTATTCCAGACAAATGGCATTCTTTCCTTTCCTAGCCCTGCCATGTGCCGAAATAGACGTTTTAGACCATATATGGGGTTCAGGAGAAATTGTGTAACAAATTTGAATTCTAGTTTCATCTATTACCATTTGTCAAAATTACGAATTTGGGCCTAAAACAACATCTTTGTGAAAAAAATGAAAATTTTCAATATGCCATAATATTATCAAATTCTATGTAGTACCTGTGGGTTCAAAATAATCACTATACCCCTGGATAAAATTATTGAGTGGTGTAGTTTGCAAAATGGGGTCACTTGTCAGGGTTTCCACTGTTTAGGCACATCAGGGGCTCTCCAAATGCGATATGACTCCAGCAGACCATTCAATCTAAGCCTTCATCCTTTCCAAGCCCTGCCGTGTACCCAAACAGTAGTTTTTACCCACGCATGAGGTAGCAGCATACTCAGGATAAATTGCACAACAAATTTTGGGGTCTATTTTTTTCTGTTACCCTTGTGAAAAAAAATTGGGACTAAAAGTACATTTTTGGGAGAAAAATTTGATTTCTAATTTTCACGTCTCTACGTTATAAACTTCCGTGAAGGACCTGGGAGTCCAAGGTGCTCAACACACATCTAAATACATTCCTTGCATTAGGCACATCAGGGGCTTTCCAAATGCAACATGGTATCTGCTCTCAATTGCAGCCATATTTGCGTTAAAAAAGTCAAACGGTGCTCCTTTCCTTCCAAGCCCTACTTGTGCGCCCATCCATTAATTTTTCCCCACATATGAGGTATCAGCGTACACAGGAGAAATTGAACAACAAGTTTTGGGGGCCATTTTCTCCTGTTACCCTTGTGAAAATAATAAAGAAAATGGGGCTAAAATAAAATTTTTGTGAAAAAAGTTAAATTTTTTTCCTCTCACATTGCTTTAGTTCCTGTGAAGCACCTAAAGGGTTAATAAACTTCTTTTTTGAGGACTTTGAGGGCTGCAGTGTTTAGAATGGTGTCACTTTTGAGTATTTTCTGTCATATAGGCCCCCTAAAGTCACTTCAAATGTGATGTGGGTCCTAACAAAATGGTTTTGTAAATTTAGTTGGAAAAATGAGAAATTGCTGATCAACTTTTAACCCTTGTAACTTTCTAACAAAGAAAATTATGTTTCAAAAATAATTGAAATGTAGACATGTGGTAAATATGATTTATTAACTATTTAGTGTAACATAACTCTCTATTTTAAGGGCATAATAATTAAAAGTTTGAAAATTGGGACATTTTTGCCAGATTTCCGATAATTTCACAAGTAAGCTCAAGTCATATTGAGCAAATTTTGCCACTATCATGATGTACTGTACAATATGTCATGAAAAACATTTTCAAAATCAGTGGGATCCGTTGAAGTATGCCAGAGTTATTGCCTCATAAAGTGACACTGGTCAGATTTAAAAAATTTGGCCTGGTCATCAAAGTTAAAACTGTCTCGATCACTAAGGAGTTAAATGATGGAATTTTCAGTCTGGGAAAAACTTTGTTTTAATTACATTAATATATCAGTTCTGGCTGCTTACTAATAGTAGGAATGTTTCTGTCTGGATATACTGTACATTGAACAGGTTCCTTAATTCTCGCAGCCACCCACGTCCTTCAGCACAGTATACTTTACTATCAAGGAAATGAAATAGACTGTAAAGTGGCTTTAAATATATAATTTAATATACTACTGCCATAGGTAAAAAAAAAATCACATTGCTTGATTTAATTCTCAATTTTAATACTTGGAACCCTTCCAGTCACAATAGCTGAAGGTAAGCCTGTGGTATAAGGTTTAACAAACCTCGCTTTCAGCACTTCATTTCACAGTTTGATTCACTATGTAGAAGGTAAGGTTTCATCTATTCTCATGGGCAACTTTGACTTGGTCAAGTTGCAATGTGCATGGTGAAATGTATGAAACCATTTCATATTTCCACTGACAAAGAGTTTACAGAATTACAGCATAGCAACTCATAACATCAGGATCTTTATGATTTACACAATTATACGATATTCAGGGTAATATAAGCAAGCAAAATAATAAATAAAAGAAAGATTTTATTAACCTGTACAAAGTTGACTACATTAATCTGATTTATAAAAGTCTTACTGACAAAGAGTTCGAGTAGAATTTTTTAAAGCTGTTGTTTCATCTGCCAATCTTGAAATCACTATACCCCTGGATATAGTCTGCTAGAATAAGGTGCACAAACGGCGTGAAAGAGCAATGAGGACTGCGCTTGCTTCTGGTGGAGTACAAAGTTCTTTATTCAGCCAACGCGTTTCCTGAGCCTACTGGCTCACTTCATCAGGGCAGATTACATTGAAAGATAATGAAACATTCTTATAGAGAAAAAAAAAAAAAATTGGCGCCAATGCCGGGTTAAATGACATCAACTAAGGTCAAACAAAAAAAAAACAAAAAAAACAAAAAACTCAAAAACAATGAAATTTTATTACAAACATAAAAACACTACAATAAAAGTGTATTAAAATAAGAAAAAGTATAAAATTATGCAAAAATAAAAATAGAACAGAGTGCTATGGATCACGGGGAAAAAAGTGACTAAGGTTAATGAAAAAGGGGGGGGGAGGGGTGAGACCTCAAAGAGTATTAGAACCTGGCTCATGAAGTGCAGATGTATGCTGTAAAGTGCAAGTACCAGGTATTAGTCCACTAAACCATTGGATTTAGCTGAAGTGGTTTAAGAAAAAATTTTTAGAAATTATTTGTTTTATAAAAATCAAAATCCAGCAAAATAACTTGAAGTGGTATTAGAACCTGACTAATAAAGTGCAAGTACAGGTTGTAAAGTACGAGGTATTAGTCCACTGAACCATTAGAATAAACAGAAGTGGTTTGAAGAACATTAAAGGAATTATTTGTCAATTTATTTTATAGGAATCAAAATTCAAAAAAACAACTTCAAATGGTATTTTTGTAAAGAAATAGTCTTTTCATTTTATTTTGTTAGAGGGAAAATCAAAATCGGACATCGGGAAAAAAAAAAAAAAAAAAGGTCATAAAATAGGGTAAAATGTAATAAAAGTGTATGAAAATCACAATAAGGATGAAATCAAATGAAAGCATCATTGATAATATTGAGGCCATAGGAGCCAATTGTCTTCAATTTATAGATCCAATAGACCTCTTTTCTGTTTAATGCTTGGGTTCTATTGGAAACGTGTTCAGGGATGTGTTCTATAGGAAAGATGATGGCTTTAGAAAAATCTCTTTGGTGAAATGAATCAAAGTGTCGTGACAGACCATGTTGTTGGTATCCAATTTTAGTGTTGTGTCTATGTGAGTTCATTCTACAATGAAGGGGTTGTGTGGTTCTCCCAACATACAATTTAGGACAAGGACACAGGATAACATAAATAACAAAGGCAGACACACAGGACAGGTGATTAGTGATGGTGAATTTTTCTGAGGTGAATGGATGTGAAAAGATGAAAGTATTATGGGCAATATTACTGCAAAGGCTACACCTGGGCCTCTGGCATCTAAAAATGCCTGGTGTCAAGCCGGTATGATTGTCGGGAGTATATTGGCTCAATCTGCTAGGGGC
The DNA here is from genome assembly GCF_039654945.1 of Dendrobates tinctorius. NCBI lineage: Eukaryota > Metazoa > Chordata > Amphibia > Anura > Dendrobatidae > Dendrobates > Dendrobates tinctorius. The sequence goes on from NW_027361749.1 coordinate 14,215,082, forward strand.
CAGATGATTTTTTAGTGATCTGGCCTTCCTAAATGTAACAGTAGGTTTGTCAGGAAGAACTTTATTAAGTACAGGATCTTTTTGGATAATGTACCATAGGTCCCCTAGTATATTTTTAATCTCCTTATGTTGGGAGTTGTAGGTAGTGATAAAATTGGCCTGATAGTTAGCATGTGTATCTTTTTCTTTAGATCTCCCACTTAAAAGAATTTGCTGGTTAAAATTTTTTGAAACATTATTAAAAGTAGAATGAACCAATTGGGAAGGGTATTTTTGAGCCAGGAATCTTCCCTTGAGGACCTCAGCCTGATTATTAAAATCCTCATCTTCTGTACAGTTCTTTCGGATTCTCTGAAATTGATTATGAGGAATGTTAAAAAGCCATTTAGAATAGTGGCTGCTCTTAAAATGGACATAACTATTGGAGTCTACCTTCTTACAAAAAGTTTTGGTATAAATTTTGGAGTTTTTTATATAAAAGGTGATATCAAGGAAGTCCATCTGGGTATTACTAATGTGGGGGTGAACTCCAAACCCCATATGTTGTTCTGTATGGAAGAAGTAAAGACGTCAACTGGAATAAAACTGGTGTCAAAGATTAAGAATAAATCATCAATGTATCTTTTATATAAAACCACGCCCTCTAGAAATGAATCGATGGTAATAAAAGTATTCTCAAAGACCCCCATAAAAAGATTAGCATAAGTTGGCGCGACCCGTGATCCCATAGCGGTGCCTCTGATCTGATGATAAAAATCCCCCAGAAAAGTAAAAAAGTTATTATGTAAAATAAAATCCATCCCATTAAAAATAAAATCCTTTTGAGGGTCAGACAATCGACTGTCAGTAAGTAGAAATTTTTTAAAACAGCTCAAACCCAGTTGGTGATCAATATTGGAATACAAAGCAGATACATCAAATGAAATAAAAACATAAGAATTTTTCCAAGGTATATTGTTAGTTAGGTTGATCAATTGTGTAGAATCCTTTAAAAAACTGGGGAGCTGTAGGACATGAGGCTGCATGATTCTATCTATATAAAATGATAAATTGCTGGTGAGAGAGTCAATGCCAGAAATAATAGGTCTTCCTGGTGGATTAATGGTACTCTTGTGTATTTTGGGTAAATGGTACAGGAAAGGAGTAGAGGGGTTCTTAACTGTTAAAAACTTCCTTTCATGGTCATTAAGAACCCCAGAATCATGCGCCTTTTTGATAAAATCATTGTAAATAACAGTAGCTTGGGGGATGGGGTTCTGGGGGATGGGCAGATAAAATTTTTTGTCAGATAAAATTCTAAAAGCCTCATTCACATAATCAGTTTTATCTTGAATCACTATCCCTCCACCTTTATCTGCAGATTTGATAACCAAATTTCTGTTTTTCTCCAATCTTTCCAATGCCACACGTTCTATTGAGGACAAATTCCGTTTTACTGGTATATTTTGTGTAGGTAGTGTATTAAGACGATCCAATAGAAGATCAGAGAATGTTTCTACATGATGTTCTCTACTTTCTAGTGGGTAGAATGAGGATTTCCCTCTGACATCAAGGTGGAAGGAAGAGACCACTGTGGTGTTAGAAGTGTCAGGGTTAGAATGAACTTTTTTGAGTTCAAAATGTCTCAGTAGGGTAAGTTTCCTAATGAATTTTTGGGCATCAAGAAATAATTCAAAACCACTGCTTTTATTTCTAGGGCAGGAGGAGAGTCCCTTGCTTAATAACCCTTCCTCATCTGGGGACAGGGGGTGAGATGATAAATTAAAAACATTTGATTTTATGGATTGTCGCTTTTCCCTTTTTTTCTTTGCTCCTTGGCCTCTGGCTCCTCTATAGGATTTTTTCTTTTTAGTGTGACCTTCTGAAAAAAAGAAGGGATATCTCTTTTTGCTTGGGGAATGGGATTGCATGCAGCTGGTAAAAAGGACACTGCTGCTGATGAACCAGCAGCTGAGTTGTCAATAATGACCTGGTCATTAATGATCAACCTCTTTTCAGTAGAAACAGCAGGGAGTTTGTCTATACAGGAGGTAGTAGGGTTGTCAATGTTAAGAACAATGAGATCAGTGGTGACCGGAGGATCAAGATCAAAGACCTCAGTAGTGTCTAATTTTGCAGGGGTGAGCGGGGGGTCAAAGAAAGGTAGGGGGAAGGAGGAAGACCTCCTTCTATCAATAATTAGTGCTGCCATGTCATTGGCAGAATTAGGAGTGACATTAACAGTGGGTATGGAAGTAGGGCTTTCCCCACTTGACTTGAAGGAATTGATGTTGGAGTCCATAAATTCAGAAAGGGTACGTGTGGGCATAGTAATGGTGGAAGGAGTAGGTGTAATAGATACAGCTGGCCCAGGGGGATCCCTCGGTTTGCTTCTAGGGTGCTGGTTTATCCCTCTATTGCTATTAATAAACACAGTGGTCTCTTCCTTCCACCTTGATGTCAGAGGGAAATCCTCATTCTACCCACTAGAAAGTAGAGGACATCATGTAGAAACATTCTCTGATCTTCTATTGGATCGTCTTAATACACTACCTACACAAAATATACCAGTAAAACGGAATTTGTCCTCAATAGAACGTGTGGCATTGGAAAGATTGGAGAAAAACACGAATTTGGTTATCAAATCTGCAGATAAAGGTGGAGGGATAGTGATTCAAGATAAAACTGATTATGTGAATGAGGCTTTTAGAATTTTATCTGACAAAAAATTTTATCTGCCCATCCCCCAGAACCCCATCCCCCAAGCTACTGTTATTTACAATGATTTTATCAAAAAGGCGCATGATTCTGGGGTTCTTAATGACCATGAAAGGAAGTTTTTAACAGTTAAGAACCCCTCTACTCCTTTCCTGTACCATTTACCCAAAATACACAAGAGTACCATTAATCCACCAGGAAGACCTATTATTTCTGGTATTGACTCTCTGACCAGCAATTTATCATTTTATATAGATAGAATCATGCAGCCTCATGTCCTACAGCTCCCCAGTTTTTTAAAGGATTCTACACAATTGATCAACCTAACTAACAATATACCTTGGAAAAATTCTTATGTTTTTATTTCATTTGATGTATCTGCTTTGTATTCCAATATTGATCACCAACTGGGTTTGAGCTGTTTTAAAAAATTTCTACTTACTGACAGTCGATTGTCTGACCCTCAAAAGGATTTTATTTTTAATGGGATGGATTTTATTTTACATAATAACTTTTTTACTTTTCTGGGGGATTTTTATCATCAGATCAGAGGCACCGCTATGGGATCACGGGTCGCGCCAACTTATGCTAATCTTTTTATGGGGGTCTTTGAGAATACTTTTATTACCATCGATTCATTTCTAGAGGGCGTGGTTTTATATAAAAGATACATTGATGATTTATTCTTAATCTTTGACAAGAATTTTATTCCAGTTGACGTCTTTACTTCTTCCATACAGAACAACATATCGGGTTTGGAGTTCACCCCCCACATTAGTAATACCCAGATGGACTTCCTTGATATCACCTTTTATATAAAAAACTCCAAAATTTATACCAAAACTTTTTTTAAGAAGGTAGACTCCAATAGTTATGTCCATTTTAAGAGCAGCCACTATTCTAAATGGCTTTTTAACATTCCTCATAATCAATTTCAGAGAATCCGAAAGAACTGTACAGAAGATGAGGATTTTAATAATCAGGCTGAGGTCCTCAAGGGAAGATTCCTGGCTCAAAAATACCCTTCCCAATTGGTTCATTCTACTTTTAATAATGTTTCAAAAAATTTTAACCAGCAAATTCTTTTAAGTGGGAGATCTAAAGAAAAAGATACACATGCTAACTATCAGGCCAATTTTATCACTACCTACAACTCCCAACATAAGGAGATTAAAAATATACTAGGGGACCTATGGTACATTATCCAAAAAGATCCTGTACTTAATAAAGTTCTTCCTGACAAACCTACTGTTACATTTAGGAAGGCCAGATCACTAAAAAATCATCTGGCCCCTAGCAGATTGAGCCAATATACTCCCGACAATCATACCGGCTTGACACCAGGCATTTTTAGATGCCAGAGGCCCAGGTGTAGCCTTTGCAGTAATATTGCCCATAATACTTTCATCTTTTCACATCCATTCACCTCAGAAAAATTCACCATCACTAATCACCTGTCCTGTGTGTCTGCCTTTGTTATTTATGTTATCCTGTGTCCTTGTCCTAAATTGTATGTTGGGAGAACCACACAACCCCTTCATTGTAGAATGAACTCACATAGACACAACACTAAAATTGGATACCAACAACATGGTCTGTCACGACACTTTGATTCATTTCACCAAAGAGATTTTTCTAAAGCCATCATCTTTCCTATAGAACACATCCCTGAACACGTTTCCAATAGAACCCAAGCATTAAACAGAAAAGAGGTCTATTGGATCTATAAATTGAAGACAATTGGCTCCTATGGCCTCAATATTATCAATGATGCTTTCATTTGATTTCATCCTTATTGTGATTTTCATACACTTTTATTACATTTTACCCTATTTTATGACCTTTTTTTTTTTTTTTTTTTCCGATGTCCGATTTTGATTTTCCCTCTACAAAATAAAATGAAAAGACTATTTCTTTACAAAAATACCATTTGAAGTTGTTTTTTTGAATTTTGATTCCTATAAAATAAATTGACAAATAATTCCTTTAATGTTCTTCAAACCACTTCCGTTTATTCTAATGGTTCAGTGGACTAATACCTCGTACTTTACAACCTGTACTTGCACTTTATTAGTCAGGTTCTAATACCACTTCAAGTTATTTTGCTGGATTTTGATTTTTATATAACAAATAATTTCTAAAAAAATTTTTTTAAACCACTTCAGCTAAATCCAATGGTTTAGTGGACTAATACCTGGTACTTGCACTTTACAGCATACATCTGCACTTCATGAGCCAGGTTCTAATACTCCTTGAGGTCTCACCCCTCCCCCCCCCTTTTTTTCATTAACCTTAGTCACTTTTTTCCCCGTGATCCATAGCACTCTGTTCTATTTTTATTTTTGCATAATTTTATACTTTTTCTTATTTTAATACACTTTTATTGTAGTGTTTTTATGTTTGTAATAAAATGTCATTGTTTTTGAGTTTTTTTTTTTTTTTTGTTTGACCTTTGTTGATGTCATTTAACCCTGCATTGGCGCCAATTTTTTTTTTTTTCTCTATAAGAATGTTTCATTATCTTTCAATGTAATCTGCCCTGATGAAGTGAGCCAGTAGGCTCAGGAAACGCGTTGGCTGAATAAAGAACTTTGTACTCCACCAGAAGCAAGCGCAGTCCTCATTGCACTTTCACGCCGTTTTTGAAATTTTGTCCTAGGACCCGGTGCAGACTTGCTGCTGCTTCTCATGCGTTTATGGGTGTTGTGACTTTCTCACAACCCCAATAGGTGAGCACCTTCCTTTTTCTCTGTTAATGTGTTCTTTGATACGGATTTTACACAGTGGATGAGCCCTGTATTTTTCCTTTCTATTCAGAATAAGGTGCACAAAATTAAGAGGCCCACTCTTCTAAATAAATTTGACACATCTTTGGACTAACCGTGTGTAAGGGGGATGACGAGACCGCAGGTACCTGCGTGTCGGGTCCGGAACTAGAGAGGCTGCATCCCAGCTTTAATGAGTTGGACCTTCCCCTGTTGCCTGGGGGAAGCCCTGGGGAGGTGGACCATCCTGCTGACCAAGGGGGGCAGAGAAAGAAGAGAAAGCGTATGCGCGCCGCTGGGCAATTTGGCGACAACGGAGTGCAGTGTGCAGAGCGATGAGAGGCGCCCTCTGATTCCCCTTCCCTCACCCCAGAGTATCAGCTCTGCGACAAGCCACCTAGAACAGGGAAGGGTCGTGCACATAGAATAGAGTGGAGCCGTGCACACAGAGCAGAACCATGCACACAGACCAGAGCCGTGCACTGAGGGGAGCTGTGTGGCCAGGGAGAAGAGTGCTCCATCCCGGGAGCGCCAGGGTCGTGCAGGCCAGCGTTCGTCATCTCCCACGCCAGCAGCGGGGACCAGAGAGTGAGAAGAACGGCCAGTGTGTGCTCGATGACTACAGAGAGAAGGTTCAGTGTGCTGGTGACCACCAGAGAGAAGCTGTGTGCCAGTAGCGACCAGAGAACAAGGTGCTGTATGCTCCATGTCCGTGAGTACAGTACACGTGCCAAATAAGAGTGACCACATACAGGATTGACACTTGCGCTCTGACGTTGCCAGCGACTATTTGCCCAGACACTTGCGCCCTTACTTTGAAAGTGTGTATTTGCAGAGTCACATTGGGCTTTTACAGGACTGTGGCCCGTACCTTTTGGAGCCACTGTAGTATATGGATTAGGCTCAGCAGAAGGTATCGGAGACCAACCGCTGCTGCCAGAAGACTAGACATTGTTGTCCACAGTTCCTTCCTGGAAAAGACACCACGTCAGTCGTTACCGACGCTATTGAGTTCCCAGCAGGAATTACAGTTTGGGGAACTTCTGACACCAGTGCTACACATGAACTTCCACACTTGATCTTTTATCCTTCACCTTACAATATCCTTTGCCATCTATACTGTTTTATCCACTGTTTAACGCTTCACCTCCCTGCATGGAGTATTCCTCTGTTAAATAAAACTGTTAACCCTTGCTCTGCCTCCTGTCCATCACTACATCCCACATCCTGCTCACACTTGCACCAATTTTCTGGTAGAAATGATAATAAATTTGTTGAAATGGTAGACCATGGACATTTTTGGTGGGTCATACTTGCCATTCACTTACTACCACTTTTATGACTTTTTGACTTCAGTTTTCTGCCATAGTGGGTTGATAAATTCCCTTATTGGGGCCTATGTATGTTATCTGTCAAGATAAATCATTACTCAGGTGTGCTTTTCTGTTATTGCGCTCTTGCATTCTCATCCACTCCAGAATCCAGTACAAACTTATTACCCTCACCCACAAAGCTCTCCATGGCACAGCACCACCCTACATCTCCTCCCTCGTCTCAGTCTACCACCCTACCCATGCCCTCCGTTCTGCCAATGACCTGAGGTTAGCATCCTCAATAATCAGAACCTCCCACTCCCGTCTCCAAGACTATACACGTGCTGCGCTAATTCTTTGGAATGCACTTCCCAGGTCAATTCGATTAGTCCCCAATCCCTACAATTTTAAGCATGCCCTGAAAGCGCATTTATTCAGACTTGCCTACCGCCTCAACACATTAACCTAACTATCCCTGTGTGGCACAGTCAAAAGTCTTATCATAACTAGGTTCCCCGCATCATGCTCCCACATGCTTTATGCATCTATTAGCCCTCTGTGTCTGTACTGTTACACACTTAACATTATGGCTGGTCCAATCAATCAGGGCAATTGTTACCACCCACCTTTCGTGTCTACCTTTTTTCCTCATAGATTGTAAGCTTGCGAGCAGGGCCCTCATTCGTCTTGGTATCTGTTATGATCTATGTGATCATTGTTATGCTGTAATGTCTATCGTCTGTACAAGTCCCCTCTGAAATGTAAAGTGCTGCGGAATATGTCGGCACTATAGAAATAAAATTTATTATTATTATATTATTGCATTGAGGTTATAACTTTCTGTATTTCAGAACTACTGCGTATAAAGGAGAATTTTTGTACCTCATTAACTTCATTAAAAATGTAAAGAACTTTCTTAGCTACTTTGGCTAAGTTATTAATAAAGTGGATTAAATCCTATTATATATGTTTTGAACAATTTGAATTCAAAGCAAAATCCTCACTCTAGTTCTCTTGCTCAAGGTATTGGTTTTTGTAGTTTTGTATTCAAAAGTTATTACCCAAAATGACGTTTTCCATTTAAAATCACTCCAGTGCAAACCACTTGATGTCTCCCTTCTGTCTAACTTAATGTGCACTTCCTGTTGTCATGTAGAATCCAGATTATAAGAAATGAGTGCAAGTTTTATTTGTTACAGTGGGTTCGGAGAGCATTCAGACCCATTTAAATTTTTCACTCTTTGTTTCATTGCAGCCATTTGGTAAATTCAAAAAAGTTCATTTTGTTCTCATTAATATACACTCTGCACCCCAACTTTACTGAAAAAACTGAAATGTGGAATTTTTTGCAAACTTATTATAACGAAAAACTGAAATATCACATGGTCATAAGCATTCAGACCCTTTGCACAGACACTCATATTTAAGTCACATGCTGTCCATTTCCTTGCTATCCTCCTTGAGATGGTTCTACCCCTTCATTGGAGTCCAGCTGTGCCACACTGTGACTTGTCCATTAGATGCCCGATAGAGAAGTATGGCTGATATTCTGAATCCATAGTTAGGCTGCATTCTAGGGTACTTGAGATACTGTTTCTAGACTATCTCCTTATACCAATACTCACACGTAGATATATTATCAGTTAGCTTGAACTTGACTGTAGGAGGCACGTATGAAGATTCCAGAAGAAGATTTTTTTTCCAGCTGAATTCTTGTAGTTATACACTCAAAGAGTAGGTAAAAAAGACTTTTCAGAAACAGGGCGGCAAGCACATGAGGTTCTAAGATGGTTGACAGGCAGTGAATGAGGAAGAAGAAGGAGGAAGAAGGGAGAGGTTACTGACAGAGCTACTTCAGAGAGAGACAGGAAGAGAAGAAGGACAAACTTCTAAAGAGGTCAAACTTTATTGCATAGCAATGAAACAGCACAATATAACAACACGATAATAATAAAATACTGTCTGTATGATTCCCAAATCATGGGACATGACAGTTCATCACTTTGCACAACATGTTTCCACTGCTCCAGAGTTCAGTGAGAGCATTATTTACACAACTTCATGGCTAAATTGTTGGGATCCCTAAATACGTCTACTTTTCAATAATGCGATTCACAGGAGAAAGGAATTTCATGAACTAACTTGTTATAATAGTGACATTCCATTTCAGTACCAAGCTCGAATTTTGTGAGCCCTTTAATATGACCAATTCTTTATCAAATGTTTATAATGGAAAACTGCATGATTGGGGGCTGGATAATTTACATCTGAAGCAGTGGGACTGAATGAAATGCCTGTATTCAATGATTAAGAGGTCTTTCCAAATACTTTGATCCATATAATATATATACTAAAGTAATTTTTACCTTTTTTTGCATTGGTTTGAAAACAATTATAACAGCTTAGAAACTTTTGAACCTGTTAAAACTTGTTAAAAAAATTTGAATGTTCTAAAATATTCTTGATACAATGGTGACATCAGTCATGAGTTCTTTGGACACTAAGCCTTAGTACGGAAACCTAAGTTACAGAACCGTACAGAAAATATCTATTAATGATTTAATGTGGATTACACCTTTAAAGGGAACCTGTCACCCGCCCAGGGCATTTTTCAGTTAAAGAGCCACCTTCAGCAGCACTAAGGCTGCATTCTGTGAAGGTGGCTCTTCTTTTTCTGACCCCCAGTAATGCCAAAATATTGACTTTTATAATTAGCTCCTCATATCTGTAATGTGTCCCACAGGTATGATGAGTCCCTCAGTATCAGCCGCCTACCATCTGTCAATCATGCCTGTCCGAGGCCTCGGCGCCGCCCATTATCTGTCCATCATGATGCCCCTGTGTGTCGCTGCCTCCTCTTGATTTGAATCCTGGCACCTGCGCTGTTAGAAGTGTTCTTGGGCATGCGCAGTGCACGCTGCCCGTGAACTGAAAAACGCCCTGGGGGGGTGACAGGTTCCCTTTAAGCAGCTCATCAGTTTTATAACAAAACATACTGTGCATGATATAATACTATAACATATTAATAACCTATAATCTCTCTTTTCACAGGAGCCATATATCAATAAATCTGCCGTCGCAGTTCAAGCTCATTTCTCCCTTCAACGTGCATACGTTGTGTTTCGAACACTGGGACTTCGCCATCTGACGGTTGTAGATCTTCAGAACAGGGCAGTTGGTATTATCACCAGGAAAGATCTTGTATCTCTGTGTCTGGAAAATAAGTTGGTTAAAAGGGACTCTGGAAAGCTGGATTCCGACGAAGAACTGCTGCAATGAACATGAGTGTGAGGTTTTCTGAGGCCACAGTGAATGAAGCAGAAAGTATAGTGATATTGGCATCATTCGCTTGTAGTCTCAGCTACTGTAATTTCAGAAGAGGAGGTCAATGGAGTGGAAAGTGGCTAAAATATCACAAAAGAATGAAACTACTTTTGTGTTACAATAGCAAGGACACATCTTTAGATTGTTTTCCTGATGAAAATCATAAGTGAAAAGTACAATACGAGAAACAGAAATATTTTGCTATCTATACAGATAATATTCTATGAGCTTAGGTAAATTCTAACTGCTGTCACCAAATTAAAGGGAGTACACGAGGCTTTAAAAAATAAATTTCAGCTGACGGTAATAAGACTAAAAGAGTTATAATATCTGAAAAACGTGTTATCCTTTCTAAAATAGAAATACTTTCTGTAGCAATGCATTATAATTTTTAAGAAAAATGATTTCATTGGAACCCATTTGTATACTTCCAGTGGCAAAAAAAATTGTAATGGTCATATGATCACAAGAAAGTTGTATTATATAATTGTTATACATTTCATAACTTTTTTAATGGAAAAATTATTTGTCTAAACCAGAAAGTCAATTTAATATAAAAAGCCCATCCTTGAAAGCTCCTGTCGTTACATGGTCTGGTCAGGCTGTGGTTATATTGCTGAAGCTTTGACATGCCATGCCTGCTTATAACCAATTCCGCCATTAACTAGCATGAGCAATGCCATGCAATACATACTGACATTACCACCACTAGTGGAAGATTTAAAATGTGAGTATGGAATTTCGCATTATAAATTGCTATGTGAAGCTGAAAGTTTTTTTTTTAAAGCTTAGGACTCCCCATTTTCTGATTCTATCACTTTAATATACATTTCATTGTGTAGCGGGATTGAAATCACAATTTTTTTTATTATGCTAAGGGTTTGCACTCATATGCTTTTTTGTTAGTATTTCTTATTACAGATTTCATACAGATAATGTATAGACTTACCTACAGAAACAACATAATAAAGTAAAATACTAACGCTGAAAAACACATTTAGTCCAAGTTCAAACAATTATTCTGCAATGTTGGTCCAGATAAAGATAAAACCCTGCAAGAGGCTAACTATTCTTTCTTGTGTTAGGAGGCTAAATCAATGTATCAAAACCCATATCCAATAATCAAATGCATTGAACATGTTAAAAAAAATCCCAACAACTGTTTTAAAATAAATCTAGGTTTTGCTGCATGTGGGGAAAAAATTCAGTTTAGTGTTCCACTCCTATACATAGATTTAACGGTTTGAATAGTCATATTGTGGCTGCTCATTTGTGATTTGCACACTTAGTCACATTCCAATGGGTCCGATTGGCCCTGGTGCAAAATTTTGATCTGCCCCTCCTCCTGCATGTTGCATGTTAGTCAGATGTATGGGCTATTGTAGCGTTCTAAATCCTATAAGGACATATGTGTTGCCCCCCACCTATTATATAGTAATGCACCACTATACTAGGTGCCTTCCAGGTATATATGCCCCTCATCCTGGGCCCCTTCAAGGTTTATATGTCCCTATGTTGGACCCATTCTAGGTATATATATGTCCTCCCTTATGAGTTTCTTCCTAGTATATATGCTTCCTCATCTTGGTTTCCTTCCTGGTATATATCTGTCATCCTGGTATACATGTCAATCATCCTGGTGTATATGCCCCCCATCCTGGACCCCTTCCTGGTATATATTTCTTCCATCCTGGTCTATATGCCTACCATCCTGGGCCCTTTCCTGGTATATATGTCCTCCATCCTGACATATATGATCCCATTGTGGGGCTCTTCTTGGTATATACAGTATGTCCACCCTTCTGGAATATATGCCCCGATACTGGGCCCCTTCCTGGTATATATGGCCCCCCATTAAGAGTTCTTTCAAGGTCCCTGTTTTTGCTGCTGTTCTCTAATGGATAAAATCCCAAAATATTCTACTCATCTCACGCTCCCACGTTGCGCGATGTCCTCAACTGTAGCAGGTGCAGAGGTTAGGAGTAGTGATGAGCAAGTATACTCGTTACTCGAGATTCTGGAGCATGCTCGGATGATCTCCGAGTATTTGGATGCGCTCGGAAATTTAGTTTCTGTCGTCGTAGCTGCATTATTTGCGGCTGCTAGCCAGCCTGAATACATGTGGTGGGTGGCCTGTTTGTTAGGATATCCCCACATGTATTCAGTCTAGGAGCCGCAAATCATGCAGCTATGGGGACAGAAACTAAATCTCCGAGCACATCCAAATACTTGAAGATCACCAGAGCATGCTCGGGAAATCTTGAGTAACGAGTATACTCGCTCATCACTAGTCAGTATTGACTGACATTGCCATAACTGCTATGGGCGGCGTTTGACATCACTGCCAAGTGCCGCCTGCTGACCTCAGCTACCAGCCTCTAATTGGCTAGCAGTGTGTATTGCAGTGCAGGGACCCCACAGGTCTTTGCACCTCAGTATATTTCAGCTGAGTCTCCCATGGGGACTATTGAAGAAACAAAACAGGGCGCATCCACTGTGTGAAACCTTTAAAACACAATTGTAATGGTGAGGCAAGGAGAGACTCACATGATAGGGTTGTGAAACTTCGGTCACAACACCTACAAATGCATGAAACAGCTGCTGCAGTCTGCACAGGGTCCAAGGACTTGTAAGTGAAGATGGCTTTAAGGTGCAATGATACACTGCGCTGCTGTAGGTATAATTCAAGGAAATGTATTGGTGCCTACGCGTTTCCTGAGCTGTCCCAGCTCACTTCATCAGGGCATGATGCCATAAAGGTTCACTGGTGGAAGACTGCAGTGATACAGTTGTGGCCAAAAGTATTGACACCCCTGCAATTCTGTCAGATAATACTCAGTTTCTCCCTGAAAATGATTGCAAACACAAAATCTTTGGTATTATTATCTTCATTTAATTTGTCTTAAATGAAAAAACACAAAAGAGAATGAAGCAAAAAGCAAAACATTGATCATTTCACACAAAACTCCAAAAATGGGCCAGACAAAAGTATTGGCACCCTCAGCCTAATACTTAGTTGCACAACCATTAGCCAAAATAACTGCGACCAACCGCTTCCGGTAACCATCAATGAGTTTCTTACAATGCTCTGCTGGAATTATAGACCATTCTTCTTTGGCAAACGGCTCCAGGTCCCTGATATTTGAAAGGTGCCTTCTCCAAACTGCAATTTTTAGATCTCTCCACAGGTGTTCTATGGGATTCAGGTCTGGACTCATTGCTGGCCGCCTTAGAAGTCTCCAGTGCTTTCTCTCAAATCATTTTCTAGTGCTTTTTGAAGTGTGTTTTGGGTCATTGTCCTGCTGGAAGAGCCATGACTTCTGAGGGAGACCCAGTTTTCTCACACTGGGCCCTACATTATGCTGCAAAATTTGTTGGTAGCCTTCAGACTTCATAATGCCATGCACACGGTCAAGCAGTCCAGTGCCAGAGGCAGCAAAGCAACCCCAAAACATCAGGGAACCTCTGCCATGTTTGACTGTAGGGACCGTGTTTTTTTCTTTGAATGCCTCTTTTTTCTCCTGTAAACTCTATGTTGATGCCTTTGCCCAAAAAGCTCTGACCAGAGAACATTCTTCCAAAACGTTTTAGGCTTTTTCAGGTAAGTGTTGGCAAACTCCAGCCTGGCTTTTTTATGTCTCGGGGTAAGAAGTGGGGTCTCTCTGGGTCTCCTACCATACAGTCCCTTTTCATTCAGACGCCGACGGATAGTATGGGTTGACACTGTTGTACCCTCGGACTGCAGGGCAGCTTGAACTTGTTTGGATGTTAGTTGAGGTTCCTTATCCAGCATCCGCACAATCTTGCTTTGAAATCTCTTGTCAATTTTTCTTTTCCGTCCACATCTAGGGAGGTTAGCCACAGTGCCATGGCTTTAAACTTCTTGATGACACTGCGCACGGTAAACACAGGAACATTCAGGTCTTTGGAGATGGACTTGTAGCCTTGAGATTGCTCATGCTTCCTCACAATTTGGTTTCTCAAGTCCTCAGACAGTTCTTTGGTCTTTCTTTTCTCCATGCTCAATGTGGTACACACAGGGACACAGGACAGAGGTTGAGTCAACTTTAATCCATGTCAACTGGCTGCAAGTGTGATTTAGTTAATGCCAACACCTGTTAGGTGCCACAGGTAAGTTACAGGTGCTGTTAATTACACAAATTAGAGAAGCATCACATGATTTTTCGAACAGTGCCAATACTTTTGTCCACCCTCTTTTTTAGTTTGGTGTGGAATTATATCCAATTTGGCTTTAGGACAATTCTTTTTGTGTTTTTTCATTTAAGACAAATTAAATGAAGATAATAATAACAAAGAATATGTGTTTGCAATAATTTTCAGGAAGAAACTGAGTATTATCTGACAAAATTGCAGGGGTGTCAATACTTTTGGCCACAACTGTAGGAGTGGAAGAGGCAAGGGAGAAGAAATCCAAAATTTTTTTAATTTTTTTTGTGTTTTTTGTATCTTTTTATGGAACTAACTTAAAGCAACCTAGAATTAACAACATTTTTTTTTTAATGTAACTCACTTAAAAAAAAACCCCTAGAAGTTACTGAAAGCTAGCTATTTAGAATCACAAGGCCATAATTCCAAGTGGAGGAAGAGGTGGACATAGCGGTATAGGTGGAAGAGGCAAGGGAGGAGTTTTCTTTTCTTTTTTTATTTATAGGTAACTGACTTCAAATAACATTGAATGATCCCAAAATTAACTAACAAGATACAACCAGTGAACAGAGGTAAAACTGGAGGAGCAGGTGGACAATGCAGTGTAGGTGGAGGAGGTAGCCAACACAGCTTTTTGGGGTTTTTATTTGGGGAGCAGGCACCCAAATGAAACAAATGAATTAGAGTTGAAGACTGGTTGGGTGCAGCTGTTATAGATGTCTAGTTATCCAAAGGTATGTACAAGTCATGTGGGAACCACGCCTGGTCTGTCCATTTTAAGGAATGTTAGCTTCCACAAGTTGAATGTGGACAGGCAGATGCACTCGTCTCTGATGACACCCCTTGCCATGCTAAACACATGATCCAACAGTATACTTGCCGCAGGGCAGGTTAGTACCTTTAAGGCATAAAGGGCAAGCTCAGGTCATGTGTTCAATTTGGAGACCCAGAAATTAAATCGGGCAGACCCATTTGTTAGTACGTGGAAACATGTGGACACGTACTAATCCACCATGTTGTTGTTACGCTGCCTCCTGATAATATGGACCGTATCAGATGATGGGGCCAGATTTTGTGGCATTCTCATAAAGTTTTGCCACATTTCGGTGATGATAACCCTGTCTATCAAGATGCTGGCAGTACCGACTTCTTCCTCCTCCTCTGCCTTCTGGTCCACTGAGCCCCCGCTGTCAGGTGGTAAAGCCATTAGTAGTTTATCTACCAGTGTGTGCTTGTATTCACACATTTTGTCATCTGCCTTCAGTGACGGAAGTATTGATGGTATGTTGTCCTTGTAGCGAGGATCCAGCAGTGTGGCCACTCAGTAATCTGCACTGGTAACAAAACAGGCAACTTGGTGGACATAGCACAAGCACTGAAGCATGTATTGGCTCATGTGGGCCAGGCTACCCAGAGGTATATCGTTTGGATACTCTGTATACCTCAGCCAAGCTCCAGTGATGCCCTTGTGCTGATCTGAATGCCACCCTGCTGTGTACATGGTTGTTCCTCTTTCACCACCTCTTTTTCCTCCTCAACCTTAAAAACTGTCCCCTGGCTGTACAGTTGGATACCTGGCCAATGCTGGGACAGAAACCCACCCTCCGTGCCATGTGTGGACGACAGGCCTGATAATTGTGTGAATTGGCTGTGCTTTTCCTCCTGCTCCTCTTCCTCCTGTGCCACCACCTCATCCATCATGGCATGAGATATTTTTTCCAGCAGATGTATAAGGCATGTTTCACACTTCCGTTTTTGTGTCCGCCAAACGGATCCGTTTCCGTTTTTTTGACGGAAACTGATGTAGACGGATCCGTTTTAAAAAAACGGATCCGTTTTTTTGACGGATCCGCGGTAACCACTAATGTAAGTCTATGGGACAAAAAAAACGGATCCTGCAAAAAAATGGCGGATCCGTTTTTTTACGGAAACCAACGGATTTAGACGGATTTGAAAAAACGAAAGTGTGAAACAGGCCTAAGTGGTATAGTAACGCTGATGATGGTGTCATCAGCGCTGGACATATTGGTGGAGTATTAGAAGCAGTACAACGTGGCACACATGGAGGCCCAATCATTGGTGGTGATTTGGTGTTGTTCTGCAGAAGGACTGCTGCAACTCCTCTATTGCCTGCTGCTCGCAGTGTCTTTACAGCATATGCAAGTTCCACCTTGTTGATACGTCGCATATCAGCTGGTGAACAGGAAGGCAGATGTGATGCTGCAGCGCAGACGGATGAGCAGTAGCAGGGTGAGAATGTCGAAAGTGCGAACACACTGCACACACTTTCAGCAGCAGCTCTGACATGTGTGAGTAGTTTTCTGTGAAGCTCTGCACCACCAACTTTATCACATATGCCAGGTAAGAGATGTGTGCCAAACCGGTTAGGCTCAGAGCTGCTACGAGATTTCGCCAGTTATCGCACATCACTAGGCCAGGCTTGAGGTTCACAAGAAAACAACCCCTCATCTGTCTGCTGTTTGATCCCAGTCCACATCTACTGCTTGTTGTGGGATTTGTCCCCCTAATAGAGGCGTTTAAGAACAGCCTGCTGTTGTTTCCCTGTGCGTGGCTATGCTCAAGTTGGTGGTGCAGGTCTTCCCGTGACCAAATGAGGAGGCCGTGGAGTTATCCTCCAACATAACAATGGTTGGGTATCAGTGCACTCAGTCTCTTCCACTTCTGGGCAGGGCCAAGTGGATGGGCCATGGAATCGCAGCCAGCAGAGTCATCAAAAAACAAAAGAGACTGCTACATGACTTGGGGCTCAGACAGCTTGGCTGATTTGCAAGGGGCTGAGGTGGAAGCCGAATTACCATGGTCTTCAGGTGCCAACTGTGCACTTTCTGCAGTGGACCGGGTGTAAGATACTGCAAAGGAACTGGAGCCACTTTCAGCCATCCAATCTAACACGTTTTCAACATCTTGTGGCCTCACCATTTGTGTAGTGGTATTCGGGCCTAAAGGAGGAAAATGTCTTGTCGCCTGCGTGCACCAGAGGAAGGTGTTGTATTTAGGTATGTAGCAGGTACTAAATGGCCAAGTCATCTATCTGCATCAGTTACACCAGCACCACCATCAGCAGCTACACCAGCACCACCACTGCCTAGTCCATATCACTTATTTGATGCTCTCCTCATTTTTTCAAGTGTTTTTTTTCTAAACATTACTCACAAAGAAGGCTGGAGAGTAGATATATTTATTTGCAACAATAATAGGAACCACTTAGCGGTCCTGAAATTTTTTTGTTCTGGCCTAGAAATGACAACCAGATGGCTATGCTAATTATTTATTTCCCAGACTACTAAAACACACATAGCAGTCCAGAAAAAAATATTTTTTGGGTTTAGAAATGTCAACGATACAGCTGATGCATTATATTTTTTGGCTAAACTATTAGAAAACACACAGCGGTACTAAAAAAATTATTTCTTTGCCCAAAAAAGGGAAATGGACGGCTTATGACAATTACTTATTTTCAGACTACTAGAAAACAGCGGCTTAAAGGAACAGTACTCTCACAGGCAGAGGGTGCACAGTACAAACAGTGACTTCAAGGAACACACAGCATTTTTTTTGGAGAGTGCACAGTGAGAATCTGTCCCTCACTCTAGCTGCATCATATCCCTACACTAATAATAGCAAAATGGTGGTGGCCTTGTGATTTGTCCTTTATTCAGGCCGGGTCACATTGTGCGCCGGCCAATCACAGCAATTCCAAGTGATTGGCAAAGTATTGGCATGGCTATGATGGCTCCGGAAGTGCCCACAGTCTAAAAGCATGTTGATTAGCTGTGGCACAGCCTTTCAACAAGCTTTATTAGACTGGCTAACCCGAACAGGATTCCGGGCGTACAGTTAAAAGTCCATGTTCAGGGTTCGATACCGCTCATCCCTAATTGTAAAGAATTCACTTATATATTGTTGTAGAACATAGAGCCCTACACTCCTCTGGGTGTACAGTAATTGATGCCTCCATGGTTATGAATCGCTTCCTCATCATTAGTATTGTGGACAGATGAACCATTCTGAAATAAAACAAATGTAAAAATGACTTATAGCATAAACCCACTGCAGAAACAGCATATACATGGAATAATTTTGAGCATATGAACCTGCTAGTATTCAGTCAATCATAAGAAATTCCATCTCCAACATCAGTAATTCAGAACTTCATTTTTTTACGATGCAAGTATTCCTGGCAGAATATTTCCCTTAATAAAAATGAGGAATCTGCAATTACTCCATTCTTGATGCATCATCTCTTGCTTCTGTGTGTGAAACCTCCAACCTGATTTTGAGAATCCTCAGAGGAATCATTGATATTTGGTATTGCTGGCCTGGTACATATGATTATTCTTCATGGAGACTCATTGTAAATAAAGTAAAAGTATTTTGTGAATTACCTGAATAAAGGGTTTAATTTAAAATGTCCAGGCATCTATCTCTATACAGTATATAAAAATGAATGTGTGTGTATCACCAACCAATCACGAAGCATCTTTAATTTCACCAGAGCTGTTCAAAAGAAGCTGAGCTGTGATTGGTTGCTATGAGCAACAGTTTTCCTTGCAAACAATCACTAAGCATCTCTCATTTAATAATAATAATAATAATCTTTATTTATATAGCGCCAACATATTCCGTAGCGCTTTACAGTTTAACAGTTTCAAAACACAAGTCATAAGTAACAACGTTAACAATACAATAATTAAAGCAAAATAAAATGACCCTGCTCGTGAGAGCTTACAATCTACAATGTGATGGGGAGATACAAAGTACAGGTGTGTATTTACAGTGATGTATTTACAATGATGGTCCAGCCGTCCTGAGGGAGTGAGGAATGGATGGAGAGAGTGAATGGGCTACTCATGCACACTTACACATGATTTTGATTAGTGAACGTGATAGGCCGCTCTGAACAAATGTGTTTTGAGGGAGCGCCTGAAACTATGCAAATTGTGGATAGTCCTAATTTCTTGGGGTAGAGCATTCCAGAGGATTGGCGCAGCGCGGGAGAAGTCCTGGAGTCGGGAGTGGGAGGTACGGATTAGTACAGAGGTTAGTCGAAAGTCTTTGCAGAGCGCAGCGGTCGGTTAGGCCGATAGACAGAAATGAGGGAGTAGATGTAGGGGGGTGCTGCACTGTGGAGAGCTTTGTGGGTGAGAACAAGTACTTTGAATTGGATCCTATAATGAATGGGTAGCCAATGTAAGGACTGGCGAATAGCAGACGCGTCCGAGTACCGATTATCCAGATAGATGACCCTGGCTGCTGCATTAAGTATGGACTGGAGAGGGGATAGTCGAGCAATGGGGAAGCCAATTAATAGAGCATTGCAGTAATCCAGGCGGGAGTGGATCAATGCTACAGCGAGAGTTTTTGTTGTTTCTATGGTGAGAAAAGGGCGGATTCTAGAGATATTCTTTAGGTGTAAGCGGCAAGAGCGGGCAAGAGATTGTATATGGGATGTGAAGGAGAGATTAGTGCCAAACATAACACCCAGACAGCGTGCCTGCTGCCGGGGTGTTATTATAGTGCCACCCAGGGCCGGATTAAGGTTGGTGGGGGCCCCTGGGCAGAAAATCTGGTGGGGGCCCCCATATCATTAACATTTTAGCCATAACAGTAGAGCGCGAACTGTAGCACTTAGATGTACAATCTAATCTTATCCTCTTGTTCTGCCACATTCAGATTTACAGTACTACAATAGAGATACAGTCCAGGATAACTCAAAGCAGTCCAATTATAGACAGAAAGAGTTACTCACATTTTTTTTTATTGAACCCAATGTTAAGACAGCCAAGGAATAATAAAAATGCAAAAAGGGAAAGTTTTCACCGGCAGCAATTGTTGCTAACTACTGTATAACAATATGCTCTCTATTGTATTATCTCCGGAGTAGTGGCTTGCTCTCCTATAGTAAGAGAAGAAAAAGAAGCATTCTTTGCATACAGGTCTGTTGGCTGAAGGAGGATATATCACCTGTCTTAATGTGCCTGTAAGCATCTCCAAGTACAAGGGGGAGGTGTTAGCGATCGAAAACATGCTTTATATAAAAGTGTGTACAGATAAAAGCATAAATAAATGTATACATTACAAGCTTTACTGTATTTTTTCCCACAATGATGTATGATTTTGTCTGGCTCTCTTGCTTTCCACATAATATAACAATTTCAAAGCATCTTTTCCCATAACTCTGAATTGTACTTTTTCTGTAATACCTCTTAGAAAGTCGTGAATAAATTGACAACTAAGTTTTACCACTCCCCCTGTCAAATCTCTGTATCCAACACATGTCTGTCATCAGATTGCAGAGCTCCAGGGGAAAATTAACACAAAGAATAAGTAAAATGTCAACATTAGTACCAGCATTAAATGCAAAAATTTTTATATGTGCCTTAAAAATTTCACTTACCCATCATATAATGAAATAGAGTACGTTGAGAAGGATCATATGAACTCTATCCATCAAACATCCAATGATTCTTGTAGTAACCTCAAAACGCAACTTGTATGCTATAAGGAAATGAAAATTATAAAAAGTTAAAATAATCATCATTAGAATGGAATGGATATATGAGCAGACTAGAACTTTGCAGCTTTGCTTACCTAACAGTTATTCTCCATGTATAATTTAAGATGTATATATCCAGGTAATCCAAGATGTATGATAACAGATTTGATGCCACGAACAAAACACCCATAATGTATTAAACTTAAATGGAACTGAAAAAGAAAGAAGGGGTTAAACGCATGTTTTTACTTATGTTAAAGTGATTAAAAGGGTTGTGCTGTCTCCCTTGCTTCTGACTGCTCTACAGCAGTCTAGAAGCAGGGGGTTGGCTCATAACTCCATGGCTCAGCCAGCCCCCAGTATTGCATGAGGAGACTAACAGCAGTGCTCAGTTTTCTCAGAAAAGTATATGGAGAGCCGCGCGCATGCTGCTCAAGAACTTTAACGGTTGACCTAGCTCTCTGTCAAAGACTGTGGCCACTGCTGGGGGGGGATTCCTGTTGGCGGGCATTTTTCATGTTCGGAGCACATAAGGTTTTACCATGATCACAAAAATAGATTCTTTAGGGTACACTGGGAAATTATAGTTAAGAAAATTGCTAGAGAGCATCCCTGAAAACACCCGTTAGCAATTATTTGCTTTATGTAAAGGTGGCTCAGATTACGGATAGCTCCTCCCCATGCTGTGCAGGGGGTTGTTACAGTAAAGGTCACTCTCTTCCAAACAATTATGAGCTAAATTTCTCTGTGTAAAGCCATCATTATTGCAAGAACAGTGAGACTATTAAGTCTCTGACACAGGCAATGGAAAAGGTTGATTTATTAAACAAGTTAAAGAAGGTCATGGGTGGGTGTCTTTCAACATAAAATTAGTGTTTGTTACGGGTGTTTTTCTGTATTGAAAAACTGAGTAATATAACAGACCAAGTCTCAACAGCAACCAGTTGCACATTTGCATTACGCATACCATATCTGAGCTTTTAAGGATGTACATATCATATTTGATCACAATGTGAGCATAGTTTTACAAACCTTTTGGAACATTTAGGAAGGCCAAAGTACTGGAAACTTAGAGGTGAACTTTTCTTGATTTTTTCATAGCAAATTCTTGAATCAGATCTGAAAAGTCTAGCTCTTCAAGAATGTCATGTTCAATGCTTAACAAGCAAAGGTGGGATAGACGTTCCTGGCCCATTGTACTGCGAAGTCTGTTTTTAATTAGCTTCATTTTGGAGAATGATCTCTCTCCACTGCAATTGGTTACCATTCAAGACCAAATACATTCTCAAAAGAATTTCAATATTTGGGATGTACTCTTGAAAGGGTCCTTTAGCACCATTTTATACATGCAGAGCTCTCTAGGGAAATCTTCATGTTCAGCTAGTGTAGCATTTTTAACAAGATATGCAAACTGTTGTAATTCATTTTCAAGTGAAGCTGCATCTAGATCTTCAACATATATATTCGCTAAGTTACGGGCTGCAGAAGAGATTTGTTGTGGAGTGGCTACTGCAAGATTGCCAAGAATGCCAAACCTTTCAGCAATTACTTCATAGGAAGATATTATATCCGAAAGAGATGTAGAAATACGATCTATAACAGGTAAAAAGCTTTCAACCTTAAACTTCTCACTAGGAGAAAACTGGCTTCCAGGTTCCTTTGCATAGTCCAGGGGATTTAATCGGACATTTCTCTTATGACGTCTTGAGTGCTCCTCACAGTACTCTTCTGTGTCACTCAAATGTTTTGCTTCTTGCTCATATAGTAAAAAATGGTCTCTTTTCGACTCCACAAAATTCTTCAAAGACTTCAGCATATCCACTGCGGACTGAAGTAATAATTTTGGATGTTGTAGGGCCTTATTCGTGGCATCAAATCTGTTTAAAATGTCCTTCCAAAAAACAGCTAATAATGATATTTCCAGTGATGACATCTGTCTTGAAAGACCATTCGCTTCATTTTTTACAATATCTTTTTCATCCTGATCAGATCCAATTTTCACAAGAGCTTCTTTAATTTTTGCATAGCCTTGAACTAAAGCTTTTGTGGCATCTGCCCGGCATGCCCATCGAGTGTCACTTAGATTTTTGGGAACAAGATACTTTGATCCAGATTGACTTAGATAATTAGCCAAAATTTTATAGCGATGAGTGGATGCAGTGAAGAAAACATAAATTTGTTGTACAAATTGGAAGAAATTTACAGCCTTAGGACATGCACTAGCAGCTGCTTTACCAACCAAGTTTAAGGAGTGCCCACAGCATGGTATCAGCTCTGCAAATTTGTTCTTCTCTTTAACATATGTCTGCATCCCTTTATATTTTCCACACATGTTTGCGGCATTGTCATAAGCTTGTCCCCGACAGTCACGTATTTCAATTTTATGTTGCTGTAAAAACTGCAGCAATGCATTAGCTATAGCATATCCTGTGTGACCACAATTTGGAAGAAATGTTAGGAATCTTTCCTTTGGTGAAGATCCTTCAAGATATCTTATAACAATTGTTAGCTGGTCTATGTGTGCTTCATCTGGGGTAGAATCAACTGACACCGAGTAATATTTTGATAATTTTATTCTAGCAATGATTTCTTGCTGAGCACGCTGTCCCATTAGTTGAATTAGCTCTTCAACAATTGTTGAAGACAGATAATTTGTTTTCCCTTTTCCTGTTCCACCATGTTCTTTAATGTGAGAGGCAAGAAACAGATCAAACTTTGCAATGAGCTCCATTATACCTAAAAAGTTACCATTTCTTGTTGATTTCAGAAGCTCATTTTCACCTCTAAAAGCAAGTCCTCATTCAGCCAGGAATTTTATAGTACTTACTACACGCATAAGGACTTCCTTCCAGTATCCATGTATTTCATCTGACATTTGAAGCAAATGAGCACTAATGGATCCTTTCCTTTCTCCCCGGTTTGCCAGTGTTGTGACAGCGGTAAGATGGGACTTTGATACCTCATGTTCAGCAATACGTGCATGCACATGCTTCCAGTCTCCAAAACCTTCCCCAGAAAGGTTCTCCTTTTGTGGTGTAATAAGTTTACAGACATAACAATACACTTTGCCTGTGCTTGGTGAGAAGCAGAGCCAAGATCGATTGACTGATTCACCATTCTTATTTCTTCGACTGAAAATATTTTTGCTACATTTTCTCTCAAATATTTCTTTTCCTGTTTTACACAGTTGCGAGACTGACTTTTCTAATAGCGTTGATGTGCAGTTCTGAAGCTTTTTTGATCCTTCAGTGGCCCAAAAATCTATAAATTCTGAGCTAAAAGTTTGAGGCCAAAGACCGATGTCATTACATACTCCAGCATTTATAGAATCACAGGCACAATCTACTGCTTCAGATGATAGATGAGCTTCTTCATCACCATAAGCAGGACTTGAATGACCTACAATACTTGAATGGTAGATTTGCTGTCCTCTAACAGCCGTGTACACTAGGTCTTCTTGCTTTTTATCATCTGCTTGGTCATCTGCTTCACCTATATCCATTACATCATGTTCTTCCCTTTCATCTGCTGTAAGATGGTAGTCATCTTCCGCTACATTAGCTGTGAAGTCCTCTTCTCCAGATTTTCTTGGATGCACATTACCAACAACACGTTCATCATATTTTTCTTTATTGTCTTCTTTACTAGCAGCTTGGGTTAATTCATTTTCCTCATCAGCTATGTAACAAATATTGTGAACCTCTGCTGCAAGACAAAATAAATGTTTTTTGTTTTTGTTTTTTTTTAAATTTAAAAAATAAATGTTCATAGGTATGCATTTGCTTTCACCTACCTCTACTGGATTGTCTCTGTAGCTCACGCAAATCATCTGGCAAAATTTGGCAAAAATAGTTGCTCAGCTTCTGAGTCTTTTCAAGAAAACCATCTCTTCTTCTTCTCTTTTCTATAGCTTTGTTCCTCTTCTGAGCACCACTACTATATGATCTTGGTGTTTTATGCCTATCAATTCTTCGCTCAGCCATGCTGTACCTTTACAGAAAAAAAATATGACATACAAACCATAGATCTCACGAGTGAATTCCAGCAGTTGTGTCTGAGCATACTCATATCTATGTGCTCCCATCCTGCTATATACCCCTTCCTGGCATATGGCCCCATCCTGCTATTTAACACATCCTGCTATATATGCCCTCAGGCCCCTCATCCTGCTCATAATATACCCCATCCTGGTGTATGGCCGCATCCTGCTATATACCCCCATCCTGCTATATACCCCCTCCCCCATACTCTTATATACCCCATGCATCCTGCTATATACACCTATATTGCTATGTACCCCCATCCTGCTATATGGCCTGTATCCTGTGGCACACAAAAATAAACATTTATACTCACCTTTCCTCACTCCAGCAGCATCGCTCCTCCTCCCGTCTATGCCAGCAGCAGCGCCGCTTACCTGTGTGGAGCCGGCCACGATCCCTGCAGCATCGCTCGTCCTCCTGTCTGTGCCGGCCGCAGCTGTGTCTGGACACGTGAGCACAGCGATGACGTCATCTCTGTGCGCACCACTAGTCTCCACACACAGCCGCGGCCGGCACAGACAGGAGCTATATATAAATATATAGCTAGCTGGAGCCTGGAGGCAAGGGGGTTAATCACCGTGGCGCTGCAGAGTTGATTGGCGGGACCGTACACAGCAGGCGGCGGGCGCACGATGCTCGTGAACGCGGCGAGCAGGCAGAGCAGATCCACAGGACAGGAGGCGTGACAGGAGAGGAGGCGTGACAGGAGAGGATGAGGCGGTACCAGTATGCCTAGTTCATCTCAGCGTGACGGCGTCTAATATTTATCCTCGCGCTGCGTTAATAAAATGGCGGTCGCTGCCCAGTGGTGGGGGCCCGGGCCCCCTTAGAAGCTCTTGTGGTGGGGGCCCCGGTGCTGAAGCCCCGCCTGCCCCTCCTATAATCCGGCCCTGGTGCCACCCACCGAGAGGGAAATGTCAGATTTAGGGAGGTTAGTAGACGGAAGAAGAAGCTTAGTTTTGGAGAGGTTGAGTTTCAGATAGAGTACGGACATGATGTTGGAGACTGCGGACAGTCACTGGCATTCTGTAGTACAGCGGGGGTAAAGTCGGGGAATGACATATATACACTGGGTGCAGAATTATTAGACAAATGAGTATTTTGATCACATCATCCTTTTTATACATGTTGTGCTACTCCAAGCTGTATAGGCTTGAAAGCCAAATGTCAATTATGTAAATCAGGTGATTTGCATCTCTGTAATGAGGGGTGTGTGGTCTAATGACATCAAAACCCTATATAAGGTGTGCTTAATTATTAGGCAACTTCTTTTTCTTTGGCAAAAAGGGTCAGAAGAGAGATTTGACAGACTCTGAAAAGTCAACAATTGTGAGATATCTTGCAGAGGGATGCAGGAGTCTTGAAATTGCCAAACTTTTGAAGCGTGATCACTAGTGTTGAGCATTCCGATACTGCAAATATCGGGTATCGGCGGATATTTGCTGTATCGGAGTTCCGATACCGAGTTCCGATATTTTTACAATATCGAATACCGGAATCGGAAGTTCCCATAATGCAATGAGCCAGTTGTGTTAACCATGTTAACTAATGGCATGGCTGTGATTGGCTTCTGAAATGATGTCATCATGATGCATGGTCTGTGCGGGCCTGCCGGGGGTCTGTGCGGGCCTGCCGGGGGTCTGTATGGGCCTGCCGGGGGTCTGTGCGGGCTGCCGGGGGTCTGAGCGGGCTGCTGGGGGTCTATACGGGCTTGCCGGGGGTCTGTGCGGGCTGCCGGGGGTCTGTGCGGGCCTGCCGAGGGTCTGTACGGGCCTGCCGGGGGTCTGTGCGGGCCTGCCAGGGGTTGTGTGTGTGTGCAGGCATCGTCCAATGGGACTACAAGTCCCATCGGGCTATGCCTGCTACAATGACAGTGATTGACACATTAGCCAATGATGGGACAGTAGTAGTCCCATCATCCGGCTAATGTGTTGAATGTAAAAAAAAAAAACATACATACTACATACATACTACATATATACAACATTCATGCAACATACATACATACATACTACATACATACTTCATATATAATACGTTCATACAACATACATACATACTACATACATACTACATATATACTACATTCATACAGCATACATACATACTACATAATACATACAGTACATACTACATATATACTACATTCATACAACATACATACATACTACATACATACTACATTCATACTACATACATACATACTACATACATACTACATTCATACAACATACATGCATACTACATATATACTACATTCATACAACATACATACATACTACATACATACTACATATATACTAAATTCATACAACATACATACATACTACATATATACTACATTCATACAACATACATACATGCATACTACATACAGTTGTGGCCAAAAGTATTGACACCCCTGCAATTCTGTCAGATAACACTCAGTTTCTTCCTGAAAATGATTGCAAACACAAATTCTTTGGTACTATTATCTTCATTTAATTTGTCTTAAATGAAAAAACACAAAAAGAATTGTCCTAAAGCCAAATTGGATATAATTCCACACCAAACATAAAAAAGAGGGTGGACAAAAGTATTGGCACTGTTCAAAAAATCATGTGATGCTTCTCTAATTTGTGTAATTAACAGCACCTGTAACTTACCTGTGGCACCTAACAGGTGTTGACAATAATTAAATCACACTTGCAGCCAGTTGACATGGATTAAAGTTGACTCAACCTCTGTCCTGTGTCCTTGTGTGTACCATATTGAGCATGGAGAAAAGAAAGAAGACCAACGAACTGTGAGGACTTGAGAAACCAAATTGTGAGGAAGCATGAGCAATCTCAAGGCTACAAGTCCATCTACAAACACCTGAATGTTCCTGTGTCTACCGTGCGCAGTGTCATCAAGAAGTTTAAAGCCCATGGCACTGTGGCTAACCTCCCTAGATGTGGACGGAAAAGAAAAGTTGACAAAAGATTTCAATGCAAGATTGTGCGGATGTTGGATAAAGAACCTCGACTAACATACAAACAAGTTCAAGCTGCCCTGCAGTCCGAGGGTACAACAGTGTCAACCCGTACTATCCGTCGGCATCTGAATGAAAAGGGGCTGTATGGTAGGAGACCCAGGAAGACCCCACTTCTTACCCCGAGACATAAAAAAGCCAGGCTGGAGTTTGCCAAAACTTACCTGAAAAAGCCTAATACGTTTTGGAAGAATGTTCTCTGGTCAGATGAGACAAAAGTAGAGCTTTTTGGGCAAAGGCATCAACCATAGAGTTTACAGGAGAAAAAAGAGGCATTCAAAGAAAAGAACATGGTCCCTACAGTCAAACATGGCAGAGGTTCCCTGATGTTTTGGGGTTGCTTTGCTGCCTATGGCACTGGACTGCTTGACCGTGTGCATGGCATTATGAAGTCTGGAGACTACCAACAAATTTTGCAGCATAATGTAGGGCCCAGTGTGAGAAAGCTGGGTCTCCCTCAGAGGTCATGGCTCTTCCAGCAGGACAATGACCCAAAACACACTTCAAAAAGCACTAGAAAATGGTTTGAGAGAAAGCACTGGAGACTTCTAAGGTGGCCAGCAATGAGTCCAGACCTGAATCCCATAGAACACCTGTGGAGAGATCTAAAAATGGCAGTTTGGAGAAGGCACCCTTCAAATATCAGGGACCTGGAGCAGTTTGCCAAAGAAGAATGGTCTAAAATTCCAGCAGAGCATTTTAAGAAACTCATTGATGGTTACCGGAAGCGGTTGGTCGCAGTTATTTTGGCTAAAGGTTGTGCAACCAAGTATTAGGCTGAGGGTGCCAATACTTTTGTTTGGCCCATTTTTGGAGTTTTGTGTGTAATGATCAATGTTTTGCTTTTTGCTTCATTCTCTTTTGTTATGTTCTATATGTTATATGTACTGTATGTCTATATGTACTGTATGTATTGTATGAATGTATTGTATGTAGTATGTATGTAGTATGTATGTTGTTTGTCTGTTGCATGTTTTATGTATGTTGTATGTATGCACTATGTATGTATGTTGTATGAATGTAGTATATATGTAGTATGTATGTAGTATGTATGTATGTTGTATGAATGTAGTATATATGTAGTATGTATGTAGTATGTATGTATGTATTTTGTATGAATGCAGTATATATGTAGTATGTATGTTGTATGAATGTAGTATACTGTATATGAAGTATGTATGTAGTATGTATGTATGTTGTATGAATGTAGTATATATGTAGTATGTATGTTGTATGAATGTAGCATATATGTAGTATGTATGTTGTATGATTGTAGTATACTGTATATGAAGTATGTATGTAGTATGTATGTATGTTGTATGAATGTAGTATATATGTAGTATGAATGTTGTATGAATGTAGTATATATGTAGTATGTATGTATTATGTAGTATGTATGCTGTATGAATGTAGTATATATGTAGTATGTATGTATGTTGTATGAAAGCAGTATATATGAAGTACAGTATGTATGTAGTATGTATGTATGTTGTATGACTGTAGTATATATGTAGCATGTAGTATGCATGTATGTTGTATGAATGTAGTATATATGTAGTATGTATGTAGTATGTATGTATGTTGTATGAATGTAGTATATATGTAGTATGTATGTTGTATGAATGTAGTATACTGTATATGAAGTATGTATGTAGTATGTATGTTGTATGAATGTAGTATATATGTAGTATGTATGTTGTATGAATGTAGTATCTATGTATGTTGTATGAATGTAGTATATATGTAGTATGTATTATATATGCATGCTGTATGAATGTAGTATATATGTAGTATGTATGTTGTATGAAAGCAGTATATATGAAGTATGTAGTATATAGTATTTATGTATGTTGTATGAATGTAGTATATATGTAGTATGTATGTTGTATGAATGTAGTATATATGTAGTATGTAGTATGCATGTATGTTGTATGAATGTAGTATATATGTAGTATGTATGTATGTTGTATGAATGTAGTATATATGTAGTATGTATATAGTATGTATGTATGTTGTATGAATGTAGTATATATTGTGAGAATCATGTGGGAATAGTGGATGAGGGCAGGTATATCTCGCCCAGATTCCTTTCCTATGTGGCCTAGTCTGGTCAGTATCGCACCTGCTTGCTAATGAATAATGGGAGGTGGATATAAAAGGATGTCAGGTGGTTGTGTGAGTGTCTCAGCCTGGGAACACAGAGAGCCTGTCTGTGTGAGAGACACACGTGAGTGGAAGCAGTGCCCACTGCAACTGTGGTTTGGCTGGACGGGAGAAGCCCGCCAGTTGGTAGTTAGGTTGTCCATTGTTTAGTTAGTGCCGGACAGGCAAGGATTTGTTTTATATTTTATTTCCTTTTGCATTGCTTTCACCGTTAATAAACCTGACCCAGGGTCAGTTACACCCGTATCCCAGCTCTGCGCCTGAGTTTCATGCGGAACGCATGTGACCTTTGACCCCAGCAAAGCCGATCCCGGAGTGTTTTATCACATTGTGGTGGAGAATGCGGGCATCACGTTGCAAGCATGAGCATGGAGGACGTGGTGAAAGCGCTGGTACAGTCCCCCGCCGTCCAGCAAGAAGCTAATCGGGTGATGATGGCCCAGCTGAAGGAGTTGGTGGACATGACAGCTACCGATCGTTCGCTTCTCCAGCAGGTGGCGCAGCGCCTGGCAAGCTTACCTGAGGTTAACCTGGAAGCAGAGTCGAGAGTGATTCACGTGAGTCGGTACTGGCAGAAGATGACGACCGAAGATGACGTCGAGGCATACTTGACCACGTTTGAACGGACGGCGGAGCGAGAAAAATGGCCGAAGGCACGATGGGCCGGCCTGATTGCCCCGTTTCTTTCCGGTGAGGCCCAAAAGGCGTATTATGACTTGGAACCTGAAGCTGCGCAGGACTTTGACAAATTGAAAGCCGAGATCTTGGCCCGGCTGGGAGTGACGACCGATGTCCGTGCACAGAGAGTGCATCAATGGACTTATCAGCCGGATAAACCACCGCGGTCACAGATGTTCGACCTGATCCACGTGACGAAGAAGTGGCTACAACCCGAGGTGTTGACAGCGCCAGAGATAATCCAGAGAGTCGTCATGGACAAGTACCTGAGAGCTCTACCGCCAGCCCTGAGGAAGTGGGTAAGCCATGGAAATCCTACGACGGCAGATCAACTGGTGGGTCTGGTTGAATGTTACTCCGTGGCGGAAGGACTCCGAGACGACGCTACCCCACCTCATTCTTCATCATCTCCACGTGGAACCGGTAAGACTGTTCCAGGGAGTAGGGGAGATGGAAAAATCCCTAAGACAGTGGGGGAGGAAAACGGGACTGCCCGCACTGCGAGGCCGAGAGTAACGAACTATGGTCTAAGCAAGGGGCCCGTTAAGTGTTTCCGCTGCCAAGAGATGGGACATATTGCTGCGAACTGTCCGGTCACTACTGAACCCATGCAGTGCGACGTTCAAGACTCTAAAAACCGCATGTCTATGGTTGCACGGGTAGTGAGTGTGAATGCCGGTCAAAAGGATGTGGAAAAACACTTGTGTGATTTAACTGTTGATGGCAAAAATGTGGTGGCATTGTTAGACTCGGGAAGTGTGGTGACTCTGGTGAAGGCCAGTCTGGTGTCAGCCCCGACTGGACCTTCAGACAAATTTTCTGCAACGTGTGTGCATGGAGACACCTGTTCGTACCTCAACACGGTCATATGCATTACTACTTCCTATGGGTCTGTGCGTGGGACTCGTCCCGGCGTTATTGCATGATGTTATCCTGGGCCGGGATTTTCCCCACTTCTGGCAAATGTGGGAGAATCAGTTGATGCCCTCGGGTAATAGTGTACATGATTCTTCTCCCAGGGCGCGTGGGGGTCTCGAACCCCTGGAAGATGTCTCCCCGGAAGACTCGGGGGAAGAGTCTGCGGGAAATGACCTGCAGTTCCCGTTTTCAGTCATGGCGGGTGATACGGAGGAGACCGGGGAAGAGGTGGAGGCCGAAAGCCGTCCACCTCCCCGTTTGCCGGATTTAGAAGTTCAGAAAGATGACTTCCAAAGCGAGCAAATAAAGGATCCTACCGTTTTTCAGGCTAGGACAAATGTAAAAGTGATAAATGGGGTACCCGTAGAACCTGGCTCTAGGCTGGCATATCCTTACATGGTTCTGGAGAATGATTTACTCTATCAGATAGAGAAAAAGGGGGAAGATACGGTGCAACTATTAGTAGTGCCAAAACCCTACTGGCGGCAGGTGCTGGACCTGGCCCACGGACATGTGATGGGGGGTCACCTGGGAGTCCAGAAAACCACCGAAAGGATATTACACTGTTTTGTTTGGCCAGGCATGCATCACGATATTCGTGTATATTGTGAGTCTTGTCCTGACTGCCAAGCCTCTGCACCTAAGCCCCGGTTCTGTAGCCCTTTGGTACCCCTACCTATTATTGAAGTCCCGTTTGAGAGGATTGGGATGGATTCAGTTGGGCCCCTTCCACGGTCTGCACGTGGACACCAACATATCCTGGTCATCTTGGATTATGCCACTCGGTACCCGGAGGCCATCCCTTTGCGTAACACGGCCACCAAGACGATTGCCAAGGAACTGGTGCATGTGTTTAGTCGGGTCGGTATACCAAAACAGATACTCACCGACCAGGGGACCCCCTTTATGTCCAGGGTAATGAAGGAGCTCTGCCGATTGTTACAAATCGAACCGTTACGCACATCCGTGTATCACCCTCAAACAGACGGGTTGGTCGAACGGTTCAATAAAACTCTGAAGCAGATGCTGAGAAAGGCGATAGACAAGGATGGGAAGAACTGGGACTATTTACTTCCGTATTTGCTTTTTGCCATCAGGGAAGTACCCCAGTCTTCCACGGGATTCTCGCCTTTCGAGTTATTGTATGCCCGACGTCCTCGCGGACTGTTAGACGTTGCAAAAGAAACCTGGGAGGGTCAGGTCACACCGTTTAAAACAGTGATAGATCACGTCACACAAATGCAGGACCGTATTGCGGCTGTTATACCTATCGTCAAAGAACACCTGATACAGGCTCAAGGAGCCCAAAAAAGAATCTATGATAGGGGCGCCAAGATCCGTACGTTTGCACCCGGAGATAGGGTGTTGATCCTGGTCCCCACGGTGGACAGTAAGTTCCTGGCAAAGTGGCAGGGCCCCTTTGAGATTAAGGAAAGAGTTGGTGAAGTAAACTACAAAGTATACCAGGCAGGTAAACGGAAACCTGAACAGATTTATCATGTAAATCTGATAAAACCCTGGAAAGATCGGTCTGCCTTGTCAGCGGAGCTGGCCCGTCCCGTCTGCTCGCATCCCGTACCGGAGGTACGGGTTGCAGAGACTCTCTCGGAACGGCAAAAGACTGAGGTCAGGCAATTTCTACTTCACAACCAAAAGTTTTTCTCAGAAAAACCCGGGCAGACTACGCTAATAAAACATGACATTGTAACGGAACCTGGTGTCACAGTTCACGTAAAGCCCTACCGAATCCCGGAAGCGCGCCGTGAAGCCGTTTCCCGAGAAGTGAAGGCAATGTTAGAGTTAGGTGTCATTGAGGAATCGCACAGTGCTTGGTCCAGCCCGATTGTGCTAATTCCAAAACCAGACGGCACCATCCGGTTCTGCAATGACTTCAGGAAACTGAATGCAGTCTCAAAATGTGATGCCTACCCTATGCCCCGGGTCGACGAGTTAATAGATCGGTTAGGAAAAGCCCGGTATATTACGACCCTAGACCTAACAAAGGGGTATTGGCAGATCCCTCTGGCAGAGGCTGCCAGAGAAAAGACAGCATTTGCTACCCCAGAAGGTCTATTTCAGTATGTGTATATGCCGTTTGGACTGCACGGAGCACCGGCGACCTTCCAGAGACTGATGGATAGAGTCCTGAGGCCACATAGGCAGTACGCTTCGGCCTATTTGGACGACATTGTCATTTACAGCTTGGACTGGGAGACTCATCTCCAGAAAGTACAAGCTGTGATTGATGACCTGTGGGAGGCAGGTCTAACCACGAACCCCAAGAAATGTCACATCGGGCTAGAAGAAGCCCGGTATTTGGGGTATGTAATTGGGAGGGGTGTTGCTAAACCCCAGGTTGATAAGATTCAGGCGGTTCAGGACTGGCCACAACCTGTCAACAAGAAGCAGGTGCAAGCCTTCCTGGGGATCGCCGGCTATTATCGCCGGTTCATACCCAATTTTGCAGCCATCGCTACCCCCCTGACGGATCTTACAAAAGGGAAAGACTCCATCATGATTAAATGGAGTTTAGCGGCTGAAGAAGCCTTCCATAGCCTAAAACGGGCACTTTGCTCTCAGCCCGTACTGGTGACTCCAGGCTTCCGCAGCGAGTTTGTGGTACAAACGGATGCCTCTGATACCGGTATCGGGGCTGTACTCTCACAAGTGAGGGACGGAGTAGAACACCCAGTCCTCTATCTCAGCAGGAAGCTGAATAAACACGAGCAAAGGTATGCAGTTGTAGAAAAAGAGTGCCTCGCCATTAAGTGGGCTCTAGAGGCCCTCAAATATTACCTGGTGGGCCGAAAGTTCAGGCTGATCACTGACCATGCCCCTCTCAAGTGGATGCACTTGAACAAGGAACGGAATAGCCGGGTGACCCGGTGGTTCCTTGCCCTGCAGGCCTACACTTTTACGGTGGAGCACCGCCCAGGGGTACAGATGGGAAATGCAGATGCCCTGTCCCGAGTGCACTGTTTGGCGGGTGTCATTGCTCGACCGGAGTGGTCTGAGCAGAGGGGGGGATATGTGAGAATCATGTGGGAATAGTGGATGAGGGCAGGTATATCTCGCCCAGATTCCTTTCCTATGTGGCCTAGTCTGGTCAGTATTGCACCTGCTTGCTAATGAATAATGGTAGGTGGATATAAAAGGATGTCAGGTGGTTGTGTGAGTGTTTCAGCCTGGGAACACAGAGAGCCTGTCTGTGTGAGAGACACACGTGAGTGGAAGCAGTGCCCACTGCAACTGTGGTTTGGCTGGACGGGAGAAGCCCGCCAGTTGGTAGTTAGGTTGTCCATTGTTTAGTTAGTGCCGGACAGGCAAGGATTTGTTTTATATTTTATTTCCTTTTGCATTGCTTTCACCGTTAATAAACCTGACCCAGGGTCAGTTACACCCGTATCCCAGCTCTGCGCCTGAGTTTCATGCGGAACGCACGTGAC
Source organism: Dendrobates tinctorius (assembly GCF_039654945.1). NCBI lineage: Eukaryota > Metazoa > Chordata > Amphibia > Anura > Dendrobatidae > Dendrobates > Dendrobates tinctorius. The sequence continues at coordinate 14,250,126 of NW_027361749.1, forward strand.
CTTTGACCCCAGCAAAGCCGATCCAGGAGTGTTTTATCACAATATGAAGTATGTATGTAGTATGTATGTATGTTGTATGAATGTTGTATATATGTAGTATGTACAGTATGTATGTTTTTTTTTTTTTTTTACATTCAACACATTAGCCGGATGATGGAACTACTACTGTCCCATCATTGGCTAATGTGTCAATCACTGTCATTGTAGCAGGCATAGCCCGATGGGACTTGTAGTCCCATCGGACGATGCCTGCACACACACAACCCCTGGCAGGCCCGCACAGACCCCCGGCAGCCCGCACAGACCCCCGGCAGGCCCGTACAGACCCCCGGCAGGCCCGCACAGACCCCCGGCAGCCCGCACAGACCCCCTGCAGGCCAGCACAGACTCCTGGCAACCCGCACAGACCTCCGGCAGGCCTGCACAGACCCCCGGCAGGCCCCCACAGACCCCCAAGAGGCCCGTATAGACCCCGCACACACACACGCACAGTCTCCGCCCACGCACCACCCACACTCTTCCCCCCTCCCGAATTGGATGTGCAAGTAAAGAAAGGGTTTATTTTCATTCCGATATTTGTGCCCCATTGACTTGCATGGGTTTCCGGTATCGGAATCGGCGATACCCGATATTTTTGGGGTATCGGTCTGATCCAATCCGATATTTCCCGATATCGGAAGGTATCGCTCAACACTAGTGATCACCGAACAATCAAACGTTTCATGGCAAATAGCCATCTGGGTTACAAGAAGCGTGTTGATAAAAAAAGGCTTAAAATAACTGCCCATGAATTGAGGAAAATCAAGCGTGAAGCTGCCAAGATGCCATTTGCCACCAGTTTTGCCATATTTCAGTGCTGCAACGTTACTGGAGTATCAAAAAGCTCAAGGTGTGCCATACTCAGGGACTTGGCCAAGGTAAGGAAGGCTGAAAAACGACCAACTTTCAACACGAAACATAAGATAAAATGTAAAGACTGGGCCAAGAAATATCTTAAGACTGATTTTTCTAAGGTTTTATGGACTGATGCAATGAGAGCGACTCTTGATTGGCCAGATGGATGGGCCCGAGGCTGGATCAGTGAAGGGCAGAGAGCTCCACTCCGTCTCAAACGCCAGCAAGGTGGAGGTGGGGTACTGGTATGGGCTGAACTTGTGGGACCTTTTCGGGTTGAGGATGGAGAGAAGCTCAACTCCAAGACCTACTGACAGTTTCTGGAAGACACCTTCTTCAAGCAGTGGTACAGGAAGAAGTCGGTATCATTCAAGAAAAACATGAATTTCATGCAGGACATTGCTCCATCACATGCATCCAAATACTCCATAGCGTGGCTGGCCAGTAAAGGTCTAAAAGAAGAAAAAATAATGACATGGCCCCCTTGTTCACCTGATCTGAACCCCATAGAGAACCTGTGGTCCCTCATAAAATTTGAGATCTACAGGGGGGGAAAACAGTACACCTCTCCGAACAGTGTTTGGGAGGCTGTGGTGGCTGCTGCACACAATGTTGATCGTAAACAGATCAAGCAACTGACCGGATCTATGGATGGAAGGCTTTTGAGTGTCATCGTAAAGAAAGGTGGCTATATTGGTCACTGATTTTTTTTGTTTTGTTTTTGAATGTCAGAAATGTTTATTTCTAAATTTTTTGTTGCTCTATTGGTTTACCTGGTGAAAATAAACAAATGAAATGGGTATATATTTGGTTTTTATTAAGTTGCCTAATAAATCTGCACAGTAATCGTTACCTGCACAAACAGATATCCTTCTAAGATAGCCAAATCTAAAAAAACCCCACTCCAACTTCAAAAAATATTAAGCTTTGATATCTTTGAGTCTTTTGGGTTGATTGAGAACATAGTTGTTATTCAATAATAAAAGGAATCCTCTCAAATACAACTTGCCTAATAATTCTGCACCCAGTGTAGTTGTGTGTCATCAGCATAAAGATGGTACTGAAAGCCAAATCTGCTGATAGTCTGTCCAATTGGGGCCATGTAGAGAGAGAAGAGAAGGGGGCCAAGGACTGAGCCCTGAGGTACCCCAACAAGAAGAGGAGATGACATGGAGCCAGAGAACAAAACACTGAAGGAGCAGTCAGAATGATAGGAAAAGAACCAGGAGAGAGCAGTGTCCTTAATGCCTAGTGACTTGAGCCTAGGGAGTAGGAGATGGTGGTCAACAGTGTCAAAAGCTGCAGATAAGTCAAGAAGAATGAGCAGAGAGTGGTGACCATTACGTTTTGCTCTCAGAAGGTCATTGGTCACTTTGATGAGTGCAGTTTCAGTCGAATGTAGGGGGCGGAAGCCAGACTGTAAAGGGTCTAGGAGGGAGTGAGTGGAGAGGTAACGGGTAAGGCAGGAGTAAACTAGGCGCTCCAAAAGTTTAGAGATGAAGGGGAGATTGGAAAATGGTCTGTAGTTGTTTGTGCAGGATGGGTCGAGAGTGGGTTTCTTTAGTAATGGAGTAATGATGGCGTGTTTGAAGGAGGATGGGAAAATGCCTGAGAGGGAGAGATTAAAGATTGTAGTTAGGTGAGTTGTGATTACTGGGGAGAGAGACTGGAGGAGATGTGAGGGAATGGGGTCAGTAGTGCATGTGGTCGGACGAGAGGAAGAGAGGAGTCTGGAGACTTCTGTGATGGGAACAAATGTGGAAAGTGAGCCAGGGGAGATGCAGGAAGGGATGGGATTCACAGCACTTGGTGGTTGGGAGCAGATTTCCTGATGGATATTACCTATTTTTTCTGTAAAGTGGGAAGCCAGGTCATCAGTATAAATGTCTGTGATAGGGGCTTGTGCTTTTGGCCTGAGGAGGGAGTGAAAAGTGTCAAAAAGTTTCTTGGGGTTGTTGGCTAGTGAGGAGATCAGGGTGGTGAAGTAGGTCTGTTTGGCGAGGTGAAGGGCAGCGCTATAGGTTGTTAACATAAATTTGAAGTGGTTGAAGTCTTCTGGTGTGCGGATTTTTCTCCATAGGCGTTCAGCACTCCTAAAGCAACGCTGGAGAAGTTGAGTTTGCGGTGTGAGCCAGGGCTGTTTTATTCTGTGCTTGGAGGTTCTGAGGGTGAGGGGAGCTACTTGGTCAAGGGTGCTTCTAAGAGTGTCGTTGTAGTGATGAACAGCCAGATCAGGACAGGAAAAAGAGGAGATTGGGGACAGTGATGAGTGTAGGGAGTCTGAAAGTATCTGAGGGTTAATGGCTTGTAGATTTCTGATTGTGTTGTAGGTAGGAGTGAGCTGGGGTGGGCAAGGATTTGTGAGTGTGAAGGAGAGTATGTTGTGGTCAGAGAGTGGAAGTGGTGAGTTATTTAGGTGGGAGATTGAACAGAGCCAGACAAAGACCAGATCAAGGGTGTTACCGTCCTTGTGTGTCTCTGAGGCTGAAAGCTGCGAGAGGCCTAGAGAGGTGGGTTAGTGATAGAAGCTGGGATGCAGATGTGGAAGTAGGGCTGTTAATGGGGATGTTGAAGTCTCCCAGGATAAGAGTTGGTAGTTCTGAGGACATGAAGTGCGGCAGCCAGGCAGAAAAGTGGTCAAGGAAGAGGGTGGGTGAGCCTGGGGGGTGGTACATGACCGCTACTCTGAGGGAGAGGGGATGGAAGTGCCTGATGGTGTGAACCTCAAAAGAAGGGAATGAGAGTGATGGAACTGGGGGGATGACCTGGAAAGTGCATTGTGGGGACAGGAGTATGCCGACTCCACCACCATGTCTATTTTTGTGTCTCAGGGAATGAGAGAATTGTAAGACACCATATGTAATGGCAGCAGGAGAGACAGGTTTCAGTGAGGGCCAACAGATTAAGAGAGTTGTTCAGAAAATAGTTGTGCAGGAAAGGAAGCTTGTTACAAACAGACCGTGGATTCCAGAGGGCACAATTAAAGGATGGAGATGAGGGAGTGCAAGTAATATTAATAAGATTATTATGGTTTCGATATGAGGTAGGGTAGGGGTTGAGGTTGGGGGATGGTGGACCAGGGTTGGGGGAGATGTTGTGAATTCGCTTTCTAGCCTACCTTTGGTTACTAGTGAAGGTAGTGGAGTTGGTTATATTGATAGAGGGGTCGCGAGATCTCTTCCCGGGCTCCCTCTGGTGGCTGTGCTGAATTTCTATCCTTATGTTACTGTTTGTGCCAGTTTGTTTTTGTCCCTTATTAGATTGGCCTCTTTTTTGCTCTCCTTTCAGAATATACCAGAGTGCTGATATAGTGGGCGAAGTCTAGTGAATTCAGTATTTTTTCTATCAGACGTGTTGGGCATTTTTTGCAGGGTTTTTTGCGTGATTGCAGACAGAGTCTTTTCCTTTCCTGTTCTGTCTAGTTAGTGTAGGCCCCATCGTTTGCTCAGTCTATTTTCCTATCTGCATTTGTGTTTTCATCTTGTCTCACCAACAATATATGTTTGGGGGCTATATATTCCTTTTGGGGTCTGCTCTGGGGCAGTTTAGATTTCCCCTTTCTTGCTTTAGGCTTATTTAGTTCTCCAGCTGTGTCGAGGCATCTAGAATCATCGTAGGTAGGCTCCACGGCTACTGCTAGTTGTGTGGATAGGATCAGGGGTCTGCAATCCGCTTAGTTACCAACCTCTCTGGTTTTCTGTGGCTTAGCTTGGTCTTGCTTTCCTCCTCAGTGACCCAATCATAACAGAATCACCAGCCTAAACCGCAGATTCTAGGGTACTCAAAAGCAGGAGAGAATTGTAAAAAAAAAGTGTCAGAATTTTTTTTTATATGTATTTTTTCCTCTTTTTCTCTGGGGCAGTAGGAGGATTTTTTCTTTAATGGAGATTAAGCAATTGTCTGATCGTGTTGAGCAGCTCGCTGCTGAAGTGTGGGGAATTTCCACCTATCTCGCTCAATCATCTGCTGTTGAACCAAAAATCCCTACTCCTGATGTGTTTTCTGGGGATCGGTCTAAATTTTTGAATTTTAAGAATAATTGTAAACTATTTCTTGCCTTGAAGCCTAACTCATCGGGGAGTTCTGTGCAGCAGGTTAAAATTGTCATCTCCTTGCTGCACGGCGATCCCTAGGATTGGGCTTTTTCTCTGACACCTGGAGACCCTATTCTGACTAATGTGGATGCATTTTTTCAAGCCTTGTGGTTGTTGTATGATGAACCTAATGCTATTGATCAAGCTGAGAAAACCCTATTGGCATTGAACCAGGGTCAGGATTCTGCAGAGTTATACTGTCAAAAATTCCGAAAGTGGGCAGAAACCATAAAAGATGTTATGGTGGGATTTCCTGTTCCCTCTTGTCTTGATGATTCTATGTCATTAGCCATTCAAGTTGATCGGCGTTTACGTGAACGTAAAACTACACGAGAGGCGTTGCCGCCTTTTGAACAAACATCTGAACCCATTAAATGTGATAGGGTTTTGTCTAGGGCGCAACGTCAGGAGTTTAGAAGGCGTAATAATCTGTGTTTTTTCTGTGGAGACGCCTATCATACTATTTCTGTCTGCCCTAAACGAGAAAAACGTTTTGCGCACACATTTGCTGTGGGCAGTGTACAACCTAAGTTCCTTTTGGCAATTACTCTGATCTGCTCCTTGTCTACATTTTCCGCTAAGGCTTTTTTAGATTCAGGAGCAGCTTTGAATCTGATGGATTTAGACTTTGCTAAACGTTGTGGTTTTCCTATGATAACCCTGCGGACTCCTATCCCTTTGAGTGGTATTGATGCTACTCCTTTGGTGGAGAATAAATCCCAGTTTTGGGCCCAGGTGATAATGCGGGTCGCCCCGGACCACCAAGAAAATTGTAAATTTTTGGTGCTGCACAATTTGCATGATACTATTGTTCTGGGTTTTCCCTGGTTGCAAACTCATAATCCTGTTTTGGATTGGAAATGTGTCTGTGGTGAGTTGGGGTTGTCAGTGTGTTCTTAGTGACACTCCTGTTTTCTCCACCTCTCCCCAGTCTCATGATATTTCTGATTATTTGGCTGATTTTTCTGATGTATTTAGTGAGAGTAAGTCTGCGTCTTTGCCTCCTCATAGGAGTTATGACTGTGCAATTGAATTAATGCCCGGGTGTAAATTTCCCAAGGGTCGGCTTTAACTTATTGGTACCCGAACATGATGCTATGCGATCTTATATCAAGGAGTCGTTGGAGAAGGGTCATATTAGACCATTCTCTTCACCCTTAGGTGCTGTTTTTTTTGTGGCCAAGAAAGATTTCTCATTAAGGCCTTGTATTGACTATCGTTCCCTTAACAAAATCACTGTTAAATATCAGTACCCGTTACTCCTGATTTCTGATTTATTTTCCAGAGTTAAAAGTGCCTGCTGGTTTACCAAGCTTTTCCTCAGGGGGGCGTATAATCTTATTCGCATCAAGCATGGGGATGAATGGAAGACGGCGTTTAATACTCTGGAGGGACATTTTGAGTACCTGGGGATGCCTTTTGGGCTCACTAATGCCCCTTCTGTCTTCCAATCTTTTATGAACGATATTTTCCGGGACTTTGTGGATAAGTTTTTAATCATTTATCTGGATGATATTTTGATCTTTTCCAGTGATTGGGATTCTCATGTGGAACATGTCTGGACTGTGTTCCGGATTTTGAGGGAAAATTCCCTGTATGTTAAGGGATTGAAATGCCTCTTTGGTGTACAGAGGATTTCATTTTTGGGATTTATTTTGTCTCCGTCGGGTATTGAAATGGACCCGGCCAAGGTACAGGCCATTTATGATTGGGTTCAGCCCACTTGTTTGAAGGCTCTCCAGAAGTTTTTGGGTTTTGCTAATTTCTATCGTAAATTTATAGGTAATTTTTCTGGTATTGTCAAACCACTGACTGATCTGAACAAGAAGGGCGCTGATGTGGTGAATTGGTCTCCAGAGGCAGTCTCAGCATTTCAGGAGCTTAAGCGGAAATTCACTTCTGCTCCCGTTCTATGGCAACCTGATATCTCACATCCATTTCAGGTGGAGGTAGATGCTTCTGAGATTGGTGCAGGAGCCATTTTGTCCCCAAAAGATCTGGTGACTTCTAAAATGAATCCCTGTGCCTTCTTTTCTCAAAAATTCTCCCCATCTGAACGTAATTATGACGTGGGGAATCGGGAATTGTTGGCCATGAAATGGGCATTTGAAGAGTGGAGACATTGGTTGCAGGGAGCTAGACATCAAGTTGTGGTCCTCACCGACCACAAGAATTTGATTTATCTTGAATCAGCCAAACGCTTGAATCCTAGACAGGCTAGGTGGGCCTTGTTTTTCACGCATTTTAATTTTGTGGTCTCTTTTCTTCCGGGCACTAAGAATGTTAAGGCGGACGCCCTTTCTAGGAGTTTCTTTGCGGATTCTCTTATTATGACCGAGCCTACTACCATTCTAAATGAGGAGGTAGTTCTTTCCGCCATCTCACCCGATTTGAGACGTGCCCTGAAAGAATTTCAGGAGGACAAACCTGAACGTTGCCCTATGGGAAAATTGTATGTTCCTGACCAGTGGAGGAAGAGAGTAATGTCTGAAATTCATTGCTCCGCGTTGGCTGGTCATCCAGGTATTTTTGGTACCAGAGATTTGGTGAGTCGGTCTTTTTGGTGGCTTGCCTTATCTCGTGATGTCAGGAATTTTGTGCAGTCCTGTGGGAGTTGTTCTCGGTCTAAACCCTGTTCTCATTCTAGTGGGTTGATGATGCCCCTGCCGGTGCCCAAGAGGCCATGGACCCATATCTCAATGGATTTTATTTCTGATCTTCCTGTCTGTCAGAGAATGACTGTTATTTGGGTCATTTGTGATAGATTTTCTGAGATGATCCATCTTGAACCACTCCCAAAGTTGCCATCTTCTTCAGAGTTGGTGCCCTTGTTTTTACAACAGGTGGTTCGGTTGCATGGGATTCCTGAGAACATTGTGTCGGACAGAGGAGTCCAGTTTGTTTACAGATTTTGGAGAACTTTTTGTTCCAAACTGGGAATTCAGTTATCTTTCTCCACTACATTTCATCCTCAGACCAATGGGCAGACTAAGAGAACAAACCAGACTTTGGAATCCTATTTGAGATGTTTTATATCTGCTGATCAGGATGACTGGGTCTCATTTTTGCCCTTGGCCGAATTCACGCTAAACAATAGAGCTAGTTCTGCCACTTTGATGTCGCCCTTCTTCTGTAACTTTGGGTTTCATCCTCAATTTTCTTCAGGGCAAGTGTGGACACTGTGGTAGAGAGAATGCAGCAGATTTGGGACCAAGTGGTGGAAAAGTTGTCACTCTCTCAGGAAAAAGCCCAACGATTTTCCAACCGGCATAGGACCATTGGTCCCCAGTTTAAAGTGGGTGTTATGGTTTGGTTGTCGTCAAAGAATATTCCTATGAAGGTGGCGTCTCCAAAGTTCAAGCCAAGATTCTTTGGACCTTATAAGATTTTGGAGATTCTTAATCCTGTTTCATTTCGATTGGCTCTTCCAGTTACGTTTAAGATCCATAACGTGTTTCATAAATCTCTGTTGAAGAGGCTTATGGAGCCAGCAGTTCCTATGGCGGCACCTCCTGACCCTGTATTGGTTAAAGGCAATGTGGAATATGAGGTAGAGAAAATATTGGATTCTCGTTAGGTTAGATGGAGACTCCAGTACTTGGTCAAATGGAAGGGTTATGGCCAGGAGGATAATTCTTGGGTCTCTGCTTCTGACATTCATGCCGATAGATTGGTTTGTGCTTTTCACCGGGCTCATCCTGATCGGCCTTGTGGTGTGGATGAGGGTTCGGTGACCCCTCCTCAAGGGGGGGTACTGATGTGAATTTGCTTTCTGGCCTACCTCTGGTTACTAGTGAAGGTAGTGGAGTTGGTTATATTGATAGAGGGGCCACGAGTTCTCTTTCTGGGCTCCCTCTGGTGGTTACTGGAGGTAATAGAGCTGATCTAGTTAACAGAGGCCTGCCACCTGATAATGAGGATGACTGGAGATCTGGAGTTTCTGACTGGATTTAAAACAGCCGACTCCCTCTATCCCTGCTGGTGATTTTTTCCTGCCTCCTGAGGTCTTAGTTTCCATGTCAGTCCCTGCATGCTCAAGCTAAGTGTTCTTTTGCTATTGTTCACGTTTGATTTGGTTTTGTCTATTTCAGTTTTGTGTGGTCAGCCAGCCCCAGCTGGGGCTGTACTGAATTTCTATCCTTATGTTACTGTTTGTGCCAGTTTGTTTTTGTCCCTTATTAGATTGGCCTCTTTTTTGCTCTGCTTTCAGAATATACCAGAGTGCTGATATAGTGGGCGAAGTCTAGTGAATTCAGTATTTTTTTTCTATCAGACGTGTTGGGCATTTTTTGCAGGGTTTTTTGCGTGATTGCAGACAGTCTTTCCTTTCCTGTCCTGTCTAGTTAGTGTGGGCCCCATCGTTTGCTCAGTCTATTTTCCTACCTGCGTTTGTGATTTCATCTTGTCTCACCGATAATATATGTTTGGGGGCTATTTATTCCTTTGGGGTCTGCTCCGGGGCAGATTAGATTTCCCCTTCCTTGCTTTAGGTTTATTTAGTTCTCCGGCTGTGTCGAGGCGTCTAGAATCATCGTAGGTACGCTCCACGGCTACTGCTAGTTGTGTGGATAGGATCAGAGGTCTGCAATCCGCTTAGTTACCAACCTCTCTGGTTTTCTGTGGCTTAGCTTGGTCTTGCTTTCCTCATCGGTGATCCAATCATAACAGGGAGATGTCACCTGCAATCAGTAGGAGTAGGAAAATAAAGAGCAAATAGTTGTTGGAAATGCAAGTAGTTTTTTTCTGCGATGTGTTGGGGCAAGATGGGCTGAGGTTTCTCAGGAAGGTGAGAAGTGCATGTGAGCTGTACATGGGAGAGGGACGTATAGAGGGGCTGATGTGTATGATTCTTGATGGAGGGGTGATGGGGTGGTGAATGTGGATGGCAAGGGAGCACAGGAGGATAGAAATAAGGTACATGGCAAAGTGTGAGTTACCTGATTCCTGCCCTGATTAACTGCCATGGATAACTGTCGTTTTCTTGATGCTTAGCTTCTGTGATGCTTTGCTTATGGGATGCCTGCATGCACCCCTCACTGTGTGCTTCCCCTTAGGAACAGCTAAATATATAGGCCACACTACAGGGTCAGGAGAAAGGGATTGTGGGAGCTGGTTTGGGATAATTTGGCAGCTGGGGTCAGCACACCATGGGGTGGTTAGATGATCAAAGGCAGGAGACCAGGCTGCATCCATATGCTACAGCACCTTACACCTGATAAGATCTAGAGAGGCCCCAGTCATGGATATAAAGCAGTAAGTATTAAATACAGTGCAACAAATGAATTATACCAAAGCTTTAGCAGGCACATTAAAATATGTAGCAAAATGGTAATGCAGCAGAAGACAGAAAGCAAGCTGAAGTATGGAGTTGTACCAATTGGATATATTGCAGCAGAAATGACAGCCAGCAGAGGTGGGGAGTTCTACCATTCAGGCTGCTTGCTAACAGTGAATGGAGTGAATACATGCAGGGTGGAATCAGTTCAGAAGTTGAATGATTTGATTACCATTTGGATATATTGCAGCAGAAATGACAGCCAGCAGAGGTGGGGAGTTCTACCATTCTCATTTCACCAGAGCTGGTTAAAAGTAGCTGAGCTGTGATTGGTTGTTATGACCAACAGCTTTCCCACTTGACAACACCTCAGCAGACTCTGACATGGTGGGAGAAATCTAGCATCCCTGGGAACATAAGCTCCCAGCCATTGTCTGCCCCCTATAAGGAGCAGAGAGCACATGACAGAAATGAATCCCCCCTCCCGTTCCCATATACCCATCACACATCCTCTATCCCCTAGGCACATCTTGCATCTTAAAGGGATCATTGGCATGGAAGTCAGAGCAAATCCATCCAGCACTTTGGTTTTGACCCCAGGCCTCTCTTAAAGGGATCCCCAGTATGGAAGTTAGGACATTTCCACTCAGCTCTGTGGTTCTGACCCCAGGGTCTCTTAAAGGGATCATTGGTATGGAATTTAGGGAAAATCCACTCTGCACTTTGGTACTGACCCCAGCCCCTTCTTAAAGGGATCTCTGGTATGGAAGTCAGGGCAAATCCATCCAGTGCTTTAATTCTGACCCGAAGCCTCTTTTAAAAGAGACCCCTGGTATGGAAGTCAGGGCAATTGCTTTCAAATGCTCTGGTACTGACCCCAGGTTTTCTTAAAGAGATCTCCTGTATGGAAGTTAGGGCAAATCCCTCAGCGCTCTGATTCTGACCCCAGGGTTCTATTAAAGGGATGATTGGTATGCAAGTCAGAGCAAATCCACTCAGTGCTCAGGTTCTGATCCAAGTCCCCTCTTAAAGGGATCCTCGGTACGGAAGTGAGGGAAAATCCACTCTGCGCTTTGGTACTGACCCCAGGCCTCTCTTAAAGGGATCTCCGTTATGAGAGTTAGGGTAAATCCCTCAGTGCTCTGATTCTCACCCCAGGCTTCTATTAAAGGGATCATTGGTATGGAAGTCAGGGCAAATCCACTCAGCACTCTGGTACTGACGCCAGGCCTCTCTTAAAGGGATCCCCAGTATGGAAGTTAGGACCATTCCACTCAGCGCTCTGGTTCTGACTCCAGGCTGACGGGACGATGTGGGATATTATGGGTAGTAGTCCGGTAGCTCTGGCTGATGGGATGATGTGGGATATTAGTGGTAGTTGTCCGGTGGCTCTGGCTGATGGGATGATGTGGGATATTAGGGATAGTAGTCCAGTGGCTCTGGCTGACGGGATGATGTGGGATATTATGGGTAGTAGTCCGGTAGCTCTGGCTGACGGGATGATGTGGGATATTATAGTGAATGTGGCTATGTGGAATGGGTGGGGCTTTACACTCAGCTTTATATATATATATATATATATATATAGATAGATATAATCATTATAATTTGTTATAACTAACCGTAGTTAGTTACTATGCCCGGGCAGCGCCGGGCTCTTCAGCTATTTAAAATATAAAGATGAATTCTACATCATATCTTTCATTTTGCTTCTGAATAAAATGTTCTTGGGTTACTTCATATCATATTATTGTATTAATTATATTTTTAATATCTATAGGGCATATATCACTTCATATATTTTTCAATGATTCATAAAATGTGTGCTGTTGTATTCTGTGCTGTCAAAAGCATTGCATTGTAGATATTGTTTTTGCAAGCAATCATCTTTAAAGGGCTATTCCCATTTCAAGAGTCTTTCCCAAAATGCAGTAGGTGTAACAATATCAATGTTAGCAATTACCTCCAATTAGAAATATAGTATTGTTCTTCTCATTCACCATGTTGTTTTCCTCATGTGCAGGCGCTGCAGTAGCATAGGTATCCATGGTTATGATGACTAACATCTAACTAACTCTTACTACGCATAGCTCTATTGGTTTGATCTCATTGCTATAAAACATGCTGCTGGATCTTGTCCTAACAAAATACTCTGTGTGCTCAAAAGAAAAATAGAAAGGTGTAATAGCCAATATTAAAGAAAATTATTAGCTAGAAATTTTGTAAAGAGTCCCACTGTTGTCCTTAAGTGAATCCCATAGATTATCTCATTTATATATGTTATATCAGATGTATAGGACTGCTCAATTTATATACAATCTTGGGTTAAATAAAAGAGTAAATAATAAAAATAATATAAATAAAATTAATTGGCTGCTAAATCTGGAAAGAGGCATTTACCTAAAAAGGCGAGTTATCTTTAAATTTGATAAATTGTAGGCCCCATGGATTGATGGTTCTGGCTTGGTGTCTATAGACAATTGCAGAGATTTCGTATGGGCCTATTTTTATCACTGTCACTACACATCATAGTAATGCGTTATCAATATTCTCAAATGTTTTAAAAGGCATGATATATGTTGTTAATTCGATCAAGCATCTAACTGCTTATTCATGACAAAACCCTCGGTTTGATGCAGAATCGTGGACCATTATTACATCATTATATATTTTTGTCATTGTAAAAGTGATGTATGTTAGGGGGGAGGGGCTGTTAAAAAAATTTGATTCAATGAAAAGTTGTATAGTTCTTTTGATTTGCCATGTCGCTTTTCCAACTTAGGGCATTGCGGTAGCTTAGGTATCCATGGTTATGACCACTAATATACGAGGTTCTGGAGGGGACACAGAATCAAAACTTCAGGATAAGGCATCAGCCTTTACATTTTTAGACCCTGGTCGGAACGTTATGGTAAAATGAAATCGAGAAAAAAAAAGTGCCCACCGAGCCTGTCTGGGGGTCAATCTCTTAGCAGACTCAATATAGGCCAGGTTTTTATGATCAGTGATGACCGTAATGGGATGAGCGGCCCCCTCCAAAAAATGCCTCCATTCTTCGAAGGCCAATTTAACTGTTAACAATTACCTGTTACCGACATCATAGTTTTTCTTGGCCGAAGAGAACTTCTTAGATAAAAAGGCACAGGGTTTGAGGTTAGTGAGGCTAGAGGGGACCTGTGACAATACTGCCCCCATCCCCACCTCCGAAGCGTCAACCTCGACGATAAAAGGTCTTGACGAATCGGGTTGTACCAACACAGGGGCTGTAGTAAAACACTTCTTTAATGCAAGGAAGGAATTTTTTGCAGCCAAGGACCAATTTTTTACATCTGCCCCTTTAAGAGTGAGGTCCGTCAAGGGTTTTACCTTCTGCGAGAACCCTTTAATGAACTTCCTATAATAATTAGCGAAGCCCAGAAATCGCTGAAACCCCTTCAGGTCATGAGGCTGCACCCAATCTGTAATGGCCTGAACCTTCCCTGGATCCATGCGGAATCCCTCCCCAGATACAATTACACCCAGAAAAGACAGTTCTTGCATAAAAAATGAGCACTTCTCCAGCTTAGCATACAAATGGTTCTCCTGGAGTCTCATAAGCACCGTACGCAGATGATGAAAGTGTGACTGACTGTCCTCAGAGTAAATCAAGATGTCATCCAGGTAAATGACTACGTAACATCCAATCAAGTCAGAAAAAACAACATTAATAAAATTCTGAAAAACCGCAGGAGCGTTAGTGAGGCCAAAGGGCATAACCCGGTTTTCAAACAGCCCCTCAGTTGTCAGGAACGTCCCCCTCCCGGATCCTTATAAGGTTATAAGCCCCTCGTAGTTCAAGCTTAGAAAACCATTTGGCCCCCGTGAGTTGATTGCATAGATCAGGAATCAACGGGAGAGGGTACGTGTTCTTAACAGTAATTTTGTTCAGTTCTCGAAAGTCGAGGCACGGTCGCAACCCACCATCTTTTTTCTTTACAAAGAAAAACCCCGCTGCCACGGGTGAGACCAAGGGCCGAATATGCCCCTTGCGAAGGCTTTCTTTAATGTACTCTTTCATAGCTTGGCGCTCAGGCCCGGACAAATTAAACAAACGAGCCTTGGGTAATTTGGCTCCAGGTACTAAATCGATAGCACACTCATATGGTCTATGTGGTGGGAGCGCCTCAGCCTCGCTTTCGGAAAACACATCTTTAAAGTCTCTCAGGTACTCTGGAATACCCTCCAGACCAACAGATGACACAGATACGGATTTTATCGGATTGACAAAAGGAACCGGGTTACAACACAGACCATTATCATTACATCCCCATCGGGTGATCTCCCCCTTCACCCAATCAATAAGAGGATTGTGACATTGCAACCAGGGCATTCCCAATACCAGTCCTGCAGGCAGATTATTCATAATGAAACAACTTAAATTTTCCACATGAGTGGAACCCACTTTCATAGAAAAAACTTCAGACATAAAGCAAATTCCATCCCGGGTAAGAGGGGATGAATCCACAGCCACAATTTTAACAGGGTCTTTTAACCTGACTGTCCCTATCTTATTAAGAGTCACAACTTGGGCATCAATCAGATTAATTGAGGAACCACAGTCAACAAAGGCGGTGGTCATAACAGGACCGCCAGCAATTTCCAATTCAACTTGGAGCACCATTTTTGTACGTGAGAAAAAATGTACCTGGGAGTCTGGACAACCTCCTCGATTGTTGCCCAGACTCAGTCGTTTCTCTGATGGTTTCTCTGAAGAAGGGCTGGAGGGGCAATTCCTTTTCCAATGTCCAGAGGCTCCACAGTAAAAGCATAGTAGATTGTCTCTACGGTGCCTTCTCTCTTTCTCCTTAACCGAGACTGACCCAACCTTCATGGGCTCAGATACAGGTGCAGAGTCACACAGTTTGGGATACAAGGGAGACTCTTGTTGCATCATTCCTGTAGCACGGAGTCTCCGGTCCATACGGACCGCCTGCATCATGGCGTCCTCCAGGGTATCAGGAGGCAGATGTAATGCCAGAGCGTCCTGCAGACGGTCAGAAAGGCCCCTGCGAAACAACTCCCTCAGGGCGGTGTCGTTCCAGGATACTTCGGCGGTCCAACGTCTAAACTCTGAGCAGAACCATTCAGCAGAGTGCCTCTCCTGTGTCACACTCATCACCATATCCTCAGCCAGACGCACTCTATCAGGCTCATTATAGATGTGCCCCAGAGCCTCAAAGAGCAAGTTCACTGACATATGTTCAGGAGCAGAGGAAGACAGAGAGAAAGCCCATGCTTGCGGAGCCCCCCGAAGTAGGGAAATAATGACCCCCACCCTCTGGAACTCATCCCCAGAGGAGCGGGGCCTTAGAGAAAAAAAAAAGCTTGCATCCTTCTCTGAAAGACCTGAACTCTTTTTTATCCCCTGAGAAAGGGTCGGGCAATTTGACCGGAGATTCGGGGGATGCTAATGACACATCTCTACCCTCAGAACTAGAACCCCCTGCATCGACAGCCCCCTGCACAGTAACCACCAACTGTTGCTGGGTATGGGCCATCGTGCGCTCTTCCACATTGAGTTTATGGAACATTTGGGTCAGGTGCTTGACCTGATCAGCCAAAGCTTGTATGGGATCCATGAGGATAACACACACCTTTTTTCTTTTTCTTCAGAGGAAAAAAAACTGAAACGGTCAGTTATAATGTCAGGAACACTGCTCTGCACTTTCTCACTGAGCCAGTGCGCGTGTCCTGAGTACGAAGACTGTACTATCCGTCAGCGTCTAAATGAAAAGGGACTGTATGGTAGGAGACCCAGGAAGACCCCACTTCTTACCCCGAGACATAAAAAAGCCAGGCTGGAGTTTGCCAAAACTTACCTGAAAAAGCCTTAAACATTTTGGAAGAATGTTCTCTGGTCAGATGAGACAAAAGTAGAGCTTTTTGGGCAAAGGCATCAACATAGAGTTTACAGGAGAAAAAAAGAGGCATTCAAAGAAAAGACGGTCCCTACAGTCAAACATGGCGGAGGTTCCCTGACGTTTTGGGGTTGCTTTGCTACCTCTGGCACTGGACTGCTTGACCGTGTGCATGGCATTATGAAGTCTGAAGACTACCTGCAAATTTTGCAGCATAATGTAGGGCCCAGTGTGTCATGGGTCTTCCAGCAGGACAATGACCCAAAACACACTTCAAAAGGCACTAGAAAATGGTTTGAGAGAAAGCACTGGAGATTTCTAAGGTGGCCAGCAATGAGTCCAGACCTGAATCCCATAGAACACCTGTGGAGAGATCTAAAAACGGCAGTTTGGAGAAGGCACCCTTCAAATATCAGGGACCTGGAGCAGTTTGCCAAAGAAGAATGGTCTAAAATTTCAGCAGAGCATTGTAAGAAACTCATTGATGGTTACCGGAAGCGGTTGGTCGCAGTTATTTTGGCTAAAGGTTGTGCAACCAAGTATTAGGCTGAGGGTGCCAATACTTTTGTCTGGCCCATTTTTGGAGTTTTGTGTGAAATGATCAATGTTTGCTTTTTGCTTCATTCTCTTTTGTGTTTTTTCATTTAAGACAAATTAAATGAAGATAATAATACCAAAGAATTTGTGTTTGCAATCATTTTCAGGAAGAAACTGAGTATTATCTGACATAATTGCAGGGGTGTCAATACTTTTGGCCACAACTGTATCACTGCAGTCTTCCACCAGTGAACCTTTATG
Source organism: Dendrobates tinctorius (assembly GCF_039654945.1). Taxonomy (NCBI): domain Eukaryota; kingdom Metazoa; phylum Chordata; class Amphibia; order Anura; family Dendrobatidae; genus Dendrobates; species Dendrobates tinctorius. The sequence goes on from NW_027361749.1 coordinate 14,267,084, forward strand.
GCAGATTGGCCAGATGGAAGCCTTTCCTCAGTGCCAGACATATGAAAGCCCACATAGAGTGTGCTAAAAAACACATGAAGGACTACCAGACTATGAGAAATAAGATTCTCTGGTCTGATGATATAAAGATAGAACTAAGCGGTATGTGTGGAGAAAGCCAGGCTCTGCTCATCACCTGCCCAATACAATCCCAACAGTGAAACGTGGTGGTCGCAGAATTATGCTATGGGGTGTTTTTCAGCTGCAGGGACACGATGACTGGTTGCAATTGAAGGAAACATGCATGCGGCCAAGGGATATCATGAATGAAAACCTCTTCTGCCGAAGGTTCACCTTCCAACAAGACAATCACCCTAAGCACACAGGTAAAATAACAAAGGAGTGGCTTCAGAACAACTCTGTGACCATTTTTGACTGGCCCAGCCAGAGTTCTGACCTAAACCCAATTGAGCATCTCTGGAGAGACCTGAAAATGGCTGTCCACCAATGTTCACCATCCAACCTGATGGAACTGGAGAGGATCTGCAAGGAAGAATGGCAGAGGATCCCCAAATCCAGGTGTGAAAAACTTGTTGCATCATTCCCAAGAAGACTCATGGCTGTACTAGCTCAAAAGGGTGCTTCTACTCAATACTGAGCAAAGGGTCTGAATACTTATGACCATGTGATATTTCGGTTTTTCTTTTTTAATAAATTTGCAAAAATTTCTACATTTCTGTTTTTTTTAGTCAAGATGGGGTGCACAGTGTACATTAATGAGAAAAAAATAAACTTTTTTGAATTTACCAAATGGCTGCAATGAAACAAAGAGTGAAAAATGTAAAGGGGTCTGAATACTTTCCTTACCCACTGTACATTCCTTGAGGAGTTTACTTTCCAAAATGGGGTCACTTGTGGGGGGTTTCCACTGTTTAGGCACATCAGGGGATCTCCAAACGGTATATGATGTCCGCTAATGATTTCAGGAAATTTTACATTCAGAAAGTCAAATGATGCTCCTTCCCTTCCAGCCCTGCCGTGCACCCAAACAGTAGTTTTCTCCCTCATATAGGGTGTCGGTGTACTCAGGAGAAATTGGAATACAAATTGTATGGTGCAATTCTCCTGTTATCCTTATGAGAATGCAAGCTTTTGGGCTAAAATATTTTGGTGGGGAAAATGTGATTTTATTAAATTTTTACGGCTCAATGTTATAAACTTCTGTGAACATATGGCTGTTCAAGGTGCTCATCACACATCTAGATATGTTCCTTGAGGAGTCTGGGTTTCGAAATGGGGTCATTTGTGGGGGTTTCCACTGTTTAGGCACATCAGGGGTTCTCCAAACGGGACATGACATCTTCTAATGATTCCAGGAAATTTTACATTCAAAAAGTCAAATGAGGCTCCTTCCCTTCCGAGCCTTGCCGTTCTCTCAAACAATAGCTTCCTCCCTCATATGGGGTATTGGCGTACTCAGGTAAAATTTCACTACAAATTGTATTGGGCAATTTCTCCTGTTACCCTAATGAAAATACAAATTTGTGAAGAAAATGTGATTTTTTTTTTATTTTCATGGCTAAACATTACAAACGTCTGTAAAGCACCTGAAGGTTAAAAGTGCTCACCACATACCTAGATCAGTTCCCTGAGGGATCTAGTTTCCAAAATGGTGTCACTTGTGGGGGATGTTCACTGTTTAGGCACATCAGGGGCTCTCCAAATGTAATATGGTGTCCTCCAATTGTTCCAGAAAATTTTGCATTCAAAAAGTCAAATGGCGCTCCTTTCTTTCCGAGCTCTGCAGTGCGACCAAACAGTGGATTTCTCCCTCATATGTGGTATTGGCATGCTCAGGAGCGCGTTTCGGGGTGGATGCATCCAAGGGACAGTCGTCACTTGTATCAGGTAATACCTACATCGTTGCTCCCAACCACAGTATGTCACCCCGATAAGAATCTACCCTGTCTTACTACCATTGTGATTGATATATTATTTTTTCTCCCAATTGAGTTGACATTTTCTGCTGTTGGATATTTTCTAGGCACTATTACACAAATACTTTAATTGCCCTTTCTTTCTATTAGCAACGCAATACATACCTGTACATGCTTGCCCTACATTAATCTTACATGTTTTCTCAGCAATTTATCAATGGCATCTTATACTGACATCATCCTGTTTCCTTTTATAACAATGCACATATGCACTTTGCAATTTGCTTCTACAAAAGTATAATCTATGATGTTTCTATTCATTTGTCTGTTATCATTCATGCAAATTCATTAATATTTGCCTCTGTCCCTTGTGTATTGCGTCCCCTTTTTCACTGGTTGTTTTTCCCACCTTTACCTCATTTTAAACTTTTTTGTAATACCAATAAAGTTATAATTTTCTCATCTATTTTGGGCCCTTAAATTCGTTTTTTTCCTTGTTTCTTAAACATTTATCTTGCTGATGTGTCTTTATTCCATGTTGTTTGTACACATGTGGTGGTGATTGCTACTTTTCTTACATAATCTTACATTACTATCAATCATTATTTTTATATGTAAATGTGTACCTTGCCTTTGAGGTTTTTTATTGCTGATGGAGAAAGCAGAGGCCTAGGCTGTGAGCCCATGCTCCTCAACCCCACCGAATGACAGCAGTGGAACATAAAACCAAGTCAAATGTTCTTTTTTTTACTGGTGTATTCCCGCGCACACCTTCCCACCCCAAAAATGGTATACGGACCGGTTCATGGTTACTTCTTCTTGTCCTTCTCCTCTACCATAGCAAGAGGGTCATGAAGCGGCCCCCACTCATAATTTTTAGAGGGTAAACAGGGGGCCCTCACTCATAATTTTTGATGGGTAAATAGGCAGCCTTCACTCATTATTTATAGAGGGTAAACAGGCAGCCTTCAGTCATTATTTATAGAGGGTAAACAGGCAGCCTTCACCCATTATTTATAGAGGGTAAACAGGCAGCCTTCGCTTGTAATTTTTAGAGGGTCATCATGCGATCCTCGCTCTTAAGTGTTCCAGGGTTTTTTTGATGCCCTCCTTCATAGATTTTAAAGGATGTGTATGAGGCATACCTTACAATTCCTTACATATATATACATACACCCCAGGGGTAAATGTTTTTCAGCCCTTGCACTTAGTGCACAGGCTTTACCAGTGTAGGAGTCCCACTCCTTAAAAATGGGAAAAAATGTTTTCTGAGATCCTCCCCTAGGTGTCTTCCAAGGTGTATTGCAGTTCCTCCTAATTTTTTTCAGCCCTTCCACTTATTGCAAAGGCTTTATGGATCTAGGAGTACAACTACCTAACAATTTTAACAGAATGTGTATGAGACCCTCCTTTATGTCTTATGCAGAGTGTATGGGAGTCCCTCTTCATTCTAGTTTTTGGCAGTTCTTGCATTGTCCGCATAGGCTTAGTGAGTTTCAGAGTCCCTCCTTCATAAATTAAACAGGATATGTCTGACCACGTCACACACACCACATGCCCTGATAAGGTAGTAAAATATTAAAATTACATTTACCGGTGACTACTAATGAGTGTAGTTTTATTTTCCCCTCTACAATGTAATCTTCTTTTGTCATAGGCGATGGGGAAATACGGTGAAAGATGGCCAGCTATTAAGGAGTGGAGGAGGCTTTCTTTTCTTTTTAATTTTGCGTTATATACAGCAAAGAATATTTCATAACCTTTTTTCCTGTAGAATCCATTTTTATCTTCAGTTTTGTATGTTTTATTGTCAGTCCGTAAAAGTGGAGTAATGCTCTGAAAACATTGTTCCCAGCAGCAACCTGGAAGTCAGACATGCATCTTCCCCACAATGTTCCCATTCCATTTGAGAGGTGTTTCTATTCATTTCAGTGTTTTTCCTTTCCCCCAGCCCCACTGTTGGGGTCTACCAGAAGAATGCTCAAGTTTCCCATTGACTTTCATTATACTCGGTACTCGAGTCGAGCCGGTCCAGGCATCCGATCTGCATGTTTCGAGTACTGAGCACGCGAGCATTTTAGTGCTTGATCAGAACATCTCTAATAATTATAGCAAAATTATTACACACACAGTTTAGCTAAAACATCAGTGTAATTAGCACGTAATTGTCTTCAGGAGTGTTGGTTTAAACCAAAGAACCACTCCAGCGGTATGTTTCTTAATTACTGCACTGGAGTGGTGCTTCTAATCTAAGTTCCCTTGTCATAGTCTTATACTTACCAGCCGCTGACTTCATTTGTTATAGGCACAACTCTGGTTTGTCTCCAAAAGTTTGTGAACTGCTGTTTGCTCCAGTTTTTGCTGGGCAAGTTGAAGGTCACTTCTCAATGCAAGTCTACGAGAGCCAGAATTACGCCCTCGCAGACTTGCATTGAGAGCTTGAGACCGTTACCTCTGAGTTCTGGTCAGTCAGAAGTAGCGATCATAAGATGGGACCAGAGAAGCACTGATAACAGGTAAAAACAGCAAATGGTGAGTATAATACTAGGTTCAGGGACCTTACCTTAGTAGCATCACTCCAGAACTGAAATTATTAAAAACACTGGAGTGGTGCTTTAACTTCTTAAAGACCACCAATATGCCTTAAAACGGCGGCCTCTATGGGTACTTATTCGTTTATTGCTGTTTTAAAAGGACGATCAGGAATAAGGCTGTAGCACCCCCCCAGTGTAGTAAAATCTCTGGGGACTAGGGTACCGGTGGAGAATGTGATCAGGGCGGGATTTTCTGGTGTCAGATCACAAAAAAAGTGTGCCCGCTGTTTCAATAATTTTTCTCTCTATTGACATGATATACATGTCAGAGGAGAGAGAAATGATGCTCCCCGAGACCTCTCGATACCTCCACAATCCTCCAGTCCCTCCTGATCCATCCCCTGGGCTGGTGTCATCTTCCTGAAAAACAAAATGGTGGGTGCATGTGCAGCGCGCCCGCCGAGATCTGCTGCCTTGGCAAAAATTGAAATTTTTTAATTGGATCCTTTTAATCACTGTGACAGACCCTATCACACTGATAAAAATAAAAAAGTAAATCAAATCCCCCTTTGTCAGATGAAAATTATTTATATTTTTTTATTTTTTCCATTCTTTGCAATTGGGTTTGGTGTTAAGGTTGGGATTAGGGTTTGGGTTAGGGTTGGGCTTGTATTAGGGGTGTGTTAGAGTTTGGGTTGGGGTTAGAACTGGGGTTTTTTCAGGAGTAAATAAATTAAAAAATGACGATATGATGGCTAGTGTTGAGCACAAGTGTTTGCTACTCGAGTTTGCATGGGGTGCTCATGTATGCACGGAGTATTGCAATTTTTTTTGGGTGTCTAACAGCTGCAAAACATGCGGGGTAGGGACTCGAGCATGTCACTCGAGCACCCGCGATATTCGGTGAAAACCAGAGCACCCGATGCAAACTGTAGTAGTGAGCACCAAAGACGACATATTCAATATGACTATTTAATGATATCAAATTCTGTGTTGTACCTGTGGGTTCAAAATGATTGCTATACTGCGGGATAAAATTCTTTAGGGAGTTCTCTAATTATTCCAGCAAATTTTACATTCTAAAAGTCAAATGGCACTCCTTCCCTTTCGAGCTCTGCCATGCTCACAAGCAGTAGATTTCCCCCACAAATAAGGTATTGGTGTATTCAGGAGAAATTGTAAAACTAATTTTGGGGTCCATTTTCGACTGATACCCTTGTGAAAATAAAAAAGTTAGGGTCTAAAGTCAATTTTTTGTGATAAAAATTAAAAGTTCATTTTTTCTTTTCACATTGGTTCAGTTTCTGTGAAGCATCTGAAGGGTTAATAAACTTTTTGAATGTGGTTTTGCACACCGTGAGGGGTGCAGTTTTTAGAATGGTGTCACTTTTGGGTACTTTCTGTCATATAGACCTCTCTAAGTTACTTTAAATGTGATGTGGTCCCTAAAAAAATGGTTTTGCAAATTTTGTTGGAAAAAAGAGAAATCGCTGGTCAACTTTCAACCCTTCTAACAAAGGGTTAACAAAAATAAATTATGCTTCGAAAATTCTGCAAATGTAAAGTAGACATATGGGAAATGTTATTTATTAACTATTTTTGTGACATATCGCTCTGATTTAAGGGAATAAGAATTAAAAGCTTGAAAATAGTGAAACTTTCTAAATTTTTGCCAATTTTCCATTTTTGTTACACTAATAGGCGCAAGTCATATCGAACAAATTTTACCAGTGTCATAAAGTACAATATGTAACAAAAAAACTTTCTCAGAATCAGTGGGATAGGTTGAAGCGTTCCAGAGTTGTAACCTCATAAACTGACAATGGTCAGACTTGTAAAATTTGGATTGGTTATTAATGTCAAAATTGGCTTGTCATTAAGGGGTTAAGAGGCAATTTTGTGATGTCAAGTTCCCTTTACACCGTGTGCAGAATTATTAGGCAAGTTGTATTTGAGAGGATTCTTTTTATTACTGAATAACAACTATGTTGTCAATCAACCCAATAGACTCATAGATATCAAAGCTTAATATTTTTGGAAGTTGGAGTGTTTTTTTTTAGATTTGGCTATCTTAGGAGGATATCTGTTTGTCCAGGTAACTATTACTGTGCATAATTATTAGGCAACTTAATAAAAGCCAAATATATATCCATCTCGCTTGTTTCTTTTCACCAGTTAAACCAATATAACAACACAAAATTTAGAAGTAAACATTTCTGACATTCAAAAACAAAACAAAAAAAATCAGTGACCAATATAGCCACCTTTCTTTACAATGATACTCAAAAGCCTTCTATCCATAGATTCTGTCAGTTGCTTGATCTGTTTACGATCAACATTGTGTGCCACAACCACCACAGCCTCCCAGACACTGTTCGGAGAGGTGTACTGTTTTCCCTCCCTGTAGATCTCACATTTTATGAGGGACCACAGGTTCTCTATGGGGTTCAGATCAGGTGAACAAGGGGGCCATGTCATTATTTTTTCTTCTTTTAGACCTTTACTGGCCAGCCACGCTGTGGAGTATTTGTATTTGGATGAATGTGATGGAGCATTGTCCTGCATGAAAATCATGTTTTTCTTGAACGATACTGACTTCTTCCTGTACCACTGCTTGAAGAAGGTGTCTTCCAAAAACTGCCAGTAGGTCTGGGAGTTGAGCTTCACGCCATTCTCAACCCGAAAAGGTCCCACAAGTTCATCTTTGATGATACCAGCCCATACCAGTACCCCACCTCCACCTTGCTGGCGTTTGAGATGGAGTGGAGCTCTCTGCCCTTTACTGATAAAGCCTCGGGCCCATCCATCTGGCCAATCAAGAGTCACTCTCATTTCATCAGTCCGTAAAACCTTAGAAAAATCAGTCTTAAGATATTTCTTGGCCCAGTCTTGACATTTTATCTTATGTTTCTTGTTGAAAGGTGGTCGTTTTTCAGCCTTCCTTACCTTGGCCATGTCCCTGGGTATGGCACACCTTGAGCTTTTTGATACTTCAGTAATGTTGCAGCTCTGAAATATGGCAAAACTGGTGGCAAATGGCATCTTGGCAGCTTCACGCTTGATTTTCCTCAATTCATTGGCAGTTATTTTGCGCCTTTTTTATCAACACGCTTCTTGCAACCCTGTTGGATATTTGCCATGAAACGCTTAATTATTCAGTGATCACGCTTCAAAGGTTTGGCAATTTCAAGTTTGCTGCATCCCTCTGCAAGACATCGCACAATTTTGACTTTTCAGAGTCTTTCAAAACTCTCTTCTAACCCATTTTGCCAAAGGAAAGGAAGTTGCCTAATATTTAAGCACACCTTATATAGGGTTTTGATGTCATTAGACCACACCCCTCCTCATTACAGAGATGAAAATCACCTGATTTACATAATTGGCAGTTGGCTTTCAAGCCTATACAGCTTGGAGTAGGACAACATGTATAAAAAGGATGATGTGATCAAAATACTCATTTGCCTAATAATTCTGCACACAGTGTAAGGAGCAAAAATATAAAGTGAAGACAGTATGTCCCTTCAAAATGCCAATTCTCAATGTTTTTCATCATTTGATTACCTAACACCTTGACATTTGGAAAGTACCATATTATTCGGACTATAAGATGCACTTTTTCCCAAAAAAATTTGGGAGGAAAATAGGGAGTGCATCTTATCATCTGAACACAGGCTTACCGGGGGGTTGCGGCAGTGGTGAGGCAGCATCCTTTTCTCAGGGAACCGGCGGCGGCAGAGGTGTGGCGATGCTGAGGGTCGGTGTCGGCGGTGCGGAGTGCATCATTGTGGTTTCTCTTTGGCCATCTTCTTGAAGCCGTGGGCCGCCGGAGGCAGCGCATGCGTGGATTGAGATCTCGGCTGACCTCTCACGCTCCATTTTCCTGAGGCTGTGGGCTTGAGATCTCGGCAGCCCTCGACTTCAGGAATATGGCTGCCAGAGGCCGCATGTGCACAGACTGAGATCTCAGCGGCCATTTTTTCTGAAGCTGAGGGCCGCCGAGATCTCAATCAGTGCGAGGCTTCAGAAGGATAGCCACCTAGAAACTGGTGATGCATTCAGCTTTGCTCGCCGTGGACACTGGGCCGCGGCGTCCTGAGCCAGTATTAATGTGAAGATGCTGCAGTGTCTGGTAAATGGCTCCAGGGTCTGCTCCTTGCTACCTGCTCTGCCTCACCACTGACCCGCAGCATCGCACCGCTGGTATACCCTGGGACTGCAGCATTGCTCCATTTCTGCCACCGCCGGCTTCCTGAGGATGGGACCATGCCTCCTGTGAACCCACTCTACCACCACCGGTCCTCAGGAAAGATACCTTAAATTTGGACAATATGACAGACCCCCATCTTATAAAAATCTTTTTTTCTGCTATTTTCCACCTCAAAATTTGGGGTGTGTCTTATGGTCCGGTGCATCTTATAGTCTAAAAAATACGGTAAGTGCTGTTTTTATTATTTTTTTAATATGCCTTCTATCACATCTATTACCAGTTTTACATTATGTGTTTTGTTGCTTCATTTTTCCTTTTTGGAATTGTTTGGCAATTGTTACTAGTTTTAGCATTCATTTAATTTCCATTAGATTATTAATAGAGTTTTTGTTTCTAATATTTAAAATTAACATCACTTGTCAAACATTACAGAAATCTGACCTATGAATTATAAAAGACCAGTGTTGTTTATTATTACACAATCACTAAGAATTAGACATGCTCATTATTATTTTTCTGGCTACTGGAATCCTATTCAAGAACAATGTAACAAATGTTTATTAATGTACATTTAAAATACACTTTAATCTGTAATATTTCCTATATAACATTTATTTTAGCATTCATTTACACATTATTTTTCCTAAATAATGTACAATAGTACTTTATCAATCATGTCACTACACACTTCATCCTCATGATGCACAGATGACAAGTCATAACATTTGTTTTTGTAGTGTCTCTAAAATATTTTTTGTAACTTTTTGCTTAAAGCTTCATTACCACTCAAATCTAGTTTATATTGTTCCCTCTGGCAAAAATGGCGTTTTGCTGCGGTCGATGCTTTCAGATGCACATCATGTTATTAAGTCTTAGATTTTTTACTGCCTGCTGTTCCTTTAGTGACAATTGACTTTAATATAAATACAGAAAGCTCATCATCTGCTGTCTTGCTGTTGAAGTATGTGACATTTGATCTAGGTATCCATTTTTTAGAGAAATAAAACCAAATGGCATTTAGAGGAATTTTTTTTAACCAGTAGTAAAACACCTCTAGATGTATGCACTGGACACCATCTTACTCCTTGCTGTCCGAGATACAGTACTTCACATAATTAGCATGGATTACCACGGGTTGTGTGTTTATTCTTTGAATAAGGGGTTTAGAGGTGTTTATATGTTTTTCTTTCTCAATCTCTATGTGTTCCCCCTATAAAATAATAACACTTATACCCACCTCCGATTCTGTTCCATAGGTGTCAGCACCGGTACTCCTAGGGATTGCGTGACTTGCTGCTCTGTCACTTCCTCTGGATATATGTGATTTGTCCGAAGGTGAGGAAAGCAAAGCCAGTGCTGATAGGCCAAAGTGATTGCGTAATATAGGATTGCGTAAAATATCAATGTCACGGGATCCTTGGGAGAGCCAGTGCCGACATTGCTGAAACGGAGCTGGCACAGTATAAGTGTTATGATTTTACAAGGGAAAAACATAGAGTTTGAGAAAGGTTGTCCGAGTAGTGGACAACTATTTGGTTGGCTGTCTATGGAAATGGCTCTAGTGTTTGTGAAAGTGTGCCTAAGTAAGCATATTACTGTATAACTCAGGTGGATCGTTAACCTTCTGAACGTCAATGCAAATTATGTAATAGTGCCCAAACTTTCATGTGTCCTAATACTAGTGTTTTATTATGTAGCTCAGAGGCCTTCACACCTTCTCAGCCTCGAGGCCATGGAAATGACTGCTACCTTTACAAAAAAATCTGACCTATCGAGACATGGACTCCACAAGACCTCTGGAGATGTCGTATGATGTCGAGCATTAAGATAAAAGAATATTAGTAGCAGATCAGTTATGTCCTGTAAGTTGCAGAGTAAAACCACCATTGATCAGGCATGTTTTTCCAGCTCATCACATAATTGAGATCTAAGGGGTTTGGAGGCCCAGTCAATATTTTGATCTCTTTGCCATATTCCTCACCATTCCTAAACAGATAGAGTTCTTTGTCCGGCGTAATATAGTAATTTCTTTGGCCAAATACAGACTACATTTCAAACATATTTTTCATGTTGGTTTCACCTTGTCATGACCTGATTCTAGATGTGATTGAAGCATTGCTATCGTTATCAAGACTATTCACGAGGAGATTTGCAATCAATGTATTGAACTTCCCTTGACTATCAAAATGTAAGAATTTTATCTGTTATATACTATAGAAAAAAATAGAAGAAAAATAGAAAAGTGAAGCATTTTTTTGCTTGATAGTTTATATATTTTCCATAATTGTTCTATTAATTATTTACTATGTACCTACTTTATAATGCCACTCATAGCTAGCATGCATAGAGTCACTGCCTCTGCAATCATTTCAGCTGTACTGGAGCTGTAAGCATTGGATCCCTATTCACAGCATGAGTTACTGATTTAGGGAAAATGTTTGCAGTATTGTACATCAATCAGCCATACTATTAAAGCCACCTATCAATGGAGTGAGACAGCAAGTTACCAGTCAGTTCTTAAAGTTGATGTATTTAAAGTTGAAAAAAGGGCAAATAATGATTGTGAGTGACTTTAACATGACCAATTTGTACTGGGTAAATTGGGTGAGGACATTTCCAAAACAACAGTACTAGTGGGGTGTTTCTGGTATGTAATGGTTAGCACTCGAGAAGAGCAGATCAGCAGAAATTCAATTTGCAGAGAAGTTATTCTCCATGAACTTAATGAAGTTTTTCCACATTACCAAATTTTTGCTGCAAGTGATGCAGCATTCAGCACACCGGGGCATACATTTCATTACATAACCCTGACGTGAGCCCTCCTTTTCTATGCCTGTTAATTTCTTTATTTTTTTCCTTTTACATGTACACTCCCCTGATGACTCTTTATCATTGAGGTACAGGAAAGATGTATATCTTTGTACCATGTTAGCCAGTAGATAGAAGAATATTTAGAATTGAGAGGACTCAATTACCAGTTTATGGCTACATAGACCCATATAGAGTGCCCACGCTGACTCTTGTCCACTGTCAGAGCACCAACTCACCAGGTTTAAAAACAAAATTGTGAATTTTGGAGTATACATGCCAGTCACAGCCAGCTACCCCAATATACAGTGGGGCAAAAAAGTATTTAGTCAGTCAGCAATAGTGCAAGTTCCACCACTTAAAAAGATGAGAGGCGTCTGTAATTTACATCATAGGTAGACCTCAACTATGGGAGACAAACTGAGAAAAAAAAATCCAGAAAATCACATTGTCTGTTTTTTTTCATTTTATTTGCATATTATGGTGGAAAATAAGTATTTGGTCAGAAACAAAATTTCATCTCAATACTTTGTGATATATCCTTTGTTGGCAATGACAGAGGTCAAACGTTTTCTGTAAGTCTTCACAAGGTTGCCACACACTGTTGTTGGTATGTTGGCCCATTCCTCCATGCAGATCTCCTCTAGAGCAGTGATGTTTTTGGCTTTTCGCTTGGCAACACAGACTTTCAACTCCCTCCAAAGGTTTTCTATAGGGTTGAGATCTGGAGACTGGCTAGGCCACTCCAGGACCTTGAAATGCTTCTTACGAAGCCACTCCTTCGTTGCCCTGGCGGTGTGCTTTGGATCATTGTCATGTTGAAAGACCCAGCCACGTTTCATCTTCAATGCCCTTGCTGATGGAAGGAGGTTTGCACTCAAAATCTCACGATACATGGCCCCATTCATTCTTTCATGTACCCGGATCAGTCGTCCTGGCCCCTTTGCAGAGAAACAGCCCCAAAGCATGATGTTTCCACCACCATGCTTTACAGTAGGTATGGTGTTTGATGGATGCAACTCAGTATTCTTTTTCCTCCAAACACGACAAGTTGTGTTTCTACCAAACAGTTCCAGTTTGGTTTCATCAGACCATACGACATTCTCCCAAAACTCCTCTGGATCATCCAAATGCTCTCTAGCAAACTTCAGACGGGCCCGGACATGTACAGGCTTAAGCAGTGGGACACGTCTGGCACTGCAGGATCTGAGTCCATGGTGGCGTAGTGTGTTACTTATGGTAGGCCTTGTTACATTGGTCCCAGCTCTCTGCAGTTCATTCACTAGGTCCCCCCGCGTGATTCTGGGATTTTTGCTCACAGTTCTTGTGATCATTCTGACCCCACGGGGTGGGATTTTGCGTGGAGCACCAGATCGAGGGAGATTTTCAGTGGTCTTGTATGTCTTCCATTTTCTAATTATTGCTCCCACAGTTGATTTCTTCACTCCAAGCTGGTTGGCTATTGCAGATTCAGTCTTCCAAGCCTGGTGCAGGGCTACAATTTTGTTTCTGGTGTCCTTTGACAGCTCTTTGGTCTTCACCATAGTGGAGTTTGGAGTCAGACTGTTTGAGGGTGTGCACAGGTGTCTTTTTATACTGATAACAAGTTTAAACAGGTGCCATTACTACAGGTAATGAGTGGAGGAAAGAGGAGACTCTTAAAGAAGAAGTTACAGGTCTGTGAGAGCCAGAAATCTTGTTTGCTTGTTTCTGACCAAATACTTATTTTCCACCATAATATGCAAATAAAATGAAAAAAAAACAGACAATGTGATTTTCTGGATTTTTTTTTCTCAGTTTGTCTCCCATAGTTGAGGTCTACCTATGATGTAAATTACAGACGCCTCTCATCTTTTTAAGTGGTGGAACTTGCACTATTGCTGACTGACTAAATACTTTTTTGCCCCACTGTAAGTGTGGCATGGACGAGACATGATCACGTCCGCCTGTTAAGTTAATCAAACGTTATGCATAACTTTCTCCACAAGTGTATGCCAGCCACCAGCTGGGGTACATTTCTGGCAATGGTGCACTGGATTTATCTTCTGACCCTTTGTTTTTATGGCCAATTAGACTCTCAAAACTTCTGATCAGAACTTCTAGTCATTAGTAAATCTGTTTTGAAGCCCTTCCTTTACCTTTTGATTTATACATTTGTCAGTGGACAGTTTAGTTAACACAATTGCACTATGTTTCAGCCTGCAAACTCATTTTGCTCATTCATTTTCAGCAACATGATATGAAGTTTTCAGGTTGCTCTAAGTTTTAAATACTTCCCTTGTGGGAGCGTCTCTGCCTGTAATATAGGATGGATGTAAGGTCAGTGTGTATTTAGAATATGACCGTCTTCATTAAATTATACAGTAGCCTAACTTCTGTCCTGCACTTTTCCCCTCTTTATTTGCTTTCCTCCTTTTCTATAGTCTACTTTCTTTGCTATCCCTGATTCTTTCTCTCCTCTCCATGTTGAGGAGTTCTGTGTACAAACAGAAACCTTAGAATCCAGTAACAGGAGCTGTGATGGATTTGTATCATTTCATTTTGGAATAGAAATCAGCTATTTAAAAGACTTACAGACACTTTACAGAATCAAAATGGTAGATAATTTTTTAATGAAGACTTTTTAAAATGTTGCTTAGATATATATAGTTATTACACCTAATATTATTCTTATTTTTCGGATTATAAGACGCACTCTTTTCCCCCAAATTTTGGGGGAAAATGGGGGTGCATAATAATAATAACTAAATAATCTTTATTTTTATATAGCGCTAACATATTCCGCAGCGCTTTACAATTTGCACACATTATCATCACTGTCCCTGATGGGGCTCACAATCTAAATAAATTCCCTATCTGCATGTCTTTGCATCTTATAATGCAGATATACTGTTGCTGCAGGCCGCAGGTTGGGATGAGGGGGTGTCTGGCGGTGCTGCAGGGGTGTCTGGCGGTGCTGTGGGGGTGTCCGGTGCTGCTGCAGGTGTCTCTGATGCTGTGGGGGGCTCTGCTTACATTTTGTGAAAGGCCAGAACCCCCACAGTTAAATGGTTTCCTATGCGGTGACTCTGGGAAATTGGCGCCGAGGGCGGCACATGCACAGATGGAGATCTCGGCACCAAGATCTCAGGAGATTAGATTTGAGAGCTGAGATCTCATCTCCTGAGATCTCGGTGCCAAGATTTCCATCTGCGCATGTGCCGACCCCGGCCGCCATTTTTCCGGAGTCCACTGCATAGGAAACCATGGAACTGCGAGGGCTCTGGCCTTTCACAAAACGTCGGCAGAGCCCCCACAGCACGGAGACACCCACAGCAGCACCGGAGACACCCGCAGCACCGCCGATCACCCCCGCAGTGCCGAAAACCCCCGCAGCAGCGAACCGCACATCGGAACACCCCCTCATCCTAGCCTGTGGCCTGAAGCATCACCCCACTGCTGCCTCTTCTAGCAGCAACCCTGGGACCCCGCTTCACCGCAGCCACCCCCGGTAAGTAATAAGACGCTTGGATTATAAGAAGCACCACCATTTTATTTAAAAAAAAATTTTTTCCTATTTTTCGCCTCAAAATTTGGGGTGCGTCTTATAATCCGGAGCATCTTATAATCCGAAAAATATGGTAAATATTCCACTTTTACTCAGTCCTTGACCATAATACATGTATACTGACATGTACTCTTATTTTGCCGTTTATCCCTGATAACCACTGTCATAATGTAATGGTAAAATAGGACCAATCTCTAAACCATCCCTTGAGAGGGATTGAGACATGTCTTCACCATAACTTTGAAAGGGAACAAGACCTAGCACTCTAATCATCTGACCATGGTTACTCTATGACATGCTACCATGAACAGGTAATTGAAATGGGCTATCTTGTGGAGAGCAGGCACAAAGTCCGGACTCAGTATATACAAGAAGCTGAGAGATGACAAATTTATTACCTATGGAGAAAACTCTTCCTATGTTCTAAAGCACTACAAGCATACTCTTTTTAGCTGGATTCCAGTTCTGAATATTTTTCTGTGAGAGGAGTGTGTCCTATAGTTATGGGAGACTTTTTTTGGTGTCGTTACAAAGTGGCAAATGTATCACATTTACTTACATCGCTATGTGGCCTGCTGATCAGTCCAGAATTAATATCGGCCAGATGCACAAAGTTGGATATGCCATGTCTCCTGTCCATCAAAAGCTAAAATCATGATAGGAAATATGGCATTAATATCTCCCTCCTGAGAGGTTTTGAGTGCTGTCTTTCCATGTTCCTGGTCTGGTCATTCCAGCGGTTAACTTTTCTCAGCCTCAGTCTGGTCTCCGATTTGCTATTTCGCTCAGCTGTATCCTGCAGGTGGTGTCAGCTATAGTTCTGCCTTCGGCTTGTGTATCTGACTCTGGTATATCCTGATTATTACTGCTGTGATCCCTCATGTCTGTTTATTCCCTCTGTCTGTCCTGACTCAGTGTTTCCCTGTAAATTTGTTGACTTCCTGGTTTTGACTTGGCTTGTATTCGGACCTGCTTCTGTCTTTTGCCTTATCCACTTCCAACCATTGCTGACCCCCTAGCTTGTTTCTGACCACCTGTACTGCTGTGACCTCGGATACTTCTGTTCCTGGCTGTTTCTGACTCAGCTTGTCTGACCACACTTTTACCACCTGGTGGCACTTGTGCTGCTGCTCACTGTTGCTACGCTGTGTGTGCAACCTCTCTTCCCTCACCAGCACCCCCTGGTGGAGGTTGTGCTATACTGCACTGCAGTAGCATGACATTATAGCTGACCAATTTAAGACCATGTGCCTTTTTCTCCAGGAAGTTTTCTTCTGCAGAGGAAGTATGATATTGGTAACTAGGAGTTATTGGCCAAAATTGGCTTTTGAAGAATGGAGGCATTTTTTGGAGGGGGCGTTTCATCGGATCACGTTGATTATGGAACACAAGAACTTGTCTTACATTGAATATGCCAATCGCTTAACTCCTAGATAGGCTAGGTAGTTGCTTTTTTTTCTCGTTTTCATTTTTCTAACACTTTTAGGCCTGGTTCCAAGAATATCAAGGTGGATGCCTTATCTCACAGTTTTGATCCGATATCACCCCGATCCTCCTTCCTCCATTCTTCAGCCCGGGGTGGTTGTTGCTTGGGTATCCTCTGAATTGGAGCGTGAAATTCGGGTGGTTCATTCTCTTGCTCCTCCATCTTTGCCTGTTAATAAGCTGTTTGTCCCGGTTCAGTACCTGTTCTCTGGGAGTTCCACGATTCTACTCTCAGTGGGCACCCGGGGATCTCTGCCACTCGGAAAGCCATTGCTAAGCTGTTTTGGTGGTCCTCCATGACCTCTGATGCCACTAGGTTTGTGTCTGCTTGTGATACCTGTGCCCGTGCTAAGAGCTCCCATAAACGGCCGGCTGGGAAATTGGTGCCATTGTCAATTCCGGATAGACCTTGAACTCATTTGTCCATGGACTTTATCACTGATCTCCCTCCTTCCAATGGCAAAACTGTTATCTGGGTAGTGGTTGACAGATTCAGTAAACAGGTGCATTTTGTGCCTTTTTCAGGATTGCCTAATGTAGAAACACTATCTAAGTTGTTTGTTGAGCACGTTGTATGGCTGCATGGTGTGCCTTTGAGTGTGGTTTCTAAAAGAGGGGTACAATTTGTGTCCAAATTTTGGAGGGCATTTTGTAAAAGATTGAGTATTTGCTTGACCTTCTCCTCTGCCTACCATCCCGAGACCAACAGTCAGACGAAGAGGACCAATCAGTCACTTGAATAGATTTTGTGGTGTTTTGCTACATCTCAGCAGGATGATTGGTGTTCCTCGTTGCCCATGGCTGAGTTTGCATTTAACAATCGGATTAACCAGTTCACTGGCACCTCTCTGTTCTTCTTTAACTATGGTATTCATCCCCGTTTTGGTGAATTTTCTAGGCTGGATTCAGGATGTCCAGGGGCTGATACGGCAGTTCAATGATTGAGGGAGGTGTGGAGGATGGTCCAGAAGAACATTTGGAGGCTCAGGGCAAACATAAACATTTTACTGATAAACGATGGTCTGTAGGACCTACTGTATGTTCCTGGTGGGAGATAAAGTGTGGTTGTCTATCAAGAACATTGAGGTTGTCAACTCAGTTGCCTTTCCTCTCTTGCTTTGGATAACCAATGTGTTCCATAATTCCCTTCTTAAGTCATTTGTACCTTCTTCTGCTGGGCACCCATCCTGCTGTGATCACTGATTTGCCCTGTGTCTGTTTATTTCCTCTGTCTGTCCTGACTCAGTGTTTCCCTGTAAGTTTGTTGACTCCCTGGTTTTGAATGGGCTTGCATTCAGACCTGCTTCAGTCTTTTATCTTTGTCTTATCAGCTTCAATCCATTGCTGACCCCCTGGCTTGTTTCTGACCATATATACTGCTGTGACCTCTGGTACTTTGGCTCCTGGCTGTTTCTGACTCGGCTTGTCTGACCACTCTTTCACCACTCTTGTGCTGCTGTTCAGTGTTGCTACGCTGTGTGTGGAACCTCTCTTCCCTCACCAGCACCCTCTGGTGGAGGTTGCACTATACTGCACTGCAGTAGCATTCCAGCAATGCAGGCAGAGCTGAGAAAGCTAACCCTGCCCACACCAGGCTCTTTGTATATAATGTGTATAGACAGTGAGCTGCTTATCATAGAAGGGGTGGAGTCGTACTTGGGCTAAAGTACTGTTGTGTCCAAGCAATGATGAGCTTCTGATGTTAAAACAATCATTGCAAGTAAAAAGCAGAGCTTGGTAAGAGAGACATCACTTAAATTTGTGTTTCAACCCCTACCTCATGCTGTCCCCTGATTACATAGCAAAATCTGCTGACAGATTCCTTTTAATAGGATAAAAACTTTGATGTTAGTGATTCTTTAATAGTGGTACATCCCCACTAAGTTCTACAATATGCAAGATTACTTGTGTATATCTCCCAACATTTCTGCTTTTGCTTTGACTTAGGATATATAAGACTACATTCACACATAACATTTTTTAGATCTATCTTAAAAAAACTGTCTCACTTCCATGTGTCATTTGCTTTTTATCTGTTTTGCATCCAGTTTTTTATCTATTCGTTTTTAAAAACTTTTTTTTGTCAATTGACAAATGACTTGTTAAGAAAACAAATGTAAAACTGATGTAAATTGGATGACTTTCATTTTATTTAATCAATTTTTGATGGATCTCAATAGACTTGATTGGCTGAGCCTGATCCACAAAATTTATTAGAATAGAGCATAAACTCAGTTTGACGAAATGGACATTAGGATCTGCTACAAAAATAAAGTGGGTGAGTGAATGGTTCCATCACAGTGTGTTGTCCCGATGAAAAACAGATGTGTGAAAGTAGCCTAGTATTGTTATGATGATTTTTTTTTAGATTTTTATGCTGAATTTAGATGCTCAGTTGGCTAGAAAAGACTAGATTGATATCCAGTGAAAAAGGAGCCATACAGCAGAAATGGGGAGGCACAGGAACAAAAAGAAAAGTGCCAAATAGAGAAGAAAAGCAGCATTTACATCAGATAAAAAAATAATAATACATTTTCATGGCAAGGGACGGGTCCTCTTTAAAAGATTCCTCTGTCAAATTAGAAGACTCCAGATTTTTAATAAATGTATTATACAGTATGTTTCAGAGATATGGGCCTTTTTATTTTATGCTATTTTTTCTGGTCTTTGACAAGGGGCTGTTGCTCACAGGATAATTATGCAGAGCAGCACGTCCACAGAGAATCCGGTGAGCCACTCCCTTGGTAAAGACCAAAAAGAGAAGCACAAAATAAAATGGACCCTATCTCTGCAACAGTATGGCGGATTTATAGAAAACAAAAAATTGAAAACAGGGGACTAGAGGGAATAAAATAATACCAAAAATTGACCACTTTTGACCTGGGACGTCTTAAATTAATGAAGTTCTATAAATTTGTTAGGCAGAATCGATACCTCCTGTATAACAGTCATGGATAACCTTGTCTTTAGTTGAATGTAAACCCTGAGAAATTAGACCAATATGTTAAACAGTTTTGTATATAATTTCGGCAGGGCAACAAGCTGTGGCACCATGCAGGGTTTCCGTTGTGCTGATTCCCTCTGCTCTCGGCTCCCATGTGGATGATTTCCTTTATCTGGCATCAGTGGCATTGTGTTATCTGGCCCTGGATGCCGACGCTCACTCTCTCGGTACACTAGATGTCACTATTGTTTTGTGTTCTTGAGAAGTCTGGCAGAGAAAAAAAGAACCAGAGCTACAAATAACATGTCTTTTATGAATACACAGGCGTTCAACCTCATGGTGTTAGAGCTCTTTTGTGGTGTCATTTATCCACGTCAGTGATATTATACCTATGAGTTTAGAGCGGTCTATGGATATGTGACCAAGACTACACTTCCTGATGTGGTGCAAAAGAAGGCCAGATGTTTTAGGGAGAATCTAGGCACAATAAGGCATTTAATAATCAAACAATTCTTGGGCAACGCATGACACTGTATTCTGCCCCAATAAATTGTGACTTACCTATCCCTATTCCAAATAGGAGTTTAGTGTGGCCTCTATTAGCCATCCCCCATGCACCAGTCAGCAGCCTCACTCTGACCTGCATGATGTGATGATCGTCCCAATAGACTAAACCCCTAAATTAAATCAGATGCTAGAACAGACCCTAATACAGACCCAAGATGAGACTTCTAAATTAATTCATAACCAAGATCTGACTCTAACATAAATTCAGATTTCAGACATGGTTCCTAAATTAATCATTCCTTCCCTTCCCTAAAATCATGGCCATAGCTCCCATGCATCAAACTACTGTTAAACATTTAAGAACGGGGCAATGTCTTCTCCTCTCCTCTGCGGTGAGAAGTGACTTGTGTTTGGTGACACAACAGTCAGCAGAGGCTTTAGTTTCTCCTCCATTTATCTGCACAGACATCAGCATAGTGTCGGTGCTCCATCTGTTGCGTGAGTCAAAAGCCACGGTGTGTGATTGTCTACAGCTAATAACAGTAGCTGCTGCTCCTCAACCTGAAATGCCTGGTGCTAAACACTGCCCTGATGGAACTGCAGAATGCATAGCCTTTTTCTCCTAAATTAAAAAATATGGATAATGGTATTGTCCTCTCTTGTAGCCTTTTTAATTTTCATATTCAAGCAGTTATCTTGGTTAACAGATTCAGTCCAGTTGCATTGAGTTTTAAGAAGACAGACTCTTGAAGTGAGAGCTCATGTTAAATCAACTGCAACACAATCTGGTTGTCATATGAATGGAGCCATTGTTATGCTTTTTTATTTATTTTACTTTTACTTATAAAAAATAAAGTATAAATAAAAACCTTGCCGATGACTCAGAAATGTGAGATAACGTGCCAGGAATGGGAAGTCTTGAGCTCAGTAATTCGCAGAAAAATATTAAAAGGTGATTTAGAATTTAACAATTGATGACCAATGTGAGATCTGGGGGGTCTGGCATGTGGGACCACCATCGAACAGCTGAAATCTGCTTCAGCAGCAGCAGGCTGTATGGTGTGAACACTATAGCCCTATACATTGCTTAGTAGTCACTGCCGACTGTGCGCTTTAACTGGAGATAGTATGCAGTGCTTGGCAGCCACTAAACAACGTACAAGGCAGCTATGTTCCTATCTCACCTATGATCTATCTTATGGACAAGTCATCAAGTTTTAAATCCCAGATAACCCCTTTAAGACTCTAATTTGGGGACCGCAGATGACCCTTAAAGATCATAATTTTGGACATGAATGCCATATCATGTTAGAAGCTTACTGAAATAGAGGTAAATAACGTGGAGATTACTTTTCATCTTATATATTTAACTTTCTTTTCTGCCTACTGAATGTATCTTCTTTTCTTTGGATACATGTGATCTCCTGCTATTCATGCAGATAAGGTCAGTTACCTTGTATGGGACAATAAGCTTAAATATTGTACTGCACAGCAATTTCCAGAGGGAAACTCTGGTCCGACCCTGAGAACTTGTTATACGTACTAATATGACTCATGCTGTGCTCTTAATTCACCCACACATGCCAGTGGCTTTTTCCCTGATACAATTGTTATTTCCCTGACATTTTCAGAGGTGGGTGGTTTCCTTGTGCACTGGTTGCTAAGATGCTTTTGTTCTGGTTTATGGGGACCATTTGTAAGCGTTTAGATGCAAAGAGATGAAAACTGACATATGATCAAAGGAATGATCTAAAGAATTTACAGCAAGTGCTTAGTTTCTGCCACAATCTATTGTATGGTCTGTAGAAAAGACCATGTACTCTGAACCCAGGTTACATTCAAAGCTCAATTTACATTGAAGGTAAATAGTGTAATCCGCTTTCACATATTACATTTACCATGTATATCAAAGTATTCCCAAGAGGTTTTATATTCTTCTTATTTATCGCAACATTTGATCTCAGTTAGTAAGTGCATGATCTCTTAGTTTTATACATATATTTATCCAGACTGATGATGCTGTGAATTGCAGTGTAAGTATACATGTTGTTTCAGGTGAATAACGCATTGACTTTCTATCCTACATTTTTCACCACATTCCCCTCTACATGCTCTATCTCTAATTTTCAGTTGTCTCTGAGCTAGTGAAAGACACTAGCTGTTATCATGTCTCCTAAACACTGCACAAATAGTGACTAGGTATTTCTGCTAAACTTTCTCTATGCATCTATGTCTCTATACATTTTCAGAAGCAACAGCAGCAATGGATGCTATTATAAAACAGTCCTGAACAGTGTAGCTGTGAATAGATATGGGCGAACCTGAACAGTAAAGTTCAATGTCTGTACCGAACACCTACTGCTTGGGCACGGACACCGGACACAAGGAAGTTCGTGTTACTGTTAAGGTACTGTCACACTTAGCGATGCACCAGCGATTCCGACCAGTGATATGACGCGGTCAGGATCGCTGGTGCATCGCTAAGTGGTCGCTAGTGAGCTGCCACACAGGCAGATCTCACCAGCGACATCGCTGGGGACGGGGGTCACTACTTACCTGTCACACTAGGCGATCCTGACGTCCTCCCGCCCGGCTCCACGCTCGTCGCTCGTCTCTCCACAGGAAGCGCCGCAGGAAGCTGACGGCGAGAAATGGTCCAAGACGTTCTCGTGCGATCAGCGATAACCAGCGGGGGGAGCGGGTCGTAGGTAAGTATCAGACACAGCGATATCGCTAGCAATATCGCTATAACGTCACAAGTTATAGCGATAATGCTAGCAATATTGCTTAGTGTGACAGGCCCTTTAGTCTATTATAAATAAACACACAGCCAGAATAAAGTCTTTTATTTGAAATAAAAACAAAATACACTTTTCTTACTTTATTTAAAAATAACAAACACAGTTATACTCACCTAACGCCGTAGGCTGGGTTCACACGTAGCGGAACTCTCGCGGAAATTACCGCGAGAATTCCGGAATTCCATTCCGCGGGAAAATCGCATTTTAAATTCCTGCGATTTTCCCACGGAAAAACTAGCATTTTGCAAGCGTAATTAGCTTGCAGAATTGTTAGCGTTTTCCAAGCAATCTGTACCATCGCTTGGAGAACTGATTGACAGGTTGGTCACACTCGTCAAACATAGTGTTTGACGAGTGTGACCAACTTTTTACTATTGAGGCTGCCTATGCGGCATCAATAGTAAAAGATAGAATGTAAAAAATAATAATAATAAAAAAAATATTGTTATTCTCACCTTCCGACGTCCCGTGCAGCCTTCCTGCCTCTCTCCACGCTCCCGGTCCCAGTAATCCTTTGAGACAATTACCGCGATGACGTCCGTTCTCGCGGGACCGCGACATCTCGTGGTCATTCGCGATGACGTCACGCGAATGACCGCGAGACGTCGCGATCCCGCAAGAACGGACGTCATCGCTCGCAAAGGCTTACTGGGATCGGGAGCGTGGAGAGAGGCGGGAAGGCTGCGTAGGACAACAGAAGGTGACAATAACAATATTTTTTATTTTAAATTCTATTTTTTACAAGGATATGGTACCCAAAGCCCGGAGGACAGTCTCCTCTCCTCCTGACCGTGGGTACCATCCGCAAATGTTCTGCTTACTTTTCGCATGGTGTGCACAGCCACATGCGGAAAGTAAGCAGAACAATGCATTCCTATGGGTGCGGGATCGCCGCGATTCCGCGAAATTAATGAGCATGCTGCGTTTTTACCGCAAAGTGATCCCGCCGCGGTAAAAACCGCAGCATTAGCACAGCATTGCAGAATCCCATAGGAATGCATGGGATGCTTATTTTTCATGTTTTCGCGGCAAAAACGTGCGGAAAATACCGCCGCGGAAACGCGAAAAAAAGGCACGTGTGAACAAGGCCTAATTCTACTGAATCCCTCATCTCCTGTGATAAAACAAAAATAAAAAATAACAATATCCCTCACCTGTCTGTTGTTCTGTCCCACACCGTAATCCATGTCTGGGGATTAATAGTTTTCAACCTGGACAGTGCCAAGATGCGACCATTCAGGCTGAGAACCACTGATTCAGACTGAGAACCACTGATGAATGAGCTGCTGCGAGTGCAGCATCAGTGAGCAGCATTTATTGGCGCTGCCATTTTTAGACTGAGAGGAGGCAATATCTATGGCCTCTTACCAGCCTGAGAATAATAGCCCCCAGCTAAATAATTAAAAAACAGCATTGGGACCCCTCTATTCTTGATAACCAACCTAGGTGAACCTGACAGCTCAGGGTTGCAGCTCGCAGCTGTGAGTTTTGCCTGGCTGGCTATCAAAAATAAATGGGAACCCACTCCGTTTTTTTTAATACTCCCATTAGCCGCTCCTGCTCTCACTGTTATTAGCGGCAGCAGGCGTCGGCTGACGGGAGCTGTAGTCCCATCAGCTGACACCAGTGACTCGAGGTAAACTTTAAACCTCTGATCACAGCTGTGCACTTGCACTGTCATTTGACAGCGTGGGAACTGCGGCTGTCTGACCGGCGGTGATGATTTACCACCGATCTGAAGCGGTGTTTTCTGCACTGTCATGCACATAACAGCGTGGCAAATACTGGCTGCTCGGTCCCCCCATTCAAGTGAATGTGGCCCAAATTTCAGTCCAGGTACTGTTCTGGTACTCGAACTCGAACTTTTTTTTTTGCTGTTCGGCCAAACCTGCTGGACCCGAACATCCATGGGTCCGCCCATTTCTAGCTCTGAATCCATCTCCTGAGTAAGATAAAACACTAATAAACAGCTGCACCATCTGTCTGTGTATTTCTCTGCCTCTCTAACGATACTCCTTCCTGTTTATAAACGTCATAAGGCAGTTGCAATCTGATCCATCACCTTTTTAATGTGACATTTTACAATGGGTACGGAAAGTATTCAGACCCCTTTACATTTTTCACTCTTTGTTTTATTGCAGTCATTTGGTAGATACTAAAAATGTAGAAATTTTTGCAAATTTAATAAAAAAGAAAAACTGAAATATCACATGGTCATGAGTATTCAGGCGTTTGCTCAGACACTCATTTTTAATTCACATGCTGTCTATTTCCTTGTGATCCTCCTTGAGATGGTTCTACTCCTTCATTGAAGTCCATCTGTGTTTAATTAAACTGATAGGACTTGATTTATAAAGGCACACACCTGTCTATATAAGACCTCACAGCTCACAGTGCATGTCAGACCAAATGAGAATCATGAGGTCAAAGGAACTGGCCAAGGAGCTCAGAGACAGAATTTTGACAAAGCACAGATCTGGCCAAGGTTGCAAAAGAATTTCTATAGTACTCAAGGTTCCTAAGGGCACAGTGGCCTCCATAATCCTTAAATGGAAGAAGTTTGGGACCACCAGAAGTCTTCCTAGACTTGGCCAGCCAGCCAAACTGAGCAATCGTGGGAGACAAGAGCCTTGGTGAGAGAGATAAAGCAGAACCCCAAGATCACTGTGGCTGAGCTCCACAGATGCAGGAGGGAGATGGGAGAAAGTTCCACAAAGTCAACTATCACTGCAGCCCTCCACCAGTTTGGCTTTAATGGCAGAATGGTCCTATGGAAGTCTCTCTTCAGTGCAAGACATATGAAAGCCTGCATAGAGTTTGCTAAAAAAAACACATGAAGGACTTCCAGACTATAAGAAATAAGATTCTCTTGTCTGATGAGACGAAGATAGAACTTTTTGGTGATAATTCTAAGCGGTATGTGTGGAGAAGACCAGACACTGCCCATCACCTACCCAGTACAATTCCAACAGTGAAACATTGTGGTGGCAGCATCATGTTATGGGGGTGTTTTTCAGCTGCAGGGACAGGACGATTGGTTGCAATTGATGGAAAAAAGAATGCGGCCAAGAACAGAGATATCCTGGATGAAAACCTCTTCCAGAGTGCTCTGGACCTCAGACTTGGCCAAGGATTCACCTTCCAACAAGAAAATGACCATAAGCACACAGCTAAAATAAATAGGAGTGGCTTCAGAACAAAGCTGACCATTCTTGACTGGCCAAGCAAGAACCCTGACCTAAACCCAAATGAGCATCTCTGGAAAGACTTGAAAATGGCTGTCCATCAACATTCATCATCTAACTTGATGGAACTGGAGAGGATCTGCAAGGAAGAATGGCAGAGGATCCCCAAATTCTGGTGTGAAAAACTTGCTGCATCATTCCCAAGAAGACTCATGGCTGTACTAGCTCAAAAAGGTGCTTCTAACTCAATACTGAGCAAAGGGTCTGAATACTTATGACCTTGTGATATTTCAGTTTTTCTTTTTCAATAAATTTGCAAAAATTTCTACATTTCTGTTTTTTTCAGTCAAGATCGAGTGCAGAGTGTACATTAATGAGAAAATAATTTACTTTTTTGAATTTACCAAATGGCTGTAATGAAACAAAGAGTGAAAAATTTAAAGGGGTCTAAATACTTTGTGTACCTACAGTAGTTGAATGCAGAATAAGTGATAATTACAGAAGACAGGAAGGGGAAGAGAAGAAGTGGCTCATTAGTGGAGTAAGAAACATATTTGTCTAATAAGATATATTAACAAGTTTCTTATATTCTCTTGTAATAATGATTTTCAGTATGCAAATTATATTGACACAGGCTTATGTTATAAGTCTACCTAATGTTGGAGGAGGAAGATAGGTTAGTCACCATTAACGGCTGGAACACAAAAGTACTGGAAACTGTTAATGGAGCACTAAAAATTTTGGCACCAAGAAATTAGGCACCAACCCACTGAATATTCGGCACTCAGGTATTAAAACATTTGGGGACTAGTAACATGTATAGCGTACCAAGAGCATTGATAAACATCTGTTACATAGATCTATTACAGTGTATATCAATCTTCTGTTGTATTTCTTAAGGGCCTTTCTCACATAGTGAGATCGCTAGCGATATCGCTAAAGCGTCACCAATTTTGTGATGCAACAGCGATCTCACCAGCGATCTCACTTTGTGTGACACGTACCTGTGACCGCCCCCCTGCTGGATATCGCTGATCGTGCTCGAATGGCCTGGGCCATTTTTTACTCGGCGTTCCGCTGGCCGGCATGCATCGCTGTGTTCGGCACCGACTAGCGACATTGCAGAACTCATGGACGCAGGCGGAAGTCGTCAGAATCGCTGCAGTGTGACAGGTAACAGCGACCCTTGACGGATCGCTGTATTGCTGCTGCATCGCTGGAGAGATCTGCCTGTTTGGCAGCTCACTAGTGACCATTTAGCGATGCACCAGCGAGCCTACCGGGTTGTATTTTTGTCGGGATTGCTGGTGCATCGCTAAATGTAACGGTACCCTTACTCTCTTGCCAACAATTAGTCTGTCTCTACTGAAGTCCAACCAAAAGTGTCATTTGAACCTGATAAGTCTCTATGTGAAATAATTTAGATTTGCAAATAGCCTCTTCAATGTGAAATTTATACCAGGATTCACCAATAACAATATATCCTTTATAAAGTCCATCAGTTCTTTTGAAATTTGAATTTAGACAAGTTCAAATTTTTCCAACAAATTTGCAACTGTATCCAACCACTTTTAACACAAACACAGCTTTAGCAAATATCAGTGACCTCATCAAAGATATGGATGGCAACCAGTATTAACCAGCAGTTTATTTAATAGCACAGTGAACTGACAAACTTTTAATGTTTTGTGTTTTTTTAATTAAAAAATATTCCAAAATTATCACGTTCAGTCATTTGTGATAATTCAGACCATTCGTTGCAGAACGCTGACTCAAAATGACAGTGCAAAATGAGGACAATTGTGACTGCAAGAAAGCTGGTGTCAGTGTTGGTGGTGGTGCTTGTTGTTGTTGTTTTTTTACACTATCCAACTCATTGCTATTGACATTTTTCATTCTACCATACATTTTATCCATCACTATAATTATCTTTTGACAATTTTTTCAAACCCATTTATTCTACCCTTGCTAAAAAAAAGTCGCAAGAAGAAATGCTAGGTACTATAGTTAGGTACACATACAGAAAGCAAAATGTGGTAGTAGGCTACCACATAGTTATGGTATTTATGGTTGTCAAAATTAACTAATTAAGCTAGTAAAATAAGTGTGCAAAAACAGATATGCACAGTTAAATGTCTACATTTATGTAACATAGTTTTTGACACAACTCAACCCCTTTATAAAAAATGATGTGATAAGAAATGCTATGTGTGTACATGACCAAAAAGCAAACACCTGTAACAAGGTACTATACTATACTTTAAGTAGTAAAACAGTTGTGCAAACAAATTGCTTGTGACACTTATGCCTTGTGATGTAGATAGTTGCTGTTAAATATTTAGATTTTGCAGAATTATCTTTTTAGTACTGTTTTCAAACAATTATTTCACCTTCGCAAAAAGGAGTGCTTGAACTCAATGACTGACTCACGCTGATTTCAGATTTTTTTCTTCTGTAAAAATAATGTGCTGCCTTGCTGTTGCTTTCTAGTACATTAAGAATGAAAAAGCAACATGTTATTGTAAATCAAATGCAGCATGCTAGATGTCAGGTACACCACAATACTGATCATTCACACTAAGTTTTTCCACTGCTGCTGGCATATGTGATATCTTTCTCTTCCCATCAATTGAATATATGTATTATTCACGAACAACTAAACTTCATTTTCTTCATGCTGCAGTGGGTCAACACATTATTGGCTCGTGTATTTGTCCAATGCTTTAGGGCTTTCTCTTCCCATCTTATTGCTGAGCTGTCAGTTCTGACATCCTCTCACTATTCTCTATCACCCATAAATAGCTGCTGCATTCCATAATTATGCTTTTGTATAGGCTTTGAAAATCCCTCCTGCTTGACTGTGTTATACTATTTGATATGATAGCTGCAAGACACTATAGAGAAACGCTTGTGTGAAGAATCTGGGAGATATAATTTCATGTCAATCATTTGTTTCCTATCTGCCATGGGATTATAAAACTCCCTTCAGTGTGCAGCTGTAACAGAACACCTAGCTCAGCAGGCAGGGGGTGAAGCCTCAAAAGGCTGTGAATGACAGATCTCACGCCTTAAGCCAGCTAAGCACAGACAAAAAGCTTGTTTGCCATGTGGGTACCATGTGGTCTAACTGCTTTGTTGAGTTAGCTATGATACCATAAGGAGGATTTGGAATTATTGTATGTCCTGGCCACACACCGGTTACATTTTTGAGATCTCTAGAACAGACCGAAAGCCTTCCAAGGTCTAGAACCGTTCTACCACAACAGGGTGTAGAGTGACATAGAATGACTAGTAGGAACCAGATAGCAAAGATGTGTTTAGTCTCAAAGCGTAGCAGGGATCCGATGGCGCCAAATCCGCCTCCCTAGGACCGTATATTTAAGAGTTATTATGACCTATCTTAGGTTTTGGAGTTTTTAACTGCTAGAGGCAATGGGAGGGGACTTAGATTTAGCCCAGAGGGTAGGAGGGGAGTGACCCAGAGGGGGTAAAAACTCATCTAAAGCATGGCCTATTGTTTTTCCTCCGGGGAGATCATAATGGCATGTAGTGTGTGGAGAAGTCAAGGAACATAGGGGATCACAAGCCTCCCATGTGGCAGCCCCTCCCTCGCAAACCAAGCCTTTCATCTGATTGGTAACTGACTCATTCTTTATACTTTGTTCTGCCAAAATATGTATTTGCATATATGACCATTGTATATGCATAACCATGTGAATATAGCATACTGTCTAGTGTGTCCTTAAGCCTTAAGATGATTAAATATACAATTTAACCTTGGGCTGCTCTTATATCTCGATCCACAAATCCACACGTCTATGTTCTCGGCTTAAGTTTCCATGCTACTGCAGCTGGTTTCTGGCCCGATATAATCCTGTTAATGGACCAGACTTAAATCTAATGAGGAACCGGTGGCAGTCCTACCAGGCTGGCATTGCTCTTTTTCATTGGTGCTAGTGAAACTGGCCTGTCAGGGTGGTGAGTGAGTATTGTGCCACGTCAGTGACTGCGTGGGCCACATGTGCTCCCTCTCTGTGCCTCCCTGGGCAGGGGGTGTCTGTGTAAAACTGTACCAAGCTGACCTTACGTGTCCCCAGGGTTCACATTGGTAAAAGTGGAGAGAACGCATTACGTGATCCTTCTGAAGTAATAGTGACCTCAGGGTAGGTGGCAAGGTGCGGGTGCTTCACATGTGGTGGCAATGATGAGTTTCTGTGTGATCTCTCCGATGCCATCCATCACGGTTTGATATCA
This sequence comes from Dendrobates tinctorius, assembly GCF_039654945.1. Lineage (NCBI taxonomy): Eukaryota > Metazoa > Chordata > Amphibia > Anura > Dendrobatidae > Dendrobates > Dendrobates tinctorius. Next base: position 14,297,272 of record NW_027361749.1, read on the forward strand.
TGAATGAGGTCATGTCAGCCTGTCACAATATGTAAAAAAGTAAGTGGGCAATATTTTAGTAATTCACATGAATTGAACTGCAAATTGTTCAAATTCACAGGGACCTGCAAATGTCAGAAAATGTTAAAAAAATTTGTATCAAATTGATCCGCTCATCTTTAATCATTCACATTACTGTTGTCTTGTTGTGATTTAGAGTGTGCTTTTGGCACCAGACCCAGGTGTGACTGCTACCATTGCATCGCCTATTTCGGTAACCTTTGTTTCAAGTAGTAATGTAAGTATAACATAATATAATTGCAGTGACTTTCTTGGATTATTATTACAGCTACTTAATAACAATTCACTCCATGGAAAAATACTTTTTGTTGAATTCATCAACAGAGAGAAGAATTTTGTGGAGGAGTCAGCTGCACATGTTTTTGCTGATTATATTCTTAGATAAGTAGTTAGTAACTTAGCAAATTTTCATTTCCCATTAGGGCTGAAAAATATTTAGAATTGAGCGTCCTCAGTGGTTGATACCTTTTAATGGCTCACTGAAAAGATGGTATCACATTGCAAGCTTTCAAGACTACTCAGGTCTCTTCATCAGGCTTACCAGACCATTACGGCTGAAGATTTACACAGGTAATGCCAGCTGCTGAATATCATGCTCTGAGTCTGTACTGCGAAAACGAAAAAGTACAAAAAGGTGCAATTATATTTTTCACTTACTTTTCCTAAATCTTGACTTCATATAAAGATATGTTGTGAAACCACAGGATGTCACTGTTTCCAACACATTCATGGCAGGTTGCATTATGTAGCTGAGTCATGTACTAGGCTGACGCCTGCAGACACAGCTTAATATGTGGGAAACCTACACATTACACCTACAGAAGCTTTTATGACATCCCATTCTGAATCCATAGGCTTTAAAGTGGTGTTTGGCCCCTTGGAAGATAAAATAGCTTCTACTTGGAAGGCTTTCTATAAGATTTTGAGTATGTCTAGGAATTTCTATTCATTCATCCAGAAGAGCATTTGTGAGATGAGACACAGGTGTTCGATGAGAATGTTTGGCTCACTATCTCCATCCTAGAAAAGTTTAAAGGTGTTTATTGGGGTTTCAGTCGGGTCTTTGTGTGGGCCAGTCAAGTTCTTCCAAACCAAACTTACTAAACCATGCCTTTTTGGACCTTGAAAGCATACAACTGTGAGAAAAATGTCATGATATGCTCAAGCGTTAAAGGGAATCTGTCACCCTTTTTTTGCCCTATCAGCTTCTGGCATTGACATCAGGGGCTTATCTACAGCATTCTGTAATGCTGCAGATAAGCCCCTGATATAACCTGAAAGATAAGAAAAACACGTTAGATTATACTCACCGGATGGGGCGGTCCGGTCCGATGGGTGTTGCGATCCGGTCCGGCGCCTCCCATCTTCAAGCGTCTTCCCTTCCTGTAGTGGCTCCGGCGCAGGCGCACTGCTCTGCCCTGTTGAGGGCAGAGCAGAATACTGCAGTGCACAGGCGCCAGACCTCTCCCGACGCCTGAACACTGCAGGACTCTGCTCTGCCCTCAACAGGGCAGAGCAGTGCGCCTGCACTGGAGCTACTACAGGAAGGAAAGAAGAGGACGGCATCGTATGAAGATGGGAGGAGCCGGACTGGACTGCAACACCCATCGGACCGGACCCCCCCTCCGGTGAGTATAAGCTAAGGTGTTTTTCTTATCTTTCAGGTTACATCGGGGGCTTATCTGCAGCATTACAGAATGCTGTAGATAAGCCCCTGATGTCAATGCCGGCAGCTAGATCAACTACTGAAAATCCACCCTACAGCATTTCTCCTCCTTCACCAAATATTATAGGCAGTACAATGCAGTTGGGTTGGTAATGTTTTCCAGGCATTCGCCAAACCCAGACTCATACATCAGATTACCTGATAGAAGAGTGTGATTCGTCACTAGTGATGGGCGGACTCGTCAATGTTCAGGTCTGTCAAGATCTTCCAAACTTTAAAAAAAAGTTTGGTTTGGGTACCAGGATGGAACCCGAACTCAAATCCAAACCTGCAATGAGGGACCCGAACATCTGATGTTTTCCACGCTGTTATCTGCATAACAGCACAAGAAACACCGGCTCTAATAGTCGCTAATATTACAAGTTACCTCCGGTCACAAAGTTCTGGTTCCCAAGCTGTCACACAAATGACAGCATGTGAGCCAGGAGTTGTAACCAGTGGTAGAAAAGTTATCAGCAGTAACATAGTAGCATAGTTACATAGTTAGCAAGTCTGAAAATAGACATTTGTCCATTCAGTTCAGCCTATGTTCCATCAGAATAAATCCCCAGTTCTACTTCCTTCTAAAGAACCGAATAACTGTAAGGCATTGGCTGATGAGAGTACTACTCTCATCATCACATTCCTTGTCTTTCTGACAGCAGCGAGCAGGCATAAACTGATGAGAGTATTCACCAGCTGGTGCCTGTCTATTAAGCTAGTAAATAAAATAAAAAGTAAAAAGATGGTGTGGGGTGACCTCTAGTCTTGATAACCAGGCAGATAAAGCTAACAACTGTAGGCTGAAACCTTCAGCTGTCAGCTTTATCTTGGCTGGTTATCAAAAATAGAGGGTTTCCCTACACTGTTTTTTTTTTAAATTATTTAAATAAATAATTAAAAAAAAAACAGCTTGCGGTCCCTCCCATTTTTGAAAATCAGCCAAGCTAAAACAGACAGCTGGGGGCTGGTATTCTCAGATTGGGAGGGGACAAGGATATTAGCCCTTTCCAGCCTAAAAATAACAGTCCCCAGCCACAGCAGAAAAGGCGCATCTAGATGCGTAAATTCTGTCACTTTGCCCGCCTCTTCTCTTTCCACTTGCCCTGGTGGGGTTGATAATGTTCTGGCTGTTTAATGTTCCTTGACACCAAGCTATTACTAATCAAGTTGTCAAATTTAATAAAGACACATACAGAAAGAAAAGTCCTTTAATTGAAAAAAACACAAAGATTAAAGTCCTTTAATTGAAATAAACACTCCCCGAATCTCTTTTACCCATTTATTATGATCAAAATAAAAATAAAAAATCCAAGTTATACTCACCTCTCCAATGAAAATCCATATGTCCCACGATAAGCTCCAACTCTGCTACATCTGGTGCATTGCTGAGTGATGATAAATGTTACCACTCAGCCCGGCAACCAGCTCACATTTGTCAGGAACACCGCACTGCACTTGCTCACTGAGCCAGTGCACGTGTCCTGAGTAAGACAACCTGTGCTCAGAGATACCTGTGGAGCGGGCAGCAGCAGAGAAGCTGCGTGCTTCAGACCCACAGGACCTGAAGCATGTGACTGCTGGGGGCGTGGCCTAAACTCCCGAGAGTTAGGAGCTGCAGGAAAACTCCTAGAATGTTAACTACGGAACAAAGTTACTAATAGGCATAGACAGGGAAATAAACCAGATCAGGCCGGGGTCAAAGCACAAGATAGCATGACAATTACCAAATGGCAAGACAGAACAGATAGTCAAGACGTTGCCAAGAAGTCAGAAACCAGAGAAGCAGATATACAGTACAGAATCAACAGGCAAACTCACAACAGGGGACAGAACCGGATCAGAACCATATAAGCAAGCTATAAGACAACGAACAGGCACATAGGGGTCACAACACTCAGCCAAAGGCAAAAGTATAACTGACAGGGATTGGAGTATCTCAGGGCAAAAAAAAGCTCTGCCTGAACCAGAGAGGTCACAATAATTAACCCCAGGTGTGCAGGTCAAAGCCTGCACTGAGCTCAAGACATTAACCCCCGATTTGTGCAGGTCAAAACCTGTACTGGGATCATGACAGTACCCCCCTCTCAACGGAGGGCCTCTGGACCCCCAGGCTTCCCTGGGTACTTGGCATGGAAAGCCTGAACCAGGCAATCTGCATGTACAGAGTGAGCAGGGACCCACGAGCGATCCTCCGGTCCATATCCCTTCCAGTGGACCAGGTACTGCAAAGAGCAGCGCACCCGCCGAGAGTCCACAATATGTCCAACATCATACTCCAAGTGACCCTCCACCAACACTGAAGGAACAACAGACTCGGGGTCCTCCTTGACAGACCCCACGGGTTTCAACAGAGATTTATGGAACACATTGGATATCTTTAAGGAGGTGGGGAGACGCAACCTATATGCCACCAGGTTGACTATCTCCACAATCTCGTACGGACCAATGAGCTTTGGTCCCAATTTAGCTGACGGTACCTTCAAGTTGATGTTACGTGTGGAAAGCCAAACCTTCTCCCCCACCTGAAACATGTGTCCCGGGGCCCTCTTTTTGTCAGCAAAGTATTTGTACCTCCCCTGGGCCCAAGAGATATTATGCTGGACTTCAGCCCAGAGGTTTTTTAACCATTGGATGGACCCCTCTGCCCCTGGACAACCAGAATCCACCCGTGAAAACTCCCCAAAATGAGGATTAAACCCATAATTGATTAGGAATGGGGACATGTTGGTGGACTGACTCACCCGGTTGTTAAAAGCGAATTCCGCCAACGGTAACGCATCACACCAATCCTCCTGTCTGGCGGAGGTCAGACACCTGAAAATTTGTTCCAGGGATTGGTTGGTGCGTTCCGTCTTACCATTACTCTCCGGGTGATATGCCGACGAGAAGGAGAGTGAGATGCCCAATTTCATACAGAATGCCCTCCAAAATGTGGCCACAAACTGCACACCTCTGTCAGACACCACATTCAGGGGTACCCCATGCAATCGGACCACATGCTGCACGAACAACCTTGACAATGTTTCTGCTGAGGGTAGTGCTGCCAAGGGAATGAAATGGGCCTGTTTTGAAAACCTATCCACCACCACCCACATCACGGTATTTCCCCTGGAAGGTGGAAGACCGGTAATAAAATCCATGGAGAGATGAGTCCATGGCCTATCAGGAACCGGTAAAGGTATGAGTTCCCCAGCCGGCAGGTTATGCGAGCTTTTGGAACTGGCACAAACTCCACAAGCAGCAATGAATTTCTTGACATCGGACCCCAGTGAAGACCACCAAAAAATCTTGGCTACTGCCTCTCTAGTGGCCGTGATACTGGGATGAGCACTCAGCCTAGACTCATGAAACTCCTGCAGAAGTCTAGGCCGCAATAAATCCGGAACAAAAAATGTATCCCCTGGCCTGGTCGTCGGAGCTAGGAACTGAGCCCTCAAAATTTCTTGTTCCAACTCTGATGAGACCCCCGTCACTACCACCCCTGGGGGAAGAATGGAGGACGGCAGCTCGGGGGGGAAACACCGGGTCAAAACTTCTGGACAGGGCATCCGCTTTAACATTTTTGGACCCTGGTCGAAAAGTAATGGAGAATTGAAAGCGTGAAAAAAAGGTGACCAATGGGCTTGTCTAGGAGTAAGCCTCTTAGTAGATTCAAGGTATGCCAAATTTTTGTGATCTGTGATAACAGTGATAGAGTGAGCCGCCCCTTCCAAAAAGTGCCTCCATTCTTCGAATGCCAGCTTGACCGCAAGAAGTTCTCTATTGCCTACATCATAATTTCTCTCGGCGGATGAGAACTTCTTGGAGAAGGCACAGGGTTTGAGATTAGTAAGGGTGGCCGGACCTTGGGACAACACTGCCCCCACCCCTACTTCAGAAGCATCCACCTCCACAAAAAATGGTTTGGACAGGTCTGGCTGGACCAACACCGGGGCAGACATGAAACATTTCTTAAGAGCTGAAAAGGACTCCTTAGCGAGTTCCGACCAATTTTTTACATCAGCCCCCTTCTGGGTAAGATCTGTGAGTGGTTTAACCACTTGAGAGAAACCTTTAATGAATCTCTGGTAATAGTTTGCAAATCCCAAGAAGCGCTGGAGCCCCTTGAGATCATGAGGCTGAACCCAGTCTGCGATCGCCAGCACCTTCTTAGGGTCCATACGAAACCCCTCAGAAGATACAATCATCCCCAAAAAAGACAGTTCCTGTACGAAAAATGAACATTTTTCCAATTTAGCAAACAGGTGGTTCTCCCTGAGTCTCTGGAGAACTGTCTGTAGATGTTGTGAGACTGACTGTCTGGGGAATACACCAAAATGTCATCCAAATAACTGACAACAAAACCACCTAACAGGTCAGAAAACACAACATTGATAAAGTTCTGGAAAATAGTGGGGGCATTAGTTAACCCAAAGGGCATAATCAGGTTTTCAAAGAGTCCCTCAGATGTGAGGAACGCAGTTTTCCACTCGTCCCCTTCCCGAACCCTTATCAGGTTGTAGACCCCCGAAGATCTAATTTGGAGAACCATTGGGCCCCAGGTAACTGGTTACATAGGTCTGGGATGAGGGGAAGTGGATAAGTGTTCCTAACCGTTATCTTGTTAAGTTCCCGAAAGTCGAGGCACGGCCGCAAACCACCATCTTTCTTCTTCACAAAGAAGAATCCTGCTGCCACGGGTGACACAGAAGGCCTGATATGCCCTTTGCGGAGACTCTCAGCTATGTACTCCTTCATGGCTTGTCGCTCAGGCTCGGACAAATTGAACAATCGAGCCTTAGGTAACTTGGCTCTGGGTACTAAATCAATGGCACAATCGTAGGGTCTATGTGGTGGCAGCGCTTCAGCCTCACTTTCGGAAAATACGTCTTCGAAATCCTTCAGGTACTCCGGAATACCTTCCAGACCGACAGACGACACAGATACGGTTTTAATAGAGTTAACAAAAGGCCCCAGGTTACAACACTTATCTTTACATCCCCACTAAGTGATCTCCCCCATCACCCAATCAATGGTAGGATTATGGCGTTGAAGCCAAGGCATCCCCAGTACCAGTCCTGCAGGCAAGTTATCTAGCACAAGACAACTTAGTTTTTCCACATGAGTGGAACCCACTTTCAGAGAAAAAAGTTCAGACCTGAAACAGATACCGTCCCGGGTAAGACAGGATGAGTCAATTGCCACAAGTTTAGCAGGATCCTGAAGCCTGACTGTCCCTATCTTATTAAGAGTCATAATCCGGGCATCAATCAGGTTAACAGCAGAGCCACAGTCAACCAAGGCGGTAGTCTGAACAGGACCATCACCAAGTTCCAGTTCCACCCGAAGCACAATTTTTGCAAGTGAGGAAAAAGGTACCTGAAGGTCTGGGTAGCCTCCTCGACTACTACCCAGACCTAGTCGTTAACTGCCACCTTGGAGGATGACGCACAGGAGGGGCAGTCATTCTTCCAATGTTCAGATTCCCCACAATAGAGGCACAACTGCTTCTCCCGGCGGCGTCTTCTTTCCTTTTCCTCACAGGTGACAGCGCTCACCTCCATAGCCACAGGAAGAGTCCGGGTCTCATCTCCACTGGAGAATAATGGTGTTTCCAGTTGTATAATGCCTCTAGCCTGCAGTCTGCGATCCATGCGAACCCCTTGGGTCATGGCATCCTCCAGGGAGTCAGGTGGAGGATGGAGTGCCAGGGCATCCTTCAGACATTCACACAGGCCTCTACGGAACAGCCCCCGAAGGGCGGCATCACTCCAAGAAACCTCAGCTGTCCAACGTCTAAATTCAAAACAGAACCACTCGGCCGAGTGCTTCCCCTGACAGACACTCATCACCTTGTCCTCAGCCAAACACACTCTATCTGGCTCATCGTAAATAAGCCCTATGGCCTCAAAAAACGCATCCACAGTCATTCTCTCTGGGGCAGAAGAAGAAAGAGAAAATGCCCAGGCTTGTGGGGACCCCCTAAGGAGGGACATAACTACCCCCACCCTCTGTTTCTCATCCCCAGAGGAGCGGGGTCTCAAGGAGAGAAAGAGCTTACAGCCCTCTTTAAATGCTCTAAATTCATTTTTGTCACCAGCAAAAGTATCTGGTACCTTAACCGGGGATTCGGGTGGGACTAAAATGATATCTCTATTCCCCACCTGCTGAAAGCCTGCGGAAAGCACCCCCTGAACCGAGTCCGCAACTTGCCGTTGGAACTGGGCCAGAGCTTTGTGTTCCAAGCTTAGCTTCTGCAGCGACTGAGTCAAGCATTTCACCTGCTCAGATAAGGCATGCATTGGGTCCATGCTGCAGAAGTGAGAAAAAAAAAAAAGTTCACGGTCAGTTATAATGTCAGGAACACCGCACTGCACTTGCTCACTGAGCCAGTGCACGTGTCCTGAGTAAGGCAACCTGTGCTCAGAGATACCTGTCGAGCGGGCAGCAACAGAGAAGATTTGTGCTTCAGACCCACAGGACCTGAAGCATTTGACTGCTGGGGGCGTGGCCTAAACTCCCGAGAGTTAGAAGCTGCAGGAAAACTCCTAGAATGGTAACTACGGAACAAAGTTACTAATAGGCATAGACAGGGAAATAAACCAGATCAGGCCGGGGTAAAAGCAAAAGATAGCACGACAATTACCAAATGGCAAGACAGAACAGATAGTCAAGACGTAGCCAAGAAGTCAGGAACCAGAGAAGCAGATATACAGTACAGAATCAACAGGCAAACTCACAACGGGGGACAGAACCGGATCAGAACCATACAAGCAAGCTATAAGACAACGAACAGGCACACAGGGGTCACAACACTCGGCCAAAGGCAAAAGTATAACTGACAGGGATTAGAGTATCTCAGGGTAATAAAAAGCTCTGCCTGAACCAAAGAGAGGCCACAACAATTAACCCCAGGTGTGCAGGTCAAAGCCTGCACTGAGCTCAAGACATTAACCCCTGATGTGCAGGTCAAAACCTGCACTGGGATCATGACAACATTGAGCTGATTAGCATAACACGCACCATACTCAGAATTACTAACACCGGGTGTACACACACCATATAAGTGCACTAGCCACTCCACTGCAAGATAATATGTGCTATACTGTTTTATCTTTTGTAAGTAGCAATAAAGATTAATTATTTTTATGGAAAACTCCTGCAGTTCTCTGGTTTTCAACATTGAGCTAAGAGTGAGAACATGGCTACATATGACCGTCGGTGATGTAATTAGGGTTACTGCTGGTCACATGCAGCCGCATTCTAATGCTCACTGAAGTATGAGCTGGCTGCCATGCTCACTGAAGTATGAGCTGGTTACCACTCAGCAATGCAACTAGATGTAGCTGAGTTGGAGCTTGTCATCGAACATATGGAGTATCGGTGGACAAGTGAGTATAACTCGTACTTTTTATTTTTATTTTGATCTTAATAAATGGGCAAAAGTGGAACCCCATTGTAAAATTTAATAAAGACACACAGAGAGAAAAGTCCTTTAATTGAAATATGCACAGAGAAATGTCCTTTATTTGAAATAAACACTCCTCGACCCTCTTTTACCCAATCATTGTTACCCTTGTGAAAATAAAAAAGATTGGGTCTGAAGTAAATTTTTAGTGAAAAAAGTAAAATGTTCATTTTTTCCTTCCTTATTGCTTTAGCAATAAACTTCTTGAATGTTTTTTTGAACACCTTGAGGGGTGCAGTTTTTAGAATGGTGTTACTTTTAATTATTTTCTGTCATATTGACCCCCCAAACTCACTTCAAATGTGAAGCAACATAGTAGCATAGTAACATAGCTATTAAGGTTGAAGGGAGACTTTAAGTCCATCTTGTTCAAGTCATATCCTGTCCTAACGTGCCCTAACATGTTGATCCAGAGGAAGGCAAAAAAAAACCAATGCGGCAAACTGTAAGCTTCACATTGGGGAAAAAAATTCCTTCCCGACTCCACATATGGCAATCAGACTAGCTCCCTGGATCAACGCAATATTAAGGAAACTAGTGTATATACCCTGTAATATTATACTTTTCAAGAAAGGCATCCAGTCCCTTCTTAAATTTTAGTAGGGAATCACTCATTACAACATCATATGGCAGAGAGTTCCATAGTCTCACTGCTCTTACAGTAAAGAATCCGCATCTGTGAGTATGCTTAAACCTTCTTTCCTCCAGACGTAGAGGATGCCCCCTTGTCCCCGTCACAGGTCTAAGAGTAAAAAGATCATTAGAAAGGTTTTGCACTGTCCCCGCATATATTTATACATTGTAATAAGATCACCCCTAAGCCTTCGATTCTCCAAACTAAATAACCCCAAGTGTAATAACCTGTCTTGGTATTGCAGACCCCCTAGTTCCCTAATAACCTTGGTCGCTCTTCTCTGCACCCGCTCCAGTTCAGCTATGTCTTTCTTACACACCGGAGACCAGAACTGTACACAGTATTCTAAGTGTGGTCGCACTAGTGACTTATATAGAGGTAAAATTATGTTCTCCTCATGAGCATCTATGCCTCTTTTAATGCATCCCATTATTTTATTTGCCTTTGCAGCAGCTGCCTGACACTGGTCACTAAATGTGAGTTTGTCGTCCACCCATACACCCAGGTCTTTTTCACTGACAGTTTTGCCCAGTGTTTTACAATTAAGCACATAATTATACATCTTATTCGTTCTACCCAAGTGCATGACCTTACATTTATCCCCATTAAAGCTCATTTGCCATTTATCAGCCCAAGCTTATAGTTTACATAAATCCTCCTGTAATATAAAATTGTCCTCCTCTGTATTGATTACCCTGCAGAGTTTAGTGTCATCTGCAAATATTGAAATTCTACTCTCTATGCCCCCTACAAGGTCATTAATAAATATGTTAAAAAGAAGCGGGCCCAAAACTGACCCCTGTGGTACCCCACTTCTAACCGTGACCCAGTCCAAGTGTGCTCCATTAATAACCACCCTTTGTTTCCTATCCCTGAGCCAGCTCTTAACCCACCTACACATATTTTCTCCTATCCCCATTGTTCTCATTTTATGTATCAACCTTTTGTGTGGCACTGTATCAAAAGCTTTTGAAAAGTCCATGTACACCACGTCCACTGCATTCCCTTGGTCCAGTCCGGAACTTACGTCTTCATAAAAGCTTATCAGATTAGTCTGACAGGAACGGTCCCTTGTAAACCCATGTTGATATTGGGTCATTAGGTTATTCTTCTCCAGATACTCCAGTATAGTATCTCTTAGAAAACCCTCCAGGATTTTACCCACAGTTGAGGTTAAACTTACTGGCCTATAATTTCCGAGTTCAGTTTTTGTCCCCTTTTTGAATATTGGCACCAAATTTGCTATACGCCAGTCCTGTGGTACAGACCCTGTTATTATGGAATCTTTAAAGATTAAAAATAATGGTCTATATGACTGTGCTTAATTCATGCAGTACTCGGGGGTGTATCCCATCCGGGCCCGGGGATTTGTCAATTTTATTTATTTTTAGACGCCACCGTACTTCCTGCTGGGTTAAGCAGGTGACATTTAATGGAGAATTTTTATCCCTGATCATGTTATCCGTCATGGGATTTTCTTGTGTAAATACTGTTGAAAAAAGTCATTTAGCATATTGGCTTTTTCCTCATCCACCATTTCACCCAGAGGGGACCAACACTATCATTTTTTTAGTTTCTTACTATTTATGTAGTTAAAGAATATTTTGGGATTATTTTTACTTTCTCTGGCAATATGTCTCTCTGTCTCAATCTTTGCTGTTTTGATTTGCTTTTTACAGAATTTATTTACTCTTCTGCATTTAGTTAATGCCTCATCACTACCCACTTGCTTTAATTCTCTAAATGCTTTATTTTTATCTCTTATTGCACCCCTTACAGCTCTATTTAGCCATAGTGGTTTCCTCCTATTTCTAGCATGTTTATTCCCATACGGTATATATTGTGCACAGGTTCTATTCAGGATGCTAATAAACGTCTCCCATTTTCTTTGTGTATTTTTATGTCTCAGGATATCGTCCCAGTTAATTGCACCAAGATCAACTCTCATCCGTTGGAAATTTGCTTTCCTGAAGTTTAGTGTCCTTGTAACCCCTCTACTACACATCTTATTAAAGGATACACGAAAACTTATTAATTTGTGATCACTATTACCCAAGTGACCCCCCACCATTACATTTGATATGCGGTCTGGCCTGTTGGTTAATATTAGTTCTAGCAGTGCCCCCCCTCTTGTTGGGTCCTGAACCAGTTGTGAAAGGTAATTGTCTCTCATAGTTGTCAAAAACCTATTACCTTTGCTGGAACTGCAGGTTTCGGTTCCCCAATGTATTTCAGGGTAGTTGAAGTCCCCCATAATAATGACTTCTCCTTGAGTTGCTGCTTCATCTATTTGCTTTATGAGGCTATTCTCTGTTGCTTCTATTATTTTTGGAGACTTATAACAAACCCCTATCAGTAATTTATTATTTTTCCCCCCTCCCCTTATCTCTACCCACAGGGACTCTACATTTTCATTAGATTCATATATATTATCACGAAGGATGGGTCTTAAGGGTGGTTTTACATATAAACACATGCCTCCTCCTCGTTTATTTGTATGGTCATTTCTGAACAGACTATAGCCCTGTAAATTAACCGCCCAGTCATGGCTCTCGTCCAACCATGTCTCAGATATCCCCACCATGTCATAATTATGTTCCAACAACATTAACTCCAATTCCTCCATTTTGTTGGCGAGGCTTCTGGCATTAGTATACAGTGGTCCCTAAAAAAATGGTTTTGTAAATTTTGTTTGAAAAATTAGAAATCTTGTCAATTTTGAACCCTTATAATGTCCTAGCAAAAAAAAAAAAAATTGTACTGATGTAAAGTAGACATTTGGGAAATATTATTTATTAACTATTTTGTGCACTATGACACTCTGATTTAAGGGCACAATAATCAAAAGTTTGAAAAGTGCTAAATTTTCACTATTTTTGCCAAACTTCAGTTGTTTTCATAAATAAATGTAAGTCAGATTGAAGACATTTTACCACTAAAATGAAGTACAATGTGTCATGAAAAACAATCTAAGAATCAGTGGGATACATTGAAGTGTTCCAGAGATATAACCTCATAGAGTGACAGTGGTCAAAATTGTAAAAATTGGCTTGGTCATTAAGTACCAAATTGGCTCTGTCACTAAGGGGTTAAAGGACTTTTTCTGTGTTTATTTCAATTAAAGGACTTTTTTTCTTTGTGTGTCTTTCTTCCTTTTGATTATGAGGTTGTCTGAGAGACACCTCTCCATTAGTAACAGCTGGGCTTGCTCTCAGCTAACATTACAAAGGTGACATCAAGCCCCAAACAATTACCCCACTTGCCTCCACCGCAGAGCAAATGGGAAGAGTTAGGCAAAGCACCAGAATTGTCCCATGTAATGGATGCGCCTTTTCTGGGGAGGCTGTTGGCTGCTATCTTTAGGCTGGCAACAGCCAATAGACATGGTCCCTTCCCAGTCTGATCATCTCCATCTGTCACTCCACAGAACACGTTTCTGCTGCTCCAGAGTTCAGTGGTGGTGGCTTTACACCACTGTATCTGACACCTCTCTCTCTCCTTTGACCGCTACATCGCCGGTAGTCATTTTTTCTTTTCAGCCGCGGTTCCTTTAAAATTCCGAAATCAGCGGATCCTGGCGCACCAACGGTCCGGTGGCTACCTTTGGTGTTTCATCACCCACGGATCCGTTATCTGCCATTTTAGTGGCTGCCAATGCACAGGAAAAACATAAGTGTGAAACAGGCCTATGCTGCAGGGGGGCTTGTTTTTGGTTGCTTTGGCTTATAGTCATTTCCATTATGTGCCTACATTGAGATATAAATATTAGCATAATTTTTTGAGGATATTTAACTGCATTTTACTCTTATTAGCCCTCTTCTTTGTATTTGGTGCCAATCTTTTCTATTTCCAACTTATTTAGGCATGTAATTTTCTACCAGAACTATGTACTTTAGTATTCCTATGTATAAATTTGGTTATCTTTCATATGTACTGATTTTGCAATATGGGGATCTCATGTACCCTTTACTGGTGATATTAGGCTAACCGTTGCTCCTATATGTAAGGGTTACCTTCTTTGTAACCATTTGTGTATTTTAAATGTTTTTAAAATCCCCTTTTTTGTGGTTTTGTGTGCACCCATGAAATAAAATCTGATATTTTGTATGGTGATCCCTGCTATTTTATATTCCTCTTTGTTCTTGCTTGCCATTGATTATAAAAGTACTATGTGCTTATTTCAATTAATCATTATAATACAGTAGTCTTTCCTTTCATGCAAAAATAGCTTATTGTTTAACCTCGTATACTAAACAAGTATCATAAATTATACTAGTGTAAAATTAGATATTTTGACATTTGCATAAATAGCCTTACAGTCGAGGGAAAATTAAATTCTAGCTTAGAGATCCTCTGTTATTTTATGCAGCATTCATCTTGAACCCTTAATCACTGTCTTCAGTTTTATCCACCTTTTTCCAATTCTAAACAACAGGCTGCACCTTTTTCCAATTTTATCAACAGATCTTAAAAGCTTAGGCACCAATATGAGATGGGAACATCAATTAACAGGACTTCAGTCCACAAGCCAAGTCAGTAATCTGTGGCTGCTGGATGGGAGGCCTGCAAATCTTCTCACATCCCTGCATTCTCTGCTCTGATTAGCTAGGTTGGCACAATGTAGTCTGTGCAACACACCAAAATGATGATGCTGTGTGAGTCTGCCTAATCAAAAGAATAGCTGAGACTACCGTGAGGTAAGAGTACTGACATATCTATGTCCATCTCTGTGTCCACCTCTAGTCACAATTCACCAAGACTAAAGGTTGCTAGTCTGCACTGATGTGAAAACTCCAAAAGTCTCAAACTTTTGGTTGTAACTACAATCTGCAAAAATTTTTGTAACATTTTAATGTAACCTTTTTGCAACCTCTGCCATACTACTACTGTGCAGGTTGCTTCCCTTCCTTTGATGTGGGCTCTGGTGGTGAGCCCACATTTTTCTCAGTACATGTAAATTGTTTTGAACAGCTGACATGTGCCTGGAGCAGTCGTGGGTGGAATTGTGATCCACCCGCTGCTATTAACTTGTTAAATGCCACTGTCAAACTCTGACAACGGCATTTAACGCACGATTCCTGCCATCTGGCTGGAAATCCGCTCACCGGTGATCCGGTCACGTGATCGCGGGTCACAGGTGGGTTGGCATGACAACCAGAGGTCTCCTGGAGACCTCTATGGTTTTCAGTTCCGGATTGCTATGAGCGCTGCCCGGTGGTCAGCGTTCATAGCAAGTCAGCAATTCTGTTACATACACATGATCTGATCATCATGTAGCAGTGCCAATCGGGTTATGGCAGCTTGTAGTCTCCCAAGGAGACTGTTGAAGCATGCCAAAAGTAAAAAAAAAGTTTTTAAAAATATTGAAAAAATAAAGAAATATAAAAGTTTAAATCGCCCCCCTTTTGCTCAATTCAAAAAACAATAAAAAAAATCAAACCTACAAATATTTCCTTTCGCTCCATTCAAAAAACAATTAAAAAAAATCAAACCTACACATATTTCGCTGCATTCAGAATCGCTCGATCTACAAATAAAAAAAGGATTAACCTGATCACTAAACAGCGTAGAGAAAAAAGTCAAAACACCAGATTTTTTTTGGTCGCCGCGACATTGCATTAAAAAACAATAACGGGTGATCAAAATATCGTATCTGCACCAAAATGGTATCAATGAAAACATCAACGCAAAATATAAGCACTCACCCAACCCAAGATCACAAAAAACGAAGACGCTACAGGTCTCGGAAAATGGCACAATTGTTTTTAACAAACTTTGATTTTTTTTCACCCCTGAAATAAAAAAAGAACCTAGACATGCTTGGTGTCTGTGGACTTGTAATGACCTGGAGAATCATAGAATCATAGAAACGTAGAGTTGGAAGGGACCTCCTGGGCCATCTGGTCCAACCCCCTGCTCAAAGCAGAATTCGCTAAATCATCCCAGTCAGATGTCTGTCCAGCCTCTGTTTGAAGACTTCCATTGAAGGAGAACTCACCACTTCTCGTGGCAGCCTGTTCCACTCATTGATCACTCTAACTGTCAAAAAGTTTTTCCTAATATCTAATCTGTGTCTCCTCCCATTCAGTATTCAGTTTCATCCCATTGCTTCTAGTCTTTCCTTGTGCAAATGAGAATAAAGTTGATCCTTCTACAATGTGACAGCCCTTTAGTTATTTGTAGACAGCTATTAAGTCTCCTCTCAGTCTTCTCTTTTGCAAACTAAACATTCCCAAATCCTGCAACCTTTCCTCATAAGACAGGGTTTGCAGACCGGTCACCATTCTGGTCGCTCTTTTCTGAACTTGCTCCAGTTTGTTGATGTCTTTTTGAAAATGTGGTGCCCAAAACTGGACACAATATTCCAGATGAGGTCTGACCATCACACTGTTGACTCATATTCAGTCTGTGATCTATTAGTATACCCAAGTCTTTTTCACATGTGCTGTCACTTAGCCCTATTCCTCCCATTCTGTATATGCTTTTTTCATTTTTATTGCCCAGATGTAGTACTTTGCATTTCTCCCTGTTAAAAACCATTCTGTTAGTTGCTGCCCACTTCTCCAGTTTATTTATATCTTTTTGAATCCTCCCTCTCTCTTCTCTAGTATTAGCTATCCCTCCTAGCTTTGTGTCATCAGCAAATTTAATCAGTTTACCCTCAATTCCTTCATCTAAATCGTTGATAAAGATGTTGAACAATACAGGTAAGCAGGTAAGTTTTAGCATTTGGTGAACATGGTAAAAAAAAAAAAAAACCCTTTTGTAATGTCCCTTTATTTGCAATTTCACTGCAATTGAAATTTTTTTCCCCATTTTTGAGTACAAGATATGGAAAAACCAATGGTGTCATTCTAAAGTACAACTCGTCCTGCAAAAAACAAGCCCTCGCATGGCCATATTGACAGAAAAATAAAAACTTATGGCTCTGGGAAGAAGAGGAGGGAAAAACAGAAACGCAAAAACAAAAATGGGCAGGGTCTCTAAGGGGTTAAACTTTACACCACACGTTTGTTGTAGACTGTTTGTTGAACTGGGACCAGTCTATTAGTTGTTGAATCTGTAGATTGTGAGGGTGAGTAACAAAGTCAGACTAGGAGCAGAATATTTCAAGTTTTAGCAAGACTTAGTGTAGCTTGTAAATAGAGGAGCTTTCACCAAATTTTTCATGTTGAACTGGACCCACGATGGAACAGTTTTGACAGAGTGAATAAAAATATTTTCGTTTGCTTTTAATTTCACCTCTTCATAGTTGACATATTAGCAATCCAGTTATTTGTCACCTTATGAGTTAACTTTAGTTAGTTCCAAGTAGGTGTTATCAGATATTTTTCACTGGGGGTGTAAAAGTCTTCTCCCTGTATGAGTTTTTATCTGTTAAACACCCACTTGGACTTAAAAAAAAGTTTGCACACTAGGTGCCTATTACTTTGTTTGCTAATATAGCGGAAAGGTGTTTTATTCCGCCCTTCAGCCATTAGTACGTCGTGTGTGGTGCATGGGCCTCTTTAAAAACTTTCATAGGGAAAATTTAATAATGTACTTAACTCTTCTTAAAACTTTTTGGAATAATGAATTTATATGTACACAGTAAAACGACCCATAATTACACAATACAATTTCAACACAATGTGTGAATGGTGTAAAAGCTGCTGATCTGAATTTTGGCAATATTCAATAAACTATGAATGCTGTTTATGCCAGTAAGTTTTGTAACTTTATAATGAAAGTCTTAAGCAATGTCTGCCAAAACCTCTACATATTAAACTGAAAAAAATTGTGTTTCCTTGAGATTGGCAATTATGCTGGTAAGATATAATTCATGTTGGTGAAATATTCTTTGGAAATTGCTAAAAAGTACAGAAGAAGAAATGGACAATTAAAATTTTATAAAGTATTCCATTGTTTCTTACAGGTCCGATTCTATTTTTTCTGCAACCTAAGGCAAAAATTGAAGTGACGCCCCTCCCTGCTTTGCAATAGTAACCTGTAGTGAACCAGCACAATTCTTTTCTGGCATTCATTCATTATTATTTAGTCATCTTAGGGGACTTGAATCTGTGATTGCCTGATTGCTTGTACTTTATAGGGCAGTACCACAGGTTTACAGTTTATAGAAGAAATCAATGTATCCTATGAAGGAATATACCACCAGAACCACTATGAGCACATGAATACAGCACCAGAACCAACATCAATGCATGAATACAGCACTGGCACCAACATAAGTGCATGAACACAGCATCAAGCTTAGTGCAGTGATCAAATGCAATGTCAGGTTAGTGCACACAATATACATCAGTATCACATAAACTTTTAACTTATAGTATGTCCATATACAGTATATAGTAAGAACATACTGGAAGTTGTTGGTTCAATTCATCATCAGACTGTGGACAATACAATAACTACAATACTGAATTTTAATATACATGTTTTTATGTCTATATCAATAAAATTTGTTTATTTAAAGTTTAGTTGTTGGAGGATCCTATTTTTGCTATAGGTTGTTGTTGCCATTATGGACCTTCCTGTTATTTCTTAAAGGGCATTATAGGTTGACATACTGTGATCTTTTTAATAATTGTACTTTACTGTGCTCGTTACACAAAATATGACTTTCACACTATCCATCTTATGGTACATAGCCTCCCCGCTATCCTTTCCTATAAAATATTGTCTCCATACCATCCACCTTTATCAGCTATAACTGCCACACATTCCAACCTTATGATCTATAATCACCACACTTTTGCTCTTGTGAGCTATGACCTCCACACCATTCGCCCTTATGAACTATAGCCTCCATGCTTTTTTACAATAATACCCCTGTGCTTCCATCATACCGATAATGACACCCCATCGTTCCTCCTAATAATGATGTCCCACAGCACCCATATGCAGTGCGATGGGCACCACAGCCCACATACACAGTACGATGGTTCCGCAGCCTGATCACACACAGTATCATGGTGACCACAGCCCCCTATACACAGTATATTAGTCCCAAAGCCCCGATATATGAAAAATTATGGTGACCATGTCCACCTTATATACAGTATGATGTTCCACAGCCCCTTATACCCAATACGAAGTCCCCACATCTCCTTATTTACATTGTAATGGCCTCCACAGCGCTCTATACACTGTATAATGGCCCATAGCCCTATCTTAATGTGTGGTGATTCTGGCTGCCAATCAGGGCATAGAAACCATCCACGACGTCCAGACACAAGGGGTTGTGTCATTGGCTGTTGAAGTCACATGTCCCTCTCCATATAAAAAGCGGACATGTGGCTTCGGTGCCATTTTGTGAGTTTTACAGCGTAGTGAGGCTGCTGCTGAAAGCAGTCAAATAGTTAGCCAGGCATTTTATTCTCAGATAGTTCAGATAGGATCCTGCGTCAAATCAACCTTCCAGCATATAAATCTGTAGTGCTTATTCTGTGGTGCAGCCACAAGTCGCCACTTCAGCATATAAATCCATAGCACTGCTGATTCTTTGGTACAGCAACCAGTCACTTCTTCAGCATATGTAATCCACAGAGTTGCTGATTCTGTGGTACAGTGACCAGTTGCCACTTCAGCATATACTGTATATCCATAGTGCTGCTGATTCTTTGGTACTGTAGAAACTGCAGGAACGTGGGATGTCATAACGGACAGGAGGCAGATCAAAAGTTAACAGGTTTATTGACAACAAGTAAACTCCACACAGGGAGTAGCAGGAAAAGGGGAACGTGAGTAGGAGAAGGGCAAAACTGAGAACTAGAAAGGTGTAGGACAGGGAGGGACGATAGTTCAATAGGAAAAAGCAAAAACTTATCAGTCTGTAGTTGTAACAACCCTGCTGGCATCACTGCATGGCCTCCCCCCACACACCAACTTACTCACTGCTCCGGGTCATGCTGAGAATTCTGTTTGCTGCCAGTCCTATGCTCTGTGCTCTGTGTCTCTGTTCTCCTGTATGCTTCCTGGCTATGTGTGTATAGGGGGACGGCGCCAGAACTCTCTGGTTCTTATGCAGTCAGGGTGCACCTGTTCAATCTGTCCCTGACCAATTACCTAGAGCCCTCAATATTTAGATCCGCCACACCCACTGAACATTGCCTGTGCAATGTCTAAAACTCAGTTAGTGTTTTGCTGCTGAGGAAGCCAGGCCCTGTTCTGTGTATCTCCTTCTCTGGAGGAATACTCCTAGCCTTGCTTTGTATTCTTTGTCTGCCCTCCAGGAGGCTGCATATTCTGGTCTCTGTGTCTTGGTCCTAGCTTTGTGTTTACTTGTCCTTCCGCCTGCCAGGAGGCAGAATATCCTGGTCCTTGAGTCTTTGTCCCTGTACCTTGTCTTGTACTGTCTCCTTGTCTGTGGCTTCCTTCCCTGCTGTGTCTTTCCTTGTGTCCTCCCTGTCTGTGCCTCTGCAGCCTTGCAGCTCTGTCTGTGCCTCTGCAGCCTTGCAGCTCTGTCTGTGCCTCTGCAGCCTTGCAGCTCTGTCTGCGCCTCTGCAGCCTTGCAGCTCTGTCTTATCTGCTGCAGAACTTATTGCTGCAGCTTCTCTCCACAGACCTTGTGGTTCAGCTTTGCTCTGCTCCTGCTGCCACTGCAGACCCTCTTTATGCAGCTTCTCTCCGCACTCCTGCGGCTCCGCCTACTCCACACTCCTGCCGGGATCCATACCTGCACCTCCTGTGTGAACAGGTCCAAAACCTGTTCCTTCATATTCCATTCCTTCCTGCCTGTATCAGTACCCGTTCCTGCTGTGTGAACAGGTCCCTACCTGTTCCTTCATACACCATGCCTGCCTGCCCTGTGTCTCAATCTGTGCCTGCCTGTTCTGTGTCTCAAGCTGTGCCCGCCTGTCCTGTGTCTCCAAACCATGCTCGCCTGTCCCGTGTCTCCAAGCCATGCCTGCCTGTCCTGTGTCTCCAAGCCGTGCCCGCCTGTCCTGTGTCTCTAAGCCGTGCCAGCCTGCCCTGTGTCTCCAAGCCATGCCTACTTGCCCTGTGTCTCAGCCTACCTGTCACTTGCACCTGACCAGGTGTCCTGTCCCCGAGTGGGATCAGCAGCCACAGTCAGACGCCACCCTGGAGTGGCACCCGGCAGCTACCTGCCGCACAAGCCTGACCTCACCATCAGAGGCTCCAGTAAAGATCGAGGTAGCTGTCGTAGTCACACCCCTTCCAGGGTAGTCTGGTCTGTGGCACAGTGGGGCCACAACCCCCCGGCTCGCGCCCATCAGCCAAGGCACGAGTGTGACAGTAGTCTTCTTGATTGCAGTATCTTGGCTCTCCCACGGTGGCACTGGCAACAGCGGCATGTGACGTCTTGGAGGTGTCTGTAGAGAACAGGGTTCCAATCCACGGAGCAGGGAGCTCCCGTACCCAGGAACTCCAAACACTGTGCTAGTCCGGTACAAGTAACCGCCGGAGCGAGGCTTCACTCAGTGGTGTATCAGCAACTTGGCTGAAAGGCTCTGGCCTAGTTACCTGCAGCTTGGAGCGGAGAGTCGGCGTTACCATCTCTGGTCTCGACTGTGAGTCACCTCCCGGCATGGAGGTTAGCCGGGAACAGGCAGTACGTCATCTACTTTCATCGGACCTGTACGCAGGTAATCTGTCACATCGGCCTGCGCTCACAGGATGTTCTGCCTTCACGGCCAACACTGTACCCATCTGCCTGCTTAGGTTTCACCCTGCACTCTGACCCTCTTCCCGCACGCAGCACTTTTTAACTCCGCCCTACATACCTCAGTTACTTGCAAGGGTCGGTCCCTCTCTGAAAGTCTTCCCCCTTGCAACATTGGTGACAGTCCCGGCAGTTCTTCCTCCTACAGTACAGCGACCAGTCGCCACTTCAGCATCGAAATCCATAGTACTGCTAATTTTGTAGTACAGTGACCAGTCGCCACTTCAGCATAGAAATCCATAGTACTGCTGATTTTGTGATACGATGACCAGTCGCCACTTCAGCATATAAATCCATAGTGCTGCTGATTCTGTGGTGCAGCGACAAGTCGCAAGTTCAGTTTATATAATCCATAGTGTTTGCTGATTCTGTGGTACAGCGACCAGTTGTCACTTCAGCATATAAATATAAGTCCATAGTGCTGCTGATTCTGTGGTACAGCGACCAATTGCCACTTCAGCATATAAATCCATAGTGCTGCTGATTCTGTGGTACAGCGACAAGTCGCCACTTCAGCATATAAATCCATAGTGCTGCTGATTCTGTGGTACAGTGACAAGACGACACTTAGGCATGTATGCATCTATAAAGTAAAGTGCTGCAGAATATGTTGGTGCTATAGAAATAAGATTTTTATTATTATTATTATGTGAATCCATAGTGCTGCTGATTTTGTGGTACAGCGACAAGTCACCACTTCAGCATGTGTAATCAATAGTGTTGCTGATTCTGTGGTACAGTGACCAGACGCCACTTCAGCATATAAATCATTTGTGCTAATTGTGTGGTCCAGACACCAGTCCACATTTCATCATACAATTCCTTTGTGCTAATTGTGTGGTCCAGCCACCAGTCCAAATTTCAGCATCTAAATCCTTAGTGTTAATTGTGTGGTCCCGCCACTAATCCACATTTCAGCATATAAATTCTTTGTGCTGATTGTGTGGTCCAACCACCAGTCCACATTTCAGCATCTAAAAACTTTGTGCTAACTGTTTGCCCAGCCACCAGTCCACATTTCAGCATATAAATGTTTGTGCCAATTCTGTGTCCAGGCACACTATCCCAGCAAATAAATGCTAATCATTAATTTAGTGAGAGGTGACTGGTTAAAAGAGGGGAAGGGTACATCCAACATGAGTGGAGAAAAAGCAAGGATATGGTGGAAGGGGGAATAGGAGTGGTGATCGAGATATACGTGGGGTAGGTGGTAATGTTACTGAAAGTTCTACTGGACAAACATCATCCTATCCAAAGACAACTGACAACTTTTGTTACTGGACGGGCTACTTGACTCCCTTTCTTTGGCAGCAACACAGCGAATGTGAAACTTGTAGCCCATGTCCTGGGTATGTCTGTGTGTGGTGGCTCTTGAAGCAATGACTCCTGCAGCAGTCCACTTCTTGTGAATTTCCATCAAATTTTTGGATGGCCTTTTCTTAACAATCCTTTCAAGGCTGCGGTTATGCCTTTTGCTTGTGCACCTTTTTCTACCACATTTTTTCCTTTCACTGAGCTTTATATTAATATGCCTGGATACAGAACTGTGTGAACTACCAGCTTCTTTAGCAATGACCTTTTGTGGCTTACCCTCCTTGTGGAGTGTGAACATCTATCAGTCAGCAGTCTTCCCCATGATTGTGGAGCCTACTGAAACAGACTAAGGTGATCTTTTTAAACCCTTAGTAAGCCTTTGAAGGTTTGTTTGTTAATTATTCGAATTTACTGAGATTATAGCTTTTGGGTTTTCATTGGCTGTAAGCCATAATCATCAACATAAACAGAAATAAATACTTGAAATAGATCACTCTGTTTGTAATGACTCTATATACTGTAATATGAGATTCTCTTTTTGTATTGAAGAACTGAAATAAATTAACTTTTTGATGATATTCTACTTTTTTGAGAAGCACCTGTATATACATTTTGGAATAATATTTAGAATTGAGATTCCTCAGTGGTTGATACCTTTTAATGGCTAACTGAAAAGATGGTAACAAACTGCAAGCTTTCGAGACTACGCAGGTCTCTTCATCAGGCTAGACTAATACAAAATCTGAAGTCTAGCCTGATGAAGAGACCTGCATAGCCTCGAAAGCTTGCAATTTGTTACCATCTTTTCAGTTAGCCATTAAAAGGTATCAACCACTGAGGAATCTCAATTCTAAATATTCTTTTATCTACTGGCTAACACGGTACAAAGATATATATCTTTCCTATATCACTTTGGAATAAACATTGTTATCTTAAAGCACAAAGCCAGCATTTTTTTTTCACCGCTAGAGTGTTTTTTTTAAATGTAAGTCCTCTAACCCCGGCATATACTCACACTCCGGCATCTTCACGGGTTTTCAGGGTCTCTCTTTTCCCTTTCCTACAGCACCATATTCTGACTATTCATAACTCAGAAGCTACATCACAAGCTCCCAATGCAGGCCTATGAAAGCCAGGACAAGGTGTCATGCTGGCATCTTGGCAGGTTGGCACGAGGGAGGCGTTTGTGGCCACACTGTGCCACAAACCAGACTACCCTAGAAGGGGCATGACTAGGACAGCTACCTCTGTCTTCGCTGGAGCCTCTGATGGTGAGGTCAGGCTTGTGCAGCTGGTAGCTGCCAGGTGCCACTCCAGAGTGATGTCTGGCTGTGGCTGTTGATCTCACTGGGGAACAGGATGCTAGGACAGGTGCAGGCAACAGGCATGACTGGCAGAAAGGCAGGAGAGCATGGCAGGCATGGTTGGTACTCTGGCAGGCGGGCATGGCTGAGACACTTGCAGGCGGGCACAGCTGAGACACAGGGACATGGGCAGAGACCTGTTCACACAGCAGGTGCAGGTACTCTTACTGGCAGGAAGGAGTGGTGTATGAGGGAACAGGTTTGGACCTGTTCACTCTGGAGGAGAACTGCAAGGCTGCGGAGAGGAGCTGCAGTTAGCAGCAAGAGGTTCTGCAGCAGCAGAAGCAGAACAAAGCAGATCCGCAAGGGTATGAAGCACAGGTAGAGCCGCAAGGGTGCGGTGCACAGGCAGAGCCGCAAGGGTGCGGAGCACAGGCAGAGCCGCAAGAGTACAGAGCACAGGCAGACAGAGAGGACACAAGGATAGGCACAGCAGGGAAAGGAGCCACAGACAAGGAGACCGAGAGACAGAGGTAGGACAGAGTTCAGACAAGATAACGGTGCAAGATAAGGTACTGGAACAAAGACACTGAGAGCTGGATATACTGCCTCCTAGAGGGCAGACAGGACAGGTACGAGACAAGGCAAGGAACAATGACACAGGGACCAGGATATACTGCCTCCTGGAGGGCGGACAGAGAGGTACAAGACAAGGCAAGGAACATGGACACAGAGACCAGGATATTCTGCCTCCTGGAGGGCGGACGGAGAGGGACAAGACAAGGCAAGGAACAAGGACACAGAGACCAGGATATTCTGCCTACTGGAGGGCGGCAAGACAGGCACAGGACTAGGAATCAAGCCTTCAGAGAAAGCAAAACACAGGACAGGACCTGGCAACTCAGCATCAAGACACTGAGTTAAGACTTTGCTCAGGCAGCTTCCACCGGGTGGAGCTGCCCTAAATACTAGAGGCCTCTTGATGATTGGCCAGGAGTACATTAGGCAGGTGTACACTGATTCCATAAGAACCAGAGAGTGCTGGCTCTGCGTCCCCTATGCACACAGTCAGGAAGCATGCAGAGAGCAGGCAGGAAGCAAGAGGCACACTGCATGGAGCCAGCAGCAGACAGAACACACAGTATGGCCTGGAGCAGTGAGTAAGTTGGTGTGTGGGGGATGGGAGGCCATGCAGTGATGCCGGCAGGGTTGTTACACAAGGCTCTCATATATTTACTTTGATTAATGACCATACATGAAATACTGGAGCAGCAGGCAGGTCACAAACTACAAAAGTCGGGCTGGAGCAGAGGTGAAAACAGATGAAAATACTGGAAGTTGAATATTAAACAGGACTTAGATTTTGAGCACCACTCCAACGGTGAAATAAAAGAAAAAACTGAAGGATACATTCGCTGGATTTTTTGTTTCTTTCATTTGGGAATTGCAGTGTGACAAGCCATCCAAGCAATTGGTATCCTTATCCCTCAGGTGAGCTGACCATCCACTTATACTTGCGGTGTTAAAAGTGGCGTGCGACTCTGTGCGCCTCCCAACAATTCTGAGTAAGAATTGTGGCATAAGGTACAAAACAGCTCATCATGATGAATTAGAAGAGCGGATGTTGCCTCTCTGTCCTGCTTCAGAGTTGGTCGAAACTGGTGTAAAAACACCAAAGGTTGCAAAATGTTTACAGAACTTAACGTTTTGCAAAAATGTAGCAACTTTTCAAAGTGCTTACCTCCAGATTTCTTGCGTAAAAACTTTAATGAATTGGGACCTCCTGTGTGTATAAACTCTGATCAAATTACTTCTCAAAAATTTACACTTTATTGTAGTGATCATGGGGGTGCAGACCCTAGCCTAGTTCAATATTAATGGGATATTGCACATATTCCAGCAATATTTATTAGACTATCCATTAACAGAGATTTATATTAATATGATACATTGCTAACAAATTATAAATACAAAAACAAACCATTAGACTGAGAATCCACAAGTTTACAATGTTGAGCTTTTTTTTTTGCACCATGATTATTACTTTGTCACTTTGGTTATTTCGTCATCAAATTTTTCTTTTATTTTTTTTCTTTTATTTTTTTTCATCTGTAAAAATAAGAAACACATCTACAATATTCTGTTCGTATATATGAGTTATGGTGTTATTATTTGCTCCAAAGTCTTGAGCTGTATAACAAAGAAATATTTTTTTATATGCATTCTCGTAAGACATTTCCTCTCTGATATCAGATACAGGAATTCACTCGGAATAAATACATTCATGCACAGGGGAAGAATTAAAATGAGCTTCTTATTAACAGGCTAAAGGCAATTACAAGTCCCTAAGGGCCAGTAGCGTACATGTTCAGGAAAATTTCTCAGCACTCCTGCTTGGAGAACAAATTGTAAAAATTGTAAAAAATTTACAATTGTTCAGAGCCAACTGAAGTGTTCTGTACAGAACTTAGTGCTGAAACCTTGACAATTTAAACAATTTAAAAACTTGCACCTATTTTCTGCTTAAACTCGATTTTTAGTGGCAATTAGCGTAAGTGTATTTTCAGTATTCCAAATGCTAGGTAGATTAATCAAAATTCTTATGCTGCCAAAAAGAGTGTCACATTAATACCATTAACCCCTTAACCCAAAATGACGTACATGTACGTTGAGAGGATGTAGTGACTTACCACATTCAACTGTACATGTATGTGATTGAGTTAAATTGTCACACAAAATTGCACAATGACATTTTAATACAAAATGCTGTCTCCTACACCGAAGACATGCAGCAAATGAACCCAGGACCAATCAGCTTTGGTCACGCTGGGCAATCGCAGTGATTGGTCAGTTTTTACAGACAGTCCAGTCACAGTGAAGCAGGCTGGTTTAGCCTGATTTTTGGCTCTGATGTTCCTAATGATGTCACAGTGAAAATCAGAGATGGCTCTCAGGTAATACTGGAAGGTGACATACACCCTCCTGACTCGGTCACCAACAATGTTGTCATCTATGGTGCCTTTTATCTTTCTAAATGCGACATCTAGATGCTTAACCCTATCAATACTCCATGATCACTTGGTGCCGATAGTTAACATTGCAACAACAATGCCAAGAAATGCTGTCAGTGTGTCAAGAGTGGGAGAAGAGGGTAGAATTGACAATCCAACACAATGGGCAGCACTTTGAACACATTTTATAAGTGGTCATAAACTTGTAATTAACTCATGAAAGGATAAAGTTACGTTAAAACCAAGCACAACATTGTTTTTCTTGTGCAATTCTCAATAAGTTTGATGTCTCACATGACCCTCTTCCCATTGGAAAAAATAAAGTTGGATCCAAAATTGCTGACTTCAAAATGGCCGCCATGGTCACCACCCATCTTGAAAAGTTTTCCCCCTCCCATATACTAATGTGCCACAACAAAAAAGGTGATATCACCAACCATTCCCATTTTATTTAGGTGTATCCATATAAATGGCTGACCCTGTAGATTCAAGGGTGCAGTTTTTTAAATAGTAGCAATTTTTTTTGATAAATAAGCCCCTTACAGTCACTTCAAACATGAATAGGTCAATGAGAAAGATAAAAAAGATTTATAAGTTTTCATGAAAAAAAGTAAATTTGCTGCTAAGCTTTTCTCTTCTGAAATCAACAAAATAAAATATGGTTCGCAAAATAGTGCTGATGTAAAGAACACATATGGGAAATGTTTTTTGTTAACCATTTCGTTTGGTTTTACTATCTGTTATGATGTCATAATATCTTAAGGTTATGTGCCCACGTCGCGATTTTCAAGCAATTTTTTTCCTGAGCAGAAACGCATGCCCTTGCCAGGGAAAACGCATGTGCTTTTTGACACGCGTTTTTGACGCGATTGTCAAGTGTTTTGACATGCGTTTTCCCATGCGTTTTTGGCCATATAATTGATGGTATGCGGAATCGTGGGCGATTCCGCAAAATTAATGAACATGCT
Organism: Dendrobates tinctorius; assembly: GCF_039654945.1. NCBI lineage: Eukaryota > Metazoa > Chordata > Amphibia > Anura > Dendrobatidae > Dendrobates > Dendrobates tinctorius. Next base: position 14,325,401 of record NW_027361749.1, read on the forward strand.
GCATTTTTTTTTACCTCTAAGCGATTCCGCAGCGGTAAAAAACGCACCACTGGCACAACATGTGTGTTTCCTATTACAAATGCATGGAATGCTTTTTTAAGCGTTTCCGCAGCAGAATCGCGCGTTTAAAAACGCCGCGGAAACGCTTAAAAAACACTACGAGGGCACACAGCCTAATAGTTTGAAAATTGTTATTGTTTCTAAATTTTCACCAAATTTCTGATAGTTTGACAATTATACACAAATTGTATTATTAAAAATGTATTGAAATTGGATACATTAAAATACCGCATTATTAATAAAAGTGGACAATTGTCTCTATGTGTAAAAGATTAGAAAAGAGTACAACAGTTACATTTACAGATCGTCTCTCAGCACCTTTGTAAATAATTATCCAGTATATATTAAAGTAATATCTGTAGTTAAAGCTTTTGCAGAGCACTACCTTCATTGCCAGTTTAGTTGGCTTGTGAGCACCCACTCAGTGGCATTCCTGTGGTCAAAACCAACTTGTAAACGCAAAAGGTCAAAGGAAGATGACGAGAAATGTACAGAGAGAAAACCACAACTAGTTAAATAGCAGGACACTGCAGAAATTTTACTCATACAAATAGTGATCTGAGCTGACATGGCTGGTCCTATTCTGTCCACAATAAAAGTGAAAAAAAATAAATAAAAATAAGACAAATGGAAGATGAGGTCAAGAATGCATGAGTGGAAATTATGAAAAAGTGTTCGTGTTTTAGGGAACCTCACTTTTGCATATATTTCTTCATGTAAATATCAAATTTAAAATGAATCTGTCAGCAGACTTAACAATACAAACTTCAAATATTATTTATGGATTTTCTTTCAGCTTTGATAATCCATATCAGAATGGTTGTATTATCCTCATCAGGTCTAAGAAATCCATTAATGATAGATTTACAGTAACTTGTATTGTGAATGCTACTGACTAGGTAAAATCAAATTGATTTGATGGGTATTTTATGATATTCACAGGTCCTGTCGAGTTCATTTAATTTGCAATTTGATTTGCGAAAAATCACCCAAAAAATAATTGCCAGTGCCATTTTGCATACTGCAGAAGATTGCATCAGCCACAGAAAGCTCACATCACTTCAGGCGCTGCCTTGTGGGCTTCCCCATACTGTCTTACAGCTATCACATCACTTGTTATAGCACCATCATTAAAGAGGGACCATCAGTCTATTTAAAAGCTTAGGCAGGGAAAGCAGTGGCCATTTTAAAGCCTAAAGAGGAACTCAGAGTGCACAGCTCAGCATTAGAGACAGGGAAAGGCCTAAAACAGGTTGGAAAACTACTGTAGTGCTGTAATGAATATAGGAGTTACAGTTGTCTGTAAACAATACATACATTTATTACCTCTATCAGAGGCCACAAGCTCAAAAAGACTACCTTGCCCAGATTTCGCAAGAGCCACTCCGACTGGCAGATTCCAGAGAAACCCCAACCTTCACCCTTTTACCCCAGTACAGGGATCTTGTCTTACAATGGGGTCCAGTGAATTGCTTCCATTGATCATCTCTACTAGTGACATTTCAATCTTAATCTACTTTAATGTTAATTGAACAGGGGTCCTGAATAAAGGGTTAATATATTTCGATAGTGCCATTTATACCACATAATGTAAATATGGTGACAAACACTTGAATAGTCTGCCAAAAATCCAGCATGATCCATCACATGCCATTTATGAGACCAAGTTCTGCCGAGAAGCAATCCATTGTGTTCCTCTACAAAAAAAAACCTTACTTTTTGTAACAGAGTCTTACAAGGGGCTAAGTGGCCATAAAATGCATTATTTATTTCAATTCAAAGACCATGAAGTCTTGAAAATTAGTAGAGCATTACCAAAATTATTCCTGTACATTTCGAAAATACATGCTCACATGGTGGCAAGATGGCAGATCCTATGCTCAATAAATTGAAAAGCAAATACCACTCAAAAATGAAATAGGATTACTTGGGTATGGAGGTAATATATAAAAATAGCCAACATTATTAAATCTAGAAAGTCGCGGTACATCAGTGAAGTAGACATCATATAAAAATAAGTTGTTTCTGTGTAAAGGTATGTAATAATGTCATATATACCACCAGGTGTAATTATATCCGACAGGTTACACTGTGTGTAGTCAGCTGAGGACAGATTGATATATTGTAACTCTTTAAATATGATCCCATTCTTGCTCATAATTTTAAATAAATTTTCATAAGGAACTAATTCCCCATAAAAATCCTTAAGAGATGGAGCTGCCTATATTTTGTGAGAAGTTAAACCTTACAAGGGGAACATTTCTAGACTTTGTGTCTCTGCACTATGGGATTCGATGAATTACTGATGGATGTTTTTAATTATGCCACACGTAAATGAGTGAATACAAAAACGTGTTTAATTCAAGCGTGAGGCTGCTTTATATGAGCTCTGTGTTCAGTTTGAGAAATAGACTGGCTGGCAGTTGTTTTGCTGTGGTCTTTCTATGGCACCATAACATTATCGGAGACTTTCCCACCCCCACCTCCATGTTAAGGATGGAAGGCATTGCTGACGGCTGGGAAAGGAAATAGCTAATAAAAACCAAAATCTCTGCGGCTCTCTGGAGCCAGAGATGCTGAGATCTGGTTAATTGCACAGAAATCAAAGATTTGGGGTGCACTTGCCAAACCTTAAATATAATATTGCGTTTCACCTTGTAAGCCTCCTTCTTCCCAATACTCTATTTTTCTGCCGTATATTTTTACATAGCTGTAGCACAGGGTTTGAATTAAAAGAGAAGCTGATCGGTGCTTGATTGCTGCAAAGTGTCCATTTCTCACCCTGCCTGGACTATAAAACACAGCACATTTTTTTGTGGATGTTTGATGTCCTTGCTTTGACATAGCTAAAATTAGACTCGACAAAATCTGCCACAATAAACTAAACAACCTGTAATGGTTTTGTTTTACACATTCCTTCCCATTTAAGATGGAAAAGATGATAATGTCAGATCAGGTTAAGAAAAACCTTATATGGGGTAATCTTCAGTTTTTCAGCAGACAGATTCAGTTTTTGGAAGCTGGTGACAGACTTGAGCCACACATATGGAGTAATAATAATAATCTTGATTTCTATAGTACTAGCATATTCCATGGTGCGTTACAATTGGGTAAGTAACAAACAAGTATTACAGCAACTACTATTATACAGTCATATGTAAAAGTTTGGGCACCCCTATTAATGTTAACCTTTTTTCTTTATAACAATTTTGGTTTTTGCAACAGGTATTTCAGTTTCATATATCTAATAACTGATGGACTCAGTTATATTTCTGGATTCAAATGAGGTTTATTGTACTAACAGAAAATGTGCAATCTGCATTTAAACAAAATTTCACCGGTGCAAAAGTATGGGCACCCTTATCATTTTCTTGATTTGAACACTCCTAACTACTTTTTACTGACTTCCTGAAGCACTAAATTGGTTTTGTAACCTCATTGAGCTTTGAACTTCATAGCCAGGTGTATCAAATCATGAGAAAAGGTATTTAAAGTGGCCACTTGCAAGTAGTTCTCCTATTTGATTCTCCTATGAAGAGTGGCATCATGGGCTCCTCAAAACAACTCTCAAATGATCTGAAAACAAAGATTATTCATCATAGCTTTTCAGGGGAAGGATACAAAAAGTTGTCTCAGAGATTTAACCTGTCAGTTTCCACTGTGAGGAACATAGTAAGGAAATGGAAGAACACAGGTACAGTTCTTGTTAAGCCCAGAAGTGGCAGGCCAAGAAAAATATCAGAAAGGCAGAGAAGAAGAATGGTGAGAACAGTCAAGGACAATCCACAGACCACCTCCAAAGACCTGCAGCATCATCTTGCTGCAGATGGTGTCACTGTGCATCGGTCAACAATACAGCGCACTTTGCACAAGGAGAAGCTGTATGGGAGAGTGATGCGAAAGAAGCCGTTTCTGCAAGCACGCCACAAACAGAGTCGCCTGAAGTATGCAAAAGCACATTTGGACAAGCCAATTACATTTTGGAAGAAGGTCCTGTGGACTGATGAAACAAAGATTGAGTTGTTTGGTCATACAAAAAGGCGTTATGCATGCGCTGTATTGTTGACCGATGCACAGTGACACCATCTGCAGCAAGATGATGCTGCAGGTCTTTGGAGGTGGTCTGTGGATTGTCCTTGACTGTTCTCACCATTCTTCTTCTCTGCCTTTTGATATTTTTCTTGGCCTGCCACTTCTGGGCTTAACAAGAACTGTACCTGTGTTCTTCCATTTCCTTACTATGTTCCTCACAGTGGAAACTGACAGGTTAAATCTCTGAGACAACTTTTTGTATCCTTCCCCAGAAAAGCTATGTTGAATAATCTTTGTTTTCAGATCATTTGAGAGTTGTTTTGAGGAGCCCATGATGCCACTCTTCATAGGAGAATCAAATAGGAGAACTACTTGCAAGTGGCCACTTTAAATACCTTTTCTCATGATTTGATACACCTGGCTATGAAGATCAAAGCTCAATGAGGTTACAAAACCAATTTAGTGCTTCAGGAAGTCAGTAAAAAGTAGTTAGGAGTGTTCAAATCAAGAAAATGATAAGGGTGCCCATACTTTTGCACTGGTGAAATTTTGTTTAAATGCAGATTGCACATTTTCTGTTAGTACAATAAACCTCATTTGAATCCAGAAATATAACTGAGTCCATCAGTTATTAGATATATGAAACTGAAATAGCTGCTGCAAAAAGCAAAATTGTTATAAAGAAAAAAGGTTAACATTAATAGGGGTGCCCAAACTTTAACATATGACTGTATATAAACATATAATATTTATAAGTATTATAGAAAAGAAACAAGTATTATAGCAAATAAATACTCACCTCTACTCTCTCCTCCTTTCTTGCCCTCCAGATGTATGTACAGTATACATATATATGTAACGGGTGTGTCAGGTGTGACAGACAGTCATCCTGGATCTAGCTGTTGAAGGTCATTGTGATTAGCTCTACAAGCACCTTCTTGATTTTTGCATCTTTATTATGGAGAAATATCCTTCTCCGTCTAGGACCCAACAGTTGCCTCCATGTTCTGCTGCTAATTAACACACCCTTGCTGAAGGTTTGAGCCTCTTCAGCAAGGTGCTCTTGCTAGTGCAATTTTCCTCTGTCTAGTTGGAAGTACTAGCAGTTGACTAGTGTCTTCTTGGAATATTCTTGGAAGATTGCTGGCGTGATATCTAAGTGGTCTTCTTAAGCTAAGTGTATTCCCCTTGTTTCTCCACCCTCTGTCTTTAGTTGTAGTGGGGGCTGACTAGCGCTCAACCTGTCACCTCCCTATTCAGTGCCTATAGCTAGGGCCTGGCAAGGATTAGGTTCAAGCTTGGCGATAGGTGTGGAACCTATGTAGGGACATCAGGCGAGACAGGGTGTTGTTAGATCTGCCTAGGGGCCTCCACTCCCCCTTCCCTATTGTTTGTTCTTCCCCTCCCTCTCCCGTACACCTTGCTTCTCCCTCACCTGGTGTGACAATAAATGTATGTGTGTATGCAAACAGGATATATATGTTTGTGTATTTGTATATACTGTGTGTATGTATGTATATATATATACACTGTGTATATAAATATATATATATATACTGTATGCATAAACACACACACATTCAAAATCTCAAGAAAGGCTTCATTTCGGAAGCTGAAATGTTGCACATGGATAAATAAACTAACTCCGCCGTTTTCACTTTGATCTATTTCAGTGCTGCATCTATTCTTACATTTTCTATATCTTGAAAATTATTTTGCAAACTATCTGGGAGGGATTACACCCTGCACTGTGGATTTTACTGCTACTCTTTGCTTTTGTGCTAGTTTTCATATGATACCATATTGCAACCCGGGAAGCCAATGCTGTAAATTGTATAAACTACAGTATAAACAGTAAACTACATCACTATTGCATTTGTCATGGAAATGACCTAAAATTAGAGGTGAGCAAATTATTTGCGCTACCGTGTTCATGAATTCTTGGTCCAGCATCATGGACACCTCTGTTGCTTGCCAGGCATCATAACATCTTGGTATTATCTACATCATGACATTGGTTGATGCCAAGTGACTGGGTCCTTCATGACATGGAAGACCTTGCAAACACCAGAATTGCCTTGGTTAGCAGGCAAAGAATGCTGGCCATAAAATGCACTGGTCCACCTGTGAAGGAGGCCATAAATCTTTTTCTCAACTATATCCACAATTTTGTTTAAATAAACGTTTCTATAAAAGTATACCTCCATTATTAAGAAAAACAGCACTGAAAATTTAGGTGACATCAAAAGTCAATGCTGCAGATTTTGGGGGGGGGCTAATGATGTTGACCCATATATTTTTGTATAACATAAAATAAAACGCAAAAAGTGAAAAATCCCTTTTCATTTTCAAAAGATGATGTACCAAGAAAACTTGGCAAAATGTGTTGAAAGAAAAAGAAATGCCCCATTAAAGGGAACTTGTCATTTGAAAACGCGCTATTAACCTCCAGATCTGGCCTTAATAGGCAGGTTAATAGCGTTCTGATGCTGTGCAGCTGCTGCACTGATGTCAAGAAGAAATCAACTTTAATCCTCCCAGCAGTTCGGGCTAAGATGGCTGTCAGTCTATGCTAAGCTGGCTGTCACTCAGTATTGAGCGATGACTGAAGACAAGTCAGCCACGCCTCTTTGACTTAAAGCCTGATGCTGCGGGAGGAATAAACTTAATTTTCTCTTAGCAGCTGGTCTTTCGGTGTTGCAGCCACACTGCTTCCGAGCTTTATTAACCTGCAGACTAACCCCATATTTACAGGTTTATAAGGTTTTTTTTTACATGACAGGTTCTCTTTAATATTTTTTGCCTTATTGTACTGATTTAAGGCCCCTTTACATTTAGCGATGCACCAGCGATCCCGACAACGATCAGGATCGCTGGTGCATCGCTAAATGGTCGCTAGTGAGCTGTCACACAGGCAGACTCACCAGCGATGCAGCAGCGATCTAGCGGTCGTTACTTACCTTTCAGACGCGGCGATCCTGACGTCCTCTGTCTGTGTCCAGCGTCACTCGTTGGCGCCAGCAGGAAGTGCCCGATGAGAAATGGAGCCTTGCGATCAGCGATGGACAGCGGGGGAGATGGTCGGCGGTAAGTATCACACATAGCGATATCGCTGCTGCGTCACCAAATCGGTGATGCTTTAGCGATATTGTTAGCGATATCGCTATGTGTAAAACCCCCTTTACACACCAAGAGATATTAATATCCAGCTGGTAAAATGGAGAGCCCTTTTAGTCATTAGACACTTCACTAGTAATTGACTTGAATTAATGTGATTTGGCACCTTTGAGACTGTTTACAAGAAACTAAGCAAATGCTAAGCAAACAAAACCATCAGTTGGTTTGGAGAACCTTTCAACTTACATTAGCATTTTTATTTCATCCCACAGACAGATGTCAACACATGTGACCTTTCATTGAGTTATACAGGGTTGCTGCTTCCACTTGGTCAGGTTGGTCTTTTAGCTGTCAATATCTTCTTTGTTTCCGCTCTACGGGATCTGTCTTCAAACATAAATTTATATTTCTCTTAGGATATGACTGAGTGTCGTAGTAAGGAGGAAAGAAAGACAAGCTGTGAAATAAATCAGATGTATAATTCAGTCCTATTAAATATTTGTATCAGGTATATCAAGTTTTAGAACATGTTGAACAACCCACATATTCTTTGACAAATCCCATAGTTTAGGCTGAATGAATTAAAGAACTGACGTTATGAATTAATGCTCGCTGATGATTTTTCTAATCAACTGGTTATATTGGATTTTATTATAAATCCTAGTGTCCATTTCACATTTACTTTATTTTTTTTGGTACGTTCTAAATTCTACATTTAACTAGCTGAGCTAAACGACAGGTAAGCATTCTGTCTCCTTTTGTTTCCTGTTGTCAGAGAGCCAACTGCCATTATCTTACTCTGGCAACATGTTGATTCAGTTTTTTATGCACCTGATTGCTAACACATCTGAATCATCAAAGCAGAATGAATAGGATAGTAAGAAAAATAATGATGTCATTGTTAGAGGAACTCCTGTTGATAAAGGACCAAGTAGGAAATGTATTATTTCTCATATATAGCCTTTACAGTGTTCATGAAAAACTGTGAGAAAAGAAAGAAATGTAGATGGAGAAATGTATTGTATTTAGCATTATTAAAAAAGGTAGTCATGTCTATCAAAATCACAATGCTAGTTGATATAAATATATACATGTTGGGCCATCTATATGGATATACCTATATGGATACATCTAAATAAAATGGGAATGGTTGGTGATAAAGTGGATTGGTCATCGTTGGCTAGTTGAATGGCCATCAACGTCTCTCGATCTGACCCCCTTAGACTTTTATCTTTGGGGTCATCTGAAGGCAATTGTCTATGCTGTGAAGACTTGAGATGTGCAGCATCTGAAACAATGGATATACTGTAAGCCTGTGCTAGCATTTCTTCTGTGGTGTTGCTATCAGTGTGTCAGTGGGAGAAGAGGGTTGCATTGACAATCCAACACAATGGACAGCACTTTGAACACATTTTATAAGTGGTCATAAACTTGTAAATAACTCATGAAAGAATAAAGTTACGTTAAAACCAAGCAAAGCACACCATTGCTTTTCTTGGGAAATTTTCAATAAGTTTGATGTGTCACAAGACCCTCTTCCTATTGGAAAAAATAAAGTTGAATCCAAAATGTCAACTTCAAAATGGCTGCCATGGTCACCACCCATCTTGAAAAGTTTCCCCCTCCCATATACTAATGTGCGACAAACAGGAAGTTGATATCACCAATCATACCCATTTTATTTAGGTGGATCCATGTAGATGGCCCACCCTGTAGTATGAATATAGTATGTTATTGCAACACATTTTTGTTAGGCGTCGGATTCCTGGGACTGCACAACAGGAATCCAGAGCCGTACATCTAGCGGTCTCCCATTCCCCTCCAACCGCTCAGGGACCTGCTCAGCAATCACAGCAATCCAGGCATCCTGCTCAGACTCGCTCTGTGAGCCTGGATGTTGCTGCCACCTCTGGTGCAGTAATGGTAGCGCAACCTGCTCTGCAGGGAACTGCTCCAGAGGCTAAGTCCTCTCGCTGTGCTGCTGGGCATGCCCGCAAGATGACCTCTCAGTGGAGAACAGGGGTCACATGCTCAGGTCCTGTGTCGGATCTGATTGGTCCTTCCCAGAGTACTGGAAGGTCCCGCAAGTGCATGGCTATAAAAAGCCCGCATGGCGGATTGGCCATGCGTTAGTGTAGACTATTATGCTGTGTGTGTAAGGTGATGGATGCATGTGTCTGGTGACTGACTTATTTGAAACCCCCTTCCCTCTGATAATGCAAATGGTGACAGAGTGTTGGTTATAGTCAGCTCCAGGTAGTAGCAAGCTAAGCCCCACTGTGCTTCCCGCACTGTACACTAGCGTCCGACGGTGTCCGGCTTTCCGGCGCCGTCATCTAGCGGCTATTGTTACTGCCGCGCTGCAGTAGCAGCATTTATTGGTGTTCGCAGCTGCGACGCCACACGCCAGCTGGTCCTGTGGAGTTAACAGGCCCAGCGCTCATTCCTAATTTATATTAGGGCGTCTCTGTGGCTTAACAGAGTCCGCCTTCACTCCTCGGGTGACGTTAACCCGAGTGCAGCACTTCGCCAGCTAGCGAGTCTGCCATTGTCCAGCAGTGGTCTTGTCACCTACCGCACAGTGAACCCCGGGCGGCGAACGCATCTCCTATTATTTATATTTGGTGCGTTCCGCCGTCCCTAACAATTGTGACAAAGTCACTGGTAAAGTGCTGAGAGGGAGATATGTTTCACTAGGCTTAATGGCGTCAGTGATATAAATCCCAGAGATTTTCCTCTAGCACACTAAGTGCGACCAGAGGTTAAAAGATAATTTATATAATGGGGTGAGTTTTATATGGACAGACATAGAGCGGGTGGGAGGATGTCCACTTATCTCCTCCCCAGGGTGTGATCTGGGGTTTAAGTAGCTGGCCTCCAAAGGCAGCAGTGTTTAGTATCTAGAGAGGAAACACTCCAGAGAAGTGTTTGTGCTGGAACCAACCTGAACCGTGTTTTCTTCTAGCGGTGAGCAGTAAGAAACCCTGCTCTCAGAAGGACTTTGCTTTGTGCTACCATTTTGTCTTGTTTTACTGATTTGTCCAGAGGACTGTATATGTTTTACTACTTTTAAACTATTGGTTTATGCTGCCTATAATAAACCAAAGGAAGTTCTTAAAGAGACAGTGTTCCAGTGTCTACCTCCATGTACAGCCGAGTGAGCTGATCTACCACAGCATGAAATACTAAGATGTACCTCTTAATTAGCGAATCATATTTGAAAATATCTACATAACCATATTATCAGTGGTGTAGATGGTATGTATATACCATCCTGGTATACACATACTGTATGTCCCCAATTCTGCCACTGTTCATTGAAAAAAAAAATAATTCTACTCATCTCACCTCCGCTCCGCTGCAGCGCTGTGTCTGCTTCTGAAACCAGTAGCTGACTTCAGCATGCAAGTGACAGGAGATGCGTCTGAGGACTCACATCCAGTTAAAGTTTGCGCTGGCATCTGCGGGCCCTTCACAGGCCAGATCACGGTCATGACCTCTGCCACTGTGATCATTATGCCCCTGCATATTATGGAACTTACAATGTTGCAACTGGTTGACACTGACTAGGTGCAGAGTTTCAAAAATCTTATCATTCTTCCTCTTTCATATAGCGCCCACATCTCAGCCTGCAGTCCCTCTCTCCCTGCAGAGATATCAGCGTACTCACTGCCAAGGCTCCCGTCCTGCTCCTTCTGGGTCTGCTGCTGCCCAGGGTGCACACACTCCTAGCAGGTCTCCAGGGACTGTGTGTAGAGCGCGCGCACACTTCCTCTTTCTTAATAGCGCCATGCACATTCCTCTAAAGTGTCCACAGCCAATAGCTGGAGGTCTCTTACTATTTTAACTGCCTCCTGCAACATGAAGGTGCCTTTGCAATGTTGTGAGTTTGTTCCTAACACGCTTGCCAGTTCTCAGATTCCTGTACTAGCATCTCAGTCTGCTGCACCTGCCAGTGCTTCCTTCAACGGTAGCAGAGCCAGCTGCACCCGCCAGTGCTCACCTCAATGGTAGCAGAGCCAGCTGCACTCGCCAGTGCTCACCTCAATGGCAGCAGAGCCATCTGCATCCGCCATTGCTCACCTCAATGGCAGCAGTGCCAGCTGCACCTGCCAGTGCTCACCTCAATGGCAGCAGAGCCAGCTGCATCCGCCATTGCTCACCTCAACAGCAGCAGTGCCAGCTGCACCTTCCAGTGCTCACCTCAACAGCAGCAGTGCCAGCTGCATCCGCCAGTGCTCACCTCAATGGCAGCAGAGCCAGCTGCACCCGTTAGTGCTCACCTAAATGGCAGCAGAGCCAGCTGCACCCGCCAGTGCTCACCTCAATGGCAGCCAAGCCAACTGCACCTGCCAGTGCTCATCTCTCCATCAGACTGTCCTGTCTGCACCTGTGGTTCCTGTCATCTTCTTTACCTGTCTGCATCTGTTGGATATTCCCCCGGGCCATTCCAGCTATCTGCTCCTAGGGGTCAGCCACCATCTACCCAAGGTCAGTCTTGGAGTATCACCTGGATCACCTCCCTGTTCTCTCCACTGACTGTGGTGTCGTTAGCTGCTGTGTGTCCGTGGTCGGCTTGGGTGAGGCTCCCAGTCATGCTCCTCCACGTGTTCCTTGGGCTTTGGCACAGTGGTTACACCACCCAGCCAATTACACTTCACATAAAGTAAGCATACATTTGCAGGTTGCAACCTAGGAAAAGTTACTGACAGCACATGCTCTGTTCTTAATATCAGGGAGCGATGTAATAATGAAACAGGGAGGCAGGTAAGGATAGTCAAGGACCAATAACAGTAAGATGGGCATCAATGGGCAGAAGTACAGGGAAAGAGGCAATGGTCTTTTTATTAAAGGGAACCAGTCACTTGAAAAAAACCCGGGGGGGGGGGGGGGCGTTAAGTGCTAGTGCTGGGCAGGTTCAGGACTCTATTAACTTACATATTACTGCAGGTTTATAGTGCTTTTTTGTGACAGGTTCCCTTTAAGGAAGGTAGTGGGTGTAAATGTGTGGCAGGATTACAGAAGCACTCTCTTGAAGATTATTTTTTTTAGAAATCTGTGTATATGTAGTGTAGTGTAGGTGTAATAATATACTTACCTAACACTGCCTTCTCGGAGATCCATGACCGTTCTATTCTCATTCTCAATCATGTCACCACTCTTCAGAATCTCCTGGTCACACTGAGCTCTACATAATCCAGAAGTCTCTTTTACAATGTAAGTCTAGATAGCCTTGTTCTGATTCTCCTTACGCTTACATTGTAAAAGCCACTTCTGGATAACTCAGAGCTCAGCGGGATCCGCAGAGTCTAAAGACCGGTGACATGACTCTAAAGAGTTAGACAAAAAAGGGGAACAATGGGTGTAAGGAGATGGATATACTGCCCACGTTCCCCCTTGAAGACACATGTATTGTTGCAGTGTATCTCATTGTGTAATGTGAATTGTGATATGATATTGTTATTATTATTGCTGTTATATTCTGCCAAACAGTAGAGAGAGTTAGGTTAACATTTGGGACTATCCCCGAGTGTGAAAAGCTAAGGTGAAGGGAGAGAGACAGTTTATTGTCAGGACTTTAGCTATGGCCCAGTGTGTGCCAGAAGCAGACTTAAAATCTGGACAGTAAGAAGTGCCGAATGGCGTGGGTGCCCTGAAGTGGGAGGAGACTGGGACAGTGGATAGCGTGATCCTGAGTAAAGAGGAAGAAAAACTGACAGAAGAACAGAATGGTCCACTGAAGATAGGCCCTGGGACAGGACAAAATAAAAGCAGCACGGGATTATATTTCAGATAGGTAACGGGTCAGGATGGAACAGAGAACATGAGATGAGGAGAGTGCCCAGGGTGGGAGTTCCAAGGCATCAAAAGCAGAGAAGCTAAGTACCAGCCGTGTTGGCAAACTAGTTCTCTTGAAAGGGAAGAGGACATGGGTCATGAATAGGACTATCACTAACTGGGCTGTAGTACTTAGGTGGGTTGTGGTGAAGGCAGGTGAACCAGTGGAGACAGACACCAAATGGGTTAAGAGAAAGGAACTGAAATTGTGTGTGAAAATACTCCATATTGTTAAGGAAACATTCATCAAGCTGTATACATGCTATCTTTTGTACATAATCCACACCAAGTTATCATTCAGTACAAAGTTTATTTTTGACTGGTGGTCTCCTTCATTGAAGTCCTCAACATCTGGTACTAGCCAACCAAAGTTATTGGTAATGTATGCGGCCTACAAGGGCATAGCACCCCCAAACACAAAGTACACACACCCAGCGAGGACTCCCAAATTCATGTAACATGCCGGGGCATAAGAGACGAGTACCTCGCCAACGGCTACTGCCACATGCCATGTTACATGGACACCACAGATAATCAAAATATATTAGATGGGGTGCTTCAAACAATGTAGCAAAACTATTACATACAGTAGAAAAGAGCCACATTAAGGTTATGTGCCCACATTACGTTTAGCGTTTCCGCTGTGTTTTTGCGGCCGCGGAAACGCTAAAAAAATGCTTAAATGCATTCCCTTGCAATCCTATGGGTTTCCACAGTTGCTGTGCTAATGCTGTGGATCTTACAGCTGTGGAATCGCATAGTGGTAAAATCCGCAGCATGTTCATTATTTCTGTGGAATCGTGGTGATTCCTCCGCCATAGGATTGGATTGAAATGCTAACTTTATGCATGTGGCTATGCCCACCATGCGTAAAGTGAGCATCTCGTGTGCGGATGGTACCCAGGGTCTGAAGGAGAGGAGACTCTCCTCCAGGCCCTGGGTACCATATCTCTGTAAAAATATGATTAAAGTAAAAAATCGGGATATACTCACCCTCTGAAGGCCCCCGGAGTCCTCCCGCCTCTCAGCCACAATGCCACCATCTTTCGTTCCCACGGATGCCTTGCGCGAATGACCTCTGATGACATAGCGGTCTCGCATGATGCTACATCATCAGAGGTCATTGTCACAAGGCATCCCTGGGAACAGAAGATGCTGGCAGCGTGGTTGAGAGGCGGGAGGACTCCGGGAGCCATCAGAGGTTGAATATATCCCGATTTTTTTATTTTTTTATTATTTTTAACATTCTATATTTTACTATTGATGCTGCATAGGCAGCATCAATAGTAAAAAGTTGGTCACGCTTGTCAAGCACTATGCTTGACAAGTGTGACCAACCTGTCAATCACTTTTCCAAGCGATGCTTCAAATCGCTTGGAAAAGTGCAAGCATTCTGCAAGCTAAAAACGCTTGCAAAACTCTTGTGTTTTGCAGAAAACACATGCGAGTTCAGCATGCGTTTTACCTGCGTCACGGAGTTGCTGAAATGCTGTGGACATTTTCGCACCATTTCTGCAACTTGTGCTCATAGCCTAAATGGAGTCTGTGCACACCTAGAATATCACAAATAAAAATAATAATATTATTGACATGTATGGCAATACAAATACATTTAAAAACACATCACAAAGTTAAGTAAATGTGAAAGGTGTATGCAAGAGTTGTAAATCAAAGTTTAAAAAAAACAAACAATGCCACATGATTAGTGATGAGCAAGTACCATAATATTTGTAATCGCTATATTCATAACGAGTACTTTGTAAAAATTGCGCATTCGTTCCGAATAACGAGTACAATAGAGTACAATGCAAATCAATGGGAAATCCGAGTAATTTTCTGATGGACCCTACAAAGGGGTCTGGGGGCCTGGGGAAAAGGATGCAATGGATGAGAAAGTGATTAAACAGAATGGGAAGAGCCTGGAGAATATGCCTACATGCAATTATAAAAAAAAAGAAAAGAGAAGCCAGCGTTGCCAAGGTCAGAACGCATAACATAAAGTGCATTTGCACATAACATCTAACTGTATTCAAAATGAGATATTTAGCAAAAAAATTGATCAATTCAATTGAGCCACCCCGCCGCGCCAAGGCAATCTCATGTGGGGGGTCCTACTCTACGTTTTTAATAAACACTGTGCCATTACGGCCTCCTAGATACATTAAAAGCAAGACCACTTTAAATGCAATCTGTACCTGAGCATTTCTGGATCGCTCCCATGATGCCAGAAAAGGCAAGTGCGGATGAAGGCCAACCAGGTCTGAATACAGACGTGTCAGGTTTTAGCCTCCACACATTGCCTGACCAGCAAGCATAGATGAAGGGCAATGCAGGTTCAGATACAGGTGCACAATTAAATAAAGCTTGGGGCAGGGTGGGGCTGCTGTGTATGTGTACATGCATTTATCACTCACATATGGTTTCTAGGAATAAGTTTGTTGCAGTATTACGCCATTTTTACAGATACACAAGAACAACTACCAAACCTACATTTCTATTGAATATGAATCCCCTATCTCAGTCACAATGCGGTACAATCTGTAACAAGCGCCTTGAATGACAAATATTAGTTTGGTAGGACCACAAATATTAGTTTGGTAGGACCACTCTACATTCAAAATTCGTCCACTGCACAATGTCCATAGGGTTTTTAAAAATTAACTCTATGGGCTGAGTCATGGTTGACGCAGGAAGCCACCATCCCAAGAGCCTCCAATCACAAATGGTAGTTAGGCTGGAGTAGGAATACTGTCCTGGTTTGTCCACTGCACGATGTGCATAGGCTTTGTAAAAATTAGCCTTATGGCCTGAGTCATGGTTGACGATGGAAGGAAAGAGTTTTTTAAGGGAAGGGGTTGCCAGCAGTAGGTTGAATCAGCATTTTTGGTGCATTTAGGTTGGCTTGCCGTCTTCTGGAGGGATTTCAAACTGTGGAGATATCCAGTCCTTGTTGAATTTAATCAGAATAAGTCTGTCTGCATTTTCCGTGGAGAGGCATGTGCGCCTATCCGTGATGATTGACCCAGCAGAACTGAAAACACACTCTGACATCACACTAGCAGGCGGGCTGGCCAGCACCTCCAAGTCGTGTAAGAAGAGATCAGGCCAAGTGTTCAGCTTGGACACCCAGTAAGTAAAGGGAACTGAAGCATCAGAAAGGATGCACGTTTGGTCACTTAAGTACCCCTTGACCATGTTCTGCAACTTCTCCCTCCTTGGCACTGTTACAGGCACAGATAGCCCTTGCTGTTGTGCTGGTTTATTGAAAATTTGTGCACATTTCCCCCCCACCTCGTGTCTGTCTCCATTATCCCTTGGTGTTGAAAACAGCCACTACCTCTGCCATCAACATTGTCTGAGGATGTTTTGTAGCAACTGATCTACAATGGTCCTTTTGAGCAATCTAATATATAAAGCTCAAAGTGTGTATGTATGTGTGTATGTATGTGTGTATGTGTGTGTGTGTATGTTTGTATGTCCGAGATAGGCATCCGCACCGTCGCAGCTACAGCCACAAAATTTGGCACAGTCACACATCTGGACCCCGAGAGCGTCCTAAGCTATGTTGTGAGGCGAAATTTTAACCCCGCGCATTCCAATTCACCAAACAATTTTGCCCCTATATACATACTGGGGGAAAAAGTGTGTACGCGTCAAGCCCCGCCCCTCATTATGATGTCATAATGCTCCATTTGCATACTGGGGAAACAGTGTGTGCGTATCAAGCCCCGCCCCTCATTATGATGTCACAATGGTTGCCATGGCGACGCTGATGTCATCATAGGTTGCAAGCCCTGCCGCCGCTCATTATGATGTCATAATGGTTGACTATGAGATGGAGGATGTGTGATGAGTATATGGGCACCGGACTATGGGATGGAGGATATGTATGACGGGTATATGGGCACGGGACTATGGGATGGAGGATATGTATGATGGGTATATGGGCACGGGACTATGGGATGGCGGATATGTATGATGGGTATATGGGAACGGGACTATGGGATGATTGATGTGTGATGGGTATATGGGCACTCGACTATGGGATGGCGAATATGTATGATGGGTATATGGGCATGGGACTATGGGATGGAGAATATGTATGATGGGTATATGGGTACGGGACTATGAGATGGTGGATATGTATGATGGGTATATGGGCATGGGACTATGGGATGGAGGATATGTATGATGGGTATATGGGTACTGGACTATGGGATGGCGGATATGTATATGGGCATGGGACTATGGGATGGGGGATGTGTGATGGGTATATGGGCACTTGACTATGGGATGGAGGATATGTTTGACGGGTATATGGGCACGGGACTATGGGATGGCGGATATGTATATGGGCACAGGACTATGGGATGGAGGATGTATGATGGGTATATCGGCACGGGCCTATGGGATCGTGGATATGTATGATGGGTATATGGGCACGGGACTATGGGATGGAGGATAATTATAATTTATTATAACTAACCACAATTAGTTACTATGCCCGGGCAGCGCCGGGCTTTTCAGCTAGTTCCATTATAAAACTCTTTGGTGACTCCAAAAGGAGAGAAGGAAATTTCTCCTTGTACCGTGGATCGAGAAAGGTGGCAAACCAATATTGGTTAGCCAATAATGTGTATCATGCGAGGGTCTTGCCACACTTACACATGAACTGTGCCATGTGAGCTAAGCTGCAAAAAGGCAAACGTTCTTTGTCCCCAACAGTAGGAACAGAACCCATCCTCTCCTCATGCTGACTCACCTCCTCCTCCTCCACCTCCTCCTCTCCAGCCCATCCAGGCTGCACAGACATGAAACTTTGGTTGGGTTTCCCTTCTGTAGCATTAGGAGTCCCCTTGCTAGCACAGAACAACAAGTCTTCTCCCTCCTCATCCTCCTCATCTTCTTCCTCATCGCCAAATGTTGCCTCGGAATATTGGCTGGGCTGGGTAGTATCACCCATTGTGAAATCTGGCTCCATACCAACATGCTGGGCACTCAAAGCTTCCTCTTTGAGATTATGCAGTGATTGTTTCTTGACACAGCAGAGGGATGGTTACGCTGATAATAGCCTGATCACCGCTCACGAGGTTGGTGCAGTACTCAAAGTTCTCAGGAACCTCTCATATTTAAGCGATCCACACCCACTCAACAGTTATGTGTGGTGGCTGACTGGTAGGTACGGCAAGGCAGGGTAACTTTTCAGAAATTTCTGAACAACTAGGTTCAGCACGTGAGCCATGCATGGCACATGTACCAGCTTGCCGTACTTTAAAGCCACCACCAGGTTACGTCCATTATCGCAGATGACCAGACCTGGTTTAAGGTGCAGCGGGGAGAGCCACTGATCGGTCTGTTGTTTTAAAGCTTGCCACAGTTCTGATAATGTTTGGACTACTACTTTGCACAGAGCACTAAACGCCTTTTTAAGTGGACAGCAGAAGGCAGGCTGTGACCACAAAAACAGTTGAGAAAATGGCCTGCTGCGTGCTTAGCAGCAGGCAGTAGGAAATGTTGGGGCTACTGCTTTGTGTAGGACACTAACCACCTTTTTCAGTGAATTAATGTGAACAGCAGATGGCAGGCTGTGACCACAAAAACAGTGGGGAAAATGGCCTGGTGCATGCTTGGAAGCATGCAGTATGAAATGTTTGGACTACTGCTTTGCGTAGGAAACTAAACAACTTTTCAAGTGGACTAATGTGGCCAGTAGAAGGCAGGCTGTGACCACAAAACAGTGGGGAAAATGGCCTGGTGTGTGCTTGGTAGCAGGCAGTAGGAAATGTTTGGACTACTGCTGTGCATAGGGAACTAAATGCCTTTTTCAGTGGACTAATGTGGACAGCAGAAGGCAGGCCGTGACCACAAAAACAGTGGGGAAAATGGCCTGGTGTGTGATTGGTATCAGGCAGTAGGAAATGTATGGACTACCGCTTTGCATAGGGCACTAAATGCCTTTTTCAGTGGACTAATGTGGACAGCAGAAGGCAAACTGTGCCCACAAAAACAGTGGGGAAAATGGCCTGGTGTGTGATTGGTAGCAGGCAGTAGGAAATTTTTGGACTGCTGCTTTGCTTAGGGTAATAACCCAAAAACACCAGGGAAAATAGACTGGTGCTTTAAAAAAAAAAAAAAGGCAGCACAAACTGCTAGTACTCTGTGTGCTGGAAAAATATTGCTTTGCCTCTAACAAGAGCTGTTTTAAGATGGACACTGGAAGAACACTTTAACCACTCCCTACCTAATACACAATCTCTCCCGCCCTGTACTCTGACTTTGTTGTGTGTCTTCAGCTAAGAGCTATTTTTTGGTGGTATTATGGAGCTAGTGACCAGCTCCTTTAAACTCTCCCTGCTCAAGTATCTTTCTCTTCCTACTCTACACTGACCTAGTATACACTGCAGGTAGCCCTGAAAAGGGCTTTTGTGTTATCAAGAGGCCTAAAGACTCTCCCTAGCAGCTGAGCGATCTCTACCTACGCTTGTAGATGCAATGTGCGCAAAATGGTGGCGGCAGGACTTAAATAGACCCTATGACGCTGGACGGCCAGCCAATCACAGTAATGCCACAACCAAGATGTCTGCATCATTACTGTGATTGGTTAAGAAGCCCAGCATGTTTAGTAGCTGCAAAGTAGGCGCCAAAACTGTGCGACATCCAAATATAGCGAGGCGAGTACACAAATACTCACAATGTAATGAGTAACCTGAACACCGTAATATCCGTGCGAATAGCGAATATTAACAAATTTACTCGGTCATCACTACACATGATAAATGGCAGATACTTAAGTAGAGGTAATCAGAGGGCTGCTGGCGAGGGAAGAGCCAATGTGTTGTGTTGCCATCAAATGCTACTTCGTCAGGGGTATCTCTAAATGCAAGGGTTATACCTTTACATAATCCTTACTATTAAAAAAAGAACCAATGACAAAAGAGATTTAATAAAAGAACCTGTGCAAAGCTCTGCCCACATGTGAAGACTCCCGGTAACCACACATAGGCATATGGGAGCTTCTGATGTCTAGGGAATGATGTCAATGAAAAGAAGTGGGAATGTAGGAACACCCGGTAACTTGGAAATGATGTCAATGAGATGGGGTGGGCATATGAGAGCTACTGGTAACCTTAAAGTCATGACAATGACAAAATCAGATTAGAAATAACTACACTACGGAACATCCAAATCAAAGCTGGCACCTGCACATAGGCAATGCAAACAATGTGCAAAAAAATGATGCTCCGATGAGTAATTTGTTTCTTGTTTTAACTCTGCCATAGGATTCAGAGATATGGGCTTTTCCATTTAGTGCTTATTTTTATCGTCTTTATCAAAGGGGCGGTTCTCACCAGGTAATAATACAGAACAGTCTAACGACACTCCCCCAGAGAAGTCCTTGTGTCACACCCTGTTGTTAAGACCAAAAAAATAACACTGAATACAGAGGCCCAATATCGTGTTCTACAGAAAAAGGTCTCATGGTTTTCAGAAGGTAGAAACAAATAATGATGTCACACTATGGAGATAATGCTTAAGTGGTTGGGGTATAAAAAGTCAAACCTGAAATGGAGCTCCAGTCACTACAAGATGGTTTACATAATTTAAAGTCATAATTAGCTGAACATTACATTTTATACTAAAAGGCAATCCAAAATTTATACAAGAAGATCTTTAAAAAAATTATCTCACTTTGTAAAACTTGGAAACTTCTCTGAATTTGCCTTAAAGTGCTTCTAAGTTAAGCTTCTCTCACGTAGTCAGCTATGATAATTGCATCTGGCAGCTTTATGTGCTATGCATTTTATATATTTTAAAAGTGGGGAAAATCTACACATAGAAAATCACTTTTCTCGTACAGCTAAGAGCACAGATGCATGTGTAATTAGCAGCCAAATATAAGTAAGAATTGGATAAAATATAAACGGTTAGGCTAGGTTCACATTGCGTTAGGGCAATCCGTCTAACGGATCCGTTTGTAAGCAGCACTAACGCAATGTAACGGACATGTTAATGCACCCATAGACTTCCATTAGTGTAACGGATCCTAACGCATGACAAAATCGGCATGCATTTGCAATGGTCCATTAGTTTGTGACACACCTTCCAACGTGGACTACCATGTTTTTGGGTCCGGTACGGCGAACTCACAGTGAGCGGAAGCATTCGTTCTGTCATAGAACTCTACTGCAAATGCAGGCAGACGCAATTCAACCTAACGCAGCCACATGCATTAACGCATGAGTTAACGCGATGGTTAAAATACACCATAAAAAGACAATTTTGGGCTCATTTTTAGTGCATCCGCTTAACGGATCTGTTAAACGGATTGCCCTAACGCAATGTGAACCTAGCCTTATGCTCACCTTAGACCCTTCTGGCATATCTTTCTCTGTTTCCTCAGGGCCTGTGACCATACCAGCAGTTGATGATTGGCTGCAGCCTTCTTCATTCCGTCAGAATCGACTTCTGTTCCGATGGAATACTGAAAGGATGCAGCAAATTGGCTGACGTGGTCTGTGGAGCAGACTCACTAGCAACCTGACCTCACCTCTTTACTGACCAAAATCCCACAAGGTCTGTCTGCTATCTCAGCCTTTTCTGCTCGCTTTCTCAAACTGAACTTGGACAAAACAGAATTCATCATCTTTCCCCCATCTCACTCTATCCCTCCACCAGACCTATCCATCAATATCAATGGATGCTTGCTTTCCTCAGTCCCGCATGCTCGGTGCCTTAAGGTGAACCTCGACTCTGCCCTCTCTTTCAAACCACATATCCAAGCCCTTGCCTCTTCCTGCCACCTCAAACTCAAAAATATTTCCCAGATCTGCGCATTCCTCAATAATGAAACCACAAAAACACTAGTGCACGCCCTTATCATCTCCCGCCTCGACTACTGCAACCTCCTACTCTCTGGCCTCCCCTCTAGCACTCTGGCACCACTCCAGTCCATCCTACACTCTGCTGCCCGACTAATCCACCTGTCTCCCTGCTATTTCCCAATCTCCCCCCTATGCCAGGGCCTTCACTGACTTCCTATTGCCCAGAGGCTCCAGTTCAAAACCCTAACCATGACATACAAAGCCATCCACAACCTGTCTTCTCCATACATCTGTGACATGGTCACCTTGTACCTACCCGCACGCAACCTTCGATCCTCTCAAGATCTCCTTCTTTACTCCCCCTTATCTCTTCTTCCCACAACCGCATACAAGACTTCTCCCGTGCTTCCCCCATACTCTGGAACTCTCTGCCGCAACACATCAAACTCTCACCAACAACAGAAACCTTCAAGAAGAACCTAAAGACCCACCTGTTCCGACAAGCCTACAGCCTGAAATGATCCTCAGTCTACTGAACCACCGCACAGCCAGCTCTACCTTCTCCTAGTGTATCCTCACCCATCCCTGTAGACTGTGAGCACTCGCGGGCAGGATCCTCTCTCCTTCTGTACTTGTGTGTCCCTTGTCTTACACATGTTTATTGTACTTGTCTATATTTCCCCTTTTCATATGTAAAGCACCATGGAATAAATGGCGCTATATAAATGTATAATAATAATTATTAGTCACCTTGCACATAATTAGCCTGTTTCTCGTTGGTATACCCATTGGAGTGCCAAGTGACTTATAGTACTAATGACATTCTTCAACACACAGATTGACTACACCACTATATCCAAATGAACCCTCATGAAATTCCTTCCCTCCAACCAGAGGCGTAGTTAGGCTTTTGGTTCGGGGGGGTGAAACTTTTGAGTGGGCACCAAACTAGGTAACCCTGATTACAACTATGGTGGCGAGCCCTAATAGTGGATGTAGGAGAACCTCAGGAGTAGTGTTGAGCGATACCGTTCGATACCCCAAAATATCGTATCGGATGGTATCGCCCGATACGAAAAAAATATCGGGTATCGCCGATTCCGATACCGGAAGTCCCATTCAAGTCAATGGGACTTCCGGTATCGGAATTTAAAAAAGCCCTTTATTTCCTTGTTGGCTAATTCTACATAATTGAAAACAAATAAGAATCATGTAGAATGTATTGTGGGAGGTGGAGGAGACATTAAAGGCATAGTGGTTTATTCAAATCACATGGCATAGCATTAATTCCAATTTTTTTTTTCAAGACGTTCGGAGTTAAAAAGATATTGACTATGTTAACTTTTTTATATTTAGTCAGATATGTATGTTTCACAACTTCCATGCTCTTCACCTTCTTTTGTACTTCTCCCACACTTTCTTCTTCATGATCCGCAGCAGTAGAATTTTTTTCATTAACTTTTTCTTCACCTTATTCATCTTCTTCACCTTCTTCCCATTAATTTTTTTTTTACATTCTTCATATTCTTCTTATTCAGCTATTATTAATTTTCATATGGTATTTCTTCATCTTCTTCCTATTCTTCTTTTTCTTCATTTTCTTATGGTGACAGGCATTCCTGTAGTACTTATCTATAAAAGTTATAAGATTACACCTTACGTTCTGCCTGTCACAAAAGATTTACAACAGGATTTCTCCGCGTTCAGTTTGGCCTGCAGCAGCAGGCATTTTCCAGGGGCACCACGAGGAGGAATGGACTCACCCCCATTTACTGCTTAGTCTTCTTCTGCTTATAATTTTGATTTCTTCTATGCTGATTTTTAGTCTTATGCTTAATGTTCTTCTGCTTTCTGTTCTTCTGCTTTTGCTTCTTCTGCTTCTTGTTCTTCTGTCTTTTGTTCTGTATCTTGGTGGTTGTCTTCATGTTCTTTGTCCTCTTGGTCTTATTATTTAGGGTCATATTTCTGGTCTTCTTTGGTGTGGTCTTCAGGGTTGTCGTCATCAGGGTCGTCGTCATGGAGATCAATAAGGATTACCAAACACAATTTCAAAAAGCTTGATCTTGGAAATGTAGCAGAAGGTACAAGAAGGCTGAGAAACTAGCGAGAACCAGCTGACAGTACTGGAACCCGTAGTGGCAGCAGAAGGAACAAAAGCCAATGGCACTACTGAGGAACAGCTGATGGTGCTGGACCCCGGTTACTATGCAGGAGGTACCTGTGCTAGAAACCACTACCAAGGACCAGCTGACGTTGCTGGACCTTGGATACCGAGATGGAGGCACCTAGGCCAAAGGCTCTGGCGAGAACCAGCAGACAGTGCTGGAACCCGGATGGGTAGCAGAAGGAACAAGAGCCAATGGCACTACCGAGGACCAACTGACGGTGCTGGACCACGGTTACTAAGCAGAAGGTACCTGTGATAAAAAGCACTACCAAGGACCAGCTGATGGTGCTGGACCTCGGATACCGAGATGGAGGCACCTAGTCCGAAGGCTCTGGTGAGAACCAGCAGAAAGTGCTGGAACCCGGATGGGTAGCAGAAGGAACAAGAGCCAATGGCACTACCGAGGACCAACTGACGGTGCTGGACCACGGTTACTAAGCAGAAGGTACCTGTGCTAAAAAGCACTACCAAGGACCAGCTGACGGTGCTGGACCTCGGATACCGAGATGGAGGCACCTAGGCCAAAGGCTCTGGCGAGAACCAGCAGACAGTGCTGGAACTCGGATGGGTAGCAGAAGGAACAAGAGCCAATGGCACTACCGAGGACCAACTGACGGTGATGGTCCACGGTTACTAAGCAGAAGGTACCTGTGCTAAAAAGCACTACCAAGGACCAGCTGACGGTGCAGGACCTTGGATACCGAGATGGAGGCACCTAGGCCAAAGGCTCTGGTGAGAACCAGCTGACAGTGCTGGCACCTGGATGGGTAGCAGAAGGAACAAGAGCCAATGGCACTACCGAGGACCAACTGACGGTGCTGGACCATGGTTACTAAGCAGAAGGTACCTGTGCTAAAAAGCACTACCAAGGACCAGCTGACGGTGCTGGACCTTGGATACCGAGATGGAGGGACCTAGGCCAAAGGCTCTGGCGAGAACCAGCTGACAGTGCTGGCACCTGGATGGGTAGCAGAAGGAACAAGAGCCAATGGCACTACCGAGGACCAACTGACGGTGCTGGACCACGGTTACTAAGCAGAAGGTACCTGTGCTAAAAAGCACTACCATGGACCAGCTGACGGTGCTGGACCTTGGATACCGAGATGGAGGCACCTAGGCCAAAGGCTCTGGCGAGAACCAGCAGACAGTGCTGGAACCTGGATGGGTAGCAGAAGGAACAAGAGCCAATGGCACTACCGAGGACCAACTGACGGTGATGGACCACGGTTACTAAGCAGAAGGTACCTGTGCTAAAAAGCACTACCAAGGACCAGCTGACGGTGCTGGACCTTGGATACTGAGATGGAGGCACCTAGGCCAAAGGCTCTGGCGAGAATCAGCTGACAGTGCTGGCACCCGGATGGGTAGCAGAAGGAACAAGAGCCAATGGCACTACCGAGGACCAACTGACGGTGCTGGACCATGGTTACTAAGCAGAAGGTACCTGTGCTAAAAAGCACTACCAAGGACCAGCTGACGGTGCTGGACCTTGGATACCGAGATGGAGGCACCTAGGCCAAAGGCTCTGGCGAGAACCAGCTGACAGTGCTGGCACCCGGATGGGTAGCAGAAGGTACCCATTCAAAGCAAAGTAGCCAGGCCGCAAGCCGGCCGCAGTTACCGAAACCCACAGTCCTACAGGGGGTCCATGTCCCATTGGCACTATGGATCCAGCCTTCAGTGCCAGTTCCCGCAGCCCACATAGGAGTCACCTAAACTGCAGGCACCGTAGAGTCGGCTAACCTGGCCGCAAGACGACAGGACAACGGATTGGTGGCATAGTGACCTTGACACTACCCGGAAACAGCTGGCGTGCTGGAACCAGGCTGGGCAACAGGGAGTACCCGTGCCAAAGACACTGCCGAGAACCAGCTGACAGTGCTGGAACCCAGATGGGTAGCAAAAGCTACAAGAGCCAATGGCACTACCGAGGAACAGCTGACGTTGCTGGACCACGGTTACTAGGCAGGAAGTACCTGTGCTAGAAAGCACTACCAAGGACCAGCTGACGGTGCTGGACCTTCGGATACCGAGATGGAGGCACCTAGGCCAAAGGCTCTGGCGAGAACCAGCAGACAGTGCTGGCACCTGGATGGCAAGCAGAAGGAACAAGAGCCAATGGCACTACCGAGGACCAACTGACGGTGCTGGACCACGGTTACTAAGCAGAAGGTACCTGTGCTAAAAAGCACTACCAAGGACCAGCTGACGAGTGCTGGACCTTGGATACCGAGATGGAGGCACCTAGGCCAAAGGCTCTGGCGAGAAACAGCTGACAGTGCTGGAACCCGGATGGGTAGCAGAAGGAACAAGAGCCAATGGCACTACCGAGGACCAACTGACGGTGCTGGACCATGGTTACTAAGCAGAAGGTACCTGTGCTAAAAAGCACTACCAAGGACCAGCTGACGGTGCTGGACCTTGGATACCGAGATGGAGGGACCTAGGCCAAAGGCTCTGGCGAGAACCAGCAGACAGTGCTGGCACCCGGATGGGTAGAAGAAGGAACAAGAGCCAATGGCACTACCGAGGACCAACTGACGGTGCTGGACCACGGTTACTAAGCAGAAGGTACCTGTGCTAAAAAGCACTACCATGGACCAGCTGACGGTGCTGGACCTTGGATACCGAGATGGAGGCACCTAGGCCAAAGGCTCTGGCGAGAACCAGCTGACAGTGCTGGCACCTGGATGGGTAGCAGAAGGTACCCATTCAAAGCAAAGTAGCCAGGCCGCAAGCCGGCCGCAGTTACCGAAACCCACAGTCCTACAGGGGGTCCATGTCCCATTGGCACTACGGATCCAGCCTTCAGTGCCAGTTCCCGCAGCCCACATAGGAGTCACCTAAACTGCAGGCACCGTAGAGTCGGCTAACCCGGCCGCAAGACGAAAGGACACCGGATTGGTGGCATAGTGACCTTGACACTACCCGGAAACAGCTGGCGTGCTGGAACCAGGCTGGGCAACAGGGAGTACCCGTGCCAAAGACACTGCCGAGAACCAGCTGACGGTGCTGGAACCCAGATGGGTAGCAAAAGCTACAAGAGCCAATGGCACTAGCGAGGAACAGCTGACATTGCTGGACCACGGTTACTAGGCAGGAGGTACCTGTGCTAGAAAGCACTACCAAGGACCAGCTGACGGTGCTGGACCTTCGGATACCGAGATGGAGGCACCTAGGCCAAAGGCTCTGGCGAGAACCAGCTGACAGTGCTGGCACCCGGGTGGGTAGCAGAAGGTACCCATCCAAAGCAAAGTAGCCAGGCCGCAAGCCGGCCGCAGTTACCGAAACCCACAGTCCTACAGGGGGTCCATGTCCCATTGGCACTACGGATCCAGCCTTCAGTGCCAGTTCCCACAGCCCACATAGGAGTCACCTAAACTGCAGGCACCGTAGA
This sequence comes from Dendrobates tinctorius, assembly GCF_039654945.1. NCBI lineage: Eukaryota > Metazoa > Chordata > Amphibia > Anura > Dendrobatidae > Dendrobates > Dendrobates tinctorius. The sequence continues at coordinate 14,352,834 of NW_027361749.1, forward strand.
GTCGGCTAACCTGGCCGTAAGACGACAGGACAACGGATTGGTCGCATAGTGACCTTGACACTACCTGGAAACAGCTGGCGTGCTGGAACCAGGCTGGGCAACAGGGAGTACCCGTGCCAAAGACACTGCCGAGCACCAACTGGCGTTGTTGGAGCCCAGGGACAATCATGGTGCAGGCCGAGGCCTACTTGGTGGCAGTTTTAGATTGTTTGTAGGCTACAACAGACTGTCAACGTGCTCCAATTAGGCATCTGTCTCCATTCTGTTTCCAGGATTTCACGTGACCACCAACACCGCCAGTTTATGCGTACAGCAGCCGTCTGCCCAATCCACACGTGTTCCTGTGTTACTGGGGTTCTGTAATGTCAGCAGATCCCCTGATGTGTGTCTGCCACTGTCTCCTGCTCTGTCCACATTCCCACCGCTTGTAGTGGGAAGGTGGACAGCGCAGGAGACAGTGCCGGACACACATTGGGGGATCTGCTCACGTAACAGAACACCAGGAACACAGGAAGTGTGGACTGCGCGGACAGCAACTGTGAGCAGGAACTGGCGGTGCTGGAGGTCAGGGGAAATACTAGAGACAGAGTGGAGACAGAGGCCAAATCAGAGAATGTTTAAATCTGAAGTAGTTACAATTTGGAGGCAGCAGCACTTTGCCCTCCACACAGCTGGGGATCAGCTGACGTTACAGAACCCCACTTACACATGAATGAGTGTTTGTTTCTGTGTGGACAGCACTTCCGAGCAACAAGTGACGATGTTGGAACCCAGGGATAGTCATTTTGTAGGCTGAGGCCTACTTGGAGGCAGTTTAAGATAAGACGTTGTTTGAATTTGGAGGCAGCAGGAGAGTTTGCCCTCCACACAGCAGGGGATCAGCTGACGTTACCGAACCCCACTTACACATGAACGAGTGTTTTTTTCTGTGTGGACAGCACTTCCGAGCACCAACTGGCGTTGTTGGAGCCCAGGGACAATCATGGTGCAGGCCGAGGACTACTTGGTGGCAGTTTTAGATTGTTTGTAGGCTACAACAGACTGTCAACGTGCTCCAATTAGGCATCTGTCTCCACTCTGTTTCCAGGATTTCACGTGACCACCAACACCGCCAGTTTATGCGTACAGCAGCCGTCTGCCCAATCCACACGTGTTCCTGTGTTACTGGGGTTCTGTAATATCAGCAGATCCCCTGATGTGTGTCTGCCACTGTCTCCTGCTCTGTCCACGTTCCCACCGCTTGTAGTGGGAAGGTGGACAGCGCAGGAGACAGTGCCGGACACACATTGGGGGATCTGCTCACGTAACAGAACACCAGGAACACAGGAACAAGTGTGGACTGCGCGGACGGCAACTGTGAGCAGGAACTGGCGGTGCTGGAGGTCAGGGGAAATACTAGAGACAGAGGCCAAATCAGAGAATGTTTAAATCTGAAGTAGTTACAATTTGGAGGCAGCAGCACTTTGCCCTCCACACAGCTGGGGATCAGCTGACGTTACCGAACCCCACTTACACATGAACGAGTGTTTGTTTCTGTGTGGACAGCACTTCCGAGCAACAAGTGACGATGTTGGAGCCCAGGGATAGTCATTTTGTAGGCTGAGGCCTACTTGGAGGCAGTTTAAGATAAGACGTTGTTTGAATTTGGAGGCAGCAGGAGAGTTTGCCCTCCACACAGCAGGGGATCAGCTGACGTTACCGAACCCCACTTACACATGAACGAGTGTTTTTTTCTGTGTGGACAGCACTTCCGAGCACCAACTGGCGTTGTTGGAGCCCAGGGACAATCATGGTGCAGGCCGAGGACTACTTGGTGGCAGTTTTAGATTGTTTGTAGGCTACAACAGACTGTCAACGTGCTCCTATTAGGCATCTGTCTCCACTCTGTTTCCAGGATTTCACGTGACCACCAACACCGCCAGTTTATGTGTACAGCAGCCGTCTGCCCAATCCACACGTGTTCCTGTGTTACTGGGGTTCTGTAATATCAGCAGATCCCCTCATGTGTGTCTGCCACTGTCTCCTGCTCTGTCCACATTCCCACCGCTTGCAGTGGGAAGGTGGACAGCGCAGGAAACAGTGGCGGACACACATTGGGGATCTGCTCACGTAACAGAACACCAGGAACACAGGAACAAGTGTGGAATGCGTGGACGACAACTGTGAGCAGGAACTGGCTGTGCTGTAGGTCAGGGGAAATACTAGAGACAGAGTGGAGACAGAGGCCAAATCAGAGAACGTTTAAATCTGAAGTAGTTACAATTTGGAGGCTGCAGCACTTTGCCCTCCACACAGCAGGGGATCAGCTGACGTTACCGACCCCCACTTTCACATGAACGAGTGTTTTTTTCTGTGTGGACAGCACTTCCGAGCACCAACTGGCATTTTTGGAGCCCAGGGACAATCAGGGTGCAGGCCGAGGCCTACTAGGAGCCAGATGTAAATCTGAGGTATTTTGACTTTGGAGGCAGCAGGAGAGTTTGCCGTACACACAGCAGGGGTTCATCAGACATTACCGAACCCCACTTTGACATGAACAAGTGTGTTTTTCTGTGTGGACAGCACTTCCGAGCACCAACTGGCGATGTTGGAGCCCAGGGAAAATCAGGTAGTAGGCCGAGACCTACTTGGAGCCAGGTGTAAATCTGAGGTTGTTTGACTGTGGAGGCAGCAGCACTTTGCCCTCCACACAGCAGGGGATCAGCTGACGTTACTGAACCCCACTTTCACATCAACAAGTGTTTTTTTCTGTGCGGACAGCACTTCTGAGCACCAACTGGCGGTGTTGGAGCCCAGGGAAAATCAGGTAGTAGGTCGAGGCCTACTTGGAGCCAGGTGTAAATCTGAGGTTGTTTGACTGTGGAGGCAGCAGCACTTTGCCCTCCACACAGCAGGGGATCAGCTGACGTTACTGAACCCCACTTTCACATGAACAAGTGTTTTTTTCTGTGCGGACAGCACTTCTGAGCACCAACTGGCGGTGTTGGAGCCCAGGGAAAATCAGGTAGTAGGTCGAGGCCTACTTGGAGCCAGGTGTAAATCTGAGGTTGTTTGACTGTGGAGGGAGCAGGACACTTTGCCATACACACAGCAGGGGATCAGCTGACATTACCAAATCCACTTACACATGAACAAGTGTGTTTCTGTGTGGACAGCACTTCCGAGCACCAACTGGCGTTGTTGGAGCCCAGGGACAATCAGGGTGCAGGCCGAGGCCTACTTGGTGGCAGTTTTAGATTGTTTGTAGGCTACAACAGACTGTCAACGTGCTCCAATTAGGCATCTGTCTCCACTCTGTTTCCAGGATTTCACGTGACCACCAACACCGCCAGTTTATGCGTACAGCAGCCGTCTGCCCAATCCACACGTGTTCCTGTGTTACTGGGGTTTTGTAATGTCAGCAGATCCCCTGATGTGTGTCTGCCAATGTCTCCTGCTCTGTCCACATTCCCACCGCTTGCAGTGGGAAGGTGGACAGCCCAGGAGACAGTGGCGGACACACATTGGGGGATCTGCTCACGTAGCAGAACACCAGGAACACAGGAACAAGAGTGGAATGCGCGGATGGCAACTGTGAGCAGGAACTGGCAGTGCTGGAGGTCAGGGGAAATACTAGAGACAGAGTGGAGACAGAGGCCAAATCAGAGAATGTCTAAATCTGAAGTAGTTACAATTTGGAGGCAGCAGCACTTTGCCCTCCACACAGCAGGGGATCAGCTGATGTTACCGAACCCCACTTTCACATGAACGAGTGTTTTTTTCTGTGCGGACAGCACTTCTGAGCACCAACTGGCGGTGTCGGAGCCCAGGGAAAATCAGGTAGTAGGCCGAGGACTACTTGGAGCCAGGTGTAAATCTTAGGTTGTTTGACTGTGGAGGGAGCAGGACACTTTGCCATACACACAGCAGGGGATCAGCTGACGTTACCAAACCCCACTTACACATGAGCGAGTGTTTTGTCTGTGTGGACAGCACTTCTGAGCACCAACTGGCGGTGTCGGAGCCCAGGGAAAATCAGGTAGTAGGCCGAGGCCTACTTGGTGGCAGTTTTCGATTGTTTCTAGACTACTACTAACTGTCAACGTACTCCAATTAGGCCTCTGTCTTCACTCTGTTTCGAGTATTTCCTCTGGCTTCCAACCACGCCAGTTGCTGCTCTGAAATGCCGTCTGCACAACCCACACTTGTTCCTGTGTTACTGGGGTTCTGTAACAGCAGCTTCTCCCTAGAGGTGAGTCAGGCAATGTCTCCTGCTCTGTCCACTTTTCCACTACAAGTAGTGGGAATGTAGACAAAGCAGGAGACATTGCCGGACTCACCTCTGGAGATGAGCAGATGTTACAGGACCCAGGTAACACAGGAACAAGTGTGGATTGTGCAGACGGCACTTGAGAGCAGAAACAGGCGGTGTTGTAGACCGGAGGAAATACTCAAAACAGAGTGGAGACAGAGGGCAAATCAGAGAACATATGAAATCAGAGGTAGTCAGAAGTTGTAGGCAGCAGGAGAGTTTGCCGTACACACAGCAGGGGATCAGCTGACGTTACCGAACCCCACTTACACATGAGCAAATGTTTTGTCTGTGTGGACAGCACTTCTGAGCAACAACGGGCGTTGCTGTAGCCCAGGAAATAAAGTACAGGTCATCGAAACATGAACACAACAGGAGACCTGGATCCTGTTGCGAGCCAATTATTTATTCTGGAAGAGGACTGGCAAATTCAGGTGAGATCCAGGCCTTGTTCATTTTCAGAAAAGTAAGCCGGTCAACATTATCGGCGGATAGTCGCGTGTGACAGTCTGTTACCACACCACCTGCAGCACTAAAGACACGTTCCGATAATACACTGGCAGCAGGGCAAGCCAGCACCTCCAATGAATACTGGCTAAGCTCTGGCCTTGTATCCAGCTTAGAGACCCAATACTTGAACGGGGAAGAGCCGTCTGGGAGTACACTAACAGGGCAAGACAAGTAGTCTGTCACCATCTGACGGAAACGTTGCCTCCTGCTGACTGGAGCCGTATGTGATAGTGTAGCCGTTTGTGGCGGTCCCACAAAACTTTTCCACATTTGGGCCATACTGGCCTTGCCTTGTCCTGCGGCACTGCCTCTGCTACCTCTATGTGCAGAGCTTCCTCCACTGCCTCTACCCACATGGCTGCTTTGAAAAGCACTACCAGCAACACTTGCGGGGGGAATGGAGAACATGATGGCCTGCACAAGTGTTTCTTGGTACTCCCGCATTTTTCGCTCCCGGTTCAACTGTGGTATGAGGCTTTGTAAGTTGTCCCAGTAGCGAGGATCTAGGAGGGTGTACACCCAATAATCAGCTGTGTGGAGAATGTTGGCGATGCGGCGGTCAATTAACAAGCACTGCAGCATGAAATCAACCATGTGCTGCAGACTGCCAACTGGACCGGAAACGCTGTCCCCAGCTTGAGGCAGCATCTCAGCCTGCTCAGCATCACCCCACCCTCGCTGTACACACTGACTACTAGAGCCTTGTGTACCTCCCTCCTCTGGAGAGATGTGTTCCTCCTCCTCCATTGACTCCTCGTCATCCTCCTCACTAAGTGTCCCCTGCCTGGGCCTTTGTGTGGAGGCACGTTGCGCAGACTTGCCAGAAGCAGATGTCATTTCTGACTCCTCATCCTCGACCTCTTCAAAAACCTCCTCACATAGTGCTTGTAAGGTTTTTTGAAGCAGACAGATAAGGGGGACAGTCATGCTGACTAGTGCATCATCTGCACTGGCCATCCGCGTGGAGTCATCGAAGGCATGCAAAACTTGGCAGATGCCCCTCATAGTGGCCCACTCAGTGGTGGTGAAGTGTGTCCGGCGCACAGTGCGACTTGTTTGCGCCTGATGCAGCTGGTACTCCATTACTGCTGCCTGCTGCTCACACAACCGCTCCAACATATGTAACGTTGAATTCCACCTGGTGGGGAGGTCACATATGATGCGATGTTCTGGCAGGCGGAATCGGCGTTGCAGAGATGCAATGCGCGATCTTGCCTGCTGGAACGCCGCAAGTGAGCACACTCTAGGCGAACCTTGTGCAGCAGTGCATCAAGATCCGGATAGTCCCTCAGAAAGCTCTGCACGACCAAATTGAGCACGTGTGCCAGACATGGTATGTGAGTGAGGTTGCCTAGGCCCAGAGCTGCCACTAGATTTTGGCCATTGTCACTCACTACCAAACCTGGCTGGAGATTCGCTGGCACAAACCACACGTCGCTCTCCTGCTTAATGGCATTCCAGAGCTCCTGTGCTGTGTGGCTCCGATTCCTCAAAGAAATTAATTTAAGGACGGCCTGTTGACGTTTGGCCACACCTGTGCTCATATCTGGCCTAACAGGCTCATGCAGTGCTGATTCCGAGGAACAAGAGTAGGAGGAGGACTCAATATGTATAGACTGCATTCCTGCAATCCTTGGAGTTGGCAGAATACGTACAGAGCCACTCTCCAGATCTGTACCCGGCTCCACAACATTGACCCAATGGGCAGTGAGGGAAAGGTATCGTCCCTGTCCATGGCTACTGGTCCACGCATCGGTGGTCAGGTGGACCTTGCTACTGATGGCGTTTAGTAGCGCATTTTTAATTTTTACCTCCACATGCTTTTGCAGAGCAGGGACGGCTTGCCTGCTGAAATAAAAGCGGCTGGGCACATTGTATTGTGGAACTGCCAATGACATCAAGTTCCGGAAGGTGTCAGTCTCCACCAGCCTGAATGACAGCATCTCAAGGGCCAGTAGTTTGGCAATGCCGGCATTCAGAGCCAGTGCTCGGGGATGGTTTGCCGAGTATGGCCGCTTTTTCTCCCATGCCTGTGCTACCAATTGCTGGTGAGTGGCCTGGGAGTGTGCTGATGACTGAGAACGTGGTTCAGTTGGTGGAATTTCACTGGGTCTCTGGACAACAGTGGCAGTGGTTCTTCCATGGCGTTCCAGTGAGGAAGCCGAACCAGCTGTGTGTGAGCTGGAGGAAGAGGCCCCAACACGAGCTGAAGAGGTGGTAGGTGCTGCTGAAGGTTGGCCTACATCTTCAGTGTGTCTGTGTAACTCCACCTCGTGCTTGGTACGCACATGTTTCCACATATTTGTGGTATTGAGGTTGCTCACATTTTTCCCTCGTTTAACTTTCTGATGACACAGCTTGCATTTGACAAAGCAAATGTCATCTGCAACTGTGTCAAAAAAAGACCACGCACTGCAAGTCCTGGGAGCACCCGTTTTCTGTTTTGGAAGAGGATTGCTCCTCACGGGTGCCAAAGTGGAGGCTACAGGCAACCAAGTCTGCCCCTGCCCTCTCCCTCCTCTTTTGGCCATTCGGGGAATCTCTTCCTCAGAGCTGCTCCCACCACCTTCCTGTGGCTGACGCCACGATGGGTCAAGGACCTCATCATCTCCACTCCCCTCTTCAAGCACCGGCTGGTCCTGGGTTGTCTCGCCAGCACCGTACGCACCAGAAATTGGCAACTGAGTCTCATCATCATCAGATGAGCACTGAGGTGTGCTGACAATAGGCACTGGCCCACCCGCCTCTTCAGATTCAGAGGGACAAAGCAGTTGCGCATCACTGCATACTCCCTCTTCTTCATGCTCTAGAATACTGCTTGGCTGGCCACCTCTTTCCAAGCCAACAGATTCTGAGAACAGAAGTAAAGATTGAGATGGCTCCTGTCCAGGGCTCTCAGACTGCCTGGGCAATTTGGCAGGTGGTGAAGAGACAGATGGTTGCTCTTCAGTGCTCTGGCCCTGGGAGGATGCGGAAGTCATTGAAGTGGATGCGTTAGCTGCCATCCATCCGACAACGGCTTCAATTTGTTCGTCACGCAGCAGTGGGGTACGGCGAGGTCCTACAAAGCTGCGCATGAAGGACTGTTGCCTGGTAAAAGTGGGGGATGCCGGGTCACTGGTGGCCGCAGCAGACACCGAATTCCCACGTACTCACCCTGCTGAATCCCCCCGTCCTCTCCCTTCTGAAACTCCACGGCCACGACCACGTGCCTTACTCCTTGCCTTCTTCATCTTGGTAGACTGATAAAGATAGGCAGAAAAGTAAAAAAGGGGTGGCTTAGTGTTCTTATTCCTGAACACCTGCTAACCAGTATAAGAAACACTAGTTTGGCTAAGAGTGTGTGTACTACACTTTAATATGATCTAATGTGGCCTACACAACTGTAAAGTGGAGTGTTTGGTGAACTTTATTTCCTTTTTTTTTGGGGGGGGGGGGAAGAAAAGGATGTGACCAAAGTTTGAAAGATATAGTATCACAAACTTTTTGGAGCGATTACAATGCAGGAAGCTAACCTACAATGCAATTGATGAGGCTCCAAAAAATAGGGTGATACTAGTCTGACTGGCCCTGAAGGGCCCAAGCCAGCAAAAAGGCTCCTCTATCTAATCCTATATAGTGTTTGCAACCAACCAATGACAATGGATGCGGATGGAAGCACACTAATATAGGAGCAAAAATCTGGCTAAATTTGCGCAAAAAAAGGACTATGTATGAGGCAGTGACGCACGCTGAGCGAACTACAACGAGCGGTGGCTGTAGAACACACTGCAACGTGAGCTGCACTAACACACAGAGAGACCTATAAGACAGCCAAAAACAGTGCAGAGAAATGGGCTATAGCACTGAAAGGCTGCTGAAAGGCTCCGCTGTCCACTCCTTTAGTGTTTGCAACCAACGTATATGGATACGTATGGAAGCACACTATACAGGAGAAAAAAAAAGCAGCAATAAAAGAAAAATGTGTATGAGGCAGAAACACACGCTGGGCAGCCTACAAGCAGACGTGCCTGCAGGACACACTACACAGCGTGGGTCTGCACTCACACAGCCCTTGCAGACAGCTATTAAAACAGTGCTGCTGGGCTACAAAAATGCTACAGTGGTGGATTATGTAGCCTGGGTAGAGCAATAGATATGTTTGATGATCGCTATTTCTAACTGTCCCTCACAGTCTTCAACAGCAGCCTGTCCCTAACTGAATTCACAGCAGAGTGACCAGAAATGGCGGCTGCTGCGGTTTTTATAGTGCATCATGACATCATTTCAGCAGCCAATCACAGCCATGCCAGTAGTTAACATGCCTACATGCCTAACAGGATGTGCCCACACTTCTGAGGATCCCCATTGGCTCAATCAAATCGAGCGGGCTCCTAGCATTATGGGAACTTCCGATTCCGGTATTCGATATGAAAAATGTATCGGAACTAAGTATCGGAATTCCGATACAGCGAATATCGGCCGATACCCGATACTTGCGGTATCGGAATGCTCAACACTACTCAGGAGTTGACTGGGCTGTTACTAATAAAAATCTCTATGCACAGACCAACACTGATATTACTGCCATATGGTGACCAAATATTGGTAGATATTATTGCTGCAGAACATATTAGAGATTACAGTACAGTTACATACAGTATAGTGACTTACAGCTAACGTTCTTTCTGATTGAACCATTAACTTTTCCAGTCTTTTCCATATGGCCCTGACCAACATGGCAACTTCTTCCAGCCTGGATGCAGCTGCAGAGATTACAACAAAGACATGTATGACCTCATATTTCATGCCTGTCCCCATCTATTCCCAACTTGCACAAACTCCTTATCCTGCTGATACCCCAATACTGAACCTCTGCTGCCGTATGTGTAACTATTACTGCACCTGCTCTGTGGTACTGTGTGCCCTCTAGCTGATAAGACAACTCTGTAGAATATATTAATGCCCTGTGCAGGTGTCCTAGAAAAAGTGCCTACATTTTGCCCCACGAGAAAGTAATAATACCCTCTGTGTGCCCCTTTGATGTCACAATAACCTGAGTGCCCCTATTGCAATAAATGCCCACTTAAGATTGAATAATGTCCCCCCCCGTACAGCTCCCTTTACACGGTATGATGCTCTCTTATACACAATATTATGCCTCCACACAGTATACTGATGGCTCCAACACTGTATGAAGGCCCCCACACTGTACAAAGACCCCACAGGGACCAGATACCCAGCCCCATAGTGTGAATACATCATAACACATAGCGGGGTCGGATCTGGGGCCTCGCGGTGAGACAGCATTACATGAAGGCATGATGTCAGTTCCCGGGCAGCGTGCACGGCGCATGCCCGAGAACTGTTGGCAGGCGCCGGGCATGTAAGGAGCAGAGGAGGCGGCGCAACAATGCAAGAGGGGGATGATGGACAGCTCTGATGCTGGACACGGGGGAGAAAACATATCTCCTGGACACGCAAGAGGTATGGCGGGGAATTTATAAAAGTCTGTATTTCGGCGTTACTAGGGATCAGAAACATAAGAGCCACCTTCACAAAATGCAGCCTTAGTGCTGCTGAAGGTGGTTCTTTTACTTAAAAACGCCCTGGGGGGTGATAGTTCTTAAAGGGAACCTATCTTCTGACTAAAGAAAATGATCACCCCTTGCCTTCAAAACAGCATCGAAGCATCAATTCTTGCACACAATTTTTGAAGGAACTTAGCAGGGTGGTTGTTCCAAACATCTTGGAGAGCTAACCACAGATCTTCTGTGGATTTAGGCGTGTGCAAATCCTCCTCTCTCTTCATGTAATCCAATTCCCAGATAGACTAATTAATATTGAGATCAGAGGACTGTGGAGCCCATATCATCACTTCAAGGACTCTTTGTTCTTCTTTATACTGAAATAGCTCTTAATGACATTGACTGTGTGTTTGGGATCGTTTTTCTGCTGTAGAATAAATTTGGAGCCAATTAGACGCCTACCTGATGGTATTTTATGATGGATAAGCATTGGTCACACCATTATTGATGTGATTTAGATTTCTCTTTTCATTCACTTTGCCTTTTATTAATTGATAAAACTATTAATACTCCTATTTTTGAAAGCATTCTTACTTTGCAGCATTTTTCTGCACATCTGCCTAAGGCTAGTTTCACACTAGCGTTTATTCGACGCAGTGCACGGTGCCACTAAGCCCCGCCCCCTGCCGGCTCCCTGCCCGCCCCATCCGGTCATCGCCGCCTACTATCGCACATGGACGCTTGCGATCTGCGCACCCTATCTTTAGCATAGGGTGCGCAGATCGTGGGCTGGCCGTGCGCTAGTAGGATTTTGGCGTGAGCTTCGCACTTTTGAAGGTGCGCCCGTGCGCGTAGAACGCAGCATGTTGCTTTTCGGCACGCACGGCGCACCTTCAAAAGTGCGCAGCGCACGCCAAAACTCTACTAGCGCACGGCCAACGCACGATCTGCGCACCCTATGCTAAAGATAGGGTGCGCAGATTGCAAGCGTCCATATGCGATAGAAGGCGGCGATGACCGGATGGGGCGGGCAGGGAGTCGGCAGGGGGCGGGGCTTAGCGGCGCCGTGCGCTGCGTCGAATAAACGCTAGTGTGAAACTAGACTAAAACGTTTGCACAGTACTGTATATAACAATTACAGCATGTGTTCCAAACAGTAAAATTGTGTTAGTAGATATGTGTAAAATTAGTAAAATGATAACAATAATAACAATACAAAGAAGAAGGAGATAATCATAATTGCTGTCTTCATCAATAAAACCACTATAATCAATCATATACTTTGTAGAAGACCTAATCACAAATACTTGTACTATATTTCGTGGCTTGTTACTTTGGTAGTGCTATAGGTCAAGAGTGGCTGAGTAATACTGGGATTACGCACAAATATTGCCTAAAAAGGAACAATCATCTACTATTCCTGTCATTTTGAAATCATGACATCAGCAGACATGAAAAATAACCCCCACACACAAACACTAGCAGAAAACAAGTCTACTGTTGAGCATACAATAGCTGGAAAACATAGTGCAGTGGTGTTTTCCTCTGTCTGTTGGTCAATGTATTTTGTAAGCACTTCCATCCTGTCAAGTCCCTGGTTGGTCTCCACCTGCTCTGCTGGCTCTGGAGGTAGTGCTGACCTAGCCTCTCCCTCATTTCACTGGCGCCAGCTCCTTGATGGGCCTTGCACTTTGATTATTTGTGTTAACAGTTAATTTAGCACCATAGACACGTGTGCCAAAGCTGCTTCTACTTCCTGTAGCCTTCCAACAAAATGGGACTTTTATTAGTTACCTTTAACAGCCAGTTTCTTCCACCCCCCTTCTCTTCTGCAGCTGTAATCTTTTCAACATCTTGCAGGAAGGGAGCTATTTCTGGCAGTGTAGCCCCAACACTCACACCACTCAGACTGATTTAAAAAAGATTTATAGATCTAGGGTCATGCAGCACAGAGACGCTTTCCTGCTGAGATTTTTCTCTTGGGTCCTGTGTATTATACCGAGATTTATTTATTTTTCGTTTAGCGCTGCTGTTGTTAGGTTACCGTTTATAATACATATTCTACTTCTGAAAAACGTAGCAAAACGTAATAAAGGTGATTAGAATATTATTCTTCGCATGAGAAAGAGTTGTAACAGCATATTTAGAGGTTCGCTATAAAGAAGCTGGATGTTTCATATATCATAGATAAATTAACTTGCAATATGGTGTAATATTAGAAATTTTTTAACATTGCATAAAATTCGGGCGAGTAGATTATGACTCTTATTATAGGGCTCTCCAGAGCACGATGTTCCAAGAAGGAGTATCTTGATAGGGAAAAAGAGATGTAGCAAAGCAATGGAAATCAGTTTGAATCAATCATCTGGTTACTTCCAGTTTTTAAGTAGTATGGCTAGGTTCACATGCGTTTCAGTCCGCAGCGTGGTGCTGCGGACTTCTTTCCTTAAGCTCCGCCTACTTCCGCATGCATCCTGCGTGGCTATCTTTAACATTGTGTACGCAGAGACATGTGTTGTATGCGGATGCGTCCACGTGTGTCGTTTTGACGTGCCCGCCGAACGCACGGGAACGCAACATGGAGGGCACTTCAAAAAGACTCACACGGCGCATCCGCATACAACACATGTCTCTGCGTACCCAATGTTAAAGATAGGTACGCAGGACACGTGCGGAAGTAGGCGGAGATTTAAGGAAAGAAGTACCCAGCACCACGCTGCGGACTGAAACGCTAATGTGAACCTGGCCTAAGATGGAAGCATTGAGCAGTATTTTATGCAGCTTTCCAGCAATTTTTACAGTTGAAGTCATAAGTTTAAATACACATTCCAAGTAGCTTAGAAATGTACATACATGTGGTCAGTCAAAGTCATATCTGGGGGGGGCAGGTTGGGTATTTGCTCAAGCGCAGTTGGCGGGAGGCGCCGTCAGTCTGATGTTGTGGTCAAAGGTGTCTTCCAGGTAGTCTTGCCACCCCCCCGTATGAGATTCAGCTGTTCTCCAATACGGCATTTAAGCTGACAGCTGCCTCAGAGAAGGTGTAAAACATCAGCTCGCAGCATTCACTTGTACTTGCGTCTTTTGGACACGTGTACAATTAAAACTGACTGCCAGTACTTCTGGGTTAGGGCGACATCAGCAGCGTGATCAGGTCAGCTGATCACACTGTTGGCGTCACTCCTGCGCTGCAGAGCATGCGTTCAGCTGCAAAGTGAGTATGGCAAGTATGGGAAGGAGGGCGGAATTTGTGAGAAGACAGAATGGGCAGTGCGGGTAAGAATGTGTGAACAGACAGTATATGCAGAAGAAGAAGGTGAAATGTGGTTGTTTATTTGTGATATTGACTACGTCTCCACATACTGTGGTTCCTGTATGGTCAGCAGACTGATATGATTATAACAACTCCCAATATCCACTTTCCATTGTTGAGAATGCACTGAGAGGCGTAGGTTCTTTTGATGCAATTGTAAATGAGGCAGACCTTACATTCTAATTGATCGCTGTACTAAGCTTGGTGCTATATTAATGTTCTGTTTTTGGTTCTGATCCTATACTCATATAACAATCCATAACTTGTCAGAGAGCATCATGCATGACAATGTTAATAAAATATTGGGCCATCTGACAAATTAAGAATTACTACATCTGTATATATATTAGGAGTATTAGAATTATGCACTGTAGCGTGCCAAATCATAACAGCGTGTAATACACTCAATGTCAGGATTTGACTCTGCTGATTCCAGCCCTGACTGGCATATGGGGCCCGGTGGGCAGAGGGGGCCCGCATCGGGCCCGGTCTCATCTGCTCACCGGGCCCTTCCGGCAGGCTAAACTGGGGCCTATCGGCAGTTCAACACTATTGACGTGCGAGCCCAGGCCCGCACGTCAATAGTTAACAGCCACCAGCCAATCAGAGACTGGCGGCTGACGTCAGCCGCAGAGCACACGTCGCCGGCGTCTGACGTCATTGTCATTCGCCGGTGAGTGCGCACTTCAGCTGCATGGAGGGAGCTTTGCCGCAGGAGTGTGGCAAGGTAAGGAGAACGTGTTTTTTAACATTTTTATTGAAAGCGGCAAGCCACGGGCAGAATGTGAGACACGGGGGCAGAATGTGAGACACGGGGGCAGAATGGACATGGGGACAGAATGTGAGACACGGGGCAGAATGTGAGACATGGGGGCAGAATGGACATGGGGAAGAATGTGAGACACGGGGGTAGAATGTGAGACATGGGGCAAAATGTGAGACACAGGGCAGAATGGACACGGGAGCAGAATGTGAGACACATGGGCAGAATGGACATGGGGGCAGAATGTGAGACACGGGGGCAGAATGGACAAGTGGCAGAATGTGAGACATGGGGCAGAATGTGAGACACGGGGCAGAATGTGAGGCATGAGGGCAGAATGATTCATGGGGCAGAATGTGAGACACGGGGCAGAATGGACATGGGGCAGAATGTGAGACACGGGGCAGAATGTTCATGGGGCAGAAAGTGAGACACGGGGCACAAAGTGAGACACGGGGGCAAAATGTGAGACAGGAGGGCATAATGTGAGACATGGGGGCAGAATGTGACAGTAAGACACAGGAGGGGGCAGAATGGACACAGGGCAGAATGGACATGGTTGCAGAATGTGAGACACGGGGGGCACAATGTGAAAGTGAGACACAGAAGGGGGCAAAATGGACACAGGGCAGAATGTGAGACACAGGGGGCAGAATATGAGACACGGAGGCAGTATGGACATGGGGGCAGAATGTGAGACACGGACGCAGAATGTGACAGTGAGACACAGGAGGGGGCAGAATGGACACGGGGGCAGAATGTGAGACACGGGGGCAGAATGTGACTGTGAGACACAGGAGGGGCAGAATGGACATGGGGTAGAATGTGAGACACAGGAGGGGGCAGAATGTGACAGTGAGACACAGGAGGGGGTAGAATGTGAGACACAGGAGGGGGCAGGATGCGAGACACAGGGGGCAGGATGGGAGACACATGGTGCAGGGTCATGGGGCAGGATGGATACGATGTAGATAGATGGAGCAGGATCGGGAGATCATATGGGGGCAGAAAGTATACTCATGAGAGTAGGTTGAGAGAACATATGGCTGGAGCCTGGAATGAGACACACGGGGCCAGGATGGGGGATATAATTACCATAGGGGCTAATTAATGAATATTATTACTGCAGTGATGTATTTATTTCAATTTTTTGAGGATACTGTTTTAAATGGGGGAGGTCCTGTTAGTGTGCCGAGCGACACTATGTCGCTTTCTTTCTTCATCTGGTGTAGTGTAGGTTGGGAAAAAATTAATTAATGTGTTCTGCAAGTGGAGCTCTAGATCACTGTGTTATTTCCTGCAGAGACGAGCCCTGGCTGGAAGACGTGATGGTGGTCTGTGCTGGATGAAACATGCAAAGCTGAAGGACTTCACCTAGAGATGTCCCTGATGAGTCAGTGTGTTACCTGTAAACTGACACTATACACTATATACAGAGTCCCTGTGTACAATGTCAACAGTGATCACTGTATTACCTGTGCACTGACACTATACACTATATAGAGAGTTCAAGTGTACAATGTCACCAGTGATCACTGTATTACCTGTACACTGGCACTATATACAGAGGTCCTGTGCATAATGTCACCGTTGATCACTGTATTACCTGTACACTGGCACTATATACAGAGGTCCTGTGCATAATGTCACCGGTGACCACTGTATTACCTGTACACAGACACTGCATACTAAGTACAGATCTCTTGCGTATAATGGCACTTATGGTGATAGTATTACGTTTTTTTTTATTAATGATCAGGATTGTAGCATTCAGTCACCATGTGGTAGTAATATGTGGTCTGGGCATGGTGCGGTGGTATTTATCTATTGTATGTGCTATTATTCTGTCACTGTGGTGGTAATATGTGGTCTGGTCATGGTGTGGCTGTATTTGTTGCTTGTATGTGGTATTATTGGTCACCATGTGGTGGTAATATGGTGTCTGGTCATGGTGCGGTGGTATTTGTCCCTTTGGATGTGATATTATTGGTCATTTTAAAAATTGAAAAATAAATAAAAAATATAACTGAATTGCATTGGATATTTTAACAAATGTTTAATAGGTTAGCATAGAGTCGGGCCGGGCCAAAAGAGTCTACCTTGTCGTGGTGGCAGAATTAAAAAATCTTTTGGCCAAAACAAGAGCTGTTGGCTATGTGTGTGATCTGGAGATAGGAACTGTTAATGTGTGATTGGTGAGAAGTGGAGTTTTTCCAAGAGAGAGCGGTGGGACTGTGGACAGTTTGAGGAGTGGAGCCTGGGTGGAGTCTCAAGGGGGCCCCAAAAATTTTGCCATTATGGGGCCCCGAAATTCCCAGTGGCAGCCCTACTCATGGTCATACTTACGGTCATGTGCCAACTAACTTTTCATCTTGCTTCTCTCAATGGAGCAGGGGCTGTAGTTTTTCACTGAACATTGAGAGAATCAGAAACAGCAGGTAGTCTGCACTCGACTGTAAGTCTGGGGTCCCAGTAGAGTATCCCATCTGATGCTAGAGCATCAAATGCAATATGCCATTGACACTCTCACATGAGAAGATCGGAGCACAGCTGCAGAGGAGACAGAGAAATTAATTTGTCATCTCCAGTGATATCCGAGTGCAATTCGATGTTTCACATGCACCCATAGACTTATATAGGTGTGTGCAGTAGCATAGCTACCGTGGGGGGGCAGAGGGGGCCATGGTCCCAGGCCCCTCACTCTGAGGGGGCCCACCCGGAGCTACGTTACTATAAGGCTGTGTGCACACGCTGCGGATTTTGCTGCGGTTCCGCAGCGGTTTTGGCTGCTGCGGACCCGCAGCAGTTTCTGCTGCGGTGTACAGTACAATGATTCCCTATGGGAATCAAAAAACGCAGTGCAGACGGTGCGGAATTTTCCGCGCGGATTATCTGCGGTTTTCAATCCGCAGAAAGAATTGACATGTCAATTCTTTCTGCGGATTCTCCTGCGGTTTGCCATCTCCTCCATTGAGGAGATGAAAAACCGCAGGGCAAAACCGCAGAGCAATCCGCAGGTAAAACCGCAGGTCTTTTGACCTGCGGTTTCACCTGCGGATTGTACAAAATCCGCGCGGATGAATCCGCACCTTTTCCGCAGCGTGTGCACACAGCCTTAGTGTAACACCGATACAGTTAAATTCTGCGGCAGAGCAGAGAGAATCGATCTCCCTGCACTGCCACCCAGCCGCTATGGGACCCCTGAGCAGTGGGCCCCCCACCCATCATCGCACTGATGAGAGAAGGACCGTTACACTCCCTCTCCCATCATCCCCCTCTCAGAGTCTGACTCAGACACTGACAGCGTGCGAGATGACGTCACTACCCAGCACCTGCTGTCAGGAGACTTGCGGGCGCTATGAGCAGTGGAGGAACAAGGAGGAAGAGAGGTGAGTATTGGATTTGTTTTTTATGGGGCTGCATTATACTATACAGGCTGCCTATGGGGGTGCACTATATTATACAGGCTGCCTATGGGGGTGCACTATATTATACAGGCTGCCTATGGGGGTGCACTATATTATAAAGGCTGCCTATGGGGGTGCACTATATTATACAGGCTGCCTATGGGGGTGCATTAAATTATACAGGCTGCCTATGGGGGTGCACTATATTACACAGGCTGCCTATGGGGTTGCACTATACTATACAGGCTGCCTATGGAGGTGCACTATATTATACAGGCTGCCTATGGGGAAGCACTATATTATACAGGCTGCCTATGGGGGTGCACTATATTATACAGGCTGCCTATAGAGGTGCACTATATTATACAGGCTGCCTTTGGGGGTGCACTATACTATACAGACTGCCTATGGGGGTGCACTATATTATACAGGCTGCCTATGGGGGTGTACTATATTATGCAGGCTGCGTATGGGGGTGCATTATAGTATACAGGCTGCCTATGGGGGTGCACTAAATTACTATATTATACAGGCTGCCTATGGGGGTGCACTATATTATACAGGCTGCCTATGGGGGGTGCACTATATTATACAGGCTGCCTATGGGGATGCACTATATTATATAGGCTGCCTATGGGGGTGCACTATATTATACAGGCTGCCTATGGGGGTGCACTATAGTATACAGGCTGCCTATGGGGTGCAATATACTACACAGGCTGCTTATGGGGTGTACTATATTATACAGGCTGCCTATGGGGGTGAACTATACTATACAGGCTGCCTATGGGGGTGCACTATACTATACAGGCTGTCTATGGGAAAGCACTATACTGTACAGGCTGCCTTTGGGGGTGAATTATACTATACGGGCTGCCTATGGCGAGTGCATTATACTATATTTGGGGTCTATGGGGAGTGCCTTATACTATATTTGAGGCCTATGGGGAGTGCATTATACTATATGGAGGGCTATGGGGTGTGCATTATACTATATGGAGGCCTATGGGGAGTGCCTTATACTATATTTGGGGCCTATGGGGAGTGCATTATACTATATTGAGGATTGTCTGGTGTGTTATACTATATAGAGGCTATCTAGGGGGCCATCATACAGTGTGGAGATTAGTGTTGAAGCCATCAAGCAGTTTGGGGGATACTAAGGGGTCGGTATATATACAGTGAAGGAGCATTAGACTGTATAAGAGAGCATCATATTGTGTAGAGGAGAGCTTTAAAGGGGGAGACTCAGGACATAATTAAATGTAAAGTGGGCACTTATTGTTATAGGGGAACTCAGGTTACTGTGACTGTCAAAGGGACACACACAGGGCATTATTACTTTCTAGGGGACAAAATGTGGGCACTGTTTTCTAGGGCACTTGCACTTGGCATTACTATATTCTAGAGGGTTGCTTTAGAATTTAGAGGGCACACAAAACCACACAGCAGATGCAGTAATAGAGACACATACAGCAGCAGCAGCAGCAGCAGCTCAGTATTGGGGATCAGCAGGATGAGAGGTTTGTACAGGTTGGGAATAGATGGTGACAGTGCTGAAAATGTGAGAAGCGAAATGTGTTTTGTTGTATTCTCTGCAGCTGAGTCCTGGCTGGAAGAAGTTGCCATGTCGGTCTGGGCCAGATGGAAAAGAAGGGAAAAGTGATATATTCCATCAGAAAGAACGTCAGCGGTAAGTCATTATCTATAACTGTGCTGTAATCTTATACAGTATGTTCCTTAAGACTGGCATCTACCACTGACCATGTGGTGGTAATATCAATATTGGTCTTTATATAGAGATTATTTTCAGCAACATCGCTGTTAGATATACAGTGGGGAAAAAAAGTATTTAGTCAGTCAGCAATAGTGCAAGTTCCACCACTTAAAAAGATGAGAGGCGTCTGTAATTTACATCATAGGTAGACCTCAACTATGGGAGACAAACTGAGAAAAAAAAATCCAGAAAATCACATTGTCTGTTTTTTTTTCATTTTATTTGCATATTATGGTGGAAAATAAGTATTTGGTCAGAAAGAAGCAATCAAGATTTCTGGCTCTCACAGACCTGTAACTTCTTCTTTAAGAGTCTCCTCTTTCCTCCACTCATTACCTGTAGTAATGGCACCTGTTTAAACTTGTTATCAGTATAAAAAGACACCTGTGCACACCCTCAAACAGTCTGACTCCAAACTCCACTATGGTGAAGACCAAAGAGCTGTCAAAGGACACCAGAAACAAAATTGTAGCCCTGCACCAGGCTGGGAAGACTGAATCTGCAATAGCCAACCAGCTTGGAGTGAAGAAATCAACTGTGGGAGCAATAATTAGAAAATGGAAGACATACAAGACCACTGATAATCTCCCTCGATCTGGTGCTCCACGCAAAATCCCACCCAGTGGGGTCAGAATGATCACAAGAACGGTGAGCAAAAATCCCAGAACCACGCGGGGGGACCTAGTGAATGAACTGCAGAGAGCTGGGACCAATGTAACAAGGCCTACCATAAGTAACACACTACGCCACCATGGACTCAGATCCTGCAGTGCCAGACGTGTCCCACTGCTTAAGCCTGTACATGTCCGGGCCCGTCTGAAGTTTGCTAGAGAGCATTTGGATGATCCAGAGGAGTTTTGGGAGAATGTCCTATGGTCTGATGAAACCAAACTGGAACTGATTAGTAGAAACACAACTTGTCGTGTTTGGAGGAAAAAGAATACTGAGTTGCATCCATCAAACACCATACCTACTGTAAAGCATGGTGGTGGAAACATCATGCTTTGGGGCTGTTTCTCTGCAAAGGGGCCAGGACGACTGATCCGGGTACATGAAAGAATGAATGGGGCCATGTATCGTGAGATTTTGAGTGCAAACCTCCTTCCATCAGCAAGGGCATTGAAGATGAAACGTAGCTGGGTCTTTCAACATGACAATGATCCAAAGCACACCGCCAGGGCAATGAAGGAGTGGCTTCGTAAGAAGCATTTCAAGGTCCTGGAGTGGCCTAGCCAGTCTCCAGATCTCAACCCTATAGAAAACCTTTGGAGGGAGTTGAAAGTCCGTGTTGCCAAGCGAAAAGCCAAAAACATCACTGCTCTAGAGGAGATCTGCATGGAGGAATGGGCCAACATACCAACAACAGTGTGTGGCAACCTTGTGAAGACTTACAGAAAACGTTTGACCTCTGTCATTGCCAACAAAGGATATATCACAAAGCATTGAGATGAAATTTTGTTTCTGACCAAATACTTATTTTCCACCATAATATGCAAATAAAATGAAAACAAAACAGACAATGTGATTTTCTGGATTTTTTTTTCTCAGTTTGTCTCCCATAGTTGAGGTCTACCTATGATGTAAATTACAGACGCCTCTCATCTTTTTAAGTGGTGGAACTTGCACTATTGCTGACTGACTAAATACTTTTTTTCCCCACTGTATATATATATATAAATATACAAAAGGAACCACAGGATCAAGAATATGATAAAATATGTACATTTTAAACCACTCCAAATTATAAACCACTTCTCTTTTCCACAGCCCCAGGAACAATTTGGCATATGAGGGCACACAAGTCGCCCCAATAGCCATTCCCTGGTGCTGTAGGAAAAATCTGTCCTTAAGGCTGTGTTCACACACAGCGTTTTTTTTTCGCGTTTTTCCCACAGATTTGCTAAAAAATCCGCTCAAAAAACGCTTAAAAGAAACTGCTTCTTTATGTTTTGTGTGGCATTTCCTGAAGAACAGGGTCTGTACCACAGGACTGGCGTATAGAAAATGTGGTGCCAATATTCAAAAAGGGGACAAAAACTGAACTTGGAAATTATAGGCCAGTAAGTTTAGCCTCAACTGTGGGTAAAATCCTAGAGGGTTTTCTAAGAGATACTATACTGGAGTATCTGAAGAATAATAACCTCATGACCCAATATCAACATGGGTTTACAAGGGACAGTTCCTGTCAGACTAATCTGATAAGCTTTTTAAAATGAGAACAATGGGGATAGGGGAAAATATGTCTAAGTGGGTTAAGAGCTGGCTCAGGGATAGGAAACAAAGGGTGGTTATTAATGGGGCACACTCAGACTGGGTCATGGTTAGCAGTGGGGTACCACAGGGATCAGTATTGGGCCTGCTTCTTTTTAACATATTTATTAATGACCTTGTAGGGGGCATAGAGAGGAGAATTTCAATATTTGCAGATGACACTAAACTCTGCAGTGTAATCACTACAGAGGAGGACAATTTTATATTACAGGAGGATTTATGTAAACTAGAAGCTTGGGCTGATAAATGGCAAATGAGCTTTAATGGGGATAAATGTATGGTCATGCACTTGGGTAGAACGAACAAGATGTATAATTATGTTCTTAATTGTAAAACACTGGGCAAAACTGTCAGTGAAAAAGAGCTGGGTGTATGGGTGGATGACAAACTCACATTTAGTGGCCAGTGTCAGGCAGCTGCTGCAAAGGCAAATAAAATAATGGGATGCATTAAAAGAGGCATAGATGCTCATGAAGAGAATATAATTTTACCTCTATATAAGTCACTAGTGCGACCACACTTGGAACTGTGTACAGTTCTGGTCTCCGGTGTACACTCACTGGCCACTTTATTAGGTACACCTGTCCAACTGTGTGTTAAGACTTAATTTCTAATCAGCCAATCACATGGCGGCAACTCAGTGCATTTAGGCATGTAGACATGGTCAAGACAATCTCCTGCAGTTCAAACCGAGCATCAGTATGGGGAAGAAAGGTGATTTGAGTGCCTTTGAACGTGGCATGATTGTTGGTGCCAGAAGGGCTGGTCTGAGTATTTCAGAAACTGCTGATCTACTGGGATTTTCACGCACAACCATCTCTAGGGTTTACAGAGAATGGTCCGAAAAAGAAAAAAAATCCAGTGAGCGGCAGTTCTGTGGCCGGAAATGCCTTGTTGATGCCAGAGGTCAGAGGAGAATGGGCATACTGGTTCGAGCTGATAGAAAGGCAACAGTGACTCAAATTGCCACCCGTTACAACCAAGGTAGGCAGAAGAGCATCTCTGAACGCACAGTGCGTCGAACTTTGAGGCAGATGGGCTACAGCAGCAGAAGAGCACACTGGGTACCACTCCTCTCAGCTAAGAACAGGCATCTGATGGCTACTTTCCGCAGGATAATGCGCCATGTCATAAAGCTCGAATCATCTCAGATTGGTTTCTTGAACATGACAATGAGTTCACTGTACTCAAATGGCCTCCTCAGTCACCAGATCTCAATCCAATAGAGCATCTTTGGGATGTGGTGGAACGGGAGATTCGCATCAGGGATGTGCAGCCGACAAATCTGCGCCAACTGTGTGATGCCATCATGTCAATATGGTCCAAAATCTCTGAGGAATGCTTCCAGCACCTTGTTGAATCTCTGCCACGAAGAATTGAGGCAGTTCTGAAGGCAAAAGGGGGTCCAACCCGTTACTAGCATGGTGTACCTAATAAAGTGGCCAGTGAGTGTATAAGAAAGATATAGCTGAACTGGAGAGGGTGCAGAGACGAGCGACCAAGGTTATTAGGGAACTGGGGGGTCTGCAATACCATGACAGGTTATTACACTTGGGGTTATTTAGTTTGGAAAATCAAAGGCTTAGGGGTGATCTTATTACAATGTATAAATATATGCGGGGACAGTACAAAGACCTTTCTAATGATCTTTTACTCTTAAGGCCCTTTTACATTTAGCGATGCACCAGCGATCCAACCAGCGATCCGACCCGGTCAGGATCGCTGGTGCATCGCTAAATGATCGCTAGTGAGCTTTCATACAGAAAGATCTCACAGCGATGCAGCAGCGACGCAGCGCACGATACTTACCATTCACACACAGCGATCCTGCGTCCTCCCGCCCGCCTCCACGCGTCGCTGGACGTCACAGCAGGAAGCAGACGACGAGAAATGGAGCCGGCCATCAATTTAGAAGTCCTGGACAAACCCCTTTAAGAATTTGACTACTAGCTCTGATGCAAAAAGTTGAGCAAGGGAAGTATTGGATGATACTTCACATGTCAGTCCCCTTGGGTTGCTCAATGAACAAAAACATTGACAAGAAAGCTTAGTTCAGTATTTTTTAATTCTTTATAAGGGCCATAAATTCAGCAAAGTAGGTAGTGGTCAAGGCTGAAGAGTAAGTTGCCTTCCAGCTGCTCCTGATACATTTGGATAGAGTTATATTCAGACATAATATACTGGATTTTTACTTACTGAAAGGGAATATTTAGTTGACCTTTGCCTTCTCATGGGGTGTGCCTCATCATGTCCTTATTCTGAAGCATTCATCAGCCTAAAAAATAGGTTTGTAAGGAGTCATTTGTGCTCTGGGCCTGCTGTATTTACCATTATATATTCCTTGTGTCTATCACACAAGAGTTCAGCATTCCAGTGGATTATGACAAAATGGTCAATCCAATAATGCTCAACTAATCTTTCTTTGCCTGCTGACTCACTGAAGTGAAGTGATTTGTGACTGGAAATTCAGAGGCTTATAAGACATACAACTTGGGATTTGGAGCCCTGCTGAGCAGAAAAGGATGTGCAGGTAGGTGGCCTGATAGAATAATGAGGTTCGTTTTTCTTAAGAACCTAGCAATATTTGAGCTTTTCCTCCTTATTAGTAGGAGTCCATTTGTGTGGAGATGAGTTCAAGAACAGAAGAATAGTTTTACTTTTCAATAATATGGGTGTGCTTCACATTGTGAATAATCTGTCTTCGGGATCAGAGCCAGTAATGTGGGCTTTAAGAGAAATAGTTCTACAATGCCCAGACTTAAATTTGATATCAGTGTATCAGTGTATGATACAAATTATGGGAAGGGTCTGGCTGTTGTGCAAATTTGGCAAATCCATCAATTGCAACACTGTAAACAGTATTGACGCCTTCAGGATGCCGCTACTGTTAACATCTGTGAATAGCATTACTGCTCTAGATAATAAGACAAAATGGAGATACTTAGCACATCATTTGGCCAATTCATGCATGCCCAGCAGCCAATGACAAGGCGATCTCCAGTTTGTTGGGAACCTACGTGTCTAGTGTGAATACCTTTCTTATGCTAAAGCCTGAATTTATGGGAAGGTAGGATCCTGATGCAATTAAAAGCACCACAGGCTGGAGGGCAGAGTGCTCATCAGAGGGCTGATATACACATAACAAAAAACTGACTGGCACTTCCAAATCAGAAAACTGGTGTGTACAGGTGCCAACTTAGGAGCAGCCACTTCCATATACAACAAACAAATAAAGTTGCACTCTGTAGTGCTTAAGCATGTTAAATATGTGATATATGAAATATTAATAGCATTAATGTTCTAGATAATAAGAAAAAATTGAGACATTTAGCACATAATTTGGCCAATCCATGAATGCCCTCCAGCCAGCGACAAGGCGGACTCCGGTCTCCAGTTTGTTGAGATTTGTATGTTAGCCCTCTGACCGAACACTCGGTCCTCCAGCCTTTGGCAGTTTCAATTGCAGCATGATCCTATCTACCCATAAATTGAAGCTTACATGCTTTAGCACTACAGCCCAAGGGCCGCATGCCCTAAGATGACATTTTCTGCACCCCTGGGCAGATACCTGCTTACTACAGTGCTTTTGCCGGCAGCTGCATTTTCCAGCGGTAGGCCCTTACAACCCCCCAGTTGCACTGTGAGCATGTGCACGTAGCGTTCACTACTGAACACTGTGTGTCAGCATGATGATGTGCTTTGTAGATGGAGTTAGCATGCAATGCCCTCACTTTCCAAAGAAGCGGCAACTGCACCATTCCAAGTGATGTCTTGCCCTCACCATCCCCAGTGATATCTATGCCCACACCGTCCCCAGTGATGAATATGACCCCCACTGTTCCCAGTGATGTATATGCCCCGCAGCTTCCCCAAAGATGTATATGCCCCCAGTTTCCCCAGTGATGTATATGCCCTACAACCCCCTCAGCATGGTATATGCAGTCAGCCTTCCCAGTGATGTCTATGACCCCCAGCCCTCCTCAGTGATGTCTATGACCCCCAGTCCTCCTCAGTGATGTATAAGACTTCCAGTCCTCCCAGTGATGTATATGCGCCCAGCCTCCCAAATGATGTATATGATTCCCAGCCCTTCCCAGTGAAGTCTATGCTCCCAAAGTCCCCAGAGATGTCTATGACCCACAACCCTCCACAGTGAAGTCTATGCCCCCAGCCTCCCCAGTGATGTCTATGTCCCAAGCCTCCCAAGTGATGTGTACACCCCCAGCCTTCCTCATTGATGTCTAAGCCACCAAGCCCTCCCCTGTGATGTCTATGCTCCTCACACCTCACGAGTGTTGTCTGTGACCCCCATCTCCACTGATATACTGGTATATGCCCCCCCAGCCACCCCAGTGATGTTTATACTCACCATCCCTCCCAGTGATGTATAAGACCCCCGGCCCTCCACAGTCATGTATATACCCTCAGCTCTCCCCAGTGATGTATATCAGCCCCAGCCCTCCCAGCACTGTATATGCCCCCCAGCCTCTGCAGTAGGGATGTCTATGCCCCCAGCCTCCCTAGTGCATAAATTGGCCAGTTCATGTGTACCCGGCAGCCACGATAAGGCGATTCTCATTGTCAGGACCTAATGTGTATCCTCTGTTAGACTGAAGTCTACATCTCTGTGGGAACTTAATGTGAATCCTTTCTTAGACTGACGTCTACATAGAATCAAAGAATCGTAGAGTTGGAAGGGACCTCCTGGGCCATCTGGTCGAACCCCCTGCTCAAAGCAGGATTCGCTAAATCATCCCAGACAGATGTCTGTCCATCCTCTGTTTGAAGACTTCTATTGAAGGAGAACGCACCACCTCTCGTGGAAGCCTGTTCCACTCATTGATCACTTTAACTGTCAAAAAGTTTTTTCTAATATCTAATCTGTGTCTCCTCCCATTCAGTTTCATCCCATTGCTTCTAGTCTTTCCTTGTGCAAATGAGAATAAAGATGATCCTTCTACAGTGTGACAACCCTTGAGATATTTGTAGACAGCTATTAAGTCTCCTCTCAGTCTTCTCTTCTGCAAGCTAAACATTCCCAAATCCTGCAACCTTTCCTAATAAGACAGGGTTTGCAGACCGGTCACCATTCTGGTCGCTCTTTTCTGAACTTGCTCCTGTTTGTGGATGTCTTTTTTAAAATGTGGCGCCCAAAACTGGACACAGTATTCCAGATGAGGTCTGACCAAAGAGGAGTAGAGGGCAATAATGACTTCACGTGATCTAGACTGTATGCTTCTGTTAATACATGCTCGAATTGCATTTGCCTTTTTTGCTGCTGCATCACACTGTTGACTCATATTCAGTCTGTGATCTATTAGTATACCCAAGTCTTTTTCACATGTGCTGTTGCACATCTCTATGGGAAGGTAGGATCCTGCTGCAATTAAAAATGCCTGAGGCTGAAGGGTGGAGTGCTCAGTCAGAAAGCTAATGCATACAAATATCAAAAAACTGACTGTCACATCCAAGCAGAAATCAGGTTTGAACAGGTGCTTACTAAGAGTAGCCATCTCCATTTACACACAAACAAATAAAGTAGCACTCTGTAGTGCTATAGCCTGCAAACATGAAATATGAAAATTGAATTGCATTACTGCACTAGAAATATGAAAAATTGAGAATACTTAGCGCATAAATTGGCCAATTCATGTGTAACCGGCAGCCATGATAAGGTGATTCTCGTTGCCAGGACCTAATGTGAATCCTCTCTTAGATGGAAGTCTACATCTCTGTGGGAACCTAATGTGAATCCTCTCTTAAGGGCCTGTCACACTAAGCGATATCGCTAGCAATATCACTATAACGTCACTGGTTTTTGTGACGTTATAGCGATACTGCTAGCGATATCGCTATGTCTGATACTTACCTCCAACCGCTCCCCCGCTGGTTATTGCTGATCACGCGAAAATTTCCTGGACCGTTTCTCGTCGCAGCTTCCTGCTGGGGCTTCCTGCTGTGGAGACGAGCGACGCGTGGACGCGGGCGGGAGGACGTCAGGATCGCCTCGTCTGACAGGTAAGTAGCGACCCCGACCGCTGCTATGTTGCTGGTGAGATCTGCCTGTGTGGCAGCTCACTAGCGACCACTTAGCGATGCACCAGCGATCCTGACCGCGTCATATTGCTGGTCGGGATCGCTGGTGCATCGCTAAGTGTGACAGTACCTTTAGACTGAAGTCTACATCTCTATGGAAGGTAGGATCCTGCTGCAATTAAAAAAGTCTGAGGGTGAGGGGTGTAGTGCTCAGTCAGAAAGCTAATGCATACAAATATCAAAAGACTGACTGTCACATCCAAACTTAAAACAGGTCTGAACAGGTGCTTACTAATAGTAGCCTTCACCATATACAATCAAACAAATAAAGTAGCAGTCTGTAGCGCTATAGCATGCAAACATGAAATCTGAAAATTGAATTGTGTTACTGCACTAGAAATATGAAAAATTGAGAATACTTAGCGCATAAATTGGCCAATTCATCTGTACCCGGCAGTCACGATAAGGTGATTCTCATTGCCAGGACCTAATGTGAATGAGAGGCAACAAAGGAGTGGCTCAAAAAGAAGCACATTAAGGTCATGGAGTGGTCTAGCCAGTCTCCAGACTTTAATCCCATAGAAAACTTATGGAGGGAGTTTAAGTTCCGAATTACCAAGCGACAGCCTCAAAATCTTAATGATTTAGGGATGATCTGCAAAGAGGAGTGGACCAAAATTCCTCCTGACATTTGCGCAAACCTCATCATCAAGTACAATAAACATCTGACTACTGTACTTGCCAACCAGGGTTTAGCCACCAAGTATTAAGTCTTGTTTGCCAGAAGGATCAAATACTTATTTCTCACTGCAAAATGCAAATACATTTTTATAATTTATACAATGTGATTTTCTGGATTTTATTTTTGATATTCTATCTCTCAATGTTAAAATTAACCTACTCTTACAATTATAGACTGTTCACATCTTTGTCAGTGGGGAAACTTACAAAATTAGCAAGGGATCAATTACTTCTTTCCTTCACTGTATATTCCCCCAGCCTTCCCAGTGATGTATATGACTCCCAGCCCTCGTATATACCCCAGCTCTCAACAGTGATGCATATGACCCCCAGCCTTCCCCATTGATGTATTTGCCTCCCGCCCCTCCGGTGATGTTTATGCGCCACAGCCCTTTCCAGTGATGTATATGCCCTCCAGTGATGTTTGTGCCCCCAGCCCTCCTCACTTATGTATATGATCATCAACCCTCCCCAGTGATGTACTGTATATGCTCCTCCAGCCTACCCATTGATGTACATGCCCCCAGCCTTCCCAGCATTGTATATGCTCCAGCATCCCCATTGATGTATATTCCCCAGCCCTCCACAGTGATGTCTATGCCCCCGGCCTCCCCAGTGATGTCTATGCCATCAGCCTCCCCAGTGATGTCTATGCCCCCATCTCTCCACAGTGATGTCTAAGCCCCTCAGCCTTCCCCAGTGATGTCTATGCCCTTCAGCCCTCACCAGTGTTATCTATGCACCCATCTCCAGTGATGTGTATGACCCCCCAGCCCTCCCCAGTGATGTGTATGACTCCCCAGCTCTCCCCAGTGATGTGTATGACCCCCAGCCCTTCACAGCCATATATTTACCCCCAGCTCTCCCCAGTGATATATATGAGCCCCATCCCTCCCCAGCTTTGCATATGCCTCCAGCTCTCCCCAGGGATGTATATGACCCCAGCCCTCCCCAGTAATGTATATGCCCCCGAAGTGATGCATATGTTCCCCAGCCTCCCCAGCGTTGTATATGCCCCATGCCTCCCCAGTGATATATATGACCCAGCCCTCCCCTTTAATGTACTGTATATGCCCCCAGCCTCCCCAGTGATGTATATGCCTCATGGCCCTCCCTAGTGATGCATATGATACCCATCCCTCCCCAGTGATGTATATGCCCCCAGCCTCTCCAGTGATCTTTATGCCCCCAGACATCCCAGTGATGTCTATGCTCTCAGTCTCCCCAGTGATGTATATGCCCCTAGTGTCCACAGTGATGTCTATGCCCCCGACCTCCCCAGTGATGTCTATGCCATCAGCCCCCCCAGTAATGTATATGCCCCCAGCCCTCCTCAGTATTTCTAAGCCCCCAGCCCTCCCCAGTGATGTCTATGCCCCTCAGCCCTCACCAGTGTTGTCTATGCCCCCATCTCCAGTTATGTATATGCCCCCAGCGACCCCAGTGATGTTAATGCCCCCAGCCCTCTCCAGTGATGTGCTTGACCCCAGCCCTCCCTAGTGATGTATATACCCCAGCTCTCCCCAGTGATGTATATGAGCCCCACCTCTCCCCAGCATTGTATATGCCCCCAGCTCCCCTCAGGGATATATATGACCCTTCAGCCCTTCTGAGTGATGTATATGTCCGCCAGCTTCTCCAGTGGTGTATATGCCCCCTAGCCTCCCCAGCGCTATATATGCCCCCTAGCATCCCCAGTAATTATATGCCCCCAGCCTCTCCAGTAATATTATGTTCCCCAGCAATCCTCAGTGATGTATACTGTATGTCTCCCAGCCCTCCCTAATGATGTGTATGACACCCAGCCCTCCAGAGTGATGTGTATACCCCCTGCCCCTCCAGTGATTTATGGACCCCTAGCCCACCCCTGTGATGTATATGCCCCCCAGCACCTCCATTGATGTTTATGCCCACCAGACTCCCCAGTGATGTATGTGACCCCGGCCCTCCTCAATTATGTATATGCCACCCAGCTCTCCCCAGTGATGTATATGCCCCCAGCCCCTCCTGTGATGTCTACACTCCCAGCCCTCCCCAGTGATGTCTATGCCTTCCCATCCCCAGTGATGTATATGCCCCCAGCCCTCCCCAGTGATGTCTATGCCTTCCCATCCCGTGATGTATATGCCCCCAGCCCCCCAGTGATGTATATGCCCCCCAGCCCACCAGTGATGTTTATGCCCACCAGCCCTCCCAGTTATGTATCAGACCCTCAGCCCTCCCTAGTATATGCTCCCCAGCTTCCCCAGTGATGTATATGCTCCCTAGCCTCCCAGTGATATATATCCCCTTAGCCCACCAGTGATGTTTATACCCCCCAGCCCTCCCAGTTATGTATTGGACCCTGAGCCTTCCCCAGTAAAGTATATGCTCCCCAGCTTCCCCAGTGATGTACATGCCCCCTAGTCTCTTCATCATTGTATATGCCCCCAGTCTCCCCAGTGATGTATAAGTCCCAGGCCTCCCAGTGATGTATATGCCTCCCAGCCCTCCCCAGGGATATCTATGCACCACAGCCCACCCCAATGATGTATATGCCCCAGCCCTCCCCAGTGATGTCTACGAACCCCAGCCCTCCCCAGTGGTGTATATTCCCCCCAGCTTCTCCAGTGATATGTATGCCCCTCAGCCCTACACAATGATGTATATACCCCCATCTTTTCCCAGTAATGCATATGACCCCAGCCCTCCTCAGTGATGTATATGCCCCCAGCCCATCCAGTGATGTTTATGTCCCTCAGCCCTCCCTAGTAATGTATATGATCCCAGCCCTCCTCAGTTATATATGACCCCCTCCTCTCCCCTGTAAAGTATGTGCTCCTCCAGCTTCATCAGTGATGTATATGCCCCCAAACCTCCCCAGCATTGTATACAGTGCCTTGTGAAAGTATTCAGCTCCCTGGAACTTTTCAACTTTTTCCCACATACAGTATCATGCTTCAAACATAAAGATACCAAATGTAATTTTTTGGTGAAGAATCAACAAGTGGGATACAATTGTGAAGTTGAATGAAATATATTGGTTATTTTAAATTTTTGTGGAAATTCAAAAACTGAAAAGTGGGGCGTGCAATATTATTCGGCCCCTTTAACATAATACTTTGTTGCGCCACTTTTCCTGCGATTACATCTGCAAGTCGCTTGGGGTATGTCTCTATCAGTTTTGTACATCGAGAGACTGAAATTCTTGCTCATTCTTCCTTGGCAAACAGCTCAAGCTCAGTGAGGTTTGATGGAGATCGTCTGTGAACAGCAGTTTTCAGCTCTTTCCACAGATTCTCGATTGGATTCAGGTCTGGACTTTGACTTGGTCATTGTAACACCTGGATACGTTTATTTGTGAACCATTCCATTGTAGATTTTGTTTTATGTTTGGGATCATTGTCTTGTTGGAAGACAAATCTCCGTTCCAGTCTCGGGTCTTTTGCAGACTCCAACAGTTTTTCTTCAACAGTGCTCCTGTATTTGACTCCATCCATCTTCCCATCAATTTTAACCATCTTCCCTGTCCCTGCTGAAGAAAAGCAGGCCCAAACCATGATGCTGCCACCACCATGTTTGACAGTGGGGATGATGTGTTCAGGGTGATGAGCTGTGTTGCCTTTACGCCAAACATATTGTTTGGCATTGTTGCCAAAAAGTTCGATTTTGGTTTCATCTGACCAGAGTACCTTCTTCCACATGTTTGGTGTGTCTCAGGTGGCTTGTTGCAAGCTTTAAACAACACGCCTTCGGAGGAGAGGGTTCAGAACAGCTCTTCCTTCACTCCACTTGGCTAATGTCCGTTCCTTATCTAACAAAATGGAGGATCTGAGCTTACTTTGTAACATGAGATCTGATATGGCCAATTCAGCTGCTCTTTGTTTTACAGATACCTGGTTGAATGAGACCATCCCTGATTGTAGTCTGGATCTACCTGGTTTTGTTATATACAGAGCTGACCGTGATTGTGTAGCTTCAGGTAGACAAAGGGGGGGTGGGGTATGTCTCTACATCAACACTAGCTGGTGCTGTGATGTTAACATACTGGGAAAAGGCTGCTCTCCAGATCTAGAGTACCTTGCACTCAATTGTAGACCATTTTACTCTCCAAGAGAGTTTTCATCTATGGTTCTGGTTGCAGTATATATTCCCCCTCAAGCATCTGTTAAAGCTGCTATTGGTGAATTAGCTTGCAAAATATCAGAATGGGAGAAAGGATCTCCAGAAGCATTTGTGATCGTAATGGGGGACTTTAACAAAGGAAAACTCAACCTGGATCTCCCCAAATTTACTCAACATATAAACTGCTTCACGAGAGAGAACAATACGCTTGATCACTGCTATACAGTCATAAAAGGGGCCTACAGGGCAGTGAGGAGAGCAGCAGTGGGCTTTTCAGATCATTGTCTAATTCATTTAATTCCAGCCTACAGGCAAAGGTTGAAAACATCCAAACCTACAGTTTATACAAAGAAGACATGGTCTGAGGAGGCAAAATTGCAACTACAAGCATGCTTTGAATGCACGGACTGGGAGGTATTCCAGGAAACATGCTCGGGTCTGGATGAATGGGTTGATGCAGTGTCCTCATATATCCGTTTTTGTGAAGACACATTTATTCCATCCAAATCTGTCCACTTTCGGGGAAACAACAAGCCGTGGTTTACAAATAAAGTCAGGTTGATCCGTAAGAGAAAAGAGGAGGCTTATAAAGCAGGAGATATTACTGCATTCAAGAAACTTAGGAACTCGCTATCTAAAGAGATCAAGTTAGCCAAACACGAGTATGCAAAGATTCTGGAGGAAAGGTTCTCATCAAAAGATACTAGATCTGCATGGAGAGGATTAAGAGAGGTCACCAGTTATAAAAGCCACCCCACTATAGTGAACCCCAGCAGAAGTCTGGCAGCAGAGTTAAATTAATTCTCCTGCAGATTTGAGGCAAGCTCTGCACACAGTGGCTATTCATCTCTAAGCTCCTCAGTCTGTTCATATAAAGATCATTCATTGTGCAACACCCAAGTAGTGATCTCCGAGGCAGAGGTGATACGCATCCTGATATGACTTAAGGTCAAAAAGGCACCTGGCCCTGATGGTGTATCTCCAATGTGTCTGAAAGTATGTGCTACCCAGTTTGCCCCTATACTGACAAATATATACAATGTGTCACTGAAAGAGTGCGTTGTACCTCAGTGTTGGAAAAATTCCACAATTATCCCTGTCCCCAAGAAAGTGGGATCCTCTGAGTTGAACGACTATAGACCAGTAGCACTCACATCTGTAGCTATGAAAGTCTTCGAAAGAATTATGATGTCCCACCTGATAAAATTCACGCAGAAGCTATGGGACCCGCTTCAGTTTGCCTATAAGGAGAATCGTTCGGCAAACGACACTGTCAATCTGGCACTGAAGTACATTTTGGATCATACAGATGAACTGCACTCATATGGCCGGATTCTTTTCATGGACTTTAGCTCAGCGTTCAATACCATTGATCCGAATTTACTTCATAAGAAAATGGTAGCTCTTGGAGTCCCTCTCAACTTATGCTTGTGGATTTATAACTTCCTGACAGCCAGGATACAGAGTGTAAAAGTTGGACCATTCACTTCGGACACCTTGGTCACAAACATCGGGGCACCTCAGGGGTGTGTTTTGTCCCCGTTACTGTTTTCTCTCTATACGAATGATTGCATCTCTTCAGCAGACTCAGTTAAAATCTTGAAATTTGCCGATGATATGACACTGATTGGTCTCATCAGGGGAAATGCTGAAGACTTGTATCGGAGTGAGGTGGAAAGAATATGTGACTGATGTAAAGCCAATAATCTTGTACTCAACACTAAAAAAAACTGCTGAGATGGTTGTGGATTTTAGGAAAGATCAACATAAGATACTTCCAATCTACATCCATGACGAAGTGGTTCTTAGGGTCACAGAGACCAAATTCCTTGGTGTTATCATCTCTCATGATCTTAAATGGGGGAAAAATGTGGATGCTGTTATAAGAAAAGCACAACAGAGGATGTTCTTCCTGCGTCAGCTGAAAAGATATGGTTTGTCTAACAATCTGCTGATCTTATTCTTTAATGCTGTCATCAGATCTGTGATTTGTTCCTCTCTGATAGTCTGGTGTGGGGGAGCCACTGCGCATGACAAACTCCGCTTACAAAGGACTTTCAGAACAGCAGAGAGAATTATAGGTTCCCCCTGCCTAAAATCCAGGATCTTTATGATAAGAGTATTCGATCCCACGCATTGAATATTTCATCCGATCCCTCTCATCCGGGACACTCCTCATTCCAACTACTCCCTTCAGGACGTCGCTTCAGAGTCCCCAAATGCAGCACCAACCGCCATATGAACAGCTTCTATCCACTCTCTGTTCAACAATTAAATCGTCATGTGTAGACTATATACTGTATCTGTCTTGTTAGATGTTGCTTGTTGTATCTGTTGTTATATATTATGTTGCCTCTTTGCCACAAAGAATTCCTTGTATATATGTAATATGTACTTGGCGATAATAAATTTGATTGATTGATTGATTGATTTAAACCGGGGACCAATGGTCCTATGCCGGTTGGAAAACCGTTGGGCTTTTTCCTGAAAGTGGGACAACTTATCCACCACTTGGTCCCAAATCTGCTGCATTCTCTCTACCACAGAATCCACACTTGGGCAGGCCAAAGATTCCACCTGCCCTGAAGAAAATCGAGGATGAAACCCAAAGTTACAGAAAAAGGGCGACATCAAAGTGGCAGAACTAGCTCTATTGTTTAGTGCAAATTCAGCCAAGGGCAAAAATGAGACCCAGTCATCCTGATGAGCAGATATGAAACATCTCAAATAGGATTCCAAAGTCTGGTTTGTTCTCTCAGTCTGCCCACTGGTCTGAGGATGAAATGCAGAGGAGAAAGATAACTGAATTACCGGTTTGGAACAAAAAGCTCTCCAAAATCTGGAAACAAACTGGACTCCTCTGTCTGACACAATGTTCTCAGGAATTCCGTGCAATCGAACCACCTGTTGTAAAAACAAGGGCACCAACTCAGAAGAAGATGGCAACTTTGGGAGTGGTACAAGATGGACCATCTTAGAAAATCTATCACAGATCACCCAGATAACAGTCATTCTCTGTGAGACAGGAAGATCAGAAATAAAATCCATTGAGGTATGAGTTCATGGCCTCCTGGGCACCAGCAGGGGCATCAACAACCCACTAGAACAAGAACAGGGCTTGGACCGAGAACAAGTCCCAAAGGACTGCACAAAATTCCTGACATCACGAGATTAGGCAGGCCACCAAAAAGACCGACTCACCAAATCTCTGGTACCAAAAATACCTGGATGACCAACCAACACGGCGCAATGAATTTCAGACATTATTATTTTCCTCCACTGGTCAGGGACATACAATTTTCCCATAGGGCAACGTTCAGGTTTGTCCTCCTGAAATTCCTCCACGGCACGTCTCAAATCGGGTGAGATGGCAGAAAGAACTACACCCTCATTTAGAATGGCAGTAGTCTCGGATACATCAAGAGAATCCGCAAAGAAACTCCTAGAAAGGGCGTCCGCCTTAACATTCTTAGTGCCCGGAAGAAAAGAGAACACAAAATTAAAACGCGCGAAAAATAAGGCCCACCTAGCCTGTCTAGGATTCAAGCGTTTGGCTGATTCAAGATAAATCAAATTCTTGTGGTTGGTGAGGACCACAACTTGATGTCTAGCTCCCTCCAACCAATGTCTCCAATCTTCAAATGCCCATTTCATGGCCAACAATTCGCGATTCCCAACGTCATAGTTACGTTCAGATGGGGAGAATTTTCGAGAAAGGAAGGCACAGGGATTCATCTTTGAAGTCTCCGGATCTCTTTGGGACAAAACGGCTCCTGCACCAATCTCAGAAGCATCTACCTCCACCTGAAATGGGAGTGAGGCATCAGGTTGCCGTAGAACCGGAGCAGAAGTGAATGTCGGCTTAAGCTCCTGAAATGCCGAAACTGCCTCTGGAGACCAATTCCCCACATCAGCGCTCTTTTTGGTCAAATCAGTCAGTGGTTTAACAATACCAGAAAAATTACTTATAAATTTACAGTAGAAGTTAGCAAAGCCCAAAAACTTCTGGAGAGCCTTCAAAGAAGTGGGCTGAACCCAATCGTAAATAGCCTGTATCTTGGCCGGGTCCATTTCAATAGCCGACGGGGACAAAATGAATCCCAAAAATGAAATCCTCTGTACACCAAAGAGGCACTTCGATTACTTAACATACAGAGAATTTTCCCTCAAAATCCAGAACACAGTCCGGACATGTTCCACATGAGAATCCCAATCACTGGAAAAGATCAAAGTATCATCCAGATAAATGATCAAAAACTTATCCACAAAGTCCCGGAAAATATCGTTCATAAAAGACTGGAAGACAGAAGGGGCATTAGTGAGCCCAAAAGGCATCACCAGGTACTCAAAATATCCCTCTGGAGTATTAAACGCTGTCTTCAATTCATCCCCAAGCTGGATTCAATTCATCCCCATGCTGGATGCAAATAAGATTATACGCCCCCCTGAGGTCAAGCTTGGTAAACAAACAGGCACTTTTAACTCTGGAAAATAAATCAGAAATCAGGGGTAACGGGTACTGATATTTAATAGTGATTTTGTTAAGGGAACGATAGTCAATACATGACCTTAATGAACCATCTTTCTTGGCCACAAAAAAAATCCAGCACCTAAAGGTGAAGAGTATGGTCTAGTATGACCCTTCTCCAACGACTCCTTGATATAAGATCGCATAGCATCATGTTCGGGTACCGATAAGTTGAAAAGCCGACCCTTGGGAAATTTACACCCGGGCATTAACTCAATTGCACAGTCATAACTCCTATGAGGAGGCAAAGACGCAGACTTACTCTCACTGAATGCATCAGAAAAATCAGCCAAATAGTCAGGAATATCATGAGACTGGGGAGAGGTGGAGAAGACAGGAGTGTCACTAAGAACACATTGATAACCCCAACTCTCCACAGACACAGATTTCCAATCTAAAACAGGATTATGAGCTTGCAACCAAGGGAAACCCAGAACAATAGTATCATGCAAATTGTGCAACACCAAAAATTTACTATTTTCTTGGTGGTCCGGGGTGACTCACATTATCACCTGGGTCCAAAACTGGGGCTTATTCTCCACCAAGGGAGTAGCATCAATAAGGGATAGGAGTCCGCAGGGGTATCATGGGAAAACCACAACGTTTAGCAAAGCCCAAATCCATCAGATTCAAAGCTGCTCCTGAATCAACAAAAGCCTTAACGGAAAATGTAGACAAGGAGAAGATCAGGGTAATCGCCAAAAGGAACTTAGGCTGTACACTGCCCACCGCAAACGTGTGAGCAAAATGCTTTTCTCATTTAGGGCAGATAGCAATAATATGAGAGGCATCCCCGCAGAAAAAACACAACTTATTACGCCTTCTAAACTCCTGACGTTGCACCCTAGACAAAACCCTATCACATTGCATGGGTTCAGAAGTTCGATCGAAAGGCGGCAACGCCTCTCGTGTAGTTTTACGTTCACGTAAACGCCGATCAATTTGAATGGCCAATGACATAGAGTCGTCAAGACCAGAGGGAACAGGAAATCCCACCATAAGACTGGTTTCACACTTGCGTTTTTTTGCGCTGTGTTTTTCGGCAAAAAAATGCATGCTTTTTTTTCCTATAGTTAACATGGGTGCACATATACATGCGTTTGTACACGTTTGTATGCGCATTAATTTTTTTGTAGTGTGCGCTCGGGCGCACAAAATGCATCCTGTTGCATTTTTTTTGCGTCCGACCTGTCTCAAAAAAACGCATGCGCGCACAATGCGCACAAAATTCACCCAAAAACACATTGTAGTCTATGGGAGCGCTAACGTGCGCATGGTAATGCGCACGTCAGCTAAAAAAAAGCATGCTTTTTTTTAAAAAAATGCGCAAAAACACAAAAAAAGCATACAAACGCATGATGCGTTTTTTATGTGTGTTTGCACTGCGCACGCAGCGCAAAAAAATGCAAGAGTGAAAGTAGCCTAACATCTTTTACGGTTTCTGCCAAACCCTTCCGAAAGAGAGCTGCTAGGGCATCGTCATTCCATTTAGTAAGGACAGTCCACTTTTGGAATTTTTGACAGTATAACTCTGCAGAATCCTGACCCTGGTTCAATGCCAACAAAGTTTTCTCAGCTTGATTAATAGCATTAGGTTCATCATACAACAACCCCAAGGCTTGAAAAAACGCATCCACATTAGCCAGAATAGGATCTCCGGGTGTCAAAGAAAAGGCCCAATCCTGGGGATCGCCGCATAGCAGGGAGATGACAATTTTAACCTGCTGCACAGAGCTCCCCGATGAGTTAGGTTTCAAAGCAAAAAAAATAATTTACAATTATTCTTAAAATTCAAAAATTTAGACCGATTCCCGGAAAACACATCAGGAGTAGGGATTTTTGGTTCAACAGCAGATGATTGAGCGAGATAGGCAGAAGTTCCCCGCACTTCAGCAGCGAGCTTCTCAACACGATCAGACAATTGCTTAGTCTCCATTTAGACAAAAAATATCCTCCTAGAGCCCCAGAAAAAAAAAGAGGAAAAAATATATATGAAAAAAAATTCTGACACTTTTTTTTTATTTTTAAATTCTTTCCTTCTTTAGAGTACCCTAGAGCCTACAGTTAGGCTGGTGATTCTGTTATGAATGGGTCACCGAGGAGGATAGCAGGCCCAGGCTAAGCCACAGAAAACCAGAGAGGTTGGTAACTAAGCGGATGCAGACCCCTGATCCTGTCCACACAACTAGCAGTAGCTGTGGAGCGTACCGACGATGATCCTAGATGCCTCGGCACAGCCCAGCTTCCCCAGTAATGTATATGACCCTCAGCCTTCCCCAGTGATGAATTTCTTTCCCAGCTTCCCCAGTGATGTAAATGCTCCAAAGCCTCAACAGCATTGTATATGCCCCCGCCCCCCCACCCCCATTGATGTATATGCCCCAGACGTCACCAGTGATATATGTGCCCCCAGCCTCCTAGTGATGTCTATGTCCTCCAGCCCTCCCCAGTGATGTGTATGCCCCCCAGCCATCCACAATGATGTCTATGCCCCCTACCATCCTCAGTGATGTGTGTAGGGGAGGTGGCCTGACGTATGGACCTGTCTGCAGTGGGAAGGTAAAGGTATAGTGTGCTTTTGGTGGACTGTTGCATTTATAGATGGGAGACAGCTGAAATAGTGGAGATGGGTGCAATACTGAAGTTTGGCCACAAGATGGGAGTAGAGATGTCACGTCGCAGCCAGACTCAGGGCCTGCTGTTCCGGCGTCGGCCACTAGGAGGCGCCGGACGTCACTGCCAGACTCAGGGCCTGCAGTTCTGGTCTCGGCCACTCGGGGGGCGCTGGACCGTCACATCGCCGTCGGACTCGGGGCCTGCTGTTCCGGCGTCTGCCACTAGGAGGCGCCGGACGTCACTGCCAGACTCAGGGCCTGCAGTTCCGGTCTCGGCCACTCAGGGGCGCCGGACCGTCACATCGCCGTCGGACTCGGGGACGGCTATTCCTGCCTCAGCCACTGGGAGGCGCCGTGGTTCGCTCCAGGGTGAGGGTGGTGGCAGAGAGGGGGCTCCTGCACAGGCATCTGGTGGGTGCAGGCTCCGCCCCTCTGTCAGTCATGTAGGGCTTACTGCATCTCCATCTGGCCTGGTCCGGGGGCGGTCCTGGTTACATCATCGGGCCGGGAACCTGTGAGGGAGGACCTGATCCCTCAAATACCTGGGGACTGGTCTTGCAAGCCGCCGGATATATTCTTGGTTCCCCTGCGTGTTACTGTGTGAATTTCTATAGTGTATACTCTGACCTCAGCCTGGATTCTTGACCATTCTATTGCCTGCCGTTTTTGTAACTCCGCCTCTCTTCCGACTTTTTGATGCTGACCTTTGCTTGGATTCCTGACTCTCCTTCTGCCTGCTGATTCTGTACCTCGCTGCCCTCCTGGTTTTACTGACCCTGGCCTGGACTTTTGACTCTCCCTCTGTCTGCTGATTTTGTGCCTCTGCGGCGCCCTGGTCTCAGACTCCTGCATCCTGACCTTGATTACGGGTTTTAGTTTTGACCCCTTGGTGGCCGTCCTGCTCTGGTCCACTGCTAATCTAGACAGCTACCTCCTGGGCCTTGCTACAATTCCAGATCCCTGTATAGGGGTTAAGGGTCTCGGGGTTACTCGGGGTGCTGTCCCCACTGCAGCCCAGATTCGCAGACGGCCGTCACAAGAGAGAGTTGTGAGAAATGGACTTAACATCAGCTTATGGCTACGAAACTGCACAGTCATGAGGGGGCGGGGTTACAGGAACTCCGGGAGGATTCCTCAAGGAGGGGGATGAAAAGCAGGTAGAGAGTTCTAGAAGCAGTCAGTCCAGGGAGAGGAGCTGAGGAGAAGAGTAGACCTGAGGAAGAGAAGTACAGTGGTGAAGCTCCAGAAGGGACTGACATCTGAGACAGTTGGGGGGGTGGCCCTGACAAGAGAAGCCGCA
Organism: Dendrobates tinctorius; assembly: GCF_039654945.1. NCBI lineage: Eukaryota > Metazoa > Chordata > Amphibia > Anura > Dendrobatidae > Dendrobates > Dendrobates tinctorius. Next base: position 14,393,994 of record NW_027361749.1, read on the forward strand.
GACGGAGAGACAGGAGAAGCCGCAGACTGAGAGACAAGAGAAGCCGCAGACTAAGAGACAAGAGAAGCCGCAGACTGAGAGAGCCTGGGGGTACCACAAGACGGACGGACTCGGGCAGGCGAAGTGCTGTAGTGGTAGACCTAGGGCAGCTGCAGTGAAAGAGCCGCGAGGGCCGTCATATGGAAGTAAGAAGGAAGCGAAGGTACCCGTGCCTGTGTGCGGAGAGTGTCTAGCTGCTGCTTTATGTTGCTGCGGTCGTCAAGAGGACGGCCAATAAAGAGGACCTGTTGGACGCACTTCAGTCTTCGTCTCAATCTGTTCACGGCGGTAAGAGGACCATCCCCCAGCCGGTCACCTTACTACATTTGGTGTAGTCGGCAGGATCATCACCGCAAATACACCATCTTCAGTGGTAAGCCTGCCCTGAAGATTCCAAGGACCGAAGCAGAATGGGTTGAAGATTTCCCCTGTGGATTGCAAAATTGGACTGTGTTCAGGATTGCTGGCTGTTTTCAGGTGGATCCGGAGCAGAAAAGAACTTTGCAGGATGGCAGTGGCGTATAAAAGCCTGAAAGAATCGGAGGAGCGTGTGGCCACATTGGACTACCAGGAGCAGCTGCAGGAGGAGCTGTTGCCGACTGTCCCTGCGGAACCATCAGGCCTGGAGGCTGGTCCTGCCAGACGGCCGGATGAAGAAGAGCAGTGGACCTCAGATGACGGGACCGGGAGCTGCGGAGGAGCAACGAAGACCAGCAACTTCTTGCACCGACCCCTGGAAGAGCGATGGAACAGTCTGTCAGGAGCCTCTGCGCCGGGGAAGGTGAGCGTTCCCCCAGCCCAGCCGGCGGCACCGCAGACGGGTCCCGCTCCCACGGCCTGTACATGAGACAGGCCCCAGGGCCCCGACACCGTCCCTCGGCCTCCCCGCTCGGCCTCCCACTCTCCTGCGATCCTGGCCCCTGATGACTCTGCAGCCCCTGCAGGGCCGACCGACGTCCCCACCAACAACCCCGAGCCACCCCGCCCGGCGGCGCCACGGTGCCAGCGCGGAACCGACCCGCGGACACCTCTGTCTCGCTCCATCTGTCAGCGGAGGACTATCCATCGAAGACTGCCGGTACTTCGGTCCCGTTCCAGATCGCCACGGCGGTCAAGCCGCCAGCCTCCGCGGCCTACCCACCGGCTTCTGCAGCTGCCACTGCTCCATTCTCGGCTGCGGCCTACTTGCTGGTACCTGCGGCCGCCTTAGTCCCGGCTGCGGCCTACTATGCGGCCGCCGCTGCATCAACCTCAGCCTTGGCTGCGGCTTACTGGGCGGTAACCGCGGCCGCCTCTGCCCCATCCGTGACTCCGGTTGTGGCCTGCTCCCCCAATGCCGGCGGCTACCTCTTCTCTGCTCCAGGCTGCGGTTGCGGCCTACTCACCGGGCCCTGCGGAGATGGTGCCAATTCCTGCGCAGGGGTGACTGAGGGCTCCTCTGCCCCTGAGACTCTCCCGTTGTTCAAAGATGCCTCTGCGGTGGAGCTCTCTTCAGCCCGTGCCAGGGCCTGGTTGTTAAGTAAAGCGTGGGCGCAGGATGCGCGCCGCGGAATTATCTTCGGCCCCTTCTTCCCCTTCTAATGCATCTCTCAGGAGGGAGATGAACTCCTAGGTCCTGGGCAATAAGAACACTCGGGGCCAGAAGCAGTCAAGACATCCCTGGAGCTCCACGGCTGTGGAGTTCCTCGCTGCTGGCAGAATATCGGCCTTCAGGAGATGGCCCAGAGTATCCTTAAAAAATGGACTACCGGGACTGCAGTGTGCTGTTGCACAGCATGGGGACTGTTCCGCGTCCCCTCAGGGTAAAATACCCTACTCTTGATGCAGCGAGGATGTGTGGAGGTGCTGTTCGCAAAGGAAGGTGGTGCACCCATGTATATAAAAAGAAAAAAATGTTTTTGACAATGTTTGCAATGTTGCATAATGGTGCTGATAGATAGAGATATAGATATAATGAGAAAGAAAGAGTGAATAGTTTTATACCAAGAGTAGTTGTTTAGTAACTAGGTAACGGAACTGATGAATAGTTTAAGTGTAGGATGATAATTAATGTAGAATGTTGCAAGGAATAGGGTAAATGTTGTACCCATCTAAAGTAGTGTATGTTGACACTGTGTACAATATGTATAATTGTTTTGAAATGTTATTTGCATAAAAAAAAATGAAAATGTTCAACAGGTCCCTGGTATTAAGGGTGAAGAGAAACGCCGACCATGACTTATTTAATTTGACAGGACAAAGAGACAGATGAGATTGAAACAGACACTGGTCCCTAGGTCAGGTCCCCAGTACCACAAACACCCCCAAAAGAAAAGAAGGAAGCCTGATGATGACCTGGTAGGTTAGGGCCTCAGCCATTGCACTCCAAATTGTAAGATGTTGCAGAATGTGAGATAAGTGGGAGGTACGCACCCGTAGAGTAGTCCGGGTGGTCGTAACCCAACCTGAAGGAATTGTCATGGTGGCGTATGCACTGGAGAGTAAGCTGTAAGCATGATTGCTCCCGGTTTGGTTCAGACCCCCGGCTGAACCAAACCGGCTGAACCAAAGATCTTTCTCAAGCTTGGATCGAAACGTTGCCACAGGAGGCAGAATGTGAATTCTTTTTCACTAATGTTTGAGGCGCTGTCTTTTCTACTATTTGGTATGGACTTTTTTCCGGGATGAACTCCCTGGATGCGATGTGCGTCTTACTTAGTATCCTGTAGGACTCTGGCTATATAAGGTGTGGTTTAACTTATAATTTTTGATTGGCACTTCAGTCTCCGCCTCAGTCTGTTCGTGGCGGTTAGAGTACCACCCCCCAGCCGGTCACCTTACTACAATGTGTATGACCCCAGCATCTCCTGTGATGTATATACTGCAGTCCCAATGTCACCTGTGATGCATATACAACAGTCACAGCGTTTCCTATATGATGTATATACAGCAGCCACAACATCTTCTATGTGATTTATATACTGCAGTCCCAGTGTATCCTGTGATGTATATACAGCAGTTCCAGCATCTCATATGTGATATATATACTGCAGTCCCAGTGTATCCTGTGATGTACATACAGCAGTCTCAGCGCTTCCTATGTGATGTGTATACTGCAGTCCCAACAACTCCTGTGATGTCTATACAGCAGTACCAGCATCTCCTATCTGATGTATATACAGTAGTCCCAGAATCTCTTACATGATGTATATGCCTTACAAAACTTATTATCATAAATAATTGACTGTGCTCAAAATCAACACTAACCTGGAAAAGCAGGTGTGAGAAGCAACATGCTCAATATCACCTAACATCAAAGCCACACCAAAGAGAAGTTGCTCCAGCCATCACATTTGGGGTGAGTTAATTAATTGTTTAACCAAATATTGTAGTATAATTTTCACGTTCATAAATTTTTTGTGGCCCCTGAATGATGGTAGAAATTTCCAAATGAACCGTGGAGGAAAAATGGTTACCCAGCCCTGGATTAGGGGCATTATGATAAGGAGGCACACTGGAGACTTATTATCATAAGGAGAGCGCAGGAGACATTATTATTAAAAGAAAGCACAGGGGGTTTGTATCATAAGGAGGTTCGAGATCATTATTATTCTAAAGGGTCAAGGGAAATTATTATTAAAGAAGGTACAGGGGATCACATTTGTATTAGGTTCTGTACAACTGTGAGGAGGCACAGGGGAGCATTATTACTAAAAGGAAGTATGGAGGGAACACATGCATGTAGAGCCCAACACACAGGCTCTCCATGCATGTGTTGGGACTGTGACACAGCCGGGACATATGCAGCTGCGGAGCCGAACAGCTGATCAGCCGGTGCGCTCCATGTATCTGGATTCCCTCTGCAGCATAGTCGGTAAGCGCTATAGCTTGCCAAACAAGCAGGGACCCGATCAAATTTGCTCATCTCTAAAAATGAGCTTCTGTCTTCGCAGGAGCCGCTAGTGTTCAGTCATGTGGGTATGCAGGGAGCATCAACAGTCATCGCTCACAGCACCACACCACTCCTTATAGTGTGAGTGGCAGCTGAATCTGCACAGATATGCTGAAGAGCCAGCTGTCAAAGTCAGGGCATGCTAACAGTCACCGCTCGCAGTGTAGTGAGCTGTGCTGTGAGCGATGACTGTAATTGCTCCTGGGAAGGAGTAAGTTAATTTTCTCCTGGTAGCTGCACTTTCAGTAAGGTGGCTGGGCAGAATTGTAATGCTTTTTACCTACAGATTAACCCTATATCTGTAATTAAATAGCGCTTTTTGAGGTGGTTGGTTCCCTGTAAGTGTTAGATTACATTTTACTGTAGATTAATTAGAATTGCTTCATTTCTCAGTTTATCTAAGCCTCATATGTCAGAACTTATCATTCAAGATGTTAAAATTTACAGCAATATAAGATTGGTCTAAAATAACAAGTCGGTAATACTGATATCTATTTCTCATAGTCTAAAAATTCAGAGGTTATCCCTCCAAGAAATGACCAGTAGAAACTGGACAGTAATATAATAAGCAGCACAATGACTTATAAAAATGACCACAAGACTGCTGGCTTAATCAAAAAGTTCCCAGCCAGCTCCATGATTCTCATAAAGTTTCTTAATATATGATTACACCTCTTGTGGCTTTTCCAGGAACATTTCCCATACTGTATCTCTAGGCACTGCATTCCTTGGAAAAATGTATTCCTTCTACAAGTGGTTCATTAGGGTTTTAAAGTAGCTGAAATTGTTTTATAGCTATGTTAAGCTTGTGCAGTACATGAACTCAAGAATTATATATAGAGTTTTGATAAGATTTATTTAGAATAGAAAATACATTTGATAAATCTATTGCTTGAATATTTCCCTTTATTACAAGCATTTTGCAGCAACAACATATTCTAAGTATTTGCATAGGTGGTCGTAACCATTTTCCTGCCTCACGTATCATGTCAGATAATCAATGCTATAAAATCCTTGCTGGGCTGAATAATCCAATTTTGAGCATTATCTGTTCGATGAATTTCTGGAACGCTTAATTTTTTTTAACAATAAAAAATACATATGTCATTGTAAAAAAAATGCATCTTTCTTTTATTTATACAGTGGGTACGTCAAGTATTCAGACCCCTTTAAATTTTCCACTCTTTGTTTCATTGCAGCCATTTGGTAAATTCAAAAAACTGCATTTTTTTTCCTCATTAATGTACACTCTGCACCCCATCTTGACTGAAAAAAACAGAAATGTAGAAATTTTGCAAATTAATTAAAAAAGAAAAACTGAAATATCACATGGTCATAAGTATTCAGACCCTTTGCTCAGTATTGAGTAGAAGCACCCTTCTTGGGAATGATGCAACAAGTTTTTCACACCTAGATTTGGGGATCCTCTGCCATTCTTTCTTGAAGATCCTCTCCAGTTCCATCAGGTTGGATGGTGAATGTTGGTGGACAGACATTTTCAGGTCTCTCCAGAGATGCTCAATTGGGTTTAGGTCAGGGCTCTGGCTGGGCCAGTCAAGAATGGTCACAGAGTTGTTCTGAAGCCACTCCTTTGTTATTTTAGCTGTGTGCTTAGGGTCATTGTCTTGTTGGAAAGTGAACCTTCGGCCAAGTCTGAGGTCCAGAACACTCTGGAAGAGGTTTTCATCCAGGATATCTCTGTACTTGTACAAAAAATACTGGAGGCAGCTAATTAAACCTACATCCAAAAAAGAGAAGAGAACCATAATATGACAAACAATTTGTTTTATTAAACAGTAAAAATATTTTAAAAAAGCTACCAAATATTTTCATACAAAATATACCTCTGAAGGGGCAGCATCAACTATAACCTACATAAATTTGCAATATAATTTTAATAATATCGCTCAATGAGCATAAGAGCACAATATTATAAGCACACCAATTATAACAATAAATAAGTGTATAATAGGAGGATGGCAAAAAGGAATCCAAATAAAACGAGCCACAATCATGCATACTCACTATATACCTAAATGTCATGTATCTCCAATATACTAATCCATGCCCAAACTAGATAAGTGCTATACGCTAAGTATGCCCAAATATGATGGTGTACTTACTTAAATGTAAACAACGATATGTGCCATTTGTGAAGCTGTCCCCGCGCCCCGACGCGCGTTTCGCCCGCTTGCTTCTTCCGGGGGCGTGACCCAATGAGTTGGGGAGGTGTTTTTTATATAGACAAGGACCAATGAGAGTGCCGATAGAGTAATGAGTCATCTAGAGCTCTAAACGGCGCATGCGTCGATCATACAGCTCCATTACACTTAAGCTACACTTCCTGACAAGCGCTGGAGTAAATAGCGTGGTGTAACTCACGCCAGTTACCATAGCAGCGCCATCGGAAGTGTTTGGAGCGTTGACCATAACGCATGCGCACTAGCCACAGATGTCCTCAGAATAAAAAGTGGCTCGCTCCTTAGCAAAATTCAAATGCGCATGCGCATTCACGCTGATTATATACTGAGAAGGAAGATCATCAAAGGGTGCCCGTGTCTAAAGAATAATTAAATAAAGATCATGAATAACAAGAAAAAATAAATAATAGTGCCATAAAGATACCATATAGTGTGAATGTGTGACAAAATATAGTGCACAGATTACATATATGCAATATGATTTCTTGATTTCTTAAAGTGACAAATGAATCTACATCATATGAACAAAGCTGCCTCAACGTAGCCATATATAGCACTGTAATATCAAAGTGCCACATAATACAATTGCTTTGTAATATAATAGCAATAAGGCAACCATAAAATAGTCCCATATGCCATCACAATATATAATTATCATCATTAAATTTAGTAAAGTGACATGTGAATCAACATTATATAAATAAGACCACCTCACCGCAGCCACATATATCACTACGACACCAAAGTGCCATATAATATAAATACACCATGATATAACAATGGCCCTAAGGCAACCATGAGATGGTCCCATATACAATCCTGATAACAATAACCATACCATGGTGCAATAACTGCTGAAATAAATAAAGTATCTGCATAAAAGATATATACAGAGAAAATAATAATAAAAATAAAAACGAAGGAGTCAGGTGATGTTAGTCCCAAAGGCACTCCTGGTTTCCTCTTCCTCAAGAACAATCAACGGACCACTACTCGTCTTTAATGGACACAAACATGATGATCCTTGAATCTTCTTCCAATATACCAGATCAACAGTAGATAAAAACATATCTGTAACTAAATACAAAAACAATTAAAATCAACACCTAGAAAATTAAAATCATAAAGAAAATGCATCATAAATATTAAACCCAACCCATAAAAAATACCTCAAATGAAAGCAACTCATAGAAATGATGAGAAACCCAAGGTTTCATTCAAACCCTTGGGACTCAAAGTTCCCAGTCGAAATATCCACCTGTTCTCACATTGCGCTAAACTTTTTGCCAGATTCCCTCCCCTTAAACCCAAGTCGATCTGATCTATGGCTTTGATTTTTAAACCCGTGGCATTGCAATTATGATGTAATTTAAAATGTCTGGGGAGAGGTTTTAGGGAAGAGATTTCATCTGTCTTTTTTGCTTTTTCTATATCTCTCACGTGTTCCCTAGTTCTTACCTTTAGTTCTCTTGTGGTGAGACCCACATAAATTTTTCCACATGGGCATTGTGCGTGATAGATCACTCCCACAGAGTTGCAGCTGAGATGTTTTCTTATAACAAAATCACGGGATCCATCAGAATTACAAAACTTAGTAGTTTTAACATGATTCAGACACCCTTTGCAAAGGCCACAGGGAAAGAAACCTGGCATTCCAATCTCCGATTTCTTCCTAGATGGTTCAAAATAACTATGGACAAGGGTATCCTTAAGATTTTTAGATCTTTTAGCGACAAAAGATGGTTGCTTAGGTATAATGTGGGACAAAGTAGGATCGGCCAAAAGAACATCCCAATGTTTACGAATGATACCTTTTAAATCATTCCATTTATTGCTGTATGTACTAATAAAGAGTACTTGAGTTGTCTCCTCATATTTTTTAGAACACAACGGTCCATAAAGAAGTTTATCTCTTGGAGTTTTTAATGCTCTAAGATAACCTTTTTTGATCATTCTTTTGCTGTATCCTCTTTCAGTAAATCGTCTGGTAAGATCAATGGCTTGTTTATCAAAATTACTTTCAGTTGAACATATTCTTTTTGCTCGAAGAAACTGTCCCACAGGTATCCCACGAATAGTAGAAATTTGATGAGATGAATCTGCAGACAGAAATGAATTAGTAGCCGTGATCTTTCGGTAAATGTCCGTGTTCAATAGACCATCCGGACCAATTTTTAATTTTATGTCCAAAAAATCTATTTCTCTGCCATATTGAAAACTCAATTTAATATTTTTACTATTACTATTAAGATGCTGAAACAAATCCTTCAAACCATCCAAAGGGCCATCCCAAAAGAAAAGTACATCATCTATGTACCTCATCCAGTTATGGACCTGGTCCATTTCCCGGATGAGGTCGTCATGAAATATCTCCCTCTCCCATGCGCCCAAAAATAAATTTGCATAGGAGGGGGCACAGGAGGCCCCCATAGCTGTACCCTGTGTTTGCAAATAATTTTTGCCATTGAAAATGAACACATTATGTGTCAATAAGAACTCTAACAAGGTGATAATTAGCTCAATCAATGATTTGTCCAAAGGACTCATTCGCAGAAAGAACTGTACAGCATCCAAGCCATCCGAATGACGAATTGATGTATACAGGGACTCCACGTCGGCTGTTACAATCAAAGTATTATCATCCAGACATAATTGATCCAATCTCTGCAATGCCGACGTGGTGTCCCTAATATACGATGATAATTCAATAACCAAAGGCTTAAGAAAATGATCTATAATGTGTCCTACCAATTCACAAGGTCCATCATTACCCGAAACAATGGGCCTGCCAGGGGGGTCAGTTGGATTTTTATGTATTTTGGGTATTAAATATAATGCAGGCAACTTGGGTTTGTTATTACGAATCTGATCCAACAACTTCTTTGATATAATTCCTTGCATAAAGGCTCTATCCAAAATATCAACCAATAACGTCTGAAAAGAAGAGAGAGGATTAAATGATAATCTAGAATAGCACTCACGATTATCTAATAGTTTATTGGCTTGAGCTTCATATTGTGTTATTGGCCAAATAACTATATTGCCCCCTTTATCGGAGGGTTTAAAAACCACATCTCTCCATGATTTCATTTCTTCAATGGCGATCTTTTCGGATCTTGTTAAGTTAGAACCACCATCATCTTTTTTGGCCAATATTTCAATGTCTTGTGATACCAATTTGGTAAAAATGTCCACTGCTGGACACAATGTTAAAGATGGAAATGTTTTAGATTTTACAAACAAATTTGTAGGAATCATACTCACCTCCGATGGTATCTCATTTTCTTCCTCCAAAGAGACCAACGCCTCTAAAGCTTCTTTTTCAATCAATGACATTGCCATCCTCCTATTATACACTTATTTATTGTTATAATTGGTGTGCTTATAATATTGTGCTCTTATGCTCATTGAGCGATATTATTAAAATTATATTGCAAATTTATGTAGGTTATAGTTGATGCTGCCCCTTCAGGGGTATATTTTGTATGAAAATATTTGGTAGCTTTTTTAAAATATTTTTACTGTTTAATAAAACAAATTGTTTGTCATATTATGGTTCTCTTCTCTTTTTTGGATGTAGGTTTAATTAGCTACCTCCAGTATTTTTTGTACAATTGTATGGAAGTGCCATTTTGTCATTATTGTGGACATTTAGTGGATTATCTCTGTACTTGGCAGCATTCATGTTTCCTTCAATTGCAACCAGTCGTCCTGTCCCTGCAGCTGGAAAACACCCACATAGCATGATGCTGCGACCACCATGTTTCACTGTTGGGATTGTATTGGGCCGGTGATGAGCAGTGCTTAGTTTTCTCCACACATACCGCTTAGAATTTTTACCAAAAAGTTCTACCTTCGTCTCATCAGACCAGAGAATCTTATTTCTCATAGTCTGGGAGTCCTTCATGTGTTTTTAGCAAACTCTAGGCGGGCTTTCACATGTCTTGCACTGAAGAGAGGCTTCCGTTGGGCCACTTTGCCATAAAGGCCAAACTGGTGGAAGGTTGCAGTGATAGTTAATTTTGTGGAACTCTCTCCCATGTTCCTACTGCATGTGTGGAGCTCAGCCACAGTGATCTTGGAGTTCTTCTTTACCACTCTCACCAAGGCTCTTCTCCTGCGATTGCTCAATTTGGCTGGACGGCCATGTCTAGGAAGACTACTGGTGGTCCCAAACTTTTTCCATTTAAGGATTATGGAGGCGATTAACAAAGAAAAAAGAAATAGGCCACAAAGGAGGGGATCACCCTAGGCAGGAGATAGCATAAACAATTCAAATTTTATTCAACACAGAAAAGCAGACAAAAAATTGTTAAAAACATTAAAAATGGTCAAACATATGACACATATACACATTGCACAAAGCTCATAATAGAGCATATCACCTACCGCTAGACACTCCACAATGGGAAAATGACCCTAGGTCCATGTAAACAGCATACCAGAGTGTGAAAAAATACACCCCCTCAAATAGAAATATTTAACCATGCAGAAGGTAGAAAACACTCTCTGTGTAGTAAAGGTGGACAATAAATTCATTACCTGAAAAGAGGGTTAACACTAATACCATAAGTCACCACAGATAGAGATATATAACTCATGAAGTGTCTTGTCCGGATGCAATAAAAAAGAATAGAGGTAAACAGTTTAAATCACCCCTTTTAAGAACATATATTGCACTGCTTCAAAAATACACATGAAGCATACAAATAACCCACATGGTCTAAGCCCCTGAATAAGGAGAAAGAGGTATAGGCTAAAATATCCTCCTACAATGATCGGCACATGTTCACATTAGCGATATACAAAACCCATGTAGAGAAAGGTATAGGCTGAAATAGCCTCCTGCAATGATCAGCACATGTTCACATTAGCGATACACAAAACCCATGTAGAGTGGAGCAAGCAGAGTGGAAAGACCCGACGCGTGTTGCCACACCCCTGACGAAGCCACCAAGTGTGGCGACACGCGTCGGGTCTTTCCATTCTGTCTGCTCCACTTTACATGGGTTTTGTGTATCGCTAATATGAACATATGCTGATCATTGTAGGAGGCTATTTCAGCCTATTCCATCTCAAGGAGGATCACAAGGAAATGGACAGCAGGTGACTTAAATATGAGTGTCTGAGCAAAGGGTCTGAATACTTATGACCATGTGATATTTCAGCTTTTCTTTTGTAATAAATTTGCAAAAATTTCTACTTTTTTATTTTTTTCAGTCAAGATGGGGTGCAGACTGTACATTAATGAGAAAAGAGCTTTTTTGAATTTACCAATGAAGCAGAGTGACAAAATTAAAGGGGTCTGAATACTTTCCGTACCCACTATATATCTAATATATAAAGCTCAAGTATGTGTATGTATGTATGTATGTGTGTGTGTGTGTGTGTGTATGTATGTGTGTGTGTGTGTGTGTGTGTGTGTGTGTATGTCCGGAATAGGCATCCGCACCGTCGCAGCTACAGCCACAAAATTTGGCACACGTCTGGACCCCGAGAGCGTCCTAGGCTATGTTGTGGGGCGAAATTTTAACCCCGCGAGTTCCAATTCACCAAAGAATTTTGCCCCTGTCTATATACTGGGAAAAAGTGTGCGCACGTCAAGCCCCGCCCCTCATTATGATGTCATAATGCCCCTATCTACATACTGGGGAAAAAGTGTGTGCCCGTCAAGCCCCGCCCCTCATTATGATGTCATAATGGTTGCCATGGCGACGCTTATGTCATCATAGGTTGCAAGCCCCGCCGCTCATTATGATGTCATAATGGTTGACCATGGGATGGAGGATGTGTGATGGGTATATGGGCACTGGACTATGGGATGGAGGATATGTATGATGGGTATATGGGCACGGGATTATGGGATGGAGGATATGTATATGGGCACTGGACTATGTGATGGAGGATATGTATGACGGGTATATGGGCACTGGACTATGGGATGGAGGATATGTATGACGGGTATATGGGCATGGGACTATGGGATGTCGGATATGTATGATGGGTATATGGGCACGGGACTATGGGATGGAGGATATGTATGATGGGTATATGGGCATGGGACTATGAGATGAAGGATGTGTGATGGGTATATGGGCACTCGACTATGGGATGATGAATATGTATGATGGGTATATGGGCATGGGACTATGGGATGAAAAATATGTATGATGGGTATATGGGCATGGGACTATGGGATGGCGAATATGTATGATGGGTATATTGGCATGGGACTATGGGATGGAGGATATGTATGATGGGTATATGGGCACGGGCCTATGGGATGGTGGATATGTATGATGGGTATATGGGCACGGGACTATGGGATGGAGGATATGTATGATGGGTATATGGGCATGGGACGATGAGATGAAGGATGTGTGATGGGTATATGGGCACTCGACTATGGGATGGCGAATATGTATGATTGGTATATGGGCATGGGACTATGGGATGAAGAATATGTATGATGGGTATATGGGCACGGGACTATGGGATAGAGGATATGTATGATGGGTATATGGGCACGGGCCTATGGGATGGTGGATATGTATGATGGGTATATGGGCACGGGACTATGGGATGGAGGATAATTATAATTTGTTATAACTAACCACAGTTAGTTACTATGCCCGGGCAGCGCAGGGCTCTTCAGCTAGTATATATACATATATACATACATACAGTGGGGGGAAATAAGTATTTGATCCCTTGCTGAATTTGCAAGTTTGCCCACTGACAGACATGAACAGTCTATAATTTCCAGGGTAGGTTAATTTTATCATTGAGAGATAGGATATGAAAAATAAAATCCAGAAAATCACATTGTATAAATTTATTTGCATTGAGAATTAAGTATTTGATCTCCTACCAACCAGTAAGAGTTCTCCTACAGACCAGTTAGACGCTCCTAATAAACTCGTTACCTGCATTACAGATGTTAGGCGTCAGATTTCTGTCGCTGCACAGCGAGAATCCCAAGCCTTACTTCCAGCGGTCTCTCATTCCTCTCCAGCCACAGAGGAGGTTGCTCAGCAAACTCTTCAGTGCAGGCGCTCTGCCCAGACCAGCTCTGTGGGTTTGCTTGCTGCTGCCACCTCTGGCGCAGCTATGACAATACTGACCTTGAGAAAGACACATCACAGTGTCGATACGCGTGGGTTTGGGGGTCCCATGTAACCTACCCGGTAGCTTGTTCATCCTCAGAAACCAGGTGATATCATGCTAGGGAAAGGGACTTGTTAATGTATGTTTATTTGTGTTGGCAACATGATAAGTATTCAATTTTCTATTCATGGCATATGTAGAATCTCTATGTAACCATAGTAGTTATTGATAATATGGTATTTTTGATCCAAGGTCATGATTGTCATTACAATTGATTTGATAGACCCTAGGTTATGGTAACTAGCAGATACCTGGCATTATACTGAATGGTTGGCCTTGGGACCCATAGTATTTAACTATTTATCAAAATGACCCATTGTCTTTGTTTTGTTATCAGTGTCTGGTTGTTCAGACTTTTTAATTGTTTTTAAACAAAGTGTCTGTTTGTTGTGTCCATTAATAAAATTGATACTTTTTGATTATCATATCCTTGTGGTGATCCCTATTTGTGTGCATATACTTTTTTCTTTATGTGTTTTCATGTCAATCCATTTATATGCACTAGGTGATCCCACCTAAATTGACATTGTGGATGGTGCCCGTTTATTCTATATCTTGTCAGCTATGACAATACATGCTGCTCAGCAGCGAGATTCTCCAGGGACTAAGTCCCCATGTCGGGCCACTGAGCATGCCCGTGGAGTGAAGGTCACATGCTCAGGTCCTGCTCCTGTTCGGATTGGCCCATCCGAGAAGCCAGGAAGGTCCCGGACGCTTGTGGCTATAAAAGGTTCGCATGGCCGCTCAGCCATGCGCCAGGATAAGACTGTATTTACAGACTATGTGGAGTGAGTGATGTATGCAGACATGAATGTCTCTGGTGAATGACTCATTAAGAAACCCCTACCCTTGGTATGCATGTGTTGTGCAGCCTAGCCTGCTAGCGCCCATGCTTAGGCGTAGGTAGGACAGAGGTTGAGTCAGGCATCAGTCCTCACCAGGGACTCGGCACACCTCAGTGCACGTGCTCCATAGTCAGCGTCTATAGCGGCGTTAGCGGCAGCGACGCTGCGCGTTCAATGGGCCTAGAAGGACTTTAACCCCGTATCCTTGGGGTAGAGTTCTGTGGCCGTACACTGTGCGCTTTTTTGGCCAGGCTCTGTGAGCTTAACAGGCTCCGGCATTTACGTTCAGCGGTTGTGCGGCTCTGTGCATTAACAGAGTTCGCCCCTGTTCACATTGGGTGACGTAACCCACGTGTGACTGGTTTCACACTGCTTAATTCTTCTGCCATTACTTAGCAGCAGTGTACCACGTCTGCACGGTGGACCCCGGGCTACGAACGCACCTACTATTATTTTATAATTTGGTGCGTTCCGCCAGCCCTAACATTATCCTAGTGCCCAGGTCTGGCTAGTATTGGCGGATGAACAGCGACTGCTGCAGTACATCCGGCAGCTGCAGGGCAGGTTGGCGGCTCTAGAGCGTTCAGCCTCAGCTGCGGATGTTACTGTGGTCGCTGTCCAGGCAGCCACAGAGGCTGTCTCCCGTGTGACCACAGCCATCACTGCCCTGACTTTGTCCCGCCTCCCGAGAAGTTCTCGGGTGATAGTGCTTCTTGTAGGGGTTTCGTAAGCCAGTGCTCAATACAGCTGGAGTTGCTGGCAGCACGATTCCCCTCTGAGCGGGCTGAAGTGGGATTTATTATTTCCCTCTTGTCGGGCAGGGCTTTGGAGTGGGTCACACCGCTGTGGGAGCGTGGTGATCATGTGGTGCAGAGTGTCTCGCGGTTCTTGGACACTCTGAAGCAGGTCTTCCTGGGACCATGAGTCAGCCATGACACCGCGCTCCGGCTGCTCGCATTGTCACAGGGCTCATCCATGGTCAGTCACTTTGCCATCCAGTTCCGGACGCTGGCCTCAGAGTTAGAGTGGCCAGATAAGGTCCTCATTCCAGCATTCTGGAGAGGTTTGGCTGGCCATGTGAAGGACGCTCTGGCCACCAGGGAGATTCCCGCTACACTGGAGGAGCTTATCACTGTCTCCGCCTGTATTGATCTTCGCTTCGCCGAGCGAAGGTTGGAGTGGGACCAGTGTATGCAGAGATTTAGGTTGGCAACTAGTTTTACTAAACCTCTGGAATCTTCCGATCGGGCGTCTGAGCGTCAGGGGGTTTCCCGTGAGGGATCCAGACCCCGGTCCGCTCGAGCTCCTGTGAGCTGTCATGTTTGCCGGCAGTCCGGTCACCTTGCCAACCCGTGCTCACAGCAGCTGGGAGAACGCTCGCGCCTAGTGGCCGTAGGAGGCGGCGCACTAGAATCAGCGATGTTTTCCTCCAAGCTGTCCTTTAAGGGGACACTTGAGTTTGATTCTTCCTCTCTGGCGGGGGAGGTTTGCGTGGATTCCGGGGCAGAGGGCAATTTTATGTCTTCAGCCTTTGCTCAACGGCACGCTATACCCCTGGTTATGATGTCTACACCAGTCACCGTCAGAGTGGTGAACGGCACCACTCTACCCTCACAGATAACCCACCAGACCATCCCATTGTTACTCTCAGTGGCTCAATCTCATCAGGAGATGATATCCCTCCTCGTCATGCCCGAGGGTATTGACCAGGTATGTTGTGAGCTCATCTGTCCATTCACCTTTTGTGTCCGAGGATCTCCCTCTTCTGATGAAGGAAGGTAGTGAGGCTGATTTGGATGAAAGAAACCAAACACCTGATCAGGTGGATTGTGACTGGGTAACGGGAACTTCAGACTGGATATAAGGCAGCCGACGCCCTTCTGAGTGGCTGGTGATTTCTCTGCTGGATTCTTGGAGACCAGTCTGATTCCTGCTTCCCAAAGATAAGTTTTTGCTTTGCTATTGAACTTATTAGTTTTGGCTTTGTTTACCTTGTTTTTTGAGTTCAGCCATCCCCGGCCGGGGGTGTGCTGGATTCTTATTCCCTGATCAGTGTTCTCTTTTGCTCTGCTTTCAGAATATTCTGAGTGCTGATATAGGGTTTGAAGTCTAGTGACTTCAGGGTCCTTTTTGCTTATCAGTTGTGTTGGTAATATTTTTAGCAGGGTTTTCTCGGATTGCAGACAACAGCTTTTCTGTCATGTCCTTTTTAGTTAGCTTGGGCCCCATCGTTTCCTCAACCTATCTTTCTATCTGTGTTAGTGTTTTCATCTTATTTCACAGTCATTATATGTTGGGGGCTGCCTATTGCTTTGGGGTCTGCTCTGGGGCAGTCAGTTTTTCCCTTTTCTCTCTTTAAGCTTATTTAGATCTCCGGCTACTACTAGTTGTGTGATAGGATTAGGGGTCTGCAATCCGCTAGTTTCCAACCTCTCTGATTTTCTGGGCAGAGCTTGTGTTTTGTTTTTTCCTCCTCGGTGACTCAATCATAACAAGGTACTTCTAGGGATCCCCTGGCTGCGGTACCACTCCCCCCATATAGAGTGGTCTTCAGGGAGAATTATTGGGTGGAGTAAATCATGTGAGGGTAGATGTCTGAGGGAGTGCATTCAGTTTGCCTCCACCGAGGTTCCCGTTGATCTCTCCTCACTCCCCAAACACTATCGAGAGTATGCGGACGTGTTCTCCAAAAAGGCGGCGGAGACCCTTCCACCGCATTGTCCCTATGACTGTCCTATTGACCTCTTGCCTGGTGCTGAGCCTCCCCGGGGTCGAGTCTATCCCCTATCTCTTCCGGAGACAGAGGCCATGTCTCAATACATCAGGGAGAATCTGGCAAGAGGATTCATTAGGAAGTCAGTGTCACCAGCGGGGGCGAGATTCTTCTTCGTCCAGAAGAAGAGTGGGGAACTACGTCCTTGAATCGATTACAGGGATCTTAATGCCATCACCATTAAAAATAAGTATCCTCTGCCCCTGATATCAGATTTGTTTGATAGGCTACGGGGAGCGAGGGTGTTTTCCAAACTTGATCTGCGGGGGCTTACAACCTGATTCGCATCCGTGATGGGGACGAATGGAAGACGGCATTTAACACCAGGGATGGGCACTATGAATACCTGGTGATGCCCTTTGGCCTCTGTAATGCCCCGGCCGTCTTCCAAGCCTTTGTGAGCGATATCTTCCGGGATATGTTTACTACCTCGGTTGTAGTCTATCTGGATGATATTCTCTTCTACTCTCCAGATATTGACTCCCACCGGAGAGATGTTTGCAGAGTTTTCGATTGCCTGTGGGCAAACTTCCTCTATGCCAAGTTGGGGAAGTGTGTGTTTGAGCAGGAGTCCTTGCCTTTCCTGGGCTATATCATCTCCGCCCGGGGATTGGAAATGGATCCTGCCAAGCTACAGGTGGTGATGGATTGGCAGGAACCTCATTCTCTCAAAGTGGTGCAGCGCTTTATGGGGTTCATAAATTATTATTGCCAATTCATCCCCCACTTCTTGACTTTGGTAGCACCCTTGGTAGCCCTCACCAAGAAAGGTGCAAATCCCAAGTTGTGGTCGGAACCGGTCTCCAAGGCCTTCTCCTCCAATAAGTCCTATTTCGCTAGCGCTCCCATTCTACATCACCCCGATGTAGATAAGCCCTTCATTCTGGAAGTGGATGCCTCCTCCATCGGTGCTGGAGCAGTCCTGTTTCAGAAGGACACGCAAGGTCGGAAGCACCCATGCTTCTTTTTCTCCAAGACCTTCACACTGGCGGAGAGGAATTATGCCATCGGGGACAGGGAATTTCTAGCGATGAAGTTGGCCTTCTCGGAGTGGAGACACCTCCTGGAGGGGGCTCGCCACCCTTTCCAGGTGTTGACCGACCACAAAAACTTGGTCTATTTGCAAACAGCCCAGCGGCTAAACTCTCGCCAGGCCAGATGGTTTTTGTTCTTTTCCCGGTTTCACTTCACCCTCCATTTTCTCTCCGGGGAGAAGAACGTCCGGGCCGATGCTCTCTCCCGCTCCGTGGTGTCATCAGAGGAAGAGAAGGAGGAGCCTCGGCTGATCGTCCCATCCGAGAGCCTGAGGACTGTGGCTCCGGTTGCCCTTGAGTCAGTACCTCCAGGCAAGACATTTGTCCCTGCCTGTCTGCGACTGGAGGTCCTCTCTTGGGCTCATTCGTCCTGGGTGGGTGGACATTTCAGGACAAAATGGACCTCTGAGCTTTTGGCGAGGACGTACTGGTGGCCGCATATGGCCGTGACGTCAGGGATTATATTCAGGGGTGCGTCTCTTGAGCCCTGAATAGGTCCTCTCGGCAGCGGCCCGCTGGGCTTCTTTTTCCTCTGCCAGTAGCGGACAACCCCGGGAGATGATCAGTATGGACTTTGTGGTGGGGCTACCCAAGTCCAGTGGCAGCATGGTCATTTGGGTTGTCACCTACCATTTCTCTAAGATGGTGCACTTGGTACCTCTCTCCCAGTTACCTTCTGCGCGGGGCCTGGCAGTGTTGTTCATTAAGCACGTTTTCCGCCTGCATGGCATGCCGGACAAGATTGTCAGTGACCGGGGTCCTCAGTTTGCGTCCCGGTTTTGGAGAGAGCTTTGCTCCCTGCTCAGCATTGAGCTGAATCTCTCCTCGGCCTATCATCCTGAGATGAACGAGTTGGTAGAGAGAGCCAACCAGACCCTGATCACATATCTTCGACATTTTGTCTCAGCCAGGCAGGACGACTGGGCATCCTTGCTGCCGTGGGCAGAGTTCACTTTGAAAAATGCTGTGGCCAACTCCACCTGTCAGACCCCATTCCTCCTAAATTACGGTCAGCATCCGCGTATCCCTGTGCCCATGCCCGTGTCATCCACCGACTCCAGGGTGGCAGACTGGGCGGTGGAGGCACGCGACATTTGGGATCACACCCAGGATGCTATCTGGGCTTCCAAGGAGGGAATGAAGACCTCCACTGACGCGCACCGGTGCCCTGCTCCGACTTTTGCCCCGGCGACTTGGTGGGGCTCTCCGCCCGAAACATCAGGCTGCGGGTAGAGTCCGCTAAGTTCGCTACATTGGCCCCTTCAAGGTCCTCAAGCAGATCAGCTCTGTGGTCTACCGTCTAGCCCTTCCACCACACTTGGCTACTCTGATACATTCCACGTGTCCCTCCTTAAGCCTGTTCACCTGTCCCGGTTCTCCGAGTCATCTGCCGGGACATCAGACTTGTCTTCGGACGAATTTGAGGTCAATGCCATCGCGGGATGCAAGGTGATCCGGGGCAAAAAGTTTTATTTGGTGGATTGGAAGGGTCATGGTGCAGAGGCTTGGACCTCGGAGCCAGTGGAGAACATCCACGCTCCTCTTCTCATTGCGGAGTTTGAGTGCAGCGAGGCTCAAAGTGGAGGGGGCCCTAGGAGGGGGGGTAATGTTAGGCGTCAGATTTCTGTCACTGCACAGCGAGAATCCTGAGCCTTACTTCCAGAGGTCTCCCATTCCTCTCCAGCCGCAGAGGAGGTTGCTCAGCAAACTCGTCGGTCCAGACGCTCTGCCCAGACCAGCTCCATGGGTTTGCTTGCTGCTGCCACCTCTGGCACAGCTATGACAATACATGCTGCTCAGCAGCGAGATTCTCCAGGGACTAAGTCCCCATGTCGGGCCACTGAGCATGCCTGTGGAGTGATCTCCCATTGGAGATCGAAGGTCACATGCTCAGGTCCTGCTCCTGTTCGGATTGGCCCATCTGAGAAGCCAGGATTCTTCCGCCATTACTTAGCAGCAGTGTACCACCTCTGCACGGTGGACCCCGGGCTGTGAATGCACCTTCTATTATTTTATAATTTGGTGCATTCCGCCAGCCCTTACAACAGACAGCTGTCTTACATAGTCACCTTTATAAAAGACTCCTGTCCACAGACTCAATCAGTCAGACTCTAACCTCTACAACATCGGTAAGACCAAAGAGCTTTCTCTAAGGATGTCAGGGACAAGATCATAGACCTGCACAAAGCTGGAATGGGCTACAAAACCATACGTACGATGCTGGGTGAGAAGGAGACAACTGTTGGTGCAATGGGAAGAAAATGGAAGAAATGCAAAATGACCTGTCAATCGACATCGCTCTGGGGCCCCATGCAAAATCTCACCTCATGGGGTATCCTTGATCATGTGAAAGATGAGAGATCTGCCTAAAACTACAATGGGGAACTTGTTAATGATCTCAAGGCAGCTGGGACTGCAGTCACCAAGAAAACCAAGAAATATTACGCCGTAAAGGTTTAAAATCCTGCAGTGCCCACAAGGTACCCCTGTTCAAAAAGGCACATATTCAGGCCCATCTGAAGTTTGTCAAAGAACACCTGGATGATTATTTGAGTGATGGGAGGAAGTGCTATGGTTAGATGAGACAAAAATTTAGGTCTTTGGCATTAACTCAACTTGCTGTGTTTGGAGGAAGCAAAATGGTGCCTATGACCTAAAGAACACTGTCCCCACTGTCAAGCATGGAGGTGGAAACATGTTTTGGGGTATTTCTCTGCTAAGTGCACAGGACTACTTCACCGCATCAATGGGAGATTGGATGGAGCCATGTACCGTAAAATCCTGAGTGACAACCTCCTTTCCTCCACCAGGACATAAAAAGTTGGTTGTGGCTGGGTCTTCCAGCAAGGCAAGACAACAAAGGAGTGGCTCGAAAAGACACACATTAAGGTCCTGCAATGTCCTAGCCAGTCTACAGACCTTAATCCCATAGAAAACTTATGGAGGGAGTTGAAGCTCTGAATTGCCAAGCAACAGCCTCAAAATCTTAATGATTTAGAGATGATCTGCAACGAGGAGTGGACCAATATTCCTCCTGACATGTGCGCAAACCTCATCATCAACTACAAAAAAAGTGTGACTGCTGTGCTTGCCAACAAGAGTTTTGCCACCAAGTATTATGTCTTGTTTGCCAGAGGGATCAAATACTTATTTCTCACTGCAAAATACAAACAAATTTATATAATTTATACAGTGTGATAATTTTATTTTTGATATTGTATCTCTCAATGTTAAAATTAACCTACCCTTAAAAATATACTGTTCATGTCTTTGTCAGTGGGCAAAGTTACAAAATCAGCAAGGAATCACATACTTCCCCACCCCCAATATATATATATATATATATATATATATATATATATATATATATATATATGAACAACGACAAAGCAAAGTCCAGCAATAACGTGAGCAATCCAGGATGCTGTTAAAATTTTTTTTCTTTTTATTCATAAATCCATTAAAATGCAATGGTCCAAGCAGTTCAAAACAGCAATAACGCAGGAAAGTCGTGCAGATAGGACTACGCGTTTCAGCGGTAGAACCCGCCTTCTTCACGGTCCAGAATCCGATTCTGGACCATGAAGAAGGCGGGTTCTACCGCTGAAACGCGTAGTCCTATCTGCACGACTTTCCTGCGTTATTGCTGTTTTGAACTGCTTGGATCATTGCATTTTAATGGATTTATGAATAAAAAGAAAAAAATTTTTAACAGCATCCTGGATTGCTCATGTTATTGCTGGACTTTGCTTTGTCGTTGCTCACATTTGTATGGATGGACTCCTACATCCAGATCCGGGCACAACGGAGTTAACCAGGTCAGCTGAGGTTCCAGGTGGTTCACAGGAGTGAGCTGGTCTACATTGTTGGATTTATATATATATATATATATATATATATATATAGCTTTGGCAAAAATTAAGAGACCGTGGCAAGTTTAATAAAAATTGGCTTCTCTACATATTCGACAGCCATTCCATTTCCAGTGTCAGTTGAATTCCAAACAGAGAGCACCTCATTCTACTTAATGTGCTAATGATTAAGTGATCACCTGAGCCAAATCTTATTTAACGTAGAAAAGTATAAAAAACCCTGCTGTGGTGTTCACAATCCTCTTGCAATAGAATAAGCTGGATGGCAAAGCAAATGCTAGTAATGTCCCCAAAGTAATAGGAATGACAAAATGACTTTTAACCATGCCAAAGGAGTTGAAAAGAAAATTCTTGAGTGAGTAAAAGAAGTGCTCAATTCTGGCTTTACTAGCCGAGGGATACAGTGAGCATCATGTTGCCTCCATCTTTAAAGTTTCTAAGACGGCAGTCCATTACAACAAGGTCAAGCAGCTGACATTGTGGAAAACAAAGCTACAGACCGGCAGAAGGCGTAAACAACTCTCCACTGACCGGGATGACCATCATGTTATTCGAATGTCACTCAGCAACCGCAGGATAACATCAAGTGACCTAGAAAAGGAATGGCAAATGACAGCTGAGGTGAAGTGCACGGCAAGAATAGTTTGTAACAGGCTCCTAGAGGCAGGGCTCAAGTCACGTAAAGCTAGAAAAAAAGCCTTTCATTAATGAGAAGCAAAGGAGAGCCAGGCTGAAGTTTGACAAAGACCATAAGATTTGGACTATAGAGGACTGGAGTATGGTAATGTTCTCTGATGAGTGTAATTTTCAGCTTTGCCCAACACCTGGTCATCTAATGGTTAGACCGAGACCTGTGGAGGCGTACAAGCCACAGTGGCTTGCACCCACTGTGAAATATGGTGGAGGATCGGTGATGATCTGGGGATGCTTCATCAAGGCTGGAATTGGGCAGGTTATTCTTTGCGAAGGATGTATGAATCAAGCCGCATACAAGGTTACCCTGGAAAAACAGTTGATTCCTTCTGCTCAGGCAATGTTCCAATGTGAAGCGAAAAAAGGAGAAATATGCAGCACTTTTTTTGACTGAAATATATACCGCAATACTTCAGATAAATAGCTCAGTCTGTTAATGTGGTGATTCGTGTGCCCTAGTATGCCATTCATCTGTTTGCTCTTTGCTCAGGCAATGTTCCCCAACTCTGAGGACTGTTTTTTCCAGCAGGACAATGCGCCATGCCACACAGCTAGGTCAATCAATGTGTGGATGAAGGACCACCACATCAAATCCCTGTCATGGCCATCCCAATCTACAGACCTGAACCCCATTGAAAACCTCTGGAATGTAATCAAGAGGAAGATGGATAGTCACAAGCCATTAAACAAAGAAGAACTGCTTAAATTTTGGTACCAGGAGTGGCATAAAGTAACCCAAAAGCAGTGTGGATGACTGGTGGAAAGCATGCCAAGACGCATGAAAGCTGTGATTAAAAATCATGGTTGTGCCACAAAATATTGATTTCTGAACTCTTCCTGAGTTAAAACATTAGTATTGTTGTTTATAAATGATCATGAACTTCTTTTCTTAGCATTATTTGAGGTCTGCCTAAAGTGCATTTTTTGGTTATTTTGACCATTTCTCAAAAAAAATACAAAATTTAGTGCTTGGAAATTCAAAGACATGTTGTCAGAAGTTTATAGAATAAAAGAGCAATTTACATTTTACTCAAAAATACTGTATACCTATAAAGAGAAAAATCAGACAAACTGAAAGTTTTGCAGTGGTCTCTTAATTTTTGCCTCAGCTGTATATATGTTCTGCAGTTTTGCTATTAAGCTCAAATATTTGCAATATTTTTGGAAACACCATTATTCTGCTATATCACCTGAAAAAGACTTTAAATTTACCCTTATGTTATTGATTGAGACTCAAGTTTGATGGTTTCCATGTCCTCTGTTGTAGACCCTGGCAGAAAAATCTCTTCTGTGAACTACTGTTTTTAACATGTCAATAGTCAATGTTTTAAACCCTGCCCCTAGCAAGAAAAATTAATGCAAATCCAAAGAAATAAGCCGAGTATAAGTTGGCATGCATGGAAATTTTAAGAGCATGTTCACACTGGCCATTTAACAGACAAAACGTAAGATAGAAAGAAAATGAGTATACACTTTACATTTATATAGCTTCCCAAGGTTGGGTGTCCGTACAGTCGGGCCTCGGTCCTGCACTACCCCTGGTCTTGCTTTACCCCCATTTACATTGAGGCCGGCTGAGGTTTTAATATTAGAGAACTGGACAGTTCTGATTGTGGTATACCTTGTCCTGGTGGGATTGCCTTTACTCTTTTTTTTTTTTAATCAAAAGCAGTGTTTAATAAGTACCCTATGTTATTGATATGCATTATTGTTTTTTACTTACTAACGTAAAGCAGGCTATATGCTCTTTTTGTTTCTATCTTAGGTTTTGTCTGTTAAATGGCCCCACTGAATATGTAAGGCTAGTTTCACACTAGCGTATGGCATTGGGTACACAGGCCGTCCCGATATATGTGGATGCCTCCGCATGCGTCATTTTGACAGTGCGGCGAACGCACTAAAATGCAACTCATTGTGTTCAGCGCATACATCGGCATGGCCTGTGTACCCAGTGCTAAAGATACGGTATGCAGGCCACATGCCGACATAGGCGGAGCTGACCAGAAGAGGTGCGGCCATGGACGGAGCTTCACGGAGGAAGTCCGCATCCCTCGGCAGCTCGGCCATATGCTAGTGTGAAACTAGCCTTATTATACTTTGCATGCATACCCACTTATACTCCTGCTCATTTCTTTGGATTTGTTTTAGTTGCTTCTACTCAATACAAATAAGGGTGTGGCACACCTTTTTCTGAGTTAGGCATTTAATTTTTATAGCTTCCCACTGCTGGGTGTAGCTGATAGATAGACAGGCAAGCAGGCAAGGTTAATAGACAGGCATGCGGTTTGATGTACAAGGCAGGTATACTGCAATACGAGCACTGGGACATGAGAACTGGCAAGCATGTTAGAAGAAACTACAACATTGCACATGCACCTCCAAGCAGGTGGAGGTGACTTCAATAGTACTTGTCTACCAGCCATTGGCTGAGGACACTTTAGGACGGAGCACGCGACCCATTTAAGAAGGAGGAAGCACATGCACGAACCATAGGCACAGTGCCGGGGATCTGTGTGCTATGTGCGCACCCCAGACATCAGCAGCAGGAGAGGAGGGGGGAAGTGCGGGTCCACAGCGGTGAGTGATTCGGCATCTATGCTGGAGAATGGAGGCAGAAGAGCAGAGAAGATGGCACTACAATGTACTGTATATACACCAGCCACAGTGCCTCCTTTGTGATGTACATACACACCAACCCCAGTGTTTCCTATTTGAGATATATATATATATATACACTAGCCCCTCTGTCTTCTATGTGATGTATATACACCAGTCCCAGTCTCTCCTATGTTATAAATATACACCAATGCTGGGGTTTCCTATGTGATGTACATACAGTACATTAGTGTCAGTTTCTACTTTAAAGGTCGGAGTCATACCTGCGATGCATACGGACGAGTGCTATGCGAAAAAAATCGCATAGCACTCGGACCACTGTTAATCTATGGGGCAGCTCCCATCATCCATTGTTTTGTTGTCCATATTATACGTGCGAGTGAAATCGCAGCATGCTGCAATTTGCACCGTATATCGGCCAAAACTCGCCAATGCAAGTCTATGGGTGCGAGAAAAAAATGGATACCACACGGATCATCAGAGTGACTTGCGAGAAATACGCACTGGTGTCCTTTGAAAAGCCGGCAATTCATATGCAGCTATACAGTAAAATCACACTGACATGTTATAATAGAAAAGTTAGAATACATGTATACACATAGAATAGGTGTATATATATATATATATATATATGTCAGTGACACACACACACACACACACATATATATATATATATATATATATATATATATAAATAAATATATATATATATATATATATATATATATTTATTAGAGATATAAATAGTAGAATAGCCATTAATTCATTTGTCGGCTTCTGAAAAATCATTGCTGAAGCCAACAGGATAGGAGACATGGTTAACATACAGTAAACCAATGTAGAACAGTTAGAATTATATTTGTCAGTGACTAATACTGTTAGTAGTATGTGTGTGTAAAATTTGGGACCTGTATGGTTTTAATAAAAGAATATATTCACGGGAAAAAATTGCGTGGGCTCCTGCGCTTTTTTCTGCGCCAGAGAAGGAAAGCCAGTGACTGAGGGCAGATATAATTAGATGAGAAAGGGACCATAGTTATTGGCCCCCCTGGCTAAAAAAATCTGCCCCCAGCCACCCCAGAAAAGACGCATCTGTAAGATGTGCCAATTCCGGTACTTAGGCTCTCTCTTCCCACTGCCCTGTAGTGGTGGCATATGGGGTAATAAGGGGTTAATGTCACCTTTGTATTGTAAGGTGACATTAAGCCTGGCTTAGTAATGGAGAGGTGTCAATAAGACACCTCTCCATTACTAATCCTTAAGTTTGTAAAGGGTTAAATAAAGACACTGTTAGATATCTGTGTTCTGCCATACCTATGCAGAGATCTAGATCCTCACATTTATCTCCAGAGGCTAAAGGCCCCGTCACACTAAGCGACTCACCAGCGATCCCGACACCGATATGAAGGTGTCAGGATCGCTAGTAAGTCGCTATGTGATCGCTGGTGAGCTGTCACACAGACAGCTTCACCAGCGATCAGCACAGCGATGCCGAGCGCCCGGCATCGCTGTAGAAAATAGTATCAAAATAAAAAATATAGTTATTCTCACCTTCCGACGTCGCGTTCAGCCATCCTGCCTCTCTCCACGCTCCGGTCCCAGTGATCCTTTGCACGAATGACCGCGAGATGTCACGGTCTCACGGGATAACAAAGTCTCGCGGTCATTCATGCAAAGGATCACTGGGACCGGAGCGTGGAGAGAGGCAGGATGGCTGAACGGGACATCGGAAGGTGAGAATAACTATATTTTTTATGTTTTTTATTATTTTTTTACACCTGATCGCTGGTCTCCCGCCTGTCACACGCAGCGATGCGTGCTGGCCAGCGGGAGACCAGCGACCAAAGAAATGTCCAGAGGTCTCTTGCAGCGATCAGCGATACCGGCAGGGGGGGCGCTCGCTGATCGCTGTCACACACAGCGATCTCGCTGGTGAGATCGCTGTTACGTCACAAAAGTTGTGACTCAGCAGCGATCTCGCTACCGAGATTGCTTAGTGAGACAGGGCCTTAAGTCCTTTGTACCAGCTTCTGAGCATGCTCACAGGACGAGCTCCTATTGGAGTTCAGGTGTCAGGTGCTCAGGTCCTGCTCTGAATCCTATTGGCTCCTCTGGGAGTTCTGGAGATTTCCAGCAGGTCCCGTACACTATAAAAAGTGCGCATGGCTGTTCCACCATGCGCTAGTATAGTCTTACTTGCTGCTGTATGTTTGATGATGGATGCATGGACTGGTGAATGACTCATTTGAAACCCCCATTCCTTGGCTATTACAAATGTGTGAGTGTTTGAGTCAGAGCCAGTATTAGCGCCAGCGCACCATTGCTCCAGCGCTCAGCAGCTAGCGTCATCTTGCGCCTGCTTGACAGCGGCGTTTCTACAGCGGCTTAGTTATTGTCGCGCTGCAGTCGCAGCACTAGGTGCATTCTCATGTGCAACGCCCTATTCCCCAGATGTCCACGGTAGCTGTTGTTGGAGTTGGTACCGTCAGCTAGGGCCACTCCTGTGACCAGATACCGCGTCTGTGTCGCTGAGCTCCTGTGATATTTAAACAGACTCAGCGTCTCTGCACATGTGTGTATGCTTGCAGCTCTGTGAGTGCAACAGAGCTTGTGTATGCTTGCAGCTCTGTGTGTGCAACAGAGCTTGTGTATGCTTGTGGCTCAGTGAGTG
The DNA here is from genome assembly GCF_039654945.1 of Dendrobates tinctorius. NCBI lineage: Eukaryota > Metazoa > Chordata > Amphibia > Anura > Dendrobatidae > Dendrobates > Dendrobates tinctorius. Next base: position 14,421,836 of record NW_027361749.1, read on the forward strand.
CAACAGAGCTTGTGTATGCTGGCAGCTCCACGAGAGCAACAGAGCTTGTGTTTATGCTTGCAGCTCTGTGAGTGAAACAGAGCTTGCTCCACCGTTACTTTACATGTGCTTGTGTTCGCAGCTCTGTGAGTGCAACAGAGTTTGCTCAGTGCACCTGGGTGACGTCTAAAACCCTGTGCACTCTACCGCCATATACTTCTGCCACCGTCTAGCAGCGGTCTTACCATCTACCGCACGGTGGACCCCGAGCGCTGAACGCACTTTATTTATAATTTTATTAAGTGCGTTCCACTGCTCCTAACAGACACACAGACAGAATAAAGTATTTTAATGAAAAATGGGAAAATGAACTGTCACTGTCACACGCTCAAGAGTTCACCTCGTGTCAGGCTAGGAGGCTGCACTGATGTTACTGATGCTGATGCCTCCAGCTTCTCATTCATTCATCAGTGGTTTACAGCTGGGGTGGTTGCATTATATACACTGTATATATGTCTGGACGAATATTTGAGGCCATGGATCAGTTAAATGTCCATTTTGCAAGGCTGCGATAAAATCTCGCCATACGGATTTCACACGGATACTTAAATGCGAGGAAATCGCACCCTCGCATTGCAAACGGATTACATATGGATCACTGTTCAGGGAACATTTGTGCGATTCTCGGCAGTCAAAATCGGACCGATTTTTTTATACGTTGTGTCTGACTCTGGCCAAAATGTAAATACAGCAATCTCAGTGTCTCTTATGTGATGAGCATACCCCAGTATGTGATGTATATACAGCAGTTTAACTTTCTTAATCTATGAATTAACAGTATTTCTGGAGGAGGAATGTATAAGCTTAAAGGAACTGCCTGCCTACAGTGAAACATGGGGGCAGCTCTGTTATTCCTACAGTAAAGCATGTTTATGACTCTTTAACACTTTAGGGCTTCTTTTGTTTCCTCTAGCACTGGAAATCTGCTAGGTATGGAGGGCAAAATGGATTAAATCAACTATCTGGAAATCCAGGGAGACAATGTCATGTATTCTGTGAGGAAGCTGAATTTGAGGCTTCATTCTACCTTCCAACAGTACCAAAAATTCAAGCATACCTCAAAATTGCCTGGCTTATACCACATAGAATGTTTGGTTGGCTTTATTGAAGAACATGCAACTTCAAGAATGTTTGTGCGCCATTGCAAAATGGGCTATGATTCCTTAAGATAGCTGCCAGAAGCTGTGCATCAACTTTTCAGTACTAAGGATGCTTACCATGAAGAGGATGAATAATTCTGAGATAGCAGTAGTGGCAGTTTGATTTATATTAAGAGAAGGGTTGAACCATTGTGATTGTAAATGTATGTTTAAGCTTGATGCCCCAGTGGCTCTGTTTGTTGGCCACTACTACAGGAAAATATTAATGCTTTTTTTTCCTTGAAGGATTAGTATTTTATACTTAGTGGCCTTTAGCTAAAATACTGATATTAGTTACTGGAAAAATGTCTTATAGCCACAATGATGAGATCATGGTGATATGACTCTTATAAAGGCCACAGGAATGGTGGAAAAAGCTGGTTGAAATATCTTGCACATTCTTTGCTGATAGTTCTGTCCCACAAACCTACAGATTATTTTTCTCATCCAGTTTAATTTACGCAAATCACTCAGTTTAATAAGAAACATAGGGAACATCATTCTGAACTGTCTTATGCAATAAATAATAATCACTTACTGCCAGAGACAATAGAGCTGATTCACTGAGAGGCATGGTATGTATCTGCATATGTTACAGGCACACAGGTTTTTTTTATCCTCTACAATTAAAAAATAATGGTAATAGGTAAACTATTTTGAAATAATCGATGCAATTATTGTAGTTTGATAATACTATGTGTTACATTTAAAGAGTACACTTCAGCATGATTTTGTAAAGTAAAATAAAAATATGACTGTAATGAAGCTGTAATACTGATCAAATATATGTTTCTGGTGAAGAAATACGCTTTTGTGTTCTTTTTTAATCACCATTTGAAGTTTTTTGCTAATTAGATTTTGGTGTATATGGGTTGGACTGTACACTGGATCTTCTCCTTGTTTTTTGTAATTTCATGACCCCTCTGCTGCCTTTGGTCTTTGCATGATAGGTCACTGCTTTTTCAGCTGTGATTTATCATTCACAGACCGGAGGCAGGCAGAGGGGCTGGGGAATCATGAACAACGAGGAGAAGATCCAGTGTACAATCCAGCCCCTGTACACCAAAATCAAATGAGCAGAAAACTTCAAATGGTGACTAAAGAACAACAAAGCAAATTTCTTCACCAATGGTATCTATTTCACTAGTATTACAATGTCATTACAGCTATGTCTTTACATTCCAAAATCTTGTTTATAAGTTCTTTTTAACTACCTTTTTAAGTTCATGGTCCCTTGACAACAGACATCTTAATAGAGAAAGACACTACTGACACTGACACGTTTCCTAAACCATATAAAAATGTGCCATAGAGATAACATCTATGAACTGTTACTATGTGGAAACTTGCAGGCTTCCACATATTAAAGGGAACTTGTCATTAGATTCAGGCTGCCTGAACCACGGCTGGCCTGAATCAGAGCCTGGCTGCACTACTGCAGCCAGGTATGTCTTTTTCTGAAAGACTGTAGTGTTTTGGAGAAAACACTTTGAAAAGCTGGTCAAGGACTGTTGGGAAAGACCTGACTAGTCAGGTGTGGCCCTGGGTCGACTTTCCTCCAACATTCTCAACTTGATTGACAGGTCTCTCCCTATTTACACACATGGAAGAGATCTGTCAGTCAACTGGACCAGTCATTCTGTGCAGAAGGCTGTGTAGAGGCCATTATACTGTGTGGACAGCTGTGTGGGGCCATTATACTGTGTGGTTGCCTTTATATTATGAGGAAGGTGGTGTGGACGTCATTATATTTAGTGGAGAGATGTAGGGGCCAATACAAGGTGTGGAGGACTGTATGGGGTTCATTATACTGTGTGGAGGACTGTGGGATGGAGTGTACTGTGTGGATTCTAATATACCGTTTAGAGGGCTGTGTAATGGCCATTATACTGTGTGGAAGGTTGTATGGAGGTGATTATATGTTTGGAGGGCTGTGTAGAAGCCATTATAAAATTTTAAGGGCTGTTGGGCCATTGTTCAGTGTTGTGGGACTGTGAGGACCATCTTACTGTGTTGTGGGACTGGGTGGGTCATCATAATCATTTTCTGGCTGTGACAGAGCCATCATACTATGTTGTGGGACTTTGAGGACCTCATACTGTGCAGATGGACTGTGGGGGCCATCATACTCTGTTTTTGGACAATGAGGGCCATCATACTGTGTTTTGGGCCTATAGGGACCATCATAGTTGTTTTGGAACCATGACTGGGCTATCTACTGTGCAGAAGGACTGTGGGGGCCAACATACTGTGCTGTGGCACTATGGGGGGCATCATACTGTGTAGAACTGTGTGGGCCATTAAACTATGTTGTGGCTTTGTGAAGGCCATCATAGTTGGTTGTGGGACAGTGGGTGCTGTATATCCTTGTCACAGTGCTGATTAACAGCTTTCTGCAAATGTACAGTGTACACAGAAAGCTGTCAATCTATAGTGTTGGTGTGCTTATACAAAGCCCAACATTCAAAACAATGGTAGACCTACAGTAGATAAAACTGTGATTTTGTCAAAACTGAAGCAAACAACCCAACAAGAAATACATTGTTGGAATGATGGTCACTGTCCCTACATCATGCTATCAGATGGGGTAGCAAAAACCAGGTAAGAGATTACCTTTTCTTTTCTTTTCTTTTCTTTTCTAATTTCAGCAATATTGATGGCATGCTTTTGCATGAATGTGAAAAAGTGTCTTTAAATGAAACAGCTGCAGCACTATCACCACTCTGTTCAATTACTGACAGCTCTCCTGTTTCTCTCTCTCTTTTTCCCCTAACAATTTAATCTCTGCATTATTCTCTGTATTGTTTTTTTAACACACTAATCTTCAATTCTTTGCTATAACACACACTTACATTATCTGTAAGTGCCATTTTAGGTGAAGTAAATCTTGAAAAGGTCGAATTTGCCTGGTTCACCGAATTCCTAAAAAATCAACATGAATTTGATTACTGTGGGATTCCAAACATAGTACTAAGTAGGTTGCCATTTAGAGTAGAAAGTAAAGCATGTACATATTAAATATTAAATAACAAACCTATTCCTAATGTCTATCTGTGGGATCAGTTCTGTAGAACTACTTCTACATTGCATTGTGGATAAAAATACATACACAAGAGCTATGAATAGAATCTATAGTTTGTTGCTTTTATAAAGGTTTGGCGGCTATGCAGAGTTTGTTTTAAACGTGTCTATATTGTGCAGAAGATTGCATTCTGCTGCCCTTTTTGCTTATTTTATCTCTGAAAACAAATACATTATTCTGGCATTTTTTTTCTATTTCCTTCATGATAGAATCTTTTGTTTTCACTTGCTGCTTCTCCAGCTTCCAAGAATTTGACTCTATGCTGGTTGTCGAGACGTTAGGTTCAGTGGTCTGCTGCAGCAAGAACACAGCCCAAGGTCGAGGATTCCCTCCTTTTCCTTCCCAGTATTGTCCTGCATCCTGCAGGTTCTATTCCTTACACCACTGCTCGTGTCGTGACTACGGAGACTGGCACCAGGCACACTCCTACTATCACTGTGACAGCTGCTGACTACTTGCCAAAATATAATTACAATAGGGTGACCTCAGTGCATTGTGAGGAAAAGAAGACTTAAGAAGAGGATGCACTTGCAATCATAATATTTGGAGATTTACTACAATACCATATATGTTACAGTATGCTTTTTTAGATGTGGGAAAAATGGCAATTTTTTTCTTTTTTACATGTTGCATTTTTGTCTGTTCTTTGTCAAATAGGAAATGTATTCTCTGTCTGAAACAATTACTTCTATTTGTATAAGTGACACAGTTTACAACATATTCTTTAAAATGTTATGGCTTGTCCTTAGGATAAGCTAACACTACTAGATTAATGGGGGTCTGATCCGCACCCTCTCTGATCAATTACACACCATTGAGTACCGCGGGCTCTTCAAACAGCGCATTGGAGGGGGTGCCAGTAGTCGATGTCCCCTTTTCTTATCGAATAAGCTGCACATTTTTAAATGCTGGACAACCTCATTAAAAATGAAGAACCTGACTCTCTGGACTCATGTTGAAACCTGATTAAGCAGTAGCAGCCGGCCATCCGTTGCCTACCATAAGTATTTATCATGGTGATTGTAGATAGAAGATAATGCTATGGGGTTATAAGTGGATGAAAGACAACATGGTAGGGGAATCTGGGGCTGGCAGACTCGTTGAAATCTTTTTTAAATAAGAATATAAATATTATAAATATTACAGTGACATTGGCTATAAAGGGCCTATTATGTGGAGACAATAGTTCACAAACATGAGCAATGATGAACCAACGAACAAAAATGCTCTCATTAATCACGTCTTTTAGGCTGATATAAGAGTCGTACACTATATGGAAAAAAAAGCATTGGGTCAGACCTCTTAGTCATTGAATCCAGGTTCTACAATCAGTCCCATTGCTACAAGTATATAAAATCCAGCACTTAGAGATGAAGCCTATCATAATATAATTATTATAAAACTTTGCCATTGCAGAGTATGTCTTGTTTCATAGTTTTCCTTCTCCTGTAGAGATGGAGGGTAATAAAAAAATATTGTTCTGTCACCTATCTGCTCTGCAGATTTGGCCTCTGTAACCTTACAGAATCAACTACAGTGAGCGATGTATCTTCTGGTGAACTATTGTTTGCTGTCATTTCATTAACCATAGCTCTATCGGTAATGAGAATAAGGAGCAGACTCGACCTTTAACAATGTCCAATATATTTTGACAAAAAAAAGTATTGTAACTACATATTTCTGTTGAGGTGAAAACAAAAAAAAAAAGGAGAATCACCATGTACTATCCGAGGAAAGAAAAATAAGAGACTTCCCAATAGACTTGTTTGTTCATTAACATACTAAATGCATCCCATCTGCTAACATCTGCATTGCATAAAGTCTTTCAGATTATTTCCCACCAGTTTATGTAGGAAATGGACAGTGCATATGGGGTGCACTGCAAATCTATTCCCACCACTGTCTGGGAAAGGATCTTACATTTTTGATTATTCTGTATCGATGCACATCACACATACAAATGCAATTTAACAAATTAAAGAAATTACTAAACCTGCTCCATCATCAAGACTGCTGTTTTGTCCACTAGAGTTTATGATGAATCCACTGGGGGATGATGTGCTAAATTCATTAAGATATATATATGACTGATACTGAACTTAGTGTATATTTTCAGTTGCTGTGCTCCAGTGTAAGAAATGTATTTTGGTTAAACACTGGAGAACATTTCTGTCGTAATTTACACCACCTTGGCGTCGTAAATTCTAATGATTTTTTTGCCTTTGCTCTAACTTGCCGAAAAGTTGTCGGAGGTGGTGTAAATTGTTGCACAATTAGACTATTGCCCATTTATCTAAACTTAAGGCCTCGTCACACACAGCGAGATCGCTTATTTTGTGACACAACAGCGATCTCGCTGTGTGTGGCACGCATCAGTGACCGGCCCCCCCGCCGGGTATCGCTGATCGTGCAGTAATGTCCTGGGCCATTTTTTGATCATTGGTCTCCCGCTGGCCAGCACGCATCAATGCGTGTGGCAGCGGGAGAGCAACGATCAGCGAGCACCCAGCGCTGTAAGCAAACGCTGGGAGCTGGTATCCAAGGTAAATATCGGGTAACTAAGCACGCGCATCGCTTAGTTACCCGCTGTGTACCTTGGATACCTGTGTGCTCGCGCTGGGAGCTGGTATCCAAGGTACATAGCGGGTAACTAAGTGATGCGCGCGCTTAGTTACCCGATATTTACCTTGGATACCAGCGTCCTCGCTGGTCCTGATCGCTGGTGATATCTGCCTGTTTGACAGCTCACCAGCGATCATGTAGCGAGGTACCAGCGATCCTGACAAGGTCGTATCTTTGTCAGGATCGCTGGTGCATCGTTTAGTGTGACGGGACCCTTACTTTGCTTCTCATTGCACAATGGGTAAACACTAAATAATCACAGTGAGAAATGTATCATGGTCAACAAATGAATTCAAAGATATTTAGTATAAATATCTAATGTACATGAGAATGAGAGTGCAGTAAAGAAAGTGCACACAAACTTTAATAATCCCCATGTAAAGCTGATTTATCCTCGGCAGATTTATACAAACTAATTTTAAGACAGTGTGAACACACTGTAAACTGTCCGTAACACACTTTAACCAACCTGAGAAAGAACTAAATAAACGCTGAAAAAATAAATATATGAACTGTTATGTAAAAACCATTTAAAGTCATGGGTTCAGTCTTTTGGGCTTTTTTTAAACTGCTTTAAAGTGGACCTTTCTATAACTTATTCATGTTGAACTAGACACATGACATACTCATATTAGTGACTGCAGAGTGGAATAAAACATTTTTTTCCTTCAAATTCTTCTCTCCTTTGTGTTTATTAGCACTCAAAGTATTTGGTACCTAAGGAGTTAACTTTCCAAGTAGGTGGCATCAGACAGTTTTCACTGAGGGCGTGAAGTTCTCCCTGTATGATTTGCCCAGTCATATGTAGGCAGCAAAGTAGAGGAAAAAAAAGACGCGCACTCTTGCTATAAAGAGAGGTGATGACTGAGCGTGGAAAGACCACAGACAACAGTAAATGGATGGACAGTTGCACTCAGAAAACAAATAATCTTTGCAAAAGCGTCTTTGAAGAAAATATTTTTATGATTTTTAATTCATGTGAGGTTTTTTTCAATAAATCAAATAATGAAACACCGCAAACAAAAAAGAAATATTCCAAAGGTGAGTATTATATGGTTACGTTTCGACCTAATCCTAGGTCTTTCTCAAATCATACTGCAAGAGAAGATGTAGAAAATAATTACAACACTGAACTAGGAGAACAAAGTATCAAAAGCAACTGGAGATACAATTGTATACAAAATAATAAAGGTTTGATCACTATCGACTTACTATTTTTGAGTCAGTCTATGGCTTGTCTTTCTAAGGGGGTGATGTTATTATATGTGGGTTCCTCAAGGATGTGATCTATGTCCTTTTGGACCAGATCAATAAAGGCTTCAGTTGCATGAAAGGTGCGAGGGGGAGAAAAATTACTCATGTTACGTAAGCCGAGAGACGAGATAGACAGTTCAGGAATAGGGTTCCCCCCTGTTGGAGGGACCCTATTCGCTAAGTTAGATGAATCCAGTCCAAAATAAGTTTTCAGACGAATGTTCCGAAAAAAGTTCTGCAGGTCTTGAGACAGCTGGAAATTGTCCCAGGGGGGAGTTGGACAGAATGATAAGACTTTTTGAAGGACTGAGAGTTCTATGGGGCTGAGGGTGTAGGATGAGATGTTGAAGACCGAGTTAGTGGGCATACCTGTAATCTGGTTGTCATGCGTTCCGCGGGGATTGCGGTTTGCCCTGCGGGTCGGTCTCCTCCTGCAGTCCGATGATTGTTGTATCTGGCTGGACGACGCCTGGCTAAAAAATGATGCTGGGCATCTTCTTGGGTATTTTATAGATCCCTATGTTGTCAATTTCTCTGTATACCCGAACATGTGCTGTATATATTGGGTATCTTCAACAAACCCCTTCCCTTTCCCCTCCCCCCTTCTTTTAACCCCTTTTTACTATTTTTTGTATTTAATTATTTTGTATACAATTGTATCTCCAGTTGCTTTTGATACTTTGTTCTCCTAGTTCAGTGTTGTAATTATTTTCTACATCTTCTTTTGCAGTATGGTTTGAGAAAGACCTAGGATTAGGTCGAAAGGTAACCATATAATACTCACCTTTGGAACATTTCTTTTTTGTTTGCGGTGTTTCATTATTTGATTTATTGGAAAAATCTCACATGAATTAAAAATCATAAAAAAATTTTCTTCAAAGACTCTATTGCAAAGATTATTCATATGTAGGCAGCAACACAGCAGAAAAAGAACATGCCCCACAATAACCCAGGTTTCTCAATGAGTGAGATGTAAGGATTCCGCTCTGTTCTCCTGGACTAAGTATCTGCATTATTAGAAAGTACTGGGAGACTAGAGCACAGATGACTAACAGCTTTCTGTTATGATCCCTGTAGGGGAAGGGACAGCATATACTTTGATTGCTAATATCCCTGGAAAGGAGAGGCGAAATAAAAGAATAAAAAACATTTTTAATTCCACTATACAGCCACTTGTGCATCCTGTGTTTAACCCCTTCCTGACATCCGACGGTATATCCCGTCCATGGGACCTGGGCCCCTATGCCCATGGACGGGATAGTACGTCGGGCGCGATCAGCGGCGCCCACGTGGTGAGCGCCTCTGATCGCGGCCGGGTGTCAGCTGATTATCACAGCTGACACCCGGCACAATGTGTCAGGGGCGGTCACGGACCGCCCTGACACGTTAACCCCTTGCACACCGCGATCAAACATGATCGCGGTGTACCGGGAGTTAAAGGGAAGCATCGGCAGGGAGGGGGCTCCCTCCGTGCTTCCCTGAGCCCCCCACGGCAGTGCAATGTGCAGCGCTGCTGCGGGGGACTCCTTTCCTCCAGGCCCCCGAATCCAAGATGGCGACGGGGGCCATCGGGGGCCTGAGGAAGCCTTCTGCAGTGCCTGTGTCAGATCGCTGATCTGTCACAGTGATCTGTGATGTGACAGATCAGCGATCTGTCACAGGACAGTGATGTCCCACCTGGGACTATTTAATAAAGTAAAAAAAAAAAATAAAAAAAGTGTAAAAATAATTAAAAAAAAATCGCCAAATAAATTAGAAAAAAAAAAAAAAATTCCCCCAATAAATCCATTTTTTGGAAATAATAAAAAAAAAACAATAAAAGTACACATATTAGGTATCGCCGCGTCCGTAACGACCCGCCCTATAAAACTGTCCCATTAGTTAACCCCTTTAGTGAACCCCTTAAAAAATAAAAATGTTCCGAAAAAAGTTCTGCAGGTCTTGAGACAGCTGGAAATTGTCCCAGGGGGGAGTTGGACAGAATGATAAGACTTTTTGAAGGACTGAGAGTTCTATGGGGCTGAGGGTGTAGGATGAGATGTTGAAGACCGAGTTAGTGGGCATACCTGTAATCTGGTTGTCATGCGTTCCGCGGGGATTGCGGTTTGCCCTGCGGGTCGGTCTCCTCCTGCAGTCCGATGATTGTTGTATCTGGCTGGATGACGCCTGGCTAAAAAATGATGCTGGGCATCTTCTTGGGTATTTTATAGATCCCTATGTTGTCAATTTCTCTGTATACCCGAACATGTGCTGTATATATTGGGTATCTTCAACAAACCCCTTCCCTTTCCCCTCCCCCCTTCTTTTAACCCCTTTTTACTATTTTTTGTATTTAATTATTTTGTATACAATTGTATCTCCAGTTGCTTTTGATACTTTGTTCTCCTAGTTCAGTGTTGTAATTATTTTCTACATCTTCTTTTGCAGTATGGTTTGAGAAAGACCTAGGATTAGGTCGAAAGGTAACCATATAATACTCACCTTTGGAACATTTCTTTTTTGTTTGCGGTGTTTCATTATTTGATTTATTGGAAAAATCTCACATGAATTAAAAATCATAAAAAAATTTTCTTCAAAGACTCTATTGCAAAGATTATTCATATGTAGGCAGCAACACAGCAGAAAAAGAACATGCCCCACAATAACCCAGGTTTCTCAATGAGTGAGATGTAAGGATTCCGCTCTGTTCTCCTGGACTAAGTATCTGCATTATTAGAAAGTACTGGGAGACTAGAGCACAGATGACTAACAGCTTTCTGTTATGATCCCTGTAGGGGAAGGGACAGCATATACTTTGATTGCTAATATCCCTGGAAAGGAGAGGCGAAATAAAAGAATAAAAAACATTTTTAATTCCACTATACAGCCACTTGTGCATCCTGTGTTTAACCCCTTCCTGACATCCGACGGTATATCCCGTCCATGGGACCTGGGCCCCTATGCCCATGGACGGGATAGTACGTCGGGCGCGATCAGCGGCGCCCACGTGGTGAGCGCCTCTGATCGCGGCCGGGTGTCAGCTGATTATCACAGCTGACACCCGGCACAATGTGTCAGGGGCGGTCACGGACCGCCCCGACACGTTAACCCCTTGCACACCGCGATCAAACATGATCGCGGTGTACCGGGAGTTAAAGGGAAGCATCGGCAGGGAGGGGGCTCCCTCCGTGCTTCCCTGAGCCCCCCACGGCAGCGCAATGTGCAGCGCTGCTGCGGGGGACTCCTTTCCTCCAGGCCCCCGAATCCAAGATGGCGACGGGGGCCATCGGGGGCCTGAGGAAGCCTTCTGCAGTGCCTGTGTCAGATCGCTGATCTGTCACAGTGATCTGTGATGTGACAGATCAGCGATCTGTCACAGGACAGTGATGTCCCACCTGGGACTATTTAATAAAGTAAAAAAAAAAAATAAAAAAAGTGTAAAAATAATTAAAAAAAAAATCGCCAAATAAATTAGAAAAAAAAAAAAAAATATTCCCCCAATAAATCCATTTTTTGGAAATAATAAAAAAAAAACAATAAAAGTACACATATTAGGTATCGCCGCGTCCGTAACGACCCGCCCTATAAAACTGTCCCATTAGTTAACCCCTTTAGTGAACCCCTTAAAAAATAAAAATGTTCCGAAAAAAGTTCTGCAGGTCTTGAGACAGCTGGAAATTGTCCCAGGGGGGAGTTGGACAGAATGATAAGACTTTTTGAAGGACTGAGAGTTCTATGGGGCTGAGGGTGTAGGATGAGATGTTGAAGACCGAGTTAGTGGGCATACCTGTAATCTGGTTGTCATGCGTTCCGCGGGGATTGCGGTTTGCCCTGCGGGTCGGTCTCCTCCTGCAGTCCGATGATTGTTGTATCTGGCTGGATGACGCCTGGCTAAAAAATGATGCTGGGCATCTTCTTGGGTATTTTATAGATCCCTATGTTGTCAATTTCTCTGTATACCCGAACATGTGCTGTATATATTGGGTATCTTCAACAAACCCCTTCCCTTTCCCCTCCCCCCTTCTTTTAACCCCTTTTTACTATTTTTTGTATTTAATTATTTTGTATACAATTGTATCTCCAGTTGCTTTTGATACTTTGTTCTCCTAGTTCAGTGTTGTAATTATTTTCTACATCTTCTTTTGCAGTATGGTTTGAGAAAGACCTAGGATTAGGTCGAAAGGTAACCATATAATACTCACCTTTGGAACATTTCTTTTTTGTTTGCGGTGTTTCATTATTTGATTTATTGGAAAAATCTCACATGAATTAAAAATCATAAAAAAATTTTCTTCAAAGACTCTATTGCAAAGATTATTCATATGTAGGCAGCAACACAGCAGAAAAAGAACATGCCCCACAATAACCCAGGTTTCAAAATGAGTGAGATGTAAGGATTCCGCTCTGTTCTCCTGGACTAAGTATCTGCATTATTAGAAAGTACTGGGAGACTAGAGCACAGATGACTAACAGCTTTCTGTTATGATCCCTGTAGGGGAAGGGACAGCATATACTTTGATTGCTAATATCCCTGGAAAGGAGAGGCGAAATAAAAGAATAAAAAACATTTTTAATTCCACTATACAGCCACTTGTGCATCCTGTGTTTAACCCCTTCCTGACATCCGACGGTATATCCCGTCCATGGGACCTGGGCCCCTATGCCCATGGACGGGATAGTACGTCGGGCGCGATCAGCGGCGCCCACGTGGTGAGCGCCTCTGATCGCGGCCGGGTGTCAGCTGATTATCACAGCTGACACCCGGCACAATGTGTCAGGGGCGGTCACGGACCGCCCCGACACGTTAACCCCTTGCACACCGCGATCAAACATGATCGCGGTGTACCGGGAGTTAAAGGGAAGCATCGGCAGGGAGGGGGCTCCCTCCGTGCTTCCCTGAGCCCCCCACGGCAGCGCAATGTGCAGCGCTGCTGCGGGGGACTCCTTTCCTCCAGGCCCCCGAATCCAAGATGGCGACGGGGGCCATCGGGGGCCTGAGGAAGCCTTCTGCAGTGCCTGTGTCAGATCGCTGATCTGTCACAGTGATCTGTGATGTGACAGATCAGCGATTTGTCACAGGACAGTGATGTCCCACCTGGGACTATTTAATAAAGTAAAAAAAAAAATAAAAAAAGTGTAAAAATAATTAAAAAAAAATCGCCAAATAAATTAGAAAAAAAAAAAAAAATATTCCCCCAATAAATCCATTTTTTGGAAATAATAAAAAAAAAACAATAAAAGTACACATATTAGGTATCGCCGCGTCCGTAACGACCCGCCCTATAAAACTGTCCCATTAGTTAACCCCTTTAGTGAACCCCTTAAAAAATAAAAATAAAAAACGAAGCAAAAAATAATGATTTATTATCATACTGCCAAACAAAAAGTGCAATAACGCGCGATCAAAAAGACGCATATAAATATCCATGGTACCGCTGAAAACGTCATCTTGTCCCGCAAAAAACGAGCTGCCACACAGCATCATCAGCGAAAAAATAAAAAAGTTATAGCTCGCAGAATAAAGCGATGCAAAAGTAATTATTTTTTATATAAAATAGTTTTCATAGCATAAAACCGACAAAAACATAAAAAAACGACCTAAATGAGGTATCGCTGTAACCGTACTGACCCGAAGAATAAAACCGCTTTATCAATTTTACCGCACGCGGAACGGTGTAAACGCACCCCCCCAAAAGAAATTCATGAAACGCTGGTTTTTCTTCATTCTGCGTCCCAAAAATCGGAATAAAAAGCGATCAAAAAATTTCACATGCCCGAAAATGGTACCAATAAAAACGTCAACTCGTCCCGCAAAAAATAAGACCTCACATGACCCGGTGGGTCAAAATACGGAAAAATTATAGCTCTCAATATGTGGTGATTCAAAAACTATTTTTACAATGAAAAGCGTCTTTTAGCGTGCGACAGCTGCCAAAAATAAAAACCGCCATAAATAGTAAATCAAACCCCCCGTTATCACCCCCTTAGTTAGGGAAAAATAATAAAATAAAAAAAAATGTATTTATTTCCATTTTTCCATTAGGGTGAGGGCTAGGGGTGTGTTGGGGTAGGGTTAGGGCTAGGGTTAGGGTTAGGGTAGGGCTAGGGTTAGGGCTAGGGTTAGGGTTAGGGCTAGGGGCATGTTGGGGTTCGGGTTGGAGTTAGAATTGGGGGTTTCCACTGTTTGGGCACATCAGGGGCTCTCCAAATGCAACATGGCGTCTGATCTCAATTCCAGCCAATTCTGAGTTGAAAAAGTCAAATGGTGCTCCTTCCCTTCCAAGCTCTGCCATGCGCCCAAACAGTGTTTTACCCCCACATGTAGGGTATCAGCCTACTCAGGACAAATTGCAAAACAATTTTTGGGGTCCAATTTCTCCTGTTACCCTTAGGAAAATAAAAAATTGGGGGCAAAAATATCATTTTTGTGGAAAAAAATGATTTTTTTATTTTCATGTCTGAGTGTTATAAACTTCTGTGAAGCACTTGGGGGTTCAAAGTGCTCACCACACATCTAGATAAGTTCCGTGGGGCGTCTAGTGTCCAAAATGGGGTCACTTGTGGGGAGTTTCAATAGTTTAGGTACATCAGGGGCTCTCCAAACGCACATGACACCCGCAGACCATTCCATCAAAGTCTGCATTCCAAAACGTCACTACTTCCCTTCCGAGCCCCGACGTGTGCCCATACAGTAGTTTTCTCCCACATATGGGGTATCAGCATACTCAGGACAAATTGGACAACAACTTTTAAGGTCCAATTTCTCCTGGTACCCTTGGGAAAATAAAAAAATGGTGACTAAAAGATCATGTTTGTGGAAAAAATACGAATTTTTTATTTTCACGCCCGGGCGTTATAAACTTCTGTGAAGCACTGGGGGGTTCAAAGTGCTCACCACACATCTAGATAAGTTCCTTGGGGGGTCTAGTTTACAAAATGGTGTCATTTGTGGGGGGTTTCCACTGTTTAGGTACATTAGGGGCTCTCCAAAGGCAACATGACACCCGCAGACCATTCCATCAAAGTCTGCATTCCAAAACGTCACTACTTCCCTTCCGAGCCCCGACGTGTGCCCATACAGTAGTTTTCTCCCACATATGGGGTATCAGCATACTCAGGATAAATTGGACAACAACTTTTGGGGTCCAATTTCTCCTGGTACCCTTGGGAAAATAAAAAGATGGTGACTAAAAGATCATGTTTGTGGAAAAAATACGAATTTTTTATTTTCACGCCCGGGCGTTATAAACTTCTGTGAAGCACTGGGGGGGTCAAAGTGCTCACCACACATCTAGATAAGTTCCTTAGGGGGTCTAGTTTCCAAAATGGTGTCATTTGTGGGGGGTTTCCACTGTTTTGGTACATCAGGAGTTTTCCAAACGCGACATGGTGTCCGATCTCAATTCCAGCCAAAAACGTCAAATGGCGCTGCTTCCCTTCCGAGCTCTGCCATGCGCCCCAAATAGTGGTTTACCCCCACATGTGGGGTATCAGCGTACTCAGAACAAATTGCACAATAACTTTTAGGGTCCTGTTACCCTTGGAAAAATAAGAATTGAGGGTGAAAAGATCATTTTTGTGGAAAAAATATGATTTTTTAATTGTATGGCTTTATGTTATAAACTTCTGTGAAGCCCATGGGGGTTCAAAGTTCCCACCACACATCTAGATAAGTTCCTTAGGGGGTCTAGTTTCCAAAATGGTGTCATTTGTGGGGGGTTTCCACTGTTTTGGTACATCAGGAGTTTTCCAAACGCGACATGGTGTCCGATCTCAATTCCAGCCAAAAACGTCAAATGGCGCTGCTTCCCTTCCGAGCTCTGCCATGCGCCCCAAATAGTGGTTTACCCCCACATGTGAGGTATCAGCGTACTCAGGACAAATTGCAAAACAATTTTTGGGGTCCAATTTCTCCTGTTACCCTTAGGAAAATAAAAAATTGGGGGCAAAAATATCATTTTTGTGGAAAAAAATGATTTTTTTATTTTCACGTCTGAGTGTTAGAAACTTCTGTGAAGCACTTGGGGGTTCAAAGTGCTCACCACACATCTAGATAAGTTCCGTGGGGCGTCTAGTGTCCAAAATGGGGTCACTTGTGGGGAGTTTCAATAGTTTAGGTACATCAGGGGCTCTCCAAACGCACATGACACCCGCAGACCATTCCATCAAAGTCTGCATTCCAAAACATCACTACTTCCTTTCCGAGCCCCGACGTGTGCCCATACAGTAGTTTTCTCCCACATATGGGGTATCAGCATACTCAGGACAAATTGGACAACAACTTTTAAGGTCCAATTTCTCCTGGTACCCTTGGAAAAATGAAAAAATGGTGAATAAAAGATCATGTTTGTGGAAAAAATACGAATTTTTTATTTTCACGCCCGGGCGTTATAAACTTCTGTGAAGCACTGGGGGGTTCAAAGTGCTCACCACACATCTAGATAAGTTCCTTGGGGGGTCTAGTTTACAAAATGGTGTCATTTGTGGGGGGTTTCCACTGTTTAGGTACATTAGGGGCTCTCCAAAGGCAACATGACACCCGCAGACCATTCCATCAAAGTCTGCATTCCAAAACGTCACTACTTCCCTTCCGAGCCCCGACGTGTGCCCATACAGTAGTTTTCTCCCACATATGGGGTATCAGCATACTCAGGATAAATTGGACAACAACTTTTGGGGTCCAATTTCTCCTGGTACCCTTGGGAAAATAAAAAAATGGTGACTAAAAGATCATGTTTGTGGAAAAAATACGAATTCTTTATTTTCACGCCCGGGCGTTATAAACTTCTGTGAAGCACTGGGGGGGTCAAAGTGCACACCACACATCTAGATAAGTTCCTTAGGGGGTCTAGTTTCCAAAATGGTGTCATTTGTGGGGGGTTTCCACTGTTTTGGTACATCAGGAGTTTTCCAAACGCGACATGGTGTCCGATCTCAATTCCAGCCAAAAACGTCAAATGGCGCTGCTTCCCTTCCGAGCTCTGCCATGCGCCCAAATAGTGGTTTACCCCCACATGTGGGGTATCAGCGTACTCAGGACAAATTGCACAATAACTTTTAGGGTCCTGTTACCCTTGGAAAAATAAGAATTGAGGGTGAAAAGATCATTTTTGTGGAAAAAATATGATTTTTTAATTGTATGGCTTTATGTTATAAACTTCTGTGAAGCCCATGGGGGTTCAAAGTTCCCACCACACATCTAGATAAGTTCCTTAGGGGGTCTAGTTTCCAAAATGGTGTCATTTGTGGGGGGTTTCCACTGTTTTGGTACATCAGGGGTTTTCCAAACGCGACATGGTGTCCGATCTCAATTCCAGCCAAAAACGTCAAATGGCGCTGCTTCCCTTCCGAGCTCTGCCATGCGCCCAAATAGTGGTTTACCCCCACATGTGGGGTATCAGCGTACTCAGGACAAATTGCACAATAACTTTTAGGGTCCTGTTACCCTTGGAAAAATAAGAATTGAGGGTGAAAAGATCATTTTTGTGGAAAAAATATGATTTTTTAATTGTATGGCTTTATGTTATAAACTTCTGTGAAGCCCATGGGGGTTCAAAGTTCCCACCACACATCTAGATAAGTTCCTTAGGGGGTCTAGTTTCCAAAATGGTGTCATTTGTGGGGGGTTTCCACTGTTTTGGTACATCAGGAGTTTTCCAAACGCGACATGGTGTTCGATCTCAATTCCAGCCAAAAACGTCAAATGGCGCTGCTTCCCTTCCGAGCTCTGCCATGCGCCCCAAATAGTGGTTTACCCCCACATGTGAGGTATCAGCATACTCAGGACAAATTGCAAAACAATTTTTGGGGTCCAATTTCTCCTGTTACCCTTAGGAAAATAAAAAATTGGGGGCAAAAATATCATTTTTGTGGAAAAAAATGATTTTTTTATTTTCACGTCTGAGTGTTAGAAACTTCTGTGAAGCACTTGGGGGTTCAAAGTGCTCACCACACATCTAGATAAGTTCCGTGGGGCGTCTAGTGTCCAAAATGGGGTCAGTTGTGGGGAGTTTCAATAGTTTAGGTACATCAGGGGCTCTCCAAACGCACATGACACCCGCAGACCATTCCATCAAAGTCTGCATTCCAAAACATCACTACTTCCTTTCCGAGCCCCGACGTGTGCCCATACAGTAGTTTTCTCCCACATGTGGGGTATCAGCATACTCAGGACAAATTGGACAACAACTTTTAAGGTCCAATTTCTCCTGGTACCCTTGGAAAAATGAAAAAATGGTGAATAAAAGATCATGTTTGTGGAAAAAATACGAATTTTTTATTTTCACGCCCGGGCGTTATAAACTTCTGTGAAGCACTGGGGGGTTCAAAGTGCTCACCACACATCTAGATAAGTTCCTTGGGGGGTCTAGTTTACAAAATGGTGTCATTTGTGGGGGGTTTCCACTGTTTAGGTACATTAGGGGCTCTCCAAAGGCAACATGACACCCGCAGACCATTCCATCAAAGTCTGCATTCCAAAACGTCACTACTTCCCTTCCGAGCCCCGACGTGTGCCCATACAGTAGTTTTCTCCCACATATGGGGTATCAGCATACTCAGGATAAATTGGACAACAACTTTTGGGGTCCAATTTCTCCTGGTACCCTTGGGAAAATAAAAAAATGGTGACTAAAAGATCATGTTTGTGGAAAAAATACGAATTCTTTATTTTCACGCCCGGGCGTTATAAACTTCTGTGAAGCACTGGGGGGGTCAAAGTGCACACCACACATCTAGATAAGTTCCTTAGGGGGTCTAGTTTCCAAAATGGTGTCATTTGTGGGGGGTTTCCACTGTTTTGGTACATCAGGGGTTTTCCAAACGCGACATGGTGTCCGATCTCAATTCCAGCCAAAAACGTCAAATGGCGCTGCTTCCCTTCCGAGCTCTGCCATGCGCCCAAATAGTGGTTTACCCCCACATGTGGGGTATCAGCGTACTCAGGACAAATTGCACAATAACTTTTAGGGTCCTGTTACCCTTGGAAAAATAAGAATTGAGGGTGAAAAGATCATTTTTGTGGAAAAAATATGATTTTTTAATTGTATGGCTTTATGTTATAAACTTCTGTGAAGCCCATGGGGGTTCAAAGTTCTCACCACACATCTAGATAAGTTCCTTAGGGGGTCTAGTTTCCAAAATGGTGTCATTTGTGGGGGGTTTCCACTGTTTTGGTACATCAGGGGTTTTCCAAGCGCGACATGGTGTCCGATCTCAATTCCAGCCAAAAACGTCAAATGGCTCTGCTTCCCTTCCGAGCTCTGCCATGCGCCCAAATAGTGGTTTACCCCCACATGTGGGGTATCAGCGTACTCAGGACAAATTGCACAATAACTTTTAGGGTCCTGTTACCCTTGGGAAAATTATAATTGGGGTGAAAAGATCATTTTTGTGGAAAAAATATGATTTTTTAATTGTACCTCTGTACGTTATAAACTTTTGTAAAGCCTAGTAGGGGTCTAGTTTCCAAAATGGGGTCACTTGTAGGGGGTTTCCACTGTTTAGGTACATCAGGGACTCTCCAAACGTGACATGGCGTCCAATATGAATTCCAGCCAATTTTGCATTGAAAAAGTCAAACGGCGCTCCTTCCATTCTGAGCTCTGCCATGCGCCGAAACAGTCGTTCCCCCCCAAATATCAGGTATCTGCGTACTCAGGACAAATTGCACAATAACTTTTGCAGTCCAATTTCTCCTGTTACCCTTGGTAAAATAAAAACAATTGAACCTGAATTATTTTTTTTATGAAAAAAAGATGTTCATTTTTTTTTAAATATTCAAAAAAATTCCTGTGACGCACCTAAAGGGTTAATAAACTTCTTGAATGTGGTTTTGAGCACCTTAAGGGGTGCAGTTTTTAGAATGGTATCACTTTTGGGTATTTTCTATCATATAGACCCCTCAAAGTGGCTTCAAATGTGATGTGGTCCTAAAAATAAAATGGTGTTGTAAAAATGAGAAATCGCTGGTCAACTTTTAACCCTTATAACTTCCTAACAAAAAAAAATTTTGGTTCCAAAATTGTGCTGATGTAAAGTAAACATGTGGGAAATGTTAGTTATCAAGTTTTTTGTGTGCCGTATCTCGGTGATTTAAGGGCATAAAAATTCAAAGTTGGAAAATTGCGAAATTTTCAAAATTTTCGCCAAATTTCCGTTTTTCTCACAAATAAACACAAGTTATTTGAATGAAATTTTACCACTAACATGAAGTACAATATGTCACGAGAAAACATTGTCAGAATCACCGGGATCCATGGAAGCGTTCCAGAGTTATGACCTCATAAAGGTACAGTGGTCAGAATTGTAAAAATTGGCCCGGTCATGAATGTGCAAACCACCCTTGGGGGTGAAGGGGTTAAAGAGGGTATCTGGAACTTTGCAAAAATAAAAAAGTGCCTAAGCAATAACAGGAAGGTAATTGCAACTTGCCTACCTGTTGTGCATGGCACTATTCTTCCTCGGCACAGAGTGGTAACAGACACTCCTGCCGGGAATTCAGCTGCCTGTGCTGATGCGACGAGGCGTGACTTCCGAAGTCATTCAAATTGACAGCTGGCTCCACCAGTTAGGCAGCAGCCGATCCTTCTGCCAATCATTATGACCTCGGATTCAATTCCGTTAAAAAAAACAAAGGCCTTTATTTAAATGTTGGACAAGGTTAACATCGGGCTAGGTACATGAAAAGCCCCGGATCTGGCCAGTTGGGCTGCTGCTCATGTTGCCCTGCTCCCCCTGCATGGCTGATGGTGCAGCAGCAGACGGTCCTGCTTGTGGATGTGGTCCTGGTGGTGGGGTTTGTGGCACAGGCACTGGGTTTTCCTGAGAGGAATCTTCACCCATGCTTCTTGGAGGGGGAGAAGATGGGCCAGCCACCTCATCCCCTACAGACCCAGGATCTATGATGTGCTCGGTATCTGAGCCAGTTCCTCTCTCCGTAAGGTTGGACTGAGTTTTATTATGAAATAGAACAGAGCCAAAAATAAATCAGTTTTTTTGGCCCTGTAAAGTATCTGTACAATGTGGTGTGAGGTATCTACTTATGGTCTCATATCCAGAATAGGAGCGAGGAAGGAGAGGCGGTCATAATAGATGTATTTCCTCTTTATGTAGCCCGCATCACCACTCCTGGACCGCTGCTGACGTTCCCGCCTGTATTGGTAGTGGATGCTGCGCCAGCAACTCATCACATCTTCCACTGCAATGTGACAGGAAATATTCTCAACTTCACATATTTGATAGGTCAAATTTGCTACCTGTAGCCTAGGCATGTGGCATTCTGGGGTGTGCTTTCTACCCAGGGTGGAATATAATATTTGGGGCATCCAGGCCAGATACACAGGGGCACAATAGTTTATGTATCAAGTAACTACACTTAATAACTTGGTTGGCTAGGAGGATGAGGAGCTTGTGGGCTGGGCCAAATTATGGCAGTGTAAAACCATGGGTCACATCAAAATGTACCCGCCTCATGAGGCAAAAGTACAAGCACAGGAAGGGGGGGCTGATTCTAAATGCATTTTTTGAAGTGAGGTAATTTTAAACAGTTTTTGGGTTGTACTTACTCAGTTGCTGCTGCTCCTCACGTGGCCAATCACCAAAATCGTGGAACATCTGGCGACATATGCGCCTCCATGACGCCTCCTTTCTTGCCCGGTTGGCATAATGGGCATCATGTTGGTCCCAGATTAATGGCCGCTGCTACACTAAGGCAATCAGCATCTCCACATTGAGGAAATATGGCGCCATGACGCTGCAGGACTCTGTGGAGGCGTACTTCCTGGATGTCTGGAGCGCTTTTTCAGCTCATTTGCATGTCTAAGCTTCCTGATGATGGATTGGCCCATTTCCTGTCACCTGCCAAAAGACCTGCGTATTTCTCGCAAGTCACACGTGTGGTCCGTGTGTAATCCATTTTTTTTGCGCACCCATAGACTTGCATTGGCGTACTACGGGCGTAGTACGCTGACAATCGCAGCATGCTGTGATTGGCACGCACCGTAGAATACGGGCGAGAATTATACGGCTTTTGGGAGCAAACCCATAGAGAATCATTTGTACGTGTGTAATGCGTGCCTTTAACGCCTCTCACTCGTCCATATTCCTCTCTAGTGTGACCTCGGGCTAACTCTCACATACCCTCCGATTCTCCGCTCAGAAACCGGCAAATCCTCACAGTGCACAGTGTGTGCACTGGGGTTATTCATAAGTCTATGGTCAGACAGAGTGACTGCAGACTGGTCAATTTGGACCGGACAACCCCTTTACTCAGAAAGTAACAATGAGTTGATTGCTGTAGCTTTCTTAAAAGTACTATTTTATCAGCAATAGATCACCAGAGGACTAGAATACCGTCTACCATGTAGTCTTACATATTCATGAGCTCTGTATAAGCCCGCCCACACATCTGATTGGCAGCTTGCTGCCTATGCACAGTGCACACAGAGAGCTGACAATCACTGGTGTGGGTGCAGATACACAGGGCTCAGTGTTTAGAGAACAGGCAGATCTGCAGTATTGAAGACTGTTTTCAATGAAAGTTTACAGCAAGCAGCAAAGAAAGTGTCATATTACTGGAATCAGGATCTCTGCCCTACTTCATGGTGCACTCAGATGGGATAGCAAAAACCTGGTGACAAATTTTCATTAACTATCAGTGCTATGTGGGCTAATGTTCACTTTCAGTGCAATGTTGTGAATGTTGTTACCTCCTTTCCAAACAAGATATAGATACCTTTCCTCTCAGCCTTGTAAAACTAAAGCTCAATATGCGTGTATGCTTGTGTGATTTTTACAAGGCTATATGAGTTGTAACGTGAGGTTTTTATTGTTGCAGGCTGAAATAAATATATTGTTTTAGAATCAATGAATTCAAGAAGTTAAAGGTGGTGGACTCATGTCCTTCCTTGATTGCGTGGTATGTACATTAACTTTACAGTCCACGGGTATAAGAATGAAGGAGATCCACTAGCACAGACTTGGGACTAGCATTATGAACTGCGACATATTATTTTCAATATATCAGGTGTCTGTTCAATTTTTGCAGGAAGAGCTTTAACAATGGATATATCTTGTAACTCTCCAATGTTTAGAAAATGCTAGCCAAAATACCTCCCAAATGTAAGCAATCAAATTATTGTTTTGTGATATGGTAGAAGCATATAAAACAAGTTGGTATCGAATTCCATGATAAGTGACCTTAGTAAAAGTCACTTGTATGAAACTTGACCATTTCCATGTGTTTCTTACAAAGATTTTTAAGTGGTTTAAATAAGTGATGTTGTATAATAAATAAATGACATATATAGTCAGTGCAACTTTCCTGAAGTCCACTGATCACACCAGTCAAACAAAATCTGTTTGTACCTGGAACTAAAATGTTAAGGATAGTGTTCTCGTGTGTTCCAGTAAAAACAAATATCACTTCCCAAACCACAGAATATGATTACATTGACTAAATAATGACAAAACGTTGTTTATTTTTGTATTTGATTAAGTTAAAGCGAAAGATTGGTACAAGGCAAACCTCTCAGTGATCAGATTAAATACACTTCCTTGTTTCCAACCCGCACATTCTAAAGAATTCTTTTGTTCTTCTGCTAAAATTGCATTTTTATATTCTATAGTGAGAAAATACAAGTATACACAATACTTCAGTGTGTTCTCAAAAACTACCTAAAAAAGTCCTTTATTGTTTTTTCTTGTTAGTGATTTTTCAAAGTTTCAAAGTTTTTTCACATAGATATTCAGTTTTTTTTGCGTTTCATATTTTTGTTAGTATTATTTTTATAAAAGTTTTTTAAACATATTCTATCTGTTAAGGTTTGAATTCTTGTTCCAATAGGAAACTCTTTGTGTATCTACATCCATCACAATTTTATAGATAGGTGTTAGGCGTCGGGTTCCTGCAGCGGCTCAGCAGGAATCCAGAGCTTCACATTCTGCTGTCTCTCATTGTCTATCTACCGCAGAGGAGATTGCTCAGCAGTCTCAGCGTCCCATATGCTCAGCCCAGACCTGCTCTGTGGGTCTGGCTGTTGCTGCCACCTTTGGGTCAGCAATAGCAATGCAGACTGCTTTGCAGCAAAACGCTTCAGAGGCTGTCCTCTCGTCGCGCTACTGGGCATGCTCACGAGACGATCTCCCATTGGAGATCGGGAGTCACATGCTCAGGTCCTTCTCCTGATCTCATTGGACCATCTCAGAGATCTGGAAGCTACCGGAAGCGTACGGCTATAAAATCTCGGCCATGCGCTAGTATAGTCTCTAGTTGCTACTGTGTGAATGATGATGGATGCATGAACCTGCGAATGACTCATTAAGATCCCCTTCCTCTGATATTATGAGTGTGTATAGGGACTTAGGTTTAGAGTCTGCGCCAGCCAGTGGCAAGCTTCAAGCCACAACAGCATCCTTCACAGTGCTAGCGTCCGACAGTGCGCCTGCTATCGGGCATTGTTGATTAGCGGCAGTGTCTGTCGCCGCGCTGCAGTCTGCAGCTCCTCTTGGCGTCCGCAGTTGCGACGCCGCACGCACGGTGGGTCTAGATGGACTCTAACCCTCTGCCTAGGGTTCAGCTCCTGTGACCTTATACCGTGCGTGCACTTCTCTGAGATCTGTGAGTCCAACAAGCTCAGCATATATGTTAATACCTTAGGCGTCTCTGTGAAGCTAACAGAGTACGCTCAGTGCACACTGGGTGACGTCCAACCCGCGTGCAATAATACCGCCATATTTAGTGTTCGCCATTATTTAGCAGCAGTGTTAACACCTTGTGCACGGTGGACCCCGAGCGGTGAACGCACTTTACTATTTATTTATTTAGTGCGTCTCGCCATTCCTAACAGATAGGTATTAGTGTTTTATTATCTGTCTCCACACTAGCAAAATTGTTCCTGCTTCAAAAAAAGCATAAGGGAAGTTATAAACTCATCAATTATAACTTTAAAAACACTGACAGGTAAAGTGAAGAACATTGATTATTTGTTACAATAAGGAGTTGTGAAGCATGGGTGGATTTAGGCATCAAATGAACAAGTTAAATTTGATGTCTTAGAAGTAAGAAAATGGGCAAAATCATGATATCTGAGCATTTTCAAAATGTTCCCAGTATAAAGTGGATAGTACTAGGGATGAGCAGATCGCTTGAAATTGAAATTTGTCTGCTTTGACGAATTTTCCCAGTAATAAAATTTGAATTGCATATTTAAATCACCTCTAATTGGCTAGAAAATATTTGTAGAACATGGAGAGTTCCCCTTGGAATCAAATGAACACATTTTGAGCTTTATAATGCAAAAAAACCCCTTTTCAATGTCTAAATAACATCATTAGTTTACTGTTAGGGACTCGTAAGCATGGGGACCCTTGACTAGGGTTACAAGCTTATATATTTTGGCCAAAATATCAACAAATTCCCCAATATTTATGTATTTTTTGCATTATTTTTTCGGGGTGCAGCCTAGCCCAAACACGTCTGGTCTCACATGAGAGCTGGGATGCATTGAGAGTGTTCTGGCCAGCCCGTCTAATCAAAACGTAAGGGCGTGACTTATAGGCTGTGAACCAGACACTATACAGTACCCTTATGTCAACAGCTCCCTATGCGGGCCTTCATTGTGCAATTGCATACTGGGCAGTCACCCCCACCAGGAATGGGTAGGTGGAGAGTGGCTGTTGATCCAGTATTTTGCACCTGTGTTGCTAATATCTTGTTATATGGGCTGGCTGCACCCTGTAGTGCATTTGTTCTAAGATCTGGGCAGGTAAGCGGTGCTGCCTTTTTTTTCTGCTGTTTAATAATGTCTAAATAACTTCAACCTGTCTGGCTAGGAGAAAACAGAATGTAACAGGAAGTAACCAACAGCATATTTAACAACATACCGTATTTTTCGGACCATAAGACGCACTTTTTTCCCCCCAAAATTTTTGGGGAAAGTGGGGGGTGCATCTTATGGTCGCAATATACTCACCTCCGGGGCTCTGCGGTGGTGGCAGTGGGTGGGGCTCTGCGGTGCGGTGGTGGCAGCGAGCGGGGCTCTGCGGGGCGGTGGTGCAGGGGCGGCGGCTCCTCCGGCATTTCCTCCAAGCCCGGAGGCTCCCCGCACATCCCTTGCTGGCGAAATCTCGGGGGACGAGATCTCGTCCCCCGAGATTTCGGGACGAGATCTGAACCCGCGCATGCACCGTCCCCGGACCGGCGGCCATCTTCCCGGTGTCCATGTTCCCGGAGGCCACCGCAACATGGCGACGGCCAGCAAGGGATGTGCGGGGGGCCTCCGGGCTTGGAGGAAATGCCGGCGGAGCCGCCGCCCCTGCACCGGAGCACAGCCCGCCACCACCACCGCCCCGCAGAGGCCCACCTGCCCCAGCACAACTGCCCCAGCCTCAGGACAGCCGCCCCAGCCTCAGGACAGCTGCCTCAGGACAGCTGCCCCAGCCCCACACAGCTGCCCCAGCCTCAGGACAGCTGCCCCAGCACAGCTGCCCCAGCCTCAGGACAGCTGCCCCAGCCCCACACAGCTGCCCCAGCCTCAAGACAGCTGCCCCAGCCTCAGGACAGCTGCCCCTGCCCCACACAGCTGCCCCAGCCTCAGGACAGCTGCCCCAGCACAGCTGTCCCAGCCTCAGGACAGCTGCCCCTGCCCCACACAGCTGCCCCAGACTCAGGACAGCTTCCCCAGCACAGCTGCCCCAGCACAGCTGCCCCAGCCTCAGGACAGCTGCCCCAGCACAGCTGCCCCTGCCCCAGCACAGCTGCCCCAGCCTCAGGACAGCTGCCCCAGCGCAGCTGCCCCTGCCCCTGCGCAGCTGCCCCAGCACAACCAACCTGCCCCAGCACAGAGCCACCACTGCACGAGCCTGGAGCACTGAATGACCCCTGTGACTACTCCTCCACCTGTGCCGGATCCCTTCCCAGGTAAGCTGAATTCGGACTGTAAGATGGACCCCCATTTGACACATTATTATTTTTTTCCCTATTTTCCTTCTGAAAATTGGGGTGCGTCTTATGGTCCGGTGCGTCTTATAGTCCGAAAAATACGGTACTTCAGTATCAGACTTTTTAGGCTGCCTAAATTGTACAAATGGTCTGAAAATGATCCTTTTTGAGGGGGTGATACACGCATGCATTGCTGTTTATAGACTGGTGGTGCAAAAGGAAGAAGTTGTGGCATGCACCTGCCAGAGGCACAGGAGGACAAATTTGACTTGTGTTTAGTACTGCTACTGCCAGTATGGCTGCTATCAGAAATATCTGTGGTGTTAGTGCTGCTGCTAGTGGAAACCACATTCTTATCTGTGGATCTTATCTGTTTAAAGCCAGTAATGAAGTAAGGATTGCAAGGGAGACCAAAAGCCATAAAAAAGATTTTTAGGGGTATGTTAAAAGCAAAAGAAAAGTCAAAGATGCTTTAGGATTTTTACAGGATAAAAAAGTGTGAAGTGGTCAAAAATGATGTTGAGAAGACTGAATTTTAAATTCCCATTTTGCTTCTGTGTTATCTAAGAAAGCAGTTGTAAAACTGATCTTCACTGTGCTATTGAAGGAATGCAAGAATCCACATTATCTATAAACAGAGAGATGGTGAGTGAATACTTATCTAATTCAAATGAATTTAAATCTCATGGTGCAGATTTAGTACATCTAGGGTATTGAAAGAGATAGCAGAGGAAATTGCAGAACCACTATCCAGAATCTTTGAAAAATCTCGGAGAACAGGAAAAGACTCAGAAGATTGGAGAAGGGCAAATGTTTTTCTTAACTTCAAAAAAGTAAAGATTGAGCCAAAAAATTACAAGCCGGTGAGCCTTTCTTCTATAAAAGGAAAGATCTTTCAACAAATTGTTATCAGCATGTATGTAAGTACTTGGAAAAGAATACAGTAATTAACCAAAGCCAGAATGGGTTTGTAGCAAGTCATATCAGACTAATCTAATTTCCTTCTATGATGGAATCACTGACTGGGTTGATTAGGGAAATGGGTAGATATAATATATCTCCAATTCAGCAGAGCATTTGATAAAGTAACTCATACTATCCTTATTGAAAATATGACCAAGTATGGAATTAACAAGGCTAAAGTTAGGTGGATTTTTAACTGGCTCAGTTATCATACTCAAAGAATGGTAATAAATGTTAATAAATGGTTGCACATTCAATTGGAAGTGGAGTAACACAAGGCTTTGTCCTAGCCCCAGTATTGTTCAACATTTTTATAAATTATCTAGATAAAGGAACTGAAGGTAAACTAATCAAATTTGCAGATGATGCAAAGCTAGGAGGGATAGCTAACATTAGAGAAGACAGAGAAATGATTCAGAAGGATCTAGATAAGCTTGGTCAATGGGAAGTGACTAATAGAATATTATTTATCAAGGAGAAATGCAAGATTCTACATCTGGGTAAGAAAAACAAACATTGCACCTACAGAATGGGAGGAATAGAACTAAACAACAGCATGTGTGAAAAAGACTTGGGTATACTAATAAAGCACATGAATCAACAGTATGATGCAGCAGCAAAAAAGACAAATACACTTCTGGGATGTATTAAGAGAAGCATAGAGTCTAGATTATGTGAAGTAATTACTGCCCCTCTACTCTTCCTTGGCCAGACCTCCTGTCGAATTCTGTGTTAGTTGTGGAAGAAACAAAAGATCAGAGTTCATAGAAGGAACCTACACAACCTTCAGGATTTAAAGAGTGCTTGTGTGGAAGATAGGGTCAAAATCACACCTGAGCAATGCATTTGACTAGTTTCTCCATAAAGAAGATATCTTAAAGTTGTTATCACCAACAAAGGCTTCTGTAGGAAGTATTACAAATATTTCAGCAATCATGTTCAATACCTTTTCCATGTGCCATTTATCATTATTACACATAACTTAATTTATGGAAAAAGGGGCTAAATAAAGCATGTACTGTAATTTCATTGTTTATGTATAAATAAATTACCACCTTGCATCTCTCTGTTAACCTATTCGTGACCGGAGCTTTTTTCGATTTTTTGTTTTTCGCTCTCCTCCTTCCCAGAGCCATAACTTTTTTATTTTTCTGTCAATATGGCCTTGTGAGAGCTTACAGTCATATGTTAAAGTTTGGGCACCCCTATTATTGTTAACCTTTTTTCTTTATAACAATTTTGGTTTTTGCAACATCTATTTCAGTTTCATATATCTAATAACTGATGGACTCAGTTATATTTATGGATTCAAATGAGGTTTATTGTACTAATGGAAAATGGGCAATCTGCATTTAAACAAAATTTGACCGGTGCAAAAGTATGGGCACCCTTATCATTTTCTTGATTTGAACACTCCTAACTACTTTTTACTGACTTCCTGAAGCACTAAATTGGTTTTCTAACCTCAATGAGTTTTGAACTTCATAGCCAGGTGTATCAAATCATGAGAAAAGGTATTTAAGGTAGCCACTTGCAAGTAGTACTCCTATTTGATTCTCCTATGAAGAGTGGCATCATGGGCTCCTCAAAACAACTCTCAAATGATCTGAAAACAAAGATTATTCAACATAGCTTTTCAGGGGAAGGATACAAAAAGTTGTCTCAGAGATTTAACCTGTCAGTTTCCACTGTGAGGAACATAGTAAGGAAATGGAAGAACACAGGTACAGTTCTTGTTAAGCCCAGAAGTGGCAGGCCAAGAAAAATATCAGAAAGGCAGAGAAGAAGAATGGTGAGAACAGTCAAGGACAATCCACAGACCACCTCCAAAGACCAGCAGCATCATCTTGCTGCAGATGGTGTCACTGTGCATCGGTCAACAATACAGCGCACTTTGCACAAGGAGAAGCTGTATGGGAGAGTGATGCGAAAGAAGCCGTTTCTGCAAGCACGCCACAAACAGAGTCGCCTGAGGTATGCAAAAGCACATTTGGACAAGCCAATTACATTTTGTAAGAAGGTCCTGTGGACTGATGAAACAAAGATTGAGTTGTTTGGTCATACAAAAAGGCGTTATGCATGGAGGCTAAAAAACACAGCATTCCAAGAAAAACGCTTGCTACCCACAGTAAAATTTGGTGGAAGTTCCATCATGCTTTGGGGCTGTGTGGCCAATGCCGGCACCGGGAATCTTGTTAAAGTTGAGGGTCGCATGGATTCAACTCAGTATCAGCAGATTCTTGACAATAATGTGCAAGAATCAGTGACGAAGTTGAAGTTACGCAGGGGATAGATATTTCAGCAAGACAATGATCCAAAACACCGCTCCAAATCTACTCAGGCATTCATGCAGAGGAACAATTACAATGTTCTGGAATGGCCATCCCAGTCCCCAGACCTGAATATTATTGAACATCTGTGGGATGATTTGAAGCGGGCTGTCCATGCTCGGCGACCATCAAACTTAACTGAACTGGAATTGTTTTGTAAACAGGAATGGTCACAAATACCTTCATCCAGGATCCAGGAACTCATTAATAGCTACAGGAAGTGACTAGAGGCTGTTATTTTTGCAAAAGGAGGATCTACGAAATATTAATGTCACTTTTATGTTGAGGTGCCCATACTTTTGCACCAGTCAAATTTTGTGTAAATGCAGATTGCACATTTACTGTTAGTACAATAAACCTCATTTGAATCCAGAAATATAGCTGAGTCCATCAGTTATTAGATATCTGAAACTGAAATAGCTGTTGCAAAAACCAAAATTGTTATAAAGAAAAAAGGTTAACATTAATAGGGGTGCCCAAACTTTAACATATGACTGTATTTTTTGTGGGACGAGTTGTACTTTTAAACGACATCATTGGTTTTAGCATGTCCTGTACTCGAAAACGGGAAAAAAATTCCAAGTGCGGTGAAATTGCAAAAAAAGAGCAATCCCACACTTGTTTTTTGCTTGGCTTTTTTTGCTAGGTTCAATAAATGCAAAAACTGAACTGCCATTATGATTCTCCAGGTCATTACGAGTTCATAGACACCAAACATGTCTAGGTTCTCTTTTATTTAAGTGGTGAAAAAAAGTTTGCTAAAAAAAATGCTCAATTTTTCGATACCCGTGGCGTCTTCATTTTTCGTGATCTGGGGTAGGGTGAGGGCTTATTTTTTGCGTGCCGGGCTGAAGTTTTTAATGATACCATTTTGGTGCAGATACGTTCTTTTGATCGCCCGTTATTGCATTTTAATGCATTGTCGCGGCGACCAAAAAAACGTAATTCTGGAATTTTGAATTTTTTTCTCGCTACGCCATTTAGCGATCTGGTTAATACTTTTTCGTATTATTGATAGATCGGGCGATTCTGAATGTGGTGATACCTAAAATGTGTATGTGTGATTTTTTTTTAATAGTTTTATTTTGATTGGGGCGAAAGGGGGTGATTTGAACGTTTAGGTTTTTTTAATTTTTTCTATTTTTAAACATTTTTTTTTTACTTTTGGCATGCTTCAATAGTCTCCTTAGGAGGCTTGAAGCATGCACAACCCGATCGGCTCTGCTACATATGGGCCATGAGCAGATCGCTCATATGTAGCAGATTTGCTGCAGTGCTTTGAGTGCCGGCCACCGGGCGGTGTTCAAAGCAATCTGCCTGCAACAACCATATAGGTCTCTGGTTGTCCAGGCAACTCGTCGCCGATCCCCGATCATGCTACTCTACTTGAGATACAGTTTGAACAATGAGAATGTTTTTCATTGTGAACACTTATAATGTCAATAAAAAATATATATAATTCCATATTTTTTATAATAAATATGCTTGTCCTAACTAATCACTGTGTTCAGACAAGTCTGATATATTTGGCAAACTTTGTGTAGATCAATTATTAAGTCAAAGCTTGATTGTTTCCTATCAGAGTATGATGCTCATACACACATGTATTTATCCTTTTGGAATGACATGATGCTCCTTTGCTTTAATTGAGTTGCTGTTTACTGTTAGTCCATGATCGCACTACCGTTTATAATGCGAGAAACTTGCACGAGTTTCTCGCATCAACATCCGGCGCTCAGGACTGGAGCTGCTGCTGCATAGAAATACATGCAGCCACAGCTCCGCTCCTGCGTGCTGGAGGCAGTGTCGGGTGTTGATGCGAGAGACTCGTGCGAGTTTCTCACACCACACACGGTAGTGTGATCCCAGCCTTACCTAGCAAATCACAATGCATGCTTGAAGAAGTGGTTATGTCCCCAAAATATCCATGTGTGTTTCTCTGTATTTATTATTAGAATTTTACTTGGAAATTAATGATATTTATCTTCTTTGTATATTCTTTGTATATTAACACATGAAATATATTCTCTATGAATTGGTTATGGACACCCAAGGCTCTCATTAATGTAGAAATGAAGCATGCCGGCCTGATCCAATCCCAGAGAAGAGCTCTTGTACAATAATCTGCAGAAAAGCCAATGCTGAAAACTATAGAAAGGCTTTAGATTCTTACACTCCGTGCACACAAGGGCATGACTTTTTTGAGCTGCTCATTATGTTTATATAGCTTCACATTCCTGGCTTTCCATAATTGGGTTCCAGTACTGCTTGGTCCTACTCTTTATTCACAGGGAGGTAATTTTCGACAAATGGTAAGATTTTAACACTAGATGTTAGGACTGTCCTGACTGGGCACACCTTGATGCTGGTTGGAGGACTTTTACGATTTTTCTTTTTAATGAAAAGCAGTGCTTACTGAGTACCCCATGTCATTTATAGGCACTATTGCTTTGTACTTACTTATAGCAGGGTATATTTTCATTTTGTTTCTAACTTAGGTTTTGCTTGTATAATGACCAGTGTGAACATGCTCTTCCTTTGATTGTATACCAACTTATATTCCAGTTTATTATTATTCGGTTTTGCTACAGAAAAGTGTCAGAACATACAATGAATCGCAATTTTCTATGTATGAGGTTGCGTTATGCCCATGTTCATCCCTGTTCACCACCTAAAGCATGTGATCAGAACAAGACCATGTAACATTGGAAGATTCCAGGGTATCATGAATTTCAGTTTTTTAAATCATGTGGTTGGCCGGTTGCGTTGGCATTGTGGGAAGAAGGCCAGTCTAGGTAATGTTCTTTTGGAAAGTATTGGGTTGTAGTATTAATTTTTCTAGTTTTTGCACCTTTTAGATCAGAGATTGTCAAGAATTCAAAAAAATGTCTGCTTTTTTTTTTTTCCAGAAACAGCAGCAATTCTGTTCATGTCAAGAGGTGTAGCTTATCTCTATCAACATTAATAAGGAGGTTTATTAACCCCTAATATACCTGGATGTCCTACTATTTATTTATCTATTATATTTTCATATTTTTCATGGTATCCGCTCACATATTTTGTATTATATAGGCGCTCTTATGTAACCTAACTGCACATGACTGCTATGGTGCG
This sequence comes from Dendrobates tinctorius, assembly GCF_039654945.1. Taxonomy (NCBI): domain Eukaryota; kingdom Metazoa; phylum Chordata; class Amphibia; order Anura; family Dendrobatidae; genus Dendrobates; species Dendrobates tinctorius. The sequence goes on from NW_027361749.1 coordinate 14,455,298, forward strand.
GCCATTCATTTGCATATTGTGTCCTCATTATTTTTATGTAAATTTACACCCTTTTTTTAAAAAAAAGTTTTTTATCTGTTCCTAATAAAGTATTAAGTAATTTTAGACATAGCTTCCTTCCGTTTCTTTGATGTTTTAACATTAATAAGGATCGGCTACAATATAAAACATGGCCAAGAAACGAGGAGATGCTGTTTTTAGAAAAAAAAAATAGCAGGATCTTTTTCTAATTATGGCCAGCCTCTTTAATTTTTAACTATGTTAGGCTGGTTTCACATTAGCGCTTTTGAGCGCAGCGACGGCCTGCGCACGGCCGCCACTAAGCCCCGCCCCCTGCCGCGCCTCCGCCGGTAGCTCCGCCTACCGGCGCATGACGCTGCATGCGTCCCCTATCTTTATCTCTGGGGGCGCAGGCCGTGCGCAGTATGCTTTTGGCGGCGCATACGTCCTTTTGACGGTGCGCCGACCTGCGCCAAACACAACCTGCTGCAGTTTGGTTGCGCTTGGCGCACCGTCAAAAAGGCGCATGCGCCGCCAAACGCATACTGCGCATGGCCTGCGCCCCCAGTGATAAAGATAGGGGATGCAGGATGCATGCAGCGTCATGCGCTGTTAGGCGGAGCTACCGGCGGAGGCGCGGCAGGGGCGGAGCTTAGCGGCGGCCGTGCGCAGGCCGTCGCTGCGCTCAAAAGCGCTAATGTGAAACCAGCCTTACCTGCACTTATGGATTCTGACTGTATAAGTGTAATAAATATCAGAAAACATATTTATCACATTAATAAAATGATGTAATCCTGAACCACTATATTATTATTATTATTATTATTATTATTATTCAAAATATAATATTGTATATAATGGTAATAAAATTGTTTTGCATCATTGTTTTACAAGTCAATTTGAGTGCACTCTTCATCTAACTCTGTTATCTACTGCACAGTGTACAATCCTAGTGACATTTCGATGGAAGGAAAACGCAACATTTTGGCATTAGGAGAAAGGTGATTGATAACATGCTGCAGAATCAATCTGCAGAGGAAACCCTTAACTGCAATGTTATAAGGTATCTTCCATTTATTTTACATGAAGATAATGATTAATGTGTCTGCACTGAACAGAACTGCAGTGTGGTGAATATTAACGCCAATGACTAAAGAATAAACACATAACTCATAGAAATAAAAGACGTGACTGACAGAAAAGAACATAAGTCAATGTCAGTGCATTCATAAATATCTGTTATGTTACTGCAAATAACGTCCTTCATCTTCATCCCTTTTCATTAATTTCCAGATTAATAATTTTGTTGTAAATTCTAACATCTCAAATATCAATCACGCTTGTCTCGGATGCATATCTGGCCACAAATCAAATATGTATAACCAGCAAAATAATTCTTATCACATACATTAGTTATGCTTGTCTAACAGAGTGGTAAGGCTGGGACCAGGCTGGATTCAGTAAATATCTCCTTCCCCCATTCCAGCCTTCTGCAAGTCTACAATTTTTTGCATGGTGTCCTTAGACAGCTTTTTTTGTCTTGGCCATGGTGGAGAGGTTGGAGTATGATTGATTGAGTGTGTGGACAGGTGTCTTTTATACAGTTAACAAGTTCAAACAAGTACATTTAATACAGGTAATGAGTACAAAGTAGGAGGGCTTCTTAAAGAAAAACTAACAGGTCTGCAAGAGCAAAAATCCTAGTTGGTTGGTAGGTGATCAAATACTTATTTCATGCAATAAAATCCAATTTAATTATTTAAAAATCATACAATATGATTTGCTCATTTTTATTTTTAGATTTTGTTTCTCACAGTTGACGTGTACCTACTATAAAAATTACATACCTCTGTGGTTTATCACATCTTTGGGAAGCTGAGTTCAAATTCCCTAGTCATATTTATGCCTGATTACTGCCACACCTGTTCTCAATAAAAAAAAACACTTAAACAGGACCTGCCTGGCAAAGTAAAGAAGACTAAAAGAAAATCAAAAGGTAGACATCATGCCGCAACCCATGCCACAATCTGTTTAGTTGTGTTATCTTTGTCTAATATTTACATTTGTTTTGTGATCTGAAACATTTAAGTGTGACAAACATGCAAAAGAATAGGAAATCAGTAAGGTGGCAAGTACTTTTTCACACCACTGTATATATATATATAGCTGGTGAAATAAGTATTAAACAAGTCAACACATTTCTAAGTAATATATTCCTAAAGGTGCTATTGACATGAAATCCTCACCAGACATCAATAATCCAATTTACACAGGCAAAATATCAATCCATAGACACTTTTGCAGTCACAATTCTGCAGATTGCTATTGGACACATTTGTCAAAGAATTCTTTGATGAAGTTCTGTAATCAGGCCTGGATTGATAATCTGCCCAACCGGGCAATTTCCCGCTGGGCCGGGATGTGTGCGACTCTGTGGGCCGCTGGAGTGGCGGCACCTGCTCATCTGGCCGCCGCCCATGCGGTCACCGGCCCGTTTTAAATTTTTGCCGCCGGCCCTTTAAATCTGTGGGCATGGCGGTTTTACACAGGCTCGCGCTGGCAGCAGCAGCTGCATCATCACTCACCACAAGTCAGTGGCACAGAAAGGGGTTAAGAACGTCTGACGGTGCAGTCAGGACGTTCTTTGTGGGAGGAGAGAGCCGCTCTGCTCTCCTGACTCCTGCTCCAGGCTGAGGCTGCAGCACTGACGTATCAGAAGAGACTCAGGACATCCAGCCTACTTTCATGTGCCTGCAATAATCACTGAATGCTGCCAGGATTAGAGTGACGGATGGGTCTGGGACCTGGTGAGTGAGTGAATAAAGGTTCTGCTGGGCTGCAGTGGGGTGGCTGGCTCAGGCTGGTATATACAGTGCTGCTGGGCTGCAGTGAGGTGACTGGTTGGCATATACAGTGCAGCTGGGTTGCAGTGGTGTGGCTGGCTGGCATAAAAGGTGCTGCTGGGCTGCAGTGAGGTGGCTGGCTGGCATATACAGTGCTGCTGGGCTGCAGTGGGGTGGCTGGCTGGTATATATACAGTGCTGCTGGGCTGCAGTGAGGTGGCTGGCTGGTATATACAGTGCTTCTGGGCTGCAGTGGGGTGGCTGGCTGGTATATACAGTGCTGCTGGGCTGCAGTGGGGTGGCAGGCTGGTATATACAGGTGCTGCTGGGCTGCAGTGGGGTGGTTGGCTGGTATATACAGTGCTGCTGGGCTGCAGTGAGGTGGCTGGATGGTATATACAGGTGCTGCTGGGCTGCAGTGGGGTGGCTGGCTGGTATATACAGTGCTGCTTGGCTGCAGTGAGGTGGCTGGCTGGCATATACAGTGCTGCTGGGCTGCAGTGGGGTGGCTGGCTGGTATATATACAGTGCTGCTGGGCTGCAGTGAGGTGGCTGGCATATACAGTGCTGCTGGGCCACATTGGGGTGGATGGCTGGTATATACAGTGCTGCTGGGCCGCAGAGGGGTGGCTGGCTGGCATATACAGTGCTGCTGGGCTGCAGTGGGGTGGCTGGCTGGTATATACAGTGCTTCTGGGCTGCAGTGGGGTGGCTGGCTGGTATATACAGTGCTGCTGGGCTGCAGTGGGGTGGCTGGCTGGTACACACAGTGCTCAGGGCTGCAGTGAGGTGGCTGGCTGGTATATACAGTGCTGCTGGGCTGCAGTGAGGTGGCTTGCTGGCATATACAGTGCTGCTGGGCTGCAGTGGGGTGGCTTGCTGGTATATATACAGTGCTGCTGGGCTGCAGTGGGGTGGCTGACTGGTATATACAGTGCTGCTGAGCTGCAGTGGGGTGACTGGCTGGTATATACAGTGCTGCTGGGCTGCAGCGGGGTGGCTGGCTGGTATATACAGTGCTGCTGGGCTGCAGCGGGGTGGCTGGCTGGTGTATACAGGTGATGCTGGGCTTCAGTGGGGTGGCTGGCTGGTGTATTCAGGTGCTGCTGGGCTGCAGTGGGGTGGCTGACTGGTATATACAGTGCTGCTGGGCTGCAGTGGGGTGACTGGCTGGTATATACAGTGCTGCTGGGCTGCAGTGAGGTGGCTGGCTGGCATATACAGTGCTGCTGGGCTGCAGTGGGGTGGCTGGCTGGTATATATACAGTGCTTCTGGGCTGCAGTGAGGTGGCTGGCATATACAGTGCTGCTGGGCCACATTGGGGTGGATGGCTGGTATATACAGGTGCTGCTGGGCCGCAGAGGGGTGGCTGGCTGGCATATACAGTGCTGCTGGGCTGCAGTGGGGTGGCTGGCTGGTATATACACTGCTGCTGGGCTGCAGTGGGGTGGCTGGCTGGTATATACAGTGCTGCTGGGCTGCAATGGGGTGGCTGGCTGGTACACACAGTGCTGCTGGGCTGCAGTGAGGTGGCTGGCTGGTATATACAGTGCTGCTGGGCTGCAATGGGGTGGCTGGCTGGTACACACAGTGCTGCTGGGCTGCAGTGAGGTGGCTGGCTGGTATATACAGTGCTGCTGGGCTGCAGTGGGGTGGCTGGCTGGTATATACAGTGCTGCTGGGCTGCAGTGGGGTGGCTGGCTGGTACATACAGTGCTCAGGGCTGCAGTGGGGTGGCTGGCTGGCATATACAGTGCTGCTGGGCTGCAGTGGGGTGGCTGGCTGGTATATATACAGTGCTGCTGGGCTGCAGTGAGGGGGCTGGCTGGCATATACAGTGCTGCTGGGCTGCAGTGAGGTGGCTGGCTGGCATATACAGTGCTGCTGGGCCGCAGTGGGGTGGCTGGCTGGTATGTATACAGTGCTGCTGGGCTGCAGTTAGGTGGCTGGCTGGCATATACAGTGCTGCTGGGCTGCAGTGGGTTGGCTGGCTGGTATATATACAGTGCTGTTGGGCTGCAGTGAGGTGGCTGGCTGGCATATACAGTGCTGCTGGGCCACAGTGGGGTGGCTGGCTGGTGTATACAGGTGCTGCTGGGATGCAGTGGGGTGGCTGGTATATACAGTGCTGCTGGGCTGCAGTGGGGTGGCTGGCTAATATATACTGTACTGCTGGGCTGCAGTGGGTTGGCTGGCTGGTATATACAGTGCTCAGGGCTGCAATGAGGTGGCTGGCTGGTATATACAGTGCTGCTGGGTTGCAGTTGAGTGGCTGGCTGGTATATAAAGGTGCTGCTGGGCTGCAGTGGGGTGGCTGGCTGGTATATACAGTGCTGCTGGGCTGCAGTGGGGTGGCTGGCTGGTGTATACATTTGCTGCAGTGGGGTGGTTGGCTGGTGTATTCAGGTGCTGCTGGGCTGCAGTGGGGTGGCTGACTGGTATATACAGTGCTGCTGGGCTGCAGTGGGGTGACTGGCTGGTATATACAGTGCTGCTGGGCTGCAGTGGGGTGGCTGGCTGGTATATACAGTGCTGCTGGGCTGCAGTGGGGTGGCTGGCTGGTATATACAGTACTGCTGGGCTGCAGTGGGTTGGCTGGCTGGTATATACAGTGCTCAGGGCTGCAATGAGGTGGCTGGCTGGTATATACAGTGCTGCTGGGCTGCAGTGGGGTGGCTGGCTGGTATATACAGTGCTGCTGGGTTGCAGTTGAGTGGCTGGCTGGTATATAAAGGTGCTGCTGGGCTGCAGTGGGGTGGCTGGCTGGTATATACAGTGCTGCTGGGCTGTAGTGGGGTGGCTGGCTGGTGTATACATTTGCTGCAGTGGGGTGGTTGGCTGGTGTATTCAGGTGCTGCTGGGCTGCAGTGGGGTGGCTGACTGGTATATACAGTGCTGCTGGGCTGCAGTGGGGTGACTGGCTGGTATATACAGTGCTGCTGGGCTGCAGTGGGGTGGCTGGCTGGTATATACAGTGCTGCTGGGCTGCAGTGGGGTGGCTGGCTGGTACACACAGTGCTGCTGGGCTGCAGTGGGGTGGCTGGCTGGTATATACAGTGCTGCTGGGCTGCAGTGAGGTGGCTGGCTGGCATATACAGTGCTGCTGGGCTGCAGTGGGGTGGCTGGCTGGTATATATACAGTGCTTCTGGGCTGCAGTGAGGTGGCTGGCATATACAGTGCTGCTGGGCCACATTGGGGTGGATGGCTGGTATATACAGGTGCTGCTGGGCCGCAGAGGGGTGGCTGGCTGGCATATACAGTGCTGCTGGGCTGCAGTGGGGTGGCTGGCTGGTATATACAGTGCTGCTGGGCTGCAGTGGGGTGGCTGGCTGGTATATACAGTGCTGCTGGGCTGCAATGGGGTGGCTGGCTGGTACACACAGTGCTGCTGGGCTGCAGTGAGGTGGCTGGCTGGTATATACAGTGCTGCTGGGCTGCAGTGGGGTGGCTGGCTGGTATATACAGTGCTGCTGGGCTGCAGTGGGGTGGCTGGCTGGTACATACAGTGCTCAGGGCTGCAGTGGGGTGGCTGGCTGGCATATACAGTGCTGCTGGGCTGCAGTGGGGTGGCTGGCTGGTATATATACAGTGCTGCTGGGCTGCAGTGAGGGGGCTGGCTGGCATATACAGTGCTGCTGGGCTGCAGTGAGGTGGCTGGCTGGCATATACAGTGCTGCTGGGCCGCAGTGGGGTGGCTGGATGGTATGTATACAGTGCTGCTGGGATGCAGTTAGGTGGCTGGCTGGCATATACAGTGCTGCTGGGCTGCAGTGGGGTGGCTGGCTGGTATATATACAGTGCTGTTGGGCTGCAGTGAGGTGGCTGGCTGGCATATACAGTGCTGCTGGGCCGCAGTGGGGTGGCTGGCTGGTGTATACAGGTGCTGCTGGGATGCAGTGGGGTGGCTGGTATATACAGTGCTGCTGGGCTGCAGTGGGGTGGCTGGCTAGTATATACAGTACTGCTGGGCTGCAGTGGGTTGGCTGGCTGGTATATACAGTGCTCAGGGCTGCAATGAGGTGGCTGGCTGGTATATACAGTGCTGCTGGGCTGCAGTGGGGTGGCTGGCTGGTATATACAGTGCTGCTGGGTTGCAGTTGAGTGGCTGGCTGGTATATAAAGGTGCTGCTGGACTGCAGTGGGGTGGCTGGCTGGTATATACAGTGCTGCTGGGCTGCAGTGGGGTGGCTGGCTGGTGTATACATTTGCTGCAGTGGGGTGGTTGGCTGGTGTATTCAGGTGCTGCTGGGCTGCAGTGGGGTGGCTGACTGGTATATACAGTGCTGCTGGGCTGCAGTGGGGTGACTGGCTGGTATATACAGTGCTGCTGGGCTGCAGCGGGGTGGCTTGCTGGTATATACAGTGCTGCTGGGCTGCAGCGGGGTGGCTGGCTGGTGTATACAGGTGATGCTGGGCTTCAGTGGGGTGGCTGGCTGGTGTATTCAGGTGCTGCTGGGCTGCAGTGGGGTGGCTGACTGGTATATACAGTGCTGCTGGGCTGCAGTGGGGTGACTGGCTGGTATATACAGTGCTGCTGGGCTGCAGTGAGGTGGCTGGCTGGCATATACAGTGCTGCTGGGCTGCAGTGGGGTGGCTGGCTGGTATATATACAGTGCTTCTGGGCTGCAGTGAGGTGGCTGGCATATACAGTGCTGCTGGGCTGCAGTGGGGTGGCTGGCTGGTATATACAGTGCTGCTGGGCTGCAATGGGGTGGCTGGCTGGTACACACAGTGCTGCTGGGCTGCAGTGAGGTGGCTAGCTGGTATATACAGTGCTGCTGGGCTGCAGTGGGGTGGCTGGCTGGTATATACAGTGCTGCTGGGCTGCAGTGGGGTGGCTGGCTGGTACATACAGTGCTCAGGGCTGCAGTGGGGTGGCTGGCTGGCATATACAGTGCTGCTGGGCTGCAGTGAGGTGGCTGGCTGGTATGTATACAGTGCTGCTGGGATGCAGTTAGGTGGCTGGCTGGCATATACAGTGCTGCTGGGCTGCAGTGGGGTGGCTGGCTGGTATATATACAGTGCTGTTGGGCTGCAGTGAGGTGGCTGGCTGGCATATACAGTGCTGCTGGGCCGCAGTGGGGTGGCTGGCTGGTGTATACAGGTGCTGCTGGGATGCAGTGGGGTGGCTGGTATATACAGTGCTGCTGGGCTGCAGTGGGGTGGCTGGCTAGTATATACAGTACTGCTGGGCTGCAGTGGGTTGGCTGGCTGGTATATACAGTGCTCAGGGCTGCAATGAGGTGGCTGGCTGGTATATACAGTGCTGCTGGGCTGCAGTGGGGTGGCTGGCTGGTATATACAGTGCTGCTGGGTTGCAGTTGAGTGGCTGGCTGGTATATAAAGGTGCTGCTGGACTGCAGTGGGGTGGCTGGCTGGTATATACAGTGCTGCTGGGCTGCAGTGGGGTGGCTGGCTGGTGTATACATTTGCTGCAGTGGGGTGGTTGGCTGGTGTATTCAGGTGCTGCTGGGCTGCAGTGGGGTGGCTGACTGGTATATACAGTGCTGCTGGGCTGCAGTGGGGTGACTGGCTGGTATATACAGTGCTGCTGGGCTGCAGCGGGGTGGCTGGCTGGTATATACAGTGCTGCTGGGCTGCAGTGGAGTGGCTGGCTGGTGTATACAGGTGACGCTGGGCTTCAGTGGGGTGGCTGGCTGGTGTATTCAGGTGCTGCTGGGCTGCAGTGGGGTGGCTGACTGGTATATACAGTGCTGCTGGGCTGCAATGAGGTGGCTGGCTGGTATATACAGTGCTGCTGGGCTGCAGTGGGGTGGCTGGCTGGTATATACAGTGCTTCTGGGTTGCAGTTGAGTGGCTGGCTGGTATATAAAGGTGCTGCTGGGCTGCAGTGGGGTGGCTGGTTGGTATATACATTTGCTGCAGTGGGGTGGTTGGCTGGTGTATTCAGGTGCTGCTGGGCTGCAGTGGGGTGGCTGACTGGTAGATACAGTGCTGCTGGGCTGCAGTGGGGTGACTGGCTGGTATATACAGTGCTGCTGGGCTGCAGCGGGGTGACTGGCTGGTATATACAGTGCTGCTGGGCTGCAGTGGAGTGGCTGGCTGGTGTATACAGGTGATGCTGGGCTTCAGTGGGGTGGCTGGCTGGTGTATACAGGTGCCGCTGGGCTGCAGTGGGCAGCAAGGCAGATGGTGATTATATATACAGGAGGTGCTTGTCATGATCACGTGTGTCAGGTCGCAGATGTTTCCGCAAGGCGGACCCATAACACACGTGACCCTGGATACACCGCCTCCAGTGGGGCGCATTTAAATAATAAAACGTGCAGGTGGATACGCTGCCTCCACCTGGCGAATTTAGGTATTACACGTTATACATACAATATCTGGAAACACCGCCTCCAGTAAGGCGCATTTAAATAATAAAGGGGGAAACCTGGGAAACTTTAACAATGGTGGGCCCTGCAATAGGGAAAAGGGAATTGGAGACCTCCTGAGCTCCCCTGAGCCAGTGTCCCTGCACTCCTAACGTTCCCTATGCCGGTTTCGCACCGGGCGCCGCACGCGTACCTCAACGCCCTAACTCGCCCTGACCCTAAACCCTCACTAGGGAATGGGTCGGTGCGGAGACTAATCATCAATGAGTTTCTTACAATGCTCTGCTGGAATTTTAGACCATTCTTCTTTGGCAAACTGCTCCAGGTCCCTGATATTTGAAGGGTGCCTTCTCCAAACTGCCATTTTTAGATCTCTCCACAGGTGTTCTATGGGATTCAGGTCTGGACTCATTGCTGGCCACCTTAGAAGTCTCCAGTACTTTCTTTCAGACCATTTTCTAGTGCTTTTTGAAGTGTGTTTTGGGTCATTGTCCTGCTGGAAGACCCATGACCTCTGAGGGAGACCCAGCTTTCTCACATTGGGCCCTACATTATGCTGCAAAATTTGTTGGTAGTCTTCAGACTTCATAATGCCATGCACACGGTCAAGTAGTCCAGTGCAAGAGGCAGCAAAGCAACCCCAAAACATCAGGGAACCTCCGCCATGCTTGACTGTAGGGACCGTGTTCTTTTCTTTGAATGCCTCCTTTTTTCTCCTGTAAACTCTATGTTGATGCCTTTGCCCAAAAAGCTCTACTCTTGTCTCATCTGACCAGAGAACATTCTTCCAAAACGTTTTAGGCTTTTTCAGGTAAGTTTTGGCAAACTCCAGCCTGGCTTTTTTATGTCTCGGGGTAAGAAGTGGGGTCTTCCTGGGTCTCCTACCATACAGTCCCTTTTCATTCAGACGCCGACGGATAGTACGGGTTGACACTGTTGTACCCTCGGACTGCAGGGCAGCTTGAACTTGTTTGGATGTTAGTCAAGGTTGTTTATCCAACATCCGCACAATCTTGCATTGAAATCTCTTGTCAATTTTTCTTTTCCGTCCACATCTAGGGAGGTTAGCCACAGTGCCATGGGCTTTAAACGTCTTGATGACACTGCGCACGGTAGACACAGGAACATTCAGGTCTTTGGAGATGGACTTGTAGCCTTGAGATTGCTCATGCTTCCTCAAAATTTGGTTTCTCAAGTCCTCAGACAGTTCTTTGGTGTTCTTTCTTTTCTCCATGCTCAATGTGGTACACACAAGGACACAGGACAGAGGTTGAGTCAACTTTAATCCATGTCAACTGGCTGCAAGTGAGATTTAGTTATTGCCAACACCTGTTAGGTGCCACAGGTAAGTTACAGGTGCTGTTAATAACACAAATTAGAGAAGCATCACATGATTTTTCGAACAGTGCCTATACTTTCGTCCACCCTCATTTTTATGTTTGGTGTGGAATTATATCCAATTTGGCTTTAGGACAATTCTTTTTGTGTTTTTTCATTTAAGACAAATTAAATGAAGATAATAATACCAAAGAATTTGTGTTTGCAATCATTTTCAGGAAGAAACTGAGTATTATCTGACAGAATTGCAGGGGTGTCAATACTTTTGGCCACAACTGTATATACAGGAGATGCTGGGCTCATTGGGCTGGTGCTGGACCTGGTGGTGATAAATATACAGGCGGTGCTGGGCTCAGTGGGCTGGTGCTGGACATGGTGATGATGTGTGTATATATAGGTGGTGGTGCTGGGCTCCGTGGGCTGGTGCTGGACCTGGTGATGATATATATACAGGCGGTGCTGGGCTCAGTAGGCTGGTGCTGGACTTTGTGATGATGTACAGGTGGTGGTGCTGCGCTCAGTGGGCTGGAGCTGGACCTGGTGATGATATATATACAGGAGGTGCTGGGCTCAGTGGGCTGGGGCTTTACCTGGTGATGAAAATACAGGAGGTGCTGGGCTCAGTGGGCTTGGGCTTTACCTGGTGATGTATATACAGGAAGTGCTGGGCTCAGTGGGCTGGTGCTGGACTGGTGATGATGTATATACAGGTGGTGGTGCTGGAGCTTTAATAATAATATACCTGGTGATGTATATACAGGAGGTGCTGGACCTGGTGATGATATATATACAGGAGGTGCTTGGCTCAGTGAGCTGGTGCTGGACCTGGTGATGATATATATACAGGCGGTGCTGCTGGGCTCAGTGGACTGGTGCTGGACCTGGTGAAGATGTACAGTATATACAGGTGGTGGTGCTGGGCTCAGTGGGCTGGGGCTTTACCTGGTGATGTATGTACAGGAGGTGCTGGCTCAGTGGGCTGGGGCTTTACCTTGTGGTGATATAATGTATATATACAGTTGGTGTTGGGCTAAGTGGGATGGGGCTTTACAGGTGGTAGTGCTGGGCTCAGTGGGCTGGGGCTTTATCTCGTGATGATGTATATACAGGTGGTGTTGCTGGGCTCAGTGGGCTTGTGGTAGACCTGGTGAAGATATATAAACAGGAGGTGCTTGTCTCAGTGGGCTGGTGCTGGGCCTGGTGATGATTTATATACAGGTGCTGAGACTGATGTATATACACCAGCCCACAGCACCTGTATATATCAGCCACAGCACCTGTGTATACACCAGTACCTCCATATACTTATAAAATAAAAATCCTTTATTATAAATAAAACAAAACACAGTTTTAATTTTTTATTTAAAAATAACAAACACGGTTATACTCGCCTAACGCCTAATTCCACCAAAGCCCCTGTTCTTCTGTAATAAAACAATATACCATTCCTGTCCATCATTATGTCACACGCCGTAATCCATGTCGGTGAGAAAGGCTTAGTAGACATCTCAATTGGGGTTTCCCCTTACAAAACTAAAAAATGTCAGTGGGGTCACACTGCAGTCACAGAAGTCTGTATCTCCCAGATCTTAAAGGCAGGGAGAGGGACATGTATTGTAGCACTTACAAAGTCATTTTCCCCTATTGAACCCCCTTAGTGTTCTCACCCATTGCGATAATCCATTAATTGCCACCATAAAGCATGATACCAACACATTTTTCCCACAAACGCATTATTATTATTTACCGTATATACTCGAGTATAAGCTGACCCGAGTATAAGCTGACCCCCCCTAATTTTGCCACAAAAAAACTTATTGACTCGGGTATAAGCCTAGGGTGGAAAATGCAGCAGCTACTGGTGATTTTAAATATTAAAAATATATACCAATAAAAGTAAAATTAATTGAGACATCAGTAGGTTAAATGTTTTTGAATATCCATTTTGAATCAGGAGCCCCACATAATGTTCCCTACAGTTCATGATGGCCCCATAAGATGCTCCATATAAAATACACCCCATATAATGCTGCACAAAGGATAATAATGGCCCCATTAGATGCTCCATAGAATAATATGCCCCATATGCTGCTCCATAAAGGTTATGGCCCCATAAGATGTTCCATATATTATGCCCCCATAAGATGCTCCATAGATTATGCCCCCATATGCTGCCCCCATAAGATGCTCCATAGATTATGCCCCTGTAACAACCCTGCTGGCATCACTGCATGGCCTCCCATCCCCCGCACACCAATTTACTTTCTGCTTCAAGCCATGCTGTGAATTCTGTCTGTTGCCAGCCCTGAGCTCCATGTGCTATGGCTCTTGTTTTCCTGCTTGCTCTCCATGTTTCCTGACTGTCTGTATAGGGGGGCGGCGCCTGTACTCTCTGGTTCTTATGCAGTCAGGGTGCACCTGGCTAATGGGTCCCTGACCAATTACCTAGAGCCCTGGACTATTTAACCCTGCCACATCCACTGAAACATGGCCTGTGCAATGTCTAAACTCAGTTAGCTCCTTGCTGCTGAGCCAGCCAGGCCCTGTCCTATGTCTTGCCTTCTCTGAAGGCTCTTACTGCGTATTCCTGTGTCTTGGTACCTTGCCTAGCATTTCTCTGTCCGCCTGTCAGGAGACAGAATATCCTGGCCCTTGAGTCTTGTTCCCAGTGCCTTGTCTGTTCTCTGTCCGCCTGCCAGGAGGCACAATATCCTGGTCCTTGTGTCTTTGTCCCTGTGTCTCTGTCTGAACTCAGTCTTACCTCTGTCTGTCAATCTCCTTGTCTGTGGTTCCTTCTCTGCCATGTCTTTCCTTGTGTCTTCCCTATCTGTGCGTGTACTCCCTATCTGTGAGTCTGCTCCCTGGCCGCTCTGTCTGCTCGGCTCCCTGGCCGCTCTGTCTGCACGGCTCCCTGGCCGCTCTGTCTGCACGGCTCCCTGGCCGCTCTGTCTGCACGGCTCCCTGGCCGCTCTGTCTGCACGGCTCCCTGGCCGCTCTGTCTGCACGGCTCCCTGGCCGCTCTGTCTGCACGGCTCCCTGGCCGCTCTGTCTGCACGGCTCCCTGGCCGCTCTGTCTGCACGGCTCCCTGGCCGCTCTGTCTGCTCGGCTCCCTGGCCGCTCTGCCTGCTCGGCTCCCTGGCCGCTCTGCCTGCTCGGCTCCCTGGCCGCTCTGCCTGCTCGGCTCCTTGGCCGCTCTGCCTGCTCGGCTCCTTGGCCGCTCTGCCTGCTCGACTCCTTGGCCGCTCTGCCTGCTCGGCTCCTTGGCCGATCAGCCTGCCCGGCTCCCTTGCCGCCCAGCCTACGCCACACTCCTGCGGCTCAGCCTGCTCCACACTCCTGCCTATATCCATACCTGCACCTCCTGTGTGAACAGGTCCAAATCTTGTTCCAGCATACACCACTCCCTCCTGCCTACACCTGCTGTTTGAACAGGTCCCTACCTGCTCCTTCTCATATCACGTCAATCTGTCCTGTGTCTCCAAGCTGTGCCCGCCTGTCCTGTGTCTCCAAGCTGTGCCCGCCTGTCCGGTGTCTCCAAGCCGTGCCCGCCTGTCCTGTGTCTCCAAGCCGTGCCCGCCTGTCCTGTGTCTCCTAGCCATGCCTGCTTTCCCAGTGTCTCAGCCGTGCCTGTCGTGTCTACCTGCCTGCCTGTCTATAGCTTCTGTCAAAGTGACTTGTCCCCGAGTGGGACCAGCAGCCACAGCCAGACACCACCCTGGAGTGGCACCCGGCAGCTATCTGCCGCACAAGCCTGACCTCACCATCCGAGGCTCCAGTGAAGACCGAGGTAGCTGTCGTAGTCACGCCCCTTCCAGGGTAGTCTGGTTTGTGGCTCAGTGGGGCCACAAACCCCTTGCTCGCGCCATTCAGCCAAGGCGCGAGCGTGACAGCCCCTATATGCTGCCCCCATAAGATGCTTCATAGATTATGCCCCCATATGCTACCCCCATAAGATGCTCCATAGATTATTCCCCCATATGCTGCCCCCATAAGATGCACCATAGATTATGTCCCTATATGCTGCCCCCATAAGATGCTCCATAGATTATGCCCCCATATGCTGCCCCCATAAGATAATCCATAGATTATGTCCCTATATGCTGCCCCCATAAGATGCTCCATAGATTATGCCCCCATATGCTGGACCCATAAGATAATCCATAGATTATGGCCCCATGCTGCCGCTGCTGCTGCATTTAAAAATAAAAAAATGACATACTCACCTCTCCGTCGCTGAGGCCAGGTGCCAGTGTCACTGCTGGCACCTGAGATATTCACCTGTCCTGCATCCATGACTGCTTGCTGCTGTCTGGCACGTCATCTGTCAGTGACATTCAGACTGCAGGGGGCGCGGCGCGCACTAACCACGTCACCGTGCCCTCTGCTGTCTGAACATCACTGACAGATGATGTGCTGGACAGCAGCAAGCAGCCATGGACGCAGGACAGGTGAGTATCGCTATACTTACCCATCCTGGCGCTGTCTCTTCAGCCCCCAGCTTCTTCGCGATCTCCCTTCCTGCCTTCAGCGGTCACGTGGTACCGCTCATTAAAACTCATGAATATGCGCATATTCATGAGATTAATGAGTGATACCATGTGACCGCTGAAGGAAGAAAGGGAGATCGCGGAGAAGCTGGGGGCTGAAGAGACAGCTCCAGGACGTGTAAGTATGACCTGAAACTCCCGCCCCCCCTCCCCCTCCGACCCCCTGGTGTATATGACTCGAATATAAGCCGATCGGGGGACTTTCACCCACAAAAAATGGGCTGAAAATCTCAGCTTATATTCGAGTATATACGGTATATAGCGCCATTAGTTCCATGGTGCTGAACATGAGAAGGGGTTACATACAAAATACAGATATCACTTACAGTAAACAAACTTACAATGACAGACTGATATAGAGGGGAGAGGACCCTGCCCTTTCAGGCTTACATGCTACAAGATGGTGGGGAAGGAGACAGTAGGTTGGTGGGATGCAGCAGTTCCGGTGTTGGCTGAGGTGATATCTCTGGTAGTAGTGAGGAGGTAGCGGGGTCACATGACACTCTCACAATTAATGCCTCAACACTTGTTTTTCCACAATGCTAATATAATTACAAATGGTAGCTTTGTATTATGGTTTATTCAAGTTAGAGCAATACACCTTGATAGTACTGTAACATGAAGCAGAATTACCGCACGTAAACCTGCAATCAAAAATGTGTTGTGAATTTATCCTGTAGGACCATACTTTAAAGACGTCTGTTTTATGGAAAATGTGTTTCTGTGGATCTGTAGAATTTCCCAGATATTTCTGATTAATCAAACTGTAGAGAAGAGGTTGTATTGAAAAAGACATCCTCACAATTTATTTATTTTTTTTTTAAATGTATGTGGGCTGCTTTGGTTGGTGTGCCAGGGCTGATTTTCAGTCCCAGTCCGGCCCTGTCTGTAATCCAGTGGGTAATTCGCTTTTTTAATCATCTGATTACTTTACAGTCTACACTTCCTAAAATGCAAATGATCACAGACACTAAGACAGCACATAATATCTGTAGATTTCAGCTATGAAGCCTGACAAGTGATAAACCCTTGTTCTGTCCTCACTAATTGAAGCAGACTTCATGTAGCTTATACAGGCAGCTAAACCGCTATACCGGGGTACAATAAGGAGACTGTAGGTTGAATCTGTATTTTATTGAACGTGGTGGTATATTGACGCGGTGAAACTACAAACAAAACATATATATATACACTGAGTTAATACAGGGTACATCAGGGATACATATCATACATAATACATTAAGAATCAACATCTGCACTACAAGCTGAGGAGGGGAAACTGAGCAGGCTCATCTGAGACAGAAATTAGATATAGGAAGTGTGATTACCTACCAGCAATGTTGTCACAAAGGGAGAAGAGAAATGAGATGCTTTCAGGATCCAGGCTCAGAGAAAATGGAGAATTGGAGGGAAAATGAGGTCTGGACTAAACCATAATCCTTTGGAAAACTTACCAGGGTGCCTTGCAACCTTCCCAGAATACATTGTGAATGGGGGGGAAAAGATTCAGGAAGTAAACACACAATAACACTGCGTTTATGACTCTGGTCACTAGATGGAGCCAGAAACAATGAAAACATTAAAATATATGGAAGAAACCGAACATTTTGGATATTCACTAGTAATATTATCAGATAGACAATCGAAGATTATGAATTAAGTGTCGTAGACAGAACAACCCTGCTTGTAAAAGGTAAGTGAGATACTTTTTAGTTTGCTTGGTGGAAGGAGATGGTTATTGAATCCAGCCTGGTCCCAGCCTTATCACTCTGTTAGACAAGTGTAACTTATCTTTGTGAAAAGAATTATTTTGCTGGTTACAAGGGCTTCTTTGATTTGTGGCCAGTTATTCATCTGGGACAAGTCTGATTGATAATTAAGATATGAGAATTTACAACATTATTATCAGTCGGGAAATTAGTGAAGATGAAGGAAATTATTTGCAGTAACATAACAGATATTTCTTTTAATAATAAAGACCTTTATATAAAATCTGCATTTTGTGTTTTCCCGTGTTATCTTTGTTTAATATTTAAATTTGTTTGGTGATCTGAAACATTTAATTGTGACAAACATGCAAAAGAATAGGAAATCAGGAGGAGGGGCCAAGACTTTTTCACACCACTGTATATACACTGCTCAAAAAAATAAAGGGAACACTTAAACAACAGAATATACAGTTAGGTCCATATATATTTGGATAGAGACAACATTTTTCTAGTTTTGGTTCTAGACATTATCACAATGAATTTTAAACAAAACAATTCAGATGCAGTTGAAGTTCAGACTTTCAGCTTTCATTTGAGGGTGTCCACATTAAAATTGGATGAAGGGTTTAGGAGTTTCAGCTCCTTAACATTTGCCACCCTGTTTTTAAAGGGACCAAAAGTAATTGGACAGATTAAATAATTGTAAATAAAATGTTCATTTCTAGTACATGGTTGAAAACCCTTTGTTGGCAATGACTGCCTGAAGTCTTGAACTCATGGACATCACCAGACTCTGTGTTTCCTCCTTTTTGATGCTCTGCCAGGCCTTCACTGCGGTGGTTTTCAGTTGTTGTTTGTTTGTGGGCTTTTCTGTCTGAAGTTTAGTCTTTAACAAGTGAAATGCATGCACAATTGGGATG
Organism: Dendrobates tinctorius; assembly: GCF_039654945.1. Taxonomy (NCBI): domain Eukaryota; kingdom Metazoa; phylum Chordata; class Amphibia; order Anura; family Dendrobatidae; genus Dendrobates; species Dendrobates tinctorius. The sequence goes on from NW_027361749.1 coordinate 14,472,996, forward strand.
AGAACAGGTGACTGACTTGGCCATTCAAGAATATTCCACTTCTTTGCTTTAATAAACTCCTGGGTTGCTTTGGCTTTATGTTATGGGTCATTGTCCATGTGTAGTATGAAGCGACAACCAATCAGTTTGGCTGCATTTGGCTGGATCTGAGCACACAGTATGGCTGTGAAAAGGCCTGGAGTTGATTTGGGGTGTGGTGCTTGCATTTGGAAGGTTTTGCTGTGAAGGAAACATGCGGTCAAAGGAGCTCTCCATGCAGGCGAAACAAGCTATCCTTAAGCTGCAAAAAAAGAAAAAACCCATCCGAGAAATAGCTACAACATTAGGAGTGGCAAAATCTACAGTTCGGTACATCCTGAGAAAGAAAGCAAGCACTGGTGAACTCATCAATGCAAAAAGACCTGGGCGCCCACGGAAGACAATAGTATTATCAGAAGTGTTTACTTTGAGATAAGTTTACAGCACACTAGAACTTTAAGATTTACATAGTAACATAGTAACATAGTTATTAAGGTTGAAGGGAGACTTTAAGTCCATCTAGTTCAACCCATACCCTGTCCTAATCTGCCCTAACATGTTGATCCAAGGAAGGCAAAAAAAACCCAATGTGGCAAACAGTAGGCTTCACATTGGGGAAAAAAATTCCTTCCCGACTCCACATACGGCAATCAGACCAGCTCCCTGGATCAACGCAATATTAAGGAAACTAGTGTATATACCCTGTAATATTATACTTTTCAAGAAAGGCATCCAGTCCCTTCTTAAATTTTAGTAGGGAATCACTCATTACAACATCATATGGCAGAGAGTTCCGTAGTCTCACTGCTCTTACAGTAAAGAATCCGCATCTGTGAGTATGCTTAAACCTTCTTTCCTCCAGACGTAGAGGATGCCCCCTTGTCAACGTCACAGGTCTAAGAGTAAAAAGATCATTAGAAAGGTCTTTGTACTGTCCCCGCATTTATTTATACATTGTAATAAGATCACCCCTAAGCCTAAGATTCTCAAAACTAAATAACCCCAAGTGTAATAACCTGTCTTGGTATTGCAGACCCCCTAATTTCCTAATAACCTTGGTCGCTCTTCTCTGCACCCGTTCCAGTTCAGCTATGTCTTTCTTATACACCGGAGACCAGAACTATACACAGTAATCTAAGTGTGGTCGCACTAGTGACTTATATAGAGGTAAAATTATGTCCTCCTCATGAGCATCTATGCTTCTTTTAATGCATCCCATTATTTTATTTGCCTTTGCAGCAGCTGCCTGACACTGGCCACTAAATGTGAGTTTGTCGTCCACCCGTACACCCAGGTCTTTTTCAGTGACAGTTTTGCCCAGTGTTTTACAATTAAGCACATAATTATACATCTTATTCATTCTACCCAAGTGCATGACCTTACATTTATCCCCATTAAAGCTCATTTGCCATTTATCAGCCCAAGCTTCTAGTTTACATAAATCCTCCTGTAATATAAAATTGTCCTCCTCTGTATTGATTACCCTTCAGAGTTTAGTGTCATCTGCAAATATTGAAATTCTACTCTCTATGCCCCCTACAAGGTCATTAATAAATATGTTAAAAAGAAGCGGGCCCAAAATTGACCCCTGTGGTACCCAACTGCTAACCGTGACCCAGTCCGAGTGTGCTCCATTAATAACCACCCTTTGTTTCCTATCTCTGAGCCAGCTCTTAACCCACCTACACATATTTTCCCCTATCCCCATTGTTCTCATTTTATGTATCAACCTTTTGTGTGGCACCGTATCAAAAGCTTTTGAAAAGTCCATGTACACCACGTCCACTGCATTCCCTTGGTCCAGTCCGGAACTTACCTCTTCATAAAAGCTTATCAGATTAGTCTGACAGGAACGGTCCCTTGTAAACCCATGTTGATATTGGGTCATGAGGTTATTCTTCTCCCGATACTCCAGTGTAGTATCGCTTAGAAAACCCTCCAGGATTTTACCAAGAGTTGAGATTAAACTTACTGGCCTATAATTTCCGAGTTCAGTTTTTGTCCCCTTTTTGAATATTGGCACCACATTTGCTATACGCCAGTCCTGTGGTACAGACCCTGTTATTATGGAATCTTTAAAGATTAAAAATAATGGTCTATCTATGACTGTGCTTAATTCCTGCAGTACTCGGGGGTGTATGCCATCTGGGCCCGGGGATTTGTCAATTTTAGTGATTTTTAGACGCTGCCGTACTTCCTGCTGGGTTAAGCAGGTGACATTTAATGGAGAATTTTATCCCTGATCATGTTATCCGTCATGGGATTTTCTTGTGTAAATACTGTTGAAAAAAAGTCATTTAGCATATTGGCTTTTTCCTCATCCTCATCCACCATTTCACTCAGACTATTTTTAAGGGGACCAACACTATCATTTTTTAGTTTCTTACTATTTATGTAGTTAAAGAATATTTTGGGATTATTTTTACTTTCTCTGGCAATGAGTCTCTCTGTCTCAATCTTTGCTGTCTTGATTTGCTTTTTACAGAATTTATTTAATCTTCTGTATTTAGTTAATGCCTCATCACTACCTACTTGCTTTAATTCTCTAAATGCTTTATTTTTATCTCTTATTGCACCCCTTACAGCTCTATTTAGCCATAGTGGTTTCCTCCTGTTTCTCGCATGTTTATTCCCATACAGTATATATTGTGCACAGGTCCTATTCAGGATGCTAATAAACGCCTCCCATTTTCTTTGTGTATTTTTATGTCTCAGGATATCATCCCAGTTAATTGGACCAAGATCATCTCTCATCCGTTGGAAATTTGCTTTCTTGAAGTTTAGTGTCCTTGTAACCCCTCTACTACACATCTTATTAAAGAATACATGATAACTTAGTAATTTGTGATCACTATTACCCAAGTGACCCCCAACCCTTACATTTGATATGTGGTCTGGCCAGTTGGTTAATATTAGGTCTAGCCGTGCCCCCCCTCTTGTTGGGTCCTGAACCAGTTGTGAAAGGTAATTGTCTCTCATAGTTGTCAAAAACCTATTACCTTTGCTGGAACTGCAGGTTTCGGTTCCCCAATGTATTTCAGGGTAGTTGAAGTCCACTATAATAATGACTTCTCCTTGAGTCGCTGCTTCATCTATTTGCTTTATGAGGATATTCTGTGTTGCTTCCATTATTTTTGGAGACTTATAACAAACCCCTATCAGTAATGTATTATTTTTCCCCCTTCCCCTTATCTCTACCCACAGGGACTCTACATTTTCATTAGATTCATATATATTATCACGAAAGATGGGTTTTAAGGATGATTTTACATATAAACACACGCCTCCCCCTCGTTTATTTGTACAGTCATTTCTGAACAGACTATAGCCCTGTAAATTAACAGCCCAGTCATGGCTCTCGTCCAGCCATGTCTCAGATATTCCCACCATGTAATAATTATGTTCCAGCAACATTAACTCCAATTCCTCCATCTTGTTGGCGAGGCTTCTGGCATTAGTATACATGCACTTTATGTATCTCTCTGTACCTCTGTTCTTTCTTAAATTTTTAACTGTTCTAACCCCACCCCCAATTTCATTATTTGTGCCCAGGTCTCTATCTACACTGTCTTCCCCTCCTATAAAAGGAATACCCTCCACCCCTTCCCTAGTTTAAAAACTCCTCCAACCTTCTAGCCATTTTCTCCCCCAGCACAACTGCACCCTCCCCATTGAGGTGCAGCCCGTCCCTAGCGTAGAACCTGTAGCCAACTGAGAAGTCGGCCCAGTTCTGCAGGAACCCAAACCCCTCCTTCCTACACCAATTCCTGAGCCACTTGTTAACCTCCCTAATCTCCCGTTGCCTCTCTGGCGTGGCACCTGGTACACGAAGTATTTCCGAAAATACCACCTTGGAGGTCCTTGCTTTAAGCTTACAGCCTAATTCCCTGAAATCATCTTTAAGGACCTTCCACCTACCTCTAACTTTGTCATTTGTGCCAATGTGCACCATGACCGCTGGATCCTCACCTGCCCCTCCCAGTAATCTGTCAACCCGATCAGCGATGTGTCGGACTCGAGCGCCAGGTAGGCAGCACACCGTTCGACGATCCCTGTCTTTGTGACAGATTGCTCTATCTGTTCCCCTAATAATTGAGTCCCCCACTACCAGAACCTGTCTGGCCTGCCCTGCTCTCCTATTTCCCCCCTTACTTTAGCAGACACTCCTCCGGCTTTCAGAGGACATGCCTTGCTGCAGCAGTGCTACTCCTGCACTAACAATCCCCTCATTTGCCAACTTAGCAAACTTATTGGGGTGTGCCAGATCAGGACTAGCCTCCCTGGTGATCTTCCCTCTACCCCGCCTTCTAACTGTCACCCAGCTAGCTGCTTCATTGTCCTGCAGCTCCAACCTAGCATCCCCCCCTCATCTATCCCATTGAGCGTCTGCTCAGTGAGCAGAAGACTCTTTTCCATATTGTCTATGGATCTCAGTGTTGCCAGCTGCACATTTAGATCCAGTATCTGGGCTTCCAAATGCACAACGTGCTCACATCTTACACAGCAGTATGCACCCTCGACCGGCTGTTCAAGGATTTCATACATGCGGCAAGACGTGCACTGGATGGCATTGGCAATAGTGGAGCACATCCTAATGGGGATTGCACAAGACAATAAGATAAGCAAAAATAAATAAAAAGTATTAATAAAATATAACAGCAATTCAGTAATACCTCCCTTGGAAACTCCCTGAATCCAAAGTCACTGAATCTCAAGTCACACACTTACCACAGTTCGCACTTACGCTCAGGTCACACTCAGCTCGTTCACACTCACTCAGGCAGAATATTTAAAAGATTTTTTTTGCCTTTTACCAGTACACCACCCTGCTGCTCAATGCACTTCCAAAAGGAGTTGAGCCTCAACCAGCTGCTCCTTATAAACCCTTAATTATTATCTCATTATTTGCTAATGAGACATTTTTAGTCTCCTCACTAGGGGTATTTTTTGGCTATTTAAAGGTGTGTGTGTGTGTGTTTTTTTGTGTGTATCCCAATTTTTGTTTGTTTGTTGGGTGTTCTAGGGTCCCTAGGGCTACCGACGTTGAGCGGCGGCGCCACATCATCAACAACTAGGGTGCCAACCTCCGCAGTCAGGTAGGGTCAGTACTAGGGCCAACTAGGGTGAGACTAGTTTCCCCTTTTTTCAATTGGGTATCTATTTAGATTTTTGTGGATAAGCAATTGTTTGGTCCTAACACTCTTTTGTTTTTTGATATTGACTTCTGAAATTTTAATCATTGAATGAAAAGGTATATTTTAAGGATCTTTTCCTCTCTTTGGTTTGCTTGTTTGATTCTTTTGACCCTATTAATTTTTGGAGGTTATTTGCCCCTTTCTAGCATAGTAAGACCAACTCACAGCTGTCTGCTTTACCTTGGCTGGTTATTAAATATAGGGAGGACCCCATATCATTTTTTCATTTATTTATTCATTTATTAACATTTTTCATTTATTTGTTTATGAGTAATAAACAAATGAATAGATTAAAAATGCCATGGGGTCCCCCTATTTTTAATTACCAGCTAAGGGAAAGCAAACACCTACGGGCTTATATTAATAGGCTTGGAATGCCCATGGCTATTGGCCCATTCACAACACACAAATAGCATCCTGAAGCCATCCCAGAAGTGGCGTATCATATTTGGTGCAATTGGCGCTTAGCGTTAACTCATCCCGATTGCCCTGGTGTGGTTGCAATCAGCAGACACACAGAAAAGTCTTTTATTAAAAACACTCTCTGACAATTAACCTTTTTTACCAATTTATTAAACATAAAACTCCCACGTCGGTCCACTGTAGTGTACATCAAGGTCACACGACAAGCCCTGTCGAAAATTCCTGCATATGGAGCCCCATTTAGAGAATGGAGTTTCATAGGCACTAATTGCAGCAGACACTGACGGGCCACTCAGAGGTCCATGATGCCCGTCAGAGTCTGTGACCAGTGGTAATGTCAGTAAGGTTACCACTTTGTGTTGCTGTTTGACAGTTTGGGAAACAACAGCTTTGACCGCCGATAACCTTACTGATGGTCACAGCAGCTAGTTCCAACAACTGTCCGCTCTTCCCAGTGACTGTCACTGGCACTGACTTCAGTAAATTTACCGTTGATCAGAGCTGCTGTTTCCCACACTGTCACCCAGAGAACTGGGTAGGAACCGCCACATGTTTGGGCCCCTCATTGACTTGAATGGGGTTTGCATTCGGGATCAAGCTCTGGTACTCTTCTGGTATCGGAACCAAACCTTTTTCTAAAGTTTGGCTGAACCCATCGGACCCGAACAGCCACGAGTCCACGCATCCCTACTGACCACCAGTGTATAAGTTATGATAAACCGTAAGCTGTTATAGCTGCAGGGCATAATGAGGAAGCAAAATTATGTTATCCAGTTTTGTGATGCTTCAGGAGTGTGGAAAATAGTAATGGAGAAGTTTTTTTTTTAAATGAACCGTGAATTGAATCTCAAAGTGTTTGGAAATTCGACTTGCATTCAATCCTCCACGGATTGATACACTCATCTCTAGGTAATAGTACCCTAGAATGAGTGTCTGGGTGTCTGTTAAGTTTTAGTTGGCAAATCATATAATCAGTAGTGTGAGTAAATCAATGGTTCATAGCGTAGCACTGAGGTCTTCTGACAATTTCCATATCTACTTCGTGATTACATGATCTCCACATGTTTACTTGTGTATTCTCTTTTTTCCACAAAAATGAACTTCAGATCACTGTTCTCATGGAAAAACTAAACTTTGAAGTATCTTTAAAAAGAGGCAAGAACGATATAATTAATCAAATTAGATTGATAGATTTTTCATCTAATTGAAGGGCAAAAATCTCTGTGTGATTCAGCCATATGTCACAAAAAAGGCAAAGTGAGCAAAATTGAAATGTGCATTCATTGCTTGTGCATTCTAAAATCAAAATTTCTTCCTCAACACATGACCAATAGTCCACAAGGCAAATAAATTGGTATTGTTATGCATGGATATATTCAGATCCTGTGATAGTCTTTTTATATAGTAGCATCAGCCTATTGTATGCTGAAGGAAATGAGCTGAACAAAACAATCCACTGACTCATTGTATGAGCAAAGCTAATTATGATACTTGTTTTAGAGACTTTTCTATCACAATGAACATTAATAATTCTCTATCAGATGTAACAATGGATAAGATGATGAAAAATGTAGTTAAGCGTACACAGTGGAACACCATCGAGCCCCCAGAGGGTGGTTTTAGAATGACAACATGTTTTTAGTTAACACCATAGGACATTAGTTGTGAGTTTAAATTTGGTTCATGAAAGAAAAATAATAATTGCAACATGTCACACACTTATTAAAAAAGAAAACTTTCTTTTTAATGTAAAGTTTATGTGACAACAGAAGTGAAACAAACATAACAGTAAAAATAATTTTTAAAAGGGGTATTCCATACGTAAAATCCCCTTTATAAATATCTATTTTTCACCCCGAAACACTTTTGTTATGTGCTATATATTGAAATACCTTTCTTTTCTCCCTAAACAGCTAATCCCTATGTGTTCTTTTTTTTACTCTACTTCTTGTAACGTTCCGTTTAAGGGGCGAACCAGATAGAGTGAGTGCAGCGCCACCCCACAGCTTCTACACTGCCATGAAATAAATCATTATCACGTGGTGGCGCCTGTGTCACTCACAGTGCTTCTATCACCGCTATCAGATTACATCTTGCTTAAGATAAACCAAAGGTGGGCCGGTGGTGTCAGAAGAAGTGTGCTGGAATTGTGGTCACCTCTCCCACAATTTCTATCAGCACTATTGATTCTCTTAGTTATCGGACAGTGACGATGAAAGAAGCTATGGTAATTGACCACAGCGCTACCTGTCCTGTTCCAGGTGGGGAGTTCATCACAGGAAGTAAAGTAGAAAAAAGCTATATAAAATGCCCTACCTAGAGAATGGCAGGGTATGTTAAAATAAAGTAAAATACAAAAGTATTTATCAGTTAGAACAGATATTTTTAAAGAGAATTTTAAGTATTAGACAACCCCTTTAATAAAGTTGTCGGGCTAGGAAGCACATTGTAAACCACTATCTTAAGGATGTTTTCTGAGACCAAACATTTATGACCTAGCCATACAATCGGTCTTCAATATTAGACAGTGAAGTTCCAACACCCAGTGACCCCATCAATCATCTGAAAACTGCAGTGGTTAATTCAGGATGTACAGTTAGGTCCATATATATTTGGACAGAGACAACATTTTTCTAATTTTGGTTCTAGACATTACCACAATGAATTTTAAACAAAACAATTCAGATGTAGTTGAAGTTCAGACTTTCAGCTTTCATTTGAGGGTATCCACATTAAAATTGGATGAAGGGTTTAGGAGTTTCAGCTCCTTAACATGTGCCACCCTGTTTTTAAAGGGACCAAAAGTAATTGGACAGATTAAATAATCTAATATATAAAGCTCAAGTGTGTGTATGTATGTGTGTATGTCCGGGATTGGCATCCGCACCGTCGTGGCTACAGCCACAAAATTTGGCACAGTCACACATCTGGACCCCGAGAGTGTCCTAGGCTATGTTGTGAGGCAAAATTTTAACCCTGCGTGTTCCAATTCACCAAACAATTTTGCCCCTATCTACATAATGGGGAAAAAGTGTGTGTATATCAAGCCCCGCCCCTCATTATGATGTCATAATGGTTGCCATGGCGACGCTGATGTCATCATAGGTTGCAAGCCCCGCCGCTCATTATGATGTCATAATGGTTGACTATGGGATGGAGGATGTGTGATGGGTATATGGGCACTGGACTATGGGATGGAGGATGTGTGATGGGTATATGGGCACTGGACTATGGGATGGATGATATGTATGACGGGTATATGGGCACTGGACTATGGGATGGTGGATATGTATGATGGGTATATGGGCACGGGACTATGGGATGGAGGATATGTATGATGGGTATATGGGCATGGGACTATGAGATGAAGGATGTGTGATGGGTATATGGGCACTCGACTATGGGATGGTGAATATGTATGATGGTTATATGGGCATGAGACTATGGGATGGAGGATGTGTGATGGGTATATAGGCATGGGACTATGGGATGGAGGATATGTGATGGGTATATGGGCACTCGACTATGGGATGGAGGATAAGTATGATGGGTATATGGGCACGGGCCTATGGGATGGTGGATATGTATGATGGGTATATGGGCACGGGACTATGGGATGGAGGATAATTATAATTTGCTATAACTAACCACAGTTAGTTACTATGCCCGGGCAGCACCAGGCTCTTCAGCTAGTTGTAAATAAAATGTTCATTTCTAGTACTTGGTTGAAAACCCTTTGTTGGCAATGACTGCCTGAAGTCTTGAACTCATGGACATCACCAGACGCTGTGTTTCCTCCTTTTTGGTGCTCTGCCAGGCCTTCACTGCGGTGGTTTTCAGTTGCTGTTTGTTTGTGGGCCTTTAGTCTTTAACAAGTGAAATGCATGCTCAATTGGGTTGAGATCAGGTGACTGACTTGGTCATTCAAGAATATTCCACTTCTTTGCTTTAATAAACTCCTGGGTTGCTTTGGATTTATGTTTTGGGTCATTGTCCATCTGTAGTATGAAACAATGACCAATCAGTTTTGCTGCATTTGGCTGGATCCGAGCACACAGTATGGCTCTGAATACCTCAGAATTAATTCGGCTGCTTCTGTCCTGTGTCACATCATCAATAAACACTAGTGACCCAGTGCCACTGGCAGCCATGCATGCCCAAGCCATCACACTGCCTCCGCCGTGTTTTACAGATGATGTGGTATGCTTTGGATTATGAGCTGTATCACTCCTTCGCCATACTTTTCTCTTTCCATCATTCTGGTAGAGGAAGATCTTGGTTTCATCTGTCCAAAGAATGTTCTTCCAGAACTGTGCTGGCTTTTTTAGATGTTTTTTTTAGCAAAGTCCAGTCTAACCTTTTGATTCTTGATGCTTATGAGTGACTTGCACCGTGCAGTGAACCCTCTGTATTTACTTTCAAGCAGTCTTCTCTTTATGGTAGATTTAGGTATTGATACGCCTACCTCCTGGAGAGTATTGTTCACTTGGTTGGCTGCTGTGAAGGGGTTTCTCTTCACCATGGAGATTATTTTGCGATCATCCACCACTGTTGTCTTCCGTGGGCGCCCAGGTCTTTTTACATTGATGAGTTCACCAGTGCTTTCTTTCTTTCTCAGGATGTACCTAACTGTAGATATTGCCACTCCTAATGTTGTAGCAATTTCTCGGATGGGTTTTTTCTGTTTTTGCAGCTTAAGGATCCGTTGTTTCACCTGCATGGAGAGCTCCTTTGACTGCATGTTTCCTTCATAGCAAAACCTTCCAAATGCAAGCACCACTCAAATCAACTCCAGGCCTTTTATCTGCTTAATTGAGAATGACATAACGAAGGCATTGCCCAGACCTGTCCATGAAATAGCATTGGAGTCAATTGTCCAATTACTTTTGGTCCCTATAAAAACAGGGTGGCACATGTTAAGGAGCTGAAACCCCTAAACCTTTCATCCAATTTTAATGTGGATACCCTCAAATGAAAGCTGAAAGTCTGAACTTCAACTGCACCTGAATTGTTTTGTTTAAAATTCATTGTGGTAATGTCTAGAACCAAAATTAGAAAAATGTTGTCTCTGTCCAAATATATATGGACATAAGTGTAAGCAATGAACAGGACAGAACACATTAGGCCCATACATTGCTTATTGTCTGCTTCCTGCGAATGCACATTATTGCTTATTCAAGTATGCAATCCTGAGAATTGTGATACCAAAAATACGCATTAAATCATCGTCTGGTCCAGTTGAAAACTGCAGAATCAGATTGTAAAAATGTAATAAGGATAGGCAACTTTATATTTCAGAGACAGAGAACGCAGCATAGATGCTACTATGCTCACAGATCTTTATAACCGGTTCAGTTTATCTGCTGGATCTTTCCATCCTGAATTGTATCAGCTGCTCTTTGTTGACCACTCCCCTCTGGTATATATGCTCGCAACTGGCACTTGGGAAATGCCAGTGATGGTTTTCCCATTTCCTGGTTTGGAGATGAAAGAGAAATTTCAGTGTTTGGAGTAGGCGGTTGGAGAGTTTTTAAGGTGATATATGGGTGGAGTTTGGTTTGCGTGTTTATCCCTATCCTCTCCCATTTGGTTTCTCCCACATATTCCTTCCCTAATTTTCATTCGGTTTTTTAGTGAGTGCATTCGTATGATTGTAGTTTTCTTTTATCCCTTTCTGTTTACCCCTGTCTGTTTTCAAATATACTTTGGTCCCACACCTACCTGAGTGGAGGAGAGAGCAGATAATGGTTAAAATAGGAGCATAGCAAGGCACGAGGCCCTGGCATCGCCAGCATCCGGGGTAATCTGGGTAACAGGGATAGTCTAGGGTGCCCCTAGCTTGAGTGATCAGGTAGGTGCACTCAGTCCCTTGTCACTGCATGACATTTCAATTCTATTTTTGGATAAGTTTTTTTTTCATTTGGTTTTCATATCTGCTTTCATGGCTCTGTTAGTAGCTTCCACTACAGATTAAAAAAGATGCACATTGTAATCGAAAACCTAAAGGACCCATGTGATGGATCTGGCAATGCTGGTATTTTCATTTTCTGTTTCTACGAGAAAACAAAAGCGATGTGGACATAACCTATTAACGTGTTTTAAAGGGATTTCCTGTAGAAATTATGTTAGTGACCTATCACCTTGATAGGTTATCATCAATATCTGACTGGTGGGGTTCCATTACCTGCCACCTCCACTGATCAATTTTTTATTATCTCCAGTGGCAGCCAGTAGTAATAATTGAATGAAGCTTCTAAGAACTTTAGCTTAGTAGAATAGGAGCTGATCTGTAGTTCCCGGTAGATGTCACAACTCTATTCATTGTAGACATCTGGTTTCCAGTGGAGCTAATAGCAGATGTTCGATGGAGTTGCTAGTTTTGGTTCCCCCTCCTATCTGATATTGACCTATTCTAAGGGTAAGTCATCAATATAATTTTTCCAGAGAACCCCTGTAAGCTCGACCTGTCTCTGTAACCAGAAGGATGTAAAGTATTGAAGTAATTCAAATCTCTTTCTATTATGCCCTGAATTCACATGAATACAATGTGCAGCTTCTAATTACATCGAGCTAGTAACGTGCAAAGAGCACTTATTTTTGTATTCTAGATTGGAAACTTGAATTTTACCATGGGGTGCATATTCCGAGAGGTTTTTAAGTGGATCACAGAAAGTACGCATTCAAGTGCACATTTTATTCACACATGCACAATAAAAAGAGAAAAGCAGTGCTGTACGTACAATGAAACAATATGATATTCTGATAACTAAATTAAAGTATTCATAACCTAAATAATGCGAGAAAATAACAATGACAATTTACAGTCAATGAATGTTGAGACACAGCTATAACTTGAACAGTATGTCAGGCACTTCATGTAACCAATACCATAGCTATGTAAAATCTTTTTCTAAACTTCTGTGGATTTATTATCTAGACATTACTGAATACTGTAATAATAGCATTAAATTAGCACAAGGTGGAAAATACTGCCAGATAGTGTCAGTAAGAGAGCAATGCCTCACAAGGGGAAGACGTTAAAAATCCACCGTTACAGTCAATGAAAACGGTTAGACACCATGATCTCACTTGGTTTTTTAGTAAATGACTGATGGTGACTTCAGCATACACAGTGTGTCCTAAGGAATGTCTTAAAGTAAAATATTTCCAGTGGAAACTATTAACACAAGCAGAGTAGCAAAAAACAAACAAACCATTTTTGTGCTTTCTATCTAGAGCACAAGGTACCAGGTCTATAAGACCACTTGGGTTGTACCCAGGCTCGGACTGGCCCACAAGAGAGCAGGAGAATCCTTTGGTAGGTCCTTGTGAGGGAGTGCTATTGAGTAGTGAATTACATTTGATTCACAATTTTCAGAAAAAGGTATGATCTAATCATTCATTAACCCCTTCATGACCCAGCCTATTTTGACCTTAATGACCTGGCCATTTTTTGCAATTCTGACCAGTGTCCCTTTATGAGGTAATAACTAAGGAATGCTTCAACGCATCCTAGCGATTCTGAGAATGTTTTTTCGTGACATATTGGGCTACATGTTAGTGGTAAATTTAGTTCGATAAATTTTGCATTTAATTGTGAAAAAAAAATGGAAATTTGGTGAAAATTTAGAAAATTTCGCAATTTTCAAATTTTGAATTTTTATTCTGTTAAACCAGAGAGTAATGGGACACAAAATAGTTAATAAATAACATTTCCCACATGTCTACTTTACATCACCACAATTTTGGAAACAAAATTTTTTTTGTTAGGAAGTTATAAGGGCTAAAAGTTGACCAGTGATTTCTCATTTTTACAACAACATTTATAAAACCATTTTTTTAGGGACCACCTCACATTTGAAGTCACTTTGAGGGGTCCATATGGCAGAAAATACCCAAAAGTGACACCATTCTAAAAACTGCACCCTTCAAGCTACTCAAAACTACATTCAAGAAGATTAATAATCCTTCAGGTGCTTCACAGGAACTAAAGCAATGTGGAAGGAAAAAATGGACATTTTAATTTTTCCAACAAAAATTTTCTTTTAGTATCAATTTTTTCATTTTCACATGGGTAACAGGATAAAATAGATGCTAAAATTTGTTGGGCAATTTCTCCTGAGTACGGCGATACCTCATATGTGATCATAAACCACTGTTTGGGCGCATGGTAGGGCTCAGAAGGGAAGGAGCGCCATTTGACTTTTTGAATGGAAAATTAGCTCCAATCATTAGCGGACACCATGTCGTGTTTGGAAAGCCCCTGTGTACCTAAACATTGGAGCTCCCCCACAAGTGGACCCCATTTTGGAAACTAGACCCCCAAAGGAACTTATTTAGATGTGTGGTGAGCACTTTGAACCCCCAAGTGCTTCACAGAAGTTAATAACGCAGAGCAGTGAAAATTAAAAAATAATTTTTTTCCTCTATTTTTTATTTTCACAAGGATAACAGGAGAAATTGGACCACAAAAGTTGTTGTGCAATTTGTCCTGAGTACACCAATACCCCATATGGGGGGAACTACTGTTTGGGCACATGGGAGAGCTCAGAAGGGAAGGAGCGCCATTTTGGAATGCAGACTTGGTGGAATGTTCTGCGGGCATCATGTTGCACTTGCAGAGCAGCTGATGTGCCTAAACAGTAGAAACCCCCCACAAGTGACCCCATTTTGGAAACTAGACCCCCCAAGGAGCTTATCTAGATGTCTAGTGAGCAATTTGAACCCCCAAGTGCTTCACAGAAGTTCACAGATCCATGAAAATAAAAAATCATTTTTTTTTGCTCAAAAATGATTTTTTAGCCCACTATTTTTTATTTTCCCAAGGGTAACAGGAGAAAGACTACTGCGGTATACTAACATACTGAAAATATTAGTGATGGTTGAGTTAAAGATGCAGAAAGCATGCTTTAAAAAGGGTCAAGACCTGGAAACCTTGATAAGATAAAATGACATGTGCCACAAGTTATCAGAGAATCCATTAAAATCAACATATAATTTTATTGGAAGAGCTACGGTCCTGTCAAATGTACCATTCTTATTAACATGCCAAAAACCAAAATCAACTGCTGTTATTTATTTGCTTTTCAAGCTCTTATAGACCCTTCCAAGTACCGTTAATCAGCGGATAGTTGTACTGACACAAGAACTCACAGATGGGAGACTAGCTGAATAAAAAATGGAGACTATGACTTGTTAAGGAGTGTACTGGGGCAATGAAATAATCAGGAACAGATTTTTTTTTTGCATGATACTGCACCTATTGTACTTTTTTAAGTATGTAAAACATTTATCAAGATACATACATTACTATTATCATCAATTATCCATACAGGTCTGCATTGCTGCCGTAAAAATGTATTCACTCAGAAGACATCTTGTTAGAGTTTTCCCTACATAAATGCAATATTTATAAGAACCAGTTAAGTTACAATTGTTTTTGGATTGTGAGAAAAACTAAAGTATCTAGAGAAAACACTTACAAACATATACAAGTTGTATAAAATTGACTTATGGTTGCCTCTTATTATTTGGGATTTCCTGAGACGTGTGCCTTTAACTATCAAGTGTTAGCATCATGGTGGCTCAATTGTCAATTCACAATTCCAACGCATCTTCCGGAAAAAAAGAACAAGTTAAGTAAGTAAGTTAAGTCTTTCTCTCATTTTCTTTCCTTTTTTAATACGGTTCATACTCTTAATTATTATTATTATGCTTTGCTTACATAGCATACAAACTCTTTGCAGATGTTGTCCTTGGTGGGATTTGTACCCAGGCCAGGACTCCAACGCTACAAAGCAACAGTGCTAACCACTGAGCCACCGTGGTGCACTAAAATCAGTTTCTGACCGGCATCCTGGAAAATCTTTCTCACACAATTTGTAGACTGATAAATATTAACCTGTTTATAGACTTAAACAATGATATGTTAATAAACCACTAGAATGATCCATGAGTTGTGAATACCGTTTTGCACAACTAACAGTGTATGATTTTATTTCTAGATGGCTGCAACAGTGAAGGATAAGTTTGCCGAATAACAACCTTATACTTTTTAATGTTTGTACTATGCTTGTCGTTTTTTACACATTTCATTTAATTTTAATTTATTAATGAAGAAAATAAAATAATATTAACATGAAAATACATTTTAATGAATCAAATATCTAACCTTAAAATAGCAAGTTTCTGGTTTGTAAGAATTTTAAGTGCATTTTCAATTTTTGTTAAAGAAGCAATTGTTACTTTATCAGAATTTATTGTTGCTAAAGTAAAGGAATTTTACCTATCCCCTTACTGACCAAGTCTGAATGAGCATTAAAGAAATCCTTTCATCACTTTTTGAAAATAAAAATTGTGTGAAAAAATTGTCGAAGGAAGTAATTCCGAAACGCGGATCGGGGAGTGCGCTGTGCTGGACATCTGACAGGCTACAGGTATACTAAAATCAAGTTTGTTTTCGATCTTTGACACATATTGATTGATTCTCCTTTGGTCCTTTTTGGTCCTTGTTTCACTTGGCACTTTAATCTTGTTATTTATGCACTATGGCACTTTGCATTGCTTTGCTGAATGATATTTTTTAAGAGTTTTTTTACAGATTTTTATTGGTTGTATTGATTACACACTTGGCACTTTGTCCTTGTGTTACTCATTTTTATGCACTATGACACTTTATTGACTGTTAGATCTGATGCGTTTTCACAACACATATTTTTAGTTATTATTTTTACTTTTATTAATTATTATTATTCCAATATATTATCTTCCAACTATTCACAATTTTTATAAACAATTTTATTCACATAGTTTTTATTTATGTATTTATTTTTATTTATTATTTATTATTTTTTATTTATTTTCTATTTTTTATTATTTTTCTATGTATTTATTTTTTCTTGGGGACCATACATTTGGATCAATTATATATTATGTATCATTTTATACCTTTTGCCCAATCAAATGTATATAATATGTATTTAAGTTATATTTTTTTATTTTATTTTTCCAGAACAGGCACTTGTTTTTAAATTATACTACTTATTCCCACATGTAATAATAAAGGCTTTTTAATTGAAATATTTGTGTGGTCCTTGTGATAGCTATTTTCCCATTATCACATAGTATCGTTTATACTGGTATGTGTCCTTGTTTTTCTATGGGATATTTTTCGCCTCATTTCTGAGTGGTTACCACTTTTTCTCTCTCAACACTTCCCGCTATAAGTTGCTGGTATATGGTGATGATTATATCATTTATTATTATCTTTTAATTACTGAAACAAATTTTTTTGTGAGGTTGTGTTGGTGTTCTTCTAGTACAGTCATATGTAAAAGATTGGGCACCCCTATTAATGTTAACCTTTTTTCTTTATAACAATTTTGGTTTTTGCAACAGGTATTTCAGTTTCATATATCTAATAACTGATGGACTCAGTTATATTTCTGGATTCAAATGAGGTTTATTGTACTAACAGAAAATGTGCAATCTGCATTTAAACAAAATTTGACCGGTGCAAAAGTATGGGCACCCTTATCATTTTCTTGATTTGAACACTCCTAACTACTTTTTACTGACTTCCTGAAGCACTAAATTGGTTTTGTAACCTCATTGAGCTTTGATCTTCATAGCCAGGTGTATCAAATCATGAGAAAAGGTATTTAAGGTGGCCACTTGCAAGTAGTTCTCCTATTTGATTCTCCTATGAAGAGTGGCATCATGGGCTCCTCAAAACAACTCTCAAATGATCTGAAAACAAAGATTATTCAACATAGCTTTTCAGGGGAAGGATACAAAAAGTTGTCTCAGAGATTTAACCTGTCAGTTTCCACTGTGAGGAACATAGTAAGGAAATGGAAGAACACAGGTACAGTTCTTGTTAAGCCCAGAAGTGGCAGGCCAAGAAAAATATCAGAAAGGCAGAGAAGAAGAATGGTGAGAACAGTCAAGGACAATCCACAGACCACCTCCAAAGACCTGCAGCATCATCTTGCTGCAGATGGTGTCACTGTGCATCGGTCAACAATACAGCGCACTTTGCACAAGGAGAAGCTGTATGGGAGAGTGATGCGAAAGAAGCCGTTTCTGCAAGCACGCCACAAACAGAGTCGCCTGAGGTATGCAAAAGCACATTTGGACAAGCCAGTTACATTTTGGAAGAAGGTCCTGTGGACTGATGAAACAAAGATTGAGTTGTTTGGTCATACAAAAAGGCGTTATGCATGCGCTGTATTGTTGACCGATGCACAGTGACACCATCTGCAGCAAGATGATGCTGCAGGTCTTTGGAGGTGGTCTGTGGATTGTCCTTGACTGTTCTCACCATTCTTCTTCTCTGCCTTTCTGATATTTTTCTTGGCCTGCCACTTCTGGGCTTAACAAGAACTGTACCTGTGTTCTTCCATTTCCTTACTATGTTCCTCACAGTGAAAACTGACAGGTTAAATCTCTGAGACAACTTTTTGTATCCTTCCCCTGAAAAGCTATGTTGAATAATCTTTGTTTTCAGATCATTTGAGAGTTGTTTTGAGGAGCCCATGATGCCACTCTTCATAGGAGAATCAAATAGGAGAACTACTTGCAAGTGGCCACTTTAAATACCTTTTCTCATGATTTGATACACCTGACTATGAAGTTCAAAGCTCAATAAGGTTACAAAACCAATTTAGTGCTTCAGGAAGTCAGTAAAAAGTAGTTAGGAGTGTTCAAATCAAGAAAATGATAAGGGTGCCCATACTTTTGCACCGGTCAAATTTTGTTTAAATGCAGATTGCACATTTTCTGTTAGTACTATAAACCTCATTTGAATCCAGAAATATAACTGAGTCCATCAGTTATTAGATATATAAAACTGAAATAGCTGTTGCAAAAACCAAAATTGTTATAAAGAAAAAAGGTTAACATTAATAGGGGTGCCCAAACTTTTACATATGACTGTATATGACTGCAGACTTGTTAATCCTTGAAGGCAATCATAAAATATATAAGGAGCTGTGCGGGACATAATACAGTGTATAAGGGGTTGAGGGGCATAATACAGTATATATGGGGCAGTTGGGGTCATAATACAGTATATATATGGCTGTGGGGATCAAAGCACAGTATATATGGGGCTGTGGGGTCCATAATACATCATAGAAGATGCTGTTGGGCCATAGTACAGTGTAAATAGAGCTGTGGAGACCATAGTACAGTAGAAATGGGACTGTGAGGACCATCATACAGTATTTATAGTGAGCTGTGGCAATACAATATCATACAGTATACAAGGGTCTTGCATTATAAGTTTTGATTGGCATTTTTAGGGGCATTATTCTTTTTTTGGGGGGACATTGTTACTTAAAGGGGCCACTGTTGCTTGAAGGGGACATTTGGGATTTTATAACCTTCAAAGAAGCATATCAGACATTATTACTTGCTAGGTAGCACAGTAAAGGTATTACTACTTTCTATGGAACACTTATTTTTGTAGGCCCCTTCTATCTGGCACTTTGACTTATTAGAATTAATTGGCCAGTTGGGGATTAGATGAGGACAGTGCTGGAAATGTGAGAAGTCAGATGTGTCTCTGTTGTAATCTCTGCAGATAAATCCTGGCTGGAGAAGTCTTCATGTCAGTCTGGGCCAGATGGAAAATACAGAAAAAGCATGCAATGATAGGATTAGGTTATGTCCTGAGGAAGAAGTTAAGGATAAATTCGAAATGCGTTGACTTGTAACCCTTTAATACATTTTAAATGTTACTGATGAATTCATCGTGTCCTGAAAATCCATCAGCAGTGCAGGCTATTCACATTTTTTTCCTGGAACAGCATTGGATCTGCCCCCATCCACCTTTCCTACAGCCCCTACCCAACATCCCTACAGTCCCTATCCCTATTCCCTTTTGTGCACTTGCTTTGGCAAAACTAATGTGTATTTATTCCTGCCAATAAAGCTTCTTTGAATTTGATTTGAATTTGCATTTCTTTCAGTGTGATGACTCATGTTCTGAAGCAGATGATTTATGCCTACTGAATGGTTGCAAATGTGAAACCGTACCAGTGAGTATATACTCCCTCAACTCTTCATGGTCTGTCTACCAGTTAAGACCCTATTTTACACTTATTCTGCTCCCCGGTTTTTCTACAGTTTTTTTTATTTTTTACTAACAGCTTAATGCATCTCAGTAATTATGTAGTGGTAGGTGTATGGTGGTATTGGTCTTTGTATATTATGTTTTGTTATGCACAGATAATGGTTATATTATACTATTATGTACTCACTATGTAGTGGTGATGGAAGAGAAAATTATGTAGCTGTATTATTTTGCCCTTTTATAATAGTGTATAGTTTGCCCTTGAATTATATAATGACTTAAATTCAATTTGCATTGAATAAATTTTCTCATCTTTATTTTTGACCTTTTGTGTACTGTTTTTTCCTTAGGAAATGACAGTGATTATATCTAAACTCCTTTTTGTTACATAGAAAAACCTACAGTAAAATCAGATAAGCCTAATATTACAACTTATGAGTCTGACACACTCCCTTTCACTTCTGGAGAATTTTTAAACCCCTATTCTTGTTTTTGAAAATAGCTGAGATCTGAGATTTTCAGCTAATAGTGAAGGAACATTTTTACCATAGACATCCAGAGAGTCACCATGGATCTACTTAGTACTGTGATAATGTCTCAAAACAGTATAATGTGTGTAATTAGATTCTATGCCTTCTTTTAGAAATGATCAATAATCACTGTGGATTCTACATTTACAATTCTTTTTTAAGTAGAACTTCTTACAAAGCCATGACTAAACTACACTTATTAACTGCTGTAAATTAACATAAAAATATTTGTGTGAGTAAACTATGCTGGAAAATAATCTCACTTTGACATTTTATTAGTAATATGGCATGTTATAAAGATCAGTAGTAGAGCTAAGCTGATCTTTTGAAATTGAATTTGAAATTAAATTTGACTTTGCCTATTTCACCGAATTTTCCACAAGAATTTGCATCTCAGCAAATAAATTTGCACTGATCTCAATACTGTAAAGATTGTAGTTGCTTGAAAAATACATGTGTTGGAGAAGAGAGAGAACCCCTCTGACTATTAGGGCATACATTGTACAGGAGAGAGGACTCCACTCATCATGAGATCTTACATTCCATAGGAGTGAAACCTCGCTGACCATAAAAACTTACACTCTACAGAAGAAAGAAAAAAGACAGAGATAGAGTACCCCACTAACCATAAAATCTTACACTTTATAGGTAAGAGAGAGGACCTCACTGACCATATGAGCTTACACTTTACAGGCGAGAGAGAGAGAGGACCCCACTGACCTTAACAGCTTACACTCTACGGAAGAGAACGAGAGCGTTAACTCCACTGATCATAAGGACTTACACTCTATAAGAGAGAGATTTAGGACCCCACTGATCATAAGAGCTTAAACTGTACAGAAGGGAGAGATGACCACACTGATCATAAGAGTTTTCTTATGGGAGAGAGAACCCCGCTGACCATAACGGCTTGCACACTACAGGAGAGAGAGAGGACCTTGCTGATCTTAAGAACTTATACTCTACAGAAGAGAGATCCTCCACTGATCATAAAAGTTTACACCTATGGGGGAGAGAGAGAGAACACCCGCTGATTATAAGAGCTTACACTCTACAGGAGAGAGAGAGGACCCTGTTGACTGTAAGAGCTTACACTCTATAGGAGAGAGTGAACACTGTTGGCCATAAGAGGTAATACTCTTCAGAAGAGAAAGACTAAGGCTGAGTTCACACGTGGCGTTTTTTTTGCGTTTCCGCGGCGGTTTTAACCGCGCGATTTTGCCGCGAAAACGTGAAAAATAAGCATCCCATGCATTCCTATGGGATTCCGCAACGCTGTGCTAATGCTGCGGTTTTTACCGCGGCGGAATCGCTTCGCGGTAAAAACCGCAGCATGCTCATTAATTTAGCGGAATCGCGGCGATCCCGCACCCATAGGAATGCATTGTTCTGCTTACTTCCCGCATGCGGCTGTGCACACCATGCGGAAAGTAAGCAGAACATTTGCGGATGGTACCCACGGTCCGGAGGAGAGGAGACTGTCCTCTGGGCTGTGGTTACCATATCCCTGTAAAAAATAGAATTTAAAAATAAAAAATATTGTTATTCTCACCCTTCGACGTCCCGCGCAGTCTTGCCGCTTCTCTTCACGCTCTCGTTTCCAGTAATCCTTTGCGAAAATGCCCGCGATGGCGTCCGTTCTCGCGGGATCGCGAAGTCTCGCGGTCATTCGCGCGACGTCATCGCGAATTACCGTGAGACATCGCGATCCCGCAAGAACGGACGTCATCGCGGGCATTTTCGCAAAGGATTACTGGGAAAGGATGCGCGGGACGTCGGAAGGTAAGAATAACACCATTTTTTATTTTTTTTACATTCTATCTTTTACTACTGATGCTGCATAGGCGGCCTCAGTAGTAAAAAGTTGGTCACACTCGTCAAACACTATGTTTGATGAGTGTGACAACCTGTCAATCAGTTCTCCAAGCGATGCTACAGATCGCTTGGAAAACGCTAGCATTCTGCAAGCTAAATACGCTTGCAAAATGCTAGTTTTTCCGCGGGAAAATCACGGGAATTTAAAATGCGATTTTCCCGCGGAATGGAATTCCGGAATTCTCGCGGTAATTTCCGCGAGAGTTCCGGTACGTGTGCACTTAGCCTTAACCAGTGACTCTGGAGATGGAAAACAACACTACTGTGCAAACTGTCCTTCACTGGGGACCGCTGATCTGTGAAAGAACAGGTACTGTCCACCATTGTAGAATGAATGAATCCATGTCATAACTTCATGTCATTTTGTGGATATAAACAAAGTGGGAATATGCTGGAAAAAGGAACAGGAGAGCAGGCCATGTTTTATAGACTCTTCCATTGTGTTTCACTATCACAGGCCTAGAGCAAAACTTTCAGCTAAGAAATAATAGACAGTAGAATTTTGCTTGCTAACTGAGCTTACAGATTTTCTTCCTCCATTATATGCACTGTCAGTCCTTTAGAAATGTCCCAGCCTTTGAAACAGTGTACTTTCTCACTTCATAAAAATCAGTTTGTGTGTGGTGGAGATCTACATTGGAAGATGGGCTAAGACTAAACAGATGGAAATACATCTGCATGGCTTCAGAGTGGATAAATGGGCATCATGGAATTCTTTGCAGAGTTATTTTATAATCGAATTCCAGAAATGTATTTCCCATCAAATTTGAATGGAAGCCAAGTTTTCAGCCCTTCTGCAGGCTTTATGCCTCAATGGAAATGCCTTTGTATTATCTGTTTCTAGACAAGTGCGTGGTTTTATTTTTTAACCAGGCCATCATTCTTTTACCTATAGTGTCTCCTTCTGGAGCCTTTAGCTCAACATTTAGTACGTGGGACATAAGATGTCACTATCATATTATATAATGCAACTACAACAAAGAAAATAATGTAATTTTCATTTTAATAAAAAAAAATGCTCACAGTTACAAATATTACAGTCACTTCGCGCTAATATGAAAGTTTCATCATATCAACGTTATGTTAGGAAAAGCTTCCTAACTAGAGATGAGCTGATTGATCTCCGGAGGTTTGAGGGAGGAGAACTCGTGCAGTCACTGAATGCACATGTCAGGAGCATTCAGACAGTGGTAAATGAGAACTGTCAATCAAAAGTGGGGGATCGGCTAACATTAGTCACTATGGGGTGGGCTTTAGACTTTTTTTCTCCTTTTAAAGTAATGTTGAAACCTGTTTTCAACAAACACTTTTTGCCCGGAACCTTTTATAATGTTTACAGTGCACAAATACACATACAAAGAGCGTAAAAGTGATAGCATGGAATATATAAATATTTCACAGAACCGTAGACAATAATATTTGCCGATGTTTACAGTCAAACTAAATTGATTCCAATATTCAATGTGAAGTCACGATTTTTAGAAATTGCCAGGGTGGGTGAGCTAGAAAAGAAAGTGGTCTCTGCACCAAGTAAATGTATTGCATCTCACCAATCATTGTTATAGCACTGTGCGCATTCCAGCGGCCAGGTGTATTTTATTACTTTACTGCTTGGCAAGACATGCATAACAATATGGAAAAGCTAAGCATTCATTCTGATGTGGGAACACAGTTCAAATAAGAGCCAGATTTCTGCTTGTTAAAGATAAAAAATACACAGTTTATATGATTTTTTTCCACTCTGAAGAAGGAATAAAAAAAAAGGCTTGAAAACACTTATTTATATCATGCAGAAAGGTGCGTCCTGTTATGTTGCACCAGTTATACAATCTCAGTCTGGTTCTGATCATGAAAGTCTCCTGTGGTGGACAGATCTGTGAGGTACATACTGAAGAAAACTAAATGATGACTGTAATGCAATTTGTTTCCCTAGAAAACATGACATGGAGTTAACAATACATACAGTTGAAGCCATAAGTTTGCAAACACTATATAAAAAGACACATATGCATGTTTTTCTCAATATCTGGCATTAAATCAAAATAAACCTTTCCCGTTTTAGGTTAAATACAATAATTATTAATATTGCCAGAATTATGAGAGAGAAAATGTTTTAAGGCATTTACTATTTACTTCAAAGTCAAAAGTTTACATACACTAGCATTACTATGCCTTTAAACAATTCTGGACTGCCCATATGATGATGTCATGTGTTTGGAAGCTTCTGATAGGTTTTTTGGCAACATATGAATTACCCTGTGTTACCAAGGTTTTGTCCCTCGGACAATTTTGAGTGTTCCTGATAGATTTTTCATGTTGATTTCAGAAATGACTTCAGATTTTTCCTATCATGTAAGGTTTTTGAGAAATGATACGAAACATTATGATATTCTTTTACAATTCTAAAAACTCATATGTGAACTTTTTCTGAAACAGTATATTCTGAATTTTCCACTGAAATAACATAAATCGTTGATCTACACATATGCAAGCACTAATTATGCGAATTCCGCGCAGGCGCAGTGAATCATTTGGCTGACTGGGTACGGAGCATACCACTTCTCCTGGGCAGGGGAGGAATCAAAAGACCATACTGACATACTTAGAGCATGGCTGATTGGACCATGACCTTCAATGCCAATCGCTGTCCCAGTGATATGGAAAGAACAGAGAGATCATGTAACAGATTGCTACTTCTGCCTTACAAATGTAACAGGATATTCAGGAAAGAACAAGAAATCAATAGAATATCATAATCTTCCTTCAGCCGTAAGACCAATGCCACATGATGAAAGTCTTCATGCTCCAAAGCCACCAAGAGTATGGACCATGGAGGACGGCGAAGATGAACTAAGAATATCAGTGGAAAAAGAAACTGCTGCAGACCCGGACTTTGAGCCTTCTACATCTAATCCACATCTGTTCAGTCAAGCTGATCTGAGTGACTTGGTCAGAGATTTGAAATTGTCAAAGAGGCAGGCAGAATTATTGGGATCAAGGTTACAAGAACGGAATCTCTTATTACCAGGAACAAGAGTTTCTGTTTTTCACAGTCGTCAAGAAGACCTTAATCAATTTTTCAACCATGTTGACAGTTTTGCAATGACGTCTTGGAGTTGTTTGATGCTCTTGGATGCGAACATGACCCGATGGAATGGCAACTGTTCATTGACTCATCAGTTTTAAGTCTGAAGGCTGTTTTACTACACAACGGAAATATTTATCCTTCTATACCTATTGGACATGCCATATATATGAAACAAACATATGAGAATATGGAGTTCCTGTTGACCCACATTAATTATAGAAATTATAATTGGAACATATGTGGTGATCTAAAAGTTGTTGCACTTCTTCTTGAACTGCAGCTTGGATATACCAAGTATTGTTGTCTTATTTGTGAATGGTGCAAACATGCATGAGAAATGCACTATTTCAGAAAGGACTGGCCACTCAGCAAAAACCTGGTTGCTGGACAGAAGAATGTTAAACATAATCCTCTAGTTGATCCAGCAAAGATATTTCTCCCTCCTTTGCATATTAAACTTTGGATTATGAAGAATTTTGTCAGTGCAAGCAATGAACAAAGAATCGGAAGCCTTTTCTTACTTGGACAGAAATTCCCAAGAATAAGGGATACAACGATTACAAGAGGTATTTTTATTGGCCCATAGACCAGAGATACAATGAATGACAGTAGCTTTGATGGTCTTTTGCAAGGTGCTGCACAAGTGGCATGGAGAGCCTTTAAAGATGTGACCTTCAACTTCCTTGGCAAGAGCAGGGCATCGAATTTTGAACAACTCGTGGACAACATGCTCACAGCATATCATTTGATGAAATGCAATATGTCACTAAAAATACATTTTCTACATTCTCACTTGGACTTTTTTCAAGGCAACCTTGGTGCCGTTAGCGATGTACACATTGTGCTGATGGAAAAAAGGTACCAGAGAAAGTGAAGTTCATCAATGCTGGCTGACTATTGCTGGAATCTTATTCGAGAAGCATCTGACATGGATTATAAATGAAAGTCATCTGCAAAACACTTTTGAACAATTGCTTTTGCTACTGACATCGATGCACATGTATGTTGTGTCTCGGATGTCATAATGTAGATTATAAACTGTTGTTTCTTAACCCCTTACTGCCAGCTGATGGAATAGTACATCAGCTGGCAGTTTTCCCCACTTTGAGGTGGGCTATGGCAGTGAGCTCACCTCAAAGCCGCAACATATCAGCTGTTTTTAACAGCTGACATGTGCCTGCAATAGGCACGAGCGGAATCGCAATATGCCCACGCTTATTAAATAGTTAAATGCCGCTGTCAAACTCTGATAGAGGTTATTTAAATACACTTCCAGACACCAGTCCGGAAATACGCGCAGCGACGACCCCGTCACGTGATTGGGGGTCATAACTGCGTTGCCATCACAACCAGAGGTCTCCTCGAGACCTCTATGGTTGTTGATGGCAGATTGCTATGAGTGCCACCCTGTGGTCAGCGCTCATAGCAAGCCTTTTTAATCCTTTTGAGGTTTTCATGTTAGAGTAGGACTGGCAAGTGTAAGGAATTTTGACGCAGTTTGCCAGCTTCCGTATTAAGGCCTTACTGTCAACCAATACCTTACATATATTGATATGTTTTTTGTGCACTTTTTATATTTCTTTCAGGGTGCAGTTGGGCCCAAATGGTTCTGCAAACTTGTGGCCTCTGTTCACACGGGATGCATGCTAGTTGGCACTGGGCAGCCCCCCTATATGGTGTTACTAAGAGGTTGTGAACCATAAGCCTTGCATTTCCTGTGTGAACACTGCACATGCGGATTATTTCTTCTGCACTGGTGTACCACACGGCAAATCCCTGATTGTAGGCTGGCTGTTTCATTTGGTATTTATGCACCTGTGCAGCTGCCATTTTACTTGGGTCCGCTGCACCCTGTATTAAGTGCAGATGCATTTAGGCCTGTCTGGTTTGTATCTGAATTTTTTGGAGGATTTTTTCCTCTTTTTGAGGTTTTCATGTCATCGCTGCGTTGCCATCACAACCAGAGGTCTCCTCGAGACCTCTATGATTGTTGATGGCAGATTGCTATGAGTGCCACCCTGTGGTCGGCGCTCATAGCAAGCCTGTAATTCTGGTGCATAGAGGTGATCTGAGCATCACCTCTATGTAGCAGAGGCGATCACGCTATGGCAACTTCTAGCCTCCCATGGAAGCTATTGAAGCATGCCAAAAGTAAAAAAAAGTGTTTAAAAATATAAAAAAATAATCAAAATAAAACAATACAAAAAAATCAAACCTACACATATTTGGTATTGCCGCCTTCAGAATCGCTCGATCAATAAAAAAAAGAATTAAACTGATCGCTCAATGGCATAGAGATAAAAAAAATCAAAACGCCAGAATTAAGTTTTTTTTGATCGTCGCTACATTGTATTAAAATGCAATAGCGGGCAATCAAAAGAACATATCTGCACAAAATGGTATAATTAGAAACGGCAGCTCGGCATGCAAAAAATAAGCCTGCAACCAATCCGAGATCATGAAAAATGGAGATGCTACAGGTCTCGGAAAATTGTGCAATCTTTATTCTTTTTTAAGTAAACTTTGGAATTTTTTTTCACCACTTAGGTAAAAGAGAACCTAGACATGTTTGGTGTATATGAACTCGTAATGACCTGGAGAATCATAATGGCTGGTCAATTTTAGTATTTAGTGAACCTAGCAAAAAAGCCAAACAAAAAACAAATGTGGGATTGCAATTTTTTTGCAATTTCACCGCACTTGGAATTTTTTTCCCGTTTTCGAGTACACGACATGGTAAAACTAATGGATTCGTTCAAAAGTACAACTTGTCTCACAAAAAATAAGTCTCATATGGCCATATTGACAGAAAAATAAAAAAAGTTATGGCTCTGGGAAGAAGGGAACCGAAAAACAAAAACGAAAAATCGAAAAAAGCTTTGGTCATGAAGGGGTTAAAAACCCTACGTGATATTCATGTTCAGCATATCAAAATCTATAAAATACAATAAAATTTTCTCAGGGGACAAGAACTTCCCTGAAATTTGTTGCACAGTGTTATTTAGAGACATACCTGTGGGTGAATTTTAATGCACACCTGAAACACACTGCTTTTTGGGAAAGTCTCAAGAAATCAGCCGAAACATCAGGAAGAGAATTGTGGACTTGCACAAGTCTGGCTCATCCTTGGGTACAATTTCAAGATACCTGAAGGTGAATCGTTCATCTGTACAAACAATTATACTCAAGTACAAACAAGATGGGAATGTCTAGCTATCATACCGCTTTGGAAGGAGACAGGCTATGTGTCCTAGAGATGAACATGCTTTGGTCCGACATGTGCATATCAACCCAAGGACAAAAGCAAAAGATCTTGTGAAGATGATGGCAAATACTGGTAAGATTGTGTCAATATCCACAGTGAAACTGTCATGATCTGAAGTGATCTGACAGTTTTAAAAGCACAGTGTGAACTTTTTTTCCTTTTGGCAAGTTGCCAAGGTGACTTGACTGTCCCCGGTGGTGGTTAGTGGTATCGCACCTTAGGTTTTCAGTTTAAAGTTCTCTGTAATTATGATTCAGGTGTGGGGCTCTATAATGAGTCACAGGGTGTGCAATCACTGCAATCGTGGCAGAAGCTGAACTCCTCTTTGGGACTCTGTTACTAAGCAGCAACTGGTGGTGGACCCTGCTCCAAGGCTGCACTATGGTGAAGGATCCTGTTATGGTGATGGATCCGGGTAGAGGAGAAGACGCACGCAGGTGGAGGGCTCTGTTGCAGGAGCATAAGCACAGAGCATAAAGCTAAGTGGTGTCCCCCTGTATTGTCTCTTTCCCTCATGTGTGTTATTAGTGCAGTGGTGGGATTAGTTTCCGCACCGGCCTACTCCCTAGTGAGGGTTTAGGGTCAGGGCGAGCAAGGGCGTTGAGGTACGCGTGCGGCGCCCGGTGCGGAACCGGCATAGGGAACGTTAGGAGTGCAGGGACACTGGCTCAGTGGAGCTCAGGAGGTCTCCAATTCCCTTTTCCCTATCGCAGGGCCCACCATTGTTAATGTTTCCCAGGTCCCCCTTATTATTTAAATTCGCCGTACTGGAGGCGGGGTTTCCAGAATTTATATTAACATGTAATACCTAAATTCGCCAGGTGGAGGCGGTGTATCCATCTGCACGTTTTATTATTTAAATTCGCCCCACTGGAGGCGCTGTATCCAGGGTCACGTGTGTTATGGGTTCGCCTTGCGGTAACATCTGCGTCCAGACACACGCGTGACCGTGACATCACCAGCCAATGCAGTTTTTTTTTTTTTTGGTTCTCTGAGCAGCTTTTGGCCATGTGGAGTCCTGTGAGCAATTGTCAGGGTCTAGGGCCTTTGGCCATGTGGTGACCTGTGAGCAGTTGCGGCTGGGCTTCACTGGGGTGACTGGGAGCGGCATGGAGTGTTTAAGCCGCTGCAGCAGCAGTTATCTGGGTCTGGGGCCTCTGCAGAGAAAAAAGAAAGAAGAAAAAAAAAAAAAAATGGCGGCTGTGATCTGGCTAAAAGCCCCTAGAGTCGCTGCTGGGAGTGGGACTTGCTCATGCACGAGGGCGTACCCAGGCAGGTGGGAGGAATGGTGCCCCACGGAGCTGCTTGGTATTCCCCGAGGTGAAGGGGTACGTTCCAGTGATGAGCAGACTGGTGTAGAGTCCGCGGGGCTCACGCCAAATCTTTAATGCCGCCCCCTCCTGGTCGTGTGGAGGTGACCAGCGAGTGTATGTTCCTCCATATCCGGTCCCTTCTCCTCCTGGTGTGAGCAGCAGGTGTGCTGGGGGGGAGTAGGGACAAATCTCAACACTCACCATTAACCAACCCTGGGAGGTGCAGACCGCATGGTGAAGAGGGTTGGAGGGTGGTGGTCCGTGGTGAATAGCGGGGGTGTGAGTGTGGTGACACAGGGGGACGCCTCTGCTGTCTAGTTCAGAATGAGTTCACCAATTATGACAAACAAATGTGTGCAATAAACGTTCAGGTCCGGACCTGTGTGTGAACGACATGTATGGTGGCCACCAAAAAACATCTTGTGGAAGTGTGTTGTGGAGTCTGATCAGCTCATAGCAAACATATACATACATAACCTCGTTCCCCAGGTCGGCACTGTGGAGATGAGTGGTGCCTCCAGAACGAACATCATTGCCAATTCCAGCGGTGCGTTTGTCATTAACCTGAAGTGTCAGGTAGTGGTGGGGTGAACTCAGGATCTGGGCGTCCCCGCTGTAGGTGTTTCCCTAATGAGGAGTGGTCTTGAGGGTCCAGAGGCCCCTCATTAAGGAGGGGGTACTGTCATGATCTGAAGTGATCTGACAGTTTTAAAAGCACAGAGTGAACTTTTTCCTTTTGGCAAGTTGCCAAGGTAACTTGACTGTCCCCGGTGGTGGTTAGTGGTATCGCACCTTAGGTTTTCAGTTTAAAGTTCTCTGTAATTATGATTCAGGTGTGGGGCTCTATAAATGAGTCTCAGGGTGTGCAATCACTGCTGGTGATATTCATTCATTGATTCTGAGTTGGTGAGAGCCTGGTGGAAGGATGGAGCTGAGCAGGAGTCCTGTGCAGCTTAGCCAGGGGGGAAGT
This sequence comes from Dendrobates tinctorius, assembly GCF_039654945.1. Lineage (NCBI taxonomy): Eukaryota > Metazoa > Chordata > Amphibia > Anura > Dendrobatidae > Dendrobates > Dendrobates tinctorius. The sequence continues at coordinate 14,503,750 of NW_027361749.1, forward strand.
GTGTCAGCTATGGTGTCTGGACGAAGGGGTGGCATGGCGTGGTGGGGTCGCAGTGATGGTGTCTGCATGGACTGGTGGAGTGGCGACTATGGAGAGTGGCACTCACCATGTGGGACTTGGCTGCTGAGCTGGACTCAAGCATGCTTGACTTCGTGGCAGAAGCTGAACTCCTCTTTGGGACTCTGTTACTAAGCAGCAGCAACTGGTGGTGGACCCTGCTCCAAGGCTGCACTATGGTGAAGGATCCTGTTATGGTGATGGATCTGGGTGGAAGAGAAGACGCACGCAGGTGGAGGGCTCTGTTGCAGGAGCATAAGCACAGAGCATAAAGCTAAGTGGTGTCCCCCTGTATTGTCTCTTTCCCTCATGTGTGTTATTAGTGCAGTGGTGGGATTAGTTTCCGCACCGGCCTACTCCCTAGTGAGGGTTTAGGGTCAGGGCGAGCAAGGGCGTTGAGGTACGCGTGCGGCGCCCGGTGCGGAACCGGCATAGGGAACGTTAGGAGTGCAGGGACACTGGCTCAGTGGAGCTCAGGAGGTCTCCAATTCCCTTTTCCCTATCGCAGGGCCCACCATTGTTAATGTTTCCCAGGTCCCCCTTATTATTTAAATTCGCCGTACTGGAGGCGGGGTTTCCAGAATTTATATTAACGTGTAATACCTAAATTCGCCAGGTGGAGGCGGTGTATCCATCCGCACGTTTTATTATTTAAATTCGCCCCACTGGAGGCGCTGTATCCAGGGTCACGTGTGTTATGGGTTCGCCTTGCGGTAACATCTGCGTCCAGACACACAGTGACCGTGACAGAAACGAGTACAGTATCAACATGGCTCCAGCAAAGTGTTAATCCGCACAGCCGGGAAGCCCATTCATTGCACAAGTAATTGTGTGAGCTGGTACTGCAAACATGCATACCACGGGAAGTGCTCCATAAACCGAGGTGCCACTCCAAAGGAATTAGCCACAATGGATACAAAAAGAAAAAAACGGATGGCACTCACCAGTTAAAAACTTCTTTAATCCAATACTTTAAAACTTCGGCATAGGGAGTATGGGAGCAGGAGTGGAAAGGACGACAGCCATTTCGCCCTGCAGTAGCGCTTCTACTGGTCTCACATGTGAGTGGGACTGACCTCACCTCTTAACAGAGTGAGGTAGCCAAACCCCACCCCCCGGTGTTTAAACACATGTGCAGCAGCTATCCATGACAATTAAAATGCATTTGAAAAACAAAAGAAAACAATACACAAATACAATAAAACCGGCTTATTACAAAAAAATAGACATGTCCAATCTTTCATTCAAACCAGCGGATTCCTGCGCTTGAGTGCGCATAATCCATATGGCCTCTCTTTTTAATAGAAGCTTATGCAGATCTCCTCCTTGTGCAGGAAGAGTCACCCTTTCTAGGCCAGCAAAAGAAAGCACCTCTTGGTTTCCTCCATGGAATTCCCTAACATGTTTAATCAAACGTGGAACACCCTTACCTGAACCAATCGAGTTGTAATGCTCTCTAAACCTCACATACAGGGGGCGAATGGTCTTGCTGATATAAAAAGACTTACAATGACATATAACCACATAAACCACATGGGTCGTTTTACACGTGATGAAATCTTTGACAACATGGGACACTCCTCCAATACAAAGTGTTTGACTTACATCATGTTAATTACAGAAAGGACAATGTCCACACTTGAAATTACCATGTGGAACACCTTTACTTAATCAATTGCTTTGTTGCTTCACCATCCGTTTTTTCACTATTATGTCACCCAGAGTAGTGCTGCGTCTATTAAAAATAATGGGACCCCTTGCTGTCACCTCCACAATATCTTTGTCGCGCTCTGGAATGTGCCAATTCCTGCGAATAGCGGATCATATGATACCATCCATAAGGCCAAATTTAAAACAAAAAGCAAATCTCTTGTCACGTTTGTGGACAGAACCATGATTATGGTCTCCTACCTGATTAACCCTATTATTAGCCTCATTCAAAAGTTCATTAGGATAACCCCTGCAGCGGAACCTGTCACACAACTCTTCCGCCTGCTGAGTGTAGCTCTCCTGAGTATTATTAATCCTCTTAAATCTTAATAATTGGCTATAGGGGAGAGAGCGTTTTACGTGATCCGGATGAAAACTGTCAAAATGTAGGACAGAATTCGTGGCGGATGGTTTTCGAAACACTTTGGTACAAATCGCACCATCTACAACATTAATTTGTACGTCTAAGAAATCCTGATCAAGACCTCCATATCTCGATGTGAACGACATATTCATTCGGTTAGACTCATTGAGATACTGAACAAAATCATCCAATGATTCACGGGGTCCATACCATATCATGAAAATGTCGTCCACATAGCGTACATAAAGTCTGATGTGTCTCAAAAAATTATTTCTAACATTGTACACATAATCCTCCTCCAACAAAGCCAAAAAAAGGTTTGCAAAAGTACAAGCTACCGGAGTTCCCATCATGGTCCCAGTACATTGTAAAAACCAGGAATCCACAAATTTGAACGCATTGTGTTTTAATATGAAATCCTTGCCCTCACATACAAAATTGACAAAGCTATCACTTCTCTTTAGTGACCCCAAAATTTTCCTCAAACCACAGGATCCTGGGGGATCCTTGTGTACAGACTTTCTACGTCGATGGAAACCAAGGAAAAGCCTACTTGCCAAGTAATACCTCTGAGGATCCCTAAAAACTCATCAATATCCTTAATATAGGAGGGAATGTTATGCAACAAAGGGCGCAACAACCAATCCATATACTGTGACAATGGCTCTGTAAGGGGTTCCAATCCCTGACACAATGGGGCGTCCTGGCGGGGTAGTGAAGGACTTATGGACTTTTGTAATATAGTACCAATGAGGGAGGCGTGGGAACTGTAAGAAAGAGAAAAGCTACTGACCAACAAAACTGGGATCACCACATGAATCATACAAATTTTATTATCTTAAATATCAAACAGACCAAAAAACCATTTAAAAACATTAAAAGTCACTCTATGACAAATAGACACATGGGGTTAATAATATAACCCACTAAGACTCCCCTATCACATTGGTTGAATACAGATATATACAGCCAGATGATTATAGGAACATTGTGAAGCAAAGTAATTTGGTGTCAAGGAATACGCTACAAATATATTGCAAGAAAACCCAAATGGGTAAGGAAATCAAGACACAAGTATAAGATGCCATATACTGGCTAGAAGCACATATTAACCACTTCCCATAATTATCAGAAAAGTAACGTAATCAAGAAGCAGTAAAAACCAGTAAAGAAGGGGGTCCCATAGAAGGTATCTCTGGACCCTATATAGACTGGTTTTAACCCAATACCATCATCCAAAGTAGCGCATGACATAAGCGCTACGTGCACCACTCTGATACAATACCAAGGAATAGGGGGAGCCTGTGGAGATGCCCAAGAAGCGTGGGAACTCCGGCAGCAATTTCTCAGCCTTTTTCCTGGACAAAACACCCAATTCCACATTTTTACGTAAAAAGGTCCGTAATTCATTCTTGAACCTGGTTGTAGGATCTTGTGTCAATCTTAAAAAAGTAGACGTATCTGATAGCTGTCTCATGGCCTCCGCCAAATACTGCTCTTTTGGTAATAAGACTACATTACCGCCCTTATCTGCATTCCTCACAACCACATCAGACCATTCTCTGATTTCAAAAAGAGCACGTTTCTCTAAAGTTGTGAGGTTAGGTGGAGCCGGTCGGAGGTAAGTATCACATGTAGCGATATCGCTAGCAATATCGCTGCTACGTCACAAAATCGGTGACGTTACAGCGATATTGCTAGCGATATCGCTATGTGTAATGGGCCCCTAACAGAAAAAGAGGTTAAATTGTTTTGGACTAACAACTCTCTTAAATCATATCTGGAAGCTGGTAGAATTCCACGGGGTTTAAGAATTTTCAAAGAGGCATCACATTTTAGAGGCGATCCCCAATTTTTGGCTGAGTGGCAAAAAATATTTTTGGAGTGTTCGGAAAAATGGTTGAAATTGGTCTATGAGTTTAATATGAAAAGTTACACTCAATTGGAGTTGGATATCAAAAAAACCAAGCACGAGGTTAAGTCCAGATTATCAGATCCATAATGGTTATCCCTGATTAAAAAAATGGACACTAAATTAACTACCATTCAAGTGAATGTGAAACAAGTTAAAAGGGACAAATTCATTCGAGATAAAGGTGATTATGACTCTGACCGGGTTTTCACATGGAATAAAAACAGGAATGAATATGAGAGTGGGAAACCACAACTTTTTTCTCATCAATGAACCCTTGCAATAATATGGTGTTGAATTTAACCGACTACATTTTGAATAGTTCACATTTATCTGTTCTTTCAAAAGGACTGGGCTTTTGTGTTCCGGAGGCTTTTAACTTTGTGGACTTTAAAATAGATCTTTTTAGGGCATTTCGCAAAATCCATTCATACAAGTCGCTTGCATCAAGTGTCACTTAGGCGACAGCATTAGAAGGGGAGAGTCCGTGCCAGGTAGGCCCTTTGGGGTTCCTCGCTGGCACTGACTCACTGGCTGATATAAGGGCAGATGCCCAGATTTTGTGTGATTTAACTGCCCTGGAGTTTGCCCACTCTATAGATGAGGAGTCTCTCAAACCTTTTTTAGGGGGTGTGCCATCCACGTTTATGCCCAAAGTGGCCCCTAGGAATGTAATTGATTTATTTGAGACACAGGTATTGAAGGATGTGGAATCTATTATATATCCGATTGCTCCGCCTAACCTCACAACTTTAGAGAAATGTGCTCTTTTTGAAATCAGAGAATGGTCTGATGTGGTTGTGAGGAATGAAGATAAGGGCGTAACGTAGTCTTATTACCAAAAGAGCAGTATTTGGCGGAGGCCATGAGACAGCTATCTGATACATCTACTTATTTAAGATTGACACAAGATCCTACAACCAGTTTCAAGAATGAATTACGGACCTTTTTACGTAAAAATGTGGAATTGGGTGTTTTGTCCAGGAAAAAGGCTGAGAAATCGCTGCCGGAGTTCCCACGCCACCCTCATTGGTACTATATTCTAAAGATCCTTAAGTCCCTCACTACCCCGCCAGGATGCCCCATTGTGTCAAGGATTGGATCCCTTACAGAGCCATTGTCACACTATATGGATTGGTTGTTGCGCCCTTTGTTGCATGACATTACCTCCTATATTAAGGATACTGCTGAGTTTTTAGGGGTCCTCAGAGGTATTACTTGGCATTTAGGCTTTTCCTTGGTTTCCATTAACGTAGAAAGTCTGTACACAAGGATCCCCCAGGATTTGGGTGTAGCAGTTTTGAGGAAGATTTTGGGGTCACTAAAGAGAAGTGATAGCTTTGTCAATTTTGTATGTGAGGGCAAGGATTTCATATTAAAACACAATGCGTTCAAATTTGTGGATTCCTGGTTTTTACAATGTACTGGGACCATGATGGGAACTCCGGTAGCTTGCACTTTTGCAAACCTTTTTTTGGCTTTGTTGGAGGAGGATTATGTGTACAATGTAAGGCTAGTTTCACACTAGCGTTTATGAGCGCAGCGACGGCCTGCGCACGGCCGCCGCTAAGCCCCGCCCCTGCCGTGCCTCCGCCGGTAGCTCCGCCCACCTGCGCATGACGCTGCATGCGCCCTGCGTCCCCTATTTTTATCACTCGGGGCGCAGGCCATGCGCAGTATGCGTTTGGCGGCGCATGCGCCTTTTTTACGGTGCGCCGACACAACCAAACGGCAGCAGGTTGCGTTTGGCGCAGGTCGGTGCACCGTCAAAAGGACGCATGCGCCGCCAAATGCATACTGCGCACGGCCTGCTCCCCAGTGATAAAGATAGGGGATGCAGGGCGCATGCAGCTTCATGCGCCGGTGGGCGGAGCTACCGGCGGAGGCGCGGCAGGGGGCGGGGCTTAGCGGCGGCCGTGCGCAGGCCGTCGCTGTGCTCATAAACGCTAGTGTGAAACTAGCCTTAGAAATAATTTTTTGAGACACATCAGACTTTATGTACGCTGTGTGGACGACATTTTCATGATATGGGATGGACCCCGTGAATCATTTGATGATTTTGTTCAGTATCTCAATGAGTCTAACCGAATGAATATGTCGTTCACATCGAGATATGGAGGTCTTGATCTGGATTTCTTAGACGTACAAATTAATGTTGTAGATGGTGCGATTTGTACCAAAGTGTTTCGAAAACCATCCGCCACGAATTCTGTCCTACATTTTGATAGTTTTCATCCGGATCACGCAAAATGCTCTCTCCCCTATAGCAAATTATTAAGATTTAAGAGGATTAATAATACTAAGGAGAGCTACACTCAGCAGGCGGAAGAGATGTGTGACAGGTTCCGCTGCAGGGGTTATCCTAATGAACTTTTGAATGAGGCTAATAATAGGGTTAATCAGGTAGGAGACTATAATCGTGGTTCTGTCCACAAACGTGACAAGAGATTTGATTTTTGTTTTAAATTTGGCCCTATGAATGGTATCATACGATCTGCTATTCGCAGGAATCGGCACATTCTAGAGCGCGACAAAGATATTGTGGAGGTGGCAGCAAGGGGTCCCATTATTTCTAATAGACGCAGCACTACTCTGGGTGACATAATAGTGAAAAAACGGCTGGCGAAGCAACAAAGCAATTGCTTAAGTAAAGGTGTTCCGCATGGTAATTTCAAGTGTGGACATTGTCCTTTCTGTAATTACCATGATGTAAGTCAAACACTTTGTATTGGAGGAGTGTCCCATGTTGTCAAAGATTTCATCACTTGTAAAACGACCCATGTGGTTTATGTGGTTATATGTCATTGTAAGTCTTTTTATATCGGCAAGACCATTCGCCCCCTGTATGTGAGGTTTAGAGAGCATTACAACTCGATCGGTTCAGGTAAGGGTGTTCCACGTTTGATTAAACATGTTGGGGAATTCCATGGAGGAAACCCAGAGGTGCTTTCTTTTGCTGGCCTAGAAAGGGTGACTCTACCAGCACAAGGAGGAGATCTGCATAAGCTTCAATTAAAAAGAGAGGCCATATGGATTATGCGCACTCGAGCGCAGGAATCCGCTGGTTTGAATGAAAGATTGGACATGTCTATTTTTTGTAATAAGCCGGTTTTATTGTATTTGTGTATTGTTTTCTTTTGTTTTTAAAATGCATTTTAATTGTCATGGATAGCTGCTGCACATGTGTTTAAGCACCGGGGGTGGGGTTTGGCTACCTCCCTCTGTTTAGAGGTGAGGTCAGTCCCACTCACCTGTGTGACCAGTAGAAGCGCTGCTGCAGCGCGAAACGGCTGTCATCCTTTCCACTCCTGCTTCCATCTTCCCTATGCCGATGTTTTAAGGTATTAGAATAAAGAAAATAGGGGGGGAAGCCAGCACTGCTTAAGGTTAGGACGCATGAATTAGAGTGCATATGCACATAATGTCTAGCTGTATTCAAAAATGAGATATTTAGCAAAAAAATTGATCAATTCAATTGAGCCACCCTGCCGCGCCAAGGCAATCTCATATGGGGGGTCCTACTCTATATATTTTTAATAAATGCTGTGCCATTACGGCCTCCTAAATACACTTAGAGCATGACCACATCAAGTGCAATCTGTACCTGAACATTTACTGGATCGCTCCCATGAAGCCAGATGAAGCAAGTGCAGATGAAGGCCAACCAGGTCTGAACACAGACATATCAGGAATGGCCTCCACACATTGCCTGACCAGCAAACATAGATGAAGGGCGATGTTGGTCCAGACACAGGTGCACAATTAAATAAAGCTTGGGGTAGGGTGGGGCTGCCGTGTGTGTGCACAGCAGCCTAATCCATCACAATGAACACAGAAAATTATGGTAGACATAACCAAGCGTGCACGGCAACAGTGGTGGTCAGCCACAAACCAACAACAAGAAAATAGGGGGGGAAGCCAGCACTGCTTAAGGTTAGGACCCATGAATTAGAGTGCATATGCACATAATGTCTAGCTGTATTCAAAAATGAGATATTTAGCAAAAAAATTGATCAATTCAATTGAGCCACCCCGCCGCGCCAAGGCAATCTCATATGGGGGGTCCTACTCTATATATTTTTAATAAATGCTGTGCCATTACGGCCTCCTAAATACACTTAGAGCATGACCACATCAAGTGCAATCTGTACCTGAACATTTACTGGATCGCTCCCATGAAGCCAGATGAAGCAAGTGCAGATGAAGGCCAACCAGGTCTGAACACAGACATATCAGGAATGGCCTCCACACATTGCCTGACCAGCAAACATAGATGAAGGGCGATGTTGGTCCAGACACAGGTGCACAATTAAATAAAGCTTGGGGCAGGGTGGGGCTGCCGTGTGTGTGCACAGCAGCCTAATCCATCACAATGAACACAGAAAATTATGGTAGACATAACCAAGCGTGCACGGCAACAGTGGTGGTCAGCCACAAACCAACAACAAGAAAATAGGGGGGGAAGCCAGCACTGCTTAAGGTTAGGACGCATGAATTAGAGTGCATATGCACATAATGTCTAGCTGTATTCAAAAATGAGATATTTAGCAAAAAAATTGATCAATTCAATTGAGCCACCCCGCCGCGCCAAGGCAATCTCATATGGGGGGTCCTACTCTATATATTTTTAATAAATGCTGTGCCATTACGGCCTCCTAAATACACTTAGAGCATGACCACATCAAGTGCAATCTGTACCTGAACATTTACTGGATCGCTCCCATGAAGCCAGATGAAGCAAGTGCAGATGAAGGCCAACCAGGTCTGAACACAGACATATCAGGAATGGCCTCCACACATTGCCTGACCAGCAAACATAGATGAAGGGCGATGTTGGTCCAGACACAGGTGCACAATTAAATAAAGCTTGGGGCAGGGTGGGGCTGCCGTGTGTGTGCACAGCAGCCTAATCCATCACAATGAACACAGAAAATTATGGTAGACATAACCAAGCGTGCACGGCAACAGTGGTGGTCAGCCACAAACCAACAACAAGAAAATAGGGGGGGAAGCCAGCACTGCTTAAGGTTAGGACGCATGAATTAGAGTGCATATGCACATAATGTCTAGCTGTATTCAAAAATGAGATATTTAGCAAAAAAATTGATCAATTCAATTGAGCCACCCCGCCGCGCCAAGGCAATCTCATATGGGGGGTCCTACTCTATATATTTTTAATAAATGCTGTGCCATTACGGCCTCCTAAATACACTTAGAGCATGACCACATCAAGTGCAATCTGTACCTGAACATTTACTGGATCGCTCCCATGAAGCCAGATGAAGCAAGTGCAGATGAAGGCCAACCAGGTCTGAACACAGACATATCAGGAATGGCGTCCACACATTGCCTGACCAGCAAACATAGATGAAGGGCGATGTTGGTCCAGACACAGGTGCACAATTAAATAAAGCTTGGGGCAGGGTGGGGCTGCCGTGTGTGTGCACAGCAGCCTAATCCATCACAATGAACACAGAAAATTATGGTAGACATAACCAAGCGTGCACGGCAACAGTGGTGGTCAGCCACAAACCAACAACAAGAAAATAGGGGGGGAAGCCAGCACTGCTTAAGGTTAGGACGCATGAATTAGAGTGCATATGCACATAATGTCTAGCTTAGAATAAAGAAGTTTTTAACCAGTGAGTGCCATCCGTTTTTTTCTTTTTGTATCCACAGTATCAACATGGGCTGAAAGGCCACTCTGCCAGGAAGAAGCCATAACTTCAAAAGAAACATCAAAAAGCCAGGTTAATGTTTGCAAATCCACACAGGAACAAAGACTTTAATTTTTGGAGACATGTCTTGTTGTCTGATGGAACTAAAATTGAACTTTTTGGGGTTCAGTGTTAAGCGCAAATTTTAACTATTTATTTATATTTTACTGATCACATTGGTGGTGTGTGTTCTTAATTTGCAGCAAGAGTTCCTTTTTTTTCTTTCCTTTTCTATAGTTACTAGCGCCACCTACAGTTTTTAATAGTTTTTAAAGATTAAGAATTACGGTAAATCTAATTGACCTGAAATGTTTATTCTGATTTCATGTCAGATATTGTGAAAAACATGCATATGTGTCTTTTTATATAGCATATATAAACTTCTAGTTTAAACTATATATATTTTTTTAATCTGAATGAAAGCTTTTAATTAAATAATGATATATGTATATTAAGTTTAGCTAGGGAAAGTGAGAGGATGTGGATGAATGAAGGGATGAATGAAGGGTATATGTGTATATTTAAAAATTATTTTACCTATTGATTCAGCAAAAAGAAAAAAAGCTATAAGTTTTTCAAATTTGCTGTATGAATCCCTTAAAGTGAATATGTAATTAGAAAATGATCTATTGTTTAAATCAGATCAATGCATTACATTTTTTAATTTTTGGCATTTTTTAATTTTTCAATATATATATATATACAGCTCTGGCAAAAATTAAGAGACCACCACATCAAAATCCTGTCATGGGCAGCCCATTCTGCAGACCTGAACCCCACTGAAAACCTCTGGAATGTAATCAAGAGGATGATGGATAGTCACAAGCCATGATTCACAGTTCGCAAAAAGGTTATTTCGGCACGAGATCAAAATCCAAAGGCTCACAGTTATCTCATATACCCGTTTAAAAAGTTGTAACTTTATTACAAAAAATACAAAATTAATACCACTAAAAAATTAATGCATCATACCCAAAAGTGATGAACACCCTGGACAGGTGTTTTTCCCTACGATGACCTGTGTGTCCCTTCCTATCAGCGGAGGTTGGAGCCCTAGGACCTGCGCAATTGGCCCCCCCCACTCCACGGCACCTCTCCCTGCTAACCCTATAGGGCCCTATAGTGGCAGGGACGTGATAAAGAGTTGAAACACTAGGTGAGAAAGAGTAAGATGGTTCAAATAAAGTCTTCTTGGCTTATCTACCGAAATATTGCTCTACTAGGTTGACCCGGATTCTTCTTTCTTTGTCCCTATTCTGGATGTCTTATTCTTCTTAGTACCTGTATTGGGAAAGATCAAGTACATCTGGCATCCTATTCAGTGACTAAGATATTATTCAATAAAGGTCCTCCTAGAGATAACTAGCAGTATGAATTTTATGGGGACATATATAACCTCTATTAAGAGACCAGATATAAATTAGCCAATCCAAATCTCTCACCAAGCATGTGACACACAGGTCACTGATAAATATGTTGATACACAGAAAACCACAAAACCTGTGAAAGATTCACCTGGACTGCATTGTGTATAACAGTCCAAAAAAAGAAGACAAATGTCCACAGCAATCTATAGCATATAGATATACATATAAAATTTGTATGGAATCACACAATTCACTGAACACAAGGGTTAGGTAGCCCAATCATAAAAAATGAAAATAAAAGGGGATATTCATGACCCCAGATTGATAGAGTTTGCCTGTGTTCATACAGTTCACACCACAAAAGAAAAATTAGATTTAAAACAAAGCAACAGTAATTATGCAGGTGGACGCTAGATATAAAAGACCAATTTGCATGTAATCATGCGGTTCATGACACAAAACACTAATTAGCCCACCCTTGTCTCCAAAGATTTATCTGTAATCATATAATTCATTGTATAAACAAGTCAGTACTATGATGAGCAAGAAACCAAACATGATTAAAAAAAAAACAAACTCAACGCGTTTCCCCTCTTCCGAGGTTCATCAGGAGTAATAAGATGAAATGGAGTACTTAGCTTTTGTGTGTAATGATAGCAGATGAAGTTTGATAGCCTGGGACAGTCCCCGCTAGTGGTATGATGCATGTCACAAGTCACAAGCCATCAAACAAAGAAGAACTGCTTACATTTTTGCGCTAGAAGCAGTGTGAAAGGCTGGTGGCAAGCATGCCAAGATGCATGAAAGCTGTTTTTAAAAATCATGGTTATTCCATGAAATATTGATTTCTGAACTCTTCCTGAGTTAAAACATTAGTATTGTTGTTTCTAAATTATTATAAACTTGTTTTCTTTGTATTATTTGAGGTTTGAAAGCACTGTGTTTTTTTTTTTTAAATTTTGACCATTTCTCTTTTTCAGAAAAAAAATACAAAATTTATTGCTTGGAAATTTGGAGACATTTTGTCAGAAGTTTGTAGACTAAAAGAACAATTTATATTTTACTCAAAATATACCTATAAAGGGAAAAATCAGACAAACTGAACATTTGAAAGTGGTCTCAATTTTTGACAGAACTGTATATATACTAGCTGAAGAGCTTGGCATTGCCCAAGCACAGTAGCAAACTATGGTTTGTTATAACAAATTATAATGATTATCCTCCATCCCATAGTCCAGTGCCCATGGAGCGCCCCGCAGGGCCTTAGGTTACTTGGTACCGGGCCCGCTAGCTTCAGTGGGGGATGTCACGGTGGCGGTGACCCGGTCCGTGGCCCTGGGTGTCCGGTAATAAAATTGAGGAAAGTTGTGTGATGTTTAAGTGTGACGCCACCCGTGGTGTGGGGCAATGAGTGGCTGACACTGCGGTTTTCAACCTCTGGAGCTGATGGTGACGCAGCAAGGAATGGTTCAGCTCCCCACAGGTAGAGCGGGGGCCCCAGGGCAAAGATATATTTGATTAATGGTTCAGATGGCGGTGAATGTTGGGGTGCAAAGAAATAAGAGAAGGACATAGAAAGGAGCAGGTTTCTTTACCTTTTACTTGCAAGTCGTTGCAATCCAGGGTATCACATACAGGTGATGGATTGAGTCCGGCTCACCTGGAGGCATTCAGGGGATCCACCATGCCAGGTGGGGTTTGAGACCTTCTTTCTGTGCTTTATTTTCGGGTCCCTGCTGTTTTTAACTAAGATGCGACCCTCTCATGTGTGATGGTTTCTAATCTATATGGCTGACAGCATGAGCCTATATCACGGGTACTGTCCTTTTCACTGTCAGCCCCGGGCTCTTGACCTGCTGCTGTGCCTTCAGGTGTTCAATGTCCCCAAGGAACTTGCAGTCCCCGGTACTTCCAGATTCGGCGGTCAGGGCATACAGCTCCTGTTCAGCCTAGGACTCTGGCATCCTCTTTTTATATCAGCGCTTCGCTCTGGGGTCAGCTATGCACAATTTCAGCTTCCCTGGAGCCTCTTGTCTCTGCTCCTGTCCTTTCCCTCTTCACAGATCAACTCCCTGTCACCAACTGACTAACTGTCTTGTCATGAACTCAGGCTGCTCTCGTTTCCATGACAACTCCCCTGTTTGCTCCCTCTCAGCTGACTCCTTGCTAACTCACTAACCCCATCTGCTGGCCAGAATTTATAAGGCAGCTCCCCTTTCTGACCTGCAGCAGGAATTGTCATGTAATCTATGTTACCTGGCATGGGGGCCCCCCTCCTGCCTCCAGGCATAACTTTACCCCTTAGAGGGAGGCAATGTCACTGTGACAACTGGACTCTGGGGTGTCACGCCCATATACCCATCATAGATATCCTCCATCCCATAGTCCCATGCCCATATACCCATCATAGATATCCACCATCCCATAGTCCCGTGCCCATATACCCATCATACATATCCTCCATCCCATAGTTCCGTGCCCATATACCCATTATGACATCATCTTCGCCAAGGCAACCATTCTGACATCATCATCACCATGGTAACCTATTATGACATCATCATCACCATGGCAACCATTATGACATAACCGTCACCATTGCAACCTATTGTGACATCGTCACCATGGCAACCATTTTGACATCATCGTCACCATGGCAACCATTATGACATCAGCATTGTCATGGCAACTATTATGACATCGTCGTCGATACACACATATACACACACATACACTAAGCTTTATATATAAACTAGCTGAAGTGCCCGGCGCTGCCCGGGCATAGTAACTAACTGTGGTTAGTTATAGCAAATTATAATTATCCTCTATCCCATAGTCCCGTGCCCATATACCCATCATACATATCCACGATCCCATAGGCCCGTGCCCATATACCCATCATATATATCCTCCATCCCATAGTCGAGTGCCCATATACCCATCACACATCCACCATCCCATAGTCCCATGCCCATATACCATCACACATCCTCCATCCCATAGTCCCATGCCCATATACCCATCATACATATTCGCCATCCCATAGTCGAGTGCCCATATACCCATCACACATCCTTCATCTCATAGTGTCATGCCCATATACCCATCATACATATCCTCCATCCCATAGTCCCGTGCCCATATACCCATCATACATATCCACCATCCCATAGTCCCGAGCCCATATACCCATCATACATATCCTCCATCCCATAGTCCAGTGCCCATATACCCATCACACATCCTCCATCCCATAGTTAACCATTATGACACCATAATGAGCGGTGGGGCTTGCAACCTATGATGACATCGGTGTTGCCATGGCAACCATTATGACATCATAATGAGAGGCGGGGCTTGATACACACACACTTTTTCCCTATTATGTAGATAGGGGCAAAATTGTTTGGTGAATTGGAACGCGCGGGGTTAAAATTTCGCCTCACAACATAACCTAGGATGCTCTCGGGGTCCAGACATGTGACTGTGCCGAATTTTGTGGCTGTAGCTGCGACGTGCGGATGCCAATCCCGGACATACATATATACATACACACACTTGAGCTTTATATAATAGATATATATATCTGTATTATATCTGCATATTTGGGGCTAATAAAAGCTCATTCTTCCTGTTCATTTCAGAAGACTTTTCACACGTCCTATTATGTTCACTGGCAGGATTATAATTTCAATACAGCTGATTACACAGGATCATCAATTTACAATAGGAGATGTCACCGCTCTCCCTGCTCTTTCGTATTCCTGTGCTGAGATAATCTAATAAATGGGCCCCTGCTGTGTACTGTGTAATGGCTGTGTCTGACTGAGCAGGAACATGGTCTGATCATTACACAGCACCTGGGCAGGGGAAGGCGCAAAAGAGTATAGTGACATTACAGCATGGGATCACAGATGATTCTTTTTGTGATAAAACATTTCCTTGCCTGTTTTTACTTCAAAGAAAGAATCATTTGTAATCCCATGCTGTAATGTCTGTATACTCTCTTTTGCGTCTTCCCCGAGCCAGGAACTGTGGTATGTTGAGACCATGTTCCTTTCACGGTCAGACACAGCTATCACACACTACATAGCAGGAGCACATTTATAAGATTATCTCAGCACCGGAACATTTTATTTAAACACATCCAATTGTGGAAGTTATTCTTATTCCAAGATCTATTGATTAAAATGATCTTTTGTTCATGGGAAAATCCCTTTAAGCTGATTTGATTACTTTTGTACAGATTATTATAATTTTGATATACTTGAGTTGACCCATGAATTACGAGTACGCATGAGAGAACATATTAGAGACATCAACATCAGGGCAGAGTCAAGTGTTGACGACATAACATCACTTAAAACTGTCCCTCTGCACTGCTACCATGATTGGCCAGATGTGACGGAGCAGAAGCAGGGCACCGCCCACATGCGCCCACTGGAAGTAGAGTTCATGCATTACAGCTCGGATGTGTGTCATTCCGGCACACACACACATATATATCTATATATATATTTATACTGTATATACCACCCACAGTACACTTAGACCATATAGGCCCCCTGAAGAAGCCAACGTGACATGCGCGTTGGGGCTCATCAGTGCACACAGGCGCTCTTCACACTCCATGCGTTACTAACTATGCATTCCTTCTATTGCCTGAGTTAAAACATTAGTATTGTTGTTTCTAAATGATTATGAACTTGTTTTCTTTGCATTATTTGAAGTTTGAAAGCCCTGGGTTTTTTTTATTTTGACCATTTCTCCTTTTCAGAACAAAATATAAAATTTATTGCTTGGAAATTTGGAGACATGTTGTCAGAAGTGTGTAGCCTAAAATAACTATTTACATTTTACTCAAAAATATACCTATAAAGAGAAAAATCAGACAATCTGAACATTGGAAAGTGGCCTCTTAATTTTTGCCAGAGCTGTATATTACCCTGTCAGGGCTCTCCCATATAAATTTGCATTTTGTTACTCAATTGTGATCTCTCTATATATGTATATATACCATTGTGGCTATACATTTATATACACCTCTATTTTACCATGGAGTGTTGATAGCCTGTGTGCACTGTCACATATTTTGTCTTCACCGTTCTCCTGATACTTGTACTATGTTGTATTTACATTAATCTTGTGATTTTTTTTTTTGTCTGTCAACTTATTAAATATGTCTAATAAAATTTATACTTTTTATAAGAAATAAGTCTTAAACCTTTTCAGGGATTACAGACTCTATTTTTGTTCTCTGACATTGTCCCTATATGAAGAATACAGTAGATTGTGCTTAAATGTAGTACACAACCAGTAATTGCCAAATATTCCTGCAGCTCCTTTAATGTTGCTGTAGGCCTCTTTGAAGACTCCTGGACCAATTTTCTTTTTATCAATTGATGAGGGATGACCTGTTCTAAGTAATGTCACTGTTGTGCCAAATTTAAACCACTTCTGGATGACTGTTTTCACATTGTTCCAAGCTATATCTAACGCTTTTGAAATATGTTTGCACAATTTTCCTGACTGATAACTTTCAACAATGAGATCCCTTTATTGGGTTGTGTTTCAAAATTTTTTATTTAAAATGGTATGGGAAGAGAGAAAAGGAAAGGCATGGGGGAGAAAAAAGGTGTGGGGGGGTAATAGGGGTAGGAATATGGGATGGGGAAGGGAAAGTCAGGAAGGGGGAAAAAAGGACAAAAGGGGGGTGGAGAGATTAAAATAATAATCCCTAAAAAAGGACAAGTAAACATACAAATTGAAAGTTAAAAGTACTAGTCAATTACAGATGTTGCTTATAGTAACAATCCCTTTTAAAAAATAAGGATAATGAAATTAAGCATACAAGGTGAGTATGAAATTAGTGTGTGTGTATATACAGTGGGGCAAAAAAGTATTTAGTCAGTCAGCAATAGTGCAAGTTCCACCACTTAAAAAGATGAGAGGCGTCTGTAATTTACATCATAGGTAAACCTCAACTATGGGAGACAAACTGAGAAAAAAAAATCCAGAAAATCACATTGTCTGTTTTTTTTTCATTTTATTTGCATATTATGGTGGAAAATAATTATTTGGTCAGAAACAAGCAATCAAGATTTCTGGCTCTCACAGACCTGTAACTTCTTCTTTAAGAGTCTCCTCTTTCCTCCACTCATTACCTGTAGTAATGGCACCTGTGTAAACTTGTTATCAGTATAAAAAGACACCTGTGCACACACTCAAACAGTCTGACTCCAAACTCCACTATGGTGAAGACCAAAGAGCTGTCAAAGGACACCAGAAACAAAATTGTAGCCCTGCACCAGGCTGGGAAGACTGAATCTGCAATAGCCAACCAGCTTGGAGTAAAGAAATCAACTGTGGGAGCAATAATTAGAAAATGGAAGACATACAAGACCACTGATAATCTCCCTCGATCTGGTGCTCCACGCAAAATCCCACCCCGTGGGGTCAGAATGATCACAAGAACGGTGAGCAAAAATCCCAGAACCACGCGGGGGGACCTAGTGAATGAACTGCAGAGAGCTGGGACCAATGTAACAAGGCCTACCATAAGTAACACACTACGCCACCATGGACTCAGATCCTGCAGTGCCAGACGTGTCCCACTGCTTAAGCCTGTACATGTCCGGGCCCGTCTGAAGTTTGCTAGAGAGCATTTGGATGATCCAGAGGAGTTTTGGGAGAATGTCCTATGGTCTGATGAAACCAAACTGGAACTGTTTGGTAGAAACACAACTTGTCGTGTTTGGAGGAAAAAGAATACTGAGTTGCATCCATCAAACACCATACCTACTGTAAAGCATGGTGGTGGAAACATCATGCTTTGGGGCTGTTTCTCTGCAAAGGGGCCAGGACGACTGATCCGGGTACATGAAAGAATGAATGGGGCCATGTATCGTGAGATTTTGAGTGCAAACCTCCTTCCATCAGCAAGGGCATTGATGATGAAACGTGGCTGGGTCTTTCAACATGACAATGATCCAAAGCACACCGCCAGGGCAACGAAGGAGTGGCTTCGTAAGAAGCATTTCAAGGTCCTGGAGTGGCCTAGCCAGTCTCCAGATCTCAACCCTATAGAAAACCTTTGGAGGGAGTTGAAAGTCCATGTTGCCAAGCGAAAAGCCAAAAACATCACTGCTCTAGAGGAGCTCTGCATGGAGGAATGGGCCAACATACCAACAACAGTGTGTGGCAACCTTTTGAAGACTTACAGAAAACGTTTGACCTCTGTCATTGCCAACAAAGGATATATCACAAAGTATTGAGATGAAATTTTGTTTCTGACCAAATACTTATTTTCCACCATAATATGCAAATAAAATGAAAAAAAAACAGACAATGTGATTTTCTGGATTTTTTTTTCTCAGTTTGTCTCCCATAGTTGAGGTCTACCTATGATGTAAATTACAGACGCCTCTCATCTTTTTAAGTGGTGGAACTTGCACTATTGCTGACTGACTAAATACTTTTTTGCCCCACTGTATATATATATATATATGTATATTCAGTATATATATATATATATATATATATATATATATATATACAGAAATATTCTAGAAATACAAAAAAATAATACTAAGAAAGCATGAATACTTGTCAAGGTCTGTGCGTACATCAAAGTATCCCTAAAACTTTTTGGAGGGAAAGTTCGGTTTAAAATGTAGAATATACAAAGTGGAGTATTGATTATTATAGCATTAATATATTGAAGGTTTTAATAAGAAAATTATTATTATTTATTGTTATAGCGCCATTTATTCCATGGCGCTTTACATGTAAGGAGGGGTATACATAAAAACAAGTACAATAATGTTAAACAATACAAGTCATAACTGGTACAGGAGGAGAGAGGACCCTGCCCGCGAAGGCTCACAATCTACAAGGGATGGGTGAAAATACAGTAGGCGAGGGTAGAGCTGGTCATGCAGCGGTTTGGTCGATCGGTGGTTACTGCAAGGCTTGTCGGAAGAAGTGGGTCTTCAGGCTCTTTTTGAGGGTTTCGATGGTAGGTGAGAGTCTGATATGTTGTGGTAGAGAGTTCCAGAGCAGGGGTGATGCGCGAGAGAAATCTTGTATGCGATTGTGGGAAGAGGAGATAAGAGGGGCGTAGAGAAGGAGATCGTGTGAGGATCGGAGGTTGCGTGCAGGAAAGTACCGGGAGGCGAGGTTACAGATGTATGGAGGACACAGGTTGTGGATGGCTTTGTATGTCATGGTTAGGGTTTTGTACTGGAGTCTCTGGGCAATGGGGAGCCAGTGAAGGGATTGACAGAGGGGAGAAGCTGGGGAATAGCGGGGGGACAGGTGGATTAGTCCGGCAGCAGAGTTTAGAATAGATTGGAGGGGTGCGAGAGTGTTCAAAGGGAGGCCACAGAGCAGGAGGTTGCAGTAGTCAAGGCGAGAGATTATGAGGGCATGGACTAGGGTTTTTGCAGATTTTTGGTTGAGGAATGAACGGATTCGTGAAATATTTTTGAGTTGAATTCGGCAGGAAGAGGAAAGGGCTTGGATATGTGGTTTGAAGGAGAGATCAGCGTCAAGGATTACCCAGAGGCAGCGAGCTTGTGGGACTGGGGAGAGTGGGCAGCCATTTACTGTAATGGATAGGTTTGTTGGGGGGGTCACGTGAGATGGGGGAAAGATGATGAATTCTGTTTTGTCCATGTTAAGTTTCAAAAATCTAGCAGAGAAGAAGGATGAAATAGTGGACAGACATTGAGGGATTCTGGTTAGTAGGGAGGTGATATCTGGTCCAGAGATGTAGATCTGTGTGTCATCAGCATAGAGATGATACTGAAATATGTTTATATGTCAATTTCTTCTTGACCATGTAAACAATGTTCGTAGATTCAGTACTATGAATATGACAATGATATGTAATGATATGTAATCCAAGAAAAGAAAATTCACTTGAGAAATGAAGAAAACATTTTGTAATCCAAATTATGTATCTTAACGAAATGAAAAAAGAGCGAAGAGCGAAAACCATCATGTGGAAAAGAGCCATGTAGAGTTGTGTGGAAGTAGTGATTTCCAGTTGGCTTAGAAAATCCAGACCTTCCTCCGGAGATGAGATGATGAATGATTTTGAAACATATTTCAGCTACAAGATACTTGGGTCCAGCGGTAAAGAATTCCAGTACGTAGGAGTTCACGCTTAATATGTCAATATGATTTCCTTGTTTGCATCGTGATCTTAGACAAATCTTTAAACAAAGTTATGTTGTTGGGGAAGGTCATTTCTTTGAGTCTCTAGTCAAAGCCAAAAGATAATTTCTTATCCACTCAGAATAGAAGGACACAATGACGTCTCTCGCTATGCCTGTTGGAAGAGAACTTGGTTTAGGAATTCTGAAGATGTTAGCAACCAAATTGTCTTCCTTTATTTTTTTTTTAATAATTGAGAAACCATTTTGGAAATATATTTTTTTTAGTTGAAAAGGTTGTACTGATTCTGGGATTCCTCTGATTTTTAAATTGTTTTTTTCTCTTGATATCTTAACTTTTTCTCCAATTCTATCTGTAGGTGGTTATCTGTAAACTCATTATCTATTGCTGCAAAGGGTACTTAAAGCATAATTATGAATTTTAGTCAAACAAAAGATGCACTTTTGTAGACTGCCATTAGAAACATCATGTAATTCCTACCAGTGTGAGCAACTCCTGATAAGTGAAGACCTATATGACTAAATTTTCTGCAAAAAATTACTGCTAGAGCTTATTACAAAAACGTAAGAATATACTGTATGTAAGTAAAAGAAACATATCTACAAAGTTGCATAAGTACCAGAAATGAGTGAATCTTTAAATTCAAATTTGGTAGGTGTGATACATTTTTAAAAAAATTAGATTTACAGTGTATCGATTTACAGCAAATCATAATTTTTCAAAAAATTTTTATTTGCGGCAAATCAATCTACTACAAATCAATAATACTGCAAATCTTCAATTGCTTTGGAAAATACATAAATACCAAAGGTAAAGGTAGGTATCCTAGGATTATATCCAACTGCTTTCAAGTTCTTTAGTAAAAACAAAGTAATGGTAATCCGGTAGTAACCAACAGCTATTTTAATAACAAAGTACACTGACTGACTTTTCATGCTTGTAAATTAAAAATGGTCCAGAAATTATCTCTTATTCATTTGTGATCAGGCAGACTGTTCTATGCAGAACACTGACTCAAACTTTCTGTCACACATCTGGGCTTAAACCCATGAGTTTGTGTTTTGTGGTCAGCTTCTCTATCCACTGAGCTACAGCATTTACACTTTATCTTTGGGTGTTTATTGTCTGTTGTGTTAGTATTTTTAGGTTAACACTAGAGATGAGCGACTTTGCTTCTTTTAGGGTCGAGTCGGGTTTCATGAAACCCGACTTTCGCAAAAGTCGGGTCGAACGAAATCGGCCGACTATAGGGAAAAGTCGGAGACTGACTGAAACACGAAACCCAATGCAAGTCAATGGAGAAGCAGAGTCGGCAGGGAGTGGAGGACAGTAAACACACCTACAGTGCCCATTTCAATGCCAAAAACATCAATTCTTATTACTGAAGCTTGTCAACCTTAATTTACTTCATAATAATAGTTACGCATTGAAAACTGGGGGTTATTTGGCTAAAGTTGTGGGGGGTAGGGCTGGCTCCAGGTTGTTGTGTGCCCTGGGTAAAAGAGTGTCAGTGCGCCCCTTTAACACATACCACAACTCATGATGCTCCGATACGGCACAGAAATATAGGTATAGTACAATGACAAATACTTCACTGCTTACATGACATGACTGATCTATTTTAAATTGTACAATAGCTCAAAAGAAGGACAGTATATTACTCCATACAGTATTATGGCCACCACATTGTGCGCCATACAGAATAATGAGTCCCATATATTTCTCCATACAGAATAATTGGTCACTCACATATAATGTTCCATACAGTATATGATGAGCTCCACATAATGCTAAAGTATATGATGGGCCTCATGGATGATGCTCCAGTGTATGATGGGCCCTAATAATGCTCCATATATAATGGGCTCCATTTCTAATGCTCCAGTGTATAATGGGCCCCGTAAATGCTGCTCCAGTGTCTGATGTCCCCAATCTGGAATGCTCCAGTATATGATGGGCCTCATGGATGATGCTCCAGTGTATGATGGGCCCTAATAATGCTTCATATATAATGGGCCCCATTTCTAATGCTCCAGTGTATCATGTGCCTCATAGATGCTGCTCCACTGTCTGATCTGCCCCATTTATAATGCTCCAGTATATGATGGGCCTCATGGATGATGCTCCAGTGTCTTATGGGCCCTAATAATGCTCCATATATAATGGGCCCCTTTTCCAATGCTCCAGTGTTTAATGGGCCCCATAAATGCTGCTCCAGTGTCTGATGTCCAGCATCTGGAATGCTCCAGTATATGATGGGCCTCATGGATGATGCTCCATATATAATGGGCCCCATTTCTCATGCTCCAGTGTATAATAGGCCCCGTAAATGCTGCTCCAGTGTCTGATGTCCCCAATCTGGAATGCTCCAGTATATGATGGGCCTCATGGATGATGCTCCAGTGTAATATGGGCCCTAATAATGCTCCATATATAATGGGCCCCATTTATAATGCTCCAGTGTTTAATGGACGCCGCAAATGCTGCTCCAGTGTCTGATGTCCCCAATCGGGAATGCTCCAGTATATGATGGGCATCATGGATGATGCTCCAGTGTATAATGGGCCCTAATAATGCTCCATATATAATGAGCCCCATTTTTAATGCTCCAGTGTATAATGGGCCCCATAAATTCTGCTCCAGTGACTGATGTCCCCC
Source organism: Dendrobates tinctorius (assembly GCF_039654945.1). NCBI lineage: Eukaryota > Metazoa > Chordata > Amphibia > Anura > Dendrobatidae > Dendrobates > Dendrobates tinctorius. The sequence goes on from NW_027361749.1 coordinate 14,526,715, forward strand.
ATTTGGAATGCTCCAGTATATGATGGGCCCCATTTTTAATTAACCCAGGCATGGTATGTGAAAAGAGCTCCATGGAGTAATCTGAAGTGTGTGCTACCGCATCCTTCACTTTTGGGGTGGGTGAAGGACACAAGGAAAGAGGTTCCTCCTGACCAGAAGTCTGCACTTACGACTCAGTGCTTGCAATTTTTTAAACTTCAGAAGAGGAGGCGATAGAGCTGGAGGCTGTTTCAGCAAGGTAAGGCAAAAACAGTTCCTGATGCTCCGGCTTTAAAAGCAGTCTACCTACTCCCAGAAAACGGAGCCTTACAGGCCTTCCAGAGCTACACCATGACGCAGGCTCAACACCTCCTGTGTTGTGAGTTCATTTTCCCCTTCGTCACTGAGGTCTGGTGAACTCCCTATTCTGGTAAAGGAAGGTAATGAGCCTGATTATCAGGCACCTGAGCCTAATGATGATGACTGGCTGAGTGGAGTCACGGACTGGATATAAGGCTGCCGACGCCCTTCTGCCCTGCGGGTGATTTCTCTGTGGACTTCTAGGAGACCAGTCTGATTCCTGCTCCTCTAAAGCTAAGTTTTCTGCTTTGCCTTTTAGCATTTGTGTTTTGTTTTTGTTTGCCTTGCTTTTCTGGATTCTGCCATTCCCTGCTGGGGTGAGCTGAATCTCCTTTTGCCAGTTGCTCTGTCTTCAGAATACTCCTGAGTACTGACATAGTCTTTTTGAAGCCTAGCGTCTTCAGGGCCTTTTTCACTGTCAGTCTGTTGGCTCTTATTTTCATAGGGTTTTTCACGGATTGCAGACAGCAGCCTTCCTGTCCTTTCCTATCTAGTTAGCTTGGGCCCCGTCTTTGCTCAGTCTATCTTTCTGTCTGTGCTGTGTTCTTTCTTCTTGCTTCACCGTCATTATATGTGGGGGGCTGCCGTTTGCTTTGGGGTCTGCTCTGGGGCAGTTTAGACTTCCCTTTCTGTCTTTAGGCTGTTTAGTTCTCCGGCTGTGATCGAGGGGTCTAGGGCATCGTAGGAACCCCCCACGGCTACTGCTAGTTGTGTTGATAGGTTCAGGGGTCTGCAATCCGATAGCTGCCAACCTCTCTGGTTTTCTGGACTTAGCTAGCATTTCTGTTTTTGCCTCCTACGGTGACTCAATCATAACACTCCTGCCTTAGCTGCTATTGTGTTTTTGGCACTACCAGCAGATGCACCACCACCACCATCAGTACCAGGTGGCCCCCCACGCCCACGTCCATGTCCTCTTCTACCATACTTCCTCATGTTTTGGAAAATGGACCGAAAATACCAGCAGATATATGGTACTGTATCAGAAGCGTACAGCTCTATACAGTCTAGGGATAACAGTAAATCTCCGTATATATTTCATGAGTCATACACAGACGCTCACAGGCTCAGTATGGATTACCCAATAAAATAAAAAGTTGAAAAAGGGTACAGTATCACCAGATACAAGGTATATATAGTATAGTGAAAACATTCTGAATCTCCATATACATTTCAGGAGGCAGACACAAACGCTCTCAGGCCCAGTATGGATTACACAAGAATATGAAAAGCTGTAAATGGGTAATGTAACACAAGCGTACAGCTGTATACAGTGTTGGGGTAATCTTAAAGCTCCTAATATATTGCCGGAGTAACAGACGTTCACAGGCTCATTATGGATTACACCAGAATCTAAATAGCTTAAAAGATTACTGTATCAGAAGCGTACAGCTGTATACAGTGTTGGCCAAATTTGAAATCTCGGTATATATTTCCGGAGTCACCCTCAGACGCTCACTCAGTCTGGATTTGACCATAATAAAAAATGTTGTAAAAAAGGTACTGGATAACAAGATAGCAAGTTTATATATTATAGGGTACAATTGAAATCTCCGTATACATAGTCCCATAGTCACTCTCAGATGCTTACTCAGTATGGATTTGACCGTAATACTAAATGTCGAACAAAGGTACTGTATAACAAGATACAAGCTGTATCGAGTATAGGATAAAAATTGGTATCTCCGATTCACCGTATATATAGAAGGCGTAAACCACACATGCTAACTCACTAAGGATTATACCGTAACACAAAATTTTAAACAAAGGTACTGTATCAGCACATACCAGGTGTATCCAGTCTAGGGGTAATTGTAAATTTCCATCTATACTTCCGGAGTCAGACACAGACACTCACATGCTCACTGTGTATTACAACAGGAATTTAAAAAGTAGAAAAAGGGAAAGGTAGTCGAAGCGTACAACTGTATACTGTGTTGTGGTACTTTTAAATCTTCCTATATATTTCAATCTCAGTAAGCCAGTCCAGACTCTCCGCTACTGGAAACTACATGGATGCCAGTACAGACGGAAAGTCGAGTGTTAGCAGAAATTTGGGAATTACTCATCGCAGGAAAACCTCCCAGTAGAAGTTGCAGAGGCGATGCAGACCCTCAATTACTGTGTCTGTGGATACAGCGAAAACGGTTCTTTGTGAAGAAAGGATTGCTTTATCGCAGTAGCATGGATCACATCACCGTTACTCGTCTCCATCAAATTGTGATCACAGGGAGAGATGTAGACATGGTCCTCACTGCCTATCATGATGTGTCTGGTCATTTTGGAGTGCAAAAGACAGAAGCCACAGGCCGTAGGCGATTCTATTGGATTGGAATGAGAGGAGACATTGAAAAATGGTGGCAGGAATGTCACACGTCTGTGACTATCACAACTGTGAAAGGTCATCATAAAGCACCACTGCATCTGCTTGTAAGTTGACGTCAATTACAAATGGTAGCCATTGATCATCTGAAGGTAGAGGCCAACAGGACAGGCCATAGCTACATCTTAACCATCATCGACCAATACACCAAATTTCTAGCGGCCGTCCCTGTGAATGATTAAACTGCCCAGACTACACAGCGGTGGAGCAGGGAGAGGTAAGTATTGCAACTTGCAAGTGCTGTGGCCATGACCAAGCAGGGGGGGCACAATCGTGGTCGACGGTACTGGCACAGGGCCCCACATAGTACGCTGGTGTGCCTGACGGCAAGTGGGCCCCCCCACCATCAGAGACACTGTATTGTACTATGAGGGCCCCTGTGCCAGTGCCGTCGGCCATCAGTGGGCCCATCCACCTGTTCAGAGCAACGGAACTTGCCCGGGTGTGCCAAGTGTTGACCCCAGCCATTGGGGGGTGGGTGGGCAGCCCACTTAGGGAGGTTTAAAAAATGGTATATGTTGATATGTTGGCTGGACATTCAGCTGCCGCAAAGGGCGGAATTGGGCAAGTCCGAGGAAGAAGAGGACAAAAGCAAGGCAGTTTTCTGGCCACCTACGTGTCAGCAGGGGAGGGTGGGACAAAATCCTTTGAAACCCATGCATGGTTCATTTTAATGAAGGTTAGATCATCAACATTTTGGGTCGACAGACGGGTCCTTTTTTCTGTTAGGATTGATCAAGCAGCACTGAAGACTCTTTCAGATAACACACTAGCAGCAAGGCAAGCAAGCTCCTGTAAGGCATATTGTGCCAATTCAGGCCAGGTGTCCAGTTTAGAGGCCCACTAGTCAAAGGGGAATGACCTGTGAGGGAGAACATCGATATGGGAGGAGAAGTAGTTTGGAACCATAGTTGACAACTGCTGTCTCCTGTCACTTTTAATCGATGCAGTATTAGCAGTCGTGTGAGCAGTACTTGAGAAATCATTCCACAACATGGTCATTAAACCCCTGTCTCCAACGCCACTTCAGCTGTGTGCACCACGAACACCTCTTCCATTGTGCCCACTACGGCTCGTGGGAGAACCAGTACCGCTGGGAAAGCCTCACACAAACGGTTTACCAGACTTGCTTGTTTGTTTAGCCAATATTATCTCTAGGTTCTCCTGTGGCAAGATGTTGTGTAATTTGCCTTTGCAGCGTGGATCGAGGATGCTGGCCAGCCAGTAGTCGTCATCCCTCATCATTTTGGCAATGCAGGGTTCCCTTTTTAGGATCTGCAAGGCATAATCGCACATGTGGGCCAATGTTCCAGGTGTCAATGCTGCCCTGCCACTGCTGGGTGGAGGAGCACTTTCTGGCATATCCACATCCCTACAGTCACGCACAAACACTGTACCTGACCTTGGAACGCTAACATTTTCTCTTGCCCCCTGAGAAGCATCCTCCTGCCCAAAATAATCATCCCCCTTGTCATGGTCCAGTCCAGAGTTTATCTTCTGCTGTCTTCACTCCGGACTGGTCATGCGGGGGTTAATCTCCTCAGCCTCGTTCTGGAGCTAGCTGGGCTATTTCAGTCTCTCACAGCCTGCTGACCAGTGTTAGTGATAGCTCAAGCTTCCAGTTTAGAGCCTCTGACCCTTGTACCTTGGTGATCCTCCTACCTTTGACTGATATTCACGTGTATGACCCGGACTGATCACTGACCCAGTCTCTTGGTATTCGCCTCTGCTGTTACGTTCCCTCTCTGGCATCTGTCCCCCCGGCTTGTACCCCGACCATGTATTTCATCTCACATTTTGGACCCCGTGCTCATGTTCTGGCTTTCTGACTCTCGGCTTGGTATTTTGACTACGTGTATTGCTGCTCCTTCTGGTACGTCTGCTCCTGCTAGTTTCTGACTCAGTTCATCTGACTATTCTCTCTCATTACCTGTGGCACCTGTGCTGTTTATCAGGGTTGCTGCTCTTAGTGTGTAACCTCTCTTCCCTCACCAGCTCCCCCTGACGGAGGTTTTACTGCACCCCTCATCATCATCCTCCTCCTCTTCCTCTTCTTCCTCCACCTCGTCCAGGACAGTTCCCTGACCAGACAATGGCTGACTGTCATCAAGGCTTCCCTCTTCCTCCTCCTCCGCTGCAGACGCCTGATCCTTAATGTGCGTCGAACTTTGCATGAGCAGACGCATAAGTGGGATGCTCATGCTTATTATGGCGTTGTCTGCGCTTACCAGCTGTGTGCATTCCTCAAAACACTGAAGGACTTTACAGCTTTGACCACTGCACACCCGACAATTCCATGTCTTCCCTCAAACTGCCTGCCCGTGTATCCTCCCACAAATGCATTACAGCCTGCATCTGTTCGCACAGCCTCTCAACCATGTGCAGGGTGGAGTTCCACCTTGTTGCAACGTCTATGATTAGGCGGTGCTTGGGGAGGTGGAGCAATCACTGCAGCTTCAGCATACGAGTGGAGTGGGTGTTTGAGTGATGGATGTGAGAGCACAGTCTTTCTCACCTTATGGAGCAGGGATGTTAACTCCGGATAATTATTAAGGAAGCACTGCACCACCAGGTTCAAACTGTGAGCCAGGCAAGGTATGTGTGTGAGTTTTGCACAGGCTATGGCTGCCACAAAATTACGGCCATTATCACTGACTACCTTGCCTGCCTCAAGATGTAGACTGCCCAGCCATGACTCAGTTTGTCGCTGCAAGTAGTCGGCCAGTACCTCCACGGTGTGTCTGTTGTCGCCCAAAGACATCATCTTTAACACAGCCTGCTGACGCTTACCACTAGCTGTTCGATAGTGGGATACCTCTGTGCAACACTGCCAGCTGCAGACGGAGTGCTCGTGTGACTGCGCTCTGTGGACGAGCTTTTGCTGATGGAGGAAGAGGAGGGTCAAAAGCCTACAGCCAACTGTTTCCTATACCGTGGGCTAGGCAGCACTGTTCCACCGCCGCTGTCCCCTGTGCGACGACACCTCTACATTTAGTGCTGGTGGTGTGCTTAACGGTGGTGGTGGTCTTACAGTGGGGGAAGCGATGGAGCATTGCTGGCTACCTTCAGTCGGAGCAGGTGCACATGTGCTACCTGAGGTTTTGTAGTACGTCCACGCTTGCAAGTGCATGTTGATTAAATGTCTAAGCATGCAACTGGTATTCAAATTTCTGAGTTGTTTACCTCGGCTAAAGGTCCTTCCGCACTTCTTACAGGTAACCTTTGCCTCTTCAGTAGGATTTTGGACAAAGAAGTGCCACACTGCACTCTTCCTACTATGATATACATTTTCTGGCCTTGCACGCTGTGCTAAGTTGACTGCCTGGCCAAGCTGTCCTGCAACTCTTTTAGTTTTGGTCCACGTTTTTGGACAGCTACGGGCCTGCCAGATAACCGCTGTTGCGATGTCAATGCCTGCTGCGGATCCTTCTCCTTATCTGAACTATTGCCAGCACCACCCTCCTCCCCAAAGGATGCCAATCCAGGTCAAGAACTGGGTCATCCATCACCTCCTCTTCAAAGTCATCTGCACCTTCCTCTTTACCTTCCTCTGTGTCACAGTGTAAGGTGGTATAGTATGCGGGAAGGGGCACCTGAGTTTTATCAGGGTCAGATTCTGGCTCAGTAGACTGCGAGGGCAATGCAGTGCTCTGGGTCAATGTACCAGCAGAATCATCTAGCAGTGGCTGTGCATCAGTGCACTCCATGTCAGATTCATCCTGGACTGACCGGATTTGACCGGATAACCCAGGCATGGTATGTGAAAAGAGCTCCATAGAGTAATCTGAAGTGTGGGCTGCCGCATCCTTAACTTTTGGTGGGGGTGAAGGACACAAGGAAAGGTGTTTTTACTGACCAGAACCCTGCACTGACGACTAAATGCTTGCAGATTTCGAACGTTCAGAAGAGGAGGCAATAGAGCTTGTGGCTGTTTCGGCAATGTATGCCAAAACCTGTTCCTGATGCTCTGGCTTTAAAAGCGGTTTTCCTACTCCAAGAAAAGGGAACCATACAGGCATTCTTGGGCCAGACAATGATGCAGGCTCAACACTTCCTGCCTTAGCTGCTATTGTGCTTTTGCCAGAACCAGCCGATGTACCACCACCATCAGTACCAGCTGCACCCCCTGGCCTCTTCCACCATACTTCCTCATGTTTGGGAAAATGTGCCAAAAATACCAGCAGAGAGATGGTACTGTATGAGGAGCGTTCACCTGTGTAAGGTGTATTTAAAAAAAAATAAATCTACGTATATATTTTGTTAGTCACAGACGCTCTCACAGTATGTATTTGACCATAATCCAACAAGCAGATATACGGAACTGTATCAGAAGTGTACAGCTGTATACGTTTTTTGTGTAACTAACAATATCCGTATATGTATTTACGGATTGTCACACAAACACACGCTGACTCTGTATAGATGTGACTGTAATGCGAACGGCAGATATACAATACTGTTTGAGAATCGGACAGTTCTATATGGTGTGTGTATGGAAAATTGTCAATCTCCATCTATTTTTATACGGACTGACACACGCTATCTCTGTCTAGTTTTGACCGTTATCAAACAGCAGATATACAAAACTGTTTGAAAAGCAGACAGCTCTCCAAGGTGTAGGTCTGGAGAAATGGAAAATCTCCTCGGCTTGTTTTTCCAGAGTCACACCCAGATAGATTCTATTTGTCCGTGATACCAGCCGGTACACGGTAGTGTGTGAGGAGCGTACACTGCTATACGGTGTTTGTATGGAAAATTGTCAATCTCCGTCTATTTGTATATGGACTGACACACGCTGTCTCTGTCTAGTTTTGACCGCTATCAAACAGCAGATATACAAAACTGTTTGAAAAGTGGACAGCTCTCTAAGGTGTAGGTCTGGAAAAATGGAAAATCTCCTCCGCTTATTTTTCCTGAGTCACGCCCAGAGAGCTTCTATTTGTCCGTGATACAAGGCGGTACACGGTAGTGGGTGAGGAGCGTACACTGCCTTACGGTGTGTGTATGGAAAATTGTCAATCTCCGTCTATTTGTATACGGACTGACACACGCTGTCTCTGTCTAGTTTTGACCGCTATCAAACAGCAGATATACAAAACTGTTTGAAAAGTGGACAGCTCTCTAAGGTGTAGGTCTGGAAAAATGGAAAATCTCCTTGGCTTGTTTTTCCAGAGTCACACCCAGATAGCTTCTATTTGTCCATAATACAAGGCGGTACACGGTAGTCTGTGAGGAGCGTACACTGCTATACGGTGTCTGTATGGAAAATTGTCAATCTCCGTCTATTTGTATATGGACTGACACATGCTGTCTCTGTCTAGTTTTGACCGTTATCAAACAGCAGATATACAAAACTGTTTGAAAAGTGGACAGCTCTCTAAGGTGTAGGTCTGGAAAAATGAAAAATCTCCTCGGCTTGTTTTTCCAGAGTCACACACAGATAGCTTCTATTTGTCCGTGATACCAGCCGGTACACGGTAGTGTGTGAGGAGCATACACTGCTATACGGTGTGTATGGAAAATTGTCAATCTCCGTCTATTTTTATACGGACTGACACACGCTATCTCTGTCTAGTTTTGACCGTTATCAAACAGCAGATATACAAAACTGTTTGAAAAGCAGACAGCTCTCCAAGGTGTAGGTCTGGAGAAATGGAAAATCTCCTCGGCTTGTTTTTCCAGAGTCACACCCAGATAGATTCTATTTGTCCGTGATACCAGCCGGTACACGGTAGTGTGTGAGGAGCGTACACTGCTATACGGTGTTTGTATGGAAAATTGTCAATCTCCGTCTATTTGTATATGGACTGACACACGCTGTCTCTGTCTAGTTTTGACCGCTATCAAACAGCAGATATACAAAACTGTTTGAAAAGTGGACAGCTCTCTAAGGTGTAGGTCTGGAAAAATGGAAAATCTCCTCCGCTTATTTTTCCTGAGTCACGCCCAGAGAGCTTCTATTTCTCCGTGATACAAGGCGGTACACGGTAGTGGGTGAGGAGCGTACACTGCCTTACGGTGTGTGTATGGAAAATTGTCAATCTCCGTCTATTTGTATACGGACTGACACACGCTGTCTCTGTCTAGTTTTGACCGCTATCAAACAGCAGATATACAAAACTGTTTGAAAAGTGGACAGCTCTCTAAGGTGTAGGTCTGGAAAAATGGAAAATCTCCTTGGCTTGTTTTTCCAGAGTCACACCCAGATAGCTTCTATTTGTCCATAATACAAGGCGGTACACGGTAGTGTGTGAGGAGCGTACACTGCTATACGGTGTCTGTATGGAAAATTGTCAATCTCCGTCTATTTGTATACGGACTGACACATGCTGTCTCTGTCTAGTTTTGACCGTTATCAAACAGCAGATATACAAAACTGTTTGAAAAGTGGACAGCTCTCTAAGGTGTAGGTCTGGAAAAATGAAAAATCTCCTTGGCTTGTTTTTCCAGAGTCACACACAGATAGCTTCTATTTGTCCGTGATACCAGCCGGTACACGGTAGTGTGTGAGGAGCATACACTGCTATACGGTGTGTATGGAAAATTGTCAATCTCTGTCTATTTGTATACGGACTGACACACGCTATCTCTGTCTAGTTTTGACCGTTATCAAACAGCAAATATACGAAAATGTTTGAAAAGCGGACAGCTCTCTAAGGTGTAGGTCTGGAAAAATGAAAAATCTCCTCGGCTTGTTTTTCCAGAGTCACACACAGATAGCTTCTATTTGTCCGTGATACAAGGCGGTACACAGTAGTGTGTGAGGAGCGTACACCGCTATACGGTGTCTGTATGGAAAATTGTCAATCTCCATCTATTTGTATATGGACTGACACACGCTGTCTCTGTCTAATCAAACAGCAGATATACGAAACTGTTTGAAAAGCACGCTGACTCTGTATAGATGTGACTGTAATGCGAACGGCAGATATACAATACTGTTTGAAAATCGGACAGCTCTATACGGTGTGTGTATGGTAAATTGTCAATCTCCATCTATTTTTATACGGACTGACACACGCTGTCTCTGTCTAGTTTTGACCGTTATCAAACAGCAGATATACAAAACTGTTTGAAAAGCAGACAGCTCTATAAGGTGTAGGTCTGGAAAAATGGAAAATCTCCTTGGCTTGTTTTTCCAGAGTCACACACAGATATCTTCTATTTGTCAGTGATACCAGCCGGTACACGATAGTGTGTGAGGAGCATACACTGCTATACGGTGTGTATGGAAAATTGTCAATCTCTGTCTATTTGTATACGGACTGACACACGCTATCTCTGTCTAGTTTTGACCGTTATCAAACAGCAGATATACGAAAATGTTTGAAAAGCGGACAGCTCTCTAAGGTGTAGGTCTGGAAAAATGAAAAATCTCCTTGGCTTGTTTTTCCAGAGTCACACACAGATAGCTTCTATTTGTCCGTGATACCAGCCGGTACACGGTAGTGTGTGAGGAGCATACACTGCTATACGGTGTGTATGGAAAATTGTCAATCTCTGTCTATTTGTATACGGACTGACACACGCTATCTCTGTCTAGTTTTGACCGTTATTAAACAGCAGATATACGAAAATGTTTGAAAAGCGGACAGCTCTCTAAGGTGTAGGTCTGGAAAAATGAAAAATCTCCTCGGCTTGTTTTTCCAGAGTCACACCCAGATAGCTTCTATTTGTCTGTGATACCAGCCGGTACACGGTAGTGTGTGAGGAGCATACACTGCTATACGGTGTGTATGGAAAATTGTCAATCTCTGTCTATTTGTATACGGACTGACACACGCTATCTCTGTCTAGTTTTGACCGTTATCAAACAGCAGATATACGAAAATGTTTGAAAAGCGGACAGCTCTCTAAGGTGTAGGTCTGGAAAAATGAAAAATCTCCTCGGCTTGTTTTTCCAGAGTCACACACAGATAGCTTCTATTTGTCCGTGATACAAGGCGGTACACGGTAGTGTGTGAGGAGTGTACACCGCTATACGGTGTCTGTATGGAAAATTGTCAATCTCCATCTATTTGTATATGGACTGACACACGCTGTCTCTGTCTAATCAAACAGCAGATATACGAAACTCTTTGAAAATCACGCTGACTCTATATAGATGTGACTGTAATGTGAACGGCAGATATACAATACTGTTTGAAAATCGGACAGCTCTATACGGTGTGTGTATGGAAAATTGTCAATCTCCGTCTATTTTTATACGTACTGACACACACTGTCTCTGTCTAAGCTTTGACCATTATCAAACAGCAGATATACAAAACTGTTTGAAAAGCGGACAGCTCTATAAGGTGTAGGTCTGGAAAAATGAAAAATCTCCTTGGCTTGTTTTTCCAGAGTCACACACAGATAGCTTCTATTTGTCCGTGATACCAGCCGGTACACGGTAGTGTGTGAGGAGCATACACTGCTATACGGTGTGTATGGAAAATTGTCAATCTCTGTCTATTTGTATACGGACTGATACACGCTATCTCTGTCTAGTTTTGACCGTTATTAAACAGCAGATATACGAAAATGTTTGAAAAGCGGACAGCTCTCTAAGGTGTAGGTCTGGAAAAATGAAAAATCTCCTCGGCTTGTTTTTCCAGAGTCACACCCAGATAGCTTCTATTTGTCTGTGATACCAGCCGGTACATGGTAGTGTGTGAGGAGCATACACTGCTATATGGTGTGTATGGAAAATTGTCAATCTCTGTCTATTTGTATACGGACTGACACACGCTATCTCTGTCTAGTTTTGACCGTTATCAAACAGCAGATATACGAAAATGTTTGAAAAGCGGACAGCTCTCTAAGGTGTAGGTCTGGAAAAATGAAAAATCTCCTCGGCTTGTTTTTCCAGAGTCACACACAGATAGCTTCTATTTGTCCGTGATACAAGGCGGTACACGGTAGTGTGTGAGGAGCGTACACCGCTATACGGTGTCTGTATGGAAAATTGTCAATCTCCATCTATTTGTATATGGACTGACACACGCTGTCTCTGTCTAATCAAACAGCAGATATACGAAACTCTTTGAAAATCACGCTGACTCTATATAGATGTGACTGTAATGTGAACGGCAGATATACAATACTGTTTGAAAATCGGACAGCTCTATACGGTGTGTGTATGGAAAATTGTCAATCTCCGTCTATTTTTATACGTACTGACACACACTGTCTCTGTCTAGCTTTGACCATTATCAAACAGCAGATATACAAAACTGTTTGAAAAGCGGACAGCTCTATAAGGTGTAGGTCTGGAAAAATGGAAAATCTCCTCGGCTTGTTTTTGCAGAGTCACACAAAGATAGCTTCTATTTGTCTGTGATACCAGCCGGTACACGGTAGTGTGTGAGGAATGTACACCGCTATATGATGTGTGAAAAAATGAACGCTCAGTAACTCACCAGAACAAAATAAGAAAAGTTGGAGTGCTTTGAAAAAAGCAGTTTGAACAGCAGTGTGCACACAGCAATGCAGCTAGCAAGTAGCCTTAAAAGGCAGCATAATCACCACCAGCGCTGCTGCACACAACAAAAATCCTCCCCTTTCACTGCACACTAACTGTACAGTGAAAAGCGCTATTAGCAGAAGCAATTTTGATTTCCTTCGTCCCTGTCTAACGCTCTCCCTATTCAGAATCAGCAGCAGCAGCACCTCTCCCTATTCTAAGATCGTCAGAAGTAAGATGGCGGTCAGCGGTCACGGCCTTTTATACCCACTGTGACGCCACACAAAGCCGGCCAATCACTTCAATGCCCTTCTCTAAGATGGTGGTGGCCGCTGCCCATGTCATCGCGTTGCCCACAGTGTGCGTCCTCCATCATTGGCTGAGAAAAGGCGCTGGATGCATTATTTGAAATGCGACTTTGGCGCTCTGATCGGCGACCTCATGGCCGACCTCACGCTATGGTCGGGTTTCAATCGGCGAAACCCGACTTTAGCTAAAGTTGGCTATTTTTGAATTTGACCAACCCGTTTCGCTCAACTCTAGTTAACACAGGTGTTTTCGTATTATTCATTTGTCTGCCTAATTACCTTTCAGGTGTGGCCATATATACTTTCCCCATTCTGGTATTTTCTACTGGTGATATTCTCATTTGGATGTACAGCAATACTGCCATTGTTTATGCCAGTCAGTGAAAGACCAGCTAGGGTCTATCTCTCTGCTGATTAAGCTATTCACCCTGCACCTATCTTCTGTTTCTTGTTTGAAAGTAGGCGGCAGTACTTACCTTATCTTTTCGCTTTGTATATCCTGGTTTGCTTTATCTCCCTCTGGGATCTCTTTCTATCTCAGCCCTCCTTCCCTTCTATAGGTAAATTGCACTCTGCTGCTGGAGGAATGTTATTTGTTCGAGTGCCTGTTAAGGTTCCGTTACATTTAGCGATGCACCAGCGATCCCAACAACGATACAACTGGTCAGGATCGCTGGTGCATCACTAAATGGTCAGTAGTGAGCTGCCAAACAGGCAGATCTCACCAGCGACGTAGCAGCGGTCGGCGGTCATTACTTACCTGTCAGACGGCAGCTCTGGTGACGACTTCCTCCCGCATCTATGGAGTCGCCCGTCGGCACCAGCAGGAAGCCGACGACGAGAAATGTACCAGGACGATCTCACGCGATCAGCGATATTCAGCGGGGAGCCGGGTCAGAGGTAAGTGTCACATGTAGCGAGATCACTAGCGATATCACTGTTGCGTCACAAAATCGGTGACGCTTTAGCGATATCGCTAGCAATCTCGCTATGTGTGAAGGGGGCTTCATAGGTCTGAGCTGCCATAGTTTATGCTGTTGCTAGGGCTATTACAGGCCATGTAGGAACCATTAGGGACTGTGTCATCAGAATCTCTAGTCTATACAGGAACACTGTCAGTATTATAATTGTGTAACAACTCAAACGATAAAATAGGTAAAACACTAAAATAAATTGCATCTGGGTAAGATGCAATTTATTTTAGTGTTTTACCTATTTTATCGTTTGAGTTGTTACACAATTATAATACTGACAGTGTTGCTGTCAGGCTATCAGAGGTTACATACTTCTGCTGACTGCTGCTGTTCCATTATCAAATTTCTACTGTGGGTTAATTGATGCCACTTTCTTTTGTGTGGCCCTAATTTTTTAATATGTTTGGACTCCAAGTTGTATCTCCTTCATGTGTGTTGCCTGAATTTGGCAGGCCTCTCAGAGCACAATTCCTACACCTGTCACTGATCCACCTGTTACTGATGAATGTTTCAGCTACAAATCCTAATCCAAGCCCTTTCCCAGGCCCTGTCCCATGCATCCATGCTGCACAATTATACTATTTGTACTCTGGGTCAATTGATGCCACTTTTTCTGGTGTCTGCCACTTATTTGAACTGTTTGGGAAGTTTTTTGGCCCCCATAAAGGTTTTGTCTATGAGATTGGTTTTACCTCCCATATAATTCAATCGGGTTTGGGTATGTTCGTCGAACATGTTTGTGAACATTCACTGAACCAAACCGAACCTTGAAAGATTAAAATTTGTTTTTACGCACAGTACTATCAAAGACATGTTTACATAACAGTAGAAAAATTTGTCTGTATGCAGAGTGCTATCAGACATACAGTAGGTACATAAATGTAGGAAAAATTTAGTTTTACGCAGAGTACTATCACAGACATGGGTGCATAAGAATAGAGAATTTTTTTATACACACAGTACCATCAGACAAAGGTTCATAAAAGTAGAAAAATTTGTTTTTACTCACAGTTAGAAATGGACAAACCCGAAGAGTACAGTCGGTACCTCCAGTTCGGGTACGGACTCTGAACACGGACTTCACCAGAAAATCCGTGTTACTGTTTGGGTTCGGCCCCCCGAACTCCAGGTGTTTCTCGCGCTGTCATGTGCATGACACTACCTCTGATCAGCAGTAAAATCATTACCACGGTCAGACAGCCATGGTTCCCATGCTGTCAAATGAAAGCGTGAGCCCGCAGCTCTGGTCACTGGTGTCAGCTGATGTAACTAGTACTCCCATCATATCTACCTTGCTGCTACATCCCATGGAAAGCTGAACACTTCCATGGTACGATGTGGAGATGCTCAGTGACACTGGTGGTGATGGTGCTGTCACATCCTCTCCTTGTAAGGAGGCAGGTGGCCCTGTTGATTGTGAGCAGGAGAAAGAGACTGAGGCCACAGCCGAAGAGGGAGTAGGAGGAGCCTCAGATCTGTCATATTTTTTAAAGTGTGTACTCCACTGCACCTTGTGCTTGGAATTCAGATGCACAGGTGGTGCTCAGGTTCAGAAGATTTATGCCTCGCTTCAGGCTCTAATGGCACAGCGAGCAAATCACCCAACACTTTTCAGCACATTGCCTGAAGAGCCAGAGACTGGTATCTCTTTTGCGCTGGCTTTGATCTGGTCATTTCAGGAGCACGGTGGGCAGTAGCAGCCAACTTACTAGCTAGGGGTCACCCACTGTGCCTTTGCACCCTGCTCCCTCTTTTGCTTTGCTGCTGGGGCAGTGTGATCACCACCTCTTCCTCTGAACTGTGCACTTAAACTAGACATCCAGTAAAAGGTCTATTTTCACTTTGAGTTTGCTCATCCCTATTCATAATCGATGCCCTCTATATATCGCCGAGCTAATTTACCCATATCATCCCACATATTATCTATGGTTCAACCAAGAACTTCTCATCTCCACATTCATATATTCCTTACCTAATAGCCTCCAAGACTTCTCCTAAGTATCCCCCATCCAATCAACACATTTGAAATATAAAAATAATAAAAATATAAATCTGAAAATTGTGGTCTGATACAGCTCAATTGTCTCCAGAAGTTAGATAAATAATTAGGAAATTGAGTCTACTCATGTGTAATTTTTATTTTCTGTATAACTACAGCTGTTCTGTAAAGGCCCCATAGGCTTGTTTGAGAACATTAGGGCTCAAACTGCATCATCAAAACTAAGGAACACACTAGACAGATCAGAGATAAAGTTGCGAAGAAGAGTAAAAGAGGATTAGGTTAGAAAAAAATAGTTCAAACTCATCTCATCCCAACAACGCCCGCCGGCTCAGCCAATGAGCGGTGCGGGATTCAAATCCCCCACCAAGGCTCGCGGCACCGCTCATTGGATGAGTCACCCCTGGCTGCGTGGCTTTGGCGGGGGATTCAAATCCCGCACGGCACCGCTCATTGGCTCAGTCGGTGGGGCGGGGGATTTGAATCCCGGGCCGCTCATTGGCTGAGCCGCCAAGGCTGGCGACCAATCAGCTGCTAGCGGTATTGGCGCCAAATTTGAATACCGCTAGCAGCTAATGTGATTGGTCGCCCACCACCGGGTTGCCGATTTATCAACTTTTAGCGGTATTGCCGATCTCCCGGCAGTGTCGGCACTGGAGATTTAAACACGTCTGTGTTTACATCCCCTGCGGCCACACTGTCGGGAGATCAGCTGCACCCGCCGGACACGGCTGCCATGGTAACAGCAATAGCGGCGATGTTACAGCAATAAACACTTTCACATTACCTCACGGTGACGCAGTTTGAGGCAGCTGTATACCTGTATACTCTCTGAGGCACACAGTACTTTCTGGAGAGAGGACTGTAGTATTCAGTGGCTATTTCTACGGCACCTCTGTACTCTCTGAGGTACACAGTACTTTCTGAAGAGAGGCCTCTACTATTCAGCGGCTATTTCTACGGCACCTGTATACCTGTAAACACACACACAGCACACAGGAGAGACACCACATAGTGAACATCGCTCAAGAAATACAACACCAGATTCCAAAATACAGCACACAACAAGGAAGAGACAGTGCACAGGTGTGAAAGAAGTCAAATGATGCAACAAATACAATACACAAATGGGGAAGGATGACAAAGAACAGGTATGTTGGAAAGCGCAAATGGTGTGACACATGTCCACTGCTCATGTTAGCACCACTAAGGATACACAGATGTTCATTTCACCACACTCCCGATGCAATAGTATTAGGCCTATTTCTAGTATCACATAAAATACAAATTAAAAACATTAAAGTTTGTGGGTGTAATTTGAAAAAGATTGGAAAACTTCACAGGGTATGAATATGTTTCAATGATTCTCTAAAAATAATAATAAAAATAATCGTGACTGAGCATTCTTAGGAGTACATGTTTTACAGAAATCGTTCAGTCTGAACAGGCTGTCGATCAGCCTACAAAGGAGCAAAATATTGCTAGGGACAGTCATTTAATGCTGCATATTGCACAGTGTGAACAGATGTTTACAAGCAACATTGCTGTTAATTAAGCCCATGTTAAAAAATGTTAAAAAAAAATCTGGCATCTAAAATTTGGCATTTGATGTTTTAACCAATTTTGTTGTGGAGCTCAAGCAATATTTGTAGAGTATTAGAAAAAACTGTAATATCATGTTCCAAAGCAGTTGCAATGAAATATGCTTTGTGTTAATGTTGAGCAATAACAAACTTTCACAATCCTAAATCAAAAAGCCCTGAATACAAAATTCAAACTTTAATTTCAGTAATTGTGCCAAAGTTATTGCAGACAGTGGGAGGGAATTAAAGTGTAATTAAATAATACTGCCATATAATAAATAGCTTATTGAAGTAAGTTTTAGATTTTTGGAGGCTCAAGTTATTTTTTTATTAACATACTTTTCATTATGAGTGCTAACAGATGCATAATTCAAACACTTCTGTTATTTTCACTGAATTAAGATTATCTGTTCATATTGAGGAGACACAAGGTTCAGTCTATAAGGACAATGCACACTGGTACTCTTCAACATTTAAATTACTACACCAAGAATGAAAGTAATGAAGTTCTGAAAATTTACAAAGGTTTTCAATATGGTGCCACGTTAAGGTTTGGTACATAAAATGACAACAATGGGGATAATATGTCTAATTGGATTAACAACTGACTCAGTGATAGGAAACAATGGGTGGTTATTAATGGAACACACTCTGACTGGGGCATAGTTAATAGTGATATACCACAGGGCTCAGTGTTGGGCCCTTTTCTTTTTAATATAATTAGTATTGACCTTGTTGAGTGCTTTGTAGGGTAATCAATATAGATCAGGAAAATGTAATATTACATTATCATATACAGTAGTGGCCATATGTATATGTCTGTCTTAAGGCCATAAATCTGAGTCTACCTGCAGTTCTATTGACTAACAGCATTGAGAGACACTATTGCAGAGATAGAAGTATGGACAAAAACATATGGATGTTATATGGTTGTGGGAGTTTGCGGTAATAACGATAGGGTCTTTCACTTTGATGGATACAAATCTTTGTGCATATACAGTGGCACAAACATATTTTGCTCTTTCCTTGTAGCAGAACTATAGATGTGGCTAGGGTCCAGCTGAGGGGGGGTAGTGAAACATCTGAATGGACCTCTAACCAGGTAACTATGTTTACAACTAAGGTATTGGGGGTAACTTTAGCAGCTGACCAGGCTGTTACTGAAAAATTATATGCAAAGACCAACACTGATAATAATGTACTATGGTGACCATATAGTGGTAAATATCACGGTCCCTGCTAAGCCCTGCCCCCTGCCGCGCCTCCGCCGGTAGCTCCGCTTACGGGCGCATGACACTGCATGCATCCTGCGTCCCCTATCTTTAGCACTGGGGACGCAGGCCATGCGCAGGTATGCATTTGGCAGCGCATGTGTCCTTTTGACGGGTGCGCCTACCAGCGCCAAACACAACCTGTTGCAATTTGGTGCGCTCGGCGCACCATCAAAAGGACGCATGCGCCGCCAAACGCATACCTGCGCATGGCCTGCGCCCCAGTGCTAAAGATAGGGGACGCAGGATGCATGCAGCGTCATGCGCCCGTAGGCGGAGCTACCTGCAGAGGCGCGGCATGGGGCGGGGCTTAGCGGCGGCCTTGCGCAGGCCAACACTGCGGCCTTAAGCGCTATTGTGAAGCCATCCTAAGAGATTGCAGTGCAAATATTGATGGTACTTACAGCTGATGTTCTTTCCGATGGAGTCCTTCACTTTTTCCGTCTTTTCCATCTGGTCCAGACAGATATTTCGACTTCTCCAACCGTGAGTCATCTCCAGAGATTACAAAGACACATCTGACTTCTCACATTTCCAGCACTGTCCCCATCTATTCCCAACCTAC
This sequence comes from Dendrobates tinctorius, assembly GCF_039654945.1. Lineage (NCBI taxonomy): Eukaryota > Metazoa > Chordata > Amphibia > Anura > Dendrobatidae > Dendrobates > Dendrobates tinctorius. Next base: position 14,545,582 of record NW_027361749.1, read on the forward strand.
TCAAACTCTTCATTCTGCTGTCACCTCAATTTTGAGCTTCTGCTGCCAACATGTATCCCTATTACTGATCCTCTTAGTACCCCATATAATAATGCCCACCACTGTACCCCTTACAAATTAAAATGCCTCCTTTGTACCCTCTAGATGTAAAATTGCCATAGAAAATATTAATGTCCTGTGAAAATGGCCTAGGAAACAGTACCCACATTTTGCCCCTATAAAGTAATAATGCCTCCAGTGTGCCCATTTGACAGACATAATACAGAGTTACAATATTACAATTATGCTCCATAAGTGCACACTTAATAATGTCCCCTGAGACCCCATGTAATTTTTTCCTCTACATAGCTTGATGTCACCCATGGTAGCCCCCCAATCACTGTATGATGGCCCTCAGTGGCCCTACTGACACTGTATGATGGCCCACAGTAGCCTCCTACACTGTATGATGGCCCTCAGTATTCCCTCACATACTGTATGATGACCCCCAGTAGCCTGTCCCACACTGTATGATGGCTCCCAAAATTTCACCCCACACTGTATGGTGACCACCAGTATTCTCCCCAACACACTGAATGGTGGCCCCCCAGTGTCTCCCCCACACTGATTGTGAGCCCTCAGTGTCCCCCCACACTGAATGGTGGCCCCAAGTAATCCCCATGCACTAAATGGTGGCCTCCAGTATCTCCTCCAAACTGAATGGTGGCTACTCAATAGTCCAGTAGCCCCCAACACTGTATGGATGGCCCCAATAGTCCCCCACAATTTATGCATGGCCCTCAGTAGTCTCATCACACTCTAAGGATGGATCTCAGTAGTCCTCCCACACCGTCCAGATGGCCTCCAGTAGTCCCCCCACAAACACTAATAAAGAAAAAATCTTATACTCACCTAACCATGGACCCTGAGAAAGCCACTGCGATACAGGACCAAGGCATGGACGGACCATCGCAGTGATGTCACGGTAAGCAGAGTGGGTTTCACTGCGGCCTACAGAACTGAGAGTGGTAGTGCAGGTCTCCCTGCTCCACCACAGAGTTTAACTGTATTGGTGGACTGCACATGCTAATATGGCTACGCTATGGACTGCAGAGCCAGTAAGTGCTATAAAACAAGATGAAAGAAGATGACAGTTATGAGAACATTAAAATAATTAGAAGTAATCAGCTGTAGGCTAAGTAACAACCATATGACAAACATGTCCAAAAAAACCCTTACAATCCAAATTGGTCAAAAGCCTGTTATGTTAGTATTGCTGACAAATTGCATGTATCTCGCTCCCTTATCATAACCTCCCATTCCTGTACAGAGGACTTCTCTTGTGCTGCACCTGTACATGAATAACGAACAGGGTCAATGAACAATAAGTATAGGAGGTCTTACTTTAGCAAAATAACGTATTGAAATTTGCTCTTCAAATCCAAGCTGAGGTTTTAATACCAGTACGAACAGGTTTTTATTTGCCTTTGAGCTTGGAAGAATGAAGTATATTTGAGAGCAGGGCGCTGACGTCAGCTTCCTGTGGGAGCTATATGTGGCTAGGACTTGCTGAGTAACTGCAGGAGTCAGAGCTGGGATTATTACTGCTGACCAGAGTTTGTCTGGCTCAGGATCAATCTGTGAAGTTGGACAGGATCATGCCTGACACAGTGAACAGGACGGAATAAGGGAAAGAGTCAGGCTTCTGGCTCCAGTCTGTCGGCCCACTGAGCAGGTTGATGAATGGTCTGAGCTTTAAGAGCATGCCACCCAGGCCAGTTCACTGCAGCCACAATAAGTTACAGTTACCCAGGATCTCTCCTTCACCTTCCTCCCTCCTAATTTCTCCTTACAGCATAAACACTGGGTCTCTGACTGTCTTCAAAGTACAATCTTGTCGCTGTGGGAGTTTGGGGCAGACAAGGATCGCCCTGCTTCTGGCATGGTCATTGAGCCTGGCAAATAAACACTGCTGTACTTTTGGTTTTTCAAGGCAAAACAGGTCTTCTAATCTGTCAAGACTTTGTTCCCAAAGACGGTATTAAATCCCCCACATAGTTACTATGCAACCTGTCTTGTGTGTGCAACCCGTGAATAACATAGGAGGAATTTAAACATCATTTTTTTATTATACCGTTAACATTTTTCTTAAGAGTCTTTCCAAACAGAAACGTTAATGTTGTCATCCCAAAGGAGAATTGTGCTGGAGACATAAAATCTTCCCACCAGCCTCCATTCTCCTGGCATATGCTTTCATTTTTACAGATGATTTCATTTGTAAAGTGATTTTTTGTATAAACTTGCACAAGAACAAATCCACTCTTTTCTTAACTATTCTTTATGGCCTCTTTATATTTGCATTCTGATTTTTGTCTACTTTAATATTCAGTCATGCATTATTTTAGGGTGATCTCGCAGAAGTGTGATTAGTTTATTAGTTAAGTGCTCCTTTTAAGTGTTAATAATTTCAGCTGAAAAATATAAAATATGTTACGACAACCAACTGCAACAAGCAGCAACGGAAACAGCTCAGAGAAAAGTGCGGTGTTGTGTTCAGAGTCTAGCGTTTATACCACAGAGAGGCTGAGGCTAACATTTGCAAAAGTGATAGTAAAATTTGTGGGATTACCCAACCTCAGTGTTTACACCATTGTGCCCAGCTAGAAATCATTGGTGAAATAGTATACTACTGTTGGGTGCTATTTCACATCATGAGTTCTTTCAGGAACTGTTTTTATTCCAATGCGATTAGTGGCAAGAGGTCATTTTGTTGCCACAACTTTCTAGATTAGAGATGCCTATGATCTCAGCTGTTTAACTGGTAGGCTCACCAGGTACAGTGGATCCTTTTAGTCCCAGGTCCTGGTGGGCACACAGACCCTGGATATTGATGCAGTGATTTGGAAGGCATGAGGGCAATGAGAACTTGGCACACTCAGGAATCTCAGGAGCAGAAGGACAAATGAATTGGAACCCAGCAAGGATGGAAGCAGGTTAAGCACAATATACATAGAAGGTGGAGGACGCCAAACATATTGGTCTAGGGGCTCAATACCAAGACACAGTTGTGTGTCAATGGGCCTTAAATAGGTTTATGGGAATGATGCAATCGATCCACATTAGGCAACCTGCAAAACCAGAGCATAACAGAAGGTAGTGGACTCAGTAGATGGGAACGAAGCCCGGGATAGCAGAAACAAGTGTGGAACATTAACTTCACTGGATGTGGACACTGCTCTCAATAGTGACCTCAGCATCCAAGGTGGTAGACAAAGGGCTACCTTCATCATCCCATAGGTGCCTTGCAATCTACCTTGCAAAGTATCTAGGAGTTACAATGGCCTAATAAAGGTCCCCATGCCTGCCATTGGTATCTGCTTATAAGGCAATTAAACAGAGCATGTGAGTGTCATCCACCAAAAAAATACAAATAAATCACTTTATTCATAAAATATTTTTGTAATATTTCAAAAAACAGATTTTGTAGTCCCACATGAAGGTAACATCATTAAGTGCATAACTCAAAATAAAAAGGCAGATATGCAGTTTTTTTTAATCTTCACTGTATTTTAAAAACCAGGATCACTCATACTGATGTGCATCTAGCATGGCCTCCCTATTTTTTAATAACCAGCTAAGCAAACCAGACAGCTCTGAGCTGTGATCTTCCCAAATTATTAATATCAGCCCCCAGCTGTCTTCTTTGCCTTTACTGTTTATTAAAAGGGGGAACCTTAAAAAATGTATAATTATATACCTTACCGCGCTATACTGAGCAGATGTATAAAACAGAAAAAAGGTCTGTAGTGGACAAAAAAAGGGGGGGATTATAAACCAATACTTACTTTTAAATGAAGGGATTGTGGAATATTCTTTATAATATAAGGCGTTTATCTGGCGGATACCTCGCCCGTGGTGTTGTATTCGTGATTTCTTATAGTGGTCAGTGATGCTGATAAAAGAATATATTAATAGAATTAGAATATCAGTAATGTTAATATCCTATACTAAAACTTAATATGTTAACTGTACTCACTATAGTTTTCTGAATATTGCTATTTCCTTACAGGTTGGTACCGTGGTGCTTACCGTGGTGCTTACTGATAGCCCACTTTCACAGTGCTGAACAAATAAAATTAAATATAATTAATGCTAGTAACTGTGATAATGTGTCACAGCTGTAAAGTTGCCTCTGCACTTACTTATATTTGTATGAAAGAAGTAAGCAGGAACAATATCCTCTCATATAAGCGTTGTAATGGAGCTTTTGGCTGTAAAAACTCTTTCACTGATAGAGTGCTTGTGATAATTCCTGCTAGCTGAATAAAGCAGGAGCAAGGTTTGCTGGTTATGTCAGGCACTAGACAGAAAAAAAACACTTAATATAGTGATGTTGGAGTGATCAGTCAGTCCAAATAGGACTTTTTTATCTGGACTTACTTGTACCGCTTGCTGAGTGCCGCAATCAGCCCAGGTGGTGGCTGTTGGTGAAATGATTGCTCTACGCCGAGAGGATAAGGCTGCACCGCACGTAGCGGGGGAGCGGGTGAACGCCAGCACCTCGTGTGCTCCGGCCGGAAGCAGCAGCGAGGACGCGGCACGATAGGGGGCGGAGCTCTGTGACATCACAAGCTAGGTAAACAAGGACGGGTGCGCAGAGGGTTGGTTTGCAGTGGCAATTGAGGTAATGGGATTGTACGGTTGATGTCACCTGTGTAATGTCCGCTGACATCAAGCCTATGGGTTATTAATGGAGAGGCTTCTATCAGATACCCCCTTTACTAAATCAGTAAGTAGTAACAGAAGAAAATCTTTATTTGAAAAAATTTCCCTCTTTCCCCCACTTACTAAAATAATGAAAAAAATAATTATAATCCACAGGGTCCGCAGTAATCCATAACATGGAGGTCCCATAACGATTCCAGTATTCTTGATACAGTGTATGGAGCCCCATTCAGAGAACGCAGCTCTATAGATTGGAGCAGCAACTACTGCCAGGACTCATGCTGAGTTCTGTGAGACATGTCTGCTTTGAATTGAGGTGACATCAGTAAGGTCACTTTAGTTCATAGTATGAAAATGAGGATGAGTAACCTCATGGAGATCAACATCTAACACTGCGGAGACACCATCACATGTTTCTCAACGCAGTGATTGTAGAGCAATGCCCCCATCCCTTATGGGAAATATGCCAAAACATGTAAATCAATCAGCCGTGGAGACACCATCACATGTTTCTCAATGCAAGCAATGACTAGCCAGGTCTTTCACCGGGAAGGAACAACCACGGGAAGGGCAGTCTCCAATGAAGGAAACCACCTATGCCAAAACATGGTATCCATCCACAGACAGCTGTTTCGGGGTATTGCCCCTCATCAGTGTGGAGTAGGAAACTGGCTAGTAGGAGCAATGCCTAGTAAAAGACTATGAAAATGAGGATGAGTGACCTGATGGAGATCAACATCCAACACTGCGGAGACACCATCACATGTTTCTCAACGCAGTGATTCTAGAGCAATGCCCCCATCCCTTATGGGAAATATGCAAAAACATGTAAATCAATCAGCAATGAAGGAAACCACCTATGCCAAAACATGGTATCCATCCACAGACAGCTGTTTCGGGGTATTGCCCCTCATCAGTGTGGAGTAGGAAACTGGCTAGTTGGAGCAATGCCTAGTAAAATGTTATGAAAATGAGGATGAGTGACCTCATGGAGATCAAAAGTCATGTAAAGTCACCTCAGTTCATAGTGGTCGGTTCTCACGATACGCAGCTCCAATACGGGACTGATGAGTAGTGATGGGCGAACTCAAATAGTAACGTTTGGGGTCCTTACCAAACACCTAGTGTCCATGCATGGACCCTGAACACAAACTTCTCCAGGAAGTCTGTGTTACTGTTAAGGTTCGGCAGCACGAACAATAGATATTTAAATGCTGTCATCTATGTGACAGCGAGTGAGACACCGGTGGCTCTGATCGGCAGTAAGTTTGTTACCGCCAGTCAAAGCTCTGCGGTTCTCATACAGTTGACAGCTTGTAAAATGGTTACCGCCGGTCACAGGCGTCAGTTGATGAGAATATTACTCTCATCAACCTACACATGCTTTCACTGATAGCAAAGATAGCAAGCGAGGCTGATGAGAGAATTCATCAGCCAGCGCCTGTGCAAAATATAAATAAATAATAAAATGGCATGGGTTTCCCTCTATTTTTGATAACCAGCGCAGGTAAAGCTGACAGCTGCATGCTGCAACACCCAGCTATCAGCTTTATTTTGGCTGATTATCAAAGATAGAGTTGCCCTTATGCCATATTTTTAATTATTTAACTAAATCATTTTAAAAAATGACGTGGCACCAATTCCATTTTTGACAATCAGCCAAGATAAAGCAGACAACTGGGGGCTGGTATTCTAAGGCTGGTTTCACATCTTATGCGGTGATGCTGTCTGGTGTTCACTGCATTCTCAGGCCCCCTCCTGTCCTCTGTCCATGCTGAGTTTAGTTCCTCAGGCTCTCTCTTGTCCTCTGCCTGCTTCATCTCCGTCCAGCCTCTCCTGTACTCTGCCCTCCCAGACTTCCTAGTGCTTTCCCTCCTCTGTCCTGCCTCCTGGTCACCCGCTATCCGTCTCTGTTATCAGTCTTCCTACGCCTTGTACATCATTGTGCCTCTTTGCCTTCACAGCCTCCAGTTCTGTACACCCCCGGCTCTCCGGGCCAGTATCCCGCTTGGACTCTGCGTTGCTGCTCCTCAGTTCATTGTTCTCTTCTGTGCCTTCTTACCCGCTATTGCCTCAATCGTCCCTTTGGTTCCGGCTGTTGTGGCTCTATCCCCTGGAGGCCTGTCCCTAACACTCCCTGTATAGGGGGTGGTCCTCACCTGGGCACTCGCCCCCGAGGGCTCTGGAGCAGTGACCCAGAGGGTCCACTTTCAGGTACATCTCTATTTCTCCTCAACACCGTAACAGCATAACCAGGCCATAGACCCCGCTGGAGCCACGTATGCTCAGAAAGAGTTAGTTTTCCTTCGGGAGAATCAGACGCGCATGATGTCCTTCATGAAAACTATGGACTCGCGTCTTTCTGCCCTCCAGTCCTCTGACCCTGGAAATGCCGCCCAGTTGGTCGGCTTGCAACAGGAATTGGCGCAGCAGCGAGACACCCAGTCTCATATTCTCAGCTATATGGCTTCGGTGGATGGTCGGTTGCTCGCTTTGCACTCGGCCACGTCTGCTCCTCCAGCCGCGGGTTCCCATCCTCCTCCGCGGTTGGCCAAGCCACCCCGATATAGCGGAGACGCCAAATTATGCCGGAGTTTTTTAAATCAGTGCCGTCTCCATTTTGAATTGCTGCCCCAGCAGTACCCCACAGACCGAGCCAAAGTGGCCTTCATCATTTCTCATCTAGAGGGGGACGCTTTGGCTTGGGTCAATCCGCTCTGGGAACGGGATGACCCAGTAGTGACTCAGCTTTCTGTTTTTCTGGATACGTTTTGTTGAGTTTTTGAAGAACCGGGTCGTTTAGCTTCCACAACCGAGGCTTTGTTTAACTTATGTCAGGGTTCTTTAACAGTGGGCCAGTATGCTATCCAGTTTAGGACTCTCTCCTCAGACTTGGGTTGGAATAATGAGGCCTTGGTGGGCGCTTTCTGGTGAGGTCTCTCAGGTTGTATAAAGGATGAGCTCACTGGCCGTGACACCCTAGCAGCTCTCGAGGATTTGATCTCTTTAGTTACTCAAATTGACCTCCGTTTTCAAGAGCGTGCCAGAGAGAGAAGGGTCTCTCGCCCATTTTCTTCTGTCTGCAGGCCACCCAGTCCTCGACCTAGGAGTCTCCCTTCACCACCGACACCCGAACCTATGCAGGTGGATCGCCTGAAGCTCTCTGACCAGCGTCGTAGGGAGAGGAGCCTTCACGGTCAGTGCTTCCACTGCGGTAGCGGTTCCTATCTCATCCAAACTTGTCCGGAACGTCTGGAAAACTTCTCCGCCTAGGCCAGGTAAGAGAGGCCTCCCTAGGTGTACATGATACCTCTCTCCCTCTCACTTTGTCTGTCCTCTTGCATGTTGGTGGGAAGCGGGCTTCTCTGGAAGCCTATGTGGACTCAGGTGCCGCCGGGAATTTTATTAGGCTAGAGGAGGTTAATAAGCTTTCTGTTCCCGTGAGGGCCTTGCAAAAACTGCAAGTTCTCGCCTCCGTAGACGGTCGACCCCTGCTAGAGACTTTTACTTTGGTTACTCATGAAGTGGAGTTACAGGTAGGGGCGCTGCACAAGGAGAGGATTACGTTTTACGCTTTAGCAGGTATTTCTCACCCTATCCTGCTTAGCCTTCCTTGGCTGTGGCTCCACGAGCCCACCTTTGATTGGCATAGTGGCAACGTCTTGCACTGGGGGGGAGTCTTGTCAGGCTCGGTGTCTGCTGTCAGTGCATCCCATAGGTGTCCCTCGACCTTCCCTTGTTCCCCTTGGATTGCCGCCGGTCTACCATGTTTTTTTGGGTGTTTTTGACAAAAAAGAGGCTGAGACTCTTCCTCCGCCCCGTCCCTACGACTGCCCCATCGAGCTCGTTCCTGGTACCATTCCGCCTCGTGGTAGGATTTATCCTCTCTCTCCGGCAGAGACCCAAGCCATGTCAGAATACATCCAGGACAACTTGGCCAAAGGCTTCATTCGGAAATCTTCGTCCCCTGCAGGAGCAGGCTTCTTTTTCGTAAAAAAGAAAGATGGGTCCATGCGCCCGTGCATCGACTATCGTGGCTTGAATCGTATCACAGTGAAGAATAAATATCCACTACCACTCATCTCTGAACTTTTTGACCGTTTGAAGAGGGCGCGTGTGTTCACCAAGCTTGAACTATGAGGGGCCTATAATCTGGTTCGCATACGCTCCGGGGACGAGTGGAAGACGGCGTTTAACACGCGAGATGGACACTACAAGTATTTGGTTATGCCCCTTGGGCTATGCAACGCACCTGCAGTATTCCAAGAACTCGTTAATGACGTCTTTCGAGATCTCCTCTACTCTTGTGTCGTGGTCTACCTAGACGACATCTTGGTCTTCTCTCCTGATTTGGCCACACATCGCCGAGATGTCCGCCAAGTCCTTCTACGTCTCAGAGAAAACCACCTTTCTGCCAAGCTGGAGGAATGCCTCTTTGAGCAAACTTCATTGCCTTTTCTTGGTTTCATCGTTTCTAACTCAGGATTAGAGATGGATCCTGAGAAAGTCTCGGCAGTTCTCAATTGGCCACGTCCCCTCGGAGTCAAGGCAATTCAGCGGTTTTTGGGTTTTGCCAATTATTATAGACAATTTATCCCTCATTTCTCTTCTTTGTCTAAACCCATCTCGGCTCTTGTCTGTAAAGGGGCTGATCCCAATCATTGGCCCTCTGAAGCAGAGGCTGCCTTCAACACCCTGAAGCAAGAATTCGCTAAGTCTCCTGTACTTCATCGCCCAGATGCCAGCAGGCCATACATCCTCGAGGTTGAAGCATCCTCGGTGGGAGCTGGAGCAGTTCTCCTGCAAAAATCCTCCTCGGGCCGCACACTTACCTGCGGATTATTTTCTAAGGCTTTCTCCGCTCCCGAACGTAATTATGCCGTGGGAGATAGAGAACTTTTGGCCATAAAGATGGCTCTTGAGGAATGGCGCCATCTTCTCGAGGGTGCTCTCCATCCATTCATCATTTTCACGGATCACAAGAATTTGGCCTATCTTCAGTCTGCCCAGAGGCTCAACCCTCGACAGGCCAGATGGTCACTGTTTTTCGAAAGATTTGACTTCGAACTCCATTTCCGACCCGGGGAAAAGAACATCAAGGCGGATGCTCTTTCACGGTCCTTCCTGTCTGTTGACAAGGAGGAGGGTCCTATCCATCTCATTGACCCTACCAAGATCCTTACCGTGGCTCCAGTAAGCCTGGTCTCCCCACCATCTGGTAAAACCTTTTTTCGGAGTGGAGATAGATTAAAAGTTCTACGCTGGAGTCACTCTTCACGATTCTCTGGACATGCCGGAGTTAACAAGACTCTCTCGCTGGTCTCCCGCCATTACTGGTGGCCTTCGCTTCGCAAGGATGTCCAAGACTTCATCGTCTCCTGCCCTTCTTGCGCCCGGAACAAGGCTCCCCGGCATGCTCCTGCGGGACTCCTGCACCCGTTACCTGTACCTGCAAAACCATGGACTCATATTGCCATGGATTTTGTCACTGACTTGCCTCCTTCGTCCAGATGTACTGTGATTTTGGTGGTCGTGTATCGATTTTCCAAAATGGCCCACTTCATCGCTCTGCCTGGTCTACCTACCGCTCCTGAGTTGGCAAAGATCTTTTTGCTTCACATTTTTCGCCTCCATGGTTTCCCTCAACATATTGTCTCGGATCGAGGAGTCCAGTTTACCTCCCGTTTTTGGTGAGCTCTCTGCAGATTACTGAAGATAACGTTGGATTTCTCCTCAGCCTATCACCCTCAGTCGAACGGTCAAGTCGAGCGAGTCAACCAAGCGTTAACATCTTACCTTCGGCATTTTTCTAATGCTCAACAAGACGACTGGGTCTCTCTCCTTCCTTGGGTGGAATTCGCCTACAACAATCATCCAAGTGAAGCCTCCTCCAAATCTCCCTTTTTTGTGGTTTTTGGTCAACACCCCGGCATTCCTCTTCCCGTGTCCCCCACCTCGGGTGTGCCGGCAGCAGATTCCTTGTCTGTGGACTTCTCTCAGATTTGGAGAGAGACCAAAATGGCTCTTGAGAATGCCAGCCTCAGAATGAAGTGCTATGCCGACAAGAGACGGCTAGACGTTCCCCCGTATCGCCCTGGGGATAAGGCTTGGTTAGCTTCCCGACATATCAAGTTGAAAATCCACTCTTACAAGTTAGGGCCATGTTACATTGGTCCCTTTGAGATCTTAAGCCGGATCAACAACGTGGCCTACAAGTTGAGATTACCCGCCTCACTAAAGATTCCCAACACTTTCCATGTATCTCTCCTTAAACCAGCCATGTTTAACCACTTTCATTCGGCACCTTCTCAAACCTCCCAACCATATAGCTCGGGTAACACCTTTGAGGTACGGGATATTTTGGCTATGAAGACTGTTAAAGGAAAGACTCTGTTTTTGATTGATTGGAAGGGCTTTAGTCCCGAGGAGAGATCATGGGAACCCCAAGAGAATATTGATGCTCCCCGCATCATGAGACGGTTTCTCTCCAACGTTAGGAGGAGGGAGCGTAAAGAGGGGGGTACTGTCACGGCTCCTGCTCTTGCTCACTTCTCTGCGTGCTCTGCCTGGCGTGCTCTTGCTTCTCGGCGCGTCCCCGCGCCCGGCCTCCGGCTCCCTCGGCGTCGGGTACGAGCACACAGCGCGCGGCCTCCTGGGTAATGTGACGCGATAAGCCCCGCTCCCAACATGGCGGCACCCACCACTACATATGCTCGGCGCCTGCTCAGGTAAGACGCCTGGTTATCTTATGCGGTGACGCTGTCTGGTGTTCACTGCATTCTCAGGCTCCCTCCTGTCCTCTGTCCGTGCTGAGTTTAGTTCCTCAGGCTCTCTCTTGTCCTCTGCCTGCTTCATCTCTGTCCAGCCTCTCCTGTACTCTGCCCTCCCAGCCTTCCTAGTGCTTTCCCTCCTCTGTCCTGCCTCCTGCTCACCCCCTATCCGTCTCTGTTATCAGCCTTCCTACGCCTTGTACATCATTGTGCCTCTTTGCCTTCACAGCCTCCAGTTCTGTACACCCCCGGCTCTCCGGGCCAGTATCAGTGCCTTCTTACCCGCTATTGCCTCAGTCGTCCCTTTGGTTCCGGCTGTTGCGGCTCTATCCCCTGGAGGCCTGTCCCTAACACTCCCTGTAGAGGGGGTGGTCCTCACCTGGGCACACGCCCCGGGGGGCTCTGGAGCCGTGTCCCAGAGGGTCCACTTTCAGGTACATCTCTATTTCTCCTCAACACCGTAACAGTAGGGTTGTAGTTGTAAGGTTGATATCAGCTTTGTAATGTCAGCTGACATCAAGTCCACAGGTTAGTAATGGAAAGGTGTCTATAAGACGCCCCCATTACTAACCCCATAATCATATTTTAATAAAAACACAGCAAGATTAAAGTCCTTTATTTGAAATAAAAGCTCCACTCCTTTTTTAGCCATTTATTACTGTAAAGTAAAAAATAATAACCCACCATATTCCTCACCTGTCCAAAGAGAAGATAATCCATACCTGCCCACGAATATGTCCATCTCTGCTACATCTGGGTGGTTTGTTGAGCTGTGTCATGATGTGACCGCTCAACAAGCCAGCCAGAGCACACTGAGAAAGGAGCATGAGAATGCTCCTGCAGTGTGTAGTGGTGATGTCAGAAAAGTTACCGGAGTTCATCACTTTACTGATGTCATCGCTCGCTGAGCGAGAATTTTTCCGCAATGATAGCGTTGCCGTAAGTGAGGTGACCGGGGTTCATCAGTGACATCAGTGATACACACTGCAGGAGCATAATCACGCTCCTGTCTCAGTGTGTTCTGGCTGGCATGAAGAGCAGTCGCATCACTGATGTTACTGCTCTCCCAATAATCTGGATCATTGTGGGACATTACCATTAATGGATTATTGTCAGACAAATGAGCAATATGGTATCTTATTTTTTGTCTTTTACCGTGAGACATGGGCATTGATGGATTATCAGCAGAAAGGTGAGTATAACTTTGCTTTTTAAATTTTTGTAAATAAATAAGTAAAATAGTTGGGGAGTTTTTTTTTCAAATAAAGGACTTTATTATGGCTTTGTCTTTATAACAATATGACTATGGGGATAGTAATGGGGGCATCTTATAGATGCCTCTCTATTTCAAAACTATAGGCTGGCTGTCAGCTACCATTACAAAGCTAACATCAACCCCACAAACATTACCCCACTTGCCACTGCACAAAGGCAAATGGAAAAAGCCAGGCAAAGTGCCAGAATTGGTGCATCTAATAGATGTGCCTTTTCTAGGCTATTCTTAGGACGGGGAGGGCCAGTATCAATGGCCCATTCTCAGTCTGAGAATACCAATCCCCAGCTATGTGCTTCAGCTTGGCTGGATGTCAAAAATGGGGGTCCCTATGCTGATTTTTAAAATTATTTATTTAAATAATTTAAAAACACAATTTGGAGACCTCTCTATTTTTGATAACCAGCCAATATAAAGCTGACATCTGGGGGCTGCAGCTCACAGCTGTCAGCTTTAACTGCACTGGATATCAAATACAGAGGGAAATCCATGCCATTTTTTACATTTATTTATTGCACATGCACCAGCTGATGAATACTTTCATCTGCCTTGCCTGCTCTCACTGCTGTCAGCGAGAGCAGGTTTAAGATGATGAGAGTAGTACTCTCATCAGCTGACAAATGTGACTGGTGGTAACCTTTATACCCAGCAGTGGCAGCTGCTCCTGTTTTTGGAGCTGTGTTCTCTGAACGGAGCTCCATAGACTGGATGAAGAAGACTGGGATCGATGTGGGACCTCCATATTAAGGATTGCGGCAGACCCTGTGGATTAATATTTTTTATTATTATTTTTATAATAAATGGGATAAATGAGGGAGTGTAGTGGAGTCTTTATTCAAATGAAGTATTTTTTTCTTGTGTGTCTGTGTTGTTTGAACTATTCACTTAGTGATGGGGATGTGAACAATATATTTTTTATAATAATAATATTTATATTATAATAATATTTGACATAGGATTATAAAAATACTCACCTTTTGTGCAGCAGGGAAAGTAAACCTGGCTCAGCAGGTCATCCAGCATTCCTAATGCCTAAAGGTGAAATCTAGCACCTAGCTCAGTAGGTGGTCAAAAGTTTGTAAGTGACAAATCTCACACCTTGAGCCAGCTAAGCTCAGGACCAAGGCTTGCTTGCAATATTGAGTCAAGCTGCCAAAGAAACCTTCCTGAATATTCTAGAAACATAATTCCATAAAAAGTTATGGAGATACTATATGTCCAAGCTGTACATTGTGTATATTTCCGAGATCCCCAGAACGTGGTGAATGCCTTCCAGGGTCTCAGTCTGTTCTAGCACCCCAGGGTGGGGATATACATCAAATGGCTAGTAGGAGCCGGGGCCCCGATGGATCTGAAGGCATCAAAACCACCTCCCTAGGACTTTCCATTAAGGAATTAGGACCCATCATAGGTTTTGGTGTTTTAAGCTGCTAGATGGAAGGGGAGAGGATTTAGGTTCAGCCCAGGTGACAGGAGAGGAGTGACCAAAAGGGGTTAAATGGTTGTGTAAAGCATGGACTATGGCTTTTTTCTGAGGAGGTCAGGTGGACATATCGTGTGGGGAGAAGTCAAGGAGCAGAGGGGACCATAAAGCCTCCCATGTGGCATCCCCTCCCCCACAAGTCAGGCCTTTTATCTGACTGGTAACTGACTCTTATATTCTGTATAATTTGTACGACCATTATTTGTATTTGAATATCTTAATATTGCATATATATAACCATTGTGCATATAGTGTTTTGTCTAGTGTGCCCTTAAGGCAATGAAATTTATAATTTAATCTTGGGCTGCTCATTTGTCTCGATCCATGAATCCAGGTGTTTGTGTTCTCGGCTTAACTTTCCATGCTGCCGCGACTGGATTCTGACCTGATATATCCCGTTAACAGACTGAACTTATTTCTAGTGAGGAACTGGTGGCAGTCATACTGGGCTGACCAGGTGCTGTTTCACTGTGGCTAGCAAAAGGGGCCTCTCAGCCTGTGAGGGTTGTGAGCGAGTGTGGCACCATGTCAGCCACTGCATGGATCACATGCTCTCACTTCCAGTGCCTTCCTGGGTCCATGTGGACAGGGGGTGTCTGTGTTAAAACTGTTCCAAGCTTACCGTACATGTTCCCAAGGCATGCGGAATGTCAGGTTGGTGCAAGTGAGGAGAGAGTACCATGTGATCCCTTGAATGTAACAGTGATGTCAGGTAGGGTGGCAAGGTGTGGTTCTTCACATGTGCTGTGATCCCACAGCTGCCATCCTGTGTGAGTGTGGGAACCATACTCCCAGACACTATCAACAGTAGCTTTTTCCCGCTGAGGTCTTAAGATCAGCTCAGCACTAGACAGTCTGATTGCAAACACTGTATGGTGTGTGGGTGCATCAGGTTGCAGCTCTGTGCCAAGGTGATCTTACCTGGTCCCAGGGGGTGTAGATCGTCATGTTGGTTAAAGGGATTAAAGTGTACCATGTGATCCCTCGGAGGTCATAGCAACATCAGGTGGGGTGGCAAGGTGTGGCTTCTTCACAGAGGGTGTCTGAGAGACACTGTCCCATTACTAACCTCTGGGATTGATGTCAGTGGAAATCACACAGCTGACATCAACCCCAAATACTACCAGGCAAAGTGCCAGAATTGGTGCATCGAATTGATGCTCCTTTTTTGGAGCGGCTACGGGCTGCTATTTAAAGACTGTGCAGGGCAAAATATCCATGGACCTTCCCAGTCTGTTAATATCAGCTCTCAGCTGTCTGCTTTACCTTGGCTGGCTATAAAAAATGGGGGGACCACATGTCTTTTTTTTTACTATTTGTTTTTTCTGCCATGGTGCGCCGGCCAATCACAGCAATGCCAAGTGTTTATGCCAAGTATTGATGGTGCTAGAAGTGCCCACTCCGAAAAAGTTTGTTGATTGGCTGCACTACAGCCTTTTAAAATGCTTTGTAAGTCTGCTGAACCCAACAGTAAACAGGATGAACAATAAGACGTCCATGCTCGGGTTCACTAATCCTTAATGTTGAACATTGTGAGAATTTCATATACAAAGTATGTTAGAAAATGTTATAACTTATAAAATAACTTACTACTCACACCATACGTCAGTGGAGGTATAGAAGGTCACTTTTGCTTGCCCAGACGGATATCCAACATTATTATCCTTCTATGGTGTTGAGCTTCATACTGATTTCTTACAAAAGATTGAACTGCTTTTTTGCATTATTATAATGTGACTGTGTCCTGATTTGATTGCTCCTCACTGTCTCTTTTCCTCTTTTTGGAGGTCCATATTCATGTTTTTTTTCCCTTCATTGTTGTTTCTATTTATGGTTTTACTGTTTATGAATAAAAAACTATTATTTTTTTATATTAAGCTAGAATCTCTTATTCCACCAGCAGTTATTACTAATTGTGGGGATTTTTGTTATGATATCTGCCATTAAGTGACTAGCACTTGTATATTGTGTTTTGGGTTTTTTATGAATTAGGCTTTCCACCTGCTAATTACTCTGTGTACAACCTACATGTCTGCATGCCCCCAGCCTTTGATCTGTATAATACATAGCTCCACATACGACACGATTTGTCATTGGCACAACACTATTTGAATAATTATAGCTCATACTCCAATAAATTGAAAGAGTTCCTACTAATGTCAACTAATTATCTTTTACATCATAATTTTTAATGTTCAATACTTAATTCTTTTAACAGATGGAGGGAGCCCCAATGGGTTCACACGTCTCACCATAATTAGCAATTCTTTTTGTTGGATGGTGGGAGGAACATTATATTTTTTCTGTCAGCAATAATTTCTGTAACCATTTGATCTGGTATGGCTGATATGTAGATGACATACTCATTTTGTGGATTCGTCTCATATCGGCCAGCTCAGACTTTATTTGCTGCCTGAACAATAAAGAAATTAATCTTTTTCACCAACAGTTGCACTTCTTCAAAGATTGAATATCTTGACTTTTATTTACAAGGAGATCATATTCAAAACAAAGTTAGACAGAGTCTTCTTTTATGTAGTGTACATGCATGTTGGTGACAGGTTAAAAAGCAAACATCTACATGTTTCTGGTGATCATGATCATTATTAAAGGTGCTTACAGCACCAGAAATACATAGATGTTCTTATTTTAACCTGTTACCAGTTTGTATGAGCACTGAATAAAAGACTCACTGTGCTGGACAACCTCCTCTTTTCTTCTGATTTGTGGTGGATACACTGTCCGTGCTCTGGATCATAGCACACATATGCAACAGTGAGCTGGATTGCTTCTCTCATTATGGTAACGAAGTTCACACTTTTCTTTTCAGAAATAAAATTTCAGGGAACACACACTAAACTGCATGTCAACAGTTTCCACCTGACACTCACAATAAAATCTATCCCTTATGGGTAAATAGAGCCTAACATGTATGATCCAACTCATATGACTATATGAAAGAAGCGCACACAATTAAACAGGAACTAACAGCTAGAGGATATGATAAAATATTAATTTATGTTGCACAATAAATGCAGTAATGGAAATCTCCTATTACACATATGTCGACAATTTATACTACCAAACCATGAATGCTTACGATTGTTCGGATTCTGTGTTTTTAAATAACTTGTTCATGTCAGAATTGAGCACACTATTACTAAGGGCCTGTACAGACACAGACGAAGGTGAGAAATCATCCAAGTTTCATCCAGGAAACTGGTACAATATTTCTCTATTTCTCAAACAATACGACAGCACACGTCCAGTTTATAAGCTCGGTTCATGTCCGATAAATACGCTCATATGCATGAGCCCTTAGGGCGCTTTGCTCTCAGAAATATGACAGTAAACACACTGTGAAAAAATTACATATTATTATGTAATTTTTAACATGATTTTCTAATAAAGAAGCATTTTAAAGGACTATGGAAGTGCTGTTTTTCCTTCAATCTTTTCTATACACACACACGGTCTCATTCACACATACACAGAGGTGGACATACAGCCGATGTAGCTGCACCATGGCCAGGAGGTGGAAGGAGGCCCTTGCAGGTCGGTAATAACGAGGTCAATCTGGCCTGTTGCTCAGTGCCTGAGGCTTGGGGGGGGCCAATGGCCAGATTACCGTCATCATGTGCGGCGGGCAGGGAGTGATCCTGAAGCTCAGCTGCCTACAAGAGAAAATGGCAGCGTAGCTGCAAGAATTCATCCCAGCTTCCCGCCTGGTGCTTTCTCTCTGACACAGGCATGTGGCTTAATGACATCAGCATGCCACATGTGCCTGTGTCATTTAGAAGGTTGTCGTCAAGGAAGAAAAAAGTGATGCAGCAGGGAAAAGACGAAAAGGTGAGTGTGTTTTTTTCCCAGTACACAGGGCAGAGGAAAATATGAGAGAAGTGGGGGGAGAGGACAATATGAGGTATATGGGGGGAAAGGACAATATGAGAAATGCGTGGCTGTGGACAATATGAGAGATGTGGGGGATGTAAGAGAATGGTCACTATTAATGTATTGAACAGCCATGTTGGCTCTAGCAGCCATCTTGTGCAAAGTTATAAACTAACTGACTTTGCTTCTAAAAAGCAAATAAGATGTACTTCTGAAAGTATTAGACAGATTGGAGACTCAAGATGAGATCATGGCCTTTCGCACGTATAGCTGGCATACAAACAGGTTGATTGGATCAGCTGCAGGGCAATAAGAATAGAAAAAGGGTAAACATATGGTAATAAATAAGTGTATTCAGTCATCAATGACAGTAACTAAGAGGAACATGGAGATTTACAAGTTCTAATGGAGATTGGAGAAAAGAGGCTCAAAGTCATTACACTTAATTATTATATGCCTTGTCCTTTGAATATATGTATTTTTCTGCAGCCTGATGTTATCATGTATACGCCTTTTTGCCACAATGTGCTTTCTTTGTCTAAATCATGTATAAAAAGCCCCTGTTACTGTTGTTTGGGTCCACAACATCGCCAATCTGCTGCCAAGCCATAACCTCTCCATTCTTCTGCTATCCTGCAAGATGTCCCAGCGTCACATTGTTTGTCTAGGACTTCTGTTCATGCCTGCATGCTTTTTCTCACTGGCTTTTGATGAACTGTTCTGTTGCAGTTCGAATAAACTTCAGTCTCAGCTTGATAAGAGGATTGTCTACATATTTTCCCGGCTCTTCCAGCTCTCAGAAAGGACTTTTCTTACAGGGGAGAGGACAATATGAGGGATGTGGGGGAACAGACAATATGAGGGATGAGGGGAAAAGGACAATATGAGGGATGTGGGGCAGAGGACAATATGAGGGATATGAGAAGAGGACAATATGAGGGATGTGCGGCAGAGGACAATATCATTGATGTGTGTGAGAGGGTAATATGAGGGATGTGTGACAGGGAGGACAATATGAGCGATGTCGGAGAGAGGACAATATGAGGGATGTGAGGGATGTGGGGGAGATGACAATATTAGGGATGTGGAGGAGAGGACAATATAAGAGATGTGGGGGAGAAGACAATATGAGGGATATAAGGGAGAGGACAGTATGAGGAATGTGGGAGAGAGGACAATATATATGAGGGATGTGGGGGAGAGTACAATATGATGAATGTGAGGGAGAGGACAATGTGAGGGATGTGGCAGGGAGAGGACAATATGAGGAATGCGGGACAGAGGACAATAAGAGAGATATGGGGGAGAGGGTAATTTGAGAGATGTGTGGCAGAGGACAATATGAGAGATTTGGGGAGAGGACAATATGAGGGATGTAGGGCAGATGACAATATCATCAATGTGTGGGCGAAGGTAATATGAGGGATGTGTGCTGAGGAGGACAATATGAGGAATGTTGGGGAGAGGACAATATGAAGGATGTGAGGGATGTGGGTGAGAGGACAATATGAGAGGTGTGGGGAGAAGACAATATGAGGAATGTGGGGGAGAGGACTGTATGAGGAATATGTCTGTGTGCTGCCAGATTTTTTTTTATCGGATGGAACACGGACTCGTAGGAGGTTTATAGGTCCATTGACACATCTATGAAAATCATGGATCTGAGAATGAGATACATGAGGGTCAGAGAATGTGCTCTTCTGATCCGATTTTAAGGAATGGTCTGTAAAAGCAGGTAGCACATGACACTGTAGAGGAATACAGGAATGTAGCCTTATTTTGCATATCACAGTCACTTAGTATATAATGTACTTGCTTGCTTATTATATATAGCGCCATCCATAGTTACATTATTTCCACTTTTAGTATGCATAACACCATCCCTTATTACGCACCATCCTCTCTAGTTATGTATGGTGCTGTCCCGTATTATATAGCTTCCCCTGCTGTTATGTACAGTACCATCCCTTACATAGCGTATTCTCTTTATTGATAATCACATTGCCCTCCCTTTATTACATAGTACTCTCTTGTTAGATATAAAATGACTGCTGATGGAGCAGCCAATGACCAAAGGACCAGTCCATAGCCACCTCTTTCCGAAAAGAAGCTTTCCCATGCTCCATCAGCTGTCATTTTAGTTTATATTTAATAAGAGAGGACGGTATATAGTAAAGACAGATCGCTATAAATAATCCGATATGTAAGAGACAAAGCTGTACATAGCAACAGAGGGCACTGTGTAATAAGGGACGGCATTATACATAATAAAGGAGACTCTGTAAGATATATGTATATACTGTGTATATATATAGCCACTAGTGTTAGCATTCCGATACCGCAAGTATCGGGTATCGGCCGATACTTGCTGTATCGGAATTCCGATACCGACTTCCGATATTTTTTCAATATCGGAATTCGGCATCGGAATCGGAAGTTCAAAGTTGATTGACAGACTGACGTCATCATGATGCGCGGTGTGTGCGCATCATGATGCGCCGTCATTTCGGGCCTTCCGGGGGTCTCTGCCGGCCTGCCGGGGGGCTGTGCCGGCCTGCCGGGGGGCTGTGTGGACTGCCCGGGGTCTGTACCGGCCTGCCGGGGGGCTGTGCCGGCCTGCCGGTGGTCTGTGCACCCTGTGGGGGTCTGTACCGGCCTGCCGGGGGGCTGTGCCGGCCTGCCGGTGGTCTGTGCACCCTGTGGGGGTCTGTACCGGCCTGCCGGGGGGCTGTGCCGGCCTGCCGGTGGTCTGTGCACCCTGTGGGGGTCTGTACCGGCCTGCCGGGGGGCTGTGCCGGCCTGCCGGGGGGCTGTGCTGATGTCCGGGGGTCTGTGCAAGCATCGTCCGATGGGACTACAAGTCCCATCGGGCGATGCCTGCTACCATGACAGTGATTGACACATTAGCCAATGATGGGACAGTAGTAGTCCCATCATCCGGCTAATGTGTTAAATGTTAAAAAAAAAAAAAAAAAAAAAATACTACATACATACTACATGCATGCTACATACATACTACATGCTACATACATACTACATATATACTACATACATACTACATACATGCTACATACATACTACATGCATGCTACATACATACTACATGCTACATACATACTACATGCATGCTACATACATACTACATGCTACATACATACTACATATATACTACATACATACTACATACATGCTACATACATACTGCATGCTACATACATACTACATACATACTACATGCATGCTACATACATACTACATATATACTACATGCATGCTACATACATACTACATGCTACATACATACTACATATATACTACATACATACTACATACATGCTACATACATACTGCATGCTACATACATACTACATACATACTACATACATACTACATACATACTACATGCATGCTACATACATACTACATGCATGCTACATGCATGCTACATACATACTACATGCTACATACATACCACATACATACTACATACATACTACATACTACATATATACTACATGCATGCTACATACATACTACATGTTACATACATACCACATACATACTACATACATACTACATGCTACATACATACTACATATATACTACATGCATGCTACATACATACTATATGCTACATACATACCACATACATACTACATACATGCTACATATATACTACATGCATGCTACATACATACTACATATATACTACATGCATGCTACATACATACTACATGCTACATGCATGCTACATACATACTACATACATACTACATACATACCACATATATACTACATACATACAATACATTCATACAATACATACATAGACATACAGTACATATAACATAGAGTAACATACTTACCAATACTTGTCACATTGTTCCCCGAAGCCATTGTCTTTTCCGGAATAAATATTAACATAACAAACCACAAAAATACTCACCCACGATCCGAAGCAGTCCACGAGTGTGTCCCACGACGATCTTGGGTAGAGAACTGCAGCATCAGATGATGCTGCCGTTCTCTACGGGCTGTAGGAATCCAATGACGGAAGGTAGGTATCCTTCCGCACTGTATTCCTCCGCCACTTAAAAAAAAAAAAAGTCCCTAGTCTCACTTTATGCCATTGCTGCGTGGGAATTTCCCACACAGCAATGGCATAAAGTGAGACTAGGGACTTTTTTTTTTTTAAGTGGCGGAGGAATACAGTGCGGAAGGATACCTACTTTCCGTCATTGGATTCCTGCAGCCCGTAGAGAACGGCAGCAACAGCTGATGCTGCAGTTCTCTACCCAAGATCGTCGTGGGACACACTCGTGGACTGCTTCGGATCGTGGGTGAGTATTTTTGTGGTTTGTTATGTTAATATTTATTCCGGAAAAGACAATGGCTTCGGGGAACAATGTGACAAGTATTGGTAAGTATGTTACTCTATGTTATATGTACTGTATGTCTATGTATGTATTGTATGAATGTATTGTATGTATGTAGTATATATGTGGTATGTATGTAGCATGTAGTATGTATGTAGTATGTATGTAGCATGCATGTAGCATGCAGTATGTATGTAGCATGCATGTAGTATATATGTAGTATGTATGTGGTATGTATGTAGCATGTAGTATGTATGTAGCATGCATGTAGTATATATGTGTTATGTATGTAGCATGTAGCATGCATGTAGCATGCATGTAGTATGTATGTAGTATATATGTGGTATGTATGTAGCATGCAGTATGTATGTAGCATGCATGTAGTATATATGTAGTATGTATGTTGCATGTAGTATTTATGTAGTATGAATGTAGCATGTATGTAGTATGTAGTATGAATGTAGCATGTATGTAGTATGCATGTTGTATGTATGTAGCATGTAATTTTTTTTTTTTTTTTTTTACATTTAACACATTAGCCGGATGATGGGACTACTACTGTCCCATCATTGGCTAATGTGTCAATCACTGTCATGGTAGCAGGCATCGCCCGATGGGACTTGTAGTCCCATCGGACGATGCCTGCACAGACCCCCGGAGCCTGCACAGACCACCGGCAGGCCGGCACAGACCACCGGCAGGCCGGCACAGCCCCCCGGCAGGCCGGCACAGCCCCCCGGAGCCTGCACAGCCCCCCGGCAGGCCGGCACAGCCCCCCGGCAGGCCGGCACAGCCCCCCGGAGCCTGCACAGACCACCGGCAGGCCGGCACAGACCACCGGAGCCTGCACAGACCCCCTGGCAGGCCGGCACAGCCCCCCGAAAGGCCCGTACAGACCCCAGAGAGGCTGTACAAGGGCAGGAAAGGGTTTTTCTTATTCCGATACCGGAAGTCCCATAGACTTGAATGGGACTTCCGGTATCGGAATCGGCGATACCGATACTTTTTTTAAAGATCGGCCGATACCATCCGATACGATACTTTGAAGTATCGGACGGTATCGCTCAACTCTAATAGCCACACATATACTGTATATATTCTGTAGCTTTATCGCCTTAAAAGGAGGTGGGTCCAGACCCATTTCTGACAGGTGTTCCAAGCTGTCAACTGTCAGTGTCTGCCCCTGGCACAGGGACTTATGAGGTAAGGGGGCCCATTTCCACCTTCAAAGCATGTGAAACTGCATTATGATTAGCTATTGGACTCCAAAGGGCCATATATTGTTCTTGCACAGAGGCAGGGGTCCTTTTCTTTCTTTGTCTGCCAGTGTGCATACACATATATAAATATCAAGTGAAGGGGAACTTTTGAAAGCATATATGCCATTTTTAAGTGGGTGGAAAGTTGGTGGAAATTGCTTTGGGGTACGCTTGTTTAGCTGGGTGTTCCTGTCTTCATATCGTTTTTTGTTTTATTCCATTTTTGGTCATAATATGTACAGTTGTGCTCAAAAGTTTATATACCCCAGCAGAATTTTTGCTTTCTTTATCTTTTTTCAATGCCATTTATTGTCAAACTACTGTGCCTTCTCTTTTTAAATCATGATTGTCACGAAAAGGGGGTATGACCTTTGGCTAGCACATGGCTATCACATGTGCAGGGGGGCTTATCTTAGTTATCCCACCACTCTCACAATGTGATGAAAAACAGCAAGATAGTCTTGACCTATCAATTTACAGCAGGGGGGGCTTATTTTAGTTATCCAACCGCTGCCAACAATGTGTTACAAACTGCCGGGATTTATGTATATACCACTTTTCAGTTCCACTTTGGAACTTGCAGCTCTCCGGCGCCCCCCCTTACCCTCAGGTCAGTCAGGGTACTGCACATAGGATAATTAGTCGCCGGACGGGCCACTTGTTGTGCACTGGCTATTAGGCATGCTGCAGCGAGAGAATTATAAAGGCTTTGGCCGCAGCCAGACAATCAGCTTATAAAATCCCTTCTGTCACTGCCAGCTTGCCCACCTAGCCCAGAAAACACTTTGCTGCCACCAGCTTCCGATTTCTTAATGAATAAGAATTAATTAAAGAGGTACGAAGCCAACCCAAATTAGTAGCATAATTAACTTTAGGTACGTGAAGATTCAGTATAGAACATGGAAATGAACTAGTAATTTTACATTTTACTCCCAAGAAGGTAGGCAGTGTTTACAGAAGGTATAAAAAGATTTTACAAGATGAGACAATTAAAAGTATGTACAAAGGGATTACAAACAAAACAGGGTTTAAGAAGGAAAACACTCACATGATACTTAGATCAATCCAGGCTAACCAGGCTGGGGGGAGGGGTCAACATCAAAGTGCATTAAAGGGTCTTGATGCAACAGCGTCCAGGCAGCAACAGGCTGGGTTGGGCTGGGGGAAAGTAGCTTAGACGTCTGGGTCATGACATCACTAAAGTGGGTTGAGTCACCACCGCCCTCCCCTTTTGCCAGGGTACATATTTTGGTCAGAAAACTCGTAATAATCATTACTTGGCTTGAGAACCTAGCAGAATAACGGCTGACCCATCATTCATCTTATATTGAAATTAGCTTTCTAATGATTCCAAACTCGGACTAGCATTTCCACTCTGTTCACGAGAAATCCATTTCTCGGGTTCTGTCGGTGCCAGAATTTAGCACAAGGTGCTGTAGTGAAGCTCTATCGATGCACGTCCCAAATATGTATCTGTCATATTTCTATCATAAACTCACATCGCATTATGTCGAATAGTTAGATCCTAAACCCAGTCCATTTTAGTCTCCGAGCACATGTTGGACAGACAAAGAAAATTCTCTCTGCTAAATAACATTCCTTAGGGGGGAGGAGGGAGTCAGGAATGAGTGAGTGAGCTGTAGTTTCATGTTACAGACTGTGAGTGAATGAAATTTGCAGGCTTGGAAGGGGGGGTCTTAGCTGCAGCGTGTGTGCAGGGCTGAGCAGGAAGGAGGGGGGGTCGCTTGCCTCTGTGTAGCTATGACTGTAGCAGAAAGTTCTAGAAAAAGTGTAGAGAATGGAAGACTCAGGAAGGGGTGCTAATAAGGGAAATCATAGCTCATTTTCCACATTATCGTGACAATGATAACAACCCAAAACATCCAAATGACCCTGATCAAAAGTTAACATACCCTGGTGATTTTGGCCTTATAACATGCACAGAAGTTGACACAAATGGGTTTGAATGGCTACTAAAGGTAACATCTTTACCTGTGACCTGTTTTCTTGTAATCAGTGTGTGTGAACAAAAGCTGAATGAGTTTCTGGGATCCAGACAGACTCTTGTATCTTTCATCCAGTCACTGACATTTCTGGATTGTGAGTCATGGGGAAGGCAAAAGAATTATCAACGAATCTAAGGGAAAAGTTAGTTGAACTGTATAAAACAGGAAAGGGATACAAAAAGTTTTCCAAGGAATTGATAATGCCAGTTAGCAGCGTTCATAGTGTGATTAACAAATGGAAAATCAGGGGCTCTGTAAAAACAAAACCATGGTCAGGTAGAACAACAAAAATTTTGTGCACAACTGCCAGGAAAATTGTTCAGGATGCAAAGAAAAACCCACAAATAACATCACTTGAAATACTGGACTCTCTGAAAACTAATGGTGTAGATTTTTCAAGATGCACAGTAAGGAGGCACTTGAAGAAAAATGGGCTGCATGGTCGAGTCGCCAGAAGAAAGCTATTACTGCACAAATGCCACAAAGTAGCTCCCCTACAATATGCAAAACAGCACAGAGACAAGCCTCAAAACTTCTGGAGCAAACTAATTTGGAGTGATGAGACCAAAATTTAACTTTTTGGCCACAACCATAAACGTTACATAGGGAGAGAGGTCAACAAGGCCTATGATGAAAGGAACACCATTCCTACTGTAAAGTATTGAGGATGTGTGAGCTTCAAAGGCACAGGAAACTTGGTCAAAGTTGAAGGAAAGATGAATGCCTCCAAATACTGGAAACAAATTTGTAATCATCAGCCCAGAAGCTACGCATGGAATGTGCTTGGATGTTCCGACATGACAACAATCCAAAACACAAGGCCAAGTTGACCTGTCATTGGCTACAGTAGAACAAAGTGAAGGTTCGGGGAGCGGCCATCTCAGTCTCCTGACCTCAATATCATTGAGCCACTCTGGGGAGATTTCAAGTGCACAGTTGATGCTAGACAGCCCAGGAATTACCAGAAACTGGAGGCTTTTTGCCAAGAAGAGTGGGCAGCTTTACCATCTGAGAAAATAAAGAACCTCACCCACAACTACCACAAAAGAGTTCAAGCTGTCATTGATGTTAGAGGGGGCAATACAAGGTATTAAGATATGGGGTATGTGAGCTTTTGATCAGGGTCATTTAGATGTTTTGGATTGTGATTATGATTTAAAAATAGAAAACACAGTAGTTTGACAATAAATGGCTTCACCCAATCACTAACTATGAGTGGAGAAAAAGTTTTGGTGTTATCATTCATATTCTCTGAAAAAAGGCCAAGACAGCAAAAATTCTGCCGGGGTATGTAAACTTTTGAGCACAACTGTATTGAGCATAAGATCATAATATTTAA
Organism: Dendrobates tinctorius; assembly: GCF_039654945.1. Classification (NCBI taxonomy): domain Eukaryota; kingdom Metazoa; phylum Chordata; class Amphibia; order Anura; family Dendrobatidae; genus Dendrobates; species Dendrobates tinctorius. Next base: position 14,572,683 of record NW_027361749.1, read on the forward strand.
CTTTACTTGTGAAGTGTTATTTTTCACTTTATTATGAGGACAACCACTACCCGAAGAAAATGTTTCCAAAATCAGCAGAATCAAAATAATGATACTGATAAACATTTTAAATGTAGAAGATCATATATTTAACAAGTATTACTTTATATAGGATATGAATTCCCAATTATGTATTATTACCTCATTTTTTGCATAGAAAATAGTTATATTAAATTCAAAGAAGACACAGATGAATGGCACCAAGGCACTGATTTGCCAGCAACTAGTCCAGGATCAATCACAGGCACACAGTATGCAACACACTGCTAGGGATAACGGTGCTCTGCATCAGAAAAAACATGTTGAATTATTCAAAGGAGAAAAAGAGATGTGGCACTCACCCAGTTTGCAATGCAGTGTTTCTTTATTCGACCATTAAAGGTCACACAATAAAGGACGGGCAGGTAACATGAGTCATGCGGGGAAAAGACGGACAACAGCCGTTTCGCGTACACAGACGCTTCAACAGGTCCAGGTGTCAAACTGGGTGAGTGCCGCATCTCTTTTTCTCCTTTGAATAGTTATATTAAAGCTGAATGACAAAATAAAAATTGGCTGCTTTCTAAGTGATGTTTCTTTAATGTAATGCAGGTATTGCTCTCAAGCACCTGCTTGCACATATAATGCATGCGCGCACAAGTGAATATCTTAACTAGAACAGGTTCATTTCTCAACAACAGGCAGTTGCTGGCAATATTCCATGGTGTTTTATCTCCCCTCTGGCTAATTCCTTTCATAAATTATTATGAAGGAAGCACACTCTATGTCAAAACTTGCAAAATGAAGCAAAGCTACAGGAAAAATAGTTACACAATACCAAGGCATAATCTACAATAAATCATTTTCAAGTTTCTCTTTGAAAATGTAAACCTGTTTATTTTAGTGGATTCGCGGTACCCAATTCATTAGTTCTACCCTGTCAGGTTCAGTATTGACTAAAGGTCCCTTTCTGGGCCTTTATGAAGGAGAGACCTGCTATTCTCAATTACAATTTGGAAGAAAGCTACAAGAGGCAAAAAACATTTTTATTTTAAGTTAAAAACTGTTGAGATGATGTTCAGATAATTAAAGGGTTCTTCCTAAAACCACAAGTTATCCCTTCTCCTTTCAATAGGTGACAACGTTGTTGATCACTTGGAGTCAGATCAGTGGGAAACTCAGCAATCCCAAAAGCATGACTTTTGAACACCAAAAATAAGGCCCTGCAGTCCTGTCTAGAAAGGAGTGTAGGTGTGCATGCTTGACATCTGCTACACTCATGGTCTATGGGACTTATTTTAAATGAAAGGGGTCATAACCAGTTTGAGACATGTAATTACTGACACTTTTCTCTCAAAATCACATACAGTTCTGCAGTGATATCAGAGCTAACACAGTACAGCAGAGGTGAAAATTGACTCATTACAAACATTTGCAGCCGTACTTATCCTCGCATATTGGTGTCAGTTCTGCTGCAGAGCTGTGCCTGATTATAACCAACATAGTACAGCAGAGTTGAAACTTGTCCCATTAAAAATATTTGCAGCAGCAGCACTTGTCCTCTCACAGTTCGTGCAGCTTCCCTGCAGAGCTGTCCATGATTATAACCAACACAGTACAGTAGTGTTGAACTTTGTTTGTTTGCAAACACAGCAAGCACATTCGCAGTTGTCTTCTCTTAGTGCTGTTAGCTCTGCTGTACTGCCCTTCTCTCACACTAGCAGTCTGTGAGATGGAAGTTAAAGCACTGTGAGAGGACTGCAGCTGCAAAATTTTTTTGTAATGAGACAAATTTCACTTCTGCTGTACTATGTTAGTTCTGATATCATTGCACAGCTGTGTGTGATTATGAGAACAGAGAGTAGACATTATAAATCACACTGGTAATGCCATCTTTCATTTATAGTAAGTTTTGGAGGCAGATTCTCATGCTGTTTAGTGTCTCGACCATGGTCTTGAAGAGCTCATTTACATATAAGAAAAACATTTATCAGATGGCAGATATCAAGGTACCATTTTATTCGGCTTCCTATGACTTACATGCTTATGTAGATGGCTTAGGAGGGTTGATCCCACAGACAAATGGCCTTTAAAACCTCAGTCTTGGTACACAATTATAGATTTCTGCATTTTTAATTCTATTAATTTCATGTAATTAACATGCTATAATTTCAGCAGCTTCTCATTCTTTGCATGAGTATTGTAGACCTTGTAACCCTTGTTTATAATTCTATTGTCTATGTAAAATCTGGTTACATGTGGACATTACTTAGGTACAGGCTACATGGGAAGGGAAGATATTGATGATGCTCTTTAATTGACCAAATAATTATAATAACGTGCATCATTATATTTGTTATTCAGAACCATGGACAGGGAAGCGCTATGATTGGAATTTCATGTCCATACAAAACAGTTGTGTAAATAGTCATGTACCCACATGCTCTAACTCTACAAAAAATGGTTTCAATAACGTAACAGATTGTACATTTGCTAGGTCCAGAGTTTGAGCTTACCTAGTGAGCAATGTAGAGCAAGAGCTGAAAAGGTTCCTTAAGAAACCCTTAAGGAACAAATATGGCCAGCCTATGTGGCAGATTCCATAAAAATTTCTAAATACTAATATCGACTGATTTTTGTGGTTTGAGGTGCTGAGCAGTAGGTCCACAGCCTGTTAGCGAGGGACATGATATACAGTGGGTTTGGAAAGTATTCAGACCCCTTTAAATGTTTCACTCTTTGTTTCATTGCATCCATTTGGTAAATTCAAAAAAGTTCACTTTTTTTCTCATTAATGTACACTCTGCACCCCTTCTTGACTGAAAAAAAACAGAAATGTAGAATTTTTTGCAAATTTATTAAAAAAGAAAAACTGAAATATCACATGGTCATAAGTATTCAGACCCTTTGCTCAGACACTCATATTTCAGTCACATGCTGTCCATTTCCTTGTGATCCTCCTTGAGATGGTTCTACAACTTCATTGGAGTCCAGCTGTGTTTAATTAAACTGATAGGACTTGATTTGTAAAGGCATACACCTGTTTATATAAGACCTCACAGCTCACAGTGCATGTCAGACCAAGTGAGAATCATGAGGTCAAAGGAACTGGCCAAGGAGCTCAGAGACAAAATTGTGGCAAGGCACACATCTGGCCAATGTTACAAAAGAATTTCTGCAGTACTCAGGGTTCCTAAAAGCACAGTGGTCTCCATAATCCCTAATTGGAAGAAGTTTCGGACCACCAGAAGTCTTCCTAGACCTGGTCGTCCAGCGAAACTGAGCAATCGTGGGAGAAGAGCCTTGGTGAGAGAGGTAAAGAAGAACACCAAGATCACTGTGGTTGAACTCCACAAATGCAGTAGGGAGACGGGAGAAAGTTCCACAAAGTCAACTATCACTGCAGAATGACCCGACGGAAGCCTCTCCACAGTGAAAGACATATGAAAGCCCTCATAGAGTTTGCTAAAAAAAACACATGAAAGACTCCCATACTATGAGAAATAAGATTATCTTGTCTGATGAGACAAAGATAGGACTTTTGGTGGTAATTCTAAGCGGTATGTGTGAAGAAAACCAGGCACTGCTCATCACCTGCCCAATACAATCCCAACAGTGAAACATGGTGGTGAAAGCATCATGCTATGGTGGTGTTTTTCAGCTGCATGGACAGGATGACTGATTGCAATTGAAGAACACATGAATGTGGCCAAGTACAGAGATATTCTGGATGAAAACCTCTTCCAGAGTGCTCTGGACCTCAGACTTGGCCAAAGGTTCACCTTCCAACAAGACAATGACCTTAAGCACACAGCTAAAATAACAAAGGAGTGGCTTCAGAACAACTCTGTGACCGTTCTTGACTGGCCCAGCCAGAGCCCTTACCTAAACCCAATTGAGCATCTCTGGAAAGACCTGAAAATGTCTGTCCACCAACATTCACCATCCATCCTAACGGAACTGGACAGGATCTGCAAGGAAGAGTGGCAGAGGATCACCAAATCCAGATGTGAAAAACTTGTTGCATTATTCTGAAGAAGACTCATGGCTGTACTAGCTCAAAAGGGTGCATCTGCTCAATACTGAGCAAAGGGTCTGAATACTTATGATGACCATGTGATATTTCAGTTTTTCTATTTCAATAAATTTACAAAAATTTCTACAATTCTGTTTTATTCAGTAAAGATGGGGTGCAGTGTGCACAATAATGAGAAAAAAATGAACTTTTTTGAATTTACCAATTTACCAAATCGCGGCAATGAAACAAAAAGTGAAAAATTTACAGGGGTCTGAATACTTTCCGAACCCACTGTATGTTTATTTAGTAGTCAGACAGACTTGGATTTATTTTGTCTTTCACACTAGACCTCAAGCAGCTTTGATGGTGTGCCTGTCCACTCTTCCTCCAGACTCTGAGACCTCAATTTCCAAATGAAATGGAAAATGATTGCATTTACTGAACATACGTTTCAGTAGGCCAACATTTCTGGTTTTAAAATCATTTTTTCAAGCAGGTGTTATAAAGTATTCTAATCTACTAAGATAATGACTTTTGGGTTTTCATTGGCTGTAAACCATAATTATAATAAACACTTGAAATAGATCACTCTGTTTGTAATGACTCTATGTAATATATGAGTTTCACTTTTTGTATTGAAGAACTGAAATAAATTAACTTTTTGGTGATATTCTAATTTTATGATAAGCACCTTTATGTATCACTGAGGTTAGTAGCTTCAGTGATATGAACCCATAAAATGATCCAGCACACTAAGAGCTGAGAGGGGTTAATTGGTCATGTTAAGGACTAGGGTTAGCGAACAGCTGAAAACGAGTCTGAGATGCTGTTCACCATATTTTCTCCTCAAGGTGTGGTCTAGGAGGTAGTCAGCCTTCTGAGTCACTTAGGCTAGATTCACACTAGCGTTTTTCCCCGCAGCGCACACCGCTGCTAAGCCCCGCCCCTGCCACGCCCCCTCCGGTCATCTCCGCCTAGTATCGCACATCGCTGCATGCGATCTGCACACCATCTCTTTAGCATAGGGTGCACAGACCGTGCGCTGGCCGTGCGCTAGTAGGATTTTGTGTGTGCTGCGCCCTTTTGACGGTGCACCAACGTGCGCCGAACGCACATGTTGCATTTTGGTGCGATCAGAGCACCGTCAAAAGGGCGCAGCGCACGCAAAATCCTACTAGCGCATGACCAGCGCACGGTCTGCGCACCCTATGCTAAAGATAGGGTGTGCAGATCGCATTCAGCGATGTGCGATACTAGGCGGAGATGACCGGAGGGGGCGCGGCAGGGGACGGGGCATAGCAGGGGGCGGGGCTTAGCGGTGGCGTGCACTGCAGGCAAAAACGCTAGTGTGAAACTAGCCTTAGTGTTGGGTGTGCCTGGAGATATGAACTCTGTGAGTTAAGATAAAGGAAAGTTGGACCTTATTTTCCCTATGTTTGTTACCTGAACAAGTGGATCCCCGCAGCAGCACAGTCTGTGCCATTTGTTTTGCTTTGTTTCTCCGTTAGTACAAAAAGGCCGTTTCTATGTCGCTAACCCTGTCCTGGTTTATGCTGTACCTAAATAAAACAGTATAAAATTTAAAGATACAGCGTTCCTGCGTCTTCCTCTAAGAACAGCTGAGTAAACTGTTATTCCACAGTTGGTGGAGAATGTGGGCATATCTGGTTGGCCTAGTGGAAAGGTACCAGGTGGTTTAGAGGCCCTTCAGGAAACTGGGTGGTATTGCATCCCCATACTCCGGTACCCAGAAGGAGCTTGACTATCAAAAGAAAGGTAATATATTCACAACTGGGGGAGTCCAATGTCCAAAGGTACAGGGTAAAAAATGCCCTATTTTATGAACTGCCTTAGAATTGCTGGGTGGTTGGCAACCCTGCATGGATTTCTTCTTGAAGTCTAAAAAAGCTTAATGTAAGGTATCTTTAGGTTCCTGAAAGAGCCTCTGATCGTGATGAGATCATATCCCTAACTGCAAGTGTAAGTCAGGTGTGTTCAGTGGTGTTAATAACTTTTATACCATACAATTGTCTGTTTTCTGTTACTTAGAACTTCTGGTAACTCCAGTATGCAGTATCCTGCATGCTCAGCTAAGAGTTCTTTTGCTATTCTGTTCACATTTGATCTGGTTTCGTCTATTTCAGTTTTGTGTGGGTCAGCCAGCTCCGACTGGGGCTGTGCTGAATCGCCATCCATATGTTACTACTTGTGCCACTTTGTGTTTGTCCCTTATTAGATTGGCCTCTTTTTGCTCTGCTTTCAGAATATACCAGAGTGCTGATATAGTGGGCAAAGTCGTGTGACTTCAGTATTTTTGCATCAGACGTGTTGGACCTTTTTACATGGTTTTTTGCGTGATTGCAGACAGTGCCTTTCTTTTCCTGTCCTGTCTAGTGAGTGTGGGCCCCATCGTTTGCTCAGTCTATTCTCCTACCTGCGTTTGTGTTTTCATCTTGTCTCACCGACAGTATATGTTTGGGGGGGGGTATCTTTTCCTTTGGGGTCTGCTCTGGGGCAGTTTAGATTTCCCCTTTCTTGCTTTAGGCTTAGTTAGCTCTCCGGATGTGCCGAGGCATCTAGGATCATCGTATGCAAGCTCCACAGCTACTGCTAGTTGTGTGGATAGGATCAGGGGTCTGCAATCCGCTTAGTTACCAACCTCTCTGGTTTTCTGTGGCTTAGCTTGGGCTTGCTCTCCTCCTCAGTGACCAAATCATAACACTCTGCCCTGTTGGGGGCACAGCAGAGTACTGCAGTGCGCAGGCATCGGGAAAGGTCAGTGAGGTCTGGCGCCTGTGCACTGCAGTACTCTGCTCTGCCCTCAACTGGGCAGAGCAGTACGCCTGCACAGGAGCCACAGCAGAAGTAAGGAGAAGGATGTCATCGTTAGAGGATGGGAGGGGCCGGACCGGATCGCAACACCCATCGGACCGGACCAGACCCCGGGGTGAGTATAATCTAACTCGTTTTTCTTAACTTTCAGGTTACATCGGGGGGTGTGACGACCGCCTGCGAATTTGGGCTGCAGTAGGAACAGCGCCCCGAGTAACCCCGAGACCCTTAACCCCTATACAGGGATCAGGAATTGTAGCAAGGCGAAGGGAGTAGCTGTCTAGGGAGCAGTGGACCAAAGCGGAACGGTCATCAAGGGGTTAAAACTAAAACCCATAATCGTGGTCCGGAGGCTGGAGTCAGAGGCCGGCGGGCAGCAGAGGTACAAAATCAGCAGGCAGAAGAAGGGTCTAAAGTCCAGGCCAAGGTCAGTAAAAAACCAGGAGGGCAGCAAAGGTACAAAATCAGCAGGCAGAAGAAGGGTCAGGAATCCTAAGGTCAGCATCAAAAATCGGGAGAGAGGCAGAGGAACAAAAATGTCAGGCAATAGAATGGTCAGAAATCCAGGCTGAGGTCAGAGTTAACTATAGCAAATCACACAGTAGCACGCAGGGGAGCCAAGAATATATCCGGCAGCTTGCAAGACCAGTCCCAAGGTATTTGAGGGATCAGGTCATCCCTCACAGGTTCCCGGACTGATGATGTCATTAGGACCGCCCCCAGGACTAGGCCAGATGGTGATGCAGTAACCCCTGATGACTGACAGAGGGGCGGAGCCTGCGCCCACGAGATGCCTGCGCAGGAGCCCCTTCTCTGTCACCACCATCACCCACGGGTGAACCACGGTGCCTCCCAGTGGCCGAGGCAGGAACAGCCATCCCCGAGTCTGACGGCGAAGTGACGGTCCGGCGTCTCCTAGTGGCCGAGACCGGAACAGCAAGCTCCGAATCTGGCGGCGACGTGCCAGTCCGGCACCTCCTAGTGGCTGAAGCCGGAACAGCAGGCCCTGAGTCTGACCGTGAAGTGACAGTACCCCCCCTCCAAGAGGGGCCTCCGGATTCTCAAAACCTGGTTTGTCAGGGTGAGGGAGGTGAAACCTTCTAATTAACCCCTTGGCATGGATGTCAATAGCGGGGACCCAGAACCTCTCCTCTGGACCGTAGCCCTTCCAATGCACCAAATATTGCATGGACCCTCTCACCAAATGGGAATCAAGGATACTCTGGACTTCGTACTCCAAGGCACCCTTGACCAAAACTGGAGGATGAGGGGACTGGATGGGATGAATTGGGGAGCGGATTTGTGGAAAACATTAAGTATTTTAAAGGACTGAGGGAGTTTTAAACGAAAGGCTACCGGGTTAATTACCTCTAATATCTCATAGGGACCAATAAACCTGGGAACCAGTTTGGCAGATGGCACCTTAAGCTTAATGTTCTTGGTAGACAGCCAAACTTTGTCCCCAACTCCTAGGTGCGGCCCCGTGGACCGCCGCCTATTTGCGGCCGAAGCCTGCCTGACCTGGGACCCTTTCAAGTTTGTGTTCACCTCCGACCAGATTGTCCTTAAGTGACGTATGGATTTCTCTACCCCCAGGAGCTCCGACATCTTGGCCGAAAATGAACCAAAACATGGGTGCAAACCATGATTGCAGAAGAACGGGGTGGTTTTGATGGATTCCTGGTATTGGTTATTTAGGGCGAATTCGGCTAACGGGAGATGTTCCACCCAATCGGACTGATGTTCCAAGACATTGCAGCGGAGATACTGCTCTAGAGCCTGGTTGGTGCGCTCAGTTTGACCATTGCTCTCAGGGTGGTAAGCGGAGGAGGATTATTCAACGCCAATGCATTTGCAGAATGCCCTCCAGAATTTAGAAACTAACTGGGTACCTCGGTCGGACACGATATTCACCGGAGCGCCATGCAGTTGTTTTACATGAATAATGAACAACTTACTCAAAGTTTCTGAATTAGGTAGCCCAGACGGGAACAAAATGGCATTGCTTACTGAACCTGTCCACCACCACCCAGATACATGTCTTCCCTTCTGAGGGCGGCAGGTCAGTAATGAAGTCCATGGAGATGTGGGTCCATGGACTCTCTGGGGTGGGCAGGGACTGGAGCCAGCCGGCAGGCTCATTATGGGGGGACTTGGCGCGAGCACAGATTTTGCAAGCTAGTACGTAATCTTTACAGTCCTTAACTACCGTCGGCAACCAAAAATTCCTAGTCACTAGTCTGGTGGTATTATTGACACCAGGATGGCCTGCCAGGACAGAGTCATGCGACTCCTTCAGAACTTGTAGATGAAACGGGGCTGGAGCGAACAATTTCTGGGGGGGTGTCGTGTCAGGGGCTGGTTCTGAGGACCTACGGATCTCCTCCAGAAGGTCCAGAGACACTGCCGACACAACGATCCCATTGGCCAGTATTGGAACTGGTTCCGAGTCCTCGGCCTGTGAGGGGCAGAAACTTCGAGAGAGGGCATCAGCCCTTACATTTTTAGTCCCTGGACGAAACGTGATCACGAAGTTAAACCTTGAGAAGAATAACGCCCACCTAGCCTGCCCAGGATTCAGTCGTTTAGCTGACTCCAAGTAGATCAGGTTCTTGTGATCACTGTAATCTTGTGTTTAGCACCTTCGAGGAAGTGGCGCCATTCCTCGAAGGCCCATTTTATGGCCAACAATTCCCGATTCCCTATATCATAATTTTTCTCAGTAGAAGAGAATTTTCGGGAAAAGAAGGCGCATGGATGAAATTGAGTGAGGGAGGCAGTGTCTTGGGAAAGCACTGCCCCTACTCCAACCTCAGAGGCATCAACCTCTACCACAAAGGGGCAGTCTAGATCAGGCTGGATTAATATCGGGTTGGCAGAAAAACAATCTTTTAAAACAGAAAATGCCTGAAGTGCCTCAGGCTTCCAACTGACCATGTCTGCCCCCTTCCGGGTCAAATCCGTGAGCGGTTTGGCGATCTCCGAGAAGTCTTTGATAAATTTACGGTAGTAATTTGCAAACCCCAAGAATGGCTGCAGCGCTTTTAGAGTTTTGGGTTGCACCCATTCTCTAATGGGTCGGATCTTGGCAGGATCCATGCGGATCCCCTTAGCAGAAATCATGTACCCCAAAAATTGTACCTCCTCAGCCATAAAAACACACTTTTCCTGCTTCGCAAATAGAGAATGCTCTCGAAGTCGCTGGAGCACAGAACTGACATGCTGCGCGTGTGTAAGAACATTAGCGGAGTAGATCATGATGTCATCTAAATAAACCACTACATATACCCCACAGATATCCCTGAAGATATCATTCACAAAGTTTTGGAACACGGCGGGTGCGTTACTTAACCCGAGCGGCATAACAAGATACTCAAAATGACCAAGGGGTGTGTTAAACGTGGTTTTCCACTTATCTCCCTCTCTTATGCGGACAAGATTGTAAGCTCCCCGGAGATAAAGCTTAGTAAACCAATGGGCTCCCAGTAGCTAATTAAAAAGATCAGGGATGAGTGGAAGTGGATACTGATTCTTTACAGTAACAGCATTCAGCTCACGATAATCAATGCAAGGTCTGAGTCCACCATCTTTTTTTCTACAAAGAAAAACCCAGTCCCTACAGGTGAGGTGGATGGTCTAATTAAGCCTTTTCGTAGGCTGTCTGCTATATAGTCATTCATGGCTACACGCTCTGGACCAAAGAGATTAAATATTCTCCCCTTAGGGAGACGGGAACCTGGGACCAAGTCTATAGGACAGTCATACTCTCTATGAGGAGGTAATTTCTCAGACTCCACTATGGAAAAGACATCCTCATAGTCCCTGAATGCATATGGTATAAAGGGTGTTTTAATTTTAATTTGGTTCACTGACAGCGACATACAGTTATTCTGACATTGTGGTCTCCAGCGCACGATATCACCTAGGTGCCAGTCAATAACAGGATTATGCTGGCGCAACCATGGCATACCTAAAACAACTGCATGTGATAAATTGTGAATAACAAAAAACGACATCTGTTCGGTGTGTAATGTCCCCACTGACATAGCAATTTCTGTTGTAACAAATTCCACTCCACCCTGGATAATAGATGTAACATTAATCGCAGTGGTTTGAACAGGGGCATTAAGCCTTAGCAGAGGTACACCAAGATTCCTTGCAAGCAAAAAATCCATAAAGTTGCCTGCAGAACCACAATCCACATAAGCCTTTACACACAGAGATTTCTTAGAAAATGAGAGAGATACGGGTAACAAAACTTTAGCCGCATTTGCGGGCAATACCTGAGCCCCTGGGCAGGTTTGACCAGAGCTGCCCAGGGGCCGATGTCCCAGGAATGTGGATTTCTGACGCCCAGCAACAGTCCACGGCGCCTCCCAGTGGCCGAGGCAGGAACAGCTGTCCCCGAGTCTGACGGCAATGTGACGGTCCGGCGCCTCCTAGTGGCCGAGACCGGAATAACAGGCCCAGAGTCTGACGGCAACGTGACAGACCGGCGCCTCCTAGTGGCCGAGGCCGGAACAGCAGGCCCCGAGTCTGGTGGCGACATGCCAGTCCGGCGCCTCCTAGTGGCTGAAGCCGGAACAGCAGGCCCTGAGTCTGACAGCGACGTGACAGGGGGCTTATCTACAGCATTACAGAATGCTGTAGATAAGCCCATGATGGCAGTGGCTGCATCTTATAGGGCAAAATGAGGTGACAGATTCCCTTTAAGCTACACCCCCTTGTTGAATAGGGTGCAGAAATTGCATAATAAACATGATGCAAATTGTAATAGACAGTTTTCAGTGCATTTCGCTTGATAAATCTCACCAATTTTTTTTCAAATTCTTTATTGTGAATACATTGCAAGATTTATGATTAATTATTTTCAGTCATAACAAGAGAAAAAAAACCTTAGTTGAAAGCTACAAAGAAGACTAGTCCTCTGCTTTTCTAGGGACAGCAACAAGGACTTAGTAGGGATATGTTTTTCATCTCTAACTGTGCTGTGCATCCAGAGAGAGTTGACCTTATGCAAACTCTATGCATCCATATTTTTGGCATTTAGAGAACAGCGTCTTGTTAAATTCGTTAATGTAGCATACCACATACTATGATAATAAACAGGCCGGCATACAATTGATGTCTATCCCCCTCATCTAGGAACTTAGATTATGAGGTGGTTTTATAGTTCACAAAAATTCCAGGTCCACTGCTTGTTCTGATTACTCATTCTAGGATTGTAATTTTCGACATTACAACATTCTGGCTTGTTATGTGTTTATGTATGTTTATGTAGTCTACATACAGATCTGTGGGATATGTATAGCAAAAGGATCATGTGTTAGTATAATGAAGTCAAAAGCGTCCCTTAATGTTCTGAAAACAAAGATATCACTGCAAAGTTTACAAGGAATTGACAAGTGATATATTTCCCATGATGTTTCGGGACACAAGGATGTGCATAGAGTAACATGTTAGGCTGATGTTCTTGGATTCGCTTAGAAAATGTCTAGCTGCATCTGGAAATTATTCAGAAAGGAAGTTCTTCCAGCTCTATGTCCAATTCAAGAGCTTGTTTCCCACGTAATATCTGGAATATCATCAGGAAACAACATTCCTGACTTTTGTCCAGATCTGGCAATATTACATCCACTAGACATACGAGACCACCTCATCTGTACAGTAGAAGGACTGTAAGGAGATGGACATGTTGCTCATGTTCCCCCTTAATGAAACAAGTGTAATGTTGTTTGATGTAATGTGAACTGTGTTGTATAATGTGACTTGTGATATGCGTTAAACATGTTAGTTATATTGATAATGTGTTTAGTTATACAGTAGGGATAGTGAAAGTTAATGTTTGGGGCTAGCACAGAGTGGGAGGGGCTAAGTTGAAGGGAAAGTGACAAACTCCTGGTATTGAGTTAGATAGGGCCTGGAGTGCATAGAAAGAGGACCTAAGGTCCCATGTGAGCAGTGCCGTATTTTGCACTGTCCCTGATGTGACAGGAGGCCAAAAGCAAGAGATAACGAGACAGAGGAAACTAAAGGAGACTGGTCCTGGGAGAGGATGCTAGCAGCAAGGCCCAGAGTTTATAACTTTTGAAGGTAAAGGGCCTAGTCAGGAATGAGTATGTCAGACGAATAAAGTGCCCTGGGTGAGATTTCTAGAGCGTCAGCATAAGAAATTATTGTTAGAGTGTTAGCGACTCCTGGAGTGGACCCTCTGGGTCGCGGCACCAACCCTCCCAGGGCGAGCTAGCCTAGTGAGGACCACCCCCTATACAGGGAGTGTCAGGAGCAAGCCCCAGGGGATACGATACCACGACTGCTGGCACCAGGCGGCCGGCTCACAGGAGATACGAGACTGTGTGACTGGAGGGTGCAGGATACTAGGGAACACGGGAGAGTACACGGGAGTGCGCTGAGTACAGGGTAGTGCTAGACGGGTACACGTGGGCACATAAGGCGTGTAGCAAGTAACAGAACACAGGAATAGAGTGAATGCCAGGAGGCACGGCGGAGCATGAAGAAACAAGGGTTCAGAGCAAGTGCTAGGAGCACCACAGAATAGCAGACAGAGCAGAGGACCTGAGAACAGCGCACAGCCAGGCTGGGACACAGCTGACCCAGCCAGGAAGCACAACAATAATCAGGCACCTCCCCTAGGGGGAGGTCGTCTGATATAGCACATGACTACTACTGGTTCCGGGTCAGGACCTAGCCAGAAAGCACATGACCACTAGTGGTTCCGGGTCAGGTCCTCCAATACCATAGAGAGGACCGAGCCCTATACAGCACTGACAGGAGCGCGCAAGCGCAAACGTGGCATGGAGGAGGAGACCCGGGGACGAGAGTTGCGCGTGCGCACCCGACGGGGACCCCTGAGGGACCGCCGTACCGGAGGGAGTGACGTCGGGGCCGAAGCCCCGCCTCCTTGTGAGCGCGGCATAACAATTATAACTATCGGCCATACTGGCACCGTAAGGGAAAGAAAACATGGAACAGATATGAGTAAACTAGAACATTAATCTTCCGACGCAGGAATGTAGTATCAAGCTGGTTAGAGGTGAAGTAGTGAGAAACAGTGGACACTGAGGAGAAGTAGACAGGAAAGGTGAAGATAAAGTAAAGAACGATGGAAACTGTGTGAAAATTGCTTTGAGTTGTAACAGAAACGTATATAAGACTGTGTACCCGCTATCTCTTGACTTGTATCTCGCCGCCTATATTCCCTACCAAGTCCCCTTTCAGTAAAAAGTTTATTTGTATCCAATATTTACCGATTATATCTCTATTTTACAGCTGTATTGCCAATTACTAGTTATTAGTTATTTATATCTATGACTTATTGGTCGTTGGCTTCACCACCCTATTCATTTTTTTTTTATTCTATTATACTGTGATGTCTAGGAAGAAGAATTGGATCTCTGCATATATTACTATAAGGAGACCTGGGGGTGATTCTGCAATTATCCAATTTGTGAATCAAAATTGCCCAGTCAATGGGACCATTAAAAAAAAATGATTAGCACTCGGTTACCATCTCTGTGTCATCCAATGGATGTTAGCTTTTTAATGTCGAGTGGGATAAATTTAAAATTATTTTTTACATATGAGGATAATGGATGCCACACCGATGGTAAAAACAGGCCACTTGCACCAAAAATTGATGAGAATTTTATCCAGCACACTTAAGAAAAATGGTCTGATTTCTCTTGTATGCAAAAAAATGTATGTCTGAATGAGGACTAAAAATGTACAGTAGAATAGAGTCAGCTGTGGTTATGGATGCTGCATAGGTTTTTACATGGGTGTAACTTTCTACATGTTGGTGGTTATTCCCGTATTAGATATTATAGGATCTGTATTTGTCTTTTGTGCTAGTTTTCTGGCTTGACACTTTTGGTGGTAAATACAAGTCGGTTGGTAGGTGGATTGTTCTATGTGTTTCTTTGAATGTACTTTTCCTGTAAAACATATTGTTCTGATTAAGCTGAAGACTCATTGTTAGAAAGTCACTGTCTAAACTTGTGGAAAAGGCTAATATCCAATTGGGAAAAGCAGTAGTAGAACGTTTGTGGGTTTCCAAGTATTACAGAACAATGTTTCCCATTGATCTTCTGTTTATTCCTACAGACTTCATATGAAAAAAGTAAAGTGACCGCAGTGTGAAGTTGGTCTCCTAAAATGATGTCATCCAGCATTTCCAGCATCTTTAAAATGCATCGCTGAAAAGCAATAAATCAAACCTGTATCTATAAAACCCTAAATAAAGTGGCCCGTTATGGGATTATTATTGCATATTAAAAGTCTTGTTTTTACTTCTATTCCATAGCCAAGCATATTAACAATAACATAACTGTTAGAAGACTTAGGTGGTCACTACAAAGCTTATCTGTAGATGAAGGCAATGCTTATGTGTAGCGCTTCACCTTTCATTGTAATAGTAATCAAACTGATAAATATATGGAGCTAGTTCATTAATATAAATGTTACATTATAAAATGTTCTGCATGAAGACAATGCCATCAATTTACCTGCTGGTGCCAAATGAAGAATGTGATTATCTAAATACTGCGTTGAAAGGCATTTTCTAATTAATTGGATCTGTTTTTTGAGTTTTAATGGATATTTCAGTACTATTTTTGAAATGTTATTTTTATGTAAATGCGTATTTTTGGCTAAGATTTGCAAATAATAAGATCCCCGATGGCTTAGATTAAAAGATTTCTATATACCTTATATATTGTATAGGGTACAGTATATTGTTTATTTCAAAAGCGAATGAAACAAGTATTTGATCCCTTGCTGATTTTGTAAGTTTGCCCACTGACAAAGACATGAACAGTCTATCATTTTAAGGGTAAGTTAATTTTAACATTGAGATAGAATATGAAAAATAAAATCCAGAAAATCACATTGTATAAAGTACCGTATATACTCCTGTATAAGCCGACCCGCGTATAAGCTGACCCCCCTAATTTGGCCACAAAAAACGGGGAAAACTTATTGACTCATGTATAAGCCGAGGGTGGTGCTGCACAAGGGTTAATGGTGGTCCAGAAAGATGCTCCATAGATAAATACCCCCATAAAATGCTGCACAAGGGTTAATGGTGGCCCAACAAGATGCTCCAAGGATAAATACCCCCCATATATTGCTGCACAAGGGTTAATGGTGTTCCAAATAGATGCTCCATACATAAATACCCCCATATATTGCTGCACAAGGGTTAATAGTGTTCCAAGTAGATGCTCCATACAGAAATACCCCCCATATATTGCTGCACCAGGGTTAATGGTGGCCCAAGTAGATGCTCCATACATAAATACCCCCCATATATTGCTGCACAAGGGTTAATGGTGGCCCAAGTAGAAGCTCCATACATAAATACCCCCCATGTGCTGCACAAGGGTTAATGGTGGCCCAAGTAGAAGCTCCATACATAAATACCCCCATGTGCTGCACAAGGGTTAATGGTGGCCCAAGTAGAAGATCCATACACAAATACCCCCCATGTGCTGCACAAGGGTTAATGGTGGCCCAAGTAGAAGCTCCATACATAAATACTCCCCATGTGCTGCACAAGGGTTAATGGTGGCCCAAGTAGAAGCTCCATACATAAATAGCCCCCTTGTGCTGCTGCCGCTGCTGCTATATAGAAAAAAAATAAATACTCACCTCTCCGTCGCTGGGGGCCAGGTGTCGGTGTCGCCGCTGGCTCAGGCCCCCGCACTGGCTATATTTACCGTTCCCGGTTCCATCGGTGTCTCCCGGGTCCTGTGCAGTGACGTTAGCAGAGGGTGCGCACTGACTACGTCACCGTGCCCTCTGCTAAATGTCACAGCCAGAGGACCGGGAAGACAGCGATGGAACGGGGAATGGTAAATATTGCTCTGCTCCCCGTCCTCCCCGTCATACTCACCCCCTCCTGGAGCACGGTCTCTTCAGCCCCTGCTTCCAGCATGATGTCGGCGTCCCAGCTGTTCCTGCATTCAGTGGCCACATGGTACTGGGTCGCCCTCCCAGGGCTGCGGGGTTACTCGGTACCGGGCCGGTCTCAGCAGGTGGTGTGTCACAGCATGCTTATGTTGGAATGTAGTTAATAGAATAGTTCGTGATGCCACCTGTGGTGTTCGGCAAGTGGGATGTTAGGCCGACACTGCAGACAGATCCTCTGGGACAGATGGTGTAGTGCAGCAGTGATGTTATAGCCCTCCACAGGTAGGGCTGTCGTCCCAGGGCAGAATAGGTGAAGTGACACTTAGATGGTGTAGTGTCAGGCGCAGGGGATGCAGCAGTGCCAAGCAGGCGGACGCAGGAAGGAATGGAGGACACCAGGGCATGTAGTTCCAAAGCTTTACTCACAGTCTGTAGTGCCCACTTCCATGCCGTGTCCTCTGGGTCAAGGACTCAGTCAACCTCCAGGCAAGATGGAATGCTCCCTTCCAACACTCCGCCAACTTATGTACCTTTTCTGAATGTCTCCTCTATAGCGCCTTTAAGTGTGAAGATCTACTAGTACTGAGTTACACTGGAGTTCCTCCTATCAGATGTTCCCAAGAACTCTACTTGTACAGCAGACAGTTGTAGCCTGCTTCGGGGACTCCTTACTCCTGAGTCCCGACTCTCTATCCGTGCTGCTGTTGTGCCCCCAAGTCTTAGATGGGAGTAGTGCATTTACAGCCCACTACTCCACCGGTGTCTGATGCAGAACCATTAGTGTCCATACAACCTCGGGGACCGAGCCCCGGCCTTGCGCTTAGAACTTCTAGGCAGGGTTCCGTACTTGTCTTTCTTTCCTATGGAAGCTCAGGCTTCAGTTCAATGTCTTTCTCTTTCTTTCCTTTCTCATGCCAGCAGACCTGGGTCACTCAGGCCTGCTGCAGCACTCCTTCCTCCATCCCTTTTCCAGGGATCCCCACTCCTCTCCGAGTGGCTTCCTCTCTCAGACTCCCCGTCTGACTGACCTGTAATCCTAAACCTTCCCACTCTTTTATGTATTCTCAACTCCACCCACCTCCCAGCACGTTTAGTGTTCCGAGCAGGGAACCACCAAAGGTGCTCTGCTTCTCTCTAAGCAAGGAGCAGCAATGTGGTTTTGCTGAACTACTCTATTGTGTGGGGTGCGAGTGTTGGAGTGTGGTTAGGAGTTCCCACCTTACGTGGATGTTGGAGCACCACACCTTAGGAGAAGGTGCAGTACCTCTGTGGCGACTGAGCCTCAGGGGTGCCACATCCCCCTCGTTAAACACAACACGTCTGCGGGCTGCAAGGCAAACAAAGTTGACAATACAGGAACATACAAAATTTTTGTAATGCGGAATAAACATTTCTTATACTAAACTTCCCAATGTGAGAGGTACTCATTCTTGAACGTTACAAACAATTCTTAATTAACTATCTAAAATTCTAAGTCAAAAGTGCAATTTTCCATACAATACTCAATTCAAAGTGCTATTGTCTGTTACTCACTATCACTTCAGTATTCATCATCAACACACTTCTTTTCATCTTTATTGCACATTTTCTACTCTCTCTTAACTCTGAGTGACAACCGTAGTGCCATTTTCAATTCTTTATTAGTCTCTATCCAAATCTCTCATCTCTTTATTAAAACATTCTATATAAAAGCCAATTACTCTCATAAGACACATCATTATCAAATACTTCACATTAAAACGTTCAATTATTCTTGTAAGTGCTGAGCACTGCTCCCAGCCGGGATCTCTTGCAGTGTCCTTTGATGAGGTAGATCTTATCTTCGCAAAGTGTCCTATGTAAAACCAAGAGAGGGCACCTAAAGAGGTGCAACTATTTACGCGTATAATTACAGTTCTGGACCATTCAGCGTTCATGATCTCTGCAGTACAATGGAAAGGCTGCCAACAAAAAAGGGCAACAATGGAAAAACATGATGCATAAACAAAAATAACTTTAAAGCACAATGGTGCAAATACTCTCCTGGGTAACGAGATTAATGGTTGTTGTTCCCTCCTGGGGTTCTGGAAGCTGCTGATTGTGAACTGCTACCAGATGAAATACTTTGGGTATCTTCATCCTGTTGTTGGTTGCTTGACAGTTCTGGTGCTCTGGTGCGTGGCCTAGCACCGAGGGATGCCTCAGCCTGTCGGCGCTGATAGGCGACTACATGGGGACTCGGCAGCCAAGGGATCCCGAGGTCACTATCCCACAGTGACCTAGACTCCTCCAATCCTCGAAGATGCCGAATCATGCGCGCCTGTTCCAGCCGTACCCTCCTCAGCAGGGACCTCCTCCACCTCCCCATCTCCGACAGCCTAGTGTCCCCAGCTGACTCTTCCAACTGCCCCATTTCGAGTTCCCGCAAGACAGCCTCTGACAACGTGAAGTCGGGGGCAACCCATTAGGAGGGCCGGGGTATATACCTGGTGCCTCCTGGTGGTGCGTTCTCTGCTCCAGTGCAGATCTAGTGGCAGTGGATGCTAGTTGGTGCGATACTGGGGATGGCGGTGGAGCTAATGGCGGCTCCGGATCCGCGGGGGTCTCTGTAGGGACCTGCGTGGCCGCGTCAGGTCCGGACGGGGGTTTCTCCTCCTCCGCTTCAGCTCCCAGGGCCCCATATAATTCCTCCCGTGGCGGCAGCAAAGGGGCTTCGGATGCTGCCAGCGGTGCGATGGTGGCGGTAGGCTCCACGGCATCTGCCTGGGGAAGCTCCGGCACAGCAGCAGCGGTCACCGCAGGTGTAGGCCCCTCCTGGGCGTGCTGCCAGTTCAGCCTCCACAAAGCCTCCTGCCTCTGTTGCAAACATTGGGCCAACCGGGCAATTTCATCCTCCAGCTGCCGGCGGTCCATCTCCGATACTGGGTTGGAGCCTTCAGCCATGGCGCCAAGGAGATTCGCTTCCCCGCGCTCCACAGGCCTCCTCCCATCTCTCTCCAAAATGGCGTTCTGGCATTCTTCCTGCCTCAGCCCCTTTCTCGCCACTGGCTTCTGCCCCTCCTTCTTCGGGCGGCGTCTTCTTCCAGCGCCTCCATACCAAGCCAGTATACGAAGCCCTCGGGGGGTGGGCCATGTCCCTGTCACATAGTAATTCAGGCAGGGGAGGCCCAAGACTTTTTGCGGTCTTTTCCTAGGAACTCCCATCTCGTCATGTCCTTCTTCTCCATGCCAACAGCCATTTTTAATGTTCATTTTACAGTCTATTAAATTGGATCTTCTGCACATTCTTAAAAGTTTTAAGTCCAAGGCACACAGAACCCGATGGCATCGGGTCTCGTCATCCTGTTCGTGATGCCAAGTTTGGGTCGCCCTCCCAGGGCTGCGGGGTTACTCGGTACCGGGCCGGTCTCAGCAGGTGGTGTGTCACAGCAGCGGTGACCTGGTCCATGGCCCTGGGCGCCCAAGTAATGGGGGGATAATGCTTATGTTGGTATGTAGTTAATGGAATAGTTTGTGACGCCACCTGTGGTGTTCAGCAAGTGGGATGTTAGGCCGACGCTGCAGACAGATCCTCTGGGACAGATGGTGTGGTGCAGCAGTGATGTTATAGCCCTCCACAGGCAGGGCTGTCATGCCAGGGCAGAATAGGTGAAGAGACACTTAGATGGTGTAGTGTCTGGCGCAGGGGATGCAGCAGTGCCAAGCAGGCGGACGCAGGAAGGAATGGAGGACACCAGGGCATGTAGTTCCAAAGCTTTATTCACAGTCTGTAGTGTCCGCTTCCGTGCCGTGTCCTCCGGGTCAGGGACTCAGTCAACCTTCAGGCAAGATGGAATGCTCCCTTCCAATACTCCGCCAACTTATGTACCTTTTCTGAATGTCTCCTCTATAGCGACTTTAAGTGTGAACATCTCCTAGTACTGAGTTACACTGGAGTTCCTCCTATCAGATGTTCCCAAGAACTCTACTTGTACAGCAGACAGCAGTAGCCTGCTTCAGGGACTCCTTACTCCTGAGTCCCGACTCTCTATCCGTGTTGCTGTTGTGCCCCCAAGTCTTAGATGGGAGTAGTACATTTACAGCCCACTACTCCACTGGTGTCTGATGAAGAACCATTAGTGTCCATACAACCTCGGGGACCGGGCCCCGGCCTTGCGCTTAGAACTTCTAGGCAGGGTTCTTTCCTAACCCACGTCCTCTGTGTTCCCTTTTCTCCTACGTTCCGTACTTGTCTTTCTTTCCTATGGAAGCTCAGGCTTCAGTTCAATGTCTTTCTCTTTCTTTCCTTTCCCGTGCCAGCAGACCCGGGTCACTCAGGCCTGCTGCAGCACTCCTTCCTCCATCCCTCTTCCAGGAATCCCCACTCCTCTCCGAGTGGCTTCCTCTCTCAGACTCCCCATCTGACTGACCTGTAATCCTAAACCTTCCCACTCTTTTATGTATTCTCAACTTCACCCACCTCCCAGCACGTTTAGTGTTCCGAGCAGGGAACCACCAAAGGTGCTCTTCTTCTCTCTAAGCAAGGTGCCGCAATGTGGTTTTGCTGAACTACTCTATTGTGTGGGGTGCGAGTGTTGGAGTGTGGTCAGGAGTTCCCACCTTACCTAGATGGTGGGGCACCACACCTTAGGAGAAGGTGCAGTACCTCTGTGGCGACTGAGCCTCAGGGGTGCCACAGTACCGCTCATTAAATATGCGCATATTCATGAGTTTAATGAGCGGTACCACGTGACCGCTGAATGCAGGAACAGCTGGTATGCTGAGATCATGGGGGAAGCAGGGGGGCTGCAGAGACGGTGCCAGGAGGGGGTAGTATGGTCTCTGACACCCCCCACTCCCCCACCCCGCCAACCCACGTATATGACTCATGTATAAGCCGAGAGGGGGACTTTCAGCCCCAAAAAATGGGCTGAAAATCTCAGCTTATATACGAGTATATACGGTATATAAATTTATTTACATTTTGCAGTGAGAAATAAGTATTTGATCCCCTACCAACCATTAAGGCTACTGTTACACCCGGTCCCTGTCCTGGTGCGGCGCCCAGGTCTGCCTTCATCAGGTAGTCATATACACCGATCACAAAAACCTTGCTTACCTCCAAACTGCGCAAAGGCTGAATCCTCGTCAAGCCTGCTGGGCTTTGTTTTTGCGCGATTTAATTTTGTTCTTCATTTTCGCCCAGCTGACAAAAATGTCAAAGCAGACGCACTTTCCAGAGCCTTTCTACCTCCAGATCAAGAAGAAGAACCGCAGCACATCATTGAGCCCTCAAGGTTAGTCACTGTCGCTTCTGCTGATCTTGCCCCACTTCCCCCTGGGAAAACTTTCGTGTCTGCTTCTGAACGTACTCGTGTCCTTTGGTGGGGTCACTCCTCCCAGTTGGCTGGTCTCGCCGGTCAGAGAAAGACTCTGCAACTCATCACCCGGTACTACTGGTGGCCTGCTATGGCTAAGGACATCCAGGAGTACGTCACAGCCTGTCCTTCCTGTGCCTGTAACAAAACGGCCAAAAACCTACCTGCAGGTAGGCTTCAGCCTCTTCCAATTCCGTTCGCTCCCTGGCAACACATCGCGATGGACTTCATCACAGAACTTCCGATCTCATCTGGCTGTCCTGTGGTGTGGGTAGTGGTGGACCACATCTCTAAAATGGCTCACTTCATTCTGCTACCCGGTCTTCCAACTGCTCCTGAATTGGCGGATCTGTTCATCCGGCACATCTTCCGTCTCCATGGTTTCCCTCTCCACATCGTGTCCGACAGAGGAGTCCAGTTCAACTCAAGATTCTGGAGAGCAGTTTGTAAACTGGTAAGAATTGAACTGGATTTTTCCTCAGCATACCATCCCCAGTCCAATGGACAAGTGGAGAGGACAAATCAAATCCTGGCTGGATTCCTGCGTCACTTTGTCAACGCGCATCTTTGAACAAAGAGGGAAGATTGGAGGGCACCGCTGAATGAAATCAAATATGGGGGGTTCACCAAAAGCATGTCAAAAATTGAAACATGAAACTGGAAGGAAAGCGGCTTGCTTATACAATGGGAACACCACAGATATAAATGATATGCACACAATTTTATTGAAAAAATCAACACAGACAAGGAAAAGCACAAATTCCATAAAAACATTTAAAAACATGTGCAAACAGAATCATAAACCATGTCATGTAGTACTGACATGATAACCCACCCACATCAAAAAATCCCACAGAAATAGACAAACAACCGCATGAAATGTCTAGTATAGCATAATTTGAATGAAGTAGATCCAAAAAAGATCTAAAATGCACAATCAAAAATGTATGCAGTTGAAAACTATTCACAGCACCATGAAAAATGTGTATGCAAAAACCTTATGGGAAGATGAGGCTGAAATGTGTGCACATTGTCAACGCGCATCATGACGACTGGGTAGACTTACTGCCCTGGGCCGTATTTTCCTACAACAACCAAGTAAGTGAATCTTCTGGAAAGTCTCCCTTTCAGATTGTATTTGGACTGAAACCCAGAATACCTCTTCCCATTTCCGGATCATCTGGCGTTCCGGCTGCCGATACTTTCTACGAAGATTTTTCTAAGGTTTAGAGGGACACCAAAACTGCTCTGGAGAAAGCCTCCCAGCGTATGAAAAGGCATGCGGACAAGAGACGTTTGGATGCATCTATCTTTCGCCCCGAAGAGAAGGTATGGCTTCCCTCAAAGTATATCTGTTTAAAGATGCCATCCTACAAATTGGGCACCCGGTTCATCGGACCATTTGAGATCTTGAGGCAAATCAATCCAGTCTCTTATAAGCTGAAGTTGCCTACTTCCAGGGCTGTATTTCCCAGTAGGCACTCGTGGGCCTCTGCCTGGGGCGGGACTCTGTGGAGGGGTGGCACCTGAGCAATGTTTTTTTTTTTTTGATCTGGGTTTCCATCCCTACTCCCCCCTCCTCCCCCCTCCCTCGATGACATCATACTCACCTCCCAGCGGTGCCTGCAGGCAGCTCCGATGATCTCCGGCACCTCTATGCTTCCTGACTGTGTGCGGTCATGTGGTACCGCTCATTAAGCTCATGAATATGGATGCCACACCACTCTCATAGGTGTGGCGTCCATATTCATGAGCTTAATGAGCGGTACCACATGACCACACACAGTCAGGAAGCATAGCTGCGCTGCTGGAGTCCTGTGAGGTCAGCCGGTGCTAGGTGAGAGGTGTCGGGGCACCGGAGCTCCTCACCTCTGCACATGCGCCTCCTCGGGTCTTCCCAGTGTGCAGGGCCGGTTTTAGGCAAAGTGGGGCCCTAGGCAAAGTTTAAAATGGGGCCCCAAATGCTAACATACTGCACATCACACAGAAGCATTTCGATTGTATTTACATGCACTGAGTTCGGGCCGCTAAATGATCGTCAAAATTGAAGTTGTTCAATGCTTGTTTCCCGGCCTCTTTCCACCATCTGAGAAAGAATGATGGGAACAGAACGATCACTAAGGGTGTGTGCACACGTTGCGGTTTTTGCTGCGGTTACGTCGCAGTTTCCATGCAGTTTACAGTACAATGTAAACCTATGGAAAACCAAATCCGCCATGCACATGCTGCGGAAAATTCCGCGCCGATTTGCTGCGTTTTATTTTCCGCAGCATGTTACGTCTTTTTTGCGGGACCGCAGCTGCAGTGTATGTTCCGGGACATACAAATCAATCTCTCTCTCATTCACACTGCCAAACCGCACTAGAACCTGCATCAAATCCACTGTACACATGCTAGGAATCCGCAGAAAAAATGCATGTGTTTTACCCTGCAGTTTCTGCCAAGAGATATGGATTCTCTGCAGAAAAAGCCGCAGACTAATCCGCAACGTGTGCACACACCCTAAGGGTGGTTTCACATTAGCGTTTCAGGCCGCAGCATCGGCCTGCACACGGCCGCCGCTAAGCCCCGCCACCTGCCGCGCCTCCTCCGGTAGCTCCGCCTACGGGCGCATGACGCTGCATGCGTCCTGTGTCCCCTATCTTTAGCACTGGGGACGCAGGCCGTGCGCAGATATGCGTTTGGCGGCGCATGCGTCCTTTTGACGGTGCGCCGACCAGCGCCAAACGCAACCTGTTGCAATTTGGTGCGCTCGGCGCACCGTCAAAAGGACGCATGCACCGCCAAACACATACTTATACACAGCCTGCATCGCCAGTGCTAAAGATAGGGGATGCAGGACGCATGCAGCGTCATGCGCACATAGGCGGAGCTACCAGAGGAGGCGCGGCAGGTGGCGGGGCTTAGCGGCGGCCGTGTGCGTCCCCAGTGCTAAAGGGTCATGCGCCCGTAGGCGGAGCTACCGAAGGAGGTGCGGCAGAGAGCGGGGGGCTTAGCAGCCTGCAACGTTAATGTGAAACCACCCTAACAGATCACCATACAGTATCATGTTATCAGCAGGACATCTACAGTTTACACCCCATAGTCCTCCATATAATATAATCTGCCCCAAAGTCCTCCATATAGTATAATACACTCCTTATAGCTCTCCATATATTAAAATACACTGCTCAGTCCTCCATATAGTATACTACACTCCTCATAGCCCTCCATATATTAAAATACACTGCTCAGTCCTCCGTATTATACACTCCATATAGTATAATGCACCGCCATAGTCACCCATGTAGTAGAAATCACTTCCCATAGCATAATGCACCCCATAGTTCTTCATATAATGTATTCCCCATAGTCCTCGATACAGCATAATGCAGCCCACATATAGTATAATGCAGCCACCCCACAGAGTATAATGCAGCCCCGCCATACAATATAATGTAACCCCCATAGAATATAATGCAGCCACTCCACAGAATATAATGTAACTCCCCATAGTATATAATGCAGTCCCACCCCCCATATAGTATAATGCAGCCCCTCCATAGAAAATATGGCAACCCCCTCATGGGATATAATGAAGCCCCTTATATAGTATAATGTAGCCCCTCCATAGAATACAATGTAGCCCTCCTCATATAATAACTATAATACAGCGTCCCCCATAGAATATAATACAGCCCACCTCCCCATAGAATATAATGTAGCCCTTCATATTATTTAACACAGCCTCCCCCTATAGAATATAGTGTAAAATGTACCCTACATGGTATATAACACACCGCATAGTATACAGCCCAGCCCACCATGGTATACAGCCCACCATGGTATACAGACTGTATACCATGCTGGGCTGTATAATACAGCCCAGCATTGTATAATATAGCCCGCCCAGCATGGTATAATACAGCCCAGCATGGTATAATACAGCCCAGCATGGTATATAGCACCCCAGAATGGAATAATACAGCCAGCATGGTATAATATAGCCCAGCATTGTATATAGCCCCCCCAGCCTGGTATAATACAGCCCATTATGGCATATAGCCCCCCCAGCATGGTATAATACAGCCGAGCATGGTATGATACAGCCGAGCATGGTATATAGTCCCCCCAGAATGGTGTAATACAGCCCAGCATGGTATATAGCCCACCCCCCAGCATGGTATGATACAGCCGAGCATGGTATATAGTCCCCCCATAATGGTGTAATACAGCCCAGCATGGTATATAGCCCCCCCAAAATGGTATAATACAGCCCAGCATGGTATATAGCCCCCCAGAATGGTATAATACAGCCCAGCATGGTATAATACAGCCCAGCATGGTATATAGCCCCCCCCAGAATGGTATAATACAGCCCAGCATGGTATATAGCCCCCAGCACGGTATAATACAGCCCAGCATTGTATATAGCCCCCCCAGCCTGGTATAATACAGCCCAGCATGGTATATAGCCCCCCCAGCATGGTATATAGCCCCCCAGCATGGTATAATACAGCCCAGCATTGTATATAGCCCCCCCAGCCTGGTATAATACAGCCCAGCATGGTATATAGCCCCCCCCAAAATGGTATAATACAGCCCAGCATGGTATATAGCCCCCCAAAATGGTATAATACAGCCCAGCATGGTATATAGCCCCCCAGAATGGTATAATACAGCCCAGCACGGTATAATACAGCCCAGCATGGTATATAGCCCCCCCCCAGAATGGTATAATACAGCCCAGCATGGTATATAGCCCCCAGCACGGTATAATACAGCCCAGCATTGTATATAGCCCCCCCAGCCTGGTATAATACAGCCCAGCATGGTATATAGCCCCCCAGCATGGTATAATACAGCCCAGCATGGTATATAGCCCCCCAGCATGGTATGATACAGCCGAGCATGGTATACATATAGTCCCCCCAGCATGGTATAATACAGCCCAGCATGGTATATGGCCCTCCCAGCATGGTATATAGCCCCCCAGCATGGTATATAGCACCCCCCCAGCATGGTATATAGTCCCCCCAAAGTGGCCCCACAGTCTAGTACTCGCACTGATTTAAAAAAAACAAAAAAAAAAAACAAACACTCCTCACCTTCTCCTCATGCCCGCGCTGCTGGCTGCTCCTGTCTCCTCCTGCACACAGTGAGAGCGCGATGACGTCATTGCACCCCCGCTGTGTCAGAGGCAGAGCGGGTAATGATGGGAGAGGGAGCGTCAGCTGATGCTCTCTCCCCCATCACTGCCTCCTTCAGTGCGGCGGCGGGAGTCGGCGCTGGGGGCAGGGGCCCCATAGTGGCTGTGTGATGTGCCGCTGGCTGGGGGCCCCTGGAGGAGCGGGGGCCCTAGGTAGCTGCCTGGTCTGCCTGCCCATAACGCCGGCCCTGCCAGTGTGTGGGAGGGGGGAGCTCCTGCAGTCCGCGGTCTCTGATGCTGCTGTCACTGCTGCACTATCTGCTCCGCCGCCGCTGCCGTTCTTTGTCACAGCCTGCACCTGCCAGAGGAAAGTGCTGACCAAGGTAATAAGCGCCGTCCTGTGCACCCGCCTGCGGCCAGACGTGTGTGTGTGGCTCCCCGAGGGTGAGGGAAGTTACTGAGTGATGTGTGTGTGTTGTCTGGCGCCGACTCCCAGGACCGGGCTCTAGTAGGAGACGTGTGGCGGGAATAGCCGGGGCAAGGCTGCTGTCACTGTCACCCACGTGAGTGCGGAGCACAGAGCAACTTTATGTGGCAGCCATCTGTCATGTGCGGCTGTGTCCCTCCTGGGAACTAGCGCTGTGGCTTCTAGAGAAGAGTGTGCGGTGTTAGTGCGGTATTAGCAAACTCTGCAAATACTAGGACATGATTCATGGTGGGACCCCACCACATCAGAGCAGTCACTCTATCCATCATCCATCCATGTGCAAAAAGATACAGGCATCGCTCCAAGGTCCAAAAAGATTTCCTTGTCTACTGACACACAGTCATAGTGGTGATGTCTCCAAGTGCGGAACTTTCTGAAGTTACACGTGGAACGAGACATTGTCACCATGACTTTGCAATATACAACAAAATCTTGTTGGACCTTGGAGCGCTGCCTGTATCGTTTTGGACAGACATTGAGGTCTGGTTTTCCTTGCCAGGCTCTGCACCTGCTGTCTCCTGTAGCTTACTTGTGCTGCACCTATGTTTGTCATTGTTTTTTGGAATTTATCTCCCTCTGTCGATCCATCCATCCATCCTTCCATCCATCCATCCTTCTATCCATCCATCCTTCCTTCCATCCATCCATCCTTCCTTCCATCCATCCATCCATCCTTCTATCCATCCATCCTTCCTTCTATCCATCCATCCTTCCATCTATCCATCCATCTTTCTATCCATTTATCCTTCCTTCTATCCATCCTTTCATCACACCTCCATCTATCCTTCTATCCATCCATCCATCCATCCATCCTTCTATCCATCCATCCAAACTTCTATCCATCAATCCTTCTATCCATCCATCCATCCTTCTATCCACCCTTCCATCCATTCTTCTATCCATCCATCCATCCTTCCTTCTATCCATCCTTCCATCCACACCTCCATCTATCCTTCTATCCATTCATCCTTCTATCCATCCATTCATCCTTCTATCCATCCATCCATCCATCCTTCCATCCATCCTTCTATCCACCCTTCCATCCATCCTTCTATCCACCTTTCCATCCACCCTTCCATCCACCCTTCCATTCACCCTTCCATCCACCCTTCCATCCATCCTTCCATCCATCCATCCATTCTATCCATCCTTCCTTCTATCTATCCATCCATCCTTCCATCTATCCATTCATCCTTCCTTCTATTCATCCTTCCATCCAACCTTCCATCTATCCATCCATCCTTCCATCCATTCTTCTATCCACCCTTCCATCCATCCTTCCATCCATCCATCCTTCCATCCATCTTCTCTCCATCCATCCATCCATCTTCTCTCTATCCATCCATCTTCTATCGATCCCATCTTTCTATCCATCCATCCTTCTATCCATCCATGCATCCATCCTTCTATCCATCCATCCTTCCATCCTTCCTTCTATCCATCCATCATCTATCCATCTATCCATCCTTCCATCCATCCATCCATCCATCCTTCTATCCATCCTTCCATCTGCCTCTTTCTCTATCTATCTATCTATCTATCTATCTATCTATCTATCCATCCCCACAGTGTATCACTCCTCATATAAGGCTGGAGCGGTGGCTTCTGCTATGTACATAGTGCCCCATGTGCCTGCCTCCACCTGCCGGTGGCCATGTTGCCAGGATGGGCACGTCAGCACTGGCCCAACCGCCCTCAATGATCTTCAGTTTCCGATCCATTAATTGCATTAGTTGTAGGGATTATACAACAGGTCATCCTGTTCCCTCCGCAGTCGCCCAGCTGAGCACTGATATTTAACCTCCTTGCTCCATAAACATTACAGCAGTAAAGTAGCAGCGATCCCGGCAGCAGGCCCTGCCTGTGATACCACCGTGCCCCCCACCTGTGCCCCTGGTGCTCAGAGACCTGCTTCCTCTGTGCATAGTGTTTCTGCATTTTGATAGTAAACCGCTCTGACAGGGGAAGTGCACGATCCAGAGAAGTGGATGACAGGGGCAAGTTTCTGAAGTATGTGAGCGCTGCAGGGTGCACTGATGAGATGGCTGCACTGGGGAGACGGCTGCACTGGGGAGATGGCTGCACTGGGGAGACGGCGACGGCTGCACTGGGGAGATGGCTGCACTGGGGAGAATGGCAAAAATCGCTGATGTGAAAGTAGCCTAAATGTCTGTATTAGTCGTTCTCACCAATGGGGGAGGCAGCACTAAAAGTTCCTAGGGCAGCATAAACTCTAAATACGGCCCTGCCTACTTCCCTACGTGTGCCTAACTCCTTTCATGTTTCACTCCTCAAACCAATAGTTTTGAGCCCCTTCTTTAAGGATCCGGGTACCACTCATGACCCTGTCTCGGAGGATGATGTTTTTGAGGTAAAACATATTCTGGCCGTGAAGAAAGTAAGGGGTAAGACCTACTACCTGGTGGACTGGAAGAGTTTTGGTCCTGAGGAGAGATCTTGGGAGCCTAGAGAGAACATCCAGGCTCCTCTTCTCCTTAAAAGATTCTACGCAGGCTTGAAGAAGAGGGGGTGTAAAGAGGGGGATAATGTTACACCTGGTCCCCGTCCTGGCGCTGCGCCCAGGTCTGCCGCTGCCTCCCATTCTGGGCACTCACCTCGTGCCTTGCACGCTGTCCTGTTATGATTGGGTCACCGAGGAGGAAAACAAAACCAAGCTAAGTCACAGAAAACCAGAGAGGTTGGTAACTACGTGGATTGCAGACCCCGATCCTAATCACACAACTAGCAGCAGCCGTGGAGCGTACCTACGATGATTCTAGATGCCTAGTCACAGCTGGAGGACTAAATAAGCCTAAAGCAAGAAAAGGGGAAATCTAAACTGCCCCAGAGCAGACCCCAAAGGAATAGACAGCCCCCACACATGTATTGATGGTGAAACAAGATGAAAGCACAAACACAGGTAGGAAAATAGGCTGTGCAAACGATGGGTCCCACACTAACTAGAAAGGACAGGAAAGGAAAGATACTGTCT
Organism: Dendrobates tinctorius; assembly: GCF_039654945.1. Classification (NCBI taxonomy): domain Eukaryota; kingdom Metazoa; phylum Chordata; class Amphibia; order Anura; family Dendrobatidae; genus Dendrobates; species Dendrobates tinctorius. The sequence continues at coordinate 14,603,424 of NW_027361749.1, forward strand.
TCAATCATGCCAAAAAACCCTGCAAAAAATGTCCCAACACTTCTGATAGCAAAATAAACCCTGAAGTCACTAGACTTCGCCTACTATATCAGCACTCTGGCATATTCTGAGAACAGAGCAAAAAGAGGCCAATCTAATAAGGGACAAAAAGCAAACTGGCACATACAGTAACATAAGAGTGGAAATTCAGCACAGCCCCAGCCGGGGCTGGCTGACCACACAAAAACTGAATAGAAAAAAACAAATCAAATGTGAACATTAGCAGAGAAAACTTAGCTTGAGAAGACAGGAACTGAGCTGGAAACCAAGACCTCAGGAGGCAGGAAAAAATCACCAGCATGGGAATAGGCAGTCGGCTGTCTTAAATCCAGTCTGAGACTCCAGATGTCCAATCATCGTCCTCATTATCAGGTGGCAGATCTCTGTTAATTAGATCAGCTTCATTACCTCCTGCAACCACCAGAGGGAGCCCAGAAAGAGAACTCACAACTCCTCTGTCAGCACAAACAGTTCCCTCACCAGAATCCAGAGGCAGACCAGAAAATGAGTTCACAACAGTACCCCCCTTGAGGAGGGGTCACCGGACCCTCATCCATGCCACCAGGCCGATCAGGATGGGCCCGGTGAAAAGCACAAACCAATCTATTGGCAAGAATGTCAGAGGCAGAGACCCAAGAATTATCCTCCTGGCCATAACCCTTCCATTTGACCAAATACTGGAGTCTCCGTCTAACCAAACGAGAATCCAATATTTTCTCTGCCTACCCACATTGCCTTTAACCAATACAGGGTAAGGAGGTGCCGCCATAGGAACTACTGGCTCAACAAACCTCTTCAACAGCGATTTGTGAAATACATTATGGATCTTAAAAGTAACTGGAAGAGCTAATCAAAAAGAAACAGGATTAAGAATCTCCAAAATCTTATAAGGTCCAATAAATCTTGGCTTGAACTTTGGAGACGCTACCTTCATAGAAATATTCTTGGACGACAACCAAACCATATCACCCACTTTAAACCAGGGACCAATGGTCCTATGCCGGTTGGAAAACTGCTGGGCCTTTTCCTGAGACAGTGACAACTTATCCACCACTTGGTCCCAAATCTGCTGCATTCTCTCTACCACAGTGTCCACACCTGGGCAGGCTGAAGATTCCACTTGCCCTGAAGAAAATCGAGGATGAAACCCAAAGTTACAGAAAAAGGGCGACATCAAAGTGGCAGAACTAGCTCTATTGTTTAGCGTGAATTCGGCCAACGGCAAAAATGAGACCCAGTCATCCTGATCAGCAGATATAAAACATTTCAAATAAGACTCCAAAGTCTGGTTTGTTCTCTCAGTCTGCCCATTGGTCTGAGGATGAAACGCAGAGGAGAAAGATAACTGAATTCCCAGATTGGAACAAAAGACTTTCCAGAATCTGGAAACAAACTGGACTCCTCTGTCCAACACAATGTTCTCAGGAATCCCATGCAACCGAACCACCTGTTCTAAAAACAAGGGCACCAACTCTGAGGAAGATGGCAACTTTGGGATTGGTACAAGATGGACCATCTTAGAAAATCTATCACAAATCACCCAGATAACAGTCATTCTCTGAGAGACAGGAAGATCAGAAATAAAATCCATTGAGATATGGGTCCATGGCCTCTTGGGCAGCGGCAGGGGCATCAACAACCCACTAGAACGAGAACAGGGTTTAGACCGAGAACAAGTCCCACAGGACTGCACATAATTCCTGACATCACAAGATAAGGCAGGCCACCAAAAAGACCGACTCACCAAATCTCTGGTACCAAAAATACCTGGATGACCAGCCGCATTGGAGCAATGAACTTCAGACATCACTCTCTCCCTCCACTGGTCAGGAACATACAATTTTCCCATAGGACAACGCTCAAGTTTATCCTCCTGAAATTCCTCCAGGGCACGTTTCGAATCGGGCGAAATGGCAGAAAGAACTACCCCCTCAACTTGGATTGTAGTAGGCTCAGTCACAATAAGAGAATCAGCAAATAAACTCCTAGATAGGGCATCTGCCTTAACATTCTTAGTGCCCGGAAGAAAAGAGACTACAAAATTAAAACGTGTGAAAAACAAGGCCCACCTAGCCTGTCTAGGATTCAAGCGTTTGGCCGACTCCAGATAAATTAAATTCTTGTAGTCAGTGAGGACCACAACTTGATGTCTAGTTCCCTCCAACCATGTCTCCACTCTTCAAATGCCCATTTCATGGCCAACAATTCCCGATTCCCTACGTCATAGTTGCGTTCAGATGGGGAGAACTTTCGAGAAAAGAAGGCACAGGGATTAATCTTAGAAGTCACAGGATCTTTTTGGGACAAAACATCTCCTGCACCAATCTCAGAAGCATCTACCTCCACCTGAAATGGAAGTAAGACACCAGGTTGCCGTAAAACCGGAGCAGAAGTGAATCCCGCTTAAGCTCCTGAAATGCTGAGACAGCTTCTGGAGACCAATTCAGCACATCAGTGCCCTTCTTGGTCAGATCAGTCAGTGGTTTGACAATACCAGAAAAATTACCTATAAATTTACGATAGAAATTAGCAAAACCCAAAAACTTCTGGAGAGCCTTCAAAGAAGTGGGCTGAACCCAATCATAAATGGCCTGTACCTTGGCCGGGTCCATTTCAATTCGCAACGGAGACAAAATAAATCCCAAAAATGAAATCCTTTGTACACCAAAGAGGCATTTCGATCCCTTAACAAACAGGGAATTCTCCCTCAAAATCTGTAACACAGTCCGGACATGTTCCACATGAGAATCCCAATCACTGGAAAAGATCAAAATATCATCTAGATAGATGATCAAAAACTTATCCACAAAGTCCGGAAAATATCATTCATAAAAAACTGGAAGACAGAAGGGGCATTAGTGAGCCCAAAAGGCATCACCAGGTACTCAAAATGTCCCTCCGGAGTATTAAACGCCATCTTCCATTCATCCCCGTGCTTGATGCGAATAAGATTATACGCCCCCCTGAGGTCAAGCTTAGTAAACCAGCAGGCACTTTTAACTCTAGAGAATAAATCAGACATCAGGGGTAACGGGTACTGATATTTAATCGTCATCTTGTTAAGGGAACGATAATCAATACAAGGTCTTAATGAACCAACTTTCTTGGCCACAAAAAAAACCCCAGCACCTAAGGGTGAAGAGGATGGTCTAATATGACCCTTCTCCAACGACTCCTTAATATAGGATCGCATAGCATCATGTTCGGCTACTGATAAGTTGAAAAGCCGACCCTTGGGAAATTTACACCCAGGCATCAACTCAATTGCACAGTCATAACTCCTATGAGGAGACAAAGACGCAGACTTACTCTCACTAAATACATCAGAAAAATCGGCCAAATAATCAGTAATTTCATGAGACTGAGGAGAGGTGGAGAAAACAGGAGTGTCCCTAAGAACACACTGACAACCCCAACTCACCACAGACACAGATTTCCAATCCAAAACTGGATTATGAGTTTGCAACCAGGGAAAACCAAGAACAATAATATCATGCAAATTGTGCAGCACCAAAAATTTACAATTTTCATGGTCGTCTGGGGCAACTCGCATTATAACCTGGGTCGAAAACTGAGGTTTATTCTCCGCCAAAGGAGTAGCATCAATACCCCTCAAAGGAATAGGCGTCCGCAGAGGTATCATGGGTAGTGTTGAGCACTCCGATACCGCAAATATCGGGTATCGGCCGATATTCACGGTATCGGAATTCCGATACAGAGTTCCGATATTTTTACAATATCGAATACCGGAATCGGAAGTTCCCATAATGCAATGAGCCAGTAGAGGATCTATGATGTCATCATGATGCATTATAATGGAGTGTGGGCAGTGCGTGGGCGGAGACTGCGTGTCTGTGCGGGCCTGCCGGGAGTCTGTGCGTGACCGTGGGGGGTCTGTGCGGGCCTGCCGGGGGTCTGTACGGGCCTGATGGGGGTCTGTATGGGCTGCTGGGGGTCTATGCGGGCTGCCGGGGGTCTGTGCGGGCCTGCCGGGGGTCTTTGTGTCTGTGTGCAGGCATCTTCCGATGGGACTGCAAGTCCCATTGGGCTATGCCTGCTACAATGACTGCGATTGACACATTAGCCAATGATGGGACAGTAGTAGTCCCATCATCCAGCTAATGTGTTTAATGTAAAAAAAAAAAACCCACAAACATACATACTACATACATACATAAATTCTACATACAACATACTACATGCATACTACATACATACATACTACATACATACATACTACATACATACTATATACATACTACATGCCATACATTCATACAATACATACATATAGACATACAGTACATATAACATAGAGTACATACTCAACATAACTTGTCACTTTGATCCCCGAAGCCAGTGTCATCTGTAAAAAATATTAAAATAACAAACAACCAATATACTCACTGATCCACAGAAATCCACGAGTGTCCCACGATGATCTCCCCTATAGAACAGTGACATCTATAGGACCTTCAGTGACACACTGACAGTAGACAATGGCTCCTGCAGTGCATCACTGAGAGGTTACTATAGTTCACTGGTCTCACTTTATGGCAAAAGCTGCGTGGGAACTTTCTCACACAGCAATGCCAAAAGTGAGACTAGGGACTAAAAGGTGGCAACTCCTCTCGTGTAGTTTTACATTCACGTAAACGCCAATAAACTTGAATGGCTAATGACATAGAATCATCAAGACCAGAGGGAACAGGAAATCCCACCATAACATCTTTTACGGTCTCTGATAAACCCTTCCGAAAGAGAGCTGCCAATGCACCATCATTCCTTTTAGTAAGGACCGCCCACTTTCAGAATTTTTGACAGTATAACTCTGCAGAATCCTGTCCCTGGCTCAATGCCAACAGGGCTTTCTCAGCTTGATCAACAGCATTAGGTTCATCATACAACAACCCCAAAGCTCGAAAAAATGCTTCCACATTAGTCAGAATAGGATTTTCAGGTGTCAGAGAAAAAGCCCAATCCTGGGGATCGCCGCGCAGTAAGGAGATGACAATATTAACCTGCTGCACAGAGCTCCCCGATGAGTTAGGCTTCAAGGCAAGAAATAATTTACAATTATTGTTAAAATTCAAAAATTTAGCCCGATCCCCAGAAAACACATCAGGAGTAGGGATCTTTGGTTCAACAGCATGTGACTGAGTGAGATAGGTGGAAATTCCCCACACTTCAGCAGCGAGCTGCTCCACATGATCAGATAATTGTTTAATGTCCATTAGAGAAAAGTCCTCCTATGGCCCTAGGGAAAAAGAGGAAAAAATACATATAAAAAAAAAATTCTGACACTTTTTTTTTCAAGAATTCTTTCTTGCTTTCGAGTACCCTAGAATCTGCGGTATGACTGGTGATTCTGTTATGATTGGGTCACTGAGGAGGAAAACAAAACCAAGCTAAGTCACAGAAAACCAGAGAGGTTGGTAACTATGCAGATTGCAGACCCCTGATCCTAATCACACAAGTAACAGCAGCCGTGGAGCGTACCTACAATGATTCTAGACGCCTAGTCGCAGCCGGAAGACTAAATAAGCCTAAAGCAAGAAAAGGGGAAATCTAAACTGCCCCAGACCACACAAAAACTGAATAGAAAAAAACAAATCAAATGTGAACATTAGCAGAGAAAACTTAGCTTGAGAAGACAGGAACTGAGCTGGAAACCAAAGACCTCAGGAGGCAGGAAAAAATCACCAGCATGGGAATAGGGAGTCGGCTGTCTTAAATCCAGTCTGAGACTCCAAAGAACAATTATCCAATGGCAGAGCACTGGCTGCTATTTCTGGCCTCTCCTCCATAGGGAGAGCGCCGGAGCAATGAGTATCAATCATTGCTACATCCGGTTCTCTTGCTAACCTGTCTGTGCTGCATCTGCAGTCTCTGTGCATTCTCTAATGCTATCTGTCTCCACAGAGTATCAGTATCCTGATCTTCTTGGTTATATGTACAACCATCTGGGCGAAAGCCATCCCGCTCCGCCAACAGCCATCCGAGCCTGAGGACTGTGTCAAGGTCACTGGAGCCAGCTACTTACTAACTACCAGGATCCAGGACCCGACTCATTACGGGCTCTGCTGTTACTTCTGTTATCCCTTTTGGTCCCGCTGGGACAGCTGCCACGTGTCCGGGGTCTAACTGGGGGTACTATCTGTGTCCTCCGGGTATTCCATTCTGGTCCTGTCTGAGGGGCTTTACTACGGGTACCCGGGGCTCACTAGTCACGCCCCCTTCGGAGCCCCCCGGACTGTGGTCTCCCGAGGTTCCACTTTAAGAATAAAAAATGAATGTCTGCCTCTGCTTCAATTTGTTACAGCTACTTTCACACATCAGGTTTTTTCCAACAGGCAGGATCCGGCTATTTGTTAATTTGCTTCTCTCATTGAATTGTATTAGCACCGGATCGTACCGCATGGCCTTATGTTTCTTCCGGTTTTCGCCGGATCCGGCTAAATGTTTCATTCTGGCATCTGGAAAAAACACCTCTAGTAACGTTTTTTGTCTGCGGCGAAAAACCGGTCAGCGCCGGATTCGGCGCTTCCAGCTTTTTGCTACAATGCAAGTCTATGGGCGCCGGAATGTACCGGATCCAGAAAAAGACAGATCCTGCCATCGGATAAAGTTTTTTAAAGTCTGAGCATGCTCAGATCCAATTGGCCAGTCCCCCAGGAAACAGATATAAACAATGCCAGTGAGGCTAGATGGATCCAGCATAAAAATGGTTCCGTTTCATCTGTTTTCCACAATTTACGCCCGATCCGGTTTTTCTAAAAATAGCCGGATCCTGCCTGTAGGAAAAAACCTGTTGTGTGAAAGTAGCCTAAGAGTTCTGGCTCCTACAGACCAGTTAGATGCTCCTAATCAACTCATTGCCTGCATTAAAGCACATGTAAAGGGTCATGGAAGAAATGGCACTATAAAAATGAATAATAATAATAATAACAATAATAATTCAAGACAGCTGTCTTACATAGTCACCGTTATAAAAGACTCCTGTCCACAGACGCAGTTAATCAGTCAGACTCTAGCATCTCCAACATTGGCAAGACCAAAGAGCTTTATAAGGATGTCAGGTACAAGGTCATTGACGTGGACAAAGCACAACATTTTATTAACTGTCTAAGTTCTATTTTTACCAAGCTTCACAAGGCCAACAACTTGTCTCCTGGTATCATACATAGTATCTAATATTTTTGATGATTGAACAGATAATAATTAGTGTATATAAACAGTGATTCTTCAGATGTTGTATTAGTCAAGCTTGATGAAGACCCCGGAGTAGTCTCGAAAGCTTGCAATGTGTTACCATCTTTTCAGGTAGCCATTAAAAGGTATCAACCACTGAGGACTCAATTCCAAATATCCTCAAGGTCCTGTACATTCGACCTGAAGAAGAGGTCACTGAATGGACCTCGAGACGCATTGTCTCTGTATGTACCATAAATAAAGCACTGATATTGGAACCTATTTCTACAATCCACTGGATTTCCTCTATTTGATGGTTGAAATATAGCAGCACGGGAATCTGGTGTTTTTTTCCCTTTTGGGATCTCCTCCTTGAGTATTGGAAGCAGACACTGTCTGTCTACACCATCCTGCTGCAGCTTCATTGCATGTGACTTAGCGCATACATTAGTTGTGGCTTTACACAACTATTGAGGGTGAGTACCCTACACTATTTAATTTATATTCATTATATCTGCACTGGTAAGGCCCTATGGGTGCGCTGTTGTGGTTTCTTTTATCTTTAATTCCAAATATCCTTGAACAGGTACTACACACTAGTGCTAATTGGGTGTATAAATAAGCATGATATATTATGCTGCTTTCATTGTGGCTTTACACAACTATTGAGGGTGAGTACCCTACACTATTTAATTTATATTCATTATATCTGCACTGGTAAGGCCCTATGGGTGCGCTGTTGTGGTTTCTTTTATCTTTAATTCCAAATATCCTTGAACAGGTACTACACACTAGTGCTAATTGGGTGTATAAATAAGCATGATATATTATGCTGCTTTCATTTTGTGATTCCTCGATGACATATTACTGGAATTGCGTTTGTGTCATTGATCCTGTGACCCGCTGAAGAAAAGGCAGTTTTGTACTCTTTGGTCCTTTTTAGAAGCAGGTCACATTGCTGGTCATCCCCCTTCAGAGCTGGAGACATTCCTCAGGAGATCAGTTCTATCACTCTTCTGTTGTGTCAGTCCAAATGGCAACACTGTAGTATTTACAAGATACCCTGTGGCTTCCAAGATGTGACCTGGCCACAATGTATTGGTCCCAGCTGAAAAATAAAGCCTTGTTTAGACTTTTAAGAAAGCGGAATGTTTCACAAGATGCGTCTACTCATTTTCTACATTACTGAAGGCCTTTTTCAGTAAGGAAATACCTATCTATTTTAGGTGGAATCATCTGTTTCATCACCATGAAAGACATATTAAGATTTCTGTAAACTTTGCTTGAGAAAATAGCAATAAAAACATTAAAATATCTGAAGGTCGGAACATTGGAGATGTGAGTCTGACTGTGATAATGAATAGTATAGTAAGACACATGGTAAATAGAAAAACACAGATTATGCATTAAAAAAGTTTGAATGTTAAGATTAAATTTAAAGCAATGTTCAGATTACAATAATGATTGCTTGAAATACTTGTCTTGCCTGGAGCTCCCACCCCCCATAGTTTAAATCCTATATAACAAAGACTATTAAATTATTAAATGGCATTACAGAAAATGGATTGGACACGCGCTTGCTGTGTGATGGTATCAAGCATAGATAGATGCTCTGTAATTGTAAACTAGGTGAGATTAAATAGAAGATTGCATGATTATTGGTGATTGTCGCATCCAAGTTTTGAAACTTGTTTTGAAGTATCTTGATGCGAAAGATGCGTATTCTGGTTCAGCATAGGTGAATTTACTGCAATAGATGATTTTTCTTTTGCAACCTTGTCGGGTTTGATTTCTTCTGAGATTTAAGTATGTGCACATCAATTGCAAATGTGTTTGCCAATGGTGTAACGAATGGAAGCGAAGGCACAGGTTGTGAAGTTCACATTTGTTTTTTATTGATATTTTTGTGGAACCTCGAGACCACGGTCCGGGGGGCTCTGAAGAGGGCATAACTAAATGAGCCCCAGACACCCATAATAATAATAATAATAATAATAAATTTTATTTTTATAGCGCCGACATATTCCGCAGCACTTTACATTTCAGAGGGGATTTGTACAGACAATAGACATTACAGCATAACAATAATCACATACAGTAGATTATAACAAATAACAAGAGGAGTGAGGGCCCTGCTCGCAAGCTTACAGTCTATGAGGAAAGAGGAAGACACGAAAGGTGGGTGGTAACAGTTGCCCTGATTGTATGGACCAGCCATAATGTTAGGTGTGTGACAGTACGGGACAGTGCGTCCCCTCGAACAGGGACAAAATGGAATGCCTGGGGAACACAGGTGCTACCCCCAGTTAGACCTCGGACACGTGGCAGCTGTCCCAGCGGGCCAGACGGATAAACAGGATTAGCAGATATTGTTGAGCTGACTGGCGGATTCCGGGTACACGGGTAAAAGCTGGCACAGAAGGAGCTGGCGTTGTCCGAAGGTTTGGATGGCTGAATGGCGGGACGTGACGGCACTAGCATAGACAGAATGGACGTCATCCTGGACAGCCAAGCAACAGGTAACTGACAGCCTGTGGAGACAAACAGTGTAAGCTGAGAACTTGGCAGAATACTGCAGAGGCACAGACACAACAACAGTGAAAGCTGGCAACAGTAGATACTTGTTGCTCCGGCGCCCTCCCTATGGCGGAGGGGCCAGAAGTAGTAATCACTACCTTGCCATTGGTAAGAAGCAACTTTGAAAAATGTGCGCTGTCTCTGTGTTAGGCGTTGGGTTCCTGTTGCTGCACAGCGGGAATCCCGAGCCTTGCTTCCAGTGCTCTCCCATTCCTCTCCAGCCGCAGAGGAGGTTGCTCAGCAGACTCGTCGGTCCCAGCGCTCTGCCCACACTAGCTCCATGGGTTTGGTTGCTGCTGCCACCTCTGGTCCAGCTATAGCAACGCATGCTAGTCAGCAGCGAGCTACTCCAGGGACTAAGTCCTCCTTTCGGTCCACTAAGCATGTCCGTAGGGCGATCTCCCATTGGAGATCGGAAGTCACATGCTCAGGTCCTTCTCCAGCTCTAATTGGACCATCAGAAAGGTCAGGAAGGTCCCGGAAGGACGCGGCTATAAAAGGTTTGCATGGCTGCTCGGCCATGCACTAGTATAGACTGCATTACCAGACTATGAGGAGTGAGTGTTGCATGCAAGTATGAATATTTCTGGTGAATAACTCATTAAGAAACCCCTACCCTTGGTACGCATGTGTTCTGCAGCCTATCTTGTTAAGCGCCCAGGCTTAGGTGTATGTAGGAGCAGAGTCTGTGACTAACATCAGTGTCCACAGGTGGCTCTGCACACCACGGTGCACGTGCTCGACACTCAACCTTAGTCAGCAGCTATAGTGGCATCTGCAGGTGCGACACCGCACGCTCAGTAGGTCTAGAGGGACTCAGACCTTGTGTCCTTGGGGCTGAGTTCTGTGACCGCATACTGAGCGCTCTCTTACCGAGTGCTGTGATTTTTAACAGGCTCCGACATTTATGTTCAGGGGTGGCGCAGCTCTGTGTCGTAACAGAGTTCAATTCTGTTCACACTGGGTGACGTTAACCCATGTATGACCTCTTGTATATCACTTTATACTTCCGCCATAACTAAGCAATAGTTTACCACCCCTGCACGGTGAACCCCGGGCTGCGAACGCACCTTACTATTATTTTATTATTTGGTGCGTTCCGCCAGCCCTAACACTCTGTAAGAGACCAGGAGCACCCTCGTGACCTAGGCACTCTCCCCTGGGACCTGCTGGCAGCGCGCCAGGAAGCAGAGGGGAGGGAAGGAGCAGAAGCACACATACCACTTAGAATTATCACCAAAAAGTTCTATGTTCATCTTATCAGACCAGAAAATTTTATTTCTCATAGTCTGTGAGTTCTTCATGTGTTTTTTTTTAGCAAACTCTATGAGGGCTTTCATATGTCTGGCACTGAGGAGAAGCTTCTGTTGGGCCACTCTGCCATAAAGGCCCGACTAGGTGGAGGGCTGAAATTATAGTTGATTTTGTGGAACTTTCTCCCATTTCCCTGCTTCATCTCTGGGGCTCAACCACAATGATCTTGGGGTTCTTTTTTACCTCTCTCACCAAGGCTCTTCTCCCACAATTGCTCAGTTTGGCTGGAAGGCCAAGGTCTAGGAAGACTTCTGGTGGTCCCAAACTTCTTCCATTTAAGGATTATGGAGGCCACTTTGCTCTTAGGAACCTTGAGTACTGCAGAAATTCTTTTGTAACTTTGGCCAGATGTGTGCCTTGCCACAGTTCTGTCTCTGAGCTCCTTGGCCAGTTCCTTTGACCTCATGATTCTCATTTGGTCTGACATGCACTGTGAGCTGTGAGGTCTTATATAGACAGGTGTGTGCTTTTACAAATCAAGTCCTATCAGTTTAATTAAACACAGATGGACTCCAATAAAGGAGTAGAACCATATCAAGGAGGATCACAAGGAAATGGACAGCATGTGACTTAAATATGAGTGTCTGAGCAAAGGGTCTGAATACTTATGATCATGTGATAGTTCAGTTTTTCTTTTTTAATAAATTTGCAAAAATTTCTACATTTCTGTTTTTTTTCAGTCAAGATGGGGTGCAGAGTGTACATTAATGAGAAAAAAATAACTTTTTTGAATTTACCAAATGGATGCAATGAAACAAAGAGTGAAAAATGTAAAGGGGTCTGAATACTTTCCGCACCCATTGTACAATAGTGATGGATGACAAAAAAAAGTTATATTTAGATATGATGATCATCCCTTTTTTGTTGTTTTCATTAGAGATGAATGGATCAATTTGTGGATGATCATATTTTTGCGATTTCATGGAAATGCAAACATTTTGAGATTGCAAGGGGTTTGTATGTTCTCCCTGTGTTTGCCTGGGTTTCCTCCGGGTTCTCTGGTTTTCTCCCACACTCCAAATAAATACTGATGGGGAATATATATTGTGAGCCTCAATGGGGACAGTGATGATAATGTCTGTAAAGCGCTGTGGAATTAATATATAAGTGAGTAAAATAAATAAATACATTTGATACACGGTTCACAAAAAGAAAGAAAAACTTTCTGGCACCACTTCTCACTCTGCTCATGTGTCAGAGCAGGCAAATGTAATTTGCACTGCCACATGGGTTTCCTCACAACACCCTGAAGCTATGAAATCTTACAGATTATCATACCTTGTGCAGTGGTGGCCAGTATCTGGGCTAGCAGAGATCAGCAGTTCCCAGTGGAGCATGGTATGTACAGCAGAGTAGTTTTCCATTTCCAGTCACTGGGTATGTCTCTCTCTTCTGTAGAATGTAATTTCTTATGGTTAGCGGGGTCCTCCCTCTCCTGTAGAGTGTAAGCACATATGGCCATCAGGGTCCTGTCTCACTCTCTCGACAGTAAAGTGTAAGTTTCTATGGTGAGCAGGGTCCTGTCTCTCTCTCTCCTGTAAATTGTAAGCTCTTTTAGTCATCAGAGTCCTCTCTCTACTGTAGGTTAGTTTTACATGACCGTTTTCTGTCTATCACAGTTTGATAAGAGTTTGATCAGAGTGGGATACAATTTTCTTGGAAGTGTAGGGAAAAAAAGTTTGACCATTTGCTCCATTATGCAAGTCTGTGAAAATCAGATGCTTAGACTTGAATCGCCATGTGACATCTGATTCTCTGAGGCAAATTGTGCATACTGTGATTTTTTCTTAGGACCATTCCATCCGAAGAAAAAACAGATATGAACACATCCCCATACAATAACATGGGTAAGAGTGCTATCTGTTCAGACCATGGATAGCACTCGTCCGATTTAAATGGTCGTGTGCATGAGAGTATAGAGTGTAAGCTCTTATGATCTGCAGTGTCCAGTCTCTTTTTCTATCCTGTAGAGTGTAAGCTCTTATAGTCATCGGGGTCCTCTCTCTTCTGTTGTGTGTAAGCTCTTATGTTTAGCATGGTACACTCTCTTTCTTTCTCTTTTCTATTGTGCGTAAGTGTAAAGGGATATATTATGTCCTTGCTTTCTTACTCATCCCGGTACCGTATGCTCTGTTTGATGTAATATTTTATTGCGATTTGCGCTACTGTAAAATGTTCCATGTTGTATATATTTACTGTTGCTGCTATGTACATATTTACTATTGTAGGTGTTTAGTAAGTAGGGACAGTGTAGTACCCGTTTATAGTCACAAGATGGGGTACATTATAATTCCAGGTATAGCAGTGTACATAGTATGGTAGGAAATTAGCATAGGTCTTTCACAGAGTAAATAGTTAATGTAGGAAGGGTCAGCTGCAGCTAAGAGAGGGAGAACTCCCTCATAGGACACAGACGGGCCACGGTGCCCAAACCGCATGCACGGGCATAAGTGCCCAGGACTATAGCACAGACTTAAGTGTCTAGAATCATAGCAGTGACCACGCAACATTATGAAAAGTGAGGAACCCAGCCATCTGCAGTAAAATGCCAGGAAAGCAGCAAGACAGAACTACAGTGGGCTACAGCAGTGTGGTGCAGAAGCAGAAGGAAAGGCCAGGAGAGTATAGGGACGCAGGAGACTCCATGAAGTGGCAGGTTATCAATAAGAAAAATAAAGTCCAGCTCACCTGTTAAGACATCACGAGAATCGGAGCACGGAACCACCGTGTCAAGCCATGGAACATTGCACAATAGAAGAGAATCCGTCTCAACGATGAAGTGAAAAAAATCCAATTCTTTATTCACTTGAGAGTTTCAAGAATACAGGATAAAAGTATCAGCATAGATAGCAGCAAACAATGCGTTATCAACGCGTTTCAGGTGTCGCAGCACCCTTAGTTATGACACTTAGTCATGACTAAGGGTGCTGCGACACTTGAAACGCGTTGATAATGCATTGTTTGCTGCTATCTATGCTGATACTTTTATCCTCTATTCATGAAACTCTCAAGTGAATAAAGAATTGGATTTTTTTCACTTCATCGCTGAGCTGGATTCTCTTCTATTGCTCAGTGGCAGGTTATCGCAAGGGCTGATGCCCTTAGATCTGGGGTGAAACAGCTGAGGGAATACCCAAACCGCAGTGAGTGAAAGCAGAGAGGACGTTGCGTTACTGTTATAGGCGGTAGGTCTCCGTAATGTACTGAAGGCCATAGGAAGTACCACAGGAGAAGCTATGACAGTGCTGAAGGGCAGGTCACTTGCAAAGTGGCAAGTGACTTTGGGAACAGATGATCTGATGTCTGGGGTGAAACAGACAGAGGAGTGTCTAACCGTGACAGAGCTAAACAGGGAGGACACTGAGGAACCATATGAGATGGTCCAACCTGGGTACGTGCTGAGTGACAGTGAGAGAAGTACAGTGAAAGAGGAAGAGATGTGTAATATTGATCATGTGATTAATTCTGTGAAATACTTGGATGTTGCGAGAAATGAAAACTGTAAAGTTGTTCAGTTTCAAGTTGAAATGGACTGTGTCTCAATTCATGTGAAACCGTTTGCAACCAGCCTTCAGTGGCGCAGAAGAGATCCTGATGATGCTGGATCTGAAGTTACAGGCATGCTAACTAATGGACACTATGTTATGTGAGGAGAGGCCAGGGTGTGATGGAGCAGAAGTCCTCAGCCACGACTACCACCCTGGCCAAATCTTACATAAGCTCTTATGGTTAGCAAGGTTCTCTCTCCTTTCTTTATGTGTATTTTATAAACAATTACAAAGTTTCCAGTATTGAAATCTGCACAAATTTATTCTCTGCAAATTTGGGTAAACTTCGGCAAAGCCACCGAATTCAAATTTCAAAAGTTCTGCTCATCTGTAGTTTTCATCTGTAATATGTGTATTCAAGTGTTTTTGTTGTTTTTATTGGTTATTTTTTATGATGTCTGTGAGTTACATGTATTGTACAATATATTCCTGTACAGACTGTGTTATGTTGATAAATTCCACACCTTGGAGCTGGGGCATTGGGCTTCTTCATTAATGTGGTTCCCTCACTAGCAAAGCTGTGCTCATTTTTTAAAAAAATGGCTAAGCTGGAATAAAAGGGTATATTGCGAGTTGTGACATTCCAAACAGTTGAATGCCGAAAGACATTTTTTCTTTAATCACATGCTGTTCAATGAGATAGGTTTAGTTTTGAACACCAAGTAACAAAATGGAAGTATGGTAAAGGAGTTAAACTATTAATACCATTTATCATTGGGGCTCTTACCACTTGGCCAACCATTGATCACAAGAACAAGGGTCCTCTGAGTGCAGTGTAGTCACATATGAGCATTAGCACCACATTCAAGGAGTTCATAGTATCCCAAGATCTAGCCCACATCAAGGTTTCCATGTTGAGATATGTAGGTGAAAGTATACTTAAGAGAAATATTTTTACAAAAACAGGAAAACACATGTATCAAATTATGGGAGGAATAAGACAACACATCTTATCAGGCTGAACTATCTGAGCAAATTATTGCTGTCAGAGAGATAAACTCCAGGTCTAATTCAGTAATGATCACAGATAATTTTGGTTTGCTTTAGTTATAAATGACTCATGATAATTAGATGTCAAGATATGGTATTATTACTGACGGTTGGAAAAAAGCAGTAAATGTACATTTCTACACAAAATGTTTGAAAAAAATCCAAATTTTCTTGGCTATGGAAAAAGAAATAACAGTAAACTTGACAGAGAAGGAAATATATCAGCAATGGTATTACGTGCTTTAGTAAAGTATTTATAGCAGATTGGATGAATAATTCTGGTAATATACCTTTCATGAACATGCACAAAATATTGTTATTTGTATATTTTATTTCTCAGTGAGTATTGTATGGCCTACAAGTCTTTCTAAGTTTCCTAAAGAAGAAACTTTACCCCTAGATCCCCCATCATAGACCTTAAACCCTTGCAACCGGTCTCCTACTTTGCAGTGCAGAAACAAGAATTCTGAAACAGATGTAGGCTAATAGAGGTCCTGGTCTAGCCTTATATCCTAAGCCATGTGGCAAGGCTATTTAAGTGGACCTTTCAGCAAATATTTTATTATAAACAAAGTACCTCCTCCAATTGTCTCTGTTCTGTTGATTTTGGAATAGGTTTGCTTTTTCTTCTGTGCCCTTCCATTCCATAGTTATGACCCCCAAGGCTAATGTAGAAACTTTTCCCTTCAATCGATTGGTCGCTTACCAGAGAACTTATTTGTGGGTGTTTGCT
The DNA here is from genome assembly GCF_039654945.1 of Dendrobates tinctorius. Taxonomy (NCBI): domain Eukaryota; kingdom Metazoa; phylum Chordata; class Amphibia; order Anura; family Dendrobatidae; genus Dendrobates; species Dendrobates tinctorius. Next base: position 14,619,816 of record NW_027361749.1, read on the forward strand.
TTTTCTGCTCAAATGCTGGCCAATCAAAACACGGCTGCACACACACAAGTTCTTTGCTACTCACCCAGTTGGTTGGCACTTGAGGCCCTGATCTCATCCTCTGTGAAGAGGCTTTTTGCATGTGAAATACGGCAGGTTTAATATAATACATGATAAAAAAACTGCTGTCATACCTTCGGCATATTTTGGGCACCAATATAAGAACTTGGTAAGTGTGCTAATGTTATAGCAGGCAGTTAGATAGTTGATATGTTTCTCAAGCAGTGTCAGTCAGAAATCAGGAACAAGTACACTGACAAGCAAAAGGGTAACAATGTTTTGAACTTTTGATTTTCATGATTCATATCTCACAATACACTACAACTTTGAACATGAGACTACCATCATTTTATAGACAATCATCTTGGATGTCTTATACATAAATTTGACTTGCAATTATTTAGTATATGTGACAACACAGCATTTATTCTTATTTATGTCAGAGGTATATTCCAGTAAATCAGGAGACATGGGCCACTGTTCATATGAACCTGAAAGTTGACTCTTGAATTGGTATTTGTTGTAACTTTATTGTGCTGCTATCCATGGAAGACAGGAGCACAGGGTAATTGAACAAAGAATGTTTGCTAAAATGTTGATTAGCCATTGTATTAGTCCATTCAGCTTATTGACCTGCAAACATTGAAGGATAAATTATGCAAATTGATAGCATACTCGAACAATGAGAGCTGACCTCATCCACCTTTCTCCATGCCCTGTGTATGATGGCCTGAAGGACAGTTATGAACTGTAAAAGGGGTATCTGCCTCTGTTCCCAGTGAGATTCTACAATATGGCAGCTTAAGGGATCTAGCTGGAGGAGTACATATCTGCTCCAAGCGCCAATGACCATCAATGAACCCTCAAAGATGTTTGGAGAATCCAGGGTGAGACAATCAGATCGCCTGGCCCCATAGAGATGTTCAGAGGAGCCAGGTTGGGGTAATCAGGTCACCTGGCCATGTACCTCAATGGACTGTCAACTTCTTAAACTTTCGTCCGCGCTGTCCAATTGATGAAATTCCAGAAGGTTAATAAAGTTTGACAGTGGTTTATTCTATGTGTTTCAAGGTTTTTTACAACCTCTTCTTCAGGAAATACCACATGAAGCATACATAGGTGCTGCATTAAGTACACACAGATTAAAAAAAAAAAAAAAATGAGCTCCAAACAGTCAGATGACAGTCAGATGACACATGTCAAAGTTCATAGTTAGCAGACAGTATAAAAATTCATAGTAATAGTTAGGAGCTGTTCTTATATTGACATGTCTATTTTTATTTCACAGGTTGTTGAACAAAAGGAAAAAAAAATATATGGAAAATTAAAAAAACACATATATACTGAGCAAGAAAAGCAAATCTCGGACACGAACTCTTAAAGATATGCCTCAGCTTCCTCCAGATCTGCTGCCTGACAATTAGACCACTCAGCTATACTAACAAGTTCCTGCAAGCGTATTCAATGTGGAAGAGACATATGTTGAAATAAACCAATTGTTAAAAATTAAATTGTAAGGCCGGGATCACACACAGCGAGATACGGCCGAGTCTTGCAGGATAAAACCAAGCTCTGGCACTGGCACTCCGGAGCGCAGCGTGCAGCTCCATGTATTGCTGTGTGGCTGCACGCTCCGCTCCAGAGTGCCGGCGCCAGAGCTTGGTTTTAACCTGCGAGACTCGGCCGTATCTCGCTGTGTGTGATCCCGGCCTAAGGATCTAAATTTTAATCAATTAAAAATAAATGTTTTATTAATAAAAAATATAGAATATATATATTTTTTAAAAACCTAGGTTTGGCTTATTATTCCTATTTAATGATGAATTAGAATAAAGGGGAAAAAAAAGGGAATCACTCATCTGCCAAAGCTCAGTGGCAGAGTGGGAAGGACAATGTGCTTCACACCTGCAATATTGCAAACACCTTCAGGATTGTACCACAGGAGGAGCACACAGCACTTCTCCAAACACCACATGGCTGTTCAATACTCCTGCACAGAGTCAGATTATACAGTGACCAGTGCTGCAGTGCTTCCTAAACTTGTCATTACCTCCTCTCTGTGGGAGCCCACCAAAAGCAGGGTGCCACTGTTGGGGGTAGTTGGCCCTGGAAGTCCCGAAGTTGCAGATGCCAGAGGAAGGGTGGGCCTTTGTAATTTGAACCATCATGTGTATTTGCAAGGACTGTTTTATATGTTATTGTCTGTTGGTGGTTCAATAACGTAATGCACCACTGTTGAGCCTTCACCCGGTGTTGTCTGAGTAGTCTTTTGCCTGTTTGGAAGGAGAGCGGGTGTTCAGTGGGATGAGCCCTGGTCCATGTGGTCTTTCTAAAGACAGCCGGGCTAACGAATGAGAACATCCTTGTGTCTACAAAGCATATTCTTATGCAGATTCTTGTCATGTCACTGCATTGTTACTGTTTTGCTCCTTAAAAATATGAATTTATTTATTTTTTTGGTATTTTATAAAATCCGCATTGACTTTCAACACTGCCTGAATCCTTCTGCGCATGTTCTTGATCATATTAAAGTATGTCTTGACTGAAATCTAATCTCAGATCTCTTCTACACATTCCCAAAGTTGGAGCATAGTGGTCGCATCACATGTGTATGTATACAGCTTTTTCTTAAATCCTTTCCACAAGTGTTCGATTGAGTTGAGGTTTGAGGACTGTGGGGACCCATCCAGCACCTGCACTTCATTGCCATTGAACCATTTCTTTTTCCAATCTCGACATATGTTCCTGGCCATTGTCCTGCTTGAACACTATGTCATCCTTTTCATACCTGTAGTATTTGAGTGAACGAAATAACTCATCTTGTAGTATACTCACATATAGCTCAGCATGGAGACCACCATCAATCATGGTCAAGTATCCAATGCCTTAGGCTGTGAAACAACCCCATATCATCAGGCTTCCTACACCTTCAATTTCTTGATCGATTAGCCTCTTTTCCCCTTCTGACTCATTTGCACCAATCAGAGCCTAGTCTATTGACTTTTGGCTCATCCATTTCCAATCTTCTACTGTCCACTTTTCGTATATTGTAAACTTAAACTGACGCTTCTTATGACAATATTGAAATCGAGGCTTCTTCACCTTTTTTTGGGCCACCATTCCAGACTTATGTACTGTGCAGTGCATGGTGCTTGTACGGATGTCTGTGATCTCACTATTACGAAGCATACAAGTCACCTCCATTGCCATGTTTATGACGCCAGAACTGATAGACCCTGGAATGAGCCAACTTGTTGACTTCAGTATTTTACCAGTATGTCCACCTCTTAGCTTTTGAATGGATGGATGAACTTCATTTTGTATTCTTCCAACTGTCATGACACTCACATGATGCAGTTTAGCAATTTTCTTGGCCAAGAGAAAGTCATCGATGAGCTGGATTATGCTGCTTCTTTTATCTTGGGAAATCTTCATGACTGCTTCTCAATTCGACCCAGTGGCCTTTTGCTTGGGAATCAATGCAATAACACACTGAACTATTAGGCAATGTGAGCACAGGTTGTAATTTGTAGTTTAGGGGAAGAAAAAGATTTTTCCACCACCAGAAGCAAAATGGTAACAATGCGGTGACATGACAAAAATCTGAATAATCATATGCTAAATAGTTGCAAGTCAAATGTATGTATGAGATAGCCAAGATGATTGTCTATAAAATGATGGTAGTCTCAAGTTCAACGCAGTAGTGGATGGTGAGACATGGAACCTGAAAGTCAAAAGTTCCAAACATTGTTACCCTTTTGTTTGTCAGTGTAATTGTAAGGGTATATGCACACGAAGTATTTGCTGCAGACATTTTTGCATCAAAAAAGCGTTTCTTGGCAGAAAAAACGCTGCATAAAAAACATTATTTGTAAGTTTTTGATGCATTTTTTAATGTATTTTTTTGCCTATTCATGAGGCAACATTCACACGTTCAGTATTTGGGGAGTCTTTGCTTCAGTATCTGTAAGCCAAAACCAGAGGTGGGTGATAAATACAGAAGTGGAGATGTGTTTCTATTAGACTTTTCCTCTGATTGTTCCACTCCTGGTTTTGACTTACAAATACTGATGTAAAATAAGGCCAAATGCTGTGAACATGGCCAAAGAATGGTCATGTTACAGATTGAAACTGCTTCAAATCTGGAAACACAAAAAACAGCTTCATGTGCTTAAGATCTCAGAAAATATCTTTGTTAGGACAGTAGAATGCTGCATTTTTTCACAGCAAAAACGAGTGAGAAAAAAGTGGGTAAAAGCTTGACGTTTGAACATCCCATTAGGTTACATTCACATGTTGTGTTTTGCAGTGGTTTTTTTCAGCAGCCAAAATCTGCTGGCTTGGCAGTAAAAATGATGTGTTAAAAAAGCTTGGTGATCAGTTTTTTTGCAGCGTTTTTTGTAGCGTTTGTTGACACTTTTTTGGTGCAAATTACCTGTATGATTCGTATACAGTACATGCCTAATAAACTTAGTTTTATTCACCAAAAACGCTGCAAAAAAGCAATTAAATGCTGAAAGCATAAACAGACTGCAGGTTTCAAAAACACAATATGTAGGAAAAAAAACAAACTCGTGCAATCTTAATAAACACCCTGGAGAATACTCACCTTTTTAGACCTCTGTAAAAGAATTACTTGGCTTAACATATGATAAAGACATAAGCTGCATAATTTGTATCTTATTCCACTACTGATAGCAAAAATACATTGCAAAAATGTTCATAACAGACGCATGCAAAATTTAATGAAATCATTATGACTACATATATCAAATTATTAGCAATATACAAACGTGAACATTGGTATCTAGTGTTTTCTCTTTCTTTATCTATCCATGTTTTTTCCTACGTTACATTTATATTATGCACGTGAGGCTCTGTGTCCACCATCCACCTCAGCACACACCTAGGTAGAGCAGCCACAATAACAGCTTTTTCCTAATGGCGGCCTGGCGACACCAGAGTGTTCTGTCTTACAGATTGACGAGCCCTCTGCTGCCGATTTACAGTTACATGGCAGCCACTCTGGAGCCGAAACACATCTGGAGCAGAGTAAACTCAGGGATGCCGGGGCCAGTCTTGGCTGTAGTCTTAAATGAGAGCAGCTGATGAAAGCCAACACTACCTCCCAGAGCCCTTTCCAATCCCTTGGCCCATTTACTAATGTAAACAAAGATGGTAGAAACACACAATGACCTTATGCTGCAATGTTGACACGACTCCTATCACTCCAGGACCAGAGCAAAAAGAACATTAGTAATTAATTTTATCTGATCACATCTCATGTTTCAGGTTGTCTGTCATTGCAGTGTATTCACAGCATTACATTATTTCTGAAATCTACATTACTGACCAGGGGCTTTCAGCGAAGTTTAGAAAGTATTAGTAAAATGCTTCTGCAATAAAATGCAGTATTTAGCTTTACAATCTTCATAAAAAAACATTTTTTATCAGTTTCCTATATATAGGCAAAAAAATATATAAAGTGCTCTCAGTGAGAGAAACAAAATAGGAATCTTGTGGGTATGTCATATCAGCCTGATGAAGGGACATAAGCAGTCCCGAAAGCTTGCTTTGTAACAACATTCACTATTATTTGTTAGCCATTAAAAGGTATCATACCCACAAGATTCCTATTTTGTTTCTCTCACTGAGAGCACTTTATATATTTTTTTCTACTGGCTAACACGGTACCAAACCACTTTTTTCGTTTTACTATATATAGGCAGTAATAAAAAATGTTTCACACCAAATTTTTCATCTAACATAATCGCATCATCTTTTTTTTTTATCATATAATATCAACTTTTTTTCATTTATATGGCATTTCCTCTTTTTCTTACCTATACTGTTTAAGGGCTCTTTCACAGGTCAATGCTTCTGGTATGTGTGGTGACAATTTTCACATGTACCTGAGAAACTTGCACACGTAGACGCATTCAAGTGAATGGGTCTGCGCACATGTGTGTTTCCACGGACCATGTATCCATGGGCAAAACACTCTGACATATCCGTTTTTTATCAGCAGCACTGGCTGTTAAATATCGCGTACACGTGCACACTGAGGACACACAGATGAAATCCGAGTGTCATCAGTGTGACAGGTACCAGCCACTGGGAATTAGCGGTACTGTTTGAACGTTTCCCTGGCGCCGGGTGCTGAAGACAGCTCACATCATTGTCCCCTGCTCGGGCAGCGTTCAGCGAGATCAGAGGACAACGCTTAGGCCGGAGTCACACTGGCGAGGAATACGGGAGAGTGAGAGGCGCTAAAAGCACGCATTAGACACGGACAAATGATTCTCTATGGGGTCACTCGCACCAGGCATATATTTCTCCTCCGTATCCTACGCTCCGTGCCACTCGCAGCATGCTGCGATTGTCAGCGTACTACGCCCGTAGTACGCCAATGCAAGTCTATGGGTGCACAAAAAATACGCATTACACACGGAACACACGTGTGACCTGCGAGCAATACGCAGGTCTTTTGGCTGGTGAACAGGAAATGGGCCAATCCATCATCAGGAAGCCTAGACATGCAAATGAGCTCAAAAAGCGCTCCAGACATCCAGGAAGTACGCCTCCACGGAGTACAGCAGCAGCATGGCGTCCACATATATTAATGTAGAGATGCTAATTGTGCTGGTGCAGGAGCGTCCAGAAATATGGGACCCACGCGACGCAAACTATGCGAACCGCTCAAGAAAGGAGGCGTCATGGAGGCGCATCTGTCACTAGATGTACCATGACTTTGGTGACAGACCACGTGATGAGCAGCATAAAATTCGTAAGTGCAACCATAAAAATATAATTAACGTTAGCGCGCGCTATAAAATGAATCTACAATCAGCCCCCCCCTTCCTGTGCATGTACTTTTATTAGCCTCATGAGGCCGTTACATTAGGATGTGACACGTGGCTTCACACAGCCATAATTAGGGGTTAGGCCACAAGCTCTTCATCCTCCTAGCCACTAAAATTAGTTTCAGGGGAGCTAATGAGACCCTGGGTATCAGCCCAATTACATATGCCACCATGGGTAGAACGCACACCCCATAAGGCCCCATGCCTAGACTACTGTTTGAAAATGTGACCTCTCAAATATGTGATTTTGACAATCTTTCCTGTCACATTGCAGTGGAAGATGTGATGAAACGGTGGAGAAGCATCCGGGACCAGTACCGCCGGGAACGCCAGCAGCGGTCCAGGAGTGGGGATGCTGGCCATGTCAAGCGCAAATATATCTATTATGACCGGCTGAACTTCCTCGCCCCAATTCTGGCTCTGAGACCGTAAGTACATACCTCACACCACATGACACAAAAACATTACACAAATACTTTACAGGGACAAAAATATTGATGTATTTTTGCCTCTGTTCTATTTCATAACAGAAATCAATCCAACCTTACGGATCGAGGAACGGCCTCAGAGGCAGAGCCCATTATAGATCCTGTAGGGGATGAGGTGGCTGGCCCATCTTCTCCCCCTACAAGAAGGATGGCTGAAGAGGAGGCATCACCAGAACACACAATGGCTGCCCGACACAACACACCACCAGGACAGTCTGCAGCTGCAACCTCACCCATCCTGGAAGAGATGGGCAACTTGAGCAGCAGCCCAACTGCCCAGATCAGGCCCTCCCCACAGGCTGCTCTTGCATCACGGCGAATAAGAAGAAGGCGCCAGGTCGCCATTCAAGAGAGCCGGACCCATGTGGACACTGGGGTGCTGAATTACTTGTCCAGAGTCACTACAGATGATGGTGAGGAGGCCTATGCACGTAGCCTCACCCTTTATCTCCGTGCCCTTACCCGTGAGGTCAGGCTCCGTATTAGGGGGTGTATTCAGATCCTGCTTGATGCAAGCACCCCCCCAATACCCCATATGAGGTGTTTGAATTTCTGGAGAGGTGGCAGCTCTCACCAAGAAATTTAATGCGCATGAGACCATCCACACAGATGCTTGCTCAAGCAGGGTCTGAACAGCCCCTAATACGTGGGCCAACACCTCAACCCCTTCCTCCCCCTACCCATCCTTCTATTCCGCAGCCCCAAATGTCTTCATCAAGCCAACCCCACCAATATGGCCACTTGTACCCACCCAGTGTTGGAGGCTGGTCCCAACCTGGTTGGGGACGATCTGGCTATCTTGGTGGGTATGAGCCACGGGCCTACCAGAGCCAACAAGAAGCCCCTCACCATCATCATTATTACTCTGGGCAGTATCACCAACAGGCCCAGGAGGCTGGACAACAACAGCATCATGGGCAACAGTATGGCCCCACACAGGGCGATGTTGGCCACAATGTCCAGCAGCACCCACAGGCTGTTCCTCTCCGTTCCCCTTCCCCTACATATGAGGATTTATGACTCAAAAATTTGGAGATGTCCAGTTACATGTAACTGGTGCTTCTAATATAGACAAAAAAACAGGTGTTCTCCTTCACCAACATTTAGAACATAATTTAATACTCACATTTTTAAACAATGTTTTCCAAACATATGAAACAATCCATCATGACAGGCAACGCTACCTCACGCCTTTCACACAGATATTACATGTGTGTATAAAAGAGAATATTTAAATGCGCTATACTGTTACCTGAAAGGATGAAAATACACTAATCACTTGCTAATGCATAGGAAAGGCGTGCTTGCCTTTAGTTAAGTAGTCAACTTTGTTATTAGCATTCTCTAGTAAACCAATTTGAGGCGACCAGCATTCACAATATCACACTCTCTCAATGTCTTAACAAGTGAGTTTTGTATTTTCATCCTTTCCAGTATAGCATGCTTAAATATTGTCTGTTCTACAGACAGGTAATATCTGTGTGAAAGCTGTGAGGTAGCCTTGCCTGTCATGGTGAAATCTTTCTATGATTGGATAACATTATGAGGAAATGTGAGTGTTATCTTATTGACTTTATTTAGGTGATGGAGCTCACCCTTTGTTGCCTAATCAAGGTTAATGTAGGCATGCAGCAATGTTGTAATTGCATAATGTTTGTTGCAGCTTTTTTCTGTAATGTTAATGTTACACCAAGTTAAAGAAGGCCCAAAGGGTCATTTTGGCCATTGCCAAATTTGTGTTATGGCAAAATTATGTTTGCCTTTAAGCAAAACCAAAAAAAAAAGGCAAAACTAAAAATTTGTCTACTCTAGTTAACGTCTCTGTGTGATTTCTCACTATCCCTCACAACATACTAACAGACACCAACCAATGCAAAGAAACACTAATAGAATCATAAAAAGGCTTGAGTAATATATATTTAGACACACTTTGAAAAAAAGAAAATTATAACATAGACACAGCATTCTCTTGCCAAGAAGTTGCCCCCTCAGGTGAGATAAAGTAATTCGTGAATATATCACGCACTTTGAGGCCAGAGAGCGGTCTACGTTGAGGGATGATAGGTGGTCTCACCCTGCGCACATTGTCCGGCCTACGCACAACACCATCAGAGGAGGAACAATCATGTATCCTGGTGAAGTTATGCAGAACAACACAGGCTTTGACAACTTCATTCACATTTTGCTCACTTAACTGAATGGCAGACTGGAGTACCCGCTATTTGGCACAAAGAATCCCAAAGGAACACTCCACCAGTCGCCTAGCACGTGATAGGCGCAAGTTAAAAATTCTGCGCCTGTGGTCAAGGTTGCGCCGGGGATATGGCCTCATGACATTACGTGATAACTGAAAGGCCTCATCTGCCACAAGGACATAAGGGACTGATTGTTCGGGGGAGCCTGGTAGCTGGCGTGGTGGTGGTAGATCCAACTGGTTGGTGCGTAGCCGCCGACCCATTATGGAAGTATTGAAGACTCTAGAGTCTCCCGTCCTTCCATAGGCCCCAATGTCAACAATTATAAACTTGTATTGAGGGTCTACCAGAGCCAACAATACAACAGAAAAGTATTGCTTATAATTGAAGAATTGGGAGCCTGAGTTTGGCGGCTTACGCACCCTGATATGTTTGCCATCCAGGGCCCCAATACAATTTGGAAACTGGCAGTCCTCCTCAAAGTCCCTTGAAATCCTTAACCAGTCTTCCATCCTGGGCTCGGGTAGGACCACCTGATGGAGTCTTGTCCAGATTTGTGCACATGTAGACCTCACTATGCCTGAAATGGTTGACTTTCCAATGAGAAACTCATGGTGGAGGGCGGCATAAGACAGGCCAGTGGACAGGAAGCTGTAGAACAACAGAAATAGTACAGGTTAGAATGGCTAAAGTAAAAAAAAATCAGTTACATGCCTACCAAACTTGGTAGGAAATGAGAGAGAACAACACACACATATTTGGTGGCACAATGACTAAGTGATATGCAGTACAAATTAGATGTAACATTCTGCTGTGTCAGGTGAAACATATTTTGAGTAAGATGAGGGTATTAAACTTTGTCCAAGAAGGCCAAAAAACATAAATTAACACACACATTATGAACATAGAGAATGTGGTCGTGGAGTACATACCGTATTGTGAGTAGAAGTCGCTCCTCTGCAGATAAGGCTTTGCGCATCCTAGTGTCCTGAAAGGTGATCCCAGGGCGCACTGTCTCCAAGAGGCGATCAAATGTGGAAATGCTCATTCGACAGTACTGGAAAAATTTGTCCGGATGCTCCCGCAGAGACGAATAGAGGCGGTGAAAATGACCTCTTGTGAGTCGTTGCCTCAAAAGTGGATGTACCCACATGCGTCTCCTCCTCCGCGGATCCACTATCACAGGATATGGTTGCCCAAAGCGCCGTGACAAAAGCCAGGTAAAGAGAACCTGCTCGGTTGTATTGAATGTCAGACCCTCTGCCATGCTGCACAAAGAACACCAACACACCTCGTGAAAGCAAGGTGAGAAATGTACAGAATGTAGGCAGCCACCTGTTTCTGAGTGTCTAAATAGGGTGCAGGCTAATGATTTAAATTGTTTGCAGGCCTCAAAACCGTTAAATGTCCATTTTGCAAGGCTGCGAGAAAATCTCGCCATACGAATTGCATACGGATTACATACGGATACACACATGTGCAAAATATGCGACCTCACCTTGCTTACGGATGACCTACGGACCACTATTTAGTTGTCATTGATCCGTATTACGCATGTAAAATACTGACCGTATTTTGCTCAGGTTAGTGTGACTCCAGCCTTAGAGTTAAAGCCCTTTTACATTTAGCGATGCACCAGCTATCCCGATCACGATACGACCCGGTCAGGATCGCTGGTACATCGCTAAATGATCGCTAGTGAGCTGCCACACAGGCAGATTTCACAGCGATGCAGCAGCGATACAGCGGACGATACTTACCTTTCAGATGCGGCGATGAAGACGTCCTCCCATCCACGTCCACACATCGGCGCCACAGGAAGCCCAGCAGGAAGCGCCCGACGAGAAATGGAGCCAGCCGATCTCGCGCGATCAGCGACAGACAGCGGGGGAGCCGGTCGGAGGTAAGTATCACACATAGCGATATCGCTAGCAATATCGCTATAATGTCACAAAATCGGTGACGTTATAGCGATATTGCTAGCGATATCGCTATGTGTAAAACCCCCTTTAGGGTCTCGTCACACCAAACGATGCACCAACAATCCCTACAACGATACGACCTGGTCAGGATCGCTTGTGCATCGCTACATGATCACTAGTGAGCTGTCAAACAGGCAGATCTCACTAGCGATCAGGACCAGCGAGGACCTTGGTATCCAAAGTAGATATCGGGTAACCAAGCACACGCAGCACTTTTTTACCCGCTGTTTACCTTGGATACCAGCTCCCAGCGTGAACCTACAGCGCTGGGAGCTCGCTGATCATTGGTCTCCTGCTGCCACATGCAGCGATGCGTGCTGGCCAGCGGGAGACCAATGATAAAAAAATGGCCAAGGACATTCCTGCACGATCAGCAATGCCAGGTGGGGGGGCGGTCGCTCATGCGTGCCACACACAGCGAGATCACTAGCGAGATCGCTGATGCGTCACAAAATCAGCGATCTCGCTATGTGTGACGGGCCCCTTATATTCAACTGATAAAAGTGAGAGAGGGCGGTGGCTGATGGGAGTATTCATCAGCCTGTGCCTGCACTATAAATAGATAAATGAAAAAAAACTGACATGGGTTCCCCTACATTTTTGATAAACTCGCCAGATAAAACTCAGCTGTCAGCTTACGCAAGGCTGGTTATCAAGAATAGAGGGGTTCCCAAGCTGTTTTTTAAAATTATTTAAATAAATCTATTCAAGTCAATGCAAGAAAGCGGACGGCACCGCTGTTACCGTGCTAAGGTCCGTGGCTGGCAGCTGGCGGAGAGCTCACGTCCAGGACTCCCGGGTGCTTGACCTCGTAGCAAGACGATTGTAGTTTCCAAGAGAAAAAGGTCGCACTCTGCGGGATAATGATGAATGTTTATTTGCACTGAATTACATGTCACGTCGGAGATGTGAAGGAGAGTGTGTCAAATGGCTGACTACGGCCGTTTCACGCTACTCGAGCGCTTCCACGGGTCCAAATAAATCTATAATAATAAATGCCCTAAGCAGCTTCCGGTTGTAACAACTTCCGTCCAGTTGTAACCGGTGACGTCACCGCACGCCTCTTTCCATGTTAACCCTCAACACACACACTCCTCTCACCTTTCACCATCTCCACTCACGTCCACTCACTCTTTCACTCCACATACGACCCTTTCTCTCACTCCGTCTCTCATACTCACGCCGTCATCACCGCTGATCCACGATCCCCGCCATCCTGGATCCAGACGTCCTCCACGCCGGCGACATGTTCCTGCGGCGACGCCATTTTGGATCGGCGAAATCCCGCGATAGTCAAGATGGCATCACCGCAAGAACATGTCGCCGGCATGGAGGATGTCGGGATCCAAAATGGCGTCGGCGAAATCTCGCGAGATTTCGCCGACGCCATTTTGGATCCCGACCGCATCCACGCCGGCGACATGTTCCTGCGGCGACGCTATTTTGGATCGGCGAAATCCCGCGATAGTCAAGATGGCGTCGCCGCAAGAACATGTCGCCGGCGAGGACGACGTCGGGATCCAAAATGGCGTCGGCGAAAACTCGTGAGATTTCGCTGATGCCATTTTGGATCCCGACGTCGTCCACGACGGCGACATGTTCTTCCGGCGACGCCATCTTGAATATCGCGGGATTTCACGATACTCAAGATGGCGTCGCCGGAAGAACATGTTGCCGGCGTGGACAACGTCTGGATCCAGGATGGCGCCGGCGGAAGAAGATGTCGGGGATCGTGTAGCAGCGGCGATGACGGCGTGAGTATGAGAGACGGAGTGAGAGAAGGGGTCGAATGTGGAGTGAAAGAGTGAGTGGAGATGGTGAAAGGTGAGAGGAGTGTGTGTGTTGAGGGTTAACATGGCAAGAGGTGTGATGCTATGGCATCCTCCCGATGCGATAGCATCGGGCCATAATCTAGTAATTAAATAAACGGCGTGAGGTCCCCATTATTTATGACAACTAGCCTTGTTAAAGCAGACAGCTGGGTGCTGGTATTCTCAGGCTAGTAAGGGGAAAAAGAAAACCAAGGTAGCAACAAGAAAATGACCCCTAAATCTTTACTTTTTATTCAATGATTAAAACCTAGACAATCCCAGTTCATAGGGTACAGGGTGATAATTAGCAAAAACACTAGACAGAGACTAATAAATACTCAGGGCCACTGCACTCGCCCTAATAGGCCCTAACAAGTCCCTTCCTGGCCGCGGAGGTTGGCACCCTAGTTGTTGATGATGTGGCGCCCCCGCTCAACGTCGGTGACCCTAAAACACCCTGAAAAACCCTACTCCACGACGAGGATACACAGAAAAAACACAAACACATAATAAACACCCGAAAATAACCCCTGGTGGAGAGACTATATGTCATCTCTTAAGGTGCAAACTTATCTCGTAATAGGGTCGTGGGCATATAAGCCCACCCTAATTTTATCTCGTAGTAAAAAATGCTTTGTCTTGCAGCTTTCAATGACTTATCTTGTAGTAAAAAAGGCTTATGCTGCATACAATGATAGACCGAATATAGCCCCAAAAGAAAAAATGTTTACACAGAAAAAATGCAAAATGCAACCATAGTAATGCACAATCAATGCACTTCAGGTAAATAACCACAGAAAATCCACCAGATGGAAATTAATGGCATAGTGACATGTAAATGGAGTAAAAACGCTGATTAAGCATAGGTAATGGACATAATAGTCCTAACTGTAAACAGGGACGGCAGTAAAGGCACTCCCTAAATTGCAGGGTGCCCTAATAACCAGAAAACGATTTTGCCATCCATCAGTCTGTCAGCGTTAAAAACATTGATACTTATCAGCCATCAGATGATATGAGGCCCAGATACCTGCATCGGGAACCCAGATGCACAACACATGCATGGAGAACCCAACAAACAGGTTCTCCATGCATGTGGTGTAACTGTCACATAGCCGTGACATATGCAGCTGTGGCAACAAACAGCTGATTATCAGAAGCGCTCCAGGTATCTAGGTTTCCTGATGCAGCTATTTGGTAAGTGCTATAGCTATTCAGATAAGGACTCATCCGAAGCTCTTCGCTAATCCCTAGTCATGATTTATTATCATTTAGCAATTACTGTATTTTACGCATTATAAGACGCACTTTTTTTCCTCCAAATTTGGGGGGGAAATGGAGGTACATCTTATAATGTGCATATATCTTGCCGGTACCGTTACTGCAGGCTGGGATGAGGGGGTGCCCAGCGGTGCTCCAGATGCCCCCGACAGTGCTGCTGGGGTGCCCGGCGGAGGTGGTGGGGTGTCCAGCGCTGCTGGGGTCTCAGCGCTGAAATATCATCGCCCGAGATCTTGATGCCAAGATCTCCATCTACGCATGCGCCACCCCCGATGGCCATGTTCCCAGAGTCCACCGCACAGGAAACGACAGAACTGAGGGGGGCTCTGGCCACAAAATGTCGGCAGAGCCCCCCACAGTACCGGAGACCCCAGCAGCCCTGTTGGAGACCTGAGCAGCAGTGCCGGACACCTCAGCAGCACCGCCGGGGACACTCGCAGCAGCGGACACCCACAGCACCAGACACCTGCAGCGGTGCATTGCACATCGGACACCCCCTAATCCCAGCCGGCAGCCTGCAGCATCACCCCACTCCTGCCTCCTCCAGCAGCAACTCTGAGACCCCGCTTCACCGCAGCCACCACCCCCGATAAGCAATAAGAAATGTGGATTATAAGAAGAACCACCATTTTATTTAAAAAAAAATTCCTATTTTTCTCCTCAAAATTTGGTGTGCGTCTTATAATCCCAAAAATACGGTATTATTGATTGAGTCCAATGTCCCTCCCTTTTTTCCTTGCACCTTTCTTAAATTTTAACGTTATGTTTTACTATGCCATCAATAAAATAAAATTCTTTTAATTTTAGTCATATTCTGTTTGAGTCACTCCCTTCTCCTATAGTTAATATACACCTTGGGACATTGATAATGCTTGCACAAAAAAAGCAAAGTATGCAGCGTATTTTCTTCTTTGCAACTGTCCAGCACCAATGTTGAAATGTTAGTATATTTGATGAAAGCCAATCAGTCTTAAATATGTAGTAGTGTTAAAAATATGTAATAAAAAAAATAATGAATTGGTCCCCATTACAGTCTAGTTGTGTAATGCAAACACACCATCCCTATACAGAGCTGTGGATGCACTTAGTGGAGCTGGTATTGGGTGGCCTCTGAGATCACACAGCGCAGCGCAGACTTGTACATTATTGCTCAGAGTAATGGCTGCAGTTAAATTAACAACATGTTGTTAAAAGAGGACAATTGGGCATTGTACGTAGCATGTTTTATCTGTAATTGATTGCACTTACCTGCAGTTTGCTGCCAGTAAATTTCCTGGCTATATGTATAAACATTGTAAAATTATTGGCAAAAAGTACTAGTATTTTAGCTGTTAGTACAAACTCATGTGCTCTTTGGGACATGTAGTTGTTTAGTTTCAAATCTTACTGAAATGGAGCTTTGTTCTTCCTGTGAGCCGAAATCAACAGCATAACAGCAGAATTTTATGAAAAGTGATATCTGAGTTTTCCAAATAACATTCCAGGATACTACATTCTTCAATGTGTAACTGCTTGTTTGCTGCAGGCATCCACTTTATGGTGTAAGATGTGCATTTGTTATCATGATAAGCTCAGATTTCCTAAAAAGATGCGGCTCTTGAATAATGAATAAACGAGGGATTTGTTTAGTAAAAACAACGATAAAATAATGTTTTGGTATTCACTGCGATATTACTGCCATGAAGCTGGAGATAAGTGATGAGATGACGAGTGATAATGAGGAACATTGCTTTAGGGTCCCGTTACATTTAGCGATGCACCAGCGATCCTGACAACGATATGACCCGGTCAGGATCGCTGGTGCATCGCTAAATGGTCGCTAATGAGCTGCCAAACAGGCAGATCTCACCAGCGATGCAGCGACGCAGCAGCGGTCGTTACTTACCTGTCACACGCAGCGATGATGAAGTCCTCCGCCCGCGTCTACGCGACGCTCGTCGGCGCCAGCAGAAAGCCCAGCAGGAAGCCGCCGCCGAGAAACGGCCCAGGACGTTCTCGCGCGATCAGCGATAGCCAGCGGGGGAGCCGGTCGGAGGTAAGTGTCAAACATAGCGATATCGCTAGCAATATCGCTGCTGCGTCACAAAATCAGTGACGCTTTAGCGATATTGCTAGCGATATCGCTATGTGTGAAGCCCCCTTTAAAGGTATTTTCTAGATTTAGGAAAAACCTCTCTCAGCTGCTCGCAGTACAACTTTAAGAAGCACTTCCACTAAGTTTTTTTTATTCACTAAATGTGTTTATATGCATGTAAATTAAAACACACTGCCTGAGATAATCAGTCTCAGGTCAGGAAGAGACATATGCTTCAAATATTATGAAAATATATAGCTTTTATTGAAAATTCGTACATTAAAAAAAGTCATAAAATAAAAAATAAGCAGGTATTGCCCAATAAGAGCATACAGAGATCATGCAGAGATATGCAAATATAAATAGCTGAAAATTTGCACATACACACGTGGTCAAAATTGTTGGTACCCCTCGTTTAAAGACAGAAAAGCCCACAATGGTGACAGAAATAACTTGAATCTGACAAAAGTAATATTAAATCAAAAATCTATGAAAATGAACAAATGAAAGTCAGACATTGCTTTTCAACCATGCTTCCACAGAATTAAAAAAAAAAATAAAACTCATGAAATAGGCCTGGACAGAATGATGGAACCCCTGAAAATAATGTGACAAAAGGGACATGTTAAAACAAGGTGTGTCCACTAATTAGCATCACAGGTGTCTACAATCTTGGAATCAGTGAGTGGGCCAGTATAGAGGGCTACAGATACTCACTGTGCCGTTTGGTGACGTGATGTGTATCACACTCAACATGGGGCAGAGGGAGTGAAGGAAAGAGTTGTCTCAGGTGATTAGAAAGAAAATTATAGACAAACATGTTAAAGGTAAAAGTTATAAGACCATCTCCAAGCAGCTTGATGTTCCTGTGACTACAGTTGCACATATTATTCAGAAATTTAAGCTCCATGGGACTGTAGCCAACCTCCCTGGACGTGGCCGCAGGAGGAAAATTCATGACAAATTAAAGAGACGGATAATACGAGTGGTAACAAAAGAGCCCAGAAAAACTTCTCAACAGATTAAAGGTGAACTTCAAGCTCAAGGAACATCAGTGTCAGATCGCACCATCTGTCATTGTATGAGCCAAAGTGGACTTCATGGGAGACGACCAAGTAGGACACCATTATTGAGAAAAAAAATCATATAAAAGCCAGACTGGAATTTGCCAAATTACATGTTGACAAGCCACAAAGCATCTGGGAGAATGCTCTATGGACAGATGAGACAAAAATGGAGCTTTTTGGCAAGGCACATCAGCTCTATGTTCATAGACGGAAAAAATAAAGCATATCAAGAAAAGAACACTGTCCGTACTGTGAAACATGGAGGAGGCTCTGTTATGTTCTGGGGCTCCTTTGCTGCATCTGGCACCGGGTGTCTAGAATCTGTGCAGGGTACAATGAAATCTCAAGACTATCAAGGCCTATTTTATGAGTTTTATTTTTTAAATTCTGTGGAAGCATGGTTGAAAAGCAATGTCTGACTTTTGATTGCTCATTTTCATAGATTTTTGATTTATTATTACTTTTGTCAGATTCAAGTTATTTCTGTCACCATTGTGGGTTTTACTGTCATTAAGCGAGGGGTACTAACAATTTTGACCATGTGTGTATATCAATCTAAATACAAAGACATCAATGAAATTTAGTCTAGGCTAACGTGCAATGTAAACTAGGAAAGGTTTTTCAGCCTAAAACTGAGTGTAATCAGAGATCGCAAGAGATGTGATTATTAATGTCCAGTTACTAATGCTTAAAGTTAGATGTGCATTTACTTACAGCCATGAATAGTATAGAAGGAGAGGGTCTGCATGTCCCATAGCTACCTCCATGATGTTACTGTTTCACTATGCTTCTTCTAGGGGTAGCACAGTGTAGTATGGTGTAAATGTTGTAATATATTCACCTACCATTGCTCTCTCCAGGATCCAGCACTTTTTCTCTTCTAATCGACATTACTTGTCTACAGACTCTCCACGTCACACACTGTGCTCTGTAGTAAAATAGATAGGAACATTCCAAGACAATGGTGCGCAAGTAGGGTCCCAAACATTATAGTATTAAAGATGAACTTGGCACTCAAGTAGCTGATGTGCTAAAAGTAGACTTTTAATGTAAGTATTACAGTACAGGTATGACGTTTCGGTCTACATGGACTTTCATCAGAGTACACAATGCTGTAGTTTGTGGATATAATGGATATTGTGTTCATGCCGCTAGCACTGCACAGAGCTCTCCTGGATCACCATTTGACGGACATCGCTTCTCTGGACACTGAGTCCATTATATCCACAAACTAAGAAACATCTTTAACACTGTTTTCTGTGTTACCCAGAAATGGCTTTTACAATGGAAGTCTATGGAGTGTTGAAAGAGGCTACAGTGATATGTAAAAGTTTGGGCACCTCTAATTAAAATTACTGTTATTGTGAACAGTTAAGCAAGTTGAAGAGTAAATGATCTCTAAAAGGCTTAAAGTTAATGATGACACATTTCTTTTGTATTTTAGGCAAAAAAATAATATTGTCTTTTTTTCATTTTAAAAATTGCAAAACGGGAAATAATCCCCCGCCATGCTAAGGCTCACGATAATAGTGATGCTAAATTACTTATGTTTAGGGGTATTGATAGCATCCATATTGGGATCAGAGGTGGTAACAACAAAAAACTTCTAGCCCAGTGTGAAACTAAATGGATTGTGACACTTGACACCATGAGACCTAAGGGTCTGAATGAGACACTCATCTTTGCCCCCTTGTTATAGAGCATTGTTATCTTGTCCATACCTATTTTTTCCAATTTCCCATCTTATCTCCCATCTCGCTCTGGATGTTTTGGTTTTTAAATATTTTTATTTTATTATTTTTTTATATTTTTCTTTTCTTCTTTTTTTATGTCTTTATTACCTAGAGTCATGACGGTCTTGTGGTACCACTATCGACATTCTGAGTCCTTCCATCTACTGAGACTTCCACTGATGTCCACTTCGTATCTCCCAAATAGCAACTGGATTATTTTGGCTATACTCCTCGTTATTTTGCTAATATATTTTGTTCTGTTATGAACTGTTATTCTGCATAATGTTGTATTTGCCAATATGTCATTTATATTGCTCACTATAATGGGGGAATATCCTGATATGTGGACTATTTCTCACTCTAACTTTCATTTGGGGTTGTACCTACACCGGAGGCGGCGGTGTGCGCATGACCGCCTTGTCCCGCACAAGACCTGGCATCTTTATGTCTCCTCCGCATGTCCAATGGTCGTGACTCATTTGTTCCCCTCAAGCATGTGCGGTAACTCTTGATAGTCACGGCAGCGTTTGCTGGACTCGGCAGATGCCGCAAGCACACGCCAATTGGAGCCACCCCATTGGTCCATATGGACCACGTGACTGATCACCTGACCAGTCACCAATCCTTTTCAGTATGACAACTGCATTCCCTTTGAGAAAGCGGTATCAAACACGCAAAATGCGCATTGGGGTCCTGCCATCCTGCTCAGTGCCAGCCTCAGTCTTCTTTAATCCTGGTAAGCCATGCCTGGCTTCATTTTGATTGCATTGCCACTTGGCTATACTCACTATTAGACCTATTGTTGGTGTAAAGAGCATACTTTACCTGAGCACAAATCTTGTATGTATAATGCACATTTATGTGCCTACCTAATATGTGTAAGATGGCATTATTTGTTTGTCTTTGATGCATTTTATTCTCTATTTTTTACTTGTTACCTATATTTATACAATAAAATTATTTTTAACCTATTTGCTCCATATCTTCTTATATTTATGTCTATATTGGAGTTGATTGTTCCCGTCCAGGAACTGTTGCACTCTTCTGTGAAAGTTCTTGACATCTAGAATGCAACTGGGTAATATGTTTCAAAGAGCTTAATGGCGTCAACTGGGACCAATTCATGGTAACTGGGGATACTGAACATAAATGGGGCATGTATAAGGAAATACTACTAGAATTCTGTAGAAAACATATACCCTCTGGTAATAAAATGTCTAGAAATAAAAAGAAACAATTAAGGATAAATAAGACAGTATAAAGGTTAATAAGACAAAAACAAAGGGCATTCAAAATCCTGAAGGCTGAGAATATAGAAATAGCATTTTAGGAGTATAAAGCTCTAAATAAGAAATATAAAAAAGAAATCAAGCTAGCATAGTTATCTACAGGGAAACAAATCGCCAGCAACTTTTAAAAAATGAAAAAATGCTATAAATACATAAATGCCCCTTAAAAGATGATAATAACAAGAAAATTATGGAGGACAAAGAAAAGTCTGAGATATTAAACAGGCGCTTTTCATGTTCACCAATGACCTGTCTGTTCCAGTGATCTTTCAACAAGGCAAAAATCAAAGTTCACCACCTGATAATAACTAGTTTAGCACAGAAAGAAGTACATCCGCATCTGAGCAAATTAAACATTGACAAATCCCCTTGTCCAGATAACATTCATCCACAGATATTGAGGGACTTGAGCTCAGTAATTGACAGACCACTGTATCTCACATTAGACTCTCTTGTAACAGGGGTGATGCCACAGGATTGGAGGATGGTTGATATGGTACCGATATTTAAGAAAGGTAAGAAGGTGGATCCAGGTAATTATCATCCGCTAAGTGTGACATCGGTAACTTTTTGAGGGCATTGTAAAGGTACTGTCACACTTAGCGATGTACCAGCGATCCCGACCAGCGATATGACGCTGTCAGGGTCGCTGGTACATCGCTAAGTAGTCGCTAGTGAGCTGCCACATAGGCAGATCTCACTAGCGACATCGCTGGGGACGGGGATCGCTACTTACCTGTCACACCAGGCGATCCTGCGTCCTCCCGCCCGGCTCCACGCGTCGCTCGTCGTCACAGCAGGAAGCGCCGCAGGAAGCTGACGACGAGAAACAGTCCTGAACGT
This sequence comes from Dendrobates tinctorius, assembly GCF_039654945.1. Taxonomy (NCBI): domain Eukaryota; kingdom Metazoa; phylum Chordata; class Amphibia; order Anura; family Dendrobatidae; genus Dendrobates; species Dendrobates tinctorius. Next base: position 14,641,481 of record NW_027361749.1, read on the forward strand.
TCTCGCGCGATCAGCGATAACCAGCGGGGGAGCCGGTCATAGGTAAGTATCAGACACAGCGATATCGCTAGCAATATCGCTATAACGTCACTAGTTATAGCGATATTGCTAGCGATATCTCTTAGTGTGACATGCCCTTAAGAGATGACCTGCAGAGATATATGCAGAGAATAATGTAATAAATCACAACAAGCACAGATTTATGAAAGATAGGTTGTGTCTAACCAACATGTTGGGTTTTTATGAGGAGGTAAGCACAAGCACAAGTCTGGATGTTGGTAATGCAGCTGATGTGATTTATCTGGACTTTGCAAAGGCATTTGATACTGTACCACATAACAGCCTTATGCAGAAGCTACAGAAGCAGGGACTAAGGGAAAATATATGCAATCCTAGTAAGGAATTGGCTAAATAACAGGAAACAAAGAATCATGATAAATGGTACGTTTTGAAAATGGTAAATATGTCAGCAGTGGGGACCACAGGGATCTGTGCTGGGACAGATTCTTCTTAATATCTTTACTCTCAATCTCATCCACTAGGTTATTAATAAAGTGTCAGTCTTTACTGATGACACCAAACTACGTAGGATATTAAAATCTGACCTTCACAATACAATATTGCAAAATGATCTGGATAAGATGACTGAATGGGCAAACACTTGGTAAATGAGGTTTAACCTCTTTCCGACAATGGGCATAAATTTACGCCGATATCAGACTCCCTCCCTTTGACGTGGCACCAGTGGTGAGTCCACATTTTTCACGGCACATGTCAGCTGTTTTGAACAGCTGACATATGCCCGGAACAGCCGCGGGTGGAATTAAATGCCACTGTCAAATGCTGACAGTGGCATTTAACATGTGCTTCTGGCAATCATGCCGGAAATCCGCCCACTGGTGACCCGTCATGTGAACACGAGTCACCGATGGGTTGGCATGACAACCAGAGGTCTCCTAGAGACCTCTATGGTTGTCACTCCCAGCTTGCTTTGAGTGCCACCCAGTGATCGGAGCTTATATAAAGTCATTAATTCTGCTACTTACAGGGGATCTGATCATCACCTGTATGTAGCAGAGCCGATCGAGTTGTGGCAGCTTCTAGTTTCCCATGGAGACTAACCTGATCGTTAAACAGCGTAGTGAGAAAAAAAGTCAAAATTGCAGATTTATGATTTTTTGGTCGCTGCCACAGTGCAGTAAAAAAAAAAAGATTGTGTCTAAACCAAAATGGTATCATTAAAAACATCAGCTAGGTGCACAAAAAATAAGCCCTCACCCAAGCCGAGATCACGAAAAATGAAGATGCTGCAGGTAGCAGAAAATGGCGCAATTTTTTTTTAACAAAGTTTGGAATATTTTTTCATCACTTAGACAAAAAAGAACCTAGACATTTGGTGTCTATAAACTCATAATGACCTGGGGAATCATAATGGCAGGTCAGTTTTAGCATTTAATGAACCTAGTAAAAAAGCAAAACAAAAAACAAGTGTGGGATTGCACTTTTTTGCAATTTCACCTCACATGGAATTTTTTTTCCCGTTTTTGAGTCCATGACATGTTAAAACCAATGGTGTCGTTCAAAAGTACAGCTCGTTCCGCAAAAAACAAGCCTTCACATGGCCATTTTAACCAAAAAAATAAAAAAGTTATGGCTCTGGAAATAAGGGGAGAGAAAAATAAAAATGCAAAACCAAAAATACCTCTGGTCATTAAGGGGTTAATATAGGTAAATGTAGAGTAATGCACTTAGGATGGAGTTATCCTATTGCTGCATATACATTCAATTTATACTCGGGACTACAGAACAGGAGAAGGAGTTGGGTATTCTGATTACAAATAAACTGAATTACAGTACTTAATGTCAAGCAGCAGCTGCAAAAGCAAACAAGATTTTAGGATGTATAAAAGAGATAAAATCCTGCAATTCCAAGTATTGTTATCCTCTTATAAATCACTGGTGAGGCTGCATCTAGAATATGGGATCCAGTTTTGGGCTTCATATTTTAAAAAGGATATTCAGAAGCTAGAGTCAACTCAAAGGTGTGCAACTAGATTATAACAAGGGATGAAAGGCCTCCCTTATGATGAGAGGTTGGAAAAGTTGGGCTTGTTCCTGATGAAATTGCAGCCTGAACAGTCATATCCCAGTATTACCAGAGCCCTCCTATGAGATACTTACTCTTTTGGCATAATTTAAATTTTTTTTTGCTACAAAGAATAGTACATTTGTATAGCTCCTGTCCAAATAATATCAATATTCTCCTAAAATGTAGTACTGCTATTAGAGTGAATACCACCAGGCAGTGTAGTCATTTTTAATTCTGCTTCAAATTATTCATTTCCTTTGAAGCATTAAGGCAATGTGGATTATTCATATGTTCTCTTGCCAATGCTTTGTGTAGTTTTTTACAAATGACTATTCTGAAAAGCATGTTCCCAAGAGAAGAAAGGTGAAGAGAGGCGAAAACAAGTGCATTAAATTATAAACAACAATGTAACATGTTCTGTTGGGATCCAAAGTCATTAGCAAATTAGATACATCATGGTTATTCTATACACATCACAGATGTGAACACTGGGAAGTAATCTTTCAATGCTCATGTTGTATTATAAGGTGATGTCATAATCTTTTTTCTTTGCCACCAAAAGTCCCTAATGTGCTTTCATTAAAAACCATCTGTTTAAATGAATGGTGGAAAGCAATTTAGATGTAATTAGTTCACTGGAAAATGTTGAATATTTGTGCACATATTATTGTCACCAGGATATTAATTCAAACATCTATGTGGCCTTAAAGAGGCTTTATATGTTTCATTAAAATTTTACATAATGCAAAGTATACTGTACACTATATATGCCTCTATGTCTTGATCTTGAGTCATTCTGGATGTGAAATGCAATAATATATAATGTGAAAAGCAAATAATGTGAAAACATAATGCCGTATATGTCTTTGTCATGGAGGAAATTATCGAGCAATGGTCCCCAACCTATCTTACCTCAAGAGCCACATTGAACTCTGAGAGAGGATCGTGAGACGTATCCAGTGTTAGAGCTGGTAAATTGCACTAAATTAAAATAAATTATATCCATAGAGAAGAAAGTGGATAGGCACATACCATCCCGTGCAAAATAATCCTTTATTGTGGCATCAAGTTACCAACAGCAGGCAGATAAAACCATGGAGCAAGTACAGACGACGATCGTTTTGCGCTTACATTACGCTTCAACAGGTCATGGTCATAATATGACCTGTTGAAGCGCAATGTAAGCGCGAAACGATCGTCGTGTGTACTTGCTCCATGGTTTTATCTGCCTGCTGTTGGTAACTTGATGCACAATAAAAGATTATTTTGCATGGGACGGTATGTGCCTATCCACTTTCTTCTCTTTGGATATACAGACTATTTTCCTTGGAAGTGGCAACAGAGTTCTCTGATGTGTGTGCAGCTTCATTAACCCGAGGTCATACAGCTGTACAATACAGCGCATGCATAACGCCTTTTTGTATGACCAAACAACTCAATCTTTGTTTCATCAGTCCACAGGACCTTCTTCCAAAATGTTACTGGCTTGTCCAAATGTGCTTTTGCATACCTCAGGTGACTCTGTTTGTGGCGTGCTTGCAGAAACGGCTTCTTTCGCATCACTCTCCCATACAGCTTCTCCTTGTGTAAAGTGCGCTGTATTGTTGACCGATGCACAGTGACACCATCTGCAGCAAGATGATGCTGCAGGTCTTTGGAGGTGGTCTGTGGATTGTCCTTGACTGTTCTCAGCATTCTTCTTCTCTGCCTTTCTGATATTTTTCTTGGCCTGCCACTTGTGGGCTTAACAAGAACTGTACCTGTGTTCTTCCATTTCCTTACTATGTTCCTCACAGTGGAAACTGACAGGTTAAATCTCTGAGACAACTTTTTGTATCCTTCCCCTGAAAAGCTATGTTGAATAATCTTTGTTTTCAGATCATTTGAGAGTTGTTTTGAGGAGCCCATGATGCCACTCTTCATAGGAGAATCAAATAGGAGAACTACTTGCAAGTGGCCACTTTAAATACCTTTTCTCATGATTTGATACACCTGGCTATGAAGTTCAAAGCTCAATGAGGTTACAAAACCAATTTAGTGCTTCAGGAAGTCAGTAAAAAGTAGTTAGGAGTGTTCAAATCAAGAAAATGATAAGGGTGCCCATACTTTTGCACCGGTCAAATTTTGTTTAAATGCAGATTGCACATTTTCTGTTAGTACAATAAACCTCATTTGAATCCAGAAATATAGCTGAGTCCATCAGTTAGTAGATATATGAAACTGAAATACCTGTTGCAAAAACCAAAATTGCTATAAAGAAAAAAGGTTAACATTAATAGGGGTGCCCAAACTTTTACATATGACTGTATATATATATATATATATATATACTGTATATATAGCCACACAAACATACATGTATATATATTACATAGTCTCCTTTATTATGTATATTGCCATCCCTTATTATACAGTGCCCTCTCTTGTTATGTACAGCACCGTCCCTTACATATTGGATTATATAGAGCCCTGTTTTTTATTACATACCGTCCTGTCTTGTTGGCTGTATAATGTAATGATGGCTGATGGAGCATGGGAAAGCTTCTTTTCTTATGGAGGAGCTGATGGTAGAAATGGTAGAAAATACCCCAAAGTGACATAATTCTAAAACCTTTACTCGTCAAACTGCTCAAAACTACATTCAATAAGTTTCTTAACCCTTCAGATACTTCACAGGACCTAAAGCATTGAGGAAGGAAAAATAAAAGTTACTCTTTCCCACAAAAATGTTACATTGGTCCCAAAGTTTGCATTTTCACAAGGGTAACCAGAGAGAATGCACTATAAAATTTGTTGTGCAATTTTTCCTAAGTACGCTGTTTCCCTATATGTGGTGGAAAACTACTGTTAGGGTGCACAGCAGGGTTCAGAAGGGAATGCACACCATTTGACTTTTTGAACGCAAAATTGGCTGGAAATGATAGTCAACGCCATGTCACGTCTGGAGAGCCCCGGATGTGCCAAAACAGTAACTACCCCCACAAGTGACCGCATTTTGAAAACTAGACCCCTCAAGGAATTTATCTAGATGTGTGGTGAGCACCTTGAACTCACACGGGCTCTACAGAATTTTATAATGTTGAGCTGTGAAAATTAAAAAACACATTTTTCCCTCAAACATGTTATTTTAGCCCCAAATCTTTTATTTTCAAAGGGAGGCAAGAAAAAATGGACCCCAAAATTTGTTGTGCAGTTTTTCTTGAGTACAACCATATAACAAATGTCATGAAAAACTACTGTTTGGGCGCACGACAGAGCTCGGAAGGGAGGGAGCACCATTTGACTTTTGGAATGCAAAATTGGCAAGAATCGATAGCGGACGCCATGTCGTATTCGGAGAGCAACTGCGTTACCTAAACAGTGGAAATGTCCCCACAAGTGACCCCATTTTGGAAACTACACCCCTTGAGAAATCCATGTGCTGGTGTGATTACCATATTGATACCACAGGTGCCTCATAGAAACAATGAAATGTTACATTATTTTTATGAAAAAGTTGGAGAAAATAGACCCCACCGTCAATTGTGCAATTTTTCATGAGTACACCAATACGCCATATACGGTCAGAAACTACGTTTCAGCCACAGTGCAAAACTCCAAAGGAAAGAGCGCCATATTGGAGAGCAGATTTTGCTGGATTGGTTTGTGGGTAACATGTCACATTGTAAAAGCCCTCAGGTGCCAGAACAGCAGAACCCCCCAAAAGTGAGCATATTTTACAACCTACTCCCCTGAATGATTTCATCAAGTGGTGCAGTGCGCATACTGACAGCACAGCTGTTTCATATAATTTTATACTGTTTTTTATAATTTTATACTGAGTGGTGAAGAAAACATATACATTTTTACCACTAAACTGTTAACCACAGATTTTACAGTTTTACATGGTAAAATATTTAAATTGGAAATTGTTAAGCGCGCTTTACTCGAATGTGTCATGTAGTACAAATGGTAACCACACCCATAGATGAATTCCCAAAAGGGTGTAATTAAAAAAATGGGGTCACTTCAGTTGGGATTCTTCTGTTCTTGCCCTTTTCAGAGCTGTCAAGTGCCAGAACAGCAGGATTACCCCTGGAGTGACCTTGTAGGGAAGGTGACCTGACGGATGGACGGACGTGTCAGAATGGAGAAAGATAGGTATGCACAGTGTAGGTAGGTGTCAGTTATTATAGAGGGGAAACAGCTAGGAAAGTGTAGTGGACGTGCAGTACCTTGGGTGGACATTAGATGGCAGGGAGGAGTGTGAGCAAAGGACTTTACAGCAGCTTAGGGCTTTAGAAACTGTTGGTCATGGGGGGCGTGGTGACAGTTAGAGTGACAGTTTCAAGGAACCGGGAGAGTTATAAATACTGAGGGAGGGTTCCAGAAGGTTCCAGTCCCCAGGGGGAGCTCAGGTGACAGGAGGACTACGCCAGTCTGTGTGCCCTGAGGAGAATCCGACCAAGGGGACTGAGGAGAGGAAATGTCAGGGGGGTGGTCCTGACAGGAAAGGACCGCAGCAGAGACGAGGCTCTGGGTGAAGGACACCGTATGTAACATGACGACTGAGCAGTAGAAGCGCTGTTGGTTTACGGGCCTAAGGCGGCCACAGTGACGGACCTGTCAGGAGCGTCGACAGTAAAGGAAGGGACGGTGTATGCAGACACGTCCCTAGTGTACGGTGTGAGAAGCGGCTCTGGAAACGGAGGGCCGCGAGGTGTGCCGTCAGTCGGACGGCCAGCGTGAATAAACTTGGACCTGTTGCACCCAGAATCTGCCTCCATCGTGTCTCTGTTATCATCTCTGCGCGGTAAGAAGTGGGACCACCCCCTATCATCCCCCCAGCTCGGCACCCCACCACCGACACTACATTTGGCGTAGTCGGCAGGATCGCCGCCGCTAATACATCATCTTCTGCGGCAGACCTGCCTTAAAGAATGGAAAAGGACTTGGACTGTGCTGCTTGGATTGTTAATACCTGTGGATTACAATTGGCTTACCTGTGGATTACAAATTGGGAGCACTGTGGTGACTCCGGGGTGCTGACCGAAGATCCGGGGCGGTATCAGGAGCTGCGCAAGATGGCGGCATTACTACAGCGCAGGGGAGAGGTCCGGGTGTTTGCAGTCGTGTTGAATGGACTGGGACCCCCTCCAACGTACCCCCGTGGACAGCAGTATGTGCCCGGAGGCCGACGTTTCCATATATTGGACCCTGACAGGTGGGCGGAGAGGCCTGCCAGCGCCCCACCCCACAGAGGGAGTGACACCAAAGAAAAGCCTGGGAGCGGCTGTTTGGCGCCATTCGATTGCTGCCCACTGGACGGTATGAGACGCTGCGGGTGTCGGGGCATTGGCCGCCTAGAATGGCAGTGGCGGCAGGAGAACGAGCTGAGACAGAAGACGTCATCTTCGGGTCCATGGGCAAGAAGAGGAGTCTGTGCGGAGCCCGTGCAGAGCCAGAAGGAGCGGCCACCATTGATACCGGCGGAGAGTCTCCACGCGGAGCCCCTGAGTCTGGAAGCTAGGCCCGCTGAGCAACAAGTTGGAGAGCGGAGGCTGCGGGATGAGCCGTGCGGTGGTGTGACGGAGGCCGCGGCGCCGGGGAAGGTGAGAGTTCCCCCGGCCCTGCCGGCAGCTTCACAAGCTGCCCCTATCATTTTGCCACAACACGCAGCCTCCAGTGTATCGGAAGGCCCGGCTGCGGAGGGCCCTAAGCTGTACGCGGAATTGAGCAAGGCCCTCGCTCCCGTCCCCGAGCCTTCCCGCCCGGAGTCACCAGGGCGGAGCTTATTTACAGAAGGCGTGGTTGCGCTCCCTCGGCCGGTGTCAGACTCATCACCCGAACCGGCCGTTACTCCGGCTTTGCTGGAAGTTGTGGATGCGGCCTACCCTGCGGCCGTGGTAATGCCAGTATTGGAACCGGCTGGGGTCTGTTTAACGGGCCCTGTGGACCAGCCCTACGGAATCACGGCTGCTCCCATCCGCTACCCGGCCCCAGCGGCTGCTGGGCCACAGATATCATCGACCGCCTCTGCCCCGCGCCCCTTCTCGGCAAGGTCCCGCCCACCGGACTTTGGGACTGGCGCGGTACCCTCCGTTTGGGTTGCGGAGGTGGTAAAACAAAAGAAGGTTCGAGAGCAGGAGGTATGGAGCCTGCTTCATTCAAAAGGGGAGGCTGGCATGGCGGTGGAAAGATCCCGGGGGCGGCTGGTGTACACCAATGTGGACCGGGGGTATGGTTTCATACGTGATCAGACTGGCCAGAAGGTATACGTGAACGTAGCCTCCATACGCCACGGCCGTGCCCTGGAAATAGGGGAATTTGTCTCTTATTATAAAGAATACTGCCCCCGCGGGTATTATGCGGTGGCGGTACTGGCGGTACCTGAGGAACGCGAACCCCCGTAAAGAGGACTGTATTGGACACTCCCTTCACCCCAGGAGTTCCATGGCTGTGGGCCCCTTGCTACCGGCCATCAGGAGATGGCCTGGACTGTCAGAGTCTGAAAGAACAGTTCTAGTTTTAAAAAAAAAAAGGAAATGTTTATCTGTGATTTTTATGTCTGTTTTTCTATGTTCCTCTTACAGGATAGTTTGTGTTTACTTGTTAGACTGACAGAGCGGGGATACTTAGAAGAGAGGGAGTGTCCATGTCCAAGGAAGGGGGGAGAAAGAAGACATTCAATGTTATGTTGTTACATGTTGGTTTTAAAATGAGCAAAAGAAAACGGAAAAAAAAAAATTATAAAAAATGGGGTACTTGTGCTATTATAAAGTTGTATGATGTATAATATGCAAAGTAAAATGCAACAGGTCCGGGTAAGGGAAGGTCTGCGGGACCAAAGGAAAGTGTGAGATCCGGTAGGGATCTAAGAGTTGAGGAGGTCTGGGAGACCGGGACGCTGACCATGACATGTAATTGAAAGAAGGAAAATGAGTTGGAAGACGTGAGAAAGACAGCCGTCCTAGGTCAGGTCCCCAACACCACGGACACCCTTGAAGAAGGAAAGGCGGGCGCCGGCAATGATCTGGTAGGTGAGTGGCCTCGATCATGGCGTACCGGATAGTGAAAGGTAACAGTAGGGGAGAGTAGGGGAAAGATACACGCCGTAGAGAGAATACGGGTGTACCTTGCCCAATTTGAAAGACGTTGTCATGTGGCGTGCGCGCTGGTGAGTAGCAGTAGGCTGCTCAGAGCATAGTGATCCCAGTATGGTTCGGCCCCCGCAGATAGTGGGTTTGGCTCAACTTCTGGTCCGACAACAGAATGTAGGTGTAGATTCAGAACGACGAAGGCAGGGATGACGATTGTCGAGGACGACAATGGACAAAGGAAGGGGGAGTGTAGGGAAGGTGACCTGACGGACGGACGGACGTGTCAGAATGGAGAAAGATAGGTATGCACAGTGTAGGTAGGTGTCAGTTATTATAGAGGGGAAACAGCTAGGAAAGTGTAGTGGACGTGCAGTACCTTGGGTGGACATTAGATGGCAGGGAGGAGTGTGAGCAAAGGACTTTACAGCAGCTTAGGGCTTTAGAAACCGTTGGTCATGGGGGGCGTGGTGACAGTTAGAGTGACAGTTTCAAGGAACCGGGAGAGTTATAAATACTGAGGGAGGGTTCCAGAAGGTTCCAGTCCCCAGGGGGAGCTCAGGTGACAGGAGGACTACGCCAGTCTGTGTGCCCTGAGGAGAATCCGACCAAGGGGACTGAGGAGAGGAAACGTCAGGGGGGTGGTCCTGACAGGAAAGGACCGCAACAGAGACGAGGCTCTGGGTGAAGGACACCGTATGTAACACGACGACTGAGCAGTAGAAGCGCTGTTGGTTTACGGGCCTAAGGCGGCCACAGTGACGGACCTGTCAGGAGCGTCAACAGTAAAGGAAGGGACGGTGTATGCAGACACGTCCCTAGTGTACGGTGTGAGAAGCGGCTCTGGAAACGGAGGGCCGCGAGGTGTGCCGTCAGTCGGACGGCCAGCGTGAATAAACTTGGTCCTGTTGCACCCAGAATCTGCCTCCATCGTGTCTCTGTTATCATCTCTGCGCGGTAAGAAGTGGGACCACTCCCTATCATCCCCCCAGCTCGGCACCCCACCACCGACACTACAACCTCATTTTGGAAATGACACCAATTTGGGAATTTATCTATAAATGTAGTGACCATTTTCACTCTGTGAATGATTTTCAGAAACAAACACACGGAGGTTGTTTCATAGCAAAAATTGCAAATATGCCATTGGAGTGCCCAATATATTCCCCCTAGAGATTGTTATGTGAGCTCTACTCGAATGTGTCATTTACTAAAGAAACGATATGCTTGAATGACAAAATGGGATAAATTGATAGTTTAACGGGTACCTATCAAGTCCTTTATTGCTATTAAACTGCCCCCAATGTAATGTTAGTGATGCACATTGCATCACTAACATGTTTGTCTCAAGCAAAATGTCCCAGTATTCAGCGCAAAAATCACTTTTTTTTACTTTGATGCTTGCACCACATATCTTCTGTTTCAGTCATAGAGGCGGGCAGCTCGAGCTTATCAGTCATGGTCAATTAAGTGCGTTTTGAAATTCTCCACCCCTGTAGTATTAGTAATCCTTCCCGTCACTGCTCCCTACATCACTGCAATGTCCCGGCAGATCCCATGCTTGCACAATGATGCTCAGCTTTCCATGCAGGTACACTGAATCTGGCTGTATAGCCCAGTTTCGTATACTATGTGCGCAGGCTTGGAGCCATTGAGAGTCAGTGGCCACATGACTGTGAGCACGCACGCTATGATTACTTGTCTACCCGCTAGCCACTCTGATACTCAGGAAGTCTGGAGCATGCTCAAGTAGGATATGAAGCTGGGACATAAACCCAGATTCAGTGTGCATGCCAGGAAAGCTGAGCATCATTGGGCAATTGTGGGATCTGCTGAGAGATTGCGGTGACATTTGATTGACTGTGACTGAAAAGCTAGAGCTGCCCACCCCTATGACTGAAACAGAAGGTATGTGTGGCAATCATCAAAGTATAAAAAGTGATTTTTGCGCTAAATACTGGGACTTTTTCTTGGAGACAAACGTGTTAGTGATGCAATGTGCATCACTAATATGACATTGGGGACATTTTAATAGCAATAAAGGACGTGACAGGTTGGAGACATTTAAGGTGATCGTAAGAGTGTTGGATCCCTACCAATCTTATATCAAAGTGAGTTGTCAATTGTTAGGTCTTGGACAACCCCTTTTACAATCTATGCTGAACATATCTCCAGAAGCTGAAGTCAGGCACTATATATTGACATATTTGCAATTTTTACTCTGCAACATCAATTGTACTCTAAGTTCTGGAGAACACCAGTGGAGTCAAAATAGTCGCTGCACACCTAGATGATTTCCCTGAGTGTAATTTGAAAAATGGGGTCACTTTTAGATTTCTGCTGTTTTAGAAGCTTAGGGATTCTGCAAAAGGTGCCCATAAAACTACTCCAGGAAACAAAAACCAAATAGCGCTCTCTCTCTTCTGAGCCCTGCCATATGGCCAACAAAAGTGTATGACCACAAATATGCTATTGCTGCATGTAGAAGACATTGCTTTGCAAATATTTGGGTCAATTTTCACCTATTATTCTTTGTGAAAATAAAACATTTTTGTGTAAAAAAATGTAGTTTTTCATTTTCATGTCACAATGCTGTAAACCTCTGTGAGGCACCTGTGGGTTCAATATGTTCACCACACCCCTAGATGAATGTCTGCTTCCCAAAACGGCACAACTTTCTTTTGATGCTTTCCTGTGTACTCGAACAGTTGTTTTCCCCAATAATTGGGGCATCGGCATACTAAAGAGAAATTGCACAAGAAATTCAGTGGTCCATTATCTCTTGTTACCCTAATAAAAATGAAACATGTGGGCTAAAGCAACATTTTTTTGGGAAAAAAAAAAAATGAATTTTTTGTTTTCACTGTCCAATATCTTAAAATTCTGTAAAGCTCCTATGGGTTCAAGATGCTCACCACACCTTTAGATAAATTACTTGAGGGGCATAGTTTCCAAAATGAGGTCACTTGTGTTGGTTTTCTACTGTTTAGACACATGACGGGCTCTCCAAACGTGATGTGGCATTCGCTATCTATTCCAGCTAATTTTGCTCTCCAAACATCAAATGTTGCTCCTTCCTTTCCGAGCCCTGCCTTGAGGCCTAACAGTACAGTAGTTTTACACCACACAAGGTATATTAGTGTATTCAAGAGAAATTGTACAACAAATTTTATCTTCATTTTCTTCTATTACTCTCATGAACAGGAAAAATCTCAGGGTTAAGGTGACATTTTTGCTGGAATAATGTATTTTTACATTTTCACGGTTCAATATTAAAAAATTCTGTGAATCACCTGGGTTCAAGGTGCTTAATACAACTCTAGATAAATTTCTTGAGGGGTGTAGTTTCCAAAATTGGTTAATTGTGGGGGGTTTCCACTGTTTAGGAGCAACAGAGGCTCTGCAAATGCCACACAGTGTCTACTATGTATTCCAGACAATTTTGTTCTCCAAAAGTAAAAAACTGATCCTTCCCTTTCAAGCCATGCCATGCACCCAAACAGCAGTTTTCCACAACATATGGGATATCGGTGCATGCAGGATAAATTGCACAACAAATTAAATGGTCCATTTTCTCCTTTTATCCTATTGAAAAATAAAAATGTGGGGCTAAAGCAACATTTTTGTGGGAAAAATTAAAATTTTCATTTAATCCTTCACATTGCTTTAATTTCTGTGAAGGGTTAATAAACTTTTTGAATGTAATTTTGAGGACTTTGAGGAGTGCAGTTTCTAGAATAGTGTTGCTTTTGGGTATTCTCTGTCACAAAGGCTCTCTCAAAGACACTTCGAATGTGTTGTGGTCTCTAAAACAAATGGTTTTGTAAATTTTGCTGGAAAAAATAGAAATTGCTTATTAACTTTTAATCCTTCTAACTTCCTAAAAAAAGTTAAAAAAAATTATTCTAATGTAAAGTAGACACTTGGTAAATATTATTTATTATCTATTTTGTGTTGCATAAATTTGGAAATTTTCTTTTTTCTCAAATTTTCTATATTTTCATAAATAAACACAAATCATAATGATAAAAACTTACCACTAACATGAAGTACAATGTGTCATGAAAAAATATTTTCAGAATCACTGGAATATGCTGAATAACATGGGATCCCCTCTATTTTTAATAATCAGCCAAGGGAAGCCTATTAATATCAGCCGCCTAGCTGTCTGCTTTACCTTTGCTGCTTATTAAAAATGGGGGGAAACATAAAAAATCTTACTGGGCTACCCTTTAATTTTAATAAATGCTTAGGCAAATCAGACAGCTTGGGGTGATATTGATTGGCTGGGAAGCACTGCTCATCATCCTGGCTTTCTCGCACTGCTGTGAACCCTTGTACCTGTGAACTGAGGTAACCTTACTGACGTCGCATCAGTTTACAGGGGTCTGGCCTCACGGAATGCAGAGTGAGACCTGGCAACAGCTGCTGCTTCAGTCTATGGAGCTTGCTGCTGCTGAGATGAACCCCACAAACTCATTGCCTCAACTGCCAATGCACCAGAGCTTTCAAAACCATTTTTTTCTGAAACCACATCACATTTGAAGTGACTTTAAGAGGTTCATATGAAAGAAAGTACACAAAAGTGACACCATTCTAAAAACTGCACCCCTCAAGGTTCTTCTCAAAATCACATTCAAGAAGGTTACTAAGCTTTCAGGTGCTTCACAGGAACTGAAGCAATGTGGAAGGAAAAATGAACATTTAATTTATTTCACCAAAAATTTACTTTATACCCAAACTTTTTTATTTTCACAAAGGTAACAAGAGAAAATGGACCCTAAAATTAGTTGTGAAATTTCTCCTGAATAAGCTGATACATTATTTGTGGGGGAAATCTACTGTATGGATGTACAGCAGGGCTCAGAAGGGAAGGAGCGCCATTTGACTTTTTCAATGTAAAATTTGCTAGAATACTGTAATTAGAGGATGTCATGTTGCGTTTGGAGAGCCTCTGATGTGACTAAACAGTGGAAACTCCCCACAAGTGACCCCATCTTGGAAACCATACCCCTCATTGACTTTATCCAGGGGTATAGTGAGCATTTTGAACCCAGGGGTAAGACACAGAATTTGATAACATAAGGTCAACATATTGAATATGTCGTTATTAGTGTTGAGCGCAAGTGCTCCAGTTTGCATGGGGTGCTCGGATATGCACCTAATATTGCTGGTGATCGAGTCCCTGACCGCATGTTTCCCAGCTGTTAGACACCCCAAAAAAGACATGCGAGGATCTGCGATAATCTGTGCATACCCATGTACTCGATGCAAACTCAAGTAGCGAGCATTGCGCTCAAAACTAGCTGTCATATCGTCATTATTTCTACTTTAGAAAAAAATTCTAACCCCAACCCTAAGCCACCCTTAAGCCCAACCCTAACCATAACACACCCGTAACCCCAACCCTAACCCTAACAAACCCCTAACCTCAACCCTAACCTTAACACAGTCGTAGCGCTAACCCCAACCCCAACTGCAAAGAATGGAAAAAATAAAAAAAAAATATTTTATCATTTTTATCTAACCATGGGGGTGACAAAGAGGGGTCTGATTTACATTTTTTTAATTTTAAACACTGTGATAGCATCTATCACAGTGATTAAAAGGAAGCGATAGGAAAAATTTCCTTTTGTTGACGGAATGACAGTCACTGGTAATGTAATATAGGGGAGATATGTTTCACTATGCCTAATGGCATCATAATAATGCCTATGTGTCCCAAAAAATAAAGTGGCTGTGGGACACTTCAAACAGTATACATCAAATTCGTCTAATGTGGCACATTGCCACAAGACCAGAAGAGATTCCAACAAAATGTAAAATAAAAAATATGAATTTTTATTAATAAACAACTTTAAAATAATAATAATGGATGCTAAAAATAGACAGGGCTAAGACCTCCAAAAAAGAAAGAGGAGACACAGTAGGGAGGTACAGCACATAATTGTAGTATACGTAAGCCACTGTGTAATCCAGGATAAATTCTACAAATTACTAGGCACTATAAATCAAATACATAAGAAATGTTGTGAATTCCAGAGGATGGAGGAAGATCGGGAAACATCTGTACATGAGAGAGATAAATGATTGGATCAGAAGATGAAGATGGCAAAACAGAAAGATTTTAATAAATGAGATTACATTTCCATTACATTTCTACTGAGCACTTCAAGGGTAAGGTTGGTTTAACATTTTTGTAGGGTTAGAGCTGTGGAGGGCTGCATATTTCCTCCGTTAAGCCCCTCCCACTGTCGCACCTCTTCCACTCAGCTCCGCCTACGTCTGCGTGCATCCTACGTACCTATCTTTAACATTGGGTATGCAGGCCATGTGGATGTATGTGGATGTGTCCGCATGCGTCGTTTTGACTCTGCGCCGAGCTGCGCTGAACGCAACAATGTGGCATTTTGTTGCGATTGGCGCAGTGTCAAAACGATGCATGCAGACGCATGTGGGCAGGGCTTAAGGAGGAAGTATGCAGCCCTCCGCAGCTCTGCCCTATGCAAATGTGAACGTAGCCTTACAGTCGTTTTAATTTTTATTTCTTAAATCAGTAGTACACATGAAAATAAGCAACTTTGCAATATATCTTATCAGAAAAGGGTGCTTCATTCTCTGCCTAACTTGATCAGTCATTATCAAAATTCTCAATTCTGAGGTTAAATCTTCCCAAGACTTTCCCATTATTGATATAGGAGATGGCAGTGGCTGCGGATACAATTCTACGTAGACAGGGAGGGAGGAGCTAGAGGCAGAGCTCTGCCCTCCTCCTCCTATCTAGCTGGGAGATGACAGCAGGTACTGATGAGAATCTAGGTAGATGGGAGGAGGAGCTAGAGGCAGAGCTCCGCCCTCCTCCTCTTACCTAAATAGGAGATGACAGCTACTACTGATACAATTCTATGTAGTTGGAGGAGGGATGCGCTAGAGGCCGACCTCCGCCCTCATCCTCCTATTTAGATAGAATCTTATCATTAACAGCTGCCATCTATCTAGATAGGATGAGGAGGGAGGAGCTCTGCATCTAGCTCCTCCCTCCTCCCATCTACATAGAATCTCAGTAATGTGAAATTGAGAATTTTGATTCTGGCAGAGATAGAAGCTAATTTTTTTGATGAGATATATTACAAAGTTGCATATTTTCTTGTGTACTATTCATTTATTTAATAAAAATTAAAACGATGGTTATACTTTAACAAAATTGTACTTAAAAGGAGCTGCATGAAAGGCAGTGCCAGGTCCTCCCGTATCAGGGTTGTGTTGTGCGGTGGCACAAATCAACCCCCAATATAAGGCCCAATTTTCTTAATGCAGGAAGATACCTAAAGTAATTTCCATTGTGATCCACATGACTTATTGCAGTTTTGCTTTATATTAATAAACTCTCTGTAACATTTTACTTTTTATTCCAAATTGAAGTTTTTTGTAACTGGAGTATCGCAGACATGATAGACCGGCAGTTCAGGTGAGTATGAAAGAGATCACTGCTTCAAACTTGATGACTTTTCCACCCCCAGAGGAATACTTAGTAGAAAATAAATGGACCATTTATCCGGCTGCTGGTTTCGATTGCGAAAGAGCAACTGACCCTGCAAATCAGCATAGAGACGCTGTGAACGATTCTGTTAGCTTTTTAGTGTAACACCCTTCAGCGATTCATTGGAGCCGTGTGAAGGGAGAGTGTTTGACTCTATCAGTAAACAGCGTACAAGAAACGTCTGTTTATCAATGATGACTGTATGATATAAAATGTTTATTCAGAAAGAATGTTGCTTTTTTTTTCACAGCCAAGCAACATTTGAATCAACACAATTTCTTACGGATGAAGGATTTTACTGCACTTGTACACTGGGATCTCTGATTTACAGGTACAGTGGCTCCATAGTGCCGGAGCTGGTGACTGACTTTCACTGCCTACCATATAATCTTTGATGACAAATCTGTGTTTTACCTTAAAATCGGTTTACAATCAAAGTGCACTTTGAGGTGAAGAGATTCCTGCAGCAATTCTTGATAGAGACCATCTGTTTATAGATAATTTTTTCCTGGCTCCAGGCACTAAGCTTTAAATACTTCTCTGTCTGTACTTGCTATCTAAACCTTTAAACCATAAAGTTCTTTTTGAGCTTAAGAGCAGGTTTTTCTATGTTCTCCTATAAAACATACTCACATATGTACTGTGGATAATTTTGTGACCTAAATCATATGGTGTTACTTCTAAAACCTCCAGGCAGAATTAACAGCGTTAGGTAAAAATCTATAACTTAAGATCATATCAGCAGTATTACAAATATTGAAATATACATTATCTATCTATCTATCTATCTATCTATCTATCTATCTATCTATCTATCTATCTATCTATCTCTGCTATGAGACCCAAGATAGGTGCATTCTTTCCCATATATTCTTTCTCTGAGAATACTATATGCAGTGGATAAAATAAGTATTTGATACACTGCGGTTTTCCCACCTATAAGAAATGGAGAGGTCTGTAATTTTTATCGTAGTTACACTTCCACTGTGAGAGACAGAATCTAAAACAGAAAATCACATTGTATGATTTTTAAATAATTAAATTGCATTTTATTGCATGAAATAAGTATTTGATCACCTACCAACCAGCAACAATTCTGGCTCTCACAGATCTGTTTGTTTTTTTAAGAAGCCCTGCTATGCTGCACTCATTACCTGTATTAATTGCACCTGTTTGAACTTGTTACCTGTATAAAAAACACCTGTCCACACACTCAATCAATCATGCTTCAACCTCTCCACCATGGCCAAGACCAAAGAGCTGTCTAAGGACACCAGGGACAAAATTGTAGACCTGCCCAAGGCTAGGATGGGCTATAGTACATTAGGCAGGCAGCTTGGTGAGAAGGCAACAACTGTTTCAAATAAGTCTTATAACTTTTACCTTTATCATGTTTGTCTATACTTTTCTTTCTAATTTCCTGAGACAACTCTTTTCTTCGCTTCCTCTGGTCCATGTTGTGTGTGATACACACCATGTCACCAAACAGCACAGTGAGTATCTGTAGCCCTCTCTATACAGGCCCACTCACTAATTCCAAAATTGTAGACACCTGTGATGCTAATGCTGGAACACACCTTGATTTAACGTGTCCCTTTTGTCACAATATTTTCAGGGGTACCATCATTTCTGACCAGGCCTATTTCATGAGTTTTATTTTTTTTTAAATTCGGTGGAGGCATGGTTGAAAAGCAATGTCTGACTTTCATTTGTTCATTTTCATAGACTTTTGATTTATTATTACTTTTGTCAGATTCAAGTTATTTCTGTCACCATTGTGGGTTTTTCTGTCATTAAACAAGGGGTACCAACAATTTTGACCACGTGTGTATATGGAGAGGACAGGCTATAGATGGCCTTGTAGGTCAGTATTAGTAATTTGAACTGGATACGCTGAGGGAATGGGAGCCAGAGAAGTGATTTTACATAGGGGAGAAGCGGAGGAGTAACAAGGAGAGAGATGAATTAGTCGGGCAGCACAGTTAAGGATGGGCTGGAGAGGTGCGAGAGTGTTAGCAGGGAGGCCACAGAAAAGGATGTTGCAGTAGTCAAGGCGGGAGATGATGAGGGCATGCACAAGCATTTTAGTAGATTGAGGGTTGAGGAAAGGAAGGATTCTGGAAATATTTTTGAGCTGGAGGCAACAGGAGGTGGAAAGAGCTTAGATGTGCAGTTTGAAGGACCGGTCAGAGTCAAGGGATACTCCGAGGCAGTGGACTTCCAGTACAGAGGAAAGCATGATGTCATTAATTTTGATAGATAGGTCAGGTAAGGAAGATCTGTGAGATGGAGGAAAGATGATGAGTTCAGATTTGTCCACTTTGAGTTTGAGGAAGTGAGAGAAGAAGGAGGATATGGTTGATAGACACTCCTGCATTCTGGACAGCAGAAAGGTGACGTCTGGGCCAGAGAGGTAGATCTGAGTGTCATCAGCATAAAGGTGGTACTGGATTCCATGGGACTTTATGAGTTGCCCCAGGCCAAGTGTTTAGATCGAGAAGAGTAGGGGTCCTAGAACAGAGCCTTGGAGGACTCCAACAGAGAGAGGGTGGGATGAGTAGATAGTGTGGGAGTGGGAGACACTGAGTGTACAGTTAGGAAGGTATGAGGAGATCCAGGATAGGGTGAGGTCTTTGATGCCAAAGGAGGAGAGGATTTGTAGTAGGAGGCAGTGGTCAACTGTGTCAAAAGCAGAGAAAAGGTCTAGAAGGAGTATAGAGTATTGTCCATTAGCTTTGGCTGTAAGTAGGTCATTAATACTTCAGGGCTGTCTCAGTGGAGTGATGGGGCCAGAAACCAGATTGTAGAATGTCAAAGAGCAAGTTAGATGAGAGGTGAGAGGAAAGTTCAGCATGGACGTGCTGCTCCAGGAGTTTGGAACCGAATGGGAGCATCGATATTGGGCGATAGCTGGAAATAGTGGTTGGGTAGAGGGTTGACTTTTTAAGGATAGGTGTGATTGTGGCATGTTTGAAAGCAGAAGGGAAGTTACCAGAAGTTAGTGATAGGTTGAAGAGGTGGGTTAGGGATGGGATAAGAGTGGTGGTGAGGTTGGGAGGAGGTGGAATGGGCTGGGGTCGAGTGCACAGGTGGTGAGGTGTGATTTGGAGAGGAGACAATTAAGCTCCCCTTCAGTGATGTTGGAGAGGGAGCTTATGGGGTTTGGGCATTGATCTGGTATACAAAAGGGTTGGGGTGGTTGAACAATGAAGCCTTCCCTTGCTTGGTTGATCTTATTTTTGAAGTGTGTGGCAAAGTCCTCAGCAGAGATGAGGGAAGTTGGAGGAGCAGTGGTGGGAGGAGGAGGGAGTTAAAAGTTTTGAATAACTGTTTGGGGTTTTAGGATAGGGAAGATACGAGGGTTGTGAAGTAGGCCTGTTTAGCAGAGGAGAGGGCAGATTTGAAAGCGAGTGTTGCCTGTTTGAATGCAGTCAAATCGTCTTGCAAATTTGTTTTCTTCCAACGCCACTCTGAAACCCTGGACACTAGAAGGAGCTTTTTAGTGGTGTTCTTGTGCCAGGGTTGTCTGTTGATATGTCACACTCTGCCATGAACAAGAGGGGCAACCGCATCAATAGCTGATGCGAGAGTGGCATTGTAGAAAGCAGTGGCACTGTCTGTGTTGTGGAGTGACAATATGGATGCCAGTGGTAGAATAGAGTCAGAGAGCGTGTGGGTGTCCATGTTGCTGGACATGGGTGACAGGTTAGGAGGACAGGGATGAGAAAGTGAGTAGATGGTGATCGAATAGAGGGAGAGGGGAGGTGGTGAATTTAGAAAGCAGAGACAGGTGAAGATCAGGTCTAATGTATGTCTGTGTTTTTAAGTTTAGTGAGCATATAGAACCACCTACATAAAATTTTAAAATAACTTTCATGTAGGTTTACAGCTAATAGAAAATGTGTATGCTAGTTCCACCGCTTTTTCCCATTTATTTAGGAGACAATTATTATTTAGATGTTTTCCCATCTCCACATATAGTTCAGTTTTTCAACAGAAACATCAGAATTAAAAACTGAGTAGATTTTCTTCTTATTCCAAATTGAGTTATTCATAGGATTCTCAGGATTCATAGGAGTAACAAGATCTCTTGAAAGTATCAAAGGTAAAGAAAATGTATTTCTAATATACTTCCTTAACTCTAGAAATTTATAGAATTCTTTGTCAGGGATATTGTATATGGTTTTTAATAGCTGAAAGTTTAGAATCGAGTCTAACTTAGACCCCATTATAAGAGAACAGTCTATAATTCCAAACTTTTCCTATTTTTTACATGGAAAATTTGGTAGAGCTGTAGGAAAAATTGAGATAGGAAGTTTGTTTGGATTAATGTTACATGTACTAGTTTTTGAGATACTACAGTGTGGGCCATTTATATGGATACACCTAAATAAAATGGGAATGGTTGGTGATATCAAGTTCCTGTTTGGGGTACATTAGCATATGGGAGGGGGGAAACGTTTCCAGATGTTTGGTGACCATGGCGGACATTTTGAAGTAGGCCGTTTTGGATCCAGCTTTATTTATTTTCAATGGGAAGAGGGTCATGTGACACAGAAAACTTATTGAGAATTTCACAAGAAAAACAATGGTGTGCTTGATTTTAGCATAACTTTATTCTTTCATGAGTTATTTACAAATTTATGACCACTTATAAAATGTGTCTAAAGTGCTGCCCATTGTGCTGGATTGTCCATGCAACCCTCTTCTCCCACTCTTGACACACTGATAGCAACACCGCAGAAGAAATGCTAGCACAAGCTTCCAGTATCCGTTGTTTCAGATCCTGCACATCTCGTATCTTCACAGTATAGACAATTACCTTCAGATGACCCCAAAGATAGAAGTCTAATGGGGTCAGATCGAGAGACCTTGGTGGCCATTTAACTGGCCCACGACGACCAATCCACTTTCCAGGAAACTGTTCACATAGGAATGCTTGGACCTGACACCCATAATTGATGATATGGTGTGGTATATGGGGTACTGTGGTGCCCCTGAGGGTTCAGTTGCCACAGAGGTACTGCACCTCCTCCTGAGGTGTGGTACCCCACCATCCAGGTAAGTTGAAGGCTCCTGACCATGCTCCAACACCTGCATCCATCATCACAAAGTAGTGTAGCAAAGCCACATTGCGGCTCCCTGCTTGGAGTGTAGCAGAGCACCTTTGGTGGCTCCCTGCTTGGAACATGAAACGTGCTGGGAGGTGGGTGAAGTTAGTTTTACATTACAAGGAGTGGGAAGAGTTTAGGATGAGAGGTCAGTTGGTTAGAGAGATGGAGAGGAGAAGATCCCCGGAGAGAGGGATGGAAGGATGGAGGTGCTGCAGCGGATCCCAGTGACCTGGGTCTGCTGGCACGGGAGAGGAAGAGAAAGAGCAAAGTAGACTGAAAGCCTGATTCTCCATAGAAGGAAAGATTAGCACGGAACGTGATGAGTAAGAGAGAACAGAGGACGTGGGTTAGAAGAGCACCCTTCCTAGAAGTTCTAAGCGCACGGCCGGGGCCCGGTCCCCGAGGTTGTATGGATACTAATGGTCCTGCAGCAGACACCGGAGGAATAGAAGTAGAGATCACTTTATTCCCACACAAGACTTGGGGGCACAACAGCAACTGGATAGTGAGCCGGGACTTAGTAGCAAGGTGTCCCCGAAGCAGGCTACAGCTGTCTGCCGTACAAGTAGAGTTCATAGGAACATCAGTCAGGAGGAACTCCAGTGTAACTCAGTACTGGGAGTACTTCACTCAAAGGCGCTATAGAGGAGACGTTCAGAAAGCCACATGTTGGCGGAGTGTTGGAAGGGAGCATTCCATCTTGCTTGGAGGTTGAGTGGGCCCCTGGCCCGGAGGACACAGTGTGGAGGCAGGCACCTGTACATACTACAGACTGTGAGTAAAGCTTTGGAACTACAAGCCCTTGTGTCCTCCATTCATTCCGGCGCCAACATCCTCAACACTGCTACATTTCTGCACCATCCACGTCTCCACGCTATCATCCCCTTTACACTGTCCTGGGACTACAGCTCCACCTGTGGGGAGCTTCAACATCTTGGCTGCACCACACCACCAGTCCCAGAGGATCTGCAGGCAGCGTCGGCTTAACATCTTAATTGCATCACAAACCATTCATCTAGATCCATTGTATTTCCACCATTCAATCTTCCCTATTAATTGTGCACCCAGGGCCACGGACCGGGTCACTGCTGCCATTACACATCCCGCCGATACCGGCCCAGTACCGAGTACCCCACAGCCCTGGGAGGGTTACCCAGTACAAAGATAGTGGGGCTATTCTTCATCATTGGAAACCTCAATGCCACTGGATATCTGAAATTGCTAAATGATGATGTGTTGCCCTCTTAATGCACTGAAAATGGCGTGCTCCCTGAGTTTTCCCAGCAAGATAGTGCACCACCACATTATGGTTGTCAGGTCTGAGGATTCCTACAAGGAATCTGACCCCCTTAGACTACCATTTATTCTGCAGTGTTGCTATCAGTGTGTCAAAAGTGGGCAGCACTTTGAAAACATTTTATAAGTGGTCATAAACTTGTAAATAACTCATGAAAGAATAAAGTTGCGTTAAAACCAAGCAGACCATTGTTTTTCTTGTGAAATTTTCAATAAGTTTGATGTGTCACATGACCCTCTTCCCATTGGAAAAAATAAAGTTGGATCCAAAATAGCTGACTTCAAAATGGCCACCATGGTCACCACCCATCTTGGAAAGTTTTCCCCCTCCCATATAATAATGTGCTACAAACATGAAGTTGATATCAACAACTATTCCCATTTTATTTAGGTGTATCCATATAAATGGCCCACCCTGTATATATAGGGTAGCTTTTTACAAAGTGATATTGTAGCTTTAATCAAAGATTGATTAGGTAAAGGAAGAGATGGATCCAATAAATCAGATATTATCAATGATAATAGAGAGGAATTATTATTAGAAGCTTTTTCAAGTTCCATCCAGCCAGGTTTGCCAGACTCAAGGAAACAGTGTCTACTTTGAAAAATATTAGAAGCATGGTAGGCATAGATATTGGGCATTTTTATTATGTTTAAACAGTGAACATTTTGAGATCCTAGCTGGTTTACATTGCCATATAAAATTTGACAATTGATTATGCAGTTTATTAATCCAATGTACTGGGATTTAGATGGGGATAGTGCGAAATATATATTGGAGTTTAGGAAGTATCATTTTAAAAAGAATAATCCTGCATAATCAAGAGATATCAGATTTATCAAAATTGTCAAGGTCATCTTTTATGGATTTCTGAATATTACGCAGATTTTCATCTAAGATTTTGTAGCTATTCCCCTGTTCTGTCTCCGACATAAGTAATGACTCTTAATTACCTGATTTGATAACATACCATATTGCTGTATGTTCAGGATGTTCAGTTTTTCCTTAGATAATGTTTAGTGTTCTTAGCTCCATCTGGTGGCCAAAAATTATAACTGTATGTTATATGCATTCTACTTCCTGATTCATTCCCTCCAATTCCCAATGTATCCTGGGTAAGTTCACAAGGCATCTTGGTCTAATCCAGCCCCTTCCTTTTCTCTGTCCAGTCTACAATTTTCAGTAAAGCATGCTTCATGTGGACATCTCATTTCTCTACCTCCCCTTGTGTCAGCATCGTCGGTACGTAATCACTCTTCCTTCATCTAATTCCTGTCCTAGATCACCCCACTTAGTTAGCGCTCCCCTGGCTAGCTATTAGCTCAGGTAGTCTGTAATGTATATATGTATTTTATGTAGCCATACTGATTGTTTGTATTATGCGCTTATTTGTAGTTTCCCCGTGCATCTATATACCATCGCGTTCAATAAACACAGATTCAACCTACAGTCTTCTTATTGGACCCCCGGCATAGCTGTTTAGCTACCCGTATAAGCTATATGAACCCCGTGCATTTAGCTGAGGACGGAATATCCCCAAATAAGAAATATAACATTTCTCCCATGAGTAATGAAACTCCTTTTTCAGCAATTTCCTTAGACTGGAATGTATTTTTTATTTCTTTATATTTATTTTATAATGAGAAACCAAGGAAAAGGACTTAATCACTGAGAAAACTGCTCGTAATGAATTTATAGTATGAAAATATAATTAGTGTATCATCCGCAAATCCGTCTAAATGATTAGCAAAAGGGTACATTATCAAGGTAAAGAGTAATGGGGATAATGGGCACCCTTGCTAAGTACTGTTAGATTTGGAGAAAAGTAGTTAGAAAAATTATTAACATTGACTTTTGCTGATTGGAAGGAGCATAAAGTAGAGATAGCTCTTAGAATTTGGCCTTTAAACCCCAAATTTTCAAGAGTGGCAAATGTCTAGTTCAAGTTTATACGATCAAACACCTTTTCGGTGTCCAGTGATAATAAATTTGATGGGGGTCGTCTCTCTTCTGTGGATGATAGCAAATTAAAAATTCTTCTTGTTCTATCTGAAGCCTGCCTTCCCTTAACAAAGCCAACCTGGTCTGAATGTATAAGTCCCGGAAGAACTTTTAGCAGTCTCTGGGCAATCGCTTTAGCATAGATCTTTATATCTGAATTTAGCAGTGAGAAAGGCCTATAGCTCAATACTGATGAGGGATCGCTGCCTTGCTTTGGAATCATGACTACAGTGGCTTGGAGAGATTCTTTGGGAAAAGAAGTCTCATCTGCTGCATAGTAAAACATGGAAGTTAATGGAGATGAGAGATGTTGACTAAATATCTTATAATATTCATTAGGTAAGCCATCCCTCTCGCCTACCATGGAAACCTTCAAAAAGAACTTGAAGACCTACCTCTTCTGACAAGCCTACAACTTGCAGTAACCACCGATCCACCAAACCGCTGCACGACCAGCTCTACCCTCGCCTACTGTATCCTCACCCATCCCGTTGTAGATTGTGAGCCCTCGCGGGCAGGGTCCTCTCTCATCCTGTACCAGTCGTGACTTGTATTGTTTAAGATTACTGTACTTGTATGTATTATGTATACCCCTCCTCACATGTAAAGCGCCATGGAATAAATGGCGCTATAATAATAAATAATAATAATAATAATCTGGGCCCAGTGACTAATTTTCCTTTAATTTTTGGATTGTTGAACTTATTTAATCTGATGTAAAAGGAGAGTTTAGCTGATTAATTTGCTTTAAATTGTGTTGGGGAAGACTAATATTGGTTAATTTCATTACAGTTCTGTTGTGGAGTAGAAGAGTCATCGTTTAGATTGTATAGAAAGGAGTAGAATAATGCAAATTGTTCTGGTATATCTTGAGGATGAAGATAGGAACTACCTGTGTTTTTGATAGATACAACTGGAGATTTCAAGTGTTGCTGTTTAACTTTCTTATCCATGAGCCTAGTCATTTTATTACATGAGAAGCACTTGCTTAGTTTGATTGAATTACCGTATTTTTTGGACTATAAGACGCACCGGACCATAAGACGCACCCCAATTTCAGTAGGAAAATAGGGAAAAAAAATAATGTGTCAAATGGGGGTCTGTCTTACAGTCAGAATTCAGCTTACCTGGGAAGGGATCCGGCACAGGTGGAGAAGTAGTCACAGGGGTCATTCAGTGGTCCAGGCTCGTGCGGTGGCGGCTCTGTGCTGGGGCAGGTTGGTTGTGCTGGGGCAGCTGCGCTGGGGTAGGGGCAGCTGCGCTGGGGTAGGGGCAGCTGTGCTGGGGCTGGGGCAGCTGTGCTGATGCAGGGGCAGCTGTGCTGAGGCAGGGGCAGCTGTGCTGGGGCAGGGGCAGCAGTGCTGGGGCTGGGGCAGCAGTGCTGGGGCTGGGGCAGCTGTGCTGGGTCAGGGGCAGCTGTGCTGGGGCAGGTGGGCTCTGTGGTGCGGTGGTGGCAGTGGGCGGCGCTCTGCGGTGTGGTGGTGGCAGCGGGCTGTGCTCCGGTGCAGGGGCGGCGGGATCAGATCTCGTTGCCAAGATTTGAATCTCATCCCCCGAGATCTCGGGACGAGATCTGATCCCGCGCATGCGCCGTCCCCAGACCGGCGGCCATCTTTCCGGCGTCCATGCTCCCGGAGGCCACCGCAACATGGTGGCGGCCAGCAAGGGAAGTGCAGAGGCCTCCGGGCTGCGAAGAAATGCCGGCGGAGCCGCCGCCCCTGCACCGGAGCACAGCCCGCTGCCACTACCGCACCGCAGAGCGCTGCCCGCTGCCACCACCGCACCGCAGAGCCCCGCCTGCTGCCACCAGCCACCAGGTTAGTACCGTGTATTGCGACCATAAGACGCACCCCCCACTTTCCCCCAAAATTTTTTTGGAAAAAAGTGAGACTTATGGTCGGAAAAATACGGTAATCACTTTGTCAAAATCTTCCAGCAGCAAAGTTTTCAATTCTGCTCTTTAGCATAACATTTTAGAATGAGTTTCGTCAGAGGGATTCATTTGTTGTTTTTACTCCACTTCTGTTATTTTTTATAAGATATTTTGAATTTTTCCTTAGGTTGTTTTTTGAATTGAGCAATTAACTGAATAAGGACACCTCTAATAACACTGTGTTACCAAGGTTTTTTCCCTCGGACAATTTTGAGTGTTCCTGATAGATTTTTTCATGCTGATTTCAGAAATGACTTCAGATTTTTCCTATCATGTAAGGTTTTTGAGAAATGATATGAAACATAATATTCTGTTATAATTCTAAAAACTCATATATGAACTTTTTCTGAAACAGAATATTTCTGAATTTTCTGCTGAAATAACATAAATCGCTGATCTACACATATGCAAGCACTTATGCAAATTTCGCACAGGCGCAGTGAATCATTTGGCTGACCGTGTATGGAGCATACCACAGCTCCTGGGCAGAGGCGGAATCAAAAGACAATACTGACACTACAGCAGGGAATCACCGAGGATTCATTTTGTGAGGTAAAATATTTCACTGAATGTTTTTAAACAATATTTTACCTCACAAAATGTATCCTCTGTGATCTCAAGAAAGCACAGACGAGAGAAGTCAGCACATGGGGAAAGAGAGAGTGGATAGGTGGGTGAGCACATGGGGGGAGAGATTCTCAACACTGCAAAGCCTGACCCCATCGTGACATTACCGCCCTCCCAATGCGATAGCATCGGGCCTCCAACTAGTTACTATTATATATGCAATTCGCCTGAATACTTTTCATTTTAAAAACTGAAAATTAATTTTGAAATGTCATGTCGGTGTCTCAACAGCAGTGATAATTTCTGCTACATATGCGGAGAATATACAATGAAAGCGCAAAAGAAGGAATAGACTCTACTTGTTGAGAAAGCATATGAACTATACTTTGAATGTTCAATTAGAGATCAGGACAAACAGTAGGCAGCACATCATATATGCTGTGCATCTTGTTCTAGAAGCCTTAAAGCATGGCTGAATGGATCACGACCTTCAATGCCGTTGTCTGTCCCAATGATATGGAGAGAGCAGAGAGATTATGTAACAGATTGCTACTTCTGCCTTGCAAATGTAACAGGATATTCAGCAAAGTACAAGAAACCAATAGAATATCCTAATCTTCCTTCAGCCATAAGACCAGTGCCACACGATGGAAGTATTTGTGTTCCAAAACTACCCAAAGAATGGACAATGGAGGACGACGAAGATGAACTAACAATGTCAGTGGAAAGTGAAACTGCTGCAGAACCAGACTTTGAGCCTTCTACATCTAATCCACATCTGTTCAGTCATGCTGATCTGAGAGACTTGGTCAGAGATTTGAAATTGTCAAAGAGGCAGGCAGAATTATTGGGATCAAGGCTACAAGAACAGAATCTCTTATAACCAGGAACAAGAGTTTCGGTTTTTCGCAGTCATCAAGAAGACCTTAATCAATTTTTCAACCATGTCGACAGTTTAACCTGGGGTTGTTTTCTGCTCTTGGATGCGAACATGACACGAAGGAATGGCGACTGTTCATTGACTAATCAGTTTTAAGTCTGAAGGCTGTTAAACTACACAACAGAAATATCTATCCTTCTATACCTATTGGACATGCTGTACACATGAAAGAAACATATGAGAATATGGAGATACTGTTGACCACATTAATTATAGAAATTATAATTGGAACATATGTGGTGATCTAGAAGTTGTTGCACTTCTTCTTGGACTGCAGCTTAGATATACCAAGTGTTGTTTTATTTGTGAGTGGGACAGTCGTGTACGAGAAATGCACTATTTCAGAAAGGACTGGCCAATCCACGAAAACCTGGTTGCTGGACAGAACAATGTTAAACGTAATCCTCTCATTTATCCTCTAAAGCTATTTCTCCCTCCTTTGCATATTAAATTTGGGCTTATGAAGAATTTTGTCAAAGCAATGAGCAAAGAATCGGAAGCCTCTTCTTCCTTGTGACAGAAATTTCCAAGAATAAGTGATGCAAAGATTAAAGAAGGTATTTTTATTGGCCCACAGATCAGAGATATAATGAATGATAGTAGCTTTGATGGTCTTTTGCAAGGTGCTGAACAAGTGGCACGGTGAGCATTTAAAGATGTGACCTTCAACTTCCTTGGCAACAGCAGGGCACCAAACTTTGAACAACTTGTGGACAACATACTCACAGCATATCATTTGATGAAATGCAATATATCACTAAAAATGCATTTTCTACATTCTCACTTGGACTTTTTTCCATCCAATCTTGGTGCCGTTAGCGATGAACACGGTGAAAGATCTCACCAAGACATTGCGCTCATGGAGAGAAGGTACCAGGGAAAGTGGAGTACGTCAATGCTGGCTGACTATTGCTGGAATCTTTTTCGAGAAGCATCTGACACGGATTATAAACGAAAGTCATCTGCAAAACACTTTTGAACAATTGCTTTTGCTACTGACATCGATGCACTTGTATATAGTGTCTCGGACATCATAGAACAGACTATAAACTGCTGTTTCTAAAAACCTTATGTGATACAGACTTTTGGAGCACATATTCGTGTTCAGCATATCAAAATCTGTAAGATACAATAACATTTTCTCAGTGGACAAGAACTTCCCTGGAATTTGTTGTGCAGTGTAATCGCCTTGTGAGCACTCCAAATAGAAAAATATTTTGAGTAAAATTCTCCTGGAGGATGTCGCAACAGAGCTTTCATGAATTGCCGCTATATGTCCAAGGATCCATCGCCAGGCAGGACACACAGCTCCGGCTGTTATAATCTGTTTTGTATGACCGTCCGCTATTTTATTGTGGCGTTCAGGCTGCTGGTCTTTCTCCTCTGGTGCTGGGTTTGTCTTGGGTCAGGTGATTATATCACTCTTTATTAACCTGCACCTGTCTCCCTATCCTTGCTGGACAACAGTGTTAATCCGCTTGAGTTCTGGGTTGGTGCTTTGCTTTGTCTTCTGTGTTTGTAACTTGCAGTGATGGGACCTCTGGTCCTGCTAGTCCTTGTTTCTTTATCCTATTGGTTTTTGCAGCCTTCTTTGTGTTTTCTATTAGGAGGTGACCAGTTTTTATACCCAGTCCTTAGATCTTTCAGAGACCACCTCCCCTATCTATAGGTCTTCACTTGAGATTTACCTAGGATCATCGGTGGAGCTATTAGCAAGGAATGGGTCGCCCACTCCATCGTAGGGTATCAGTCTAGTTGTAGTGCAGGGTCAGTTTTCCCCCTTCTACCCTAGTCCTGTGCTGCAGAACCGTAACGCCGGCGAGCAATTCCTGCTGAGGAACGTTTCTTGGTCACCCTGAGGTACGTAGTGTTGAACCCTATCCCTAACTCTATCCCTAACCCTATCCCTAATGATAAGAAGTGTACTGATTTTTGTTTTTCATTTTTTTTTCTGCAGATTCCTGGCTACTGGAGAGACATTGTCCTCATTACATTTCCAATTCCGGATTGGGGTATCCACCCTTTCTGGGATTATTGTAGACACTTGTCATGCTTTAGTTGGCATTCTGCGGCAAGAATTCCTCCCCCAACCCACAAGTGAACTCTGGACTGAAAATGCCGCCATGACCTCTGCCCAACCCTGATGAACTGCTAATGCCTTTTGTTTTTGTTGGTGATGAGGCCTTTCAAATGTGTGCCAACCTCATTAAACCATACTCTAGTAGAAACTTAAATCACACCAAAAAAATGTTCAACTATAGACTGACAAGAGCACGAAGAACTGTGGAGTGTGTATTTGGATTGTTGGTATCGAAATGGCGCATTTTTAAAAATTGACACTATTGATGAGACTGTGAAAGCATGTGTTCTTCTGCACAACTACATAATGATAAAAGAGTGACCAAGCTTACAACCTAAGGAACCTGTTACATTGCATGATTACCAAATTCACCCTCTGAGAACCACTGTTGAAGTCTCCCAGATGAGGGATAAGTTTGCCGCTTACTTTGTTTCAGATAATGGACGTGTGGCCTTGCAAGACGAAATTATTTAAGCTGTTAAGTTAAATGTACCTGTTATGCTTTGTACCTGTTATGTACCTGTAAGGTCAAATATTACATACCTGTTATGTTTAAAGGTACCTGTGATGTTAACATGTACATGTAATAATTTACCCCTAATATTTCCTGATTTAAATATAAACTACCTTCCCTCCCAAAAAAGCGTGTTTGTGTTGTACTTTACCTCAAAAAACAAGTGTGTTTGTGTTGGCGGCGGCGCATAAAGACAAAAAAAAAACAAGGTATAGTGGTAACAAAATACAACAACTTTTATTTTCAACACTTTTACTAATTTTATTTTCAACATTTTTACCAAAAAACGGGTTAAGGTTGGGACGATTTATTTTTTCTTCGGGGTTTACGTGAGGGTGAAATGGGTAGGACCTTGGGGGTGTAGAGCTTTGTGGATTGGGTGGTAGTTGATGAGGATGAGGTTACAGGGAAAGGGTCTACAGGGGAAGGGGCAACCAATTGAAGGATTGGATCAGGGATGGCAGTGGAGACATTGGGGATAGATGACAAAGTGGAATCATGGGAATCGGAAGGAACAGAAACACAAGGGAAGGTAGTGACAAATTGGTAGGTGAGGGTGGAGGTGGTGGGTTCAAGGTGGGCAGATGTTTCTGGCTCTTGGTCCTGATGCCAAGATTTTCTTTAGACCTTGCTTTTCTCGGCCGAGTGTGAGTGCTGGGCTCTGTAGCAGTCATCGGGCATGGTGCTGGAGTGGGCCGCATTAGAGGTGCTGTAGTGGCAGGGGTGCTGGACTTGGCAGGAGTGTTGTAGTGGGCAGGGGTGGTGGACTGGGCAGGGGTGGTGGACTGGGCAGCATCGTTGATACTGATGGCTGCAGGGGTGCTGTACTCTGAAGCATGGTGGATGCTGCCGGCTGCAGGGTTGAAGGACTTGGCAGCGCGGTCGCTCGGTGAACTGGAGGCAGTGGTGGTGGCAGATAGTTCGGTGCTGTGGGAGCTGGACAGTACATTTGCTGCTGGTAGTATCCTCCGGCCTGTTGAGCGTAGGATTGTGACTGCTGCTGGGACTGCTGCTGCTGTAATGCGTGGCTGTAAACATCCTGGCAGGCCTGCATGATGGACAGCTGGAGTTGAGGAGTAAGGTTTTCCAGCACGTTCCGCTCAATTGCAGCAAAAAATTTAGTACCGGTCTATTACGGTCGGCTTCCAGGCGGTCTAGGCGATTGTTGACTTCCTTGAACTCACTCTTCACTCTGTCAGCAATCAACCTAACCCCATCCTGGAAGACTGAGCTTAATTGAAGAAACTCGGGCATGCCTGACCTTTCCCAGGCCCTCTGCTGCTGACGAGAAAACCCAGAAAAAGTAGAGGCAGAGGGCTGGGAGAGGGGAAAACCTGATGGACCGGCTGCCTCTTCCCCAGCCTGGGAAGCCTGCAAGGTTGCTCCATTGCTGGTGGATAACTAGGACTGCGTCTGTCCAGTGGCTGGTAGATGAGGGGCCGCTTCAACCGAGGAGGCTCCAGGTTGTGTGGTGCTGCAGCAGGTTCTGTGAAAAAAAGAGAAAAACATTAGTGAAAAAATAAAGTTTGTGTTGTGCTGCTCCAGGTTCTGTGTGGGGGAAAAATTAAACATTAGTCAAAAGAAAAAAAAATCTATACTTACGTTCGCTGAGCAAGCGAAGGCCTCAGAAAGACAAAGTCCTGGTGGTACTTGTATATTCTCAACCTTACAGCAGAACCACTTTGACCCGAAGCTCCTCTCTTATGTCCTTGTTGAAGCGGTCCTTCATTGAGCGCCAATGGATTTTGATTCGCTTCACTGTGAAGGTGAAAAAAAAAATTAGAAAATAATGCACATCCATTCACAGGTTCACTGCTGTTTAAGACCACATTGCAATACTTACCAAAATCTGTTCTGGCCTGTAGCATGGCACGGTCGCAACCAGACAGCAGCGATGTTGCCACTTCTTCCCTGAGCCGTCAAATCACCACATTGTCGGAGTACTGACTGTCATGGATGTCCCACAACAGTACTCACTCTTGCACTAGGTGGATGAGGTGTTCATTATCTATATCCAGTGTGGTTTCTTTCCGTTGTGAAACCTATAGATAAAATAGAAAAAAAGAATTTTAAGTAAAACTGAAAAAATTGTATTTCAACTCTGATGAAACGAATACTTACACCCCATCTTTCCTCCTGAGATACATGAGCCCGACGACTCTGGGAAGATTCCTCTCCACTCGACTGCTCCTGCTCTTCATCACTGCCAGGTACCTGTAAAGAAATTAAATGGTTTAACACATGTGGAATATTGCCAGTCATTAATACCAATCAGTAAAGCGAATGTATAATAATCTTTGTCCGGTCCACTCTGGGAAGAAGTCTGTTCTTCACTTGAGGACATGGTTGAAGAGTAGGCAGCAGCCAAGTAAAACACTACAGAAAAGAACAGAAAAAAAATTCAACTTGTAAAGGTCAAAAAACAATGTAGACCAAAAAAAGGACAACAATACTTACATTACAGGCAGTAGTCCAACACCACAGCAGTCAGCACAGGCCAGGGACAGATGGCAGCAACAAGAGCCAACCACAGAACCAGGAGACGACCACAGGAAAACCGCTGCACCAGGAGACACCCACTGCACCAGAGAGAATCGGCCAGTCTACAAGGAACAGAAAAAAGCATTCAGAGAGACAGACATTTCCAAAGCTTCTATACTTACATAGACAGTGTTATCCTCACCATGACAAAAATCAGCACCAGGAGATGAAATGGAGAAAACAGCTGCACCAGGAGACACCCACTGCACCACAGAGAATCAGCCAGTCTACAAGGAACAGAAAAAGCATTCAGAGAGACAGACATTTACAAAGCTTCTGTACTTACATAGACAGTCAAGTCCTCACCACGACAGAAAGCAGCACCAGGAGACAAACTGGAGAAACCCGTTGCACCAGGAGCCAACCCGGAGCCAACCAGGAGCCAACCATTGTACCAGGCCAAGCGACATGTCTAAAATTAAACAGAAAAAAAAAATTAATAGAAAGTACAAACAGCAGTGAGGGAGGGTGACATTTTCTAAGATTCTATACTTACACAGCCAGTGTTGTGGTATCGTCCAGAGAGTTATGGCCTTGCTGTGTCCACACTTCCTTTTATAGAGCTCTCAATTATCAGGTAGATGAATCACTTCCTGGACCAACTCATTAAAAAAAGCATGCGTATAGAATGCATGTGCGTATGCATGTCCTTGTGTACGGATGCATTCCAATAGACAGTAATGCGTTTATTTGACACATTCATCCGCATGCGCATGACTGTGCATATTTGAAGGATTTTTTCCGCTTCCAAAATCCAACATGATGCGTTCACCGGACCCCGCCGCACACCGAAATACAACGCATTTTGGTTATATTGTGGCCTAAGTGGTTGGTTCGTTCTGGTAATGTGGAACTCGGAACTAAGAATAATGTGCTCTCATACTGTAAAGGAAATAATGCAAACACAAATGGTATGGCTTCTTATTCTTAGTCAAGACCCCTTAAAGGGTTAATATTAGCATTTAGGATTGCTACTTCCAAAAGGTGTCTCTAGAGTTTCAGTCCTCATTCTCTCTTGGTAGAGGCTATTTGTATGATTGATGTGGAAGAGACTCAAAATATCATCCACAGGCAGCTCAAGTGTAGAGTGAATTTCTCTTTTTGTAGGTGTGCAAATTTTTATTGTTCTTCACATTCTGCGTACAACTTTTGTGTCAGCGTATCTAGGTGAACTAGAGCAGAAGCAAAGGGAGAGTGACCAAGGATATTAAGGAATTGGATGGATTGCAATATGGACATGTTATGAAAGCTAGGGTCATTCAGTTAGAAAAAATGATGGCTTATAAGTGAGCTAAAAACAATATATAAAAATATATAAATGGAAGAAACTCAGATCTTTTCAATGGTATTTTTACACCTGTGCCTGCCCATCAAAAGGGGACATCTTCTTCATCTCGAGAACAGAAGGTTGAAGAATGTCTGCAGGGAGTTTTGAATGGCCTCATACTGCACAGAACAATATGTACTCATCTTGCTATTCACCCACTGTACCTTGAACTTGACCTTGTAACACTACTCAACAAATCCCTCACAAAACATGAAGCTGTTCCCTTTTTACTCAAACTAGCCACCTCCAATATGGGCTACTCCAAAACATTAACTCTATCTTGAACTAATGTCCTAGCTTACCTACAGACACTATGTATTTTTATCCTAAGCACAAAGCTATGTCTTATTGTGGCACCCGTGTGTTAGGCATCGATCTCCCGCCTCTGCACAGGGAGAATCTCAAGCCATGTCCTCTGCGGTCTCCCATTGTTCTGCAGCCTCAGAGATGTCGGTCCCAGCATCTTGCCCAGGCTAATGAGAGGCATCTGCTTGCTCCTCAAGGCTCAGCTATTGTATCATGCATGAGTCAGCGGCGAGCAGACGCTCCTGGTGGGGGAGTGTCTGTTTACATTTTACCATCAGGAAGTTATTTGGGCAAACTCTGCTCTATTTCACAGGTATAATACTGATTAGAGCTAGCGATTTCATGCTAGATTAGCTAGTAATGTAATGGATGCTCAGTGGGATTGTTTTTAATTATATGCTTGGTTTTTTGTTTTGATGGGATTGTATTTACTATTGTGTTTGTATTCTATTGGTGCTTTGTTAAATTGGTGGGTGGTACTTGTCCTATATAATGGTGGTTAGAACACTCTGTACTGTGCTTGAAAAAGGTCTTCGGACCAACACGTTACCACAGGAGGCAGAATAAAATGTAAACCTTTTTTTTCACCATTGTCTGAGGCGCTGTCTTTTTTATCTATTGTTGTGGAACTTGCTCCAGGATGGACTCCCTGGTTTTGATGTGCACCTCTACAAATCTGTCTTAAAGACTTTGACGCTTATAGGGTGCGGTTGAACTTTTTGTTTTTTGATAACAGCTCCTGGGACTAAGTCCTGCTTTTCTCCTACTGAGCATGCCCGTGGGACAACCTCTCATTGGAGGTCGGAAGTCACATGCTCAGGTCCTATTGCTGCTCCGATTGGACCACCAGAAGGTCCCGGAAGGCTGCAACTATAAAAGATTCACATGGCCGCCCGGCCATGCGCTAATATAGAAAAAGATTAGACCATGTGGAGTGAGTGTTGTATGCATGTATGAATGTCTCTGGTGAATGACTCATTATGAAACCCCTACCCTTGGTACGCATGTGTTGTGTAGCCTAGCCTGCTAGCACCCAGGCTGAGGTCTAGGTAGAGGCAGAGTCAGAGACTGGCATCAGCATCCACCGGTGGCTTTGTCTGTACGGCACGGTGCACTTAGTCTGCACTTCTCGGTGGTCAGTGTTCATTAGAGGCGTCCGCAGGTGCGACCCTGCATGCTCAGTAGGTCTAGAGGGATTCAGACCTCGTGTCCATGGGGCTGAGTTCTGTGACCATTTTCTGAGCGCTCTCTTGCCGAGTGCTGTGTGTCTTAACAGGCTCTGGCATTTATGTTCCGCGTTACTGCGGCTCTGTGACGTAACAGAGTCCGTTCCTGTTCTCATCGGGTGACGTTAACCTGCGTGTGACCTTTTGTATACCGCTATATCCATGCGCCATTACTAAGGAGCAGTTTACCACCTCTGCACGGTGGACCCCAGGCTGTGAACGCACCTTACTATTATTTTATTATTTGGTGAGTTCCGCCAGCTATAACACCGTGTCTGTAGCGCCACAAAATGCCTGCATGTGTGATCTACTTATATACAGCTCTGGCAAAAATTAAGAGACCTCTTCAAAATTTTCAGTTTGTCTGATTTTTCGATTTATAGGTATATTTTTGATTAAAATGTAAATTGCGCTTTTATTCTTCGAATTTCCAAGCATTAAATTTTGTATTTACTTTCAGAAAATGAGAAATGGTCAAAAGAACAACAAAAAGCAGTGCTTGCAGTCCTCAAATAATGCTAAGAAAACAAGTTCATAATCATTTAGAAACAACAATACTAATGTTTTAACTCAGGAAGAGTTCAGAAATCAATATTTTGTGGAATAACCATGATTTTTAATCACAGCTTTCATGCGTCTTGGCATGCTTTTCACCAGTCACCCACACTGCTTTTGGGTTACTTTATGCCACTCCTGGTACAACAATTTAAGCAGTTCTTTGTTTAATGGCTTGTGACTATCCATCTTCCTCTTGATTACATTCCAGAGGTTTTCAATGGGGTTCAGGTCTGGAGATTGGGCTGACCATAACAGGGATTTGATGTAGTGGTCCTTCATCCACACATTGATTGACCTAGCTGTGTGGCATAGCGCATTGTCCTGCTGGAAAAACCAGTCCTCAAAGGTGAGGAACATTGCTTGGGCAGAAGGAATCAACTGTTTTTCCAGGATAGCCTTGTATGCGGCTTGATTCATACGGCCCTTCACAAAGCTTAACCTTCCCAATTTCAGCCTTGCTGAAGCATCCCCAGATCATCACTGATCCTCCACCAAATTTCACAGTGGTTGCAAGACACTGTGGCTTGTATGCCTGTCCAGGTCTCCGTCTAACCATTAGACGACCAGGTGTTGGGCAAAGCTGAAAATTAGACTCATCAGAGAAGATTACCTTACTCCAGTCCTCTATGGTCCAATCTTTATGGTCTTTGGCAAACTTCAGCCTGGCTCTCCTTTGCTTCTCATTCATGAAAGGCTTTTTTCTAGCTTTACATGACTTGAGCCCTGCCTTTAGGAGCATGTTACCAACTGTTCTTGCCGTGCACTTCACCCCAGCTGTCATTTGCCATTCCTTTTGTAGGTCACTTGATGTCATCCTGCGGTTGCTGAGTGACACGCAAATAAGATGATGATCATCCCGGTCAGTGGAGAGTCGTTTTCTCCCTCTGCCAATCTGTAGCTTTGCTGTTCCCAATGTCTGCTGCTTGACCTTGTTGTAATGGACTGCCGTCTTTGAAATTTTAAGGCTGGAGGCAACATGACACTCACTGTATCCCTCTGCTAGTAAATCCAGAATTGAGAACTTCTTTTCCTCACTTATGACTTTTATTTTCAACTCCTTTGGCATGGTTAAAAGTTATTTTTTCATTATTATTACTTTTGGGATATTACTAGCACTTGTTTTGCCATCCAGCGTGTCTTATTGCAAGAGGATTGTGAACACCACAAAAGGGTTTTTCATACTTTCCTTCGTTAAATAAGATTTGATTCAGGTGATTACTTAATCAGAAGCACATTAAGTAGAATGAGGTGTACTCTGGTTGGAAATCAGCTGACACTGGAATGGAATGGCTGTCAGACATGTAGAGAAGCTGATTTTTATAAAACTGTGCAGTGATCTCTTAATTTTTGCCAGAGCGGTATGTATTGCCAGCTATGGTAGGGGCTGGCTTTTCTGCTGTGAAAAACTGCATCCACATATTTTACCCGATCCTTTACTGTAAGATTGTGCACCTATGCCTGAACCAGAAAGTGTGCAAGATCCCTCAGGGGAGAAGAGGTGCTTCTGAGAGGTTGCAATGTGCAGAGCAGTGAAGATGTAGGAAGAGGTAGGAACATGGAGGTCTGCAGGCAGAGGAGAGGAGCATGCCAGGACAAGCTGCAAGAGGCAGGTTATCAGTTCCTATAGCACAAAGACTTCCAGGGTCCGTGCTAAATTGAAAAACTGCTCGGATTTAATGTAACGAGCAGTAGTATGCTTTTGCCCAGGAGCTCAGCAGCACATAGAATCAGGAACACTGCTGAAGTGAGTGTGTTTGCCACAGGATTCAAGCTTCCCGCTCACTGGATGGGATCACAGATCCAGTAACTCCAAGGAATCATTTACCAGAGGTATAATTAGCAGCAGTAAGGCTACACTATATCACAGCAGAGAAACTACACTCTCTCCATGCAGGCCTGACCAAAACCCTGTATGTTATTTGTATGGAAACTTCTGGAACGGTTTGCAGAACTTCAGTTCAGGTACAAACTGATTATTACACTGTCTAATGCTAATTATTCTCTGTTGCACCATTCCTGCTCCAAGTTCCCTGGGAGCCAGCCCTAGTTGGGAAGGGGCTAATCATCTCACACTGTCCATCACCACCTAACTCCCAGGGACCCTCATCAGTGCCCGGCCATACCAGGCCAAACATCCCAATTGGCATCATGAACCTTTTTATTAATATTATTATTAACTCCACAATTGACAAAGACTGGCGTGTGCCCCCAGTCGGACTCGACCAGCACTTAGAACCGCTGTGACCCAGTACTGTTACCGAAATGGCCGGCCGGGGCTGCACATTATCCTGTGCTTAGCCTACACTATATGCAATGCATTACTCATACATTGCACATTACCATAGTACATGGCAATTCATATTGTATCACTTACTACACAATATACAGTGGAAAACCGCAGGACATAGTTCACACTTCACATAACACAATATGTATAAAAGACACATGGCATTATACACATGGCACTATTGTTGTCTTCAAGGGCAGGAACACGACAGTCCAGTCCACACCCACCTTACACAAGCAGGGAGATTATGGAACTGTCTGCCACATGATGTTGTGAATGTTGATTGATCAAGCAATTTGAAAAAAGGCCTGGTTGTCTGTCTTGAAAACTATAATACTGGAACATATAATTCCTAGATTTCTGGAGATGGGTCATTGATAAATTGATTTATACTGAATGACCTATTTAAAGTCAGGAAGGAATTTTGTCCTTAATAAACAGCAGTTAGCATCTGCCTTAAATATCTTTTTGCCTTCCTCAAAATTATCACGTTAGAATTATAGGTTACACTTTCACCTTTCTTTAACCTTATCAACTTTGATATGATGTGATTGTTCCCTTCTAACTTCCTGTGTCATTTCATTTTTCACTGGTAGGAGCTGGCACAAGGACTGAATAATAATTCTTCTACCCATAAAAAGTAAATCTCATGATGCTGAAGTTTTTTAATATAATATATTTTGATTGTATGGGTTTCCAAACCTGTACTCCTCACCTCCAATGGAAATCATGTAGGCCTTGAAAATATAAGGTTATGGATACTTCCAGACATTGCTCTAGATTTTGGTTGATAATTTTTCCTACATATAGAATATAAATAAATATTTTGTATGGTCCTTAAATCCTATTGTATAACATGGTAATGAGGCTGGAAGTGCAACGGATGTAGACAGATGAACAGCAAGTGCATCAGTCATCTTCATTACTTGACACCTGGCACCACCATCTTCTCCATGATTGAGGGCTCAGCCCTCTGCTGTATTACATGTTTGTGTATAGTAACACAGATACATGCTATTTTATATACTATCATAAAAAATCTCTTAAGTATATATTCCCAACAGCATAGAAGGATATCTTAAATTATAACTTTTAAGAATATTACTAAAATAGACACAGGTAATGTAAAAAACCTTAGCACTGACCCAAGTTACAGAGCCTATGTAAAGTGCATTAATGTTTAACACCTATGAATCAGTGCCAATGGAGTATAGGACATATACAGCATTGAGTTCAAAGAGTACTACAGAAAGGAGAAAGTGTGGATCTCACTCATTTGGAGTCATAAAGGTATCGGAGTTCCACTATACGGGCTATGTTCACTTATCACACCTGTCTGCCTTGTCATTCTTCATGCAAATGCCCCTGCCCTAACAAGGGTAATACCCAAATATGGCTCACTTTTCATTTACCCCAGAAAATATCCCTCCCAACGCATTTCTGTTTCCATGTTGAAAGAAGAGGTTCACATTTTGGAACCGTAACGTCGCCCCATGGGCTGTTAAATAGTATGTAATTTTTCATCTTATGTTGGTGTGCTGCTTCCATTATTTTTGGACTATCCATATCTCTCTGTGATCACTCCTTACACTCGATCACTTGCACGCTCATGCCTTCTTCAGAATCTGAACTTTTCTTACTGTGTAGCCTGACTGCGAACTTCC
Source organism: Dendrobates tinctorius (assembly GCF_039654945.1). Classification (NCBI taxonomy): domain Eukaryota; kingdom Metazoa; phylum Chordata; class Amphibia; order Anura; family Dendrobatidae; genus Dendrobates; species Dendrobates tinctorius. Next base: position 14,682,541 of record NW_027361749.1, read on the forward strand.
TTTGCAATTCCTTTGCAATTTCCTGATTCCTTTGAGATATGTGCGTAAAAATTAGATGGCATATGCATGGTCCATGTGACGTCCTTTTCTTCCCCGCACCCATTGACTTGCATTGGCGAGTCTTGTCCGATATAAGTGGCCATGCGCAGCATGTTGTGATTTTTTTCCTCAGCTGAGGAAAAATTCGCAAATCAGCACTGACTCATGGATTAACATTGGTACGAGTGAACCTCATAGGAGGAGGTTCAGCGGGCTTTGGTCCAGCAAATCTTTTTTGCGCAATTCCAATTATTAAGGGACGATCCCCTTTTATGGATAGAGATTGTGTTCGTGAGAACCCCATATAAAAGAATGTTTTTTTAATGTTGGATTGCCATCAAAGTAAGTTTCATTGCTTTTCTCATACATTTAAGAAATTACAACTTACTGTAACTAGAGGAGAATACATTTTATAAGAACTAGTTAAAGACGAATCATCTAAACCATTTTTAAAATTTTAAAAGTAAATGCACAGATATAGCTTTCCATAGACTAGCTTATATTGTTGACAGTCCTAACAAATGAATTTATGTTTTCTGCCAGTGATCCAGAAAGTTATTTTCTTTTGCAGTTTCATTAAGCAGAGTATTAAGCTCCATATGACTCTTTAAAAAAACAAAGTTAAAGTAAACTTAATAAAATTCATGTTATGTGATGTCAATAAGCAAATTATAGGTAATGTTTTATAACTTTTATTCTGCAGCATACCATAAAGATTTTGTTGTTTATAAAGCTGTTCAAGGTTTTCATAAATGTATATGTATTGTTGTGCATAACAAAGAGGGCAATAACAGAGTGCAGTTTACAGCTATAAATCCTGGGAATTGTGATGTTCTGCTGTACTGTATGAGAGCACTGCCAATGGGATTGCTATAGGATCAAGGTCAGAGCTATATCAAGAAACGTTATAAACGGGTGATAATAAAAGGCATATTTGTGGAAAAATGTATATATGTTTGAAAGCTGTCTGTAACTTGCAGACACATGCCGGCTAGTGGAATTCCATTTTTCTAAATATTATGTGGGCTGCATAATAAAGAACATATTTACAATGAGATGATGGTAACAGAGTTAAGCAAGTACCATATGCTGATTAATTACAATAGTACAAGTAATGATGATTGTCTCCTTCCACCATATGTTATTCCATAGATGCTCCATGATTGACGTCTAAAGTATAACTGGACATTTATCATCCCTTATAAGTCAGAAGACTGGTGTCAAAAAGTCACAAGATTTGCTCAGTTATGTTGCACAGAATGTTGTGACTTTTTTCCTTTGTGCCAACCCAGTAGCGGTGTAACGATCACAGTTGCAGAGGGTGCGTGTGGGAAAGAGTCTGACAATGCCAGGGCCAATTCCAGCTAGATGTGCGTCTGAGGACATATATTCAGTTGAAATGTACTATGGCACAGAGATCCGTCAATTCCTTGCACTGTAATACACACTGCCGGCAAATCAAAGGCCAGCAGTTGACGTCAGCGAGCCTGTCATGGGCTGCACAAGGCAATGACGGCATCGGTGGTTGACATCAGTTGCTGGCCTCTGCGCCAGCTATGGAAGAGGATGCCACATGTCATGGGAGCAAAAGAAGGTAAGAAGAATATTTTAATTCTTTTTAAAATGTATTGAAGAAGTGCAACAGGACAGGGGTAATTACTACAGGATGGGGGACATTGTTAAATACAGGATGGAGGACATTTTTAAAGGAAGGGGCTCGTGATTGAAGACATTAAAGTAAGAGAGCCAGTTTGATTGGGCATTATTACAGGAAGGGGCCTTATACAAGAATGGGGCCAAGGATAGGGTACATTATTATAAAAAGGAGAACATTATTATAGGATGGGGGCATGGGAGTAGGACAGAAAGGGGCCCAGGATTTGGAACATTATTACAGGAAGGAGCCCATGAATGTAAAAAATATTACAGGAAAAAGCGAACACAGAAGATATTACAGGACGGAGCCACGATGGGGTAAATTATTAAATGAGGGTGAACACATATGTGATTAAAATTAAAATGAAAAACGTCTCTGCGCTATATAGTGTGAACATATACGATATTTAGTCCTATATGATACCACCGACACTTATCCTCATCAATTGTGCAAATGCCTGCTTGATAAATTGAATTGTTAGTCGCGCATAGCAAATTGCAATAAAAATGGAAATATTCAAAACAACAAACACATATAGTTAAATATCATACACCATGCAATAAAATTCATTGTCCAATAACCGTGCTTGTCCAATGGCAGCTCCGACAATGGGGCGTGCAATATTAATCTACCCCTTTACTTTCAGTGCAACAAACTCACTCCAGAACTTCATTGTGGATCTCTGAATGATCCAATGTTGTCCTAAATGACTAATGATGATAAATATAATCCACTTGTGTATAATCCATATAAATGCACCTGCTCTGTGATAGTCTCAAGGTTCTGTTTGATGCACAGAGAGCATCATGAAGACCAAGGAACACAACAGGCAGGTCCATGATACTGTTGTGGAGAAGTTTAAAGCTGGATTTGGATACAAAATGATTTCCCAAACTTTTAACATCCCAAGGAGCACTGTGCAAGTGATCATATTGAAATGGAAAGAGTATCATACCACTGCAAATCTACCAAGACCCGACCGTCCCTCTAAACTTTCATCTCAAACAAAGATAAGACTGATCAGAGATGCAGCCAAGAGGCCCATGATCACGCTGGAAGAACTGCAGAGATCTACAGCTGAGGTGGGACAGTCTGTCCATAGGACAACTATCAGTCATACACTGCACAAATCTGACCTTTATGGAAGAGTGTCAAGAAGAAAACCATTTCACAAAGATATCCATAAAAAGTGTCATTTAAAGTTTGCAACAAGCCACCTGGGAGACACTCCTAACATGTGGAAGAAGGTGCTCTGGTCAGACGAAAACAAAATTGTACTTTTTGGCAACAATACCAAATGATATGTTTGGCGTAAAGGCAACACAGCTCATCACCCTGAACACACCACCCCTACTGTCAAACATGGTGATGGCAGCATCATGGTTTGAGCCTGCTTTTCTTCAGCAGGGACAGGGAAGATGGTTAATATTGATGGGAAGATGTATGGAGCCAAATACAGGACCATTCTTGAAGAAAACCTGTTGGAGTGTGCAAAAGACCTGAGACTGGGACAGAGATTTGTCTTCCAACAAGACAATGATCCCAAACATAAAGCTAAATCTGCAATGAAATGGTTCACAAATAAACGCATCCAGGTGTTAGAATGGCCAAGTCAAAGTCCAGACCTGAATCCAATCGAGAATCTGTGGAAAGAGCTGAAAACTGCTGTTCACAAATGATCTCCATCAAACCTCACTGAGCTTGAGCTGTTTGCCAAGGAAGAATGGGCAAGAATTTCAATCTCTCGATGTACAAAACTGATAGAGACATACCCCAAGCGACTTGCAGCTGTAATCGCAGCCAAAGGTGGCACAACAAAGTATTAAATTAAAGTGGCTGAATAATATTGCATGCCCCACTTTTCAGTTTTTGATTTTCCACAAAAATTTAAAATAACCTATAAATTTCGTTCAACTTCACAATTGTGTCCCACTTGTTGTTGATTCTTCACCAAAAATTTACATTTGGTATCCTTATGTTTGAAGCATGATATGTGGGAAAAGGTTGAAAAGTTCCAGGGGGCCAGAATACTTTCGCAAGGCACTGTATCTCATGTCTGCCATACATATGGGAGAGTACTTTTGTGACTAATGCATATCTTCTTTGCACTATGCACTTTATTGTGAATATGTCACTGCAATAGATTACAACTCCTGTGGTTTGCTGATTAACCCTCTCTGTTACTATAGTAGCTGTGCCCTTCCACACATTAGTTTTTGTATATGCCTTCTGTCTACTCATACATGTTTGGCAGTTATTGCATAAATAAAAATATATTGATTTTTTAACTACCTATTTTGGACTTGTACTCCGTTTTTGTGTGTAGGAAATATATTTTCAACATGACATGAGAAAACAAATATGTCACTTATAAAGGTGGCAAAAAAACATATATATATACACACACACACACACACACACACACACACACACACACACACACACACATATATATATTTAAACTGCAGTGATTTCATGCATGCATAACTTCCACATTTTAGCACATTTTGTTGCATATTACACAGCACATCTATCCCTATAAGCTACATCCCTTTGTTGGGTGAGGTACAAAAAGTGTCAAAAACACTATTGCAATGGGACTACAGGCAGGGAGGGATGTGATTGGCCTCATTCATTTTTCATGCTGCTGGAATAGGCTTTGTGTTGATTTCCTCTGGACTCTCATAATCCCCTCCTAGATGTCTGCGACAACGGTTATGGTTGTATATTTGTTCAGGCATATCCACGGGATCCTGCATTATGCCACTTCCGCTTTGAACTATGCAAACTTAATTTTGCTGGAATGGGTAAGTCTAAAATTTGAGCAGCAAAACAGTTGTGTGTTTCTGTGAATGAGCGGTGTGGGTATATAAGCTTCCACCATCCATATTTGCTTGTGTAAATTCCTTCGCCTGGCAGGAAAGGGTGCGATGGGCCTCATTCAATACTTACATTGGACTGTTGAAATTAAAATTGTCTGCTGATTGGCTACAACTAAGACAGTTTTATTATAAAGCAGTTTGGATGAATGAGGGTCCATACCCATTACAAACCACAAGAGGAAATGTTTTTTTTTTGTGGCCCAACTCCTCATTCTTAAAGGTAACTCAGTATTAAGCAGAAAATGTAGGAGCAGGTTGCTTCCACTGGTATATTGCTCATCTTTTTAGATGTTAACAAAATCCTAGCCTGTCTCTATAGATTTGTGGGTGCCATAGCATGAATCAGAAGGAAGGCAACATTTGCAATTCTCTTGCAAAACCTCTTCTCCTGGAAGGATATTAGCTTCCTGATGGATCAGAGCCCTGCTACAGCACATTTTATAGTTATGCTTATGTGGCGCCCCTGAGGGACTGGTCCCCACAGAGGTACTGCATCTCATCCAGAGGTGTGGTATCCCACCCTCAGGGAAAGAGGGAGCACCACTTGGGACTTCAACATCTGCACCCAACACACACCAGGCTGGCCAGGAAAGGGTGTTGGGAGGTAGGCGGAGTCATTAGGTGAGTGATGAAAGGTAGAGAAGGGAAGGAGCTTAAGGAGATGGTGTGAGAAGGAGCGTAGCCAATCAGAAAATGAGTGGGAGGAGTTAGTGGAGAGATAGAGAGAAGATTCCAGAAAGTGTCAGTTGGTGACAGGACAGCAAAGGAGTAAGACGGGAGTAGGAGGAGTCAGGGCCAGAGTGGAGGAAGAAGAGCTGAAGGAAGTTTTGAGGAGTACAGAAGGGGTCCTTGGGGCATGGGAAGTGCGGCAGCCACCCATGGGGCCCACTCCAGTTTGGAAGGACCAGGTCCCAGTGGGGGTACTGGCCTCTGAGCCCATTGGAGAAAACATCAGACTCAGCTGGGGAGCCAGAGGCTGAGGGAACTGTTGGAACCTCAGCCAGATCCACATGAACTCCCTGAAAAGGCAACCAGATAAAGAATCACAGGGCCTGACCCACGTTGCCCGGTGAGGTCCAAGGCTGCTGGCTTGGGGACATGGCTGTAAAGGTGCTAGGTGAGAAGGAAGGAAAGACCAGCACAGGGAGATGACCAGGAAAGGGGAACACAAAAGGGAGTCCTGGAGACGTGTTTCCGAAACTACATGAGAGTTGGCTGGACCCCTTACCCGGAGGACACAGTGCTAAGTGGGACACCTGAGTGCATGGGTTAAGCGTGAGTAAAAACCGTGAAATTGCACCTCACTGTGTCACTTGTGTCTTTCACGTCCCACCTGCTTGACACCGCACACTGTTATTAATGGGTCACCGAGGAGGAGAGCAGGTCCAGGCTAAGCCACAGAAAACCAGAAAGGTTGGTACCTAAGCGGATTGCAGACCCCTGGTCCTATCCACACAACTAGCAGTAGCCGTGGAGCATACCTATGATGATCCTAGACGCCTCGGCACAGCCGGAGAGCTAACTAAGCCTAAAGCAAGAAAGGGGAAATCTAAACTGCCCCAGAGCAGACCCCAAAGGAATAGATAGCCCCCAAACATATATTGTGGGTGAGACATGATGAAAACACAAACACAGGCAGGAAAATAGACTGAGCAAATGATGGGGCCCACACTGATTAGACAGGACAGGAAAGGAAAGACACTGTCTGCAATCATGCAAAAAACCCTGCAAAAAGTCCAACACGTCTGATGCAAAAAACACTGAAGTCACACGACTTCGCCCCCCACTATATCAGAACTCTGGTATATTCTGAAAGCAGAGCAAAAAGAGACCAATCTAACAGGGGATAAAACAAACTGGCACAAGCATTAACATATTCAGCACAGCCCCAGCCAGAGCTGGCTGACCCGCACCAAGAAGAGATAGACAAACCAGATCAAATGCAAACAGAATAGCAAATAAACTACTTAGCTGAACATGCAGGGACAGAGCTGGAGAACTCAGACCTCAGGAGGAACAGGAAGCAAAAAAACAGCAGGGATAGAGGGAGTCGGCTGTCTTAAATCTCAATCTGAAACCCCAGATCTCCAATCGTCATCATCATTATCAGGTGGCAAGCCTCTGTCAATCAGATCAGCTCCATTACCTCCAGTAACCACCAGAGGGAGCCCAGAAAGAGAACTCGCAACCCCTCTGTCAATCTGACCAGCTCCACTACCTTCAGTCATAAACAGAGTTAGGCCAGAAAGCAAATTCACAACAGCACACACCATCATAGTCACCAACTCACAAGTAACATCATAGCTTCTCTGGGACACAGCTCTGCCCATGGAGAGCTACACCATCTCTGCTGCCATACTGCCGTTCCAGAGGATCTGCATTGCAGCGTTGGCTACCCTTGCCAAATACCATGGGTGGTGTCACAATTTCATTTTCCCTACCATTGTTCCCATCATCTTTCTTCCCATTGTCATCTAACATCCTTCATTGAACATCCATCTTTACTGGACACCCAGGGCCACGGACCGGGTCACTGCCACCGTGACACATCCTCTTTAAAGAACCTGACTGGCCCGGTACTGAGTAATCTAAGGCCCTGTGGGGGCGCTCTACTTAGACACTCCAGGAAGAAACTGGGTGAAACGTGCATCACAGTAATGTGACACATATGACATTGAGTCGGGCTCTCCTGCATGCTGGACGCTTGCATTATATTTTTAGGTATTGTTGCTTACATGATCTTTTCATTATTAACCTGTATACAAGTATTTTATTATAATACTATGTGTACCATCTGTCTCAGTGGAAACATGTATATCTTATTAGGACACATGTTCTGTTTCTATAGAGATTTTTCTGATGTTTATTCATCAATATAGTTATATTTGTTGTTTCTGCCACCTGTGTGTCCCTTTGGTGAGGCATCTCTATGATTGTATATGTCATTTATTTTTAATAAATGATTTAGGATTATTTAAATTTCCAGTTTTGATGGCATACTTCTTATTTCCTCAGGTTTCATCCCATTCCTAAGCCTTATTGTTGTTATAGTAATACTTAGGCCTGGTTTCACACATCTGGGAAGCATGGCTCCAACCTTTACATCGTAAAGCCCAGCTTGAGCGATCCAACCTCAGCTAACTACTTTAAAGACATAAATAAAGCAGCTACCTCAGGTCGGAAAGCCGACGGTCAGGCTGGGTCTTCCAATGCAAGAACGGTCAGGGTTTCTTGGACGTGTAAAACTGGCCTTGATGTGACTATTTCTACTTTCCTGGCCTTTGGGCATGAATCGAACTTTTTGGCAACTTATCCTGTTTCTTTTAGACATAAACTACAAATGTCTGTAGAAATAAAATCATTCATTTATGAGATACAATTATAAATGAGTGTCTGAGTGTCTGAGTTTTTTTTTTCATTGATCTAAATTTCCTTAAATGGCTTCATTGACAAAGCTGGAATTGGCTGAGTGTTACTGCATCACCCGTGAGAATAGGAAACGGTTAAGATTTGTGACTTTGTGGTTCATTTGCAATAATAGTTGGAATGGAAACAGTAACACATCATGGAGAGAACGCCATTCCCCTTCTTTTAAGCACTTTTCAAATGATTGGTTTCTCCTGCTTTATCATGTACTTTAAGGTGTTATAATACATCTTGTGGAACCGAATGAGGAAGAAAGCCGAACAGTAAAATAAGTGTCAAGGAATTCATTGTCTGTTCTCCACCTGTTGTTATTCTGGTCTCAATCAACCTGCTAGCCAGGCTGGAGCCAGTGGCCATCTGGAAACACTGCTCTGTTTATAAACTTGGCATGAAGCAGCACTCCCAGGCCCTGACCTCCCACACAAATCTGGAAACAATTAGAGCAAGATGATAGGCAGGCAGGGAAAAGAGAGAGGGAAAGAGACAGTCTACTGCTGCAAGGAATAGGAAGTGAGAGAGGAAGAGAGACGGCCTGAGACATAGAGGCAAGGAACACCGAAAGAACGCAGCGCTGTAACATTGTGTTACCGGGTCTGTGTTTATAGACTGTGCGCGAAGGATTTCATGAAAGACTTCCTCTTCCCTAATATTTAAAGGTCATGTAGTAAGTAACAAGGGCTGTAATTTATCCCTTTTAGTCAGTTGAAGAAATACCTGTGTACTGCTAAATCTTATTTTTGGCAACACAGTGGATGTGATTTTTCATCCCTTCTTCCTACGCTTATGAATAATATCCCAAAGTTCTCTCTCTGCCAAGAATATTTAACACACGTGGGTATGTGAATTTCGCTATGTGTAGACGCTTTCGATCTATACTTCCTTTGATATGGCTCTTATTCTTTCTTAAATTTTTAATGATGTAATTTATGCCACATTCCTGCGACACGTAGGCTCCATGTAAAATATATTTATTTCTGTTGCTTAAATAGCAACCCCTTTTCCGCAGTATTGCAATATGATTCACATCATTCCCTGTTTCCAATACAGCTTTATGTTCTAGCTTAAAAAGGTATTCTGGTAGATAGAAGCTATCCAAAGTTGGGGTACCACCGCGAGACCTCCTATGCTTGGCACAATAGGACACTTTTATCCCTGATAGAATGGAGCGACAGTGCACATACATGACCAACACTCTATTCATTCTCTGTGTGATTGCTGGAGAAAGTCACATACTGCACTCTGGAAGTCCCATATAGAATGAATGCAGTGGAGGTTGATAATGCAGTTCCAATATGGACAGCAGGGTGTCTCAGTGGTTAGCACTGCAGTCTTGCAGTGCTTGGGTCCGGTGTTCAAATCAAGCAATTGAATGTTCTCATGTTTGCGTGGGTTTCCACCATGTTCTCCTGTTTCTTCCCACACTCCAAAGACATACTGATAGGGAATCTACTGTATATTGTGACCACCATTGAGGGCAACAATAATGTATATAAAGCGCTGTGGAATATGATGTCACAATATAAGCAATGCATAATAAAAAAAATAACAATTGTTAAAAAATAATTTACTAGAGATAAAAGCATAGTGTTCTGGTTATCAGTGAGGGTTAGATCCCCATTGATCTAACATATCACCAAAAGAAGAAGCTTTTAAATATGCATGGATAATCTCTCTTTGGTCATTGTGAGTAGAGTTGAGCGAAACGGGTCGAAAAAATTCAAAAGTCGCCGACTTTTGGCAAAGTCGGGTTTCATGAAACGAAACCCGACCCTAGGATGAGGTCGGCCACGAGGTCGGCGACTTACGCGCCAAAGTCGCGTTTCAAAAGTTTGTTTTGCGCTCTTTTTCAGCCAATCAGGATCCGCGGACACTGTAGGCAACGTGATGACCTAGGCACGGGTCACCACCATCTTTCAGAAGGGCATGCAAGTGATTGGCTTGCTTTGGTGGGCGTCACAGGGGGTATAAAAGGGCGTGCACGCCGACCGCCATCTTACTTCTGCCGATCTTAGTATAGGGAGAGGTTGCTGCTGATTCTGTAGGGAGAGCGTTAGGCAGGGAAGAAGACAAAAAAACTGCTTCTGCTGCTAGCGATTTGGCCTGCACAACACACAAGTCACTGTGTGTGCAGTGCAAGGGGAGGCTATATTGTGGTGTATCAGTGGTGTTGGTTGTTGGGCTGCCTTTTAAGGCTTCCTGACACGCTGGCATTGCTGTTTACCCACTGCTCCGCAAACTGCTTTTTTAAAAGCAATCCAATCTCCCTTATCCTCTAGTCACTTTTGTCACAGCTGTGCCATCGAGCCTGTCACATAGCGCTCAGATATCAGTGGGTCTCACACAATCCACAAGTGTCCAGTGTCCAAAAGTGTGCGCAGAGATTCAAAATCTCCATTATCCTCTCGTCACTTTGGTCACAGGCAGCTGTGCCATCGAGCCTGTCACATAGCGCTCAGATATCAGTGGGCCTCACACAATCCACAAGTGTCCAGTGTCCAAAAGTGTGCGCAGAGATTCAAAATCTCCATTATCCTCTCGTCACTTTGGTCACAGGCAGCTGTGCCATCGAGCCTGTCACATAGCGCTCAGATATCAGTGGGCCTCACACAATCCAAAAGTGTCCAGTGTCCAAAAGTGTGCGCAGAGATTCAAAATCTCCATTATCCTCTCGTCATTTTGGTCACAGGCAGCTGTGCCATCGAGCCTGTCACATAGCGCTCAGATATCAGTGGGCCTCACACAATCCACAAGTATCCAGTGTCCAAAAGTGTGCGCAGAGATTCAAAATCTCCATTATCCTCTCGTCACTTTGGTCACAGGCAGCTGTGCCATCGAGCGTGTCACATAGCGCTCAGATATCAGTGGGCCTCACACAATCCACAAGTGTCCAGTGTCCAAAAGTGTGCGCAGAGATTCAAAATCTCCATTATCCTTTCGTCACTTTGGTCACAGGCAGCTGTGCCATCGAGCCTGTCACATAGCGCTCAGATATCAGTGGGCCTCACACAATCCACAAGTGTCCAGTGTCCAAAAGTGTGCGCAGAGATTCAAAATCTCCATTATCCTCTCGTCACTTTGGTCACAGGCAGCTGTGCCATCGAGCGTGTCACATAGTGCTCAGATATCAGTGGGCCTCACACAATCCACAAGTGTCCAGTGTCCAAAAGTGTGCGCAGAGATTCAAAATCTCCATTATCCTCTCGTCACTTTGGTCACAGGCAGCTGTGCCATCGAGCCTGTCACATAGCGCTCAGATATCAGTGGGCCTCACACAATCCACAAGTGTCCAGTGTCCAAAAGTGTGCGTAGAGATTCAAAATCTCCATTATCCTCTCGTCACTTTGGTCACAGGCAGCTGTGCCATCGAGCCTGTCACATAGCGCTCAGATATCAGTGGGCCTCACACAATCCACAAGTGTCCAGTGTCCAAAAGTGTGCGCAGAGATTCAAAATCTCCATTATCCTCTCGTCACTTTGGTCACAGGCAGCTGTGCCATCGAGCCTGTCACATAGCGCTCAGATATCAGTGGGCCTCACACAATCCACAAGTGTCCAGTGTCCAAAAGTGTGCGCAGAGATTCAAAATCTCCATTATCCTCTCATCACTTTGGTCACAGGCAGTTGTGCCATCGAGCGTGTCACATAGCGCTCAGATATCAGTGGGCCTCACACAATCCACAAGTGTCCAGTGTCCAAAAGTGTGCGCAGAGATTCAAAATCTCCATTATCCTCTCGTCACTTTGGTCACAGGCAGCTGTGCCATCGAGCCTGTCACATAGCGCTCAAATATCAGTGGGCCTCACACAATCCACAAGTGTCCAGTGTCCAAAAGTGTGCGCAGAGATTCAAAATCTCCATTATCCTCTCGTCACTTTGGTCACAGGCAGCTGTGCCATCGAGCCTGTCACATAGCGCTCAGATATCAGTGGGCCTCACACAATCCACAAGTGTCCAGTGTCCAAAAGTGTGCGCAGAGATTCAAAATCTCCATTATCCTCTCGTCACTTTGGTCACAGGCAGCTGTGCCATCGAGCCTGTCACATAGCGCTCAGATATCAGTGGGCCTCACACAATCCAAAAGTGTCCACTGTCCACAAGTGTGTGCAGAAATTCTAAATCTCCCCTGTCCTATAGACACCTTGTACCTTGTTTTACATTACTATATAGTTTGTTGGATTTTGTCTACATTTCTACCAAAAATGAGGAAGGCTGGTGGAAGAGGCCGTGGAATTGGGCGGGGGTTGGCAGCTGGTAATGATGGTGTTGGTGGTGGATCTGATGGTAGTGGCAAGAGCAAAATAGGACGGAATGCAGGAGGTGCTGACCCTGCGTCATCGTCTGGCTACATAAGGCCTCGAACGCTTAGTTTTCTAGGAGTTGGCAAACCGCTTTTAAAGGCAGAGCATCAGGAAAAAGTTTTGTCTTACATTGCTGACTCAGCCTCCAGCTCTATCGCCTCCTCTTCTTCAGTTGTAAAAAGTAAAAGCACTGAGTCGTCATTGGAGGCTCATGTTCATGAACTACACCTTTCCTTGTGTCCTTCACCCCAACCAAGATTGAAGGATGACGCAGGCCATACTACTGATTACTCCATGGAGCTGTTTTCACATACCATGCCTGGATTATCAAGTGAAATGGTGAATTACCCAGGCCAAGATGAATCTGACATGGAGTGCACTGATGCACAGCCGCTGATGGATGATTCTGCTGGTACATTCACTCAGAGCACTACATTGTCCTCGCAGTGTACAGAGCCAGATTTTGACCCTGATGAGACTCAGGTGCCCCTTCCCGCACACTATACCACCATACACGGTGACACAGAGAAAGGTGCACATGACATAGAAGAGGAGGTGATGGATGACCCAGTTGTTGACCCAGATTGGCATCCATTGGGGGAAGAGGGTGCTGCTTCCAATAGCTCAGATGAGGAGCATCCACAGCAGACATCGACATCGCAACAGCTGTTATCTGGCAGGCCCGGAGCACTCCAAAGACAGGTTCCAAACATCAAAAGAGTTGCTGGACAGCTTGTCCAGAGGGTCAAAAGATCACAGCGTGCTAGGCCGCAAAATGTCTGCCAAAGTAGGAAGAGTGCAGTGTGGCACTTTTTTGAACAAAATCCTCATGATCAGGCCAAGGTTATCTGAAAGAAGTGCGCAAAGACCTTTAGCCGAGGGAAAAATCTGAAAAATTTGAATACCAGTTGCATGCTTAGACATTTAACCAGCATGCACTTGCAAGCGTGGACACAACACCAAACCTCAAGTGCCACATGTGCAACTGATCACAACGAAGGTAGTCAGCAACGCTACATTGTTTCCCCCACTGTAAGCCCACCGGTTAGCACAGCAGCAAATGTTGAGGTGTCGTTGCAAGACCACAGCAGTCAGGGAATCCCACTGTTATATCAACGAAAGACTGATTCTAGGCCATCAGAAAGAACACCAACTCCATCACCATATGTAAAAATTGTGGTATACATAATGTGTATGGGGCCAAAAAAGGCCTCAAATCATCATATGGCAGATAGAATAAACCAATACATATGCATAAAGGACACTTAGTGAAGACAACTGCAATCACAAAGGATCAATATATAAAAAAGGAAGGCCAGCAGTCAAAATGTCACATACAATACAAAATTTTATTGATAATATATAATATAATAATAATAGGACATAGGTACATGGAAAAGGGGGGAGGGAACTCACAAATGGCTGAAAAGAAAGCCTAGTAGGTCACCCATATCTCCCAGGCAAACAACCCCATGTGGTCATACCACAAAGAAGTTCATGCAAGAGTCATACTTAATTAGGTAAATATACTATAGATCTACATAGTGAACCGAGACTCAAAGAACTAACCGGTATTGAAAGCATCTAATTTGGAACAATTGTTCATAATAATAAAACCATACAAAGGGTCTGCAGTATTACCTGGACAGAATGGGGTAAACCATACACCGGCCGGACCCCGACGCGCGTTTCGGAGCGTATTGCTCCTTCCTCAAGTGCCACATGTGCAACTGATCACAACGAAGGTAGTCAGCAATGCTACATTGTTTCCCCCACTGTAAGCCCACCGGTTAGCACAGCAGCAAATGTTGAGGTGTCGTTGCAAGGCTACAGCAGTCAGGGAATCCCACTGTTATATCAACGAAAGACTGATTCTAGGCCATCAGAAAGAACACCAACTCCATCACCATCATCAACCCTCTCTCAGTCCGCCCTGTCCACCGCTACTTCCACCATATGCAGCTCTCAAGTCCAGCTCACCCTCCCAGACACTATGAGTAGGTCAAGAAAGTACTCAGTCTCTCATCCGCGTACACTGGGTTTGAACGTCCACATTGCCAAACTAATCTCGTTTGAGATGATGCCCTTTCGGTTGGTGGAAAGCACAGCTTTCCGCGAACTCATGACCTATGCAGTACCACGCTATGACCTACCAAGTCGCCACTTCTTCTCTCACAAAGCCATCCCAGCCCTCCACCATCATGTGAAAGACCGCATTGTCCATGCACTCAAGCAGTCAGTGAGCGGAAAGGTGCACCTCACAACTGATGCATGGTCCAGTCGGCATGGCCAGGGCCGTTACGTGTCCATCACTGCGCACTGGGTTAATGTGGTGGATGCAGGGTCCACAGGGGACAGCGGTGGTGGGACAGTGCTGCCTAGCCCACGGTATAGGAAACAGTTGGCTGTAGGCGTTCGACCCTCCTCCTCCTCCAGAAGCGAAAGCTCGTCCACAGAGCGCAGTCGTACGAGCACTCCATCTGCAGCTGCCACTGTTGCACACGATGTGTCCCCCTATCGAGCAGCTAGTGGAAAGCGTCAGCAGGCTGTGTTGCAGATGATGTGTTTGGGCGACAGACACACCGCCGAGGCCATAATGCATTTGTGGGAGGATACACGGCCAGGCACTTCGAGAGCAGACATGGAGTTGACAGGCGTGCAGTGGTCGAAGCTGAAAGACCTTTGTAAAGTCCTTCAGTGTTTTGAGGAATGCACACGGCTGGTAAGCGCAGACGACGCCATCCTAAGCATGAGCATCCCACTTATGCGTCTGCTCAAACTTTGACGCACCTTAAGGAGCAGGCGTCTGCAGCCAATGTTGATGAGGAGGAAGAGGAGAAGGGAATCCTTGATGACATTCAGCCATTGTCTGCTCAGGGACCTCTCCTGGACGAGGTGGAGGAAGAAGAGGAGGAGGAGGATGATGGGGATGATTACTTAGGGGAGGAGGATGCATCTCGTGGGGCAAGTGAAAATGTTGGCGTGGCAAGGTCTGGTACAGGGTTTGTGCGTGACTGGAGGGATGTGGATTTGCCAGAAAGTGCTCCTCCACCCAGCACTCGCAGTGCATCATTGACACCGGGAACATTGGCCCACATGTCAGATTATGCCTTGCGGATCCTAAAAAGGGACCCCCGCATTGCCAAAATGATGAACGATGACGACTACTGGTTGGCCAGCATCCTGGATCCACGCTATAAAGGCAAATTACAAAACATCATGCCACAGGAGAACCTTGACCTAATATTGGCTAATAAACAAGCAACTCTGGTAAATCGGTTGCTTGAGGCATTCCCAGCACACAGCAGCGGTGATGGTTCTCACACGAGCCGTACGGGCCGGTGGCAGCTTGGCAGAGGTGTTCGTGGTGCACACAGCAGAAGTGGCGTTGGAGACAGGGGTTTCATGACAATGTTGTGGACTGATTTTTCAAATACTGCTCACACAACTGGTAATACTGCATCGATGGAAAGTGACAGGAGACAGCAGTTGTCAACTATGGTTACAAACTACTTTTCCTCCCATATCGATGTTCTCCCACACAGGTCATTCCCCTTTGACTATTGGGCCGCTAAACTGGACACCTGGCCTGAATTGGCCCAATATGCCTTACAGGAGCTCGCTTGCCCAGCTGCAAGTGTGCTATCGGAAAGAGTCTTCAGTGTAGCTGGATCAATCCTGACAGAAAAAAGTACCCGTCTGTCAACCCAAAATGTGGATGATCTAACCTTCATTAAAATGAACCACGCATGGGTTTCCAAGGATTTTGTCCCACCTTCCCCTGATGACACATAGGGTGACAGAAAAATGGCTTGCTTTGGTCCACCTCTTCCTGGTACTTCACCTATTTCGCCTTTTGCATCAGCTGAATGTCCAACATCAACATATGCCACTTTCTAAAACTCCCTAACTGTGCTGCCTCCCCCCCCATGGCCGAGGTCACCACCTACCGCACGACACCGTGCGAGTGCCGTTGCCCTGGACAGGTGGGTAGGCCAACTCTTGGGCGCGGGCACTGGCACAGGGTCCCTCATAGTGCAATCAAGTGTCTCTGACGGCGGTGGGGCACACCCGCCGTCAGACACACCGCTGTACTATGAGGGGCCCAGTGCCAGTACCGACGCCCACGAGTGGGCCCCCCTTGCTTGGGCAGGGCCCCAGCATTTGCAATCTTTACCTCTCCCTGCTCCTCCGCTGTGTAATCTGGGCCGTCAAATCCATACTGTGCCTGACACCGTCTGAGCCTGCCTCCTGAGACATATATTTTGAATGTGTACGCTATCCATACATGTTATCCGGGGATACGGTACCCTTTCTAACCTTTGTGCAATCACGTGCAATCCATACTGGGCCTAACACCATCTGAGCCTGCCTCCTGAGACACATATTTTGAATGTGTACGCTATCCATACATGTTATCCGGGGATACGGTACCCTTTCTAACCTTTGTGCAATCACGTGCAATCCATACTGGGCCTAACACCGTCTGAGCCTGCCTCCTGAGACATATATTTTGAATGTGTACGCTATCCATACATGTTATCCGGGGATACGGTACCCTTTCTAACCTTTGTGCAATCACGTGCAATCCATACTGGGTCTGACACCGTCTGAGCCTGCCTCCTGACACATATATTTTGAATGTGTACGCTATCCATACATGTTATCCGGGGATACGGTACCCTTTCTAACCTTTGTGCAATCACGTGCAATCCATACTGGGCCTAACACCGTCTGAGCCTGCCTCCTGAGACATATATTTTGAATGTGTACGCTATCCATACATGTTATCCGGGGATACGGTACCCTTTCTAACCTTTGTGCAATCACGTGCAATCCATACTGTGCCTGACACCGTCTGAGCCTGCCTCCTGAGACATATATTTTGAATGTGTACGCTATCCATACATGTTATCCAGGGATACGGTACCCTTTCTAACCTTTGTGCAATCACGTGCAATCCATACTGGGCCTGACACCGTCTGAGCCTGCCTCCTGAGACATATATTTTGAATGTGTATGCTATCCATACATGTTATCCAGGGATACGGTACCCTTTCTAACCTTTGTGCAATCACGTGCAATGCATACTGGGCCTAACACCGTCTGAGCCTGCCTCCTGAGACATATATTTTGAATGTGTACGCTATCCATACATGTTATCCGGGGATACGGTACCCTTTCTAACCTTTGTGCAATCACGTGCAATCCATACTGTGCCTGACACCGTCTGAGCCTGCCTCCTGAGACATATATTTTGAATGTGTACGCTATCCATACATGTTATCCAGGGATACGGTACCCTTTCTAACCTTTGTGCAATCACGTGCAATCCATACTGGGCCTAACACCGTCTGAGCCTGCCTCCTGAGACATATATTTTGAATGTGTACGCTATCCATACATGTTATCCAGGGATACGGTACCCTTTCTAACCTTTGTGCAATCACGTGCAATCCATACTGGGCCTAACACCGTCTGAGCCTGCCTCCTGAGACATATATTTTGAATGTGTACGCTATCCATACATGTTATCCAGGGATACGGTACCCTTTCTAACCTTTGTGCAATCACGTGCAATCCATACTGGGCGTGAGAACGGCTGGCGAGCTGTTAAGCAAGCTACAGCACCTGTCCAGACAAGTACAGGGATTCCCTAGCGAGGAGACTTATTTGATTGTTTTCAATGTTTGGACAGCAATTTTTGGGGAGCACTATACTCTGGAGAATGATAGA
This sequence comes from Dendrobates tinctorius, assembly GCF_039654945.1. Lineage (NCBI taxonomy): Eukaryota > Metazoa > Chordata > Amphibia > Anura > Dendrobatidae > Dendrobates > Dendrobates tinctorius. The sequence continues at coordinate 14,700,579 of NW_027361749.1, forward strand.
TGGGGCCCACCATACACTGGAACATTCCAAAGGTGGACATCAGACACTGGAGCAGCATTTACAGGGCCCATTATACACTAGAGCATTAGAAATGGGGCCCATTATGTTTGGAGCATTATTTGGGCCCATAAGACAGTGGAGCTTCATCCATGGGGACCAACATATACTGTAGCATTATGTGGAGCTCATCATATACTGTTTCAAACATTATATGGGACCAATGATTTTGTATGGAGAAATAGATGGGCCTCGTCATGAGATGTAAAAAGTGAGGTATTTTTCATTGTACTATACCGCTATTTCTCTGCCGTATCGGAGCATGATGAGTTGTGGTATGTGTTAAAGGGGCGCTCTTTCGCCCAGGGCACATGAAAACCTGCAGCCAGCCCTCCCCCCCCACAACTTTAGCCAAATAACCCCCATTTTTCAGTGCGTAACTTGTATTATGAAGTTAATTAAGGTTGACAAGCTTAAGTAAGAAGAATTGATGCTTTTGGCATTCAAATGGGCACTGTAGGTGTGTTTCCTGTCCTCCTCTCACTGCCGACTTTTATTCCCCATTGACTTACATTGGGTTTCGTGTTTCGGGACGACCCCGACTTTTCCCTATAATCGGACGATCTTGCTCGACCCGACTTTTGGAAAAGTCGGGTTTCACGAAACGAAACGCGACCCTAAAAAACCAAAAGTCGCTCAACTCTAATTGTGAGTGAATATATTATATACTAGCTGAAGAGCCCGGCACTGCCCGGGCATAGTAACTAACTATGGTTAGTTATAACAAATTTTAATGATTATATCTATATTTAAAGCTGAATGTATAGCCCCATCCACTCCGCATAGCCACATTCACTATAATATCCCACATCATCCCGTCAGCCAGAGCTGCCGGACTACTACCCCTAATATCCCACATCGTCCCTTCAGCCAGAGCCAAAGGACTACTAATATCCCACATCATCCCGTCAAAGCAATCGGACTACTACCCCTAATATTCTACATCATCCCTTCACAGCCGCCGGACTACTACCTCTAATATCCCACATTATCCTGTCAGCCAGAGCCACCGGACTAATACCCCTAATATCCCACATCATCCCGTCAGCCAGAGCCACTGGACAACTACCACTAATATCCCACATCATCCCGTCAGAGACACCGGACAACTATCCCTAATATCCAACATCATTCTGTCAGAGCCACCAGACTGCTACCCCTAATATCCCACATCATCCCGTCATAGCCGTCGGACTACTACCCCTAATATCCCACATCATCCCCTCAGATCCGCCAGACTACTGCCCATAATATCCCACATCATCCCATCAGCCAGAGACACCGGACTTCTACCCCTAATATCCCACATCATCCCGACAGCCTGGGGTCAGAATCAGAGCGCTGAGTGGAGCGGTCCTAACTTCCTTACCGGTGACCCCTTTAAGAGAGGCCTGGCATCAGAACCAGAGCGCTGAGTGGATTTGCCCTGACTTCCATATCAATGATCCCTTTAATAGAAGCCTGGGGTGAGAATCAGAGCGCTGAGGGATTTACCCTAACTTCCATACCGGAGATCCCTTTAAGAGAGGCCTGGGGTCAGCACCAAAGGGCAGAGTGGATTTGCCCTCACTTCCATACCGGTGATCCCTTTAAGAGGTGCCTGGGGTCAGAACCAGAGGGCTGAGTGGAATTGCCTTAACTTCCATACCGATGAACCCTTTAAGAGAGACTGGGGTCAGAACCAGAGCGCTGAGTGGATTTGCCCTGACTTACATACCAATGATCCCTTTAATAGAATCCTGGGGTCAGAACCACAGTGCTGAGTGGAAAGGTCCTAACTTCCATACTGGAGATCCCTTTAAGAGAGCCTGGGGTCAGTACCAGAGCATTTGAAGGCAATTGCCCTGACTTCCATAGCGGGGATCCCTTTAAGAGAGCCTGGAGTCAGAACCAGAATGCTAGATGGATTTGCCCTGACTTCCATACCGGGGATCCCTTTAAGAGACCCTGGGGTCACAACTAGAGCGCTTAGTGGAATTGCCCTAACTTACATATCAATGATCCCTTTAAGAGACCCTGGGGTCAGAACCACAGAGCTGAGTGGAACAGTCCTAATTCCATAACGCGAATCCCTTTAAGAGAGTCCTGGTGTCAAAACCAAAGCGATGGATGGATTTGCCCTCACTTCCATACCAATGATCCTTTTAAGAGAGGCCTGGGGTCAGTATCAGAGCACTGAGGGATTTGCCCTAACTTCTATACCGGAGAACCCTTAAAGAGGGAAGATGTGCCTATGGGATGGAGGATTTGTGATGGGGATATGGGCACAGGAGGGGGGATTCATTTCTGTGATGTGCTCTCTGCTCCTTTCTGGGGGGCAGACAATGGCTGGGGGCTTATGTTCCCAGGGATGCGAGATTTCTCCCACCCAGTCAGTGTCTGCTGAGGTGTTGCCGAGAAGGTAAAACTGTTGCTCAAAGCAACCAATCACAGCTCAGCTTCTTTTAAATAGCTCTGGTGAAATGAAAGATGATTAGTGATTGGTTGCAAGGAAAACTGTTGGTCATAGCAACCAATCACAGCTCAGCTTCTTTTAAACAGCTCTGGTGAAATGAAAGATGCTTCGTGATTGGTTGGCGATACACACACACATACACATTCAATTTTACATATATAGATGTAGTGTCATTTGCAGTCATGCAAATTACTGTGAATGTAATATTGTCATTGTGTCCTTATGTCTTATAGGATATTTTGTAATGGGTTGCCCAGATGATACAACATAATTGAAGTACCTGGGAGATTGCATATTATCAAATATCCTTTCTTCACTATTTTCATTTTTATGCCATTAGTACAGTGCCAGCATATGTTATAGTTCAGCACACCAAACTGTACATGTACTAAATACCATCAGATCAGCCTTATAACTGATATTCTCTGAAGTGATTATTTGCAGTTCTGGTCACTAATAATATATATACACTGCTCAAAATAATAAAGGGAACACTATGATACCACATCGATAGATATCACTGAATGAAATATCGCAGCTGCAAATCTTTATTCACTACATAGTGGCTTGAGTTGAGAACAAGAAAACATAAAAATGATCAATGTAAATTATTATTATACATTTATATAGCGCCATTTATTCCATGGAGCTTTACAGGGAGAAGCGGAAATATAGACAAGTACAATAAACATGTGCAAGATAAGGGACACACGAGTACAGAAGGAGAGAGGAGAGAGGACCCTGCCCACGAGGGCTCCCAGTCTACAGGGATGGGTGAGGATACACTAGGAGAGGGTAGAGCTGGTTGTGCAGTGGTTCAGTAGACCGAGGATCATTGCAGGCTGTAGGCTTGTCGGAACAGGTGGGTCTCAGGTTCTTCTTGAAGGTTTTCGTTGTTGGTGAGAGTCTGATGAGTTGTGGCAGAGAGTTCCAGAGTATGGGGGAATCACGGGAGAGGTCTTGTATATGGTTGTGGGAAGAGGAGATGAGGGGGGAGTAGAGAAGGAAATCTTGAGAGGATCGAAGGTTGCATGCAGGTAGGTACCGGGAGACCATGTTACAGATGTATTGAGGAAACAGGTTGTGGATGGCTTTGTATGTCATGGTTAGGGTTTTGAATTGGAGCCTCTGGACAATAGGAAGCCAGTGAAGGGCCTCGCATAGGGGGGAGGCAGGGGAATAGCGGGGAGACAGGTGGATTAGTCGGGCAGCAGACTGTAGGATAGACTGGAGTGGTGCCAGAGTGCTGGAGGGGAGGCCAGAGAGTAGGATTCTATGATTCTATGATTCTAGGAGGTTGCGGAAGATGATAAGGGCATGCACTAGTGTTTTTGTGGTTTCATGGTTGAGGGATGCGTGGATCCGGGAAATATTTTTGAGTTTGAGGCGGCAGGAGGAGGCAAGGGCTTGGAAATGGGGTTTGAAAGAGAGGGCAGAGTCGAGGATCACCCCAAGGCACCGAGCATGTGGGACTGGGGAAAGAGAGCAGCCATTGACATTGATGGATAGGTCTGGTGGAGGGATAGAGTGAGATGGGGGAAAGATGATGAATTCTGTTTTGTCCATGTTCGGTTTGAGAAAGCGAGCAGAAAAGATGGCTGAAATAGCAGATAGACATTGTGGGATTTTGGTCAGTAAGGAGGTGAGGTCAGGTCCAGATAGGTAGATCTGCATGTTATCGGCGTAGAGGTGGTACTGCAAGCCATGGGATTCCATGAGCTGTCCCAGGCCGAAGGTGTAGATGTAGAAGAGTAGCGGTCCGAGGACTGAGCCTTGAGGAACACCGACAGACAGGAGGCGAGGTGAAGAGGTGGTGTGTGAGAGGGAGACACTAAATGTTTGGTCTGTTAGGTATGATGAGATCCACGATAGGGCCAAGTCTGTGATGCTAAGAGATGAGAGAATCTGCAACAGGAGGGAATGGTCCACAGTGTCGAAGGCAGAAGACAGGTCCAGGAGAAGGAGGTTAGTAGGTCGTTAGTGACTTTAGTAAGGGCAGTTTCAGTTGAGTGATGTGGTCGGAAGCCAGATTGTAACCGGTCAAAGAGGGAACAGGAGGAGAGGTGGGAGGACAGTTCAAGATATACATGCTGTTCCAGTAGTTTTGAGGCGTAAGGGAGAAGAGATATCGGGCAATAGTTAGACACAGAGGATGGGTCGAGGGAGGGCTTTTTGAGGATGGGTGTGATTGAGGCATGTTTGAAGGATGAGGGAAAGACACCATTTGTAAGTGAAAGGTTGAAGAGGTGTTTTAGAGTTGGGATGAAGACTGTGGCAAAGTTAGGGATGAGGTGGGACGGGAGTGGGACAAGCGCACAAGTGGTGAGGTGTGATCTTGACAGGAGGGTGGAGAGCTGATCTTCTGTCATGGTGGAGAAGCAGGTTTTGGAAGAACAGGGCTGAGCAGCTAAGAGGGGCATTGGGGGCTGTGGGCCAAAGCTTTCTCTGATCGTATCGATCTTCTGCTTAAAGAAGGAGGCAAAGTCTTCAGCAGAAATGAGAGGAGATGGAGGAGGTGCTGTGGGACGGAGTAGAGAGTTTAAAGTGTTGAAAAGCTGTTTAGGGTTGTGAGACAGTGAGGATATGAGGGATGCAAAGTAAGTTTGTTTTGCGGCAGAGAGCGTGTACTTGAAGCTGGCAAGGGACTGCTTGTATGCATTGAAGTGCTCTGTAGAACGGGCTCTCTTCCATCTCTGCTCAGTGGCCCTGGAAACCTGTCTCAGTTCTTTGGTCAGGCTGGTCAGCCAGGGCTGCCTGTTGATTGTACGAGTTTTGCTCTGCATGAGGGGGGCGGCCGAATCCAGTGTTGCTGTTATTGTGGTGTTATAAAAGGTGGCAGCAGCATGTGTGTCATGAAGGGAAGCTATGTCTATGAGAGAGAGAAGGGACTCAGAGAATGATTGTAAATTGAGGTGTTTGAGATTTCTGTGAGGGTGAGCAAGTTTGTGGAGTGGGGGTTGCGCAGTCGGAGAGGAGAGGGAAGAGAATGTCAGTAGGTTGTGGTCGGACAGGGGGAGAGGTGAATTAGTGAGATTAGTGAGGGAACAGAGACAGGTGAAGATAAGGTCCAGCGTGTGACCATCTTTGTGAGTGGCCGCAGAGGACCATTGAGTGAGGCCAAAGGAGGCAGTCAGTGATAAAAGTTTAGAGGCAGCTGAGGTGGAAATGTCAATGGGGATGTTGAAGTCACCCATGATGATGGTGGGGATATCAGCAGAGAAGAAATGGAGTAGCCAGGTGGTGAAGTGGTCGAGAAAGGTGGAGATGGCTGTTTCTGGGGGTGGTAGATGACAGCCAGTTGGAGGTTGGAGGGGGAATAGATGTGGATGGAGTGCACCTCGAATGAGGGAAGAGTAGCAGAGGGTGGAAGTTGAATTGGGGTAAAGGAGCAGATATCAGACAGGAGCAAGCCAACTCCTCCACCACGTTTGTTGCTGGGGCAAGGGGTGTGAGAGAGATGGTATCTGCCATGGGAAAGCACAGCTGGAGAGGCTGTGTCAGAAGGAGTGAGCCAGGTTTGAGTGATGGCAAGGAAGGAGAGTTTGTTGGTGATAAAGAGGTCATGGATAAACGACAGCTTATTGCAGACAGAGCGTGCGCTCCATAAGGCACCAGGTAAGAGGACTGGGGGAGTCGGGGCTGAATGAATAGCTATGAGGTTATCATGGTTGAAAAAACGTGTAGAGGATCGTGGGAGGGTGTTAGAAATGAGTGCGGGGATGTGTTGAGGAGGGCCAGGATTTGGGGATACGTCGCCAGCAATGAGGAGTAGCAGACAGAGCGTTAGAAGGTGGGAGCAGGATAGGACATGATGTGGCCGTGTGTGTCTGGAGAAAAAGGATTGTATGTGGAGGAACAGTTCTGAGGAGAAGGTTATGTGGCTGGGGAGGATGGAGGGGGAAATGACAAGTTCCTTACTAGGTGGGGGGATTACAGGAGATCGGACAAAATAGAGAAGTATGGGGGTGAAAGTGAGAAGAAACCGAAACATTGTTGTAGTTATCTATTCTGTTACCTTTCAGTCAAATTCCAGTACAATTCTAGTCTAATTCACAGTAGTGTAATAATTAGAAAGCTGTAATTTGAAAGATGGATTTTGAAAGATGCATGGTCAGACACGTCTGGTCAGACGTATGGCCCTGAATATATGTGCAAGTGAGAGGGGTCAGCTGTGAGGAGGCTGTGGGCGTGCTTGCCCAGACCACATGTTCTGACTCAAAGAGAGAGGATAAAAAAGGGGGTGAGGGACTGACTACTCAGGTATGCATGGAAGACACACGAGGAATGAATACATTATGGATACAAAAGCAGTGCAATACCAGGGTAGGATTACATGCAATTCATATACACAGACAAGGCAGGAAAGTTGAATGGATGAGTGAGCATACCAAAGCAGGATTATATGCAATTCATATACACAGACAAGGCAGGAAAGTTGAATGGATGAGTGAGCATACCAAAGCAGGATTATACTGTATGCAATTCATATACACAGACAAGGCAGGAAAGTTGAATGGATGAGTGAACATACATACCTAGGCAGAATTATATGCAATTCATATACACAGACAAGGCAGGAAAGTTGAATGGATAATTGAGCATACCTGTGGGTAGACAAAACAACTCGATTAGATGACGCAGGTGGTGGTGAGGTTGAAGATAATACAGCAGTGATGAATGAGTAAGTGCATCATGGAATTCTAGTCTAATTCACAGTAATAATCTTTATTTTTTTTTAATAATCTTTATTTTTTTATTTTTATATAGCGCTAACATATTCCGCAGCGCTTTACAGTTTGCACACATTTTCATCACTGTCCCGGTGGGGCTCACAATCTATATTCCCTATCAGTATGTCTTTGGAGTGTGGGAGGAAACCGGAGTGCCCGGAGGAAACCCACGCAAACACGGGGAGAACATACAAACTCCTTGCAGATGTTGTCCTTGGTGGGATTCGAACCCAGGACTCCAGCGCTGCAAGGCTGCAGTGCTAACCACTGAGCCACCGTGCTGCCCATAGTGTAATAACTAGAAAGCTGTAATTGGAAAGATGGATTTTGAAAGATGCATGGTCATAATCAAAATTAATATCCCATGGAGGTCTGGATTTGGAAGGATACTCAAAATCAAGGTGGAAAATCAAATTACAGGCTGATCCAACTTCAGTGGAAATGCCTCAAGAAATGATGCTCAGTAGTGTGTGTGGCCTCCACATGCCTGTATGCCCTCCCTACAACACCTGGGCATGCTCCTGATGAGACGGCGGATGGTCTCCTGAGGGATCTCCTCCCAGACCTGGACTAAAGCATCCGCCAACTCCTAGACAGTCTGTGGGGCAAAGTGACGTTGGTGGATGGAGCGAGACATAATGTCCCTGATGTGCGCAATTGGATTCAGGTCTGGGGAACGGGCGGACCAGTCCATAGCTTCAATGCCTTCATCTTGCAGGAACTGCTGACACACTCCAGCCACATGAGGTCTGGCATTGTCCTTCATTAGGAGGAACTCAGGGCCAACCGCACCAGCATATGGTCTCACAAGGGGTCTGAGGATCTCATTTAGGTACCTAATGGCTACCTCTAGCGAGCACATGGAGTGCTGTGCGGCCCTCCAAAGAAATGCCATCCCACACCATTACTGACCCACTGCCAAACCGGTCATGCTGAAGGCAGCAGATCGCTCTCCACGGCATCTCCAGACTCTGTCACATCTGTCACATGTGCTCAGTGTGAACCTGCTTTCATCTGTGAAGAGCACAGGGCGCCAGTGGCGAATTTGCCAATCCTGGTGTTCTGTGGCAAATGCCAAGCATCCTGCACGGTGTTGGGCTGTGAGCACAACACCCACCTGTGGACGTTGGGCACTCAGACCATCCTCAGGGAGTTGGTTTCTAACCATTTGTGCAGGCACATGCTCATTTGTGGCCTGCTGGAGGTCATTTTGCTGGGCTCTGGCAGTGCTCCTCCTATTCCTCCTTGCAAAAAGGCTGAGGTAGCAGTCCTGCTGCTGGGTTGTTGCCCTCCTACGGCCCGCTCCATGTCTCCTGGTGTACTGGCCTGTCTCCTGGTAGCTCCTCCAGCCTTTGGACACTGCACTGACAGACACAGCAAACCTTCTTGCTACAGCTCCCATTGATGTGCCATCCTGGATAAGCTGCACTACCTGAGCCACTTGTGTGGGATGTAGAGTCCGTCTCATGCTACCACGGGTGTGAAAGCACAACTAACATTCAAAAGTAGCCAAAACATCAGCCAGAAAGCATTGGTACTGAGATGTAGTCTGTGGTCCCCACCTACAGAACCACTCCTTTATTGAGTGTGTCTTGATAATTGCCAATAATTTCTGCTGTCTGTTCCATTTGCACAACAGCATTTGAAATTGATTGTCAATCAGTGTTGTTTCCTAAGTGGACAGTTTGATTTCACAGAAGTTTTATTTACTTGGAGTTATATTCTGTTGTTTATGTATTCCCTTTATTTTTTTGAGCAGTGTATATACAGTGCCTTGCGAAAGTATTCAGCTCCCTGGAACTTTTCAACCTTTTACTACATATCATGCTTCAAACATAAAGATACCAAATGTAAATTTTTGGTGAAGAATCAACAACAAGTGGAACACAATTGTGAAGCTGAATGAAATTTATTGCTTATTTAACATTTTTGTGGAAAATCAAAAACTGATAAGTGGGGCGTGCAATATTATTCGGCCCCTTTCAGTGCAGCAAACTCACTTCAGAAGTTCATTGTGGATCTCTGAATGATCCAGTGTCCTAAATGACTAATGATGATAAATATTGATGATGATAAGTGACTAATTTGGGAATTCTCTCACTAGCTATTTCCCCCTACCAAACCCTGTGTTTTTTGGACTATCTATTAATTATCTCACGTTTACCATTAATTTCCCCAATTGACCCCCTGTATTATTTGTGTTGCCCTATTTTACCCCATGTTATTCCTTTTTCCCTGCATGAAGTAAGCCCCTGTTTAGTAAAGAGTTGTTAACCCTTGATCTGTCTCCTGACTGTCACTGCATCCGCTAACCTGCTCTTACTATCATACAATAATTGTTGTTAGAATGCACTGGAAAAAAATACTTCTAGTCAACAATTGACCGGGTCCATTGGATTTTTCATTGTATAAAACATAATATCATCATTTAATCTACTATTATAGGACATCATTGTCAAGAACCAATGAACTATACTATACATGCTTAATTGACATTAATAGGATGATAGTCCTTTAGGTAACATATTTTAAAATATTTTTTTTTATAAGCTCTTTTAAACCCCAAGAGATCAACTTTTCAATGTATCCTCCATATACCTATCTGATTTATAGGACATGATCACACCATGGGGTGGTAGTGCAGGGGATGCAATTAGAGGACCATATTTCCCTAGTAGAATTTTTTTAGAATATTCTTACTTAGCATTTATGTATTGAAATTCCTACATTTAGTATGATTTCTCATAAAGCTAATAATTTATATTGTGCAATTTTGCTAGAACACAAAATAAGCTAAAGGCCGATCTTTAGAAAAGGGCATTCACAGGCTGATATATGTAAAGTGGTGAAGAGGAAGCACTAGGGCAGTGTCCTTCCTGACTCCATAGTTTCCTGAGCTGATAGTCAAGTCAGAGGTATTGCAGCAATTCATTCTAGTCCTCTTCCCTATTGTCTTCTATCTGAATTTTACATTTCATGGTTTGTCTGTTTTTTAATGAGGTACTTAGGACGATGTCTGTCCTACACAATAATTACCTAAGGGACAAACTTCTGTTCATAATGGTAGGATGGATCATTACTTGTACACAAGAGTCTTACAGGTCCTGTCATTTAAAGAGAATAACTCATATGCTTAAGTACAATGTTATGGAAACTAAACCTCTGTATGTAATGATTATTAATTTTGATATGCTCAGAAATATACTTATAAGATACAGTAAAAAGACACATGTGCATGTTTTTCTCAATATCTGCCATGAAATCAGAATAAACCTTTCCCGTTTTAGGTCAATTAGGATTACCATAGTTATTAATACTTGCCAAAAGCCAGAATAATGAGAGAGAATGTTTTAAAGCATTTTTATTACATACTGCAAAGCCAAAAGTTTACATACACTAAGATTACTATGCTTTTAAACAATTCAGAACTGCCCATATGATGATGTCATGTGTTTGGAAGCTTCTAATTTTTTAGCAACATCTGAGTTAATTAAAGGCACACCTGTGAATGTATTTTAATGCACACCTGAAACATTCTGCTGCTTTGTGTAGCATCATGGGAAAGTCTCAAGAAATCAGCCAAGATATCAGGAAGAGAATTCACCAACACGGTGGCCAAATGGGTAATTTGAGATTTATGGCAATAGAAAGAGTGTCCAAACCCTTAAGAGGAGGCAATTGGGATCAATTGCTATTACAGCATTAGGCCAAATGGATCTTTTATTTAAAAACTGTATCACCAAATGGCTTCACTGACCAGATTAATTATTCATGCTTTATTTGATCATACGTCCTACCTTGTCTTGTTCCTAACTAATACGGTGTTGTACAGACGTATTTTTTGCCTTAACTGCTATTTATTTTGTCATCCATTACCAGGATTAGCATATGATGATTATCATGTATTTCCCCTTTATTCATCATGCTCCATATATTTTCTTATTGTGAGTGGTTATATTTTGATGGGGTCACATATAACTCTGGCCCATTATGCTGGTGGGTGTTTACTTTCCGCGCATACAAACTTTTGTGGTGTGTCCACTATATTTGACTTTGATCATTAGAATTATTCTATGTATTTGGTTAGCGGTTAGGTGACCAACTCCGCTGTTTACATGACTCTTATGCGGTTCAAGGAACCGGATGTTATGTTGGCATGCATTCCGCTACCGGCAATACAGGGTTGTGGAGCGTACATCATCAGACAAACTCCGCTGTTTATATGACACCTATGTAGTTCAAGAAACCGGATGTGACGTTGGTGTGCAGTCCACTTACCGGAAATATAAGGTCGTGGAACGCACCAACTCCGCTTTCTATATGACTTCTGTTCAGTTCAAGAAACCGGACATGACGTTGGTATGCAGTCCACTCACCGGAAATAAAAGCCCATGGAGCGCACAACTCCACTTTCTATGTGATTTCCATGCGGTTTATGAATCCCGATGTGACGTTGGCGTGCGTTCCACTCACTAGAAACACAAGGTCGTGGAGCGTACGCCATCGCTACATTGGATGTAACCGGCAGGCTGCTTCCATCTGATAACCGCATTTGTATTTTTGTGGTTCAGGTGCCCGCCTAATGATCTGGAGTGCGTTTCAACCACTGGAAATATTATGGTATGTAACACATGCTGCCTTAAATGTGCCCGTGTAGCACTTTTATGTGAGTTCCACTCACCAGAAATATATTGTATGAACTATACTATGTGGGATATACCTAATATAACACCTGTGTGAGTACCTAATGGGTAGTGGTAATTGATTTTGAATCTACCCTCATCTATTTAAAGACAGCCTTTTGTTCCCTCCCATTCCTTGCAATTTTAGATAGGGAGTGGAAGGAGTACATTCCTCTCTAGGTTAGCACTATGGCACCTTATCTTTCTTAACAAGCATTAGTCCCCTGATGATTCATAGAATCATAGAATCGTAGAGTTGGAAGGGACCTCCTGGGCCATCTGGTCCAACCCCCTGCTCAAAGCAGGATTCGCTAAATCATCCCAGTCAGGTGTCTGTCCAGCCTCTGTTTGAAGACTTCCATTGAAGGAGAACTCACCACTTCTCGTGGAAGCCTGTTCCACTCAATGATCACTCTAACTGTCAAAAAGTTTTCTCTAATATCTAATCTGTGTCTCCTCCCATTCAGCTTCATCCCATTGCTTCTAGTCTTTCCTTGTGCAAATGAGAATAAAGTTGATCCTTCTACAATGTGACAGCCCTTTAGATATTTGTAGACAGCTATTAAGTCTCCTCTCAGTCTTCTCTTTTGCAAACTAAACATTCCCAAATCCTGCAACCTTTCCTCATAAGACAGGGTTTGCAGACCGGTCACCATTCTGGTCGCTCTTTTCTGAACTTGTTCCAGTTTGTTGATGTCTTTTTTAAAATGTGGTGCCCAAAACTGTACACAATATTCCAGGTGAGGTCTGACCAAAGAGGAGTAGAGGGAAATAATGACTTCACGTGATCTAGACTGTATGCTTCTGTTAATACATCCTAGAATTACATTTGCCTTTTTTGCTGCTGCATCACACTGTTGACTCATATTCAGTCTGTGATCTATTAGTATACCCAAGTCTTTTTCACATGTGCTGTCACTTAGCCCTATTCCTCCCATTCTGTATATGCTTTTTTTCATTTTTATTGCCCAGATGTAGTACTTTGCATTTCTCCCTGTTAAAAACCATTTTGTTAGTTGCTGCCCACTTCTCCAGTTTATTTATATCTTTTTGAATGCTCTCTCTCTCTTCTCTAGCATTAGCTATCCCTCCTAGCTTTGTGTCATCAGCAAATTTAATCAGTTTACCCTCAATTCCTTCATCTAAATCGTTGATAAAGATGTTGAACAATACAGGGCCCAGGACAGAGCCCTGTGGTACCCCACTTGAGACATTCTTCCAACTGGATGTGCAGCCATTTACGACCACTCTTTGGGTCCGATCACTAAGCCAGTTATGAATCCACCTAACAGTTGCCTTGTCCATTCCATACTTAGTCATTTTTTCAATAAGTATTGTATGAGAGACTTTGTCAAATGCTTTATTGAAGTCAAGATATACTATATCTACAGCATTTCCTTGATCCACCCAATCAGTGATTCCATCATAGAAGGAAATTAAGTTAGTCTGACATGACTTATTAGTTACAAACCCATGCTGACTCTGTTTAATCACTTCATTCTTATCCAGGTACTGACATACATGTTGTTTAATAATTTGTTCAAAGATCTTTCCTGGTATAGAAGTCAGACTCACCGGTCTATAGTTGCCTGGGTCCACCTTCTTCCCCTTTTTGAAGATAGGAACAACATTTGCTCTTCTCCAGTCTTCTGGCACTTCTCCTGTTCTCCAAGAATTTTCAAAGATTATGGAGAGGGGTTCAAAAATTTCTTCTGCTATCTCCTTCATTGCTCTGGGGTGTAATTCATCTGGACCTGGAGACTTGAATTCATTTAGGTTAGCTAAGTGTTTCCTCACTATCTTTCTGTTTATAGATATCCTGGATTCTTCTATTCCCTTAATAGGACAGTGAAGAACAGTTGATGTTACATTTCCTTTCTGAGAGAAAACAGATGCAAAATAGGAATTTAAAAGTTCAGCCTTCTCAACATCCTGTCTTACCATTTCATCATTTTCATCCTGTAAAAATCCTATAGCATCTTTGACTTTTCTTTTACTTTTGACATATCCCCAAAATCCTTTATTATTGCTTTTGACATCTCTTGCAAGCCTCAATTCATTGTCAGCTTTAGCTAATCTGATTTGTGCCCTGCAGGTTCTGCAGACAGCATTATATTCTTCTTTAGATATGCCTCCCTCTTTCCATTTTATAAACATTTTTTTCTTCCTTTTTAGCATGTGCTTAAGTTCTGTGTTCATCCATCCTGGTTTCCTTAAATGCTTCCTATTCTTCCCTCTTTTCGGAATTGTTAACAACTGTGCTTTGAGAATTTCATTTTTCAAGATTTCCCATCCTTCCTGGACATTTTTGTCTTTAAGGATATCCAGCCATTGGATCCCTCCAATTCTCTTTCTGAATCCCTTAAAATCTGCCTTTCTGAAATCTAACCTTGAAGTCTGAGTCTTCAGAGGTCTTCCTCCTCTAGTTATCCAAAATTCTAAAATAGCATGGTCGCTACCTCCTAGGGTCCCAGCCACTTTTACCTCCTCAACCATTTCCTCCCTGTTTATAAGGATTAGATCCAAGGTAGCAGTTCCCCTTGTTTTCTCCCCTACCTTTTGGAAGATAAAGTTGTCAGCAAGAGAGGATAAGAATTTCCTTGACCTGTTAGTTTTGCCTGAGAGAGATTCCCAACAAATGTCTGGATAGTTGAAATCTCCCATGACAACTATGTCATATTTTTTGGAGAACTTGGCCATTTGATGCATAAAGAGTTCATCCATATCTTCAGCTTGCACAGGCGGCCTGTAGTAAATGCCTACAATGGTGTCCTTTCCATTGTTCTGTCCTTGTATTCTTACCCAAACAGTTTCCACAGAACTCCCAGTCTCTGAAGCTTCAATCTCTGTGCAGCTATACGCGTTTCTAACATACAATGCAACACCTCCTCCTCGTTTATCAAGTCTGTTTCTTGCAAATAAGTTGTATCCTTCTAGTCTTGTATTCCAATCATGTGTATTGTCCCACCAAGTTTCAGTGATTCCAATGACATCATATTTCTTTTCCTGTGTTAGTAGTTCCAATTCTCCTTGTTTGTTGCCCATGCTTTGTGCATTAGTATAGAAACATTTTAGTTTGTGATTGGTTTCTCTTTCTCCAATATTTTTATTATTTAGATTCTTTTGTCTTTGTTCTTCCTTTCCACTTCTAATAGCAGAGTTCTCAATAGCATTTGTCAGGTGTATGGCTTTTTCTGGTCTTTTGCTTCCCTTCCCATGTTGTTCTAGTTTAAAGCTCTCCTTACAAGTGTAGCAAGGCGACTTCCAAATACATGCTTTCCAGTCTTCGTAAGGTGCACCCCATCTCTAGCAAGTAGTCCATCGTATAAGTAATTCACTCCGTGTTCCAGAAATCCAAATCTTTGCTGACGGCACCATCGACGTAGCCAGTTGTTCACCTGCAGAATCTTATTCCACCTCCTTGTTCCATGGCCATCCACTGGGAGGATGGAAGAGAAGACCACCTGTGCTCCCAGTTCTTTCACTTTCTTGCCTAAGTCTTCAAAGTCTCTGCAGATGGTTTCCAGGTCATTTCTTGCGGTGTCATTTGTCCCCACATGTAGTAGCAGGAATGGGTAGTCATCTGTAGGTCTGAAGAGTCCTGATATCCTGTCAGACACATCTTTAATTTTTGCACCTGGAAGAAACGCGTTGGGAGATTTCATGAGGGAGAGTGCAGGGCTTGAATAATGCAGAGGTAGCTGTGGACTGCCCTTGTCAGGGCAGGAGACTTGGGGATAGACTATTGTTAGCCCTTTAGGGTTTTATAGGGCATTTTCCTCTCCATACATTCTATGGATGATCCTGGACTAAGGATTTTCTCCACCTCCCGCACCCGATCATTGAAGCTTTTTTTTTTCATTTTCCATTGCTAAGTCTTCCCATCTGCACTTAGCCTTTTTCCTCTGCCTGTGCTCTTTGTCACAAGTGGATGCTTTCTAGATGCAGAAATTCCTTCATCCTTCTTTTTATTTGCTAATAAAGTTCTGCGTTTCTTGTTGAACTCGTATACATTTTTTTTGCATTTTTGCTTCATTGTTATGGATTTTTGCCTCTTGATCTCTGCCATAGTTCACAGTATTTGCCCTTTGATTTTCATTGTTTCGTCTATTTGGATTTTTACATTCCCTAGAGGTGAACTACATAAATGCATTTTTCAGTTTTAACCATAAACACTACTACTTACCGTATCTGCCTTGGTGTAGCATGAGCTCTTTCACTACCGATAACATTAGCAGATGCACAATGATATGATCGATTGTAAAAAATGGGACGCAATTGCTATTCCCATTCCTCCAAATTGAGAAGTTCTTAAATAAGTGATCCATACCTGTCAATAGAGGAATAATATATGCTCAGTGACCACTTCCTAATACGTTTTAAATCATATCAGTTATACATTTAATTTTACCCATCATCATGTTTCTCATCTTTATTTCTAGCTCTGACTTATCAGGTCAATGAGCTTAAATCCTTTTCATTACCCACAAGAATAAAAGACTATGGCTTTCACATCTATTGAACCTAACTTTAGGTTGTATTGTTAGCACAGATGAACCGTCTAGTAACTTTATAATTTTCCATTTGCAAAATAAATGTAGATAAAAAGTGAAATAATCTAATACAATTCTTAGTGATGGTAATTTAGCATGTGGTAGGGCTCAGTGAACTGATTTATATAGCTGCTGATACTACCCATTCACAGCTGTTTATAGCCTGGATTATTGCCTTAGATCACTTACTTAGCTCTGCACACTTCCAATCTATTTCTTTCTCCTGTGAGATTTTAAACTGGAATCACATGGATATAAGTCAATCCCATGAATAATATGCTCTGTGCTGGGTTGTTCCTTAAGTCTGAAATGTGGCTTTTTGGTAAGCCATAATAAGCCTTTTAAGTTTATAGTGACTACACTAAGAGCAATACAATTTTAATTGGTCCCCTATGTTTAAACTGTTTCATAATATGCAGATGTTCAAGACTTTTCCTTTTTTTCCATATATTTTTTCTTATTGCTCATTTTAGGTGTTGAATGCATTGATTATAACAGTGAAACAAACCATCTTAAGGCTTGGTATAGACTGGTGTCAGAAAAAGGTTCAAAATGCAACTTGTATTTCATTCACAAAATCTATTTTTTCCCCCTTGAAGTCAATGGCATAGTCATGTGATTCTGTGCAATAGTGACAGATGCTCTTTAAGGAAGTCTTTCTTTTTGCTGCAGTGATACTATGATAAAATAAGGGCAAGCAAGCTGCGGCACTGGTGACAGGGTATACACCATAATTAAATTCCAACATATTGCACCTTCATACAGAAATTTTTAGGGTTCATTTACTTGAGGTGATTTTGTATAGTTAAATGAGCGCCATTCAAATATGTTCAAGTCTTTCTGTACTTGTTTATTGGCCTCTTTACAGAGGCTGATGAAGTATAATGGGGACAGAACTGTCACTAATACGCTCGTTCTGTTTGTGTGCACAAATATGTTATTAATACAGCTACATAAGTAGTCAAATAGATGAGATCATAAACCAAAACACAGATACAAGAAAAGCCTTAAAGACCAAGAATAAAAAAGCAAAAACTTTATTAAGATAATCAAGTATAAAATAAAAGTATAATGTACGGTACATATTAAAAACCGAAAAAAACACCACAAATTGAACAATAGGTGGGTAAATCTGGAACATACAATGTAATAGGTTGTTGGCAAAAACCATCAAGCGCTACAAAGAAACTGGCTCACATGAGGACCGCCCCAGGAAAGCAAGTTAAGAGTCACCTCTGCTGCGGAGGATAAGTTCATCCGAGTCACTAGACTCAGAAATCGCAGGTTAACAGCAGCTCAGATTAGAGACCAGGTCAATATCACACAAAGTTCTAGCAGCAGACACATCTCTACAACAACTGTTAAGAGGAGACTTTGTGCAGCAGGACTTCATGATAAAATAGCTGCTAGGAAACCACTGCTAAGGACAGGCAACAAGCAGAAGAGACTTGTTTGGGCTAAATAACACAAGGAATGGACATTAAACCAGTGGAAATCTGTGCTTTGGTCTGATGAGTCCAAATTTGAGATCTTTGGTTCCAACCACCATGTCTTTGTGCGATGCAGAAAGGTGAACGGATGGACTCTACATGCCTGGTTCCCACTGTGAAATATGGAGGAGGAGGTGTGATGGTGTGGGGGTGCTTTGCTGGTGACACTGTTGGGGATTTATTAAAAGGCATACTAAACCAGCATGGCTACAACAGCATCTTGCAGCGGCATGCTATTCCATCCGGTTTGCGTTTAGTTGGACCATCATTTATTTTTCAACAGGACAATGACCCCAAACACACCTCCAGGCTGTGTAAGGGCTATTTTACCAAGAAGGAGAGTGATGGGGTGCTACGCCAGATGACCTTGCCTCCACAGTCACCAGACCTGACCCCAATCGAGATGGTTTGGGGTGAGCTGGACCGCAGAGTGAAGGCAAAAGGGCCAACAAGTGCTTAGCATCTCTGGGAACTCCTTCAAGACTGTTGGAAGACCATTTCCGGTGACTACCTCTTGAAGCTCATCAAGAGAATGCCAAGAGTGTGCAAAGCAGTAATCAAAGCAAATGGTGGCTACTAGAGTTGAGCGAAACGGGTCGAAAAATTTCAAAAGTCGCCGACTTTTGGCAAAGTCGGGTTTCATGAAACGAAACCCGACCCTAGGATGAGGTCGGCCACGAGGTCGACGACTTACGCGCCAAAGTCGCATTTCAAAAGTTTGTTTTGCGCTCTTTTTCAGCCAATCAGGATCCACGGACACTGTGGGCAACGTGATGACATAGGCAGGGGTCACCACCATCTTTCAGAAGGGCATGCAAGTGATTGGCTTGCTTTGGTGGGCGTCACAGGGGGTATAAAAGGGCGTGCACGCCGACCGCCATCTTACTTCTGCCGATCTCAGTGTAGGGAGAGGTTGCTGCTGATTCTGTAGGGAGAGCGTTAGGCAGGGAAGAAGACAAAAAAACTGCTTCTGCTGCTAGCGATTTGGCCTGCACAACACACCAGTCACTGTGTGTGCAGTGCAAGGGGAGGCTATATAGTGGTGTATCAGTGGTGTTGGTTGTTGGGCTGCCTTCTAAGGCTTCCTGACATTCCTGCATTGCTGTTTACCCACTGCTCCGCAAACTGCTTTTTTAAAAGCAATCCCAATTTTTTTTTTTGTCCTGCTGAGAAGAAAAAAAAGCTGCTTCTGCTGCTAGCGATTTGGCCTGTACAACACACCAGTCACTGTGTCTGCAGTGCAAGGGGAGGCTATATAGTGGTGTATCAGTGGTGTTGGTTGTTGGGCTGCCTTCTAAGGCTTCCTGACATTCCTGCATTGCTGTTTACCCACTGCTCCGCAAACTGCTTTTTTAAAAGCAATCCCAATTTTTTTTTTTTGTCCTGCTGAGAAGAAAAAAAAACTGCTTCTGCTGCTAGCGATTTGGCCTCCACAACACACCAGTCACTGTGTGTGCAGTGCAAGGGGAGGCTATATTGTGGTGTATCAGTGGTGTTGGTTGTTGGGCTGCCTTTTAAGGCTTCCTGACAGGCTGGCATTGCTGTTTACCCACTGCTCTGCAAACTGCTTTTTTAAAAGCAATCCAATCTCCCTTATCCTCTAGTCACTTTTGTCACAGCTGTGCCATCGAGCCTGTGACATAGCGCTCAGATATCAGTGGGCCTCACACAATCCAAAAGTGTCCAGTGTCCACAAGTGTCTGCAGAAATTCAAAATCTCCATTATCCTCTCGTCACTTTTGTCACAGCTGTGCCATCAAGCCTGTGACATAGCGCTCAGATATCAGTGGCCCTCACACAATCCAAAAGTGTCCAGTGTCCACAAGTGTCTGCAGAAATTCAAAATCTCCCTTATCCTCTAGTCACTTTGGTCACAGCTGTGCCATCGAGCCTGTCACATAGCGCTCAGATATTCATTGGGCCTCACACAATCCAAAAGTGTCCAGTGTCCACAAGTGTGTGCAGAAATTCAAAATCTCCCTTATCCTCTAGTCACTTTGGTCACAGCTGTGCCATCGAGCCTGTCACATAGCGCACAGATATTCATTGGGTCTCACACAATCCAAAAGTGTCCAGTGTCCACAAGTGTGTGCAGAAATTCAAAATCTCCCTTATCCTCTCGTCACTTTTGTCACAGCTGCGCCATCGAGCCTGTGACATAGCGCTCAGATATCAGTGGGCCTCACACAATCCAAAAGTGTCCAGTGTCCACAAGTGTGTACAGAAATTCAAAATCTCCCTTATCCTCTAGTCACTTTGGTCACAGCTGTGCCATCGAGCCTGTCACATAGCGCTCAGATATTCATTGGGCCTCACACAATCCAAAAGTGTCCAGTGTCCACAAGTGTCTGCAGAAATTCAAAATCTCCCTTATCCTCTAGTCACTTTGGTCACAGCTGTGCCATCGAGCCTGTGACATAGCGCTCAGATATTCATTGGGCCTCACACAATCCAAAAGTGTCCAGTGTCCACAAGTGTGTGCAGAAATTCAAAATCTCCCTTATCCTCTAGTCACTTTGGTCACAGCTGTGCCATCGAGCCTGTCACATAGCGCTCAGATATTCATTGGGTCTCACACAATCCAAAAGTGTCCAGTGTCCACAAGTGTGTGCAGAAATTCAAAATCTCCCTTATCCTCTCGTCACTTTTGTCACAGCTGTGCCATCGAGCCTGTGACATAGCGCTCAGATATCAGTGGGCCTCACACAATCCAAAAGTGTCCAGTGTCCACAAGTGTGTGCAGAAATTCAAAATATCCCTTATCCTCTCGTCACTTTTGTCACAGCTGTGCCATCGAGCCTGTGACATAGCGCTCAGATATCAGTGGGCCTCACACAATCCAAAAGTGTCCAGTGTCCACAAGTGTCTGCAGAAATTCAAAATCTCCCTTATCCTCTCGTCACTTTTGTCACAGCTGTGCCATCGAGCCTGTGACATAGCGCTCAGATATCAGTGGCCCTCACACAATCCAAAAGTGTCCAGTGTCCACAAGTGTCTGCAGAAATTCAAAATCTCCCCTGTCCTATAGACACCTTGTACCTTGTTTTACATTACTATATAGTTTGTTGGATTTTGTCTACATTTCTACCAAAAATGAGGAAGGCTGGTGGAAGAGGCCGTGGAATTGGGCGGGGGTTGGCAGCTGGTAATGATGGTGTTGGTGGTGGATCTGATGGTAGTGGCAAGAGCAAAATAGGACCGAATGCAGGAGGTGTTGAGCCTGCATCATCGTCTGGCTACATAAGGCCTCGAACGCTTAGTTTTCTAGGAGTTGGCAAACCGCTTTTAAAGCCAGAGCATCAGGAAAAAGTTTTGTCTTGCATTGCTGACTCAGCCTCCAGCTCTATCGCCTCCTCTTCTTCAGTTGTAAAAAGTAAAAGCACTGAGTCGTCATTGGAGGCTCATGTTCATGAACCACACCTTTCCTTGTGTCCTTCACCCCAACCAAGATTGAAGGATGACGCAGGCCATACTACTGAATACTCCATGGAGCTGTTTTCACATACCATGCCTGGATTATCAAGTCAAATGGTGAATTACCCAGGTCAAGATGAATCTGACATGGAGTGCACTGATGCACAGCCGCTGATGGATGATTC
This sequence comes from Dendrobates tinctorius, assembly GCF_039654945.1. Classification (NCBI taxonomy): domain Eukaryota; kingdom Metazoa; phylum Chordata; class Amphibia; order Anura; family Dendrobatidae; genus Dendrobates; species Dendrobates tinctorius. The sequence goes on from NW_027361749.1 coordinate 14,722,145, forward strand.
TGCTGGTACATTCACTCAGAGCACTACATTGTCCTCGCAGTGTACAGAGCCAGATTCTGACCCTGATGAGACTCAGGTGCCCCTTCCCGCACACTATACCACCATACACGGTGACACAGAGAAAGGTGCACATGACATAGAAGAGGAGGTGATGGATGACCCAGTTGTTGATCCAGATTGGCATCCATTGGGGGAAGAGGGTGCTGCTTCCAATAGCTCAGATGAGGAGCATCCACAGCAGACATCGACATCGCAACAGCTGTTATCTGGCAGGCCCGGAGCACTCCAAAGACAGGTTGCAAACATCAAAAGAGTTGCTGGACAGCTTGTCCAGAGGGTCAAAAGATCACAGCGTGCTAGGCCGCAAAATGTCTGCCAAAGTAGGAAGAGTGCAGTGTGGCACTTTTTTGACCAAAATCCTCATGATCAGGCCAAGGTTATCTGTAAGAAGTGCGCAAAGACCTTTAGCCGAGGGAAAAATCTGAAAAATTTGAATACCAGTTGCATGCTTAGACATTTAACCAGCATGCACTTGCAAGCGTGGACACAACTCCAAACCTCAAGTGCCACATGTGCAACTGATCACAACGAAGGTAGTCAGCAACGCTACATTGTTTCCCCCACTGTAAGCCCACCGGTTAGCACAGCAGCAAATGTTGAGGTGTCGTTGCAAGGCCACAGCAGTCAGGGAATCCCACTGTTATATCAACGAAAGACTGATTCTAGGCCATCAGAAAGAACACCAACTCCATCACCATCATCAACCCTCTCTCAGTCCGCCCTGTCCACCGCTACTTCCACCATATGCAGCCCTCAAGTCCAGCTCACCCTCCCAGACACTATGAGTAGGTCAAGAAAGTACTCAGTCTCTCATCCGCGTACACTGGGTTTGAACGCCCACATTGCCAAACTAATCTCGTTTGAGATGATGCCCTTTCGGTTGGTGGAAAGCACAGCTTTCCGCGAACTCATGGCCTATGCAGTACCACGCTATGACCTACCCAGTCGCCACTTCTTCTCTCACAAAGCCATCCCAGCCCTCCACCATCATGTGAAAGACCGCATTGTCCATGCACTCAAGCAGTCAGTGAGCGGAAAGGTGCACCTCACAACTGATGCATGGTCCAGTCGGCATGGCCAGGGCCGTTACGTGTCCATCACTGCGCACTGGGTTAATGTGGTGGATGCAGGGTCCACAGGGGACAGCGGTGGTGGGACAGTGCTGCCTAGCCCACGGTATAGGAAACAGTTGGCTGTAGGCGTTCGACCCTCCTCCTCCTCCTCCAGAAGCGAAAGCTCGTCCACAGAGCGCAGTCGTACGGGCACTCCATCTGCAGCTGCCACTGTTGCACACGATGTGTCCCCCTATCGAGCAGATAGTGGAAAGCGTCAGCAGGCTGTGTTGCAGATGATGTGTTTGGGCAACAGACACACCGCCGAGGTGCTGGCCGAGTACTTGAAGCGACAAACTGAGTCATGGCTGGGCAGTGTACATCTTGAGGCAGGCAAGGTAGTTAGTGATAACGGCCGTAATTTTGTGGCAGCCATAGCTCTTTCAAAACTCAGCCATATACCTTGCTTGGCTCACACCTTGAACCTGGTGGTGCAGTGCTTCCTCAAAAATTATCCGGAGTTAACAGCCCTGCTCCAGAAGGTGCGAAGACTGTGCGCGCACATCCGCCGGTCGCCTGTACACTCCGTTCGTATGCAGAAGCTGCAGCGATTGCTCCACCTTCCCAACCACCGCCTCATTATCGACATTGCAACAAGGTGGAACTCCACCCTGCACATGGTGGAGCGGCTGTGCGAGCAGAGGCAGGCCATAATGCATTTGTGGGAGGATACACGGCCAGGCACTTTGAGAGCAGACATGTGTCAGAGACACCGCACTACACTTGCTCATAGAGCCAGTGCGCGTGTCCTGAGTACAGAAGCAGTGCTAAGAGTTACCTGGGGAGCAGGGCAGCAGAGGTGACCATGCGTGCTACAAGCTAATAATGTCAGGGTCCAGTCAGCGCTGGAAAGTAAGGAGGCACGGGACCTGCGGACACTGACAATGAACAAGCTTGCACGGGACACTGACAATGAACAAGCTTGCACGGGACCTATGGTCATGTGACTGCAAGGGGGCGTGGCTTAGCGTCCTGCTTTCAGATATGACAGTACAACTCAGAGTCAGGCAAAACGGAGGTCACAACAGTACGGGCAAACGGAGTACAGGAGGGACAAACAGACGGGAGGTCAGACAAAGCCAAAGGTCATACACAGGATCACAGTACAGTACCAGGGATGAGACAGAGCGGATAATCAGGGCCAAGCAGAGATCAAAACCAAACAGACATAGAAGGTACCAGGCAGAATCCAAAGCGATATCCAGGGAACAGACCGAGTCATACACAGAGAATCAAGTAACCAGAACACAGCACTAACACACTCAGGGGTCACCACACAATGCCAAGGGCGAAAGTATAACTGACAGGGATGGGAGCGTCCTGAAGCTATAAGAAGCCTCCCCAGAACCAGGGAGAGGCCACAATCATAGCCCCAGGTGTGCAGGTAAGCCTGCATCAGGATCACAACCTTTAACCCCAGAAATGCCAGTCATCAGCACTGGTTCCAAACATTAACCCCACGTGTGCGATTCAAACCCGCACTGAGATCATGACAGTACCCCCCTCTCAACGGGGGGCCTCTGGACCCCCAGGCTTGCCCGGGTACTTAGCATGGAAAGTCCGTACCAGGCGATCAGCATGCATCAACCGGGCCGGTACCCAGGACCTGTCCTCCGGTCCATACCCCTTCCAATGAACCAGGTACTGTACCGACCGCCGTACCAACCTGGAATCTACGATATGACCAACCTCGTACTCCACCTGCCCCTCGACCAAAACAGGAGAAGCAGCAGACTCTGAGTCTCCCCGGACTGCTTCAAAAGGTTTCAGTAGAGATTTGTGGAAGACGTTAGGGATCTTGAAAGAAGGTGGAAGGCACAGCCTATACGCCACTGGATTGATTTTTTCCACAATCTTGTACGGGCCAATGAATTTGGGTCCTAACTTGGCTGACGGAATCTTTAACTTAATGTTTCGCGTGGAGAGCCAAACTTTTTCTCCAACCTGAAACGTGGGACCAAGTGTTCGTTTCCTGTCCGCGAAAAACTTATACCTGCCTTGAGACCTGGATATACGCCGCTGGACTTCTGCCCATTTATCTTTTAACCGCTGAAGAGAGTCCTCAGCCCCGGGGCACCCCGAATCCAGACGAGAAAACTCACCAAAATGAGGACTGAACCCATAGTTAATCAAGAAAGGGGACCTACCAGTGGATTGACTCACCCGACTATTGAAGGCAAATTCAGCCAATGGCAGTGCATCGCACCAGTCACTCTGTCTAGCAGAGGTTAGGCACCTGAGGATCTGTTCCAGGGACTGGTTAGTGCGCTCCGTCTGCCCATTGCTCTCAGGATGGTATGCAGACGAAAAGGACAGAGACATACCTAATTTTTTGCAGAAAGCAAGCCAAAACTTAGCCACAAACTGCACACCACGATCAGACACCACATTCAGGGGTACCCCATGCAACCGGATCACATGCTGCACAAACAACCTGGACAAAGTCTCAGCTGACGGTAGTGCGGACAGGGGTACGAAATGAGCCTGCTTAGAAAACCTGTCCGCCACTACCCATACCACTGTATTACCCTTAGATGGAGGGAGATTGGTAACAAAATCCATGGACAAGTGAGTCCATGGCCTCTCGGGCACTGCCAAGGGTATCATCTCCCCTGCCGGCCGGCTATGAGAGCTTTTAGAACGAGCGCAGACCCCACAACCAGCAATGAATTTTTTTATGTCCGAACCAAGGGTAGGCCACCAAAAGATCCTAGCCACCGCCAGACGTGTGGCTGAAATACCAGGGTGAGCACTCAGCTTGGATTCATGGAACTCCTGCAAGAGTTTCAGGCGAAGTTGCTCTGGGACAAACAACTTCCCCTCTGGCTTGGCCGCCGAGGCCTGCGACTGGGCCCCCTGAATCTCCCGTTCCAATTCAGATGAGACCTCTGCTATCACAACCCCAGGGTGAAGAATGGAGGACGGTGGCTCAGGGGGCGACACCGGCTGAAAACTGCGTGATAAGGCGTCAGCCTTGACATTCTTAGACCCTGGACGAAATGTAATCGTAAACTGAAAACGGGAAAAAAAAAGTGACCAACGGGCTTGTCTGGGCGTTAGTCTTTTAGCAGATTCAATGTACGACAAATTTTTGTGATCCATGATCACCGTAACCGGGTGACTGGCCCCCTCCAAAAAGTGCCTCCATTCTTCAAACGCCAATTTGACCGCAAGAAGCTCTCTATTGCCTATGTCGTAATTTCTTTCCGCAGCAGAGAACTTCTTGGAAAAGAAAGCACATGGCCTGAGGTTAGTTAGAGTGGCAGGCCCTTGGGACAACACCGCCCCCACCCCCACCTCAGAGGCGTCCACTTCCACGACGAATGGTTTGGACGGATCTGGCTGCACTAACACAGGAGCAGACATAAAACATTTTTTCAGCATCGCAAAGGCCTCTTTTGCGAGCGAGGACCAATTTCTCAACGGGGGGCCTCTGGACCCCCAGGCTTGCCCGGGTACTTAGCATGGAAAGTCCGTACCAGGCGATCAGCATGCATCAACCGGGCCGGTACCCAGGACCTGTCCTCCGGTCCATACCCCTTCCAATGAACCAGGTACTGTACCGACCGCCGTACCAACCTGGAATCTACGATATGACCAACCTCGTACTCCACCTGCCCCTCGACCAAAACAGGAGAAGCAGCAGACTCTGAGTCTCCCCGGACTGCTTCAAAAGGTTTCAGTAGAGATTTGTGGAAGACGTTAGGGATCTTGAAAGAGGGTGGAAGGCACAGCCTATACGCCACTGGATTGATTTTTTCCACAATCTTGTACGGGCCAATGAATTTGGGTCCTAACTTGGCTGACGGAATCTTTAACTTAATGTTTCGCGTGGAGAGCCAAACTTTCTCTCCAACTTGAAACGTGGGACCAAGTATTCGTTTCCTGTCCGCGAAAAACTTATACCTGCCTTGAGACCTGGATATACGCCGCTGGACTTCTGCCCATGTATCTTTTAACCGCTGAACAGAGTCCTCAGCCCCGGGGCACCCCGAATCCAGACGAGAAAACTCACCAAAATGAGGACTGAACCCATAGTTAATCAAGAAAGGGGACCTACCAGTGGATTGACTCACCCGACTATTGAAGGCAAATTCAGCCAATGTCAGAGATACCGCACTACACTTGCTCATAGAGCCAGTGCGCGTGTACTGAGTACAGAAGCAGTGCTAAGAGTTACCTGGGGAGCAGGGCAGCAGAGGTGACCATGCGTGCTACAAGATAATAATGTCAGGGTCCAGTCAGCGCTGGAAAGTAAGGAGGCACGGGACCTGCGGACACTGACAATGAACAAGCTTGCACGGGACACTGACAATGAACAAGCTTGCACGGGGCCTATGGTCATGTGACTGCAAGAGGGCGTGGCTTAGCGTCCTGCTTTCAGATATGACAGTACAACTCAGAGTCAGGCAAAACGGAGGTCACAACAGTACGGGCAAACGGAGTACAGGAGGGACAAACAGACGGGAGGTCAGACAAAGCCAAAGGTCATACACAGGATCACAGTACAGTACCAGGGATGAGACAGAGCGGATAATCAGGGCCAAGCAGAGATCAAAACCAAACAGACATAGAAGGTACCAGGCAGAATCCAAAGCGATATCCAGGGAACAGACCGAGTCATACACAGAGAATCAAGTAACCAGAACACAGCACTAACACACTCAGGGGTCACCACACAATGCCAAGGGCGAAAGTATAACTGACAGGGATGGGAGCGTCCTGAAGCTATAAAAATCCTCCCCAGAACCAGGGAGAGGCCACAATCATAGCCCCAGGTGTGCAGGTAAGCCTGCATCAGGATCACAACCTTTAACCCCAGAAATGCCAGTCATCAGCACTGGTTCCAAACATTAACCCCACGTGTGCGAGTCAAACCCGCACTGAGATCATGACAACATGGAGTTGACAGGTGTGCAGTGGTCGAAGCTGAAAGACCTCTGTAAAGTCCTTCAGTGTTTTGAGGAATGCACATGGCTGGTAAGCGCAGACGACGCCATCCTAAGCATGAGCATCCCACTTATGCGTCTGCTCATGCAAACTTTGACGCACCTTAAGGAGCAGGCGTCTGCAGCCAATGTTGATGAGGAGGAAGAGGAGAAGGGAATCCTTGATGACATTCAGCCATTGTCTGCTCAGGGACCTCTCCTGGACGAGGTGGAGGAAGAAGAGGAGGAGGAGGATGATGGGGATGATTACTTAGGGGAGGAGGATGCATCTCGTGGGGCAAGTGAAAATGTGAAAATGTTGGCGTGGCAAGGTCTGGTACAGGGTTTGTGCGTGACTGGAGGGATGTGGATTTGCCAGAAAGTGCTCCTCCAACCAGCACTCGCAGTGCATCATTGACACCGGGAACATTGGCCCACATGTCAGATTATGCCTTGCAGATCCTAAAAAGGGACCCACGCATTGCCAAAATGATGAACGATGACGACTACTGGTTGGCCAGCATCCTGGATCCACGCTATAAAGGCAAATTACAAAACATCATGCCACAGGAGAACCTTGACCTAATATTGGCTAATAAACAAGCAACTCTGGTAAATCGGTTGCTTGAGGCATTCCCAGCACACAGCAGCGGTGATGGTTCTCACACGAGCCGTACGGGCCGGGGGCAGCTTGGCAGAGGTGTTCGTGGTGCACACAGCAGAAGTGGCATTGGAGACAGGGGTTTCATGACAATGTTGTGGACTGATTTTTCAAGTACCGCTCACACAACTGGTAATACTGCATCGATGGAAAGTGACAGGAGACAGCAGTTGTCAACTATGGTTACAAACTACTTTTCCTCCCATATCGATGTTCTCCCACACAGGTCATTCCCCTTTGACTATTGGGCCGCTAAACTGGACACCTGGCCTGAATTGGCACAATATGCCTTACAGGAGCTCGCTTGCCCAGCTGCAAGTGTGCTATCGGAAAGAGTCTTCAGTGCAGCTGGATCAATCCTGACAGAAAAAAGGACCCGTCTGTCAATCCAAAATGTGGATGATCTAACCTTTATTAAAATGAACCATGCATGGGTTTCCAAGGATTTTGTCCCACCTTCCCCTGATGACACATAGGGTGACAGAAAAATGGCTTGCTTTGGTCCACCTCTTCCTGGGACTTGACCTATTTCACCTTTTGCATCAGCTGAATGTCCAACATCAACATATGCCACTTTCTAAAACTCCCTAACTGTGCTGCCTCCCCCCCCATGGCACAGGGTCCTTCATAGTGCAATCAAGTGTCTCTGACGGTGGTGGTGCACACCCGCTGTCAGACACACCGCCGTACTATGAGGGGCCCAGTGCCAGTACCGACGCCCACGAGTGGGCCCCCCTTGCTTGGGCAGGGCCCCAGCATTTGCAATCTTTACCTCTCCCTGCTCCTCCGCTGTGTAGTCTGGGCCGTCAAATCCATACTGTGCCTGACACCGTCTGAGCCTGCCTCCTGATGTATAGACATATATTTTGAATGTGTACGCTATCCATACATGTTATCTGGGGATACGGTACCCTTTCTAACCTTTGTGCAATCACGTGCAATCCATACTGGGCCTAACACCGTCTGAGCCTGCCTCTTGATGTATAGACATATATTTTGAATGTGTACGCTATCCATGCATGTTATCTGGGGATACGGTACCCTTTCTAACCTTTGTGCAATCACGTGCAATCCATACTGGGCCTAACACCGTCTGAGCCTGCCTCCTGATGTATAGACATATATTTTGAATGTGTACGCTATCCATACATGTTATCTGGGGATACGGTACCCTTTCTAACCTTTGTGCAATCACTTGCAAGCCATACTGGGCCTTACACCGTCTGAGCCTGCCTCCTGATGTATAGACATATATTTTGAATGTGTACGCTATCCATACATGTTATCCGGGGATACGGTACCCTTTCTAACCTTTGTGCAATCACGTGCAATCCATACTGGGCCTAACACCGTCTGAGCCTGCCTCCTGATGTATAGACATATATTTTGAATGTGTACGCTATCCATACATGTTATCTGGGGATACAGTACCCTTTCTCACCTTTGTGCAATCACGTGTAATCCATACTGGGCGTGAGAACGGCTGGCGAGCTGTTAAGCAAGCTACAGCACCTGTGGTTTGCACACGTAAGTTTTTCATTTTTTCAAGAATGACGGTTAGGCCTAATTCTGGAACTGCGGTTGACCTGCACTTACTGGGAAATCATTGTTCGCGGGTAATAATTGTAATCAGTGATCCCCATCACTAACGTTGTTCAGCGGGTTATCTGCACCTGTAAGCGACAAACGCTGGCCTTTTCAGTGTAGCGCACATGCAGCCACGGACATGTAAGGGCATGACACACCAGTTATTGGCCAATCTCATGTGCCAGAGCCTCACGTGTCCCTCTAGTAAGCCGGACTCGGACACCGGGGCATGACGGAGTCTCGTTCGTTAACGGAATTAAGCTTGCAATGTGTGCATCTGTTCTGTAGCTGGCATGGTTGAGGTTTCCCAGGTGGAGTCAAATTTAACCGTAGGCTCCACTCCTGGTGGTGCCCTTCTGGACATTCCTTTAAGGTTCAGCTTTGCAACCATACTGCCCACGTAAAACAAACACTTTGCCTTCATGAACGCTGTTTGGAGGGTCATGACTCGTGGGAATAACGCCGCCCAATCAGTTAACCTGCTAGAGAGATCGTTCGTTGCTCCCAAGCATGACATCACACTCCCTAGGAAGAAGGTAATGCCACTGTGGCGACCGTACTCCTGGGGGCGACACAAGTGCACTGATGCCCAGCCACTGCTCGATGAATCTGCTGGTACATTGACCCAGACCACTACATTCCCCTCGCACGCTACACGACCTGAATCTGACCCTGATGAAACTCAGGTTACCCTTCCCATATACAGTTCCATCTTACACGGTGACAAAGAGGAAACTGCAGATGAAAGTGCAGGTTCGGCCCACCCGCCATCAGACACACCACCGTACTATCAGGGGCCCTGTGCCAGTGCCGTCGCCAACGAGTGGGCCCCCCCTGCTTGCTCAGGATCACAGCACTTGCAAAGTTGAAATACTGTGCAGTGAGATGGAAGATGGGGACGACGAGGAGTCCAGACAAGTACAGGGATTCCCTAGCGAGGAGACTTATTTGATTGTTTTCAATGTTGGGACAGCAATTTTTGGGGAGCACTATACTCTGGAGAATGATAGATGGGGCCCACCATACACTGGAACATTCCAAAGGTGGACATCAGACACTGGAGCAGCATTTACAGGGCCCATTATACACTAGAGCATTAGAAATGGGGCCCATTATGTTTGGAGCATTATTTGGGCCCATAAGACAGTGGAGCTTCATCCATGGGGACCAACATATACTGTAGCATTATGTGGAGCTCATCATATACTGTTTCAAACATTATATGGGACCAATGATTTTGTATGGAGAAATAGATGGGCCTCGTCATGAGATGTAAAAAGTGAGGTATTTTTCATTGTACTATACCGCTATTTCTCTGCCGTATCGGAGCATGATGAGTTGTGGTATGTGTTAAAGGGGCGCTCTTTCGCCCAGGGCACATGAAAACCTGCAGCCAGCCCTCCCCCCCCACAACTTTAGCCAAATAACCCCCATTTTTCAGTGCGTAACTTGTATTATGAAGTTAATTAAGGTTGACAAGCTTAAGTAAGAATAATTGATGCTTTTGGCATTCAAATGGGCACTGTAGGTGTGTTTCCTGTCCTCCTCTCACTGCCGACTTTTATTCCCCATTGACTTACATTGGGTTTCGTGTTTCGGGACGACCCCGACTTTTCCCTATAATCGGACGATCTTGCTCGACCCGACTTTTGGAAAAGTCGGGTTTCACGAAACGAAACGCGACCCTAAAAAACCAAAAGTCGCTCAACTCTAGTGGCTACTTTGAAGAACCTAGACTATAAGACATATTTTCAGTTGTTTCACACTTTTTTGTTAATTATATAATTCCACATGTGTTAATTCATAGTTTTGATGCCTTCAGAGTGAATCTACAATTTTCATAGTCATGAAAATAAGGAAAACTCTTTGAATGAGAAGGTGTGTCCAAACTTTTGGCCTGTACTGTATATGTGTGTGTGCCAAGCAGAAATGTCACTGAATTTCTCACATAACAAAGAGTGTGGCTATACCTATATACAGGGGAGTATAGTAACAACCCAAACACAGTGAAAAACTATAAAAACTAATGAATACTGTTATATATACTGTATGATATATATCGTATATACTCGTGTACAAGCTGAGATTTTCAGCCCATTTTTTTGGGTGTCAGAGACCATACTCCCCCCTCCTGGCATGGTCTCTGCAGCCCCCCTGCTTCCCCCATGATCTCAGTGTCCCAGCTGTTCCTGCATTCAGCGGTCACGTGGTACCGCTCATTAAACTCATGAATATGCGCATATTTAATGAGCAGCTGTGGTACCACGTGACCGCTGAATGCAGGAACAGCCTGGGACACCGACATCATGCTAGAAGCAGGGGCTGAAGAGACCGGGTGCCAGGAGGGGTGGTGAGTATGACAGGGGAGCAGAGCAATACTCACCGCTCCCCGTTCCATCGCTGTCTCCGGGTCCTCTGGCTGTGACATTTAGCGGAGGGCGCGGTGAGGTAGTCAGTGTGCGCCCTCTGCTAACGGCACTGCACAGGACCCGGGAAATAGCGATGGAACCGGGAACGGTAAATATAGCAAGTGCCAGGGGCCTGAGCCAGCGGCTACACTGGCACCTGGCCCCCAGCGACGGAGAGGTGAGTATGTCTTTTTTTTTTTAGCAGCAGCATATGGGGGATATTTATGTATGGAGCATCTACTTCGGCCACCATTAACCCTTGTGCAGCATATGGGGGGTATTTATGTATGGAGCATCTACTTCGGCCACCATTAACCCTTGTGCAGCATATGGGGGGTATTTATGTATGGAGCATCTACTTCGGCCACCATTAACCCTTGTGCAGCATATGGGGGGTATTTATGTATGGAGCATCTACTTCGGCCACCATTAACCCTTGTGCAGCATATGGGGGGTATTTATGTATGGAGCATCTACTTGGGACACCATTAACCCTTATGCAGCAATACATGGGGGGTATTTGTATATGGAGTTTCTACTTGGGACACCATTAACCCTTGTGCAGCATATGAGGGTATTTATCCTTGGAGCATCTTGTTGGGCCACCATTAACTCTTGTGTAGCACCACCCTCAGCTTATACATGAGTCAATAAGTTTTCCCAGTTTTTTGTGGCAAAACAAGGGGGGTCGGCTTATACGCGGGTCGGCTTATGCACGAGTATATGCGGTACATGTCCTACCTACATAAATGTTATACACAGGGAATTTATTTAGTATAATAGAAGGAGTTATATATTCACCTCGTATGATAGATGAGGCCAGAGTGTAGACAGTTAATATAAACACACAACTTATCTGAGGTAATGAGAAGAGATGAGCGAATTTGTTTGGATTTTGTGCCCGAATCTGATTTTGACATATTCATGCCATATTCGAACATGATTCGTGCCGAATGTTTGTCTTATGATCGGTTCTGAACATATTCGGAAATTTCTACTCCCATTAACTCTAATGACGTTCCGCTGTGTTCGACGAATATTGCAAAAATAAAATTAGATTCCGATTGTATTCAGAACCGAATCCGAACGAATTCGCTCATCTCTAGTAATGAGCCACAATAGGGTATACCTAATATATCAGTAATAACATATAGGGTGAGATATAAAGTAAATTTAATACATAACACACCTCTCAAAAAATATATTTAGGCTATAGTAGCAATATGACCCTTTTGTATATCATAACATATAAGGTATATGTATTATCTATTAGACCCATACATCTATTGACATTGTAGCGCACACATTTGTTAAACAGGCATCCATCACACCCGACGCACCTTTTGCATTGAAATGCTTCATCTGGGGTTGATGGAATGCTAGTCAATTGAGTATTTATATGGTCATTGGCCAATTGTCACATAGTGGCTTTAAGTAAGTGGGATACCATTCAGATGTGCACAGATTCACCCCCTACTGCTATGATTTGTTTATCACCATTACTATGAAAACTGTCACCTAACATACCAAAGAGAAATACAAACCACACCACATCACGTATGGAGTCGCCGGAAGTAGACGCGAATAATGTCATCCTGAAATACCACGACGTAGGCCCATGGCATCTGGTATCAACTGCATATGTGATCCCCTTTGTAAACTTATTGAACACTTTCTCAAACCTATTTTTGAAGCCCTTTTCTCCTATTTGAAGGATACCAATAATGTCCTGAGAAAACTGGATCATGTTCATTTGGAGACAAAAAGGTGTCTAGTGAAATGTGACGTGGAGTCACTTTACACTTCGATTTGGCATAAGGATGGCATTGGGGCTGCTCAATTCTTATTGAACACTAGTTGTTTGGACAAAGATCTCTGTGAGTTTCTTCTCAACTTCCTTACCTTTGTGTTGACTCACAGTTTCTTTATGTTCTGAGTGGTCCTCTACCTGCAGCTCCATGAGACTGCAATGGGGGGCATCCTGTGCGCCCCAATCTCTTCCTGGGGCTATGGGAGAGAAACATCTTTCAAACAGACCCCACTACCCTTTCTAGTCAAGTTGTATCGTGGTAGAGATGCATCGACGATGTACTCATGATTTCGCAAGGGTCACAAGATGAAAGGGTCATATTGCTACTATAGCCTCAATTTATTTTTTGTGAGGTGTGTTAAATATTATTTTTACAGAGAAAAGTTGCAATAGTGGGCACTACCCAAATAAAAGGGATCAACCTGACGCATACAAAAAACAATATGAGAAACCAAAAGAAAAAGAGGAAAGAGGTATGTGGAAACATGGATCACCAAAATAAAAATAAATTTATTGAAGCATGATAGGCAACATATGAAAAAACTACAAATTTAAAAACATTTAAAAGAGCCAAATGGCTTCTAAAAAAGAATCTCAAACCAAACAACCTTCAATATGGTTGTATTGATCCCAAACAGGATTTAAGAGACTATAGGATAGGGGCAAATAATGAAAACAATAATACTAGGTGGGCAATTTATATGGATACACCTAAATAAAATGGGAATGGTTGGTGATATCAACTTTCTGTTTGTGGCACATTAGTATATGGGCAGGCGGAAACTTTTCAAGATGGGTGGTGACCATGGCGGCCATTTTGAAGTTGGCCATTTTGGATCCAACTTTATTTTTTAATGGGAAAAGGGTCATGTGACACATCAAACTTATTGAGGATTTCACAAGAAAAACAATGGTGTGCTTGGTTTTAACGTAACTTTATTCTTTCATGAGTTATTTACAAGTTTATGAGCTCTTATAAAATGTGTTTAAAGTGCTGCCCATTATGTTGGATTGTCAAATCAACCCTCTTCCCCCACTCTTGACACACTAATTACCCCCTTCCCAGACTACAGATATTGGCCCCCGGCCGTCAGCTTTCCCCCTCTGGGTAGGGAAGATAAGTGAGATGGAGGAAAGATAATGAGTTCAGTTTTGTCTACGTTGAGTTTTAGGAAGTGAGAGGTGAAAAAGGAGGATATGGCTGAAAGACACTCCGGGATTCTGGACAGCAGAGATGTGAAATCTGGGCCAGAGAGGTAGATGTGAGTGTCATCTGCATACAGGTGGTACTGGAAGCCATGGGACTTTATGAGTTGTCCTAGGCCAAGAGTATAGATGGAAAAAAGTAGGGGCCCCAGGACAGAGCCTTGGGGGACTCCAACAGAGAGGGGGTGGGATGAGGAGGTAGTGTGGGAGTGGGAAACGCTGAATGTGCGGTCAGAAAGGTATGAGGAAATCCAGGACAGGACAAGGTCTTTTATGGCAAGGGAAGAAAGAATCTGTAGCAGTAGGCAGTGGTTATCTGTGTCAAAGGCAGAGGACAGGTCAAAAAAGGAGGAGGATGGAGAACTGTCTGTTAGCATTGGCTGTGAGTAAGTCATTGGTAATTTTGGTCTGGGCAGTTTCAGTGGAGTGGTGGGGGCGGAAGCTAGATTGCAGGATGTTAAGGAATCAGTTAGATGAGAGGTGGGAGAAAAGTTGAGCATGGACATGCTGTTCAAGGAGTTTGGAAGCAAACGGGAGCAGTGATATGGGGCGATAGCTGGGCAGAGCAGTTGGGTCCAGTTTTGATTTTTTGAGGATGGGTGTTATGGTGGCATGTTTGAAGGCAGAGGGGATGGTACCAGAAGTTAGGGATAGGTTGAAGAGATGGGCTAGGGCTGGAATGATCATGTTATTGAGGTTGGGGAGCAGGTGGGAAGGGATGGGGTCAAGTGCACAGGTGGTGAGGTGTGATTTGGAAAGGAGATGAGTAAGCTCTCCTTCAGTGATGTTGGAGAGGGAGGTTATTAGGGAAGGGCAGAGGTCTGGTATGTGGAGCGGTTGGGGTGGTGGAACTGTAAATATTTGCCTTGTTTGGTGGATCTTGTTTTTGAAGTAGGTGGCAAAGTCCTCAGCAGAGATGAGGGGAGTTGGAGGTGCCAGTGGTGGGCGGAGGAGAGAGTTGAATGTGCTGAACAGTTGTTTTGGGTTGTGGGATAGTGAAGATACAAGGTTTGTGAAATAGGTCTGTTTAGCAAAGGTGAGGGCTGATTTAAAGGCAAGTGTAGCTTGTTTAAAAGCAGTGAAGTCGTCTGGCAGGCGTGTTTTCTTCCAAAGCCGCTCTGCGACCCTGGATGCTTGTCGAAGCTTTTTGGTGAGGTTGTTGTGCCAGGGTTGCCTATTGGTTTGTCGCACTTTGCCATGCATGAGAGGGGCGACTGAGTCTATGGCTGATGTGAGGGTGGCGTTGTAGAAAGCGTTGGCACTGTCCATGTTGTGGAGTGAAGATATGGAGGACAGAGGTAGAAGAGAGTCTGAGAGCCTGTGAATGTCTAGGTGTGCAAGGTTTCTGCGAGGATGTGCTAGTGGCTGGACATGAGGAGCAGGTGAGAAGGACAAGGATGAGAAGGTGAGTAGTTGCTGGTCAGATAGAGGGAAGGGAGAGGAGAGATTAGATAGGGAACAGAGGTGGGCTTTTTCTGCGCAAAGGGACCAGGATGATGATCCGTGTACATGAAAGAATGAATGGGGCCATGTATCATGATATTTTGAGTGCAAACCTCCTTCCATCAGCAAGGGCATTGAAGATGAAACATGGATGGGTCTTTTGCATGGTAATGATCCAAAGCACACCGCCAGAGCAACGGAGTGGCTTCGTAAGAAGCATATGAAGGTCCTGGAGTGGCCTAGCCAGTCTCCAGATCTCAACCCCTTAGAAAACCTTTGGATGAATTTGAAAGTCCATGTTGCCCAGTGACAGGTCCAAAACACTGCTCTAGAGGAGATCTGCATGGAGGAATGGGCCAACATACCACCAACAGTGTGTGCCAATCTTGTGAAGACTTACAGAAAATATTTGACCTCTGTCATTGCCAAAAAAGGATATATAACAAAATGTTGGGATAAACTTTTGTTAATGACCAAATACTTATTTTCTATCATGATTTGAAAAATAAATCTTGCCAAACCATACAAGGTGATTTTCTGGATTTGTTTTTTGATTTTGACTCTCATAGTTGTGGTCTACCTATGATGTCAATTACAGGCCTCTCTCATCTTTTTAAGTGGGAGAACTTGCATAATTGGTGGCTGACTAAATCCTTTTTTTCCCCCACTGTATTCAGGCAATGTAATATCCATGGAGGGAGTGGAACCCCACGTGTATCGACATAAAGTGTCTTCATCAGTGGTAAGTGTGACAAGAGGTTATTTCACATGTATATATACCTAATAAATAATGTTTCAATTCTTACCAGTTGGTAGGATGCGTGTGTGGTCAGTATCAGGAGTGTGGTGCCCATCTCCCGGAAGTCAAAGCACACATGCACCGAAATTCTGCAAATCGGAGGTCAGAGCTCTTGATGCACGTCTGTCGGAAGTCGGAGTGCAGGAGCAGTTGCTGTATGAGACAGAACTCAAAGGTACTTAGTGCTTGTGACTCGTGCTGCGTATGCATCAGTCAGGAGTCATAGAAAAACAAAGTGCATGCACCATTCTTCTCAGGAGCTGGGAGTCATGAATCTCCTACGTATGCTCCAGAGGCAAGGTTACCAAAAAGAGAAGTATACATGCGCACGCATCACCAATGTCTTTAGCCAAATAGACTAAACATACAAGTCAAACATAAGGATCAAGTTGTGCTCACGTCAGCCCAGTCACTACTGCAAAGTGGAGAATAGCACACATTAGAATAGTTAAATGGGTTATATAGACCCTTAGCAAAAAAGCAAAGTGCATACAACCACATTCACTCGGCACATAATCACATAGGGTTTAGACAAGCTTAAGACAAGGAATATGCACATCATTTGTTTATGTGCAGCCATATATTATTTTTACCTTGTAGCTCACCCTATATATTGCTACCAATGTATTAGTTATAGCCTCTCACTTGGTAAATTGTTGTAAAAATTGCTTCAGACTGCATACATTTGCCCTCCTACCCGAGTCCTATCTCCTCTCAGTTGATAACTATCAGGGTGGTCTCTTTATTCTCTCATTTGTGAGGGACACTTTGCTATGTCCAGGACATAGTTAATCTCCCCTCTGTAGACTTTTGTGGCATTTTTAATTGCAGCAGGATCCTACCCCTCCATAGAGATAAACAAAAACAAAACAAAACACAAAATAAATATCCTGGAGTAAAAAAATATATTGCAAAAATATTCATTGTGCATTCTGTGCATATAAGGGTGTGACCGCCCTGTTTCTGAGTTGGAAAATCCATCCTGTCTGGCCTATACTATTACTGGTGGCTCAGTCCCTCTGTCCTTGTTCACATTTACGTCACTTGACAAGTGGAAAGGTTTTAAATACAAGAGTTAGGACTGTCCCACAAGGATTGCTGTGACGTGGCGGGATGGCTTCTACATTATTTTGATCAAAATTATGTTAACTAAATACCCTTATCATTATTATTATTACTACCTTCATGCAATTTTTGCAATATATTTTTTTACTCCAGGATATTTGTTTTGTGTTTTGTTTTGTTTTTGTTTTTCTCTGTGTAAAGGTCATGTGTTCATATGCAATTACATTTTGCATGCACATTAATTTACTTTTTCTGCTCAGACCCAGTTTCCCTCCATAGAGATATAAACTGTCTAAGAGAGGATTCACATTAGGTTCCCATAGAGATGTAGACTGTCTAAGAGAGAATTGGCATTAGGTCCTAGCAAGGAAAATCGCCTTATCTTGGCTGCCAGATACACGTGAATTGGCCAATTTGTGCACTAAGAATTCTCAATTTTTAATATTCCTAGTACAGTATTGCAATTCAATTTTCATAATTCATATTTCAGAGTGCTGCTTTATTCAGTACTACTCACAGGCACACAGCACACACACATAATGCATTGCCAGAAATAAACAATAATATTAAAACTGACACATGCAATAAGCAAAAGTACATGTGAGGGTTGAAAACACATGCACATCTCACAGCTCATCATCTTCCTCTGGCCGTGTTGTGGCCTGGCAATTAAAATACAAGGGCACGTAGTATACACAGTGCAAATGAACAATGCAAAATCATATGGGCAACATGACCAACATAATAGTAACATCCTAACTGGGTAGAGTGCACTTACAGCCTTTTACAATATTGTTGACATTGTAACGGTGGGTAGAGTCCACCTAAATACTTTTACAATATCACTGATATTGTAAGAGGGTGAATGTTTTCCTTGCCACAAGATACATTTTATCAATGTCTAACAATGAGCATTTGATAAAAATGCTATTTTATAAAAATGGCTCCTTGTAATCAGGGCCAGAACATGGTATTTTGATATCCTAGGCAGATGAAGCCAATGGTGACCCCCCCACACCCAAAGCACAGAAATATGTCAGAGACTGTTAGGCATCCCTGCACTGCGATACATGCTGCACTGCGACACGTGCAGTGGCTGTGAACTGACGTGCAGCCACAGGGAGGGGCGCATGACAAAGGTGCACACTCCGATGTCAGCTGCCGGGCTGTGCGGTGGATACAAAAGACACTGGGTGACGTGGGAGCAGAGGAAAGGTGAGTAGAATGTTTTTGTTTTTAATTATGCATTAGGGGCATAACAGGGACACATACACTAGCATTGGGGACCATGTAAACCAGGATGGGGACATATATACCAGGAAGTGGGCATATATACCAGGATGGAGACCATTTGGACCACACATACCAGGATGGGGACCATATATACCAGCGTTGGGACATATACTGTATACCAGGATGCGGACATATACACCAGGATGATGGGCATATATACCAGGATGGGGGACATTTCACTACATAATGAAAGGGGCAATTCATAAGTCTTTATAGAATTTAGAACACTATAGGGGCCCATACATCTGACCAACGTGTGTGTGGGGGGTAGGTCCAAATTTGGCACGGGGACCCATCGGACTTCAGTTACACCACTGCAAAAACATACATTCTCAGCAAGTACACAAGGTGGTACAAGTGGCAGAATTTCACCTTTCTGCTGTGCCTTCTGGACTTCCAGGAACATCTATCTCTGCCAACAGCTTCATGCTTTTGGTGGGCTCCCACTGAGATGATAATGTATTAGATGTGACCTGCAGTCCCATGTAACTCCACAGATAATACAGTGATACTTTTGTGAGTACTGATAGCAGTGATGGCTCCTATGGATCACACTGCTGCTGGTTCTGCATGTGCGGCTGTTTTGGACTGGTGGGAGGAGTAAGGCAGAATCAGTGAGAGACGATAGCAGACTATATTTATCTATTGCAGATAATGACAGACTGCTACAAACACACATCTTTATTTTTGCAGTTTTGCACTAGATCGACTGTAAATCACAAGTTAATCACATATCATGTGAACATTCTCACCTTGCACCTCAAAAATCATAGATCTTAAACTTTGTGATCCTGCAATTGGCAATTTTCTGTGTGGGCAATTTTTAATGTGGGCAATTTTCCTTGTGGGCAATATTGTATGTGGGCAATTTTCCATGCGGGCAGTTTTCCATGTGGGTATTTTTCTATCTGGGCAATTTTCCATGTGGGCAATTTTCCTGTGGGCATTTTTCCTGTGGGCAATTTTCCTGTGGGCATTTTTCCTGTGGGCAATTTTCCAGTGGGCATTTTTCCTGTGGGCATTTTTCAGGGAACCGTCAGCGTCCATTAGGGGAGTCCGCAGGTGCGACACCGCATGCTTAGTAGGTCTAGAGGGACTCAGACCTCGTGTCCTTGGGGCTGAGTTCTGTGACCATTTACTGAGCGCTCTCTTGCCGAGTGCTGTGTGTTTTAACAGGCTCTGGCATTTATGTTCTGCGGTACTGCGGCTCTGTGACGTAACAGAGTCCGCTCCATTTCACACCAGGTGACGTTAACCCGCGTGTGACCTATTGTATACCACTATATACATCCGCCATTGCTAAGAAACAGTTTACCACCTCTGCATGGTGGACCCCGGGCTGTGAACGCACCTTATTATTATTTTATTATTTGGTGTGTTCTGCCAGCCCAAACAGAGACTAAGGTAACAGGTCCCCTAACAAGGGACAAATAGCTATAATCATACCTAACATCCTATATTTTAAATGTCAAACTCAAGGATAGTCGTGGAAATTATTGTAGCTTAACTTTACTGGGAGTCATTTGGTTTTAATTAGTGTCCACCATTTGGCTAATGTCCTAATGCAAACTAAACAGACTCCCATTATAAATAAAGGTATATGTATGATGGTTTTTGCATACGTCATGCAACAAATACAGCTTGAAAAAAACTGATAGTGGTTCTGGTGTCGTATTCATGTATTCATAGTAGTTCGGGTGATGTATTCCAGTTTTGATCACATATTCATGTAGCAATTGTTGTTTTTGTGCTGTATACATGTACTTCTGGTGATGTATTCTTGCAGTGATGATAAATCTGGTGATGTATTCATCATCATAACCATCAATAGTACATAAATACAAAACCAAAATCATCATAAGTATATAAATAGAACACCATAGCCATCAATAGTACCAATAGTACATGAATATAACACCAGAACCATCATCAATAAATAAATATTACATTAGAACTACAATCAGTACATGAATACGGCACCAGAACCATCATCAGTTCATGACTATGTCAGCAAATCACCATCGGTACATGAATGCATCACTAGAACCGCCATCAGTATCAAAGTACATCAACAAACCCTGTCTTCTGTAGCACATCCTGACACAGGGCCATTAAAAATAAGAAAATGTCATTAAAATGCCCTCTGCATAAAAATATGTACATACTATGCCTTAATTAAGCCTTGTATTGTATATGGACTCCACTGTCTGCCTCAATGAGCAATAACCACCACACTGTCTGCCATTATCAGCCTTATGAACTATGGCCTATACCATGGCTATCCCTGCTCTAGTATTCGCTTGCATTTTCGACATCTCTACTTCACATTGTGTCCTGAATTCATTCTGCCTCCTTTCCATATCAATTCTGCACCTCCACCTCACATTATTCCCCTACATGGTATGATGTATACCATAGCCACCCTTACGATATGATATCCACAACAACCCCTCAAATATATAGTATGGTCACCAACTCAAACCACCATATACAATATGATGCCCCTACAGCATTTCATTTGATGTCCTCCCCACAACCTCTCATTTGATGTCTCCTACAGCCCCTAACATGATGTCCTTAACATAGCCCCCACTTGATAGACCCACACTGCTCCTCCTTTGATGTTTTCTACAGTCCTTCATTTTATGGCTCCCACATCCACTCATTTGATGTCCTCCCCACAGCCCCTCATTTGATGTCCCCCACACAGCCTCCATTTGATGGCCCCACACAGACTCTCACTTGACGTCCCCCACACAGCCTCAATTTGATGACCCCTCACAGACCCTCATTTGATGTCCCCTACAGCCCCTCATTTGGTGGCCCCACATAGCCTCTATTTTCTTGTCTCACATAGCCCCTCACTTGATGTCCCCACACAACCCCCATTTGATGTCTCCACTCAGTCCCCATTTGAGGGCCCCACACAGTCTATAATTTGATGTTCCCCCATAGCTCATTTGCTATTTCCCCACAACCCTTCATTTTATATCCCCCACAGTCACTCATTTACTGTCCCCCCACATCATCTCATTTGATGGCCCTACGCAGTGCCGCGTTTGATATCCCCCATACAGCCCTTCACTTGATGACCCCAAACAGCCCCCATTTAGTGGTCACATGATATAAGAATAAAAAAAAATCTTATACTCACCTAATCCAGGCTCCATGTATACCACAGGCACCATCTCCTTTTCTATTCTGGATGACAGTGGGCACTAGATAGCGCAATGCAGTGATGTCATTGTGCCGCCTAATTTACATTATGAGTGCCATCTCCAACAGCGCACAGGCGGTCCTGGGTGGCACTTTCATTAATTGTATTCACGTCTTACAATTTTTTTTCAAAGTGCACTCCTCTAGGCAAGAAACAGTGCGGGTGCCTACCTTTCCTACCCCACGTTCATGCTTGTAATATCTCTTTCTTAGACATACTGTAGTTTATATAATTTTAAGTAATGCATGGTGTGCATATGTAGGGAAGGTGACCTGACGGACGGACGGACTAGTCAGAGTGAAGAAAGATAGGTTTGCACAGTGTAGGTAGGAGACAGTGATTACAGTGGGGAAACAACTAGGAAAGTGTAGTGGACGTGCAGTACCTTGGGATGACCATTAGATGGCAGGGTGGAGTGTGAGCAAAGGACTTTACAGCAGCTTAGGGCTTTAGAAACCGTTGGTCATGGGGGGCGTGGTGACAGTTAGTGACAGTTTCAAGGAACCGGGGAAGTTATAAATACTGAGGGAGGGTTCCAGAAGATTCCAGTCCCCAGGGGGAGCTCAAGTGACAGGAGGACTACGACAGTCTGTGCGCTCTGAGGAGAATCCAGACCAAGGGGACTGAGGAGAGGAAACGTCAGGGGGGTGGTCCTGACAGGAAAGGACCGCAGTTGAGACGAGGTACTGGGTGTAAGACACCGTATGTGACACGACGACTGAGCAGTAGAAGCGCTGTTGGTTAATGGGCCTAAGGCGGCCACAGTGACGGAACTGTCAGGAGCGTCGACAGTAAAGGAGGGGACGGTGTGTGCAGACACGTCTCCAGTGTACGGTGTGAGAAGCGGCTCTGGAAACGGAGGGCCGCGAGGTGTGCCGTCAGTCGGACGGCAAGTGAAGCAATAAACTTGGACCTGTTGCACCCAGAATCTGCCTCCATCGTGTCTCTGTTGTCATCTCTGCGCGGTATAAAAGTAGGACCACCCCCCCCCAGCTCGGCACCCCACCACCGACACTACATTTGGCGTAGTCGGCAGGATCGCCGCCGCTAATACGCTATCTTCTGCGGCAGGCCTGCAACTGAAGGACTGAGGAAAACTTGGACTGCTCTATTTCGGATTATAAACACCTGTGGACTAAAAATTACTGACCTGTGGATTACAAATTGGGACGCTGTGTCGGATCTGTGTTGCTTGCAGAGGATCCAAGGCAGTAGCTGATTCTGCCCAAGATGGCGGTATTACTTCAGCGCAGAGGAGAGGTCCGGGTGTTTGCAGTTGTTCAGAATGGACTGGGACCCCCTCCAACGTACCCCAAAAGGAAGCAATATATGCCCGGAGACCGACGTTTCCATATATTGGACCCTGGCAGATGGATGGAAAGGTCTGCCAACGCCCCACCCAGCAGGAGGAGTGGCACAGAAGAAAAACTTGGCTGCGGCTGTCTGACGCCATTCGAGTGCTGCCCAACGGACGGTATGAGATGCTGCGGGTGTCGGGGCATCGGCCGCCTAGAGTGGAAATGGCGGCGAGAGATGGAGCTGCACCAGAAGTCATCTTCAGATTTACGGGCAGGCAGCGGGATGCTGAGCCGGGGAGCGGAGCCTGAGGGGAGTCAGCGAGAACGGCTGCCACCAATACCAGCAGAGGACTTCTCAGCAGAGCCCCCGAGTCTGGAGGGAAGGCCCGCAGGACAGTGGAGCAAGGAACGGAGGCTGCGGGGGAAACCGCGTGATGATGGGACGGAGGCCGCAGCGCCGGGGAAGGTGAGAGTACCCCCGGCCCTACCAGTGCCTCCGCAAGCGGCCCCTACCATTCTGCTGCAGCATGCAGCCCCCTGCGCACCGGAAGGCCTAGTTACCACGGGCCCCGTGGTGTATGCGGAGCTGAGTGAGGACCCCGCTCATGTCCCCGAACTACCCCGCCCGGAGTCTGTGCTTTCCCTGCTAATAGCAGCTGCATCGTTGAAATCGGCCGTTACTCCGGCTCCGTTGGAAGTAGTGGATGCGGCCTGTCCTGAGGCCGCGGTTATGCCGCTGCTGGAGTCGGCTGCGGCCAACTTAGCGGGCCCTGTGATTCCAGCCCCCGAGGACCCGGTTCTCCCCATTTGCCACCTGACCCCAGCGGCTGCTGGGCCGCAGAAATCTTCGGCCGTTTCTGTCTTGCGGTCTTTTTCAGCGGAGTCCCGCCCACCGGACTCCAGGGCCCGTGCTGTTCCCTCCGTGTGGGAAGCGGAGGTGATCAGGAAGAAAAAGGCCCGGGAGCAGGAAGTGTGGAACCTGCTCCACACTCAAGGAGAGGCCGTCATGGAAAAGAAGAGGACTTGAATGGACACCCTCAGTATCCCCGTGGAGCCCTCACCTCTGTCCATTGAGAGTGGTATAGACTGTCAGGAGTTCGATGCACCGTTGTGCAGATTATAAGGACAGTTGCATTTAGAAAAAAGTTTTGTTGTTGTTTAACTGATGCAACTATTTTCTCTCTCTTTCTTTCTTCTTTCTATGCTCTTTATATACGAAAATATGTTTACCTGACAGAACGGGGATACGGAAAAGTGGAGGAGTGTCCAGGTCCAAGGAAGGGGGGGAGGAAGAAAGAGGAAATGCAATGTTATGTTATATTTTGGTTTTAAAAGTAAGAGAAAATGGAAAAAAAAAAAAAATTATAAAAAAATGGGTACTTGTGCTATTATAAAGTTGTATGATGTATAATATGCAAAGTAAAATGCAACAGGTCCGGGTAAGGGAAGGTCTGCGGGACCAAAGGAAAGTGTGAGATCCGGTAGGGATCTAAGAGTTGAGGTCTGGGAGACCGGGACGCCGACCATGACATGTAATTGAAAGAAGGAAAATGAATGGGAAGACGCGAGAAAGACAGCCGTCCTAGGTCAGGTCCCCAACACCACGGACACCCCTGAAGAAGGAAAGGCGGGCGCCGGCAATGATCTGGTAGGTGAGTGGCCTCGATCATGGCGTACCGGATAGTGAAAGGTAACAGTAGGGGAGAGTAGGGGAAAGATACACGCCGTAGAGAGAATACGGGTGTACCTTGCCCAATTTGAAAGACGTTGTCATGTGGCGTGCGCGCTGGTGAGTAGCAGTAGGCTGCTCAGAGCATAGTGCTCCCAGTATGGTTCGGCCCCCGCAGATAGTGGGTTTGGCTCAACTTCTGGTCTGACAACAGAATGTAGGTGTAGATTCAGAACGACGAAGGCAGGGATGACGATTGTCGAGGACGACAATGGACAAAGGAAGGGGGAGTGTAGGGAAGGTGACCTGACGGACGGACGGACTAGTCAGAGTGAAGAAAGATAGGTTTGCACAGTGTAGGTAGGAGACAGTGATTACAGTGGGGAAACAACTAGGAAAGTGTAGTGGACGTGCAGTACCTTGGGATGACCATTAGATGGCAGGGTGGAGTGTGAGCAAAGGACTTTACAGCAGCTTAGGGCTTTAGAAACCGTTGGTCATGGGGGGCGTGGTGACAGTTAGTGACAGTTTCAAGGAACCGGGGAAGTTATAAATACTGAGGGAGGGTTCCAGAAGATTCCAGTCCCCAGGGGGAGCTCAAGTGACAGGAGGACTACGACAGTCTGTGCGCTCTGAGGAGAATCCAGACCAAGGGGACTGAGGAGAGGAAACGTCAGGGGGGTGGTCCTGACAGGAAAGGACCGCAGTTGAGACGAGGTACTGGGTGTAAGACACCGTATGTGACACGACGACTGAGCAGTAGAAGCGCTGTTGGTTAATGGGCCTAAGGCGGCCACAGTGACGGAACTGTCAGGAGCGTCGACAGTAAAGGAGGGGACGGTGTGTGCAGACACGTCTCCAGTGTACGGTGTGAGAAGCGGCTCTGGAAACGGAGGGCCGCGAGGTGTGCCGTCAGTCGGACGGCAAGTGAAGCAATAAACTTGGACCTGTTGCACCCAGAATCTGCCTCCATCGTGTCTCTGTTGTCATCTCTGCGCGGTATAAAAGTAGGACCACCCCCCCCAGCTCGGCACCCCACCACCGACACTACACATATGTTTGTGTTGTGTGTGTGGGGAAGGTGGATGACATTTGGTAGCAATAGTTATTAGCTTTTTTGGTTGACAGCATGGCCAGCTGAAGTCAGGTTTATAAAGAACAGGATGAATTATTTTTTTTTAACCAGTTTACTAATATAATTCTTGGATTTTCTTATCTTTCAGATTATATTTCATTGGATTTAAAGTTACTTCTTCATTCCATACCCAATTTCTAACTTTATATTGCATTTTTTTAATATAAATTTCTCTTCATCGCAGGTGAATACTAGTTTACAGACATTCTGTACACATTTGCATTATATCTGCTCCTTAGAGTCTAGTCATGTTCTACGTATAATTTCCTCAAGCATTTAAAGCCTGCATCACCTGATATTATGTAATCTTACAATTGATTGTCCTCTACATGAAAGACAAATAAAAGTTTGAGTACACTTGCCAGTAAAACAGACACCTCACTGATTCTGCAGAACCCCCCTAGTGCAAAAATACTGTGCCAGCAGCCATGAATGAAAACAGGAAATTGTGAGGCAAAGAGTTGCAGTGAGTTGAGTTTTGAGGACTGAGCTCCCTATTGAAAAGAGAGGAGCTATTTATAATTCTGATGGAGAATTATTGCCAATATCCCTAAATAAATTCAAAGGCAGTTTTCTGCTGAGCTAGTATCTAATGTTATGTAATGTGCCATGAAGCTGAAACTAAAAACAGGACAACATAGTTCAATCTGTAAAGAGGCCAGTAGTGGCTAGTTTTTGCTTTTATTTTATTTCCATTGCTCATTCATTCATTTTACTCATGTATATAGCGTAATAACTCCACAGTGCTTTACGAACACAAGCATCGCTGTCCTGATTGGTGTTCACAATCTAAATTCCCTTTTAGGTTATATGCCCACGTTGTGTTTAAATCCGGACACTGAAAACCGGACTCGTTCCCAGAAATCGCGTGTTTTTTTCCGCGCGATTTTACCGTGATTATGTTCGCGATTTTGCTGCGATTTTCGTGTGCGATATTCAAGCACTTTCCAAGCGACTTGAAGCATCGCTTGGAATGTGATTGACAGGTTGGTCACACTCATCAAACATAGTGTTTGACAAGTGTGACCGGGTTTTTACTATTGAGGCCGCCTATGCGGCGTCAATAGTAAAAGAAAGAATGTAAAAAATAATTAAAAAATAAAAAATCGGGGTATATTTACCTTCCGACGTCCCGCGCAGTCTCAGCGACGCTCCCGTTCCCAGCTATGCCTTGGGAGACCTGTGAAGACGTTGGTCTCGCATTGCTATAGCGATCTCATGAGACTGCTAGAGTCACGCGAGACTACATCATCACAGGACCTTGCCGCAAGACATTACTGGGAACGCTGAGCCCGGGAATGCAGCGCGTGACGCCAGAAGGTAAATATACCCCAATTTTTTATTTTTTATTCTTTTTTTACAGGGGTATGGTACCCAGGGCCTGGAGGACAGTCTCCTCTCCTCCACACCGTGGGTACCAACCGCACATGAGATGCTTAACTTCGCGCATGGTGGGCATAGCCACATGCGGGAAGTAAGCGATTCTCATGCATTCCTATGGGTGCGGAATCGCGGCAATTCTTTGCAATTCCGCACAAAAGAATGAGCATGCTGCGATTTTTTCCATGATGCGATTCCGCTGTGGAAAAAAGCGCAGCATTAGCACAGCATGTGCGGAATGCCATAGGAATGCATGGGGTGCATTCTGTACAAGATTTTTAAGCGTTTTCGCAGCGTTTTCGTGCCAAAAATCGTGGCAAAAACGCTTAAAAATCGCATCGTGGGCACACAGCCTTAGTCTTTAGAGTGTGGGAGGAAACTAGAGAAAACCCATGCAAACATGGGGAGAGTATACAAACTCCTTGCAGATGTTGTACTTGGTGGGATTTGACACCAGACCCCATCGCTGCAAAGCAACAGTGCTAACCACTAAGCCACCTTGCTCTCCTGGGTAATCGGTATACTGTTTTTCTTTTTAAATTCTCCATAATAATTCCAACAAAATACAGGAAAGATGTATATCTTTGTACCGTGTTAGCCAGTAGATAGAAAAATATTCAGGATTGAGAGTCCTCAGTAGTTGATACCTTTTAATGGCTAACTGAAAAGATGGTAATACATTGCAAGCTTTCGAGACTACTCAGGTCTCTTCATCAGGCTAGACTAATACAAAATCTGAAGTCACATATTTATGCACAATACAGCCTAGAAAAAATGCAATAGATAAGACTTATCTATTGCATTTTTTCTAGGCTGTATTGTGCATAAATATGTGACTTCAGATTTTGTATTAGTCCAACAAAATAGATCTTTTCATTTAGTTTTAATTTTTATGTTCTTTAACAATGGGGGCATTGCTCACACATCCTCTGTGCATTATACCCTTGGTAAATTAACATTAAATAAAAAGATCAACTTTTGGCATTTTAGCTGTTTACCAAAACATATACAACATTCAATTACAATCAATGTAGGCTTAAAATGCAGACTCTCAGCTTTAATTTGAGTAAGGGTTTAGGAATTACAGCTCTTTAATATATAGCTGCCTCTTTTTCACGTGACCAAAAGTAATTGAACAATTATCTCAAAAGCTCTTTAATGGGCTGCATGGGCTTTTCCTTCATTAATCCATCTTCAATTAAGTAGGTAAAAAGTCTGGAGCTAATTCCAGGTTTGGCATTTGCATTTGGAAGCTATTGTTGTAAACTCACAACATACAGTCAAAGAAGCTCTCATTAGGCTGAAAAAGTAGAAATGTTACAAGTGGCCAAATCTACAGTTTGGTACACTCTGCTAAAAAAGAAAAAGGGGGACTGGTGAGCTTGGAAACTCAAAAAGGCCTGGACATCCATGGAAGAAAGCAATGGTGTATAATCACAGAAGCAACCCAGGAGCTTTTTAAGGAAAAGAAGTGGAATATCTGCAATTGCTAAGTCAATCACCAGATCTCAACCCTGAGCAGCATTTCACATACGTACGACAAAACTTAAGGTAGAAATAGGGAATCCAGTTAGAAAATTTCCCTCCTGTTTCTTCCATAAAGTAAAACTTTTTTCGGTTACTGGTTGTACCCCTCTTCACATAAGCTGTGGTGGTCTGTGATAATTGATGTTCATTGGAATGGTATATTATATATTTATTGGACTGTTTCTACTCAATTGACCAGGTAGCTTATTTATCTTATATGTCCTTTTGATTGCTTGTGATGGTATTCATCCTGAGAACGGTATTCAACAGGGTGAGTAGGGACAGCCACCATGGAACGGGGGCGCCATTTGCGTCACAAGAGGGTGTCAACCTCTGCTGTTAGATAGGGGGCAGTAGAGGGCCTATTAGGGATATATAGGCTATCCATCCCCCTATTCTAGAATTTTTTTTTCTTCCATACGTTGATTATGGTTGGAGTTTAGATCAGCATTAAGTTGCTTGTTTTTTTCTTTTGATGTTCTATGGTTTTATAATGATTAATAAAGTATATATATTTAAAAAAAATAATTTTTTATTTAGGAGCCATTACATAACTAATTTACTTAGGACTTGTTTTCTGATACAAATTTTTTGATATCCATGGAAGAAAGCAAGGGTGTATAATCACAAAAGAAGCCCAGGAGCTTTTTAAGGAAAATGTGGAATATCTGCAATTGCTAAGTCAATCACCAGATCTCAACCTTGAGCATCATTTCACATACTTAAGACAAAACTTAAGGCATAAAGTCCAACAAGCAAGCAACAAATTAAGACAGCTGAAGTACAGGCACAGCAGCACAAAGGAAGAAACCCAGGGTTTGGTGACGCCCATGGCTTCAAGACTTCAAGCAATCATTAGCTGCAAAGAATTCTCTACAAAGTATTTAAAATGAACATTTTATTTATGGTAAAATACATTTTTCCAATTATTTTTGAATCCCTGAAATGAGGAGGCTTTGTAGAAAAATGGTTCAAATTCATAAATAAATACTGTTAACGATATCTATAACTTTGTACGTAACCCCCTTCTCATGTACAGCACCATGGAATTAATGGTGCTATATAAATAAATAAATAATAATAATAATAATAATAATAATAAAGGTTTCAAAGGATATTTTTGTTCAACCCCTTTTAATTAAACCTGAAAGTCTACACTTCAACTGCATCTCAGTTGTTTAATTTTCAATCCAAAATTATGTCATCCCCTGAAGAAGAAGTGGTTCACACTTTGAAACGCGTTGGGAATTAAATGGTCAAATTTCTCATATTGTGGTGATTTTATTCTGGTCAAGCAGCGCACAGTAAGCCCGAGAATAACATTATATCCATAAGGATCCAATCCAAAATAGTGGCATACAGAGCTGAAATCACAAAGATTCGGTCAAATTCCAAATACCTAACTATCTATCTCAAAGACTCAGCCTTTCCACGGGATACATTATGTAACCTGCTGTTTGAAAGACTGACATGTAATACTAAAATGAACAGCTACCTGCCGTTTTCTCTGGCAATTGACAATTGTTTTTGAGGTTGGGCTTGTACTGATGTGCCCACTTAATCCCTTGGATCATATTAATTATGCTTACCATACTTACTGTATAATAGCACTGACATATTCCACAGTGCTTTATGGTGAATTTACACTGGCCGATGCACTGATGTTACTGACCACCGATCAGCTCCTCACCATATAAGCCGATCAGCAGTTATTTATTGGTCTGGTTAGACAGGCTGACTGCACTTCCATGGGCATGTAACAATTGTAATACGATCATTCAATGCACATAAAAATTATCGTTCTCTGCAGCATTTGTCCTGTTTACACAGCATGATTTTTTATTTGTAGCATTTTTAGATGGACTGATCTGGAAACAAGAGTTTTGAACAAGTTCCAGTGTAATTGCACTCTTATAGACATTGTTTTTCCAATAAATTTTATTAAAATTTATAATAACCGGGAAAGGGAAAGGGTAGGGGGAAAGGGAAATAATGCATTGTCATGCAATCAATCCATAAAATACATAGAACAGATAGATATTTGTCAGATCAAAAACAGTCAAAATATTTTACACAAATATAAACTAGAAATAAAAAACAATGCCCTTATGGAAATAGTTCTATCCAACAGTTCCATTTACAAGCAAATTTGTTAAAGCAGTTATTTGAAATAGCAATTTTATTTTCATAAGCTTTATGTAAAGAAGTTTTATTAATTAAATCTTGTAATGAGGGAATATTAGAGGACTTCCAAAAAAAAAACAATATTATTTCTGGTAACTAAAAAAAAGTGAAGAATAAGTTGTCTTAAGGATGGATTGAACTGATCCATGCTCATAGAGAGTAAGGCCAACTGATGGGTTAAAATAAAATCACTAATATTTAAAATTTGACCAACCAAGGACTCAACCTCTATCCATAATGGTCTAATCTTTGGACATGACCAGTTTATGTGAAATAGAGAACCAATCTGTCCACATTCTCTCCAACAATTTGGGGAGTTGTCTTAGTTGATCTTGGCTAATCTAGAGGGAGTATAGTACCATCGAGATAATACTTTCTAAAATGACTCTTGGAGAGTCATTGAAATAGTGGAAGAGTACGTTGTTATAATTGCCTTTTCCCAATTGTCTATCTGTACTGAAAGGTGGAGGTCCTCTTCCCATTTAATCATGTAAGGTGATTTACAAAAGGTTTGATCCAAGTTAAACCATTTATAAGGGTATTGAATGCTCCAAAAAATATTATGACCTAAATTTTTTGACAGAAGGTTCAGGGAGATATGGTTTGGTCTGCAGAAAAAGCTCCATTTGGTTCTTCAAGATTAAGAATTGTAAAAAGGTATAAGAGGGAATCCCAAACGTGGCCTTGATTTGTGTAAATGGGTAGAAAAATTTACCATCGTAAATGTCTTGAATTTTGGTAACACCACAAGTAGCCCAGAGTGGATTTAGATTAAACTCTGCAATAACCTCAACCAAAGAAAGAGGGAGTACTTTAATAATTTCTGATTTAGGAATTTGCCTTCTAAGTCTGAATAATTTAATCCAAGCTTCCGAAATCGCTAAGAAAATAGGATGATATAATAGGGAAAGTCCCTTTTTTGATAAGCAGATTGAAAATAATTCTGTTTAGTGGGGTATCTTTATTGAAAAATAATTTCAAGTCAATCCAAGATGGTTTATATAGGCTAGGCCACCACCAAATAGACAGCTTTATGAGATTAGCATAATAATATGCTGTAATGTTGGGCAGACCCATTCCACCATGTGGTTTGCTTTTAAATAATTGATTAGTAGCAATCCTAGCCCTTTTATTACCCCACACAAAAAAATTAATATGAGATTGTAGGCTGGTTAAAAATGAGGTTGAAACACAAAACAGGAGAGATCGAAAAGCATAATATTTTGGGCAAAATAATGGATTTGACAATTAAATTTTTCCCCAATCATGAAAGTCCTGTATCATTGTAAAAATTAAAATCCTTAATAATAGAATTAATAAGATCATTGAGATTAGTAGAGATCAAAGAGTTAATATCCCTAGAAAACTTTAAACCTAGATATACAAAGTCTTTTTCTGCCCAGCTCCATGGGGATATGTTTTTAACTTCTTGAATTTGAGAAGAGTTTAAATTAAAATGTAGAATTTTAAATTTGGTGACATTTATTTTAAAATATGAGATAAAAGAGAATTCATTGAGTAAATTTTGAATTTTATTGATGGATTTAGATGGTTCTGTCAGGGTTAATAAAATATCATCAGCTCATAAGCTAATTTTATAGTCTCTGGAGTTAGTACTAATTCCTTTAATATCTTGGTCATCCCTAATTAATTGCGCATGGGGCTCTACTGCTAAAGCAAATAATAAAGGAGAAAGTGGGCATCCCTGTCTAGTTCCATTACTAATTTTAAAAGGGGTAGAAAGATGATTATTAGCATAAATTCTTGCTTGTGGATTGGAATAAAGGGCCATAATTTTTGTAATACACGGGATATTAAAACCTAATTTTTGTAGAGTACAATTTAAATAATTCCAATTCAAGCGATCAAATGCCTTTTTAGCATCTAAGGAAATCACAGCAGAACAAAGTTTTTGTGAATTTATTAATTTAATTATGTTTATTAATCGTCTGGTACCTTCAACAGACTGTCTGTGCTTTATAAAACCAATTTGATCGTTTGAAATTAAACTGGGCAGAATACAATTTAGTCTATTAGCAATGATCTTGGAATAAATTTTTAAATCAGTATTAAAAAGGGAAATGGGCCTATAATTTATTGTTTGGTCTGGGTTTAAGTTTGGTTTAGGAATAAGAATTATATTAGCTTCAAGATTTTCTTTCGGGAATGCACCTGTAGATGCAGCATTAGAAATCTGCATTAAATGGGGTACCAGAATCTTGCTGAAAGATTTATAATAGTTATTACTATATCCATCAGGACCGGGCGCTTTATGGGAGTGAAGTTGTTTTATAATATTACATGTTTCTTTGTCATTAAAAGGCGAGGATAGAAACTCCAAATCATCCATAGTTATCTTAGGAAGATTTATTGAGGATAAAAAATCTTTAATCGTTTTCTCATTGGGAGTAGGATGGGAGGGATTCTCATTTAAATTATATAATTTTTTATAGAACTCTGAAAATGAATTAACAATTTTTTGTGGGTGTAGAAGTGTAATTCCTTTGGGGGTAATAATCTTATCAATCCTGTTTCAAATTATTTGCTTTTTGATTCTATTGAACATAAATTTAGATGGCTTGTTTAAAGACATGTAATATTTAAATTTGGAGTTTTTGACTGCTGAGTCGTAAAAAGAGAATATAGTGGCTTTCAATTCATTTCTTAATTTTAATAGATCTGATTTTATTTTGGGACAAGGGGAAGAAGTATTAGACAGAGACAATTCCTTATCTTTAATCATGGACTGTAATTCCTTGATTTTATTTCTGTTGAATTTTTTTATTTTAGATGAGATTTGTATTAAGGTACCTCTATTGACCGCTTTATGAGCATTCCACTGTAAAAAGGGAGTCGCAGAATCAAAAGGGTTTTCTCTAAAATATTTAGTTAGGGCCAGTGAAATTTCTTTATGATATTTGGAATTTTGAAATATTGAGGAATTACACTTCCATAAAAATTGATTGTTAAATATATGGCCTTCTTCAAATTCAGCAAACAATGGGGCATGGTCAGAAATAGTCTTACTACCTATAGAAGTGGATTTGAATCTAGGGAGGGAAAATATATCTGTCAGGATAAGATCTATCCTTGAAGCAGATAAATGAGTGTCAGAGAAATAGGAATATTCCTTCGATGTGGAATTAAAACATCTAAATGAGTCAAATAATTCATTCTTAAAAATCCAACAATTTAGTGAGGGAGATTTGCATTAGTAGAAGATGAATCAAGAATGTTATCTGGTACAATATTATAGTCTCCTAATATCAGTAAAATACCTCTTTTAATTTGATCAACTTTTTAAATTATTTTATTTAAAAATTTATTTTGACCCTTATTTCGGACCTATAGATTAACTGATTAACTATTGAGAGTTTAGATTACAAACCAAGAGATGGTAGTGGACCGTTGGTTAATTACAAAGAAAACTAAGGGCTTTTGTATAAAAATAACACTACAAACTATGAAACAAATAAACATAAAATACAAATCTCTAGAAGGAATCCTACACCACTGATTGTCCTTCTGGTGTGGGGGAAAAGTCTGTGTGGTGCACTATCCGAGGAAAGAGCCTCTAATGTAAGAATAAAATGGCCCAATCTAAACTTAGCGCTCCATTGAAAAGTAAAACACTTAAAGCATCATGAAATATTAAACACTAACCAATTCAGGCAGCATAAAATTTTAGATCAGAATATACATTTTAGATCTCAAGTAACATGTCTGGAGCCTGGAGAATTATTTTTGCCCAAATGAAGCGCAAAGCCATTCATCTTCAGGAATTCATACCGATCTTTCGGTGAGAATATGACAAATGTCTTTCCTTTAAAATTGATCAACAGTTTCAGAGGGAAACCCCACTTATACGGGATTTCTTTGTCTCTTAAGACTGATGTAATGGGTCTAAAAAGCTTTCTTCCCTCAATGGTCTCTTTGGAGAGGTCAGAGAATAACTTAAGATGACCATAAGGTTCTGCAAAGCCCTTTTTTACTTTGACATAGTTCTGGATCCTTTCCTTGATATGGTAAAAGTGAATCCGCATTATAGTGTCTCTTGGTAATTCTCTTGGGATATTAGATGGTTTTGGCAGCCTATGGATACAGTCCACTATTAAATCAGAATCAGATAAATTTGGCAGCATGTGTTTGAAGACAGATTTAATATAATCAGGAAGTCTATTAGGGGTAACATCCTCCGAAATACCCCTAATTTTGATGTTATTTCATCTTGACCTATCTTCTATGTCAGCCAATTTAAGCTTTAGTTTCTGAAGCTCTACCTCTGTACCTTGTTTCTCCTTTGAAGTAATTTCATATTTTTTTTCCATATCCGATAGTCTTTTTTCCTGGTTTTCCAATTTATTACTGAATACATCCAAGGTTTCCTGCAAAATTTTGGTTTGTTTGTCAAGATCTAATTTAAGTCTAGCGCTAATTTTATCGGCAAGACTGGTCATAAATGCCTCCATGGAGTGACTGTCAAAAGATTCAGGAAATACCGCACTTGATCCCATCAAACTTGAGCGAGATTTTTTGGGGCTAGGATTTGGAGAGTAGGTATTAGAAAATTCGTCTGATGAATTAGTTGCAGAGGAACAATCATTACCCCTGTAGGGAAGGTGGACTGATGGACGAATCTGTCTGCAGAAGGAAGGTAAAGGGTGAAAGGCATTATAGATGGAAAACAGCTGGAGATAGGAAGGAGGGCTGTAGTATTGGATTTTGACCACCAGAGGGCAATGGAGAGCTGTGAGGTTAGGACTGAACAACAGCCATTGGCTAAGAAAACCAATGAGTCATGTTGGGCGGGGTTACCAGAACAGAAGTGCATAAAAGAGGGAGAGAAGGTTCTGGAAAAGTTAGTCAGCAAAGGGAGCACAGGAAACAAGAAGCACGGCTGAGGAGAAAGGAAGTTTCTGAGAGGACTGACAGATATGCCAGTTACGGGGGGTGGCCCTGACAAGATTAGCCGCAGACAGAGACAGCAGAGGCCACAGACGGAGAGCAGAGAGGCCACAGACAGAGACAGCCTGGGGTACCACTAAACCGAACGGACTCGGACTGGTGAAACACTGTGGTGGTAGGCCTAGGGCAGCCACAGTGACAGATCCGCGAGGAACGTCCATTTGTCAATGAAAGAAAGTGAAGGTACCCGGGCCTGTGTATGAAGTCAAGCAGCTACTGTGTGTAGCTGAGGGAATCGTCGAGCGGCTGCTGTGTGCGGCTGTGGAGAGTGACGAGCAGCTGCTGTGTGCGGCTGTAGAGATTGTCACGTAGCTACTGCGTGTGGCTGAGGGGATTGTTGAGCAGCTGCTGTGTGCAGCTGTGAAGATTGACAAGCAGCTTCTGTGTGCGGCTATAGAGATTGTTGAGTAGCTGCCGTGTCAGGCTGCAGAAATTAACGTGCCGTTGCTGTGAGGTGCTGTGGGTCGTGGAAGGACGATCAATAAAGAAGACCTGTTGAACACGATCCTGTCTCTGTCTCAAGTCTGTCTGCAGCAAGTAATGGACCACCCCCCGGTCAGTTGCCCTCACTCCTACCTTACCTACATTTGGCGTAGTCGGCAGGATCATTGCCGCAAATACATCATCTTCTGAGGCAAGCCTGCGCCAGAAGAGCCAAAGGACCCAAGTTGCTTTTTGCCCTTGTGGATTATAAAAAAAACTGGACTGTGGATTGCTGGCTGTTAACAAGTGGATCTGGAGCGGAAAAGTGCTTTGTTAAAAATGGCTGTGGCGATTTGGCGTAAAAAAGAAGCACAGGAGTTTGCTGCCACCTTGGACTACCAGGAACAGCTGCTAGAGGAGCTGTTGCCAACCGTCCATGCGGAGTCATCGGTCCTGGAGGCTGGCCCTGCCGGACGGCGGGGTGAAGAACATCGGCTGCTGGAGGAGCTGTGGGATGGATTGTTGGGAGCCGCGGTGCCGGGGAAGGTGAGCGCTACTCCGGCTCAGCCGGTGGCACCGCAGGCAGACCCCGCCCCCATACCCCGTGTACAAGACAGACCCCAGGGCCCTGACACTGGACCCCGGCCTCCCCGCCTGACCTCCCGCTCTTCAGCGACCCCAGCCCTGGATGACTTTGCGGCTCCTGTCAGCGATCCTGAGCCGCCCCGCCCAGTGGCACCTTGTTCCGTGTTGCCGGCGCGGAACCAACCTGTAGCTGCCCCTGCCACACTCCATCTCCCGGCGACGGCCTATCCATCGGGGCCTGCCGCCATTTCGGCCCCTGCTGCGGCCTGCTCCACGGCCTACCCACCAATGCCTGTGGCCGCCTCTGTCCTGTCCGTGACTCTGGTTGCGGCCTGCTCCCCAATGTCCGCGACTGCCTCTGCCCCATTCTTGACCCCGACTGCGGCCCGCCCACTGGACTCTGCGGCCTACACAGGACCCTCTGCCTGGGATGCGGAGATTAGTGAACAGAAGGAGGCCAATGAGTGGGAGGTGTGGGCACCGTTAAATGAGAAGGAAGAGGCAGCCATGACTATGCCTCAATCATATGGGCAGCTTGTATATACTAACACCGCAAAAGGCTATGGATTTATCCGGGACCTCGCCACCGGCCACAAAGACTACCTCACTGTGACCCCCGTCAGACATGGACGGGCTCTGCGAGAGGGAGACCCGGTCTCCTATTACAACGAATACTGCCCCTGCGGCTGCTATGCGGTAGCAGTCATCACCTACCCTGAGTGGTATGAGCCTCCATAAAAAAAGACAAGGACTCCTGGGTCTCGGGCATCAGGGACACTCAAGGCCCAGAATATTTCAAGTATCCCAGGGACTTCACGGCTGTGGAGTTCCCTGCTAATTGGCAAAACATCGGCCGCCAGGAGGTGGGCCGGAGTATCTTTCTAAATGGACTGCTGGGACTGTTGTGCGCTGTTGCATGACTTAGGGACAGTTTAAAGTCCTCAATTGGGTAATAAGTGCCCACTCTTGATGTAGCTGGGATGCATACAGGGGAGTACTCTCTTCAAAGGAAGGGGGAGCACCAATGTTCATAATATTTATGTTTTGGTTAAAAGGAAAAATGTTATGCCTTTAAAAAAAGAAAAAAATTTTGATAGATTT